>NW_025999402.1:2752500-4115000 GCF_019419815.1 Pyrus x bretschneideri
GGATCCGATTCTACACTACATACGATATTCCATTCCGGCCCTCACTAGCTCTTCGCTTGGTTATACAAGGAACATGCCCGAGGGGGCTACTACGCTCACCGCGCACTTGCATCACCACCTGAGCTTCGCTACCGCTTCGCCCAGCCCCTACGCCTACCACGAACTTGAATCATCACGTGGCTGCTAAAGCAAGCTAAGCTTCACACGGCCCCGAGGAAGCCAAAAGACCCTCCCCTCTCACGGCCGAAGGCTCCGCAACACGTTGTAGAGCTTTTAGATCCCGCCCTAAAACGCCCATTCTCCTAGAGTTCCGAAGTGATCCTCATTCTCACCGCAGCCTTCTTAAGCCGAAAGAAAGCCAGGCAAGAATCTCATTTTTTGGTAGTACGAAGGGGGAGCAGAATGGGTCATTGTTTCTTGGGATCGCTGACAGATTCTCGTCGCCGTCGTTTGTCTTCGACTCCCGTTGACCTCTCTTGTTCTCCTCCCCCCGGTGTAGGACTTATGTAAACTTCTTCCTGTAAGTCCCCGTTCAGGAAGGCATTTAGAACATCTAATTGTAACAGAGGCCAATCCCGATTGTCAGCAATAGAGAGCAGGAGACGAAGAGACTTCATCTTGTCTACCGGGTCAAAGGCTTCCTCGTAATCTATCCCATATGTTTGAGTAAAGCCTTTAGCTACTAGCCTGACCTTTTCCTCCTTTCTCCCATAAAGCTTCCCTTCCCCCAGTCTCATATCGAATTAGTAGAGATCAAGACGGGGAGACTAAAAATGATACTCCTCTCTGAATCGAGAGGTATCAGATCGAACTAAGATAAGTCATGTATTATAATTGAAGTGATTTCCGGGAGAACAAAGTGTATTTTTGAGCGCGTGAGAGGACCAATGAGACAGAACACTGTTGGATGCATTCCTTCGCTAGCAGGTCTTCGGCCCATCTCAATTGAAGAGTCTTCGGTCAGTAATCTCGTACTCTCGACCGGCTCGAACCACTACGTTATCCATGTCCCGGCTCATTCGTATGCTCATCCTATTCATGTCACCAGAACCTGTAATAAACCATCATTTCAAACCATCCTGTTACAGGGAATCTTTGGATATCAGTTCGAAGGGAGCGCCGAACACCGAAAGTGAAGTAGCTCCTACCTACAGGAGCATCCGCCTTTGTGAGGTCTGAGGTCAATGGCAATCTGTCACCCTGCTTAAATGATAGTACTCTTTCCATTAGGAGCTTCCCCCAGGCTAAAGAAATAGAAATTAATAATGAATATAAATAAAGTATAAAATTCATATAGCAAGCATGGGCGATAAACGAATTTATTTTTTAAAATTTTTAGATCGATTCCAGAGGCCGGTCTTCTGTCTGATGAGAATAGGCTCCGGCCCTGTACAGCCATTTTAGTCTTTTTTTAGCGCGAATCGAATCTTGTTAAGCGTTAGATAAATTCCGGTCTTAAGCAGCCAATTATTCCTGGTATAGTCGTAAATCAGTTGGATTACCATTCTCCATTATTAGTTCTGGGGTGAAGGTAGTTTACTTGCTTACTCGACGAAAAGGAGAGGAGTATACATATGGGGGGAAAGCCCTGAAAGAAGGAATGGGCGCGGAGGTTGCACCTTTGTAATAGTACCATGATCAAAGGGATATAGCATTTCCGGCTTTTGATGTTGCTGCGGTGGCCAACAATGAGAAAAAATCTGTGGTAAGGACGAGAGTGTCAATTGGCTTATTCGATGCTCACTGCCTGAATTTAGGAGTTAACCCGATCGAGATCAGATGATGCAAGGATCGGATTTGATAAACTTTCTGGCAATTCGCCTCTTTCGGGATCTTCTATGACTCTATTAGCTTCTTTCTTCCAACGTCCAACGGAGGTCACTTCGCTCGCCTAAGAAGGAGCTGTGGGACTTTTTGGATCAATTGCTGAGGAGCGGACGATCTTGGCTTAGAGAGATGCGCCTTTTAGCTTGTTATCGCTTTTTAGGTTCTTGCTCTGGTTTCAGGGAATCCCTCACCCAGTTCCATATGGGGATGAATCCAATCCTAGGGCATTAACCTTTCTGGGAAGCCGGTCCCTTTACATAGCCATAATAGGCAGTTTTTTCGAAGTAGCTGCAATTGAATCGGCTGGTCTAGAATCAGCTGCTAGAGAATAGGCCGCTAGGGGTACAGATTTGCTAACTGTTCAATTAACCAGTGTTCTGTTTGCAATTGAATGCGTATCGGCTGTGATTGAATCAGTAAGCGCTGCAGATCTGATCTATAAAGAATGACCCTCATTCGATCTCAGATGGAAAAGGAAGTCAGTTGAATTTGAACGATGCATACCCCTTCCTCATTAACTATGTCATCTCACTTCCTTTAGTTTAGCAGCTCCGGTATCGGTATCGGTAGCATTCACAGCGGATTCTTGAACTAACAACCATGTTAGCAAGCGCTTTCGCTTCGCACCTTGATTTTTTTCTTTCAAACCAACCTTGACTATTGAGATTATCCATCTTCTTTTCCGAATCGAAATAAAACTAGTATCCACCTTCTTCCTTTGCCGGTATCCTACGATCTCTTGACTAAGTCATTTCACACTAAGCACTGAGAACATGGGCCCGTACCGTGCTACTGCCTTGACCTAGGATTCTTTTCCTCACATCGGATTCTGAACTGGAAAACTGAAGCTTGCGAGATTGCTTGGTACCCTTTGCACTGTTTGCAAGCCTTTTCCCCTTGGACAGATAGCGTTGGGAAGGAGAGAAGGATTCGAGAGATTGAGATCGATCTCCCTTCCCCTCTTTCAAGATCAGATCGAGAGTTCCAACAGAACGAGCATTCGCTCTACTTCTTCTTCCCTCTTCAAGCTGTCGAATATAGATAGGAGATCCACTTCAAGGTAGTAAAGGCAAGCGCATAGGCAGGGGATAGGCATTCAAATCACTATCTTCAAATAGCGTAGCGTATATAAGAGAAAGAGTGGCTCGTGCATCTTTTCTTCTTTTAGATAGGCAACGGAAGCAAGCATGAGCGGAAATGATCAATGACTTGAGTTTAGTTCTTGAGTTCGAGCGGGGGTAACATTCCGGTCTTAAGCAAAGCCGTCCTGCCTGTACTGTTCAGTCAGTTGCATATTGGTAAGCATGATTGTAGAAATACAAATAGGCGAAGGAGCTGTTTTCAACAAATTAATATATGGGTGCCTGGTGAATCCACATGATTCAGCCTCAGAACGCCCTTCGTGCCTAAAATTCAAGGGCTTTGATAGGGAAATGCACACACTTGTTGTCGTTTCAGATGCGGTCAAAAAGCGCGTAGAGACTACATATGAGGAAAATGCGAATAGAGATGCGGAAGTTCCTGTTGGAGTTGGAGGTGCAGGAGCAGTGAACATTACTCTTGCAGTAGCTCTTGCAGAAGGAAGAAATGCGGTAAAGAGGAGTCCCAGTCTGGGAGAAGGGGGCCCATCTGTTTCAGAGGGTCCGAAGATTCATTTCAAAAAAACAGGAATGTCAGAGCAGTTAGTCCGCATGCCCCTAACTACCTTGTTCCTGATTGGATTGCTTTCTTAGTGTGGCATCTTTTTGTTCGGGTGATATTTTCATATATAAATGTAGGTAGAGAAAGAGGAAAAACCGCGGATCGTAATACACCACTGGCATGTATGCTGCAACAAGGTAGTTGGTTCTTGTTTGAATGAATGGCTGCCTTGTGATAGCTGGCTGTTAGAAGAGCGGCCAAAGAAAATGTACTGTATCGTGGATGAAAGACAGGCCAAACATATCCCAAACTTCTCGTCACTTCGTTCTGCCCTGGCGGCTATTAAAAAATTCAACAGCAAGTCCCTCGGAGTAGCAAAAAAGTAAGAGTAACAAAGATGCAAGGGAAAAAACAAAGTAGACAAATCCCATCGTCAAAAGGCATTGTCTATCGAATCCGAGCAGCTTCGCTTCCACCTCCGATCTTAGTAAAAAAGGGAAAATAGTAAGGTCGACTTGATGCACCAAATCGGCTAAAATCAGACATGGGAATACCTCTACCTCCTGATCCATTGGGTTCTTAAACTTATTTGAGGTCTGTTACTGGTTTTTCATTAAGATTGTTTTGATCCTCTTCGAGCGGGTCGAGTTATTATAATGTTAAAAATAACAGATCCGTTAATCTTAATAAAACTACCACATTCAAAAGCCGACCCGAATCAGTCCCCAGGTTAGCAACCTTGCGACCCTGTCCTGAATTGTTGTTAGAGATGTCCTTGGGATGAATACGAGGAGGTTTAGCAACAGGTTTCTTTAGACTCGCGTTTTTCATCACCTTAGCCTCGCCCTTGGTAGCTTCACTAGCCTTGGTAGGCATCGGACGAGTCACTCCTGGGATATCTCCAAAGATTGGTCTTTTATGCAACTCAGAAAATTACTCTTCTACATCATCCACATTCTCATTCGCAAGAAGGCCAAAACGTGATCCACTTGTGCGCATTCCAGCATCATTACTTCCAGGAATTTAAGTGTTTTTACGAGCCCTTCTAGTAGTAACCAAATTCCAAGGTCCCAGGGAAGAGTTCCCATCATCAGAAGACTCAACTGCTTTATCTTTATTTGTCCTAATGGAATCATTCAACCTGACAGATTCAGAAGCAGAGTTTACACTCTGATTCATTCCAACATCTAAGCTCCCAGTGGTATCAGAACCCATTGTCGTGCAATTAACTCTCACGTTACCATTGCCCTCTTCCACAACCTTAGAAACAACCGAACCCAGACCAGCCACACATTGAATTTGATCATGACCAATTATCCCACAACGAAAACAAACCTGGGGTAGGCTCTCATACTCCAAACGAATCCATTTACCACGGATCTTCAAACTAGACTTCAAAGGCTTATCCAAGACGCCCCCCGTTGAGTAAGTAGTATCCGATGGCCGTGAACGGAAGGTGCTATGTCTTGTGACTTGAGTTGCATGGAAAGATAGAGAAGGACGGCTGCCGTGCCTATCTGAAAGTGCTGTGAGGTTTACTTCCCTTTGTGCTGTTCCGAGCTTCTTGTTGAGCCGAGTTGATGCAACTTCGGTTATACCGAAGTTAATGGGGCAATCCAATAAGTAACCCTGGTTCATTGCTGGCCATGATGCATAAATGGAGACCCGATTTCAAGCCTTCTGAGTATAGAATTTCCCTTAGCTGTTTGGATTCGCGGCTAGATATTCATTTATTACTTTAAGACTGATCTCAATCCGATAAGTAAGTGTTCTTCTGGCGAAAAAGCCTTTTGGGTCTTTTTATATGTATCTGCAACAAGATAAGGTCAACGGCAGAACTTCCTAAAAAGCAGAGAATCCCCTGCGACTAAGGGCGAAGAAAGCTCCCCGGATCGAAAAAGACGTAGCCTCGGTTGTCTAGTTGTCTATATAGATGGCGAAGGCAGAAAAAGAGAATCCCCTTGTCTACGCGGAGAAAGGAAAGAGAAATAAGGCCGGCCGAAGAGCCAATTTCTTTTCGTTTCCAAATCGATCAATCCATGCCCTTCTCTTCGGATAGGGATCCCCGTTCTTATGATTTCGTACAATTTATATTCCTATTTTGATTAGATATGAAGATAGTGTTAAAGGGAAAAACGACGATATCTACTTTCATATCTTTACTTTTGGTCCCATACAATTTATGATTAGCTTCTAATCAGATAAGAAAATATCATAGACAAGATAAGAATCTAAATTCCTCTATCTAATCCAAAAAGGAATTATTTACGAGAGCCCGACACCGACCGGCTGAGACTTCCGCGCAGTAGGAGCGGACTGAGTCGGTATTCGTCTACGAGAGGCGCACTCGTATGCCTTTCGGGGCTTCCCCCTTGTCAATATTCCCGGGTAAGAAAGCAGAACCTCACCTCTTTCAGTTGCTGAACACAAACCTACTTTAGATCCACTAGAACATGTGGATCACTAGACTACAAACAAAGAAGTTGGTAGCAACAGAACTGCCTCTAAACCAGTAGAGACAGTCACCTATAATAATCAGTCTACCTACGCTATATTGTAGAGAGACGTTCGACTCCACGTGTCCGCTAAACAGTTCCGAAGTAGTAAGACGAGTGAATGAAGGTGCTGTAAGCGGTAGTGAATACTCGTTCCATGGAGACAAAACCCTCCGGCGGAAACGTTCCCCATAGGATAGCGTTCCTCTTTGAGGCCGGTACCGCGGGGGACTTTGAGGGGCAACATTCATTTTCAATAGGTAGCCCAACCCATCACGCATACAAAATATTTTTTGATGCATTACTAAAGCAGGGTATGAGCTGACAGTTCAATGCAGCATGTCGACGAATACAACCTAATTACCACTTATACACCGTCATATTAGCTAAACTCAGCACTGCTCAATGAAACCTACATCTCAACTAGCCCAACAATGTGCAATGCAATAAGCCAGTTAGGAGTCAAGCTTCTAAAGTCATTGAGGTTAGCCTAGTGGTGAGAATGAGTTCGGTAATAAGTAAGAGTATGCTAGATTTATGATTCGAAACCTCCAATATAACAAAATAAAAAATAAAAAAACAATCTTTACAAAAATTAATTAAAATTATAGATTATTTCATTCACTATGATAACAAGTTAACAATTACCATTTATCTCATCTTTCATGATGAACTCCAATTTTTAGTTGGCTTTGACATCCTCATATTCTCATTTTTTTTTTCTTCACTTATTTATAACCCTCCATTTACTTTTCCTTTCGAGCTTCATTTCTATGCCATGATATTGTAGAAGTTCTTGTTGTGTATGAAGAGAAATTTGATGCTTGTTATTTGTTAACACCAATAGCATGGGACCGCCCCACCAACCAACAACCTATAACCTAACAACGATAAGAATTAGAGAGGGAGGTTCCAATATTTTCCACTCACGTCACGCCATTTCCTGCTTATTTGGAATTTGGAGGGGCCGGCTGGCAATATCTGGTCCATCTTCTTGTCTTTGTTTTATGTCTTAATTTACACTATTTAGGGTGGCTTTGTGAATACTCGCCCACAAAGCACATTAGTGCAAGAAGCATGTTGTTGTTGGATTCAAGCGGATTGTATTGCGAGGGACTCTTAGCGTTCTTATTGATTGTCTGAAAGGTTCTTGTGTGACTTCTTGGAGGCTTAATTGTAACACTTTGCATGAATATTAAGGATCAAACATGCATTTTATTTGTTATTGGAATCTAAACACTAATGTGCCTTTAGAATCTAAACACCTTATTAACTCTTTATATCAAACAATGACATCTTTATCTTTATAGAAGCGCTACTAAACGAGTCAAAAGGTTAGTAACACATTGTGGGTATATGTGATCACATAATATGATAAATGTGCATCACCTATAAAATAAAAATCACAATCGTTTTTAAAATAAAATTGATATTTAGTTTTCATCTATTTTGAACGTGTGAAAAACATTTTTACATATACAAAGTCTTGACCATCGCCTTCACATTTACTATTATCATACGGCCAATGGCCAAGGGTAAAAGGAATGCATAATAGATTCATTCATGTATCTATTTTGAAGTGTGAAAAACCTTTTTACATATACAAAGTCTTGACCATCGCCTTCACATTTACTATTATCATACGCCCAAGGACCAAGGGTAAAAGGAATGCACAATAGATTCATTAATGTATCCATTGTACCGTTCTTCTAATGATTCATCTTCACTCGAAAGTGAGATGTTTTAGATTTGAATTTCATAGATGTCAAATTCGATACCAAATTAGACTACCTATTATGTGACTTAACCGAACTCCTCTATCTCTTAATTAGGAGTGTAGCCCTAGGAGTTTGAACATCGACGGCATCGAGCCCCAAGTCACGTGCACAAGAGCCAGAACCACACTTGCCTCAGAATCCTCTCTCCCCTCAACGGCCAAACCGAAAAATGCTGGCTATTTATTAATAATTTTCCTAACTCGAACCAGGTCCCTCTCCCACTGAGTCAACTCACTCCCAACTCGGAAGTCTTAAGAGGTATCGCCCAATTCACACACGCACGCTCGGCTCTTAAGAAAATCCCAAACGAAAACTGCGTCGCTCTGCTTGGCGATCTCCACGAAGCGCCATTTATCTCTCCTCTCTCTCTCTCTCCTCCCTCGCATTGCCAATAATAACACTCGTTCATCTCTCTCCGCCCCCATTCTCTTTCAGATCATCCTCTCTCTGCGCGATCTCCAATCAGCTACTTTCCGGTAAAGTTCGATTTTCCCGAGAAAATTTTAGCTGTTTGTTTCATTTCTCACTATCTCTATCGATTGGAACACTTGAATTGGGTTTTTTGTTTCATGCATGTTGAATATTTGGTTCACTTTTTTCGTTTTCGATTATTTTTTTCTGCTTGATTACTGGAAAATGGAGGAATGATTGGGTTTTGGGGGAGAAGGTTTGTATCTTGCCGTTGAAATCATGGAAAATCAGCTCAATTAGTTCGATTTTAAAGTTTTTTAAGTTTAATTATGTGGATTTTGTTTTGGCGGGGAGCTGCTAATTAGAATCAGAAACTATGGATTGGTACTTTTTGTTCTAGATAATCTTGGATTTGGAAATCGTTGATCTTATTGGCGAGATCAGTGTGTAACTTGGAGGAATTAGCCTTCGGGTTCGGAGAATGGCTTCGATATCTCATTCTCCACTGGCGTTTGCTGGAACAAGCACCGCTTCGGATCTTTTCCGGAGCTCCAGTAATGGCGTCAGCGGTGTTCCGTTGAGAGCTTTAGGGAAGGTGCGGTTGGGCATGAGGAGGAACGTTGTGTTGGCCGCCAAGCTCAGGAAGGTGAAGAAGCACGAGTACCCCTGGCCTGAGGATCCCGATCCGAATGTCAAAGGTGGAGTCCTCACTCATCTCTCTCACTTCAAGCCGTTGAAAGAGAAGCCCAAGCCGGTTACTTTGCCGTTTGAGAAGCCGCTTGTTGATATCGAAAAGAAGATCATTGATGTAAGCCTTCTAGCTGGTTTAAGTTTTTTTGTTTGTTTGACAAATTGTCATGCTTTGGAAGCTTTGTTTTAATGAGACATTTATTGATCACAGGTGCGGAAGATGGCGAACGAAACTGGGCTGGACTTCAGTGATCAAATTATTTCACTGGAGAATAAATACAACCAGGTTTGATGAATAAATGCATGGTTCTTGTTCAGTTATAGAATTAGTAGCTAATGTACATATTTTGATTCCTGTCCGGTTCTGGTTCTGATGTTTTCTCCGGACCTGCATCTTTTGATTTCAGGCTTTAAAGGATTTATATACGAATCTGACTCCTATACAACGTGTGAATATTGCACGACATCCTAACAGGCCAACTTTCCTTGACCATGTGTTTAACATTACTGATAAGGTCTGATACTGATTTCTTTACATGCTTACGGGCTTTCTGCATATTGTCTATTTGATCCTAAATTTTCCTTTTTGAAAAAATGAGTCAATTAGTGGGCTTGCAAGTGGTGGAAATAATTTCACACTAAATGGTTTCTTTATTTTAACTTGTACAGTTTGTAGAGCTTCATGGGGACCGAGCAGGGTATGATGATCCCGCTATTGTCACTGGTATAGGAACTATAGATGGTAGAAGGTATATGTTCATGGGTCACCAGAAGGGTAGAAATACGAAGGAGAATATTATGCGTAACTTTGGGATGCCTACTCCTCACGGGTACGTAAAATGACAGATAATTGTGCATTTGATAAGATATAAAATTAGCTTTCATGTCCAACTTAATCTGCTTTCCGAAGTTTAATATTTGGAATGCTATCAACATGCAGTTACCGGAAAGCTTTGCGCATGATGTACTATGCAGATCACCATGGTTTCCCAATTGTTACTTTCATCGATACCCCTGGTGCATATGCAGACCTTAAATCTGAGGAACTGGGCCAAGTATGTCATAGTTGTACTTTAAATTCCACATGGTTCGTATTTAGATTTTGTACTGGGTCATCTAATTTGTTTGTTTTACAAACATTCAGGGTGAAGCCATAGCTCACAACTTGCGGACTATGTTTGGTCTGAAAGTACCTATTGTCTCTATTGTCATGGGAGAAGGTGGATCTGGTGGTGCCCTTGCCATTGGCTGTGCTAATACATTACTAATGCTTGAAAATGCAGTTTTCTATGTTGCCAGGTAATTTGGATTTGGTTTTGTCTGGTTCAGTTTCTTGGGGAAGTTGTTCAAATTGAAATCTGCTCGTCTTTTCTTCATTGTTTGAGTCACCAGATGATTCTCATGTGGTGGTGTACAGAGTACTAGGTATACTAACTGTGTAAGATATATCTCTAAAGGGGTCACTTCCCTGGAAAGAGGCAAAGACTGTAGGCATGCCATATATCCGGATTAATCTGAGAAATATTGAGTTCTATATATAAGGAGATTAGCGATTTATTTACGGCTTGTTTTTCTTTTTACGTTCCATTAAGCATCAAAATAACTTATTGTCTTTTCGGGTTTTCTCTTTTCTTCTTATTTTTAGTCCAGAAGCATGCGCAGCAATCTTGTGGAAGAGTTCTAAAGCTTCTCCAAAGGTCTACGCAAAATTTACCATTGGGTATCTTTAATTGATTAGTTGATTATAGACTATTAAAACTTACATTTTTCTGTAGGCTGCTGAAAAGCTGAAAATTACTGCAACTGAGTTATGCAAGCTGCAAATTGCAGATGGAGTCATCCCTGTATGTTTTGCAAATCCCACCATTTTAGCTTGCTATATGTTTCTTTTATTTTAAGAATGCGGATATCTCGAAGAAACATGGTCGCTTGATGACATTGTTGTTTAAAAAATTTCTGCGGTGTTCTTTAGGGTGTGCTTGATAATATTCCTTTGTTCCTTTATCAAACTCGTCCTTGTCATTGGAATCGTTGATATATTAGAAAAGGTCATTCCTAGCTATGAATTTTCTTTTCTTGTTAATCTTTGTTCAATTTTGTCAGTCTGGCATAAACTTTTCTATTATTTTGCCTTTGGCGGGAACCTGATACAGATTCTTTTACTCAAATTCACTTGTTTTCTTTGTTTCTCTATCTCGGCTTACCCTATCTCATTGGAAACATTGACATTCCAAGAAAGAACATTCCCTGATTTATGCAAATTTTATGTGTTGCTAATGTGGTATCTAAAGATTCAATTTTGTTTCCCTTTAACAGGAGCCGCTTGGCGGTGCGCATGCGGATCCTGCATGGACCTCTCAACAGATCAAAAATGCAATTAACAAAGAAATGGATGTAAGTGACTCCTCTTCGACAAAAACTAAATTTACGCTATCATATTCTAACTTATGTCTTTGGTTATGTTCAGGAGCTCCATAAGTTGGACACAGAAGCATTACTAAAGCATCGCATGATGAAGTTCCGGAAAATTGGTGGGTTCCAAGAAGGAATTCCTATAGATCCAAAGAAGAAAAAGAACATGAAACCAAAAGAGGAGCCTGTCCATGTGAAGACTCCGGTTGTAGATTTGGAGGGTGAGGTTGAAAAGGTAAAACAGCAAATCTTGAAAGCCAAGGAATCTTCTAATGAGCCTCCATTGGTGCCACTGACTAAGACGATAGAAAAACTGAGAAAGGAGGTGGATACTGAATTTTCTGAGGTAGTTAAAGCCTTGGGCTTGAAAGAGAGGTTTGCCACATTGCGAGAAGAATTTGCAAAAGTAAATGCACAGAACCAACTCCTGCATCCAGCTCTAAAAGCAAAGCTTGATAAGCTTAGGGAGGAATTCAACAAGGGGCTGCTGACGGCTCCTAATTATGAAGACCTAAAATATAAACTCGACATGTTGAAGGAATTATCAAAAGCATATGATCTTGCAGAGAGCAACAAGAAGGCTGCAAAACTGAAGCAGGAAGTTAACAAGAAATTCAGCGAGATCATGGATCGGGAAGATGTTAAGGAGCAGGTTGTGGCACTTAGGGTTGAGGTTGAAAACTCTGGGGTGTCTAAATTTGATGATTTGGATGACAGCCTGAAGGAGAAAATCGTGGAATTGAAGAAAGAGTTGGAGTTTGAATTTATTGATGTCCTCAAGTCATTGGGTTTGGATGTTGAATTAAAAGCAAAAGACCCAGTTGAGCAAACTTTGCCCTCAGAAGTTAAGAACAAGATCGAAGAATTGAATGGAGAGATTAATGAGAGAATTGAAAGTGTTATCAATTCGACAGACCTGAAGGACAAAATTGAGCTACTGAAGTTAGAGATAGCAAAGGCAGGGAAAACACCCGATTCAGCAGCCAAAAATAGAATCGTGGCATTGGAGCAACAAATCAAACAAAGCTTAGCAGCAGCTGTGGAATCTTCAAATTTAAAAGAGAAGCATGAGAAGCTGAAGGCCGAGATTTCCCAAAGTGTCGGATCGAATGGAAGTCTGAAGAAGGACGATGAAGATTCTTTCTCCTTTGATGCATCTAGAGTAGTGGGTGCAAATCGCACCTTCAGTTAATGTGAGTTCATCTACTTTCCCATTCTTTAATGAGTGAGGCACTACATTTCCCTTTATGCTTATCATTTGATATGTTTCCTCTCTGAATTATGAAATAACAATTTTTAAGGGTATGCATGATCAGAACTGAGTGGATTATACTGTTTCAGTTGTAGTTCAACATGTTCTTTATTGGGGAGTCTGCCTTTTCGATTTACACTCATTAGCTTATGATTTTCTGCAGTACTTCTCTTTTAGTCGGCTTGTTTGCTGATATGGTGCCCGGAAGAGGATCTTGTTCGAAACAGATGGAAGTGCCAAAAGTGGACAAATAGGGTAACCTTATGCTGTTGTGAACTGCCTTTTGGCATCTGTTGACATCTTGCAATAGCGTAGAAGTTTTGCCTCTTCGAGGAACAAGGAGACGCATCTTAGCTCCATAGTTTTCTGCCTGAACTTTTATATTAGGTTTCTATAATCTATTTGTTTTTTTTTTTTTTTCCCTCTATTTTTTTCAATTAAGTGCTATTTCTGTTTCTATAAATAGACACCAAATAATTTGAGTTTCTCTTTTTATAGATTCGGATCGCTCTGTATAGATTGTGTGGGGAGGCTAATAAATCGTTTTCGATACTTCTCTTTCTTTAACCCGTCCTGCTTTTATCTTCAAGGCAATATGCCTGAGTTGCAGTGCAGAATAGATCTTTTGCTGTTCAAGATTTTCTTTCATTGAACTCTTCTACTCTGTTCTTCGGAACAAGAATCTCGCTCTGGTCAATATTGTGACGGCAGAAGCGGATCACGGTCACCATCCATATTGGCCGCAGCGAAATTCTTGTTCCGAAGCATACGTAGGCTGCTATCTGATTGCTTGAGAACCAAGTTTCGTTTGACTCAGGTCAATTTGAGTTTATTCTCTCGAAATATCGCATTCAGTCATACATCCATGTCCAAGATGGTTTGATTCCTCTTTTTCCCGTCAACGTTTTGTTGGTTGGAGATGAATTTTACTTTCCACATTTTTACCGTAAAAAAAACTTAAAACATATTGTGTTTTTAGCCTTTTTACAATAGGCCGGATAAATGAAAAAGTGAGTGAGATACTAATATATTGAATTCATAGGAATTTCACTTTTACAGTGGGTAGGAAAATTTGAGTGTGAGACCAACATTGAACTCATGAGTGACATATTAAGCTTATGTGTGTGATTAATATATTGAATTCACACTAGTGCACTAATAGTGTTAGACATATCAAATTCAGGTTATTTGATTCCCACACTTACTCAAATTATTGTGGACGGCCTTAGTAACCTCCCCTTATATCCAATTTTGTCACTGAAAAGAAGGAATATTGTGGATTATCATTCATTTTGATTACCACTTCACATCACTATAAGAAAAGTTGACAAAGTCAATGACATTAGTTGTACAGAACACGGTGGACAAAGATCTCTAAGTGACTAGTGAGATTGGTAAAGGCAATATCCACCCTTTATCAACCTCATTTCGTACAACTAATGTTAGTGGTTACTGTCGATTATTGTTTGTGTCAAGTCCACATTCTAACCTCATGATTTAAACTGTTTATTTATTTTTTTTCCAGTTTTCATCCGATATCATCCTCATAAATCTCTGTCCAAATTAGAAATCGTTCAGTCATTTATTTGTTGATGTGAACATTTTGTTATTTTCAAGATTATGTCCGTCCCCATTTCAATTGGAGTGAACTTTTGTTGGGATTTTATTTGAATGGTGATCTAAAAAATGCTCGATTCTATACATAAGATGTATTAGAAAGTAGCGCCGATAAATTATTAGAGTCGTATTAACTGATTAACGCTTGAACGCATTCACATTAACAAAGAAAGTACAACAATAATACCAATAAGCGAGAAAAACGCCTTTCAATTAGCTTTTTAGATCAACTCAAAGGCCTTTCAATACAAGAATGGGATGACCGCTTTTCTTCCCTTGGGATAATCCTCCCCAAACTTCTCTAAATACCACCGGTGATTCGCACGTGCCCTAGGCACCAAGTTTGCACACGTGTAAAGGAAAAACCCCAGCCCTGCCCAGGACCACGTCATCACTGCCCATCCTCCCCACTCCAATATCTCCCCATAGTAGTTTGGGCAGCTCACCAACTCGAACCACCCTCCTTTTGGCACTTTATACCCCCCACCCTCTTTTTTCAACCCCACAAGGACGCTATCAGACCATATATTTACACCCATGCCATAAACAAACACTGCCAACCCACCCATAAACCGCCACCAAAACCACCCGTCAGATTCATAATCTTTGTACTCAGAAACCCACCTGCCCTGTAGATACGCATTCAACAGGTTGAAACCAAATGCCATCGCCGCCACACTCACCGGAAAACCGCCGGCGGAGGATTTGGAACTGGCCGTGTTGCGGTGGAGGCGGAGCGGGTAGAGGCAGGTGCGGTGGAAATAGTGGAAGAGAAAGGGGGTGATGAGCAAAAGGGCTTTTGGGTTGGAGGAGTGGCGGCCGGAGGGGAAGAGGAGGAGGGTTAGCCAGAGAGTTGGGGATTCCATGAGGAACCAGGCGAGGGGCGGGGACATTGTGGGGCCCCACCCCGGGCGGCGGTGCTTGCCGTAGGGGGCTTGGAGGAAGCGGAGGGAGATGAAGGTTGGGGGAGCTATGAGGTAGAGAGCTATAAGGCAGTTGTGGAAGAAGGTCTGATCTGATGATGCCATTGGAAAATGGAGGAGGATCAGGAAGTGAAGTGGGAAAAGGGATAAAAAGGCAGATGGGTTTGGATTAAGATAAGCTTTGTTTGCTAACATGAGCCCCTCTTCATATGCAAACTTAGCAGGGGTAAAACAGGAAGCACACTGTGCTTATGGGGAGAAATTTTTTATTATAATCGCAACACGGATGATACATCATGTGTTTTCATACAAGTTATGAGAACTTTTATTTTTAAGTTATTAATTTTTTAACATACATATCCTACTATTTGTACAATAACACATGATATACAATTTTTCAACCACACCGAAAAATCTATCGTGTTTCAAAGTGTTTTGGGTTTTAGCATAGATTAAATTTTGAGAGTGATTTTGTGACGATGTGATTATCAAATAATGATGATTTGACTTTGGCAAGTACATCGCCTAAGTTGGTGGGTCTTTTGGAGGGGATTGTTCTTCTGGATGCACACCTTTCTTGGATTTTGGGCCCAAAACCAAAAATTGGGTGAATAGGGAAGGAATTATATGCTACGCGTACACGTTATGGGCCCGCACACTATGTAAGATGTTTTTGAATAACTCCGCATGGTTGATTCTTACAAGCAACTTCCGCCTAAAACATAGTCCTAATTTGACATTGAGGTGCTTAAAAAAAAAAGCAAGGATAAAAAAAAGTTGGAGTAAAATTTGTGTTTGGTAACTCTGCTTATTTTCAAAGTCACTGTCATTTTAAGTTGAAAAGTGGCAAAATGTTACTTCTCAAAACCAGCTTTTTTTTTTTTTTTCAAGAGGCAGGTGAACAGTAGAATTTTAATGAAACTTTCACAATCTCAAAAATACCCTCCTCCGTTTCTCCTTCTTGCTGGGTTTGAAGATCGAATCATCCTGCATACCAGTTCCAAATTCTCAAACTTCAAAAGATAAATAAATTAATCAAAAACATAAAAGCAGCAATTTTTGTTCCCGAAAAACCAAATTAGTAATTGTTACCATCCAAGGAAAGGACCTGAAATCAACCGACTCATGGAGATCAAATTGGGCAAATTGACGAAATCGTCAACGCCCGTTTTCAACTTGACACGACGATCCACGACCGTCGGAGTGGGCGATAGTGACCCAACTTCCATGACTGTCTCCAACGCCTCGTCGTCTCCAAGCATGCGCCTCCACAACTCCATTTGGGACTTCGTTAGAATGCGAACTGGGTTGTGAGATTCAGATTCGTGGTGCAGTTGCAAGCAATTTAGGCTTTATTCGATTCGAGCTTCATTCAGGTTCGATGGCAGAGATTGCAGGTATGGCTTTGAACTAGAGGTTGCAGATTTGATGATTTGGGTTTGACTGTGTCTAATTCGATGTTGTAGCAGCAGCAGAGTGTGGGCTTTGTAATTGGTTCGTGCCTTCAGATTTGGACGCAAATTGATGGACAAAAAAAAATCATATTTTTTTGGTGAAGTCGGTGATGTTTTTAGGGAGAGTGGAGAAATGCACGTTCATGGGGAACTTTCTGGGAGTTAGACTTTTTCAATGAGTTTGGTGCAAAGGGTTTTAATGGGGGAAAATATCTGAATTAATAATAATAATAAAATACTAATAAAAGGATTAAAAAATAACAAAATCTCGTTACGTAACAAAAACTCAGTGAGAAAAATACTCTTAATCGTAAGGAAAAAGAGTACATTAAGATCAAGCAAGTATATTTAGCAATTCACCTTTATTTGTTAAGAAAATTAAATTAATGACACATTTAGTAGTATACCCTTTTTGATTATTTTACACGGTCACAAATGTTTTACATAAAAGTTTACCAAACACTATAATACTGCTTTTTTTTTTCTTTTTTTTTTTTCCAAAAGCACTTTTACAAAAAAGTTTACCAAACACTCTGCTGCTTTATTTCACAGCTACTTATTCTCACAGTACAACAAAAGCAGTTTTTTTTTAAAGCACAGCAATACCAAACCAGCCCTTAGTTTGATGATATTTACACAAGTGTAGGTGGGTAATTGAACTGTTTTATTAAAGCAGTTCTTACATTTGGGTCTACTGATGGGACCAAAATGTATGTTATTTAGAAAGGTCTTACGAATATTGTGATTGAAGTGTTCCTACTCAACATTTTCATACGTATAATTGAATTTGCGTGGAAATCCATCACTTAGTGAGTAGGAAC
This sequence comes from Pyrus x bretschneideri, assembly GCF_019419815.1. Taxonomy (NCBI): domain Eukaryota; kingdom Viridiplantae; phylum Streptophyta; class Magnoliopsida; order Rosales; family Rosaceae; genus Pyrus; species Pyrus x bretschneideri. Next base: position 2,769,822 of record NW_025999402.1, read on the forward strand.
TAGTAGTGCATCAATTTTGTTGCCATTTGAGTTCAACAACTATTGGTTATCAACTAATTTTTGATCTAGTGGCATTACTTTCTCAATGTTGGGAGTAACTAGTAACTCATCAATTTTGTTGTCATTTAAGGGTCCAGTTCGAACAATGAACAACCAATGGTTATCAACTAACTTTTAAATCTAGTGTCATATTGTGAGGTAGATTTGTTATTTGTTGTTTTTACTGCTAGTTATCCATCGATTGTGCATTCTATTGAGATTCTGAAAGAATTTTACTAACGTTATTCACATACATATATGTAATAAACTATAATCGATTACACATGCATTAATAGTCAAAAATCACTATCACGTGCACAAATGATTGCTTGTAGCATAAACCTTACCAATTTTGGATTTAGATGAATCTTGATCGAATTGACTACTAGGAAAATTTTAGCCGTCGTCAATCATGCGTATCATGCACTTGCATATAATTAAAATCTAACTAAACTCACATACTTGATCGAGCTTACATGTCTCAATGGTCAGAAATTACCAACACATTATGATTCATACCTTTTTTTACCTACATTACAACTTTTGATCAAATGTGACAACCTAATGTGACGACCGATCCAAAACTTACCATTTTATATGACACTATCAGATCTTTTGAGCCGAATGTTCCTTAACGAATGGCCTATTTTATATGACACTACTAGTACGTTGGACCATTATCCACGACAGTTCGGTTGAGTTCTAGGTTATGAACTAGAATTATATCATTTCAACTCCACCTAATATTTAACTTTGTTTTGAGATTGAGAGTGCTTGTACTCGAATCTCAACTTTTTGTATGACGTCAAGGAGCAGGTTGTTCACGTGTAAAGTTTAGTAAATACACATATTTCACATTACCTAATTAAACTTATTCATGTTTAAGCTTGAAATTTCGTCAAACATAATTTCAATAACTTCCCTATGAACCTAGAGAGTTTTAGCCATCTATAATTGTATACTTTCTTAATTATACATACATACATACACACACACACAAAACAAACGAGAACTTTATTATGGTTACAAATGAACCAACTTTGATGTTATATAAACCAGAATTTACGTAATAAAGTATGTGTTTCACAATAACACTCAAAAATCACATATACAGTAGTAAGTGATTGATCGTAACATAACCTTTAGTCATCTTAACATTCACGATCTTCATTCGGGGAACTGAAAAGGACAGAAGAAGGATCAAGAAGCCCCACCCAGAAGAGAAGAGTATCAAACTGGCCAGGTATCTTCTGAAAAACATACCAACCAAGTGAACCCACGTGGCGGGTTGTGGTGGAGGGAAGTTGGGGAAGGGAGGATCTTTGCTTTCCAAAGAGTTGAACTCTCCATACCACTTTATGGGATCCTATTTTTGGACCTTTAGCCACGTTTTCTTTTGTCGTTTTCCTGATTTTGCCAATCCTGGGCACACAAGCATGTCTCACACTCCACTCCCCCGTCCTTTTCTTCTTTCCAATTTTCACATTCCTTTTTACTGTCATCATGTGATCCCTTAACCTTTTTACCAACGCTAATTTAATTTTGAAAAAGACTTACCTGCATCGGATATATTTTCTTATGTTTATCTTAACCGTAATTATTCGCTGGATTTAGATATGTATAAAAGAAGTATATTCTCGTGACGGGAACAATTTATATGTTACGGTTACATTGTTGTTGTAACGTTTGTGTCCATAATATGACACAATATGGACGAAAACTTACGTATGTATTTATATTATTAACACAAAACGTCACTGTAGCAGTGTTCTATCATGTAATTCTTTTTTCTAGTGACAAGTAAGTAGTTTTGCAGCTCTCAAAAGAAAATGGCTCACAAGTTTCCAACCTTTTTTTGTTCCCAAATGAGTTGCACCCTAAAATGGTTTGATGAGCTTAATTGTTTTAAGGATGCATTGCAAATTTTATTAACTAAGCACCAAAAACTATTTTGATTTGGAAAAAGAAAAGGTACTTAAAGCCTAAGTTAGTCACTCAATATTACGGTTTGGTGGTATTCCTTTTTACTTGGAAGTGAGATGTCTTAGGTTTGAATCTCGTGGATGATGAATTTGATACTAAATTAGGCTGCCCATTGTGTGGCCTAGCCGAACTCTCCATTCCTTTAGTGTAAAAATATCGATGTACTCAAAACCTAGGCTAACCCACATGAGTGCTTCAATATACTTACCAAGTTTTCTTTCTCTTTATATTTAAAGAGCGGTGCTACACACATTAAATTTGTGCACCAAATAATGTGACACACATTTGATGTACGTACACTAATATTTTTCTTAAAATACTTTTCTTGTTTCAATCATTTTTTATTTGATTACTTCTCAAATTATGTTCCAAACTTCTTTTTGCATAACTTTACTATTCATTAGCCACGGAGAGATTCCACATCATTACCCGACATATATTCTCATATAAGTATCTCACTTATTACGTGACTAGCAAACCAAATAAAATTGAAATTGAAAACCTACTAAAAAAATCAGGACACAGTAACCACATTTCCCTTTTGCTCACAGGCTGCTTGTGCCTGTTCTCACGTGGCCGTCCCCAAAACCCAAAAAAGTAATTTTCACAACAACTAATTTTCCTTTTTTTTTTTTATGGTCAAACAAGTAATTATCCGGTTTTTGATAATTTACTCTTGGGTCATTTTCTTCAAGTTTCACACGTATATAAATAGCAAAAAATAATATAATATTTTTTTCTTTTTTAAATTCAGAGTCATACGCTTGTTATAAATTCATCGTTTTCCCGGAGGGTTTTATCTGCATTGTTTATTCGATTCTCCAGACTGAATAGTTCCTCTCTCTCTCTCCTCCGTTCGTGTTCTTCTCTCTCATGACAAACCGTCTTTAATTTTTTTACTTCTCTCTCTAAACCTACGCACCCCGGACTTTCTCTCTCTTAGGGTTTCGCAGAGAGCTTCCCAGTTGCGAGGAGCAAGATAAACGATCGTTAGGGTTGTCTTTCGACTTCCGGAGGAAGCCGCTTCGTTTGCGCTGATCGTGGAAGTGTTAATTTGTTACACGGGGACGGTGAATTGGCTTCCGATTGGAGTTTCGTGAGGTTTGAGCTCTTCTCGATTGTGTTTTGGGTTTTTGAAACTGTGAAGCTCTTGGGGTCTCGGGATTTGAAATTTTTATGGGAAATTTGTGGTTTAGGGTTGCTAATTTGGGTGCCGGGTAGAAATTGGAGGGGAGATGAACAAAATGGAGGGTGTTTTATTTCGCTAGGGCTTTGGGTGAAGCAAATTTAAGCTAATTTGTAGTTAGATTAAGTTGATTAGGAGTACATTACATTTTACACTTTTGCTCTGCTTTCCCATACAAGGCAAATGCCGTCTTTGGGCCGTAGTCTGCTTTTTTGTGTTTTGGGTTTATACACTTAAAGTTCTACGTCGATGTAGTTGTCTCGGTTTGTAAACTATATGTTTCTTATTAGCTTTTAGTTGCATAAATGGATTATTTATTGACAATGTGCGTATTTGTGCAGCGGACAGTTTGAAGCAATGTTTGAATGAAAGGTTGTTTAGTTCTTACAAGTTATCGAGAGAGAGATAGCCCCCTGACCATTTGAGATTGTGTGTTGGTAATGTAGTGTAGTGGATTATGAATGATTGCTGTCATGGACTTGAATGCCTCGCCAGTACCTGAAGAAGATGAAGATATTTTTGAGAATCATATAAAATACATTGCACCAGAAGAACGCATAGAGAGTGGAGCTGATATAGCACGCCGGGTACTATTTTTTTCTCGTTTAAATGGCCTATCTCCTGCTCATTTAGTGGCAACTGGATCAACTCATTTCTTTTGTTAGTGTAGTTATTGGTCTGGCCATATACTCGTTTGTCCTGGATCTCCAATGAGGTTGAAATCATTACAGGGCATTTTGCATTGTTTTGATCCATTGTAGTTAGGGGCATTCATTACTGCTTAAGCTTCTATCCTTCCATGGCCTTTGGAATTGATGGATATTATTTTGTCTGCAAACGATTGTATGGAAAACACAAACTTGGTCGAAACTGTTACAAACATTTACGGCCATAAGACGAGGATTTAGAAATTTAGAATAACAGAAGAGAGAAAATACTTTATGCTGCTATATTCAACTGCATCTAGAATTTTTTGAAATTAATAAGTTGCTTCCACCTTGCTGTGGGGCAAACAGGTTTTTTTTTTTTGGTCCACTTAGCTTATTAATATATCATATATGGGGAATATTATGCCCTTCAGAAGTATTACAACTCTCTCTCTCTCTCTCTCTCTCTCTCATGTGTGTGCACAGAGAGTCCCCCATGCATACACCTGGGAGCACATACACACCTGGTTCACATACACAAAGATTAGCCGTGAAATCTTTTCATTTTTTTTTTATATAATATGTATATATGTTGTTCTCAACATTTTTATGTGCCTGGCTGCTGATCTTGTGTTTTCCTTGTATTAGGAGCGTGAAGAAAGACGTAAGCGATTGAAACGAGAACGCCCAGATGAAAAACCAGTGCATGTTTCTCAACCCCCTGCATACGATTCATATCAAACAAAAAACCCCAAAGTTTATGACAAATCTAGGCTTCCCAATGGTAAGTATGCTGTTTGTAGCATGTTATTAGGTTTGCTAATGTATTTTCATTTCCATAAGTTGCATTTATTGGTAGAGTTATTTATAGAACTACATTTTGATCAATTCCATGTCAAGCATTAACTGAATTATTACCATTTACATGTTCTGTTACATTTTTTATAAGGATGAAATTAAAGTAATTGGTTAACTGCCTCTGGATGAGTTTGATAGTTTGCTTACCTAGCTATCCCTATCATTTAGTTCTTCCATAGTTTTGGGATGATGCGGAAGGGAAGTGTGTATTTGAATTTTGGAATAAATAAAATTTTCTTCATCTTGAAGACCGTAGCTCTAAAAAAATGGTGTTCCTGTTATATACTAGTATGGATAAAAGATTGTAGACCTTTATCTGGGGAAATAGGTTTCTGTCTGTGGCACTGATACAACTCAGGAGTGTGCATATTTGGTACTATTTTTGTTTTTATAATTGTTATATTATCTTGAAGTTGACTAGTTTTAAGAACCCTAGTTTGTTTCCTGAATTTGCATCTAAAGAGTTATGTGTTTTAGTTTTTAGCTTCAATTGCCATTTTCTTAGAGCTTAACTTCTGTCATCTTTAATCACATTTCTCTTCATAATGCAGGTTGGTTGGATTGCCCGGCAGCTGGTCAAGAAATATCTTGCATGATACCTTCTAAGGTGCCACTTGGTGAATCCTACAATGATTGTGTTCCTCCTGGTAAAAGATACTCATTTAAACAAGTGATTCATCAGCAAAGAGTTTTGGGAAGAAAAGTAAGCCCGCTGAAATTATGCTCTTTTTCTTTTAGTCTTATTTTATTATTTTTGAATTTCTCTGGATTGAAATTTAACATCTACCATACGAACACTCAGACAATTTTCTCTTGATAACTGAAAGGTAGTTTTTGTTACGTGCACTGGCTGTCAAAGCTTGGCTATTGTATGTGTATAATTCTTTTTGGACAGCGGACTAAATAGTAACTCTATGAGAGTCAGTCTTGTTCAACGGTTGAAATGATTTTAAGATCATCTTCATTCATTTTCAGCTAGGTTTGGTGATTGATTTGACGAATACTTCTCGCTATTATCTAACATCAGATTTGAAGAAAGAGGGTATTAAGCATGTCAAGGTGAGTACTGGATTATTGTACAATTTGTATTCCTTGGTACTTTTGCCTGTATTTTATTATTTATGGAATCCTGTTCAATAATGTAGATTGCGTGCAAGGGGCGGGATTCTGTGCCGGACAACCTTTCCGTAAATCAGTTTGTATACGAGGTTTGTTTCATACTTGACACTTACCTCTTAAGTTATATGCTCATTTTAGCTAGTGGCTTGCCTATTTAAATACGAGGAAGAGAGCTTTTATTTATTTATTTATTTTTTCTAGATATCATATTTACTCATATGGTGTATGTACGTAAAATATTTCTGGTTATGATACTTTATTAATTATTCTCATTTCAGGTTATACAGTTCCTGTCACGTCAAAAGCATTCGAAGAAATATATTCTTGTGCATTGTACTCATGGGCACAATCGCACAGGGTATATGATCATCCACTACCTAATGCGCTCATTACCAATTTCTGTCACTCAGGTAATTATGAGCTTATTTTAACTGTCTAAATGTAGGGTAAATCAACCCGCTTTTATTTTCTTTTCTTATTCTTGTTATTTTTCTGATGCTGCATTGTATTACACAGGCAATAAAATTTTTTGCGGATGCACGTCCTCCAGGAATCTACAAACCTGACTATATTGATGCTTTATACTCATTCTATCATGAAAAAAAGCCTGATATGGTTGTCTGTCCCTCAACTCCTGAATGGAAGACTTCAGAATTTGATCTTAATGGCGAAGCAGTTGCAGACGACGATGACGATGATGGAGGTCCTGCTGCTCCTGTAAATAATGTATGCATGATTTTAATAGTGGAACTGTTTTAATTGGATATGATGTATTTCTTTGCCAAATGAATGACTCGAAGATAGAACAGTCTAGTAAAGGATGAGTGGTCTTTTGTTTTTTTTTTGCATAGCATTGATGGAGGAGTAATTTTTTTGCCCAAGAAACTTTTTGTAATGTTGTTTCATTATTTGTAATCCACCTCGTATTTCTGTTTTGATCATGTAACAGAAACAAATGACCTTTTGCTTCTGTATCTTCATACATGCTTGTTTTTTTTATGTTGTCCTCACTGTAGTTTGACATACCTCTGCCATTTCAGGAGAGTCTGGATACAAGTGGAGTAATGACAAATGATGATATCTTGGGCGATGAGATACCTTGGGACCAGCAGGAGGCAATGCGGCAGTTCTGCTATCAAACTCTTAAGCTGGTTAATGTTGGGGTAGGCATGTTGAGACCTATATTCTTGATGGTTTTTGGCTTTTGCTTCTAAATCCACAAATACCTGAGATCTTGAGTTAGCCTGTTTTGATTTTCAGTCACATATTTTAGTTTATTTCCTACTTGCATAACTCTTACTTTTTTATTTTCTTTCATTTCAGCCTAGAGGAAATTCACAATTCCCGGGGTCGCACCCAGTTTCTCTTGACAGGTGCTCCTTGTTCCTTGTTTTGGTTTGGGTTTCGTTTTTTTTCTAATAGTTTGAGCATATAAAATTTCATCATATTTACCAATTGTAACTTTGTTTGACTCAGTATTGATATATGCAATAAGCTGTAAAATTTCATCATAACTTGGCGAACAATATCTTGAAATGAACTCTCTTTTGTTAACATGTTTTGTGCCGTGTAATTTAGTAAGTGGGAACATTTGATCTGAAAGAAAAGTTTGGTGGGCATTCATCACACAATTTTCATTTGAAATGATAACTGAAATGGTAACTCAAAGTCGTTGGCATTGTCGACAATGAATCTATGGATATTGGTGGATGCTTCTCGAATTGATATTTGAACTTTTGTATGTAAGCACAGTTTGTGTTTGTTTTCTGCTTAAGAAAGATATATTTGTAGCACTGTTGAAGCTTAGCTTTGTCTGGTTATTCTTCCACTATCATGTCCCGTAATAATGTGTTAGTTTTAAAAGAGACCCAGTGTGGCATGAAATTTGATTGCATCTTATTAGACCTTTGGTGGTGTAATGTGCATGGTTTCTTAATAATTGTTGGCTGGTAGATGACAAGTTACTTGTGCATCTGTAAAGACTCCTCGTGTACTGCATATCACATATTTGCTCTATTCTCATGTACTGCTTTATACATGTTGCATGCTTATTCATCTTGATATTGTCATCTGAATGGACTTCCTTCTCATTCATGCAGGGACAACTTACAGCTGTTGAGGCAACGTTATTATTATGCTACATGGAAGGCTGATGGAACACGATATATGATGTTAATAACCATGGATGGGTGTTACTTGGTTGATAGAAATTTTAATTTTAGAAGGGTCCAAATGAGGTTTCCCTGCAAACACACAAATGATGTATGTATGCACTTTTGGAAGGTTAATGATATCAGGAAGATTTCATGTAGCGCATCCTTGACAACTTGGAGTGACCTTGTTTCTCTTTGTTTATTTCTTTTTCATTTTTTGTCTTTTAAGGGTTTAGCCGAGAAGACTCACCACTACACGTTATTGGATGGGGAGATGGTAATTGACACCGTGCCTGATTCAAAGAAGCAGGAGAGAAGATACCTGATCTATGATATGATGGCAATCAATCATGTTCCTATCATAGAGGTGGGTTTGCCCTTTATCTGTCCCTTGTTGGGTGATCTACCCCTTAAATTATGATGCACAAACTTCAGAATTTAAGATATTGTATTTATAATCACAAGGTATAACAACTATATTGTTTAATTCATTGTTCAAACTTGGGCTAGATTTTTGTGCAAGCCAACATGTAAGTCATTTGGCGACTGGTAACACACTGTAAACCGAACATAGGGAGTGAATTTTCAGAAATAAAGGGAGTCCTAGATTTTGAGTATTGGGAATGTGCACAAAATTGGCTTCTTGTTTTGTTAGGTATGGTACAATCAACTTGAAGAGGTATATGCACTGTGATTTTATGACACCCATATAATCATAATTTGTGGTATCTGCAAGATTATATTGTCTTAAATTGTAAAATAACAGTTGGATCCAACTTCAATATATGCATTGTGATGGTGTGTCAAGGTTGTAAATTGCGTTAGTATATTATGTTGGCCTAATCAAACCATACGAGTGCATAGGTTATCACTTGCCTTGTTTTTTTATAGAATTGTTATCATATTTTGTTACAATTTTATCCCTAATTTTTTTCAGTAATGTTAAGCTACCCATTATACAATCTAATCTTTTAGAATTGTTGCAGCGGCCTTTTTATGAACGGTGGAAGATGCTTGAGAAAGAAGTCATTGAACCCCGGAATCATGAGCGCCACAATATTTACCAAAGTAGGAATCCTTACTATAGATATGACTTGGAACCATTCAGGGTATGTATCAATAAGATCTGTGTTCTGGCATTGAACTTCATTCCACTGTTTACTTTTTGCCGAGATTAATTTTCTCAGTGTGTTCAATCAGGTGAGGAGGAAGGACTTTTGGTTGCTCTCTACAGTAAACAAGCTTTTGAAGGAATTTATTCCAAGGCTTTCACATGATGCTGATGGTCTTATCTTTCAGGTAGTTCTATAAAATATCATTTGAGCTTTTTTATTGGTATCAAATTACTTGGTTAGCTGGCAATAGAATTTGTTTATTGCCATGTCAGGTCCTATTATTGGTTCTAAATTAGCAGTCCTCTCTCTGATTTGTTTGCATAGAATAATAATGTATATTTTTGATATGCTAGGGTTGGGATGATCCATATGTTCCCCGCACACATGCAGGACTTCTAAAGTGGAAATATTCTCATATGAACTCGGTTGATTTTCTCTTTGAGGTTGTGCTATCAACTTTATTTAGTTATTTTTGTTATAAAAACTCTATTGTGTCACTTAAGCTATTGTTTTCTGAATCTCTCATTTCCCTTTCCATATCTACCTTAAATTTGTTCTGTGCTTGTTTTCTCATATGAAGTTGCTTGTGTGGACAGGTAACCAATGATGATCGGCAGCATCTTTATCTGTTTGAACGTGGAAAGAAGAAACTAATGGATGGAAATAGAGTTGCGTTTAAAGGTCGACATGAATATCTTCAGATTTTTCTGTTTAAAACGTGACTCTGTTTTTATCATTATTGGTACAGCCGAAGTTTTGCATTGGGGTGCTTCCTGAAGAAGAACCTGGCAGGTGCTTCTCCAGAAAGCATTTCTATGACCCATAAGCATTTTTGAAGTTTTATTTTTTGTCAAATATATATAGAAGTATTGTGGTTTTCAGAAAGCACTTTTTGCCCTTCCTGAAGCAGTCTCAATAGGCCCTAACTTTATAAGAACATTTATTTTGTTTCTTTTTGTTTAAACCTGTGAAGGACTTGCATGCATACACATGTGGATTGATCCCAAAAAAGGAAATGTTAGAAATTGATGGATGAGAACTTTTGTTGTTTTTATAGCTTCCCTTTATTGCTTGAAGGGTTCTGGGAAACCTAGATAAAATAATGGTTACTTCATCATATCATCTTCCACAATCTAATTTGCACTAACATCTAGTATTATGTTTCGCTGGGTGTGATTTGGTATGATCCTGTTGCGTTTAACCTAAATGCTTTTATTTTTTTATTTTTATTGTATTCCTACGTAGCAGATGGCGAAGATCCCTCATCTTATTCCGGAAAAATAATCGAGTGTTCTTGGGATGGTGAAGAACAAGAATGGGTCCTTATGCGCATCAGGACTGACAAATCAACTCCAAATGATATCAATACCTACAAGAAGGTCCTTCTCCACATATTTTAAATAAATTAGTATTTTTTTGTTTAATCCCACTTTGGGCTCATTGATTGCTGACTTGAAAAACAGGTCATGCGAAGCATAAAAGACAATATCACGCAGGACATCTTGTTGAATGAGATCTATGAGATCATTCGTCTGCCTATGTATGCTGATAGGATACGGAATGATAGCAAAGCAGCCCAGCAGCATGCAAATGCAGCACGAAGGAGGTGACTTGCGGAGGTTTTATCATCACCGGGTTTTCTTGCAGAGGTTTGCTGATAGTAGTGCCCAGAGACACCTGCTTGGCAAGTCGTTCAGAGTTCTCTTTGCTCGAAGCTGGGTATAATTTGGGCGTATCAGCCGATGAATCACATATTTACTGTGTAACTTCCTAATCCTAGCTATAATTCATACTGAGTGCTGTGCTGGTGAGTTGTTTGGTCCAGTTTGATACGCCGCCAGATAGTCCCCGGGATTACTGTCACATTTATTTGGTTCTGATAGTAGTTCAGATGAAGAGGAGTAGGGTTAGAGTCAGATCTGTATATTATGATGAATTATGTTGTTAACTTGTTTAAAAAGGTAGGCATTTTTTAGGTTTCGCCTTACCCTTTTCATGTGAATAGACAACTTTGGGAACAGGTAAACACCCCTTTCTCCCCAAATCCTGGTTTACTTTATCTGTGTTTTCCACGTTGAATTTGTTTGAGACATGCTGCCTACTTGTCCTCTTAACCGTAGATTTGGCAGTTGTCTGTCCGTAGATGTGCAAATCGTCACCGTCTAGTAGCATCGGGCTTCATATGATTACTTGAGAGATTTGTTTTGCTAATTATTGTTTTAGAGATGATGCATCTCCTAGTTCAATTTGATCAAGTTCATAAACTGCATGCTTATTGTTGTGGGCTCCTTGGTGACCTTTCGGTTCTCCTAGCGTTGTTTGGCGTACAAGACTTCACTACTCTGGAGGCATTTTAAGCTCGTGTGATTTTAGTTTTATGCCCTAGTGCTAATGTGTTGAATAAAAGGGAACTCAACGAACAAGATTGAGCAAAAGAGCGTATAAGGTCAAATGGTGCGGAAATTACTTTTCTTAGTAAATAACGTGGCACTAAATCATTTTATTTCGGCTCACTTTCTAGTGTAATTTCATTACCCGAACAATCATCTTAAAAGACTTTTTGAGGATCATTTTGTTTTCAATTTTTCTTTTAATTCACTTTTTTCGAAATTGAAAATGTAATGACAAAACGGGTTTTAAAACTAAAAATTAAAAACAAAACGATTATCAAATGTTCTGGTAGCAAAATATTAAGGCTCGCTTGATAAGTGCTTTTAAATTGCTCGTTCGACAAATGCTTTTAAATGATTTAAAGCGTTTTTAAAGAAAATGTTTTTGAATTAAAAAAAAACGGTTTTAATCATATAGAAGTACTTGCCCAATAAGCTCTCAAGCATGAGTCCTTGTTAAGTTGGATTGGGATGTAAGGTTTGGTTTGGTATTGCTGTGCTTTGAAAAAAAGCTGCTTCTGCTGTGCTGTGAGAATAAGCAGCTGTGAAATAAAGCAGCAGAGTGTTTGGTAAACTTTTTTGTAAAAGTGCTTTTGAAAAAAAAAAGCAGTATTATAGTGTTTGGTAAACTGTTATGTAAAACAGATGTGAAAAAAAACCGGTTTTTCAAAGCTGGGTTTTGTAGCTTCTTGTTTTTGGCTTTTTTTCATCCAAAACTGTGAAAAAAAGCTGAAACTGAATGTTTACCAAACACAAAAACAGCTCCCAGCTTTTTTTGATACCAGCTTTTTTCAGAATCACCTCAGTACCAAACCAGGTCTAAGGGCTGGTTTGGTATTGCTGTGCTTTGAAAAAAAGCTGCTTCTGCTGTGTTGTGAGAATAAGCAGCTGTGAAATAAAACAGCAAAGTGTTTGGTAAACTTTATTGTAAAAGTGCTTTTGAAAAAAAAAAGCAGTATTAGAGTGTTTGATAAACTTTTATGTAAAACAGATGTGAAAAAAGACCGGTTTTTCAAAGCTAGGTTTTGCAGCTTCTTGTTTTTGGCTTTTTTTCACCAAAAACTGTAAAAAAAAGCTGAAACTAAGTGTTTACCAAACACAAAAACAGCTCTCAGTACCAAACCAGGTCTAAGTCCCTTCAATGACCAGAGGCAGCAGAGAGCAGACACTGTCACACTGGTAGTCTCCAAGAATCACGATTAACTGTGTCACTCCGTAGACGTCACATTTCGTGCGTGATACCCACACAGCGGTCACCCGACCCAGAATCCTCAAACATCATCGGCATTCAATTCATCCTCTGCGAAGTTATAAAACAGCTCCCTTCACATTTCTCTCGCGTAATCGTAATTTTCTCAAACGCGAGTGGCATTTCCAATCGCAGTCCTCGACTGTTGACTCCGCGCAGCCATCCATGTCCTAAATCCACACCGCCGAGACGTTTTTAGAACCCTAGCTGGGGTTTATCTTCTACCCCGCAATTTCTTCCCCAATCCGATTGAAGCAAACCGGATCATATGGAATCCGCAGCGATTAGGGCTTTTCTGATCTGTCTAATTCTCTGCGCCGGTTCGAGCTTCGTTCATGGCGAGGAGCCGGCGAAGAATAAGTTCCGGGAACGAGAGGCCAGCGACGACGCCCTTGGATATCCGAGCATGTATGCATATTCGTTTTCTTAATCCGTCTTATTTGCCTTGATTAGTGTATAATCGCTGGGATTTGTGTAAATGTTTACTTAATTCTGTTCGGAGTTTTTGCATTTGATTAATGGGTTTCTGTTGTTGGATGTGTGCGTTTGGTTAGAGATGAGGATGCCTTGTTGAATTCGCGGTGCCCTGCGAAATTGGAGCTCCGATGGCAAACGGAAGTTAGTTCCAGTATATATGCTACACCCTTGATCGCCGATATCAATAGGTACGAAAATGATTGTGCTTTGGTTGGAAATTCTGTGTATTTACTTGTGCATTTTGAGATTACCAAGAGATCAAGTTTGTGTCCAGCATTGATTTTTGGGGCCTTTTTTTCGGGTATTCGTTTTCGCTTATTACAGTGATGGAAAGCTTGAGATCGTGGTTCCTTCTTTCGTTCACTATCTTGAAGTTCTTGAAGGTGCTGATGGAGACAAACATCCAGGTATGACCCAATTTCATTTCTTTCATTACATTAAGCTGTCTTGAATTTTCTTGAAGTGATTTTCTAAGTACCTGCTTGATGATTCATCAGGTTGGCCTGCTTTCCACCAGTCAACGGTACATGCTAGTCCTCTCCTGTATGATATTGACAAGGATGGTGTGAGAGAAATAACTTTGGCAACCTACAATGGGGAAGTTTTATTTTTCAGGTAATTCAGTTACATTGCCCGACTGATGTTACTAAATATTTTACAATTTGTTTTCTTGTCTGCAATCCTATATCAGCATCCACAAGCTCATAAAAGTTTTTGTGTTCTTTTAGGGTCTCAGGTTACATGATGGTAGATAAACTAGTAGTACCTCGTAGGAAAGTTAAAAAGAACTGGTATGGGGGTTTGCATTCGGATCCCGTGGATCGTACTCATCCAGATGTCCATGATGATTCTCTTGTCATGGAGGCTGTGGAATCAGCTCATCGTAAGCCATTTACACGTTAAAGTAGTTTTTCTTGCTACTGCTATTGTTTTTGAGTGTCCTTATTCATATAATCCACTTTAGTAGACCTTTAGGAAGTGCATGCTGAGTCACCTGACACAGTTCTGACGTTATATGATTGTGAAAGTATTCCTTTTAAGTTTAACGGGAACTAATCATGTTTGCAACTGTTGGTTATTTTTGTAGAAACAAATGGAAGTACAGCTAAGTTAAACAATTCTGCTTCTATTTCAACTCCCGATTCCAACACTTCAGCTACTATTTCAACTCCTGATTTAAACAATTCAACAACTATTTCAAAAGAGAGCAACCTTGGCATGGTAAATGCGTCAAATCCAGAGAATAAAGGGGAAACAAATTCAAGTCAGGTGGAAACAGTCATCAAGCTGCCTACGGGCACGGACAATTCTGCTGTAAAAAATGTGTCAGAGGAAACTGTTAATGTAGTGAATGGAACTAGATCTGGTAGACGGCTTTTAGAAGATAAAAATTCAAGCGAATCACAGGATGGTGGTTCTGGATCCAAAGAGAATAATAAGGAGGATGTTCCTGTTGCAACTGTACAAAATGAGGGAAGCTTGGAAGCAGATGCTGATTCATCGTTTGAGTTGTTCCGTAACAGTGAGGAACTTGCCAATGAGTATACTTATGACTACGATGATTATGTTGATGAATCAATGTGGGGAGATGAGGAATGGGCTGAAGGGCAGCACGAGAAAATGGAGGATTATGTCAATGTTGATGCACACATCCTCTGCACTCCTGTGAGTTCTAACTTTAATGTTTCTTCTATACACATGTATGGGCACACTGCACATGGATTTATGTATGTAGGCATGATACTTATTCACTCCTTTGCCATATGCAAGTTATATTTGGTTGATGATTTCTTTTTTCTGTCAGGTCATAGCGGACATTGATAATGATGGAGTATCAGAAATGGTTGTTGCTGTATCTTACTTCTTTGATCACGAGTGAGCTCTCTTCCATAGTATCAAATTTCACTTATTTATTAATATTTTTGGAGTGGAATGAAATCACATCAAGTTTCACTTTAAATTCCCATTGAAGGTGTCTACCTTCTTATTTTAGAGGATTTATACAGTTTAGACTCTGATAAAGCAAGTATTTTCTAGGCATGGTGTACACTATAGGATTTATCAAAGCAAGCATATCTTTTAACTTATTTCTGTAAGTTTGACAAATAAGTACCATATGTATATATTTCATGTAAATACTGCAAGCAGTATACAATCTGGACTGTAGGAGTTATATCTGCATTTGGAGTAGTTGTAATGACCTGGTATGGCCGCCAATGATCTCAAAACTATAGCACTATTTGTGTTGACCAGGAGACACTCACGAGATCAGTAGATATGATGTAAATGAAATAGAACGATTATTTTAAGTTGTAGGTAGATTCTGTTTGATCTAGAAATTTACTGTGCTCTTGGTTTCTTCCTTCATCCATACAATAAATTGTAATAACCCTTTAAGTTACACTTCCTGCAAAATCAATTTGGTGCATTTTCTTTATCATTTGTTATGCAGCATCATCCAAGATTGAAATGTGAACCATGTGAACTGTGTGTTGGAGTTTGCTTAGTAATTAATGGCTTGAAAGTAAATTCCTACCTTGTACGTTCGCAGGTATTACGAGTCCAATGAAGATCATCGGAAGGAACTGGGTGACATTGATCTTACAAAATATGTTGCTGGCTCAGTAGTTGTTTTTAATCTCGACACAAAGCAAGTTAAGTGGACTGCGGAACTAGATCTGAGTACAGAGACTGAGAAGTTTCATGCTCATATATATTCTTCTCCAACTGTGGTGGATTTGGATGGTGATGGGAATCTGGACATTCTTGTTGGAACTTCCTTTGGCTTGTTCTATGTCTTGGACCATCATGGTGAATTAATTTTTCTTGCTGTCATTGCTGCGTTTGCTGACATTTTTACCTCAGAGTGCATGAGTTGCTTTAAGTTCCCTGGCATACAAGACGCTGAATCATCTTTGATGTTACATAGAATGCTTTCTGTTTAGTGATACGGAAATTGAATGGTTTCTTTTGTTCAGGCAAGATCAGGGAAAAATTTCCTCTTCAAATGGCTGAAATTCAAGGAGCTGTTGTTGCTGCTGATATCAATGATGATGGAAAAATTGAACTAGTGACCGCTGATGCTCATGGAAATGTTGCTGCATGGACTACTAAAGGAGTAGAAATTTGGGAAAGGCATCTTAAGAGTCTAGTTCCCCAGGTACGTTAAATGTTTGATTTGATATTAAGTTGTGTACTAGTACAATAGTTGGTTCAGTTGTTTACTGATTTCTTTTTCTGCTCTGGACCTGGTGAGATTAGTCTACCATTTTTCTGGAGAGATTAGCAATTTTAAACTTGCATGCACAAATTTTTGCTTGTCATTCTTCAAGAACCTGGTAAATTACAACTTGGCTTGTATAATTCCTAGCGAATCTGATGCAGAGTTTTGTTCCTCAGGGTCCTACTATTGGTGATGTTGATGGGGACGGCCATACTGATGTTGTGGTTCCAACGTTATCCGGGAACATATACGTTCTTAGTGGCAAAGATGGGTCAATTGTTCGTCCTTATCCATATAGAACTCACGGGAGAGTTATGAATCAAGTTCTTCTAGTTGATTTAAGTAAAAAAGGAGATAAAAAGAAGGGACTTAGCCTTGTTACAACTTCGTTTGATGGTTACCTGTATGTAATTGATGGACCTACATCATGCGCCGATGTGGTCGATATTGGTGAAACCTCGTAAGATGTTTTTAAATTCTTCAATGTCCCTACATCTTTAATTAGTTCTCCCCCTTTCCATGGTTTACCTGAAACATTAATCCCTGCATGACAGATATAGCATGGTCTTAGCAGACAATGTTGATGGTGGGGATGATCTTGATCTTATTGTTTCAACCATGAATGGCAATGTCTTTTGCTTCTCGACTCCTGCTGTGCAGCATCCCCTCAAGGCATGATAGATCTCAAGCTTGATCTGTCGATAGTTTCTTCTGTTGTCTTCAGTTTTTATTTTTTGCTTTTTGTTGGGTGATAATATTTTGTTTTTAATCTTCTTTGTTGTGTATCCTTTCGCAGGCATGGAGATCACCAAATCAAGGGAGAAACCATGTTGCAAATAGGTATAACCGTGAAGGTATCTTTGTTTCGCATTCATCAAGAGCTTTCCGTGATGAAGAGGGCAAGAACTTTTGGGTGGAGATTGAGATTATAGATAGCTATAGATACCCATCTGGGTTGCAAGCACCATATAATGTGACAGTAAGTTGCTCATTCCTTCCGATTATTTTGGCCAAAGTCAACTACATGGCCCTCTCTCCTCTGTCTCTTGTATACACACGCAAGTAGCTTGTGAGTCTAATATACAAAACTCAGTCAATATATATATAATTTTTTTTTTTTTTGAACTATGCAGGCAACGCTGTTAGTGCCAGGTAATTACCAAGGAGAGAGAACGATAAGAATAAACGAGACCTTCAATCGTCCTGGAAAGCATCGTATGAAGCTTCCGACAGTTGGTGTAAGGACTACAGGTACTGTTTTGGTGGAGATGGTTGACAAGAACGGACTCTACTTTTCAGACGATTTCTCCCTCACATTCCACATGTATTACTATAGACTCCTCAAGTGGCTGCTTGTCCTACCAATGCTTGGAATGTTTGGCGTGCTTGTAATCCTTCGTCCACAAGAAGCTGTGCCTTTGCCATCATTTTCGCGAAACACCGACTAAACGTTCAACCTTTATCAATACAAAGACAGATGCTAAGGCTCACGAATTGTGACGGCCATTCTCACCCGAAAAAGTGCAGAAACCGTGGCGGATATGACAACAATGTGCGCTCTATTTTTTATGATCAAGCTAAGATTGATCTTTGGTTTGGCCGAAAAGAAACTGAGTTTTGAGCAAATAGATGTCGGAACTTGTAACATAGTTGAATATGAGTCAAGGAACGAGTACCAAATCCAAGTTTTTCAATGATAATTGTTTAGAGGATGATTCTATATGTATCTCTATAAATTGGCAATCTCAGTTTTCATTCAACCCCTTAGTACTTTCAGTAGGCCTCTCCAAGTTTGGATCACTAAGACATGCTTACTTGAAAAGAATTGGAATTGAAATTATTTCGACTCGTCGACTTTCTATCTGTTAACTAAAACATATCAAATTATTAGCCGTTGCGGCATTCTTATTTGTTTAATATATTCTTATTATTCTGTAACTTTGTTCGTCGCGTACTTTGATATTCAACTTGGCATCAGAGCAGGTTTGATCATTCAGGGTTTAATCTGCTTTTGATGAGTATCAGTTTTTGTTTGTCTGTTTGCTCGGTATCAGTTTCGTCTCTAGGTTAGGATTTTCTTGTTTGAAAAAAAGAAAAGAATTAGGATGACTAGTTGATCCCAAATTTATTCCTTCCGTCTTTACTATACCTAGCTGTATCGGTTCATAACTTTGGCCATCCTAAGTTAAATTACCATAAATGGGTTTGCTCTCGTGTTTCATTTACAAGGGCAATTTACATAACACAGATACATTGCTACTGTGGCGTCTTGTAGCAATGATACAATGACATGTGAACATAAATTTACACATATCTTTATATTATTGACACGAGACGCCATAACGACATGACATGAAAGTCCACCCCAAATACATACTCCCGTTGGATTCATACTACCAGACTAAAAACGGACGGAGTAGAACTACCTTGTAGGTAATATGCAAGGCAGTTTTTATTCGCAGTTGTTATTCATACTACCTCCCCCTCCAGATTTCGATTCCCTCAAAATCAGGAATCAGACTCCCCTTAGTTTTGTAAACAGCGGAGTAATTCGGAATATGAATGACTCTCATTCTACTAATACCGTTTTAATGTAAGCAAACATGCCCTAAAGTGAATGGTTTCAGATATAACATTTTCCATTCCTAAGATAGAATACATTCTACTATAAGCTTCGGTCCAAATATGAACAGACTCCTAATTTGATGCAAAAAGTTATCAAAGATTTAAGCCAAAGCTATATAATCCCACAAAACTAATCCATTTATATCTCAATAATGCTTAAAAGTAAATAAACATGTTCAAAAATAGAAATACAGGTCCAATATGCAGAATGGAATACGATCACACGATACAGTAGTGATTGTCACGCTCTCGTTTTCTTCTTTTGCACTCGCATTTTATTTCTGTCCAAAGACTAAAACAAACATAATAGAAAACTAGAGTGGGAAGATCACTTCGGAGCTCTCTGGGAAAAATTTCCCAAAGAGAGGGCAAAAGAGATGCTAGATAGGCCTCTTTCCGAGCCTCTTAATCTCTCTGTCCATATTACCAGAAAGCATCAAAGCAAACATCTTGTAGTCGCAAAACAGAGACCAAAACGGATGCCCGAACGTCGCCGGAATATTCCCCTCCACGAAAAAATGGCTGTACCACGCGAGTCCGTACCCAGAGAGAGGCACACAAACCAGAAATCGCCAATCAAACAGCAACGAGTAGAGGAGGAAGGAGAGAGAAGCCAGGGTTCCTGCAAAATGCCAGCGCCGCGTCGATGGCTTCGAGTGCTGGCTCATGTAGAAGGCCCAGAACTCCTCCAAGCTCCTGAATTTCATATCTTGGAGTGAAAGTAAGAGCAACCCAGTTCAGGATTCTGGTTTTTGTGAGCACCCAAGTGGAAAAATGATCAGAATTCGGATTCGGGAAAGATTTTGGAAGCTTTGAGATTAAACCCAGAAAAATAAAAGAAGAAAAAGAAGCTGGTATCTAATCTGAGTTTGGATAATTTTTTGGGGGTTGAATTAAATTTTGTGTGGTGGGATTTGAGTTTGAGGATGGGATGAAAATATAAATCTGGAGTTTTGGGTGATGGATCTTAGTTTTATCCGCTGTGTGGTTGGTGTTTGTGGGAGGATGAAACAGAGCAGGGTGAAAAGTATGAGAAGGTGAACAGTTTCTGTGTGCGCGTTGTGTGTGGTTCGAATAATGCAAGTAGGTTATATAAAAGTCTTCTCCACGGCGGCGACTTTGTAGTTATCATCCGGTTTTTGTTTTTTTTTCTTGGATTTAACATGTTGATTAATTGAAAACAACAAGGGGGATTGAAGAGTTTCTTAAATCCAAATTGATATTTCATTTCGAGAATTTGCATAGGATTAGGCCTGGCAAACGGGTCGTGTCTATCGTGTTCGTGTCGTTTTCGTGTAACACCTGTTATCTTAACGGGTCGTGTCGTGTCACACCCGTTATCTTAACGGGTCCTTAACAGGTCGTGTCACTTTACCCAACGGGTAAAGTGACCCGACCCGTTATGACCCATTATGACCCGTTAAGAAAAAAATATATTTTTTTTAAATTTGCACATACCACACATTGCCACATAAATATTACTTCAAAACATTAAAACATTTCTCGTTCAAGTACTATATCTACACTCGAAAATAAAAGCCTAATAAAAAAAATAATACATACACTACTAATATATTACAAATATTAAATGTGCAAGGATAAAGAGTTTTTTTTTTTAAGATTGTAAGTCTTTCTCAAAAGTTTATACCTCCATTTACAAAATCTTCAATTTACATCGATCATCATGAAATTGTATTCAATTTACACCTACATCTATATAATTATTATAGTTTTTACTTTTTAGGGATATAAAATTATTAAATTAATGTATATAATTATTAATATTATAGTTGATTCATACTTTTATTAAGTATATAAATTATAACATAAGATTTTGTGATATCCACATCCACTAGTGTAAATATTTTAAATTGAAGATCAAATTCATTCTTTGTATTCATATAGGGTCAAGGAGTGTAGCTGTAAAAATTCATCAAAATCAGAGTTAAAATAACCGTCAAATCTTGATTTTTCGTTTATAACCGTCGAAAAGCTTTGTCCCGTTACTTGATCTCTGAATGTTTTTTTTTTGTGATTTTTTGCTGATGTGATCTCCAAGCATATACAAACAATTTTGACGGTTTGGATCGTTGAAATTAGTTTTGGAGAATTCGTAAAACGATAGATTGACTAACACTTAGAGTTTATTTATACTTTCATTAAGTATAACATAAGATTTTGTGGTATCCACTTGTGTAAATATTTTAAATTGAAGATCGAATTCATTCATTGTATTCATATAGGGTCAAGGAGTGTAGTTATAAAAAATCATCAAAATCGGAGTTAAAATAACCGTTAAATCGTGATTTTCGTTTATAACCGTTGAAAAGCTTTGTCCCGTTACTTGATCTCTGAATGTTTTTTTTTTTGTGATTTTTTGCTGATGTGATATCCAAGCATATACAACAATTTTGACGGTTTGGATCGTTGAAATTAGTTTTGGAGAATTCGTAAAACGATAGATTGACTAACACTTAGAGTTTATTTATACTTTTATTAAGTATAACATAAGATTTTGTGGTATCCACTTGTGTAAATATTTTAAATTGAAGATCGAATTCATTCATTGTATTCATATAGGGTCAAGGAGTGTAGTTATAAAAAATCATCAAAATCGGAGTTAAAATAACCGTTAAATCGTGATTTTTCGTTTATAACCGTTGAAAAGCTTTGTCCCGTTACTTGATCTCTGAATGTTTTTTTTTTGTGATTTTTTATTGATGTGATCTCCAAGCATATACAAACAATTTTGACGGTTTGGATCGTTGAAATTAGTTTTGGAGAATTCGTAAAACGATAGATTGACTAACACTTAGAGTTTATTTATACTTTCATTAAGTATAACATAAGATTTTGTGGTATCCACTTGTGTAAATATTTTAAATTGAAGATCGAATTCATTCATTGTATTCATATAGGGTCAAGGAGTGTAGTTATAAAAATCATCAAAATCGGAGTTAAAATAACCGTTAAATCGTGATTTTTCGTTTATAACCGTTGAAAAGCTTTGTCCCGTTACTTGATCTCAGAATGTTTTTTTTTGTGATTTTTTGCTGATGTGATCTCCAAGCATATACAAACAATTTTGACGGTTTGGATCGTTGAAATTAGTTTTGGAGAATTCGTATGCCATCAATCAAGTTCCGTGTGTGTGTGTGTATATATATATTTATTAAGTAGATTTAAATCTATTTATTTTGTACGTATAAATTATAATTGACTGGTACACGGAATAGTACATACATCACGTGTCACGTGTGTCATTATAAAAATAGTGAGATATATCATGACAGTCATGTGTGTGATAAAAAGTTAATAACTTAAAAAAAAAAAAAAATTTCTCACCACTTCTATTAATTTTCATTTTCCCTCTCTTTTTTGTTTCCTTTTCAACTTTTTCTTATCATTTTCACTTTTCCCTCCAACATCTTTCCCTAATTCCCTCACTTTTTTGTTTCATTTCAACTTTTTCTTACACATTTTCATTTTCCCTCCATGGTTTTGGTTCAAAAAGGCGGCAAGTTGGCAATGGCAAGAAATGGATTATTGAAATTTGAATGGAAAGAAATCACATCAAATTTCAATGGATGCAAAATCAGGCAATGCATCATGCATATTAAAGTCTTAATAATATAGTATTATAGTTTTGATAAAATTTAATATATATAGATATATATAATTATTATAGATAGACTTAATATTTGGGGGTATATATTATAGTATAATATAATTATTATAATTATTATAAATTTTATAGTTAATTAATATATATATATATATATATATTTATTATAATTTTTAGGGGTAGTAAATGTAAAATTAATGTATATAATATTATAGTATTTTTTTAGGGTTTATAAATTTATAAAAATAATATTATGCTAGTTGTATCGTGTACCCACGTGTATACCAGAACCACCCGTTTATCTTAACAGGTGCTTATCGGGTACACGATAACGACCCGATTCGTTATCGTGTCGACCCAAACACCTGTTAATTTCGTGTCGTGTCGTGTCGGGTTATCGGGTCGTGTCAGAAATTGCCAGGTGTGCATAGGATGGACATCGTAGTGTACGGTGTACCGTCCAAATACAGTGTAATGTGAAGATAAATTTACACGTGATATTGCCGTATTAGATCATGACACCACAATATTAAAAAGAAGGATATCGTGGAAATCGTCTTCATTTCATTGATGCTGATATGCTTCGTCACCTTAACCATGAATAAGAGATGAAACAAAAATGTTCTCTACCAACTGATAAAGTATTGGTTTGGTACTGAGGTGCTTTTATAAAAAGTGGGTATAAAAAAAAGCTGAGCTTAAAAAGGTGTTTGGTAAACACTTAAAAACAGCTTATTTTCACAATTTTAGGTGAAAAAAGCTGAAAATGTGAAGCAACAAAAAAGAGCTTTGAAAAAAAACTGAAAACGTGAAGCAGCATAATGTTGGATTATGATTTCTTGTTAAGCGTTGGATATATGTTTAAGATAAAGTTTATAAATATTTTTCTTTTAAAAATAAAGTATATTTAGTAATTCACCTTTATTTGTTAAGAAAATTAAATTAATGGCACATCTAGTATTATACATTTTTTGGTCATTTCACACAGTCACAACTGTTTTACATAAAAGTTTACCAAACACTACAATATTGTTTTTTTTTTTTTTTTTCTCCAAAAACACTTTTACAAAAACGTTTATCAAACACTCTGCTGCTTTATTTCACAACTGCTTATTCTCATAACATAGCAGAATCAGTTTTTTTTCAAAGTACATCAATATCAAACCAGCCTAAAGAGAGATGCTTGGCCACCTTAACCATCGATTTGATATAAAAGGTAGAGATTTAATCGATGTGCTTTTGATGTTTAAATCAAAACCTTTAAGATCATCAATTCAAGGGCCCGTGATCACAAATCTGTGGTCACTACCAAGTGACTAAGAAAGCTGGATTCAGAGATGAAAATGCTTTGGAATAGGCATTTTATAACTATTGTTGGCCGAAAAGTCTTCACAAACAAATTTTAAAAGGACGTGAAATACTCATCTTGATTGAAATGTATAAATTTTGTCTTTAAAGGTGAGATTGCCAAAAAAGGATCTCAAATTTAGTCTTCCGGAACTCATACAGTTATATATATATCTCTAGAGAATTCAAATAAAATATAAAGTAGAACATCGATAATTGAATATTTGATAAATTAATAACAATACTTTTGGCCGATCCCAACTCGAGATAACATGTTAAATTAATAATTAGCTAAATTTATAAGATAATACATTATAAATTTTTTTTATATAGTTCCTATGTAATATATAAATTAATAATTCCCATTTACAATGACATTTGTTTATTTAACCTAGAATTTTTGCCTGGTTAAATGTTTATAAAAAAAAAAAAAAAAAAAAAGTAGATCCATGAATTTACTTGGTTAATCAAATACATACAATTGTTAATTCGTAAAACGATAAACTAATACAATATACAACATATAAGAAAGTACGGAATTCCTTGATAAATTAATAAGTTATTAATTCATTTGATAAATTAGAAACTTATAATTTATCAATTTTCTAATATTTACTAAATTAATAATTTTTTCTTGACCACAAGACTATTAATCTATAATAGTTATTTACACCCAATAATTTCAGCAGCACCATATCAGTCAGAATGTCACATTCATCTGATTGTGAAATGCTACTCTTTTCCTATTGGCCCACCCGTAACATATGCTTGGAATCCATTGGAGGACTCAACAAAGAAAAATAAGGATTAAAAAAAAAATTATAAAATAGAAAAATAAACGTTATGAGTGAATAAAAATCTTGCAAAATTATTGGCCAGCATGGCTCGATTCATATAAATGTGATGACGATATATATATTTGTAGTGGTTCATATAAATAGTGGCTCAACATAGTTTTTGGTCG
Organism: Pyrus x bretschneideri; assembly: GCF_019419815.1. Taxonomy (NCBI): domain Eukaryota; kingdom Viridiplantae; phylum Streptophyta; class Magnoliopsida; order Rosales; family Rosaceae; genus Pyrus; species Pyrus x bretschneideri. The sequence continues at coordinate 2,794,822 of NW_025999402.1, forward strand.
GTGAACTAACCGTTTGTTAATATTCACTTTCCCATTGAGGATTTTAACGGAAAATAAAAAATATTTCACATTGAGAATTAACAAAATAATGATATATTTCCACCTACAAATGAATTTAAAATAAGGTAGTGCTATCTGCACACCTCTTTTTTTACCTTTCAATACTTTTGTTAATTTTTTTCTATTAATCTTCTTCAGTACATCAATCCAGCGATCAAAAATTGAGAGAATGCGTGAGAAGTAAAAATAAGTCTGTGGTAGTACTACCTACAAATATACAACTTAAGAGCAATGGAAAATAACAAATGCAATACAGAAGCACTTCAGACAAACATTTTGCATAATCAAAAGTTGAACTCTCTACATGATCAAATGATCAAATGACCCACAAATGACCCTAATTTTGAACTCCCAAGTGAATATTTTATGTTCATCATTTTCCTAGCCTAACATAAACATCGGACATTTACCAACAAACGTAAGCTAATGATTTACTTGCGCAAACTGATGGAAATTTCGGTCTAGAAGACGCGCTCTCCGGTAGCAAATAGGTTCCAAAAGATTGTTGTCGCGAAATATAGCCCTGCAGTGACCGTTAGGAATGCCTGAAACGATCCTAACCATTGTACAAAATAACCAGTTCCTATCGTGCTGATTATCGCCGCCACTGTCCCGGCTGAATTTGTAATCCCTGTTGACACAGAATGTAATTAAATCATTGTAGTCAGCTAACCAATTTAACAGATAAGAAAACATAATATAAACATTCCCTTCGTGGTGGGCTAATGGGAAATAACGCACCGTGGAGAAATCCCGCGGATTGTGGCGCTATATCCTGATCAAATAAAACCGTAGAAGCTAAGATCAGATTGGAAATCAAATGTCCAACATCTAATGGCTATGATTGGATTATTGGGTAATTAACTATCTGCTGCATTAGTTTAGTTTGACAGTTCTGTCATATGCTTATATGGGTGGAACTTACTTGGATATTAAGGAGAAAGCCGGCTTGACTGAAAGAGCTCAAACACAAGGCTGCTGTGAGGAGTACCGCTGCAGCCTCGGGTGTTTTGGCATAGTTTAGGCCGAGCAATGACACTCCAGGGCCGATAAAACCAATAGACTGTTACGCACAAATATTTTTCAGTATAGTGATTTGTTACAAAAATGTACTACAATGTTCGGGTAAGTGCAGCTGAATTTTAATTTGATTTGATTGAATTATATAAGTTCTTATAGAGACAGACGGCAGTTCAAGGGCTACCTGCATGATCTTTCGAACTGTAGTCAACGAGTAGCCTGCCTTGATTAATGAATCCGATGCTGCACCAGCAATGTAGCTGGAAATTGCCATTGATCCCCATGGAACAGCACTAAACCATGCAGCTTGCTTCAAGTTTACACCAAATACCTATAACAATAGAAAAATAGAAATCGTCATTTCCTAGAGCACACTGCCACCAACCACTATTGGTAATTCAACGTGAACACGTATGTGCACACAAATACTAAACCAGTAACATGATAAATTTATTTGCGATCAATCAATTTTTATGCTATTAATGGTGTTAGCGTAAACAAAGATCTAGGAAAAATGAACCTACCGTCTTAAAATAAACCGGCATCCATGAAAGCAGAACAAAGTAGCCCTGTAAGGTAGACCATGATTAAGAATCAATTGCGCATGCGGAAAAGAAAGGATGAAATCCACAGTAAAAGATATTAGAAAAACTCACCCAATTATTAGTTATGTTGGCACAAATAATGGCCCAAGTTGGTAATTTTGAAAATAGGAGCCGCATAGATGGGAGCTTTCCACCTTTTTTGGAGAATCAGATTTACCAGCTTGGATCATTCGGATCTCCGAGTTGCTGATGTAACGACTCTCACTTGGATCATTTGTGACTGTGTATGCCCATATTGTCAGCCAAAGCAGTCCAATCGAGGAGAAGAGAATAAAGGGACCCGAAAGTCCCATTGTTGACAACATAACTGGAGTTAGTAGTAAGCCAACGACATTGCCGAGGTGAAATCCAGCCATAGAGATTCCAACTGCACTTGCTCTTTCATGGCTCGGAAACCACCTGCTCATATTACAAGCGACATGAGGATTGACTTCAGCTAAAATTTTAAATTATTGCAAGTTGAACGTGTCTGATAGGTTGTTTACAAGAACTCTCTAAATTCTGCTATAAATTTACTTGCTCTGCAAGTTACCAAAAACAAGTACACTGATACATCATTTGCTAACAAATTAGGTGACCCAAGCATTATTGTAACTACAGTTAGAGGTCTAATGAATAATTATGAGCAAGGATTAGGGAGACATTATATTACCTTGATAAGAGGGTGCTCATGGACGGGAGGGCTACACCTTCAGAGAGTCCAAAGAAGGCACGAACGGCCAAGAGGCTGGTGGTGGAATGGTTGGCAGCCCAGGGAGTGAGGAGAGTTGCCAAAGACCACATGGCCACACCCCATGCCATCACTCTCTTTCCTCCATATCTGTCTACCAAGGCACCTCCAATCACTGATGAGAATATGTATCCCCATAGAAAGGATGACTGCAAAATGAATCATTCGAAATTCTAAATTGTCAACAATGAGAAGGAAAAAAAAAAAAAGCCAAACAATAAAAACAAATTGCCCATTTTGTAACCTTTTCATTTTTAATTTCTAGTTTTAATTTTTCTGTTATGTCTGGTTCCCCTACAACTCATTAGAAAGAGCCGTGTAATAGATGATTATTTTGTCTACCACACTTACCAACTGATAAAAATAATTTTTTCAATATACATTCTTAACTATTCTAGTCTACGAGTAGGGAGGTTTGAACTTGAGTGTAAACGGGGATCCATTGCCCTCCCCATTTGCAACTAATTACAAAAACTTTGCTAAAATCAAACATTTGTGCAAGAAGATTATCTAGCAATAAAATCCAAAAATTAGAACTTTTATTTGAGAGCCCCATCCAAGCCCAATTTGTACTTACACAATTGAACCAACTTGAGATGAGGTTGGGTGACATATTTCAGCAGTGTAATCTGATGTGGGTACGAATAAGGGGCAAGCTTTTTTCCACAACAGCACAAGAAGAAGAGAAAATTTTTATTGTAGATCGGAACACGGATGGTACACTACGTGTTTTCATATAAGTGGTGATAAATTTTATTTTTTAAATTATTAACTTCTTAACACACATATCCCACATTTTTTATTTTTTCGGTCATACTGAAAAATCTCTCTAATAAGTGACAGACGATTGATGATGTGAGAATCAAATTTGAGATATAAAAACTAGATGCTTGTTGGAAATTATTTTTAAAATGATTGAATTTTTTTTGATGAAAGTGTACTTTAAAAACCAATCTTTAGTAAAAATGCAAGTGAATCATGCAAGAAGTACAAAATGAATTCTGAAAAAGCACAAAGTGAATCTTGAAATAGCGCATAGTGCTTCCTGCAGGAAAACTTCCTACAGGAAGCACTTCAAATGCTTTTAGAACCCAAAACAATTTCACCAAAAACACTTGTAGTCATTTTAAAAACTATTTTTAAATAATGTAAACTTGATATCTCATTTACTTTGATCTCTTTATTTGGCAGGCCCTACCTCCAAAAAAAAGGTGAAAAATAGGTGCAAAGATGGAAACTTCACATCTTTCCATTAGGAGGAGGGTCCTTTCTGGATTCACTTTGTAGATATCCTAGGGATTCCATATCCTAACCATTTATCGTACATCATGCGGTCATTTTTCATTAGATACTATATGTGTTTAACTTTAAATAAAAAAATTAAATAATTTCTGACCGTACGATACACGATAAATGACTAAAATATGAGAATCTCCAAGATCCTCACAAGTGGATCCGGATGAGATCCAATTCCTTTCCATTAGAGGCATCTCTTATTAACTCATTTTTATGAACGGATGACAACAATGAAGCACGACGGATAATAACACTCCTCAATAAATGTTACAACGGTACTCATCCTTGAACGCTTAACAATCTTGTTAAGTTATTTGCGCATAGAGGCACAGCACGCAAAGAAAGTTTATACCTACACTCCCAAAAACACATTCCAAACACTAACCAAACTGTGTGTTCGCCAGTTTGGATGCTATGGACCTTTTGGTAATCCTATCATCGCCGTTAATTTCGATGTTCCAAACAAAATGTCAAATTTTTTACAAAAACAAACAAACAAAAAGATAAAATTGACTAGAAGGGAGAACAGCTAAAGCTCATAAGCTTCTCAAATCTTTTAATTAAAATTAAAAAACTTCTCAAGATAATGTTTACGATTGCTTTTAAAATAACTAAAAGTACTTAGAATGATAAAAGGAACTTAAAAGCGTCAAGTTAGAAGTGCTTCTTACATATGCGGTCATAAACAAGCTCTGACATAAGCCTTTTTTTTTTTTTTTTTATAAAAAAGTGCTTTTGGCTCTACTAGCATTCCCAAACACGCCCTAGGTTTTTGCGCTCAAAGAAAGCATAGAGAAGACGGGTTTAAAGTTTGAAGTTGAGAGTAACGGACCTGAACGACGCCCAGGAAAGAACTGGACCAGCCATTTTTAGCAGCAAGAGGGACGATGGCCACCGACATGACGACCCTATCGGCATTACACAAACACATCACGCACGCCACCAACGCCGCCACCTTGAATCTCTCCGGCACGCTCACTATTTCCTCAGCCACTACCTCTCTCGCTCCTCCTCCTCCTCTGTTTTTCCCCATCAGTATTCCTCTCTCTATCCCCTCCGCCGTACACGTCACCGCCATCCCCCGTCGGCGCCCCCTCTGAGCCTCGTCCGTTCTTCTTCTCCATCCTCCTCTGTTTTTTCCAAACCCAATAACCAGCTGATCCCATTTTTTGGGCTCAAATCCCAGCTGGGTTTTCTTTGTGCTGATCAAACTCGATTGGGTTTTCAACAATCGAGAAGAAGGGTCGGAATGTAGCTGAGATTTAATGGGAGTTGCAGCCGCCATGAGAGAGAGAGAGACAGAGAGGAGAGAGAGATTAAATAAAACAGTGCATATTGATATACAATATTTCAAACAATGACTGACTTTGTATGCTGTTTAAATAAGAGAAACGATCAGGTGGGATTATCTTACATTTTCTAGCTACGTAGTTTTATATTAATCGTGGGAAGATTTTGGCATTTTAAAGAATTGAAAAATAGAGAAATTTAAGGTGAAGGAGAAGATTGTTTTGTTTTGGTTTGGTTTGGGGGGGTTGGTGGGAATTGAGATCGAGAATGGCACTTGGACTCGGTCCCAGTATGGAAATTTCGTCAAGGGAAAATATGGGTGACGTGTCACCCGATGGTGTCGTCCACGTCGATAAAATCATACGTGGCAACACGCACTGCTCTGCTTTTGGTGGTGGTAAGTGGCAACCAAACCACATATCATATGTCATGCATAGGAGATGCCACATTTCTTAGGAAGTCCCAAGTTAGGTGTAACCGGAATTTTTTGTAGAGGTATTAAAAAAATTAGTAAAAGATATAGAGGGGGGGGGGGGGTGTGTGTGGAGAGTGAAGTAACTTGACCCCCACATCGGAAAACAGTTAAATTTTAGCTAAAATCAATAGGTTTCGTCGATATTTTCCGACATATAGGTTAAATATTGACAAATTGTCATATGATATTCCCTGAAGTTTCATTTTAAATTTCCTCATTTTTGAGCAAATTTTCATCATTTCCATCGAAGGTAACAAATATCGATATTGATATATCCATTGATATTTCAATAAATTTACATATCGATATTTCCACGGATACCCATTTTTTAAACACTGAGTGTGTAACTCATATATTACACATGGGAGTGCCTCATTAATTTATTGAACAATGCTTGGATTCACTTGTTCACCATGTTGTGATTAGCGACTGCTTAGGCTACACATGTTAAAAAAATGTTTCTTTTATTCGTCGTGGTTTACAGATTTTCTGTGACAAGAATCAATCAAGTTGAAGATCGTTTAACAACCTATTGAGTATTTACTTTTTAATTTTGTCCGATAATCTCATGCCATACAGAACAATTTCTTACTGCGATCTTGTCATTTTGATATTGCAAAGGAAAATAGTTCCCATGTCATACAAAACAATTGTATTTGGCAATTTTTGACGTTATTCTTTCACAAAAAATGCTAATGAGTAAAATCGTAATTGCAATTCCAAATAAAACAGGAAACAAGTCGACCAATCACAAACATTATTTCAATGGCGATGCTCACCACAAATTCAACGTATTGAGTCTCTTGTTATAATGCCCAAAGACCCAAAAACTTAGAAACGACACACCTACGTCTTCCACTCAAACAAGTTGGTCATAATTCAAACCAAAAATTTAGGTTTAGGTGGTGCATTCACTTACCCACAATTTATAGCAGAAAATTATGCAACACCAACAACAAAGACGTTGAAAGCAATCGATTTGGACTTCGACGGTCGACAAATAAATACAGAATATTATTATAATGTGAGCCATGGACCATGTAAGGTCATGCTCAAGTATAAACGCACCAACCCTTCATTTGCTTCCTCACGTGAATGGTAGAGTTGTGAAAAATATTATTCTAATTGTCTAACCAAAACTTCAAGATTTCAAGTATTTATTGTGCTTTTCTTAGACTAACTCCAATCCTTGGAGTAAGTTCTAAAATTTCCTTTCCATTCTTCCCTCCCATTTCATTCCAACTTTTGTTCTAAAATTGGGTTAAGTGCTAAAACTAAAAAAAAAAAAAACTCAAATACCAGCCAAAAAACCGGCCTGGGCTAAATATCCTGGCCCACTGTGTGCATAAACGTGCTGCAAAAAAAAAGAAAAAGCACGCTAATTAACGCGCTAAAAGCAAGGAAAATGGGACACTTTGAAGGGAAGTGGGGCCCAACCTGATGGGGTTGTCGGCCACCCATATGCAATCTCATCTCCTTTATTTCTATCAGACGGCATATATTTCCATCTCCTTTAAATCTAACGGGTGATATTCATTCTTTAATAATCTAGGGCTAAAATTTTAGGCTAGAAGGGTTGGAACAAAAAAGTTGTTTCTGGGTTAACATTTTTAAGTTTTACTCCAAGGGTTGAAGATGGTCTTAGGCGATTTCAAATATTAATTTGAGGGCTGAATCAGATTCAACCAAAATCTTTTCAAAACCTTTATTTCATGCAAATTGCAAACCAATAAACGCACATGATATTTCTTTCAGCATAAAAAATCTCACCTCGATCAAGGTTGGCACAAAAACCTGCAATCCAAGCACCTTTCACCTGTGGAATTTCTGAGAACAATGCCAACTCGAATAATTAGACTATTTTTGTGTAAGAAGAGAATATTTCATAATTAGACTATATTTTGTAATAGATATATCCAAGTTTGGTAGATTCGATTGAGATTTTTAAAAGATTTTAATGGAGTTATAAATTTATAGGATTTGACGAAAGTTTAATGGACTTCCTAGGCTCCATGTAAAATTGAGTGGATTCTTTTAATATTTTAGAGAAAGAGGCAGAACTTTGATAAGGCCCAACCTACACAATGAGAATCTCTCCAAATCTTCCAAAATCTATCACATTTTAAAATTATTTAAAGTCAAATCCTAACGGAATATACATAGACTTTTATAAGAGATAAACTTTCATAGAATTAGTTCACTCAACTGTAATGTCTCGAGCCATTAATACAAAATCATTTGTATAAACTTTCTACACATGATCTTATACTAGTGGGACGAAACATGACGGTGGTAGTCATAAACTCTCTAAGAATCTTGATAAAATACACCTAAATTTTTATAATTTTTATAGACTTTTGTAAACACTATTATTTTGATTGAATACCCCTAAACTGCGCATCAAGTTGGTCTGAGAGTCCACCTTGTACAAAGAGGTGATGAAGCACGAAGATGCAAACCATACTTCATTGTTCTTTGAATTTTACAGTTTGTCCCCCAAATTGTCTTGTAGCGGCTGCTGAGATTATCTTCTAGTTCTCTTAATAGATGTGTGCATATGAACGTACGGATAACAAAATAATAGATTTAAGCTGCTCTAATATTGAACTTTACTTTGCATTTTGTTGGATATCACGTGCATGGTTGGTGATGATATAACATGCAGCTCATGAGCCTACGGTTTCCGAGGATGATAACGATAGGCGATGATGGGACCGCCGACTGGTTAAAGACGTAAGGAGTGGGGAACTGATGAAGTTGATGGATTCGGATGCTGCCGAGGCTCAGGATTCAAAGGTTCTAGCTGGCCGGTTGGGAGTCACTGTTAGGATTCAATTGTTGGACATCGGAAAAATAGCATATTTTAAGAGTCGGTTTTAAAGACAAATTCTATTGATGGGCTCTTAATAATTTGTATTAAAGAAAGATTTCACCACGCAACTGGGCCTGGCTAGACTTTGCTATGAGCTGGTAATGCGAGTTAACGAGTTCAATATATTAAACTTATAAGTTAATAGTTTGATTCCTATGCAATAAATGACCACACTTTCCAATTGCATATGGGGTTTGTTTACTTAGTCAAAAGAAATTGGAGAAGGAAGGAATATGAGAACTTATAAATGGGAAAGAGGGAATCGATTTAGCTAGCCCCTCTAGTTGATTCTTTTTTTTTTTTTTGAACGAACTATATTATTTACATTAAGGAAAAGGGAGGGCGGGGGATGATATCACTTTTAGTGGTATCGTTTTTAGTAAGAGATCTTACAAGTGAAGGCGATACCACTAAAACGATACCACTTGGTAATATATGCATGGATGATATTTTTGAAGTTTCTAACGGATTATATCAGAATTAAGGGCTTCAGATTCTAATCCATAATTCTTCCGAATGCAAATTGTATTCCAATTCATTTTAAATTTGTTTTCAAATTGTTCCCTAAAGATTTTCTACTTTTAGTGGAGAGAGATTTGGTAAGCTGCACAATAATCAAACCATAATAATTAAGTACAAAATTAGTCATTCATAATTTAAATTTAAGACCTCTCATTTTTAATTGAAGAGTAATACTACTAACCGCAATACTATTAATATATGTGGAGAGAGTCCTTTTTTGTCTCCTTAATCATTATATCCTTTTTATTTGAACATGATGTCGAACATTGTTGTTTAAGCTAAAAAATCCAACGTATTTTGAAATTTGTATTTTTCTTTAGTAGAGCAATATCGTTAGTTGGTTAAATAATTAGTTGTTAAGGGAGAGAAGAATCGATGGAATGATTGAACCCATGTCAAGGTGCATAGGCATAATTATTTTACGTCACTGTGGTAAAGCGTCATCCGCTGAATTTATACTTTTTAGAATTTAAAAATATGGTAGACCAATTAAATAATCTGGTCAAATGGACAAATTAATTGATTTGGTTCAACTTAATACCAAATCAGGCTCCAATCAAGACAAATCATGGAGACAAATTCTATAAATCAAGGCTTAGCAATAAATTGATTCAATGCAAAAAGTTATAGTGAGGCCAATAAATACGAGGCTCCAAGACGAAGAAAGGAATCCTCAGACGTTCAAACTCTCAAACACACTAAACGCTCAGACACACTAAACACTCAAAAGACTAAAAAAAACCTCTTTGCCTTCATCGTTGCTTTTGTGAATAACCACCAAGCACCACCTTGTTCCTCCATCACTACAAGCCAACATTCTACACATCACAAGCTAAACTCTTGCAGTGGCCGTTGATTCAAGATCAAGTTTCTATGACTCTTAGATCAACCACCCCTATATACACACTTTGTATATTTGGAGATCGAATCAGAGGATAAAGTCTTGTAGTCAGAGGTTATAATTCACCACGTGACACCACGCGTGGTCTAGTTTTATTCAAGATCAAGCCCCAACATCTCTTGAAGAAACGACAAGCCTAATTCAAGACCAAATATTCATCAGCCTTGAATCAAATTCTACCTTGGAAATCGAATCAGAAGAATATTCTTGTAAGAGAATAAACCACAGAAGTTGTAACCCTAAATATTTATTAGTTCAAAATTTTATTTTGTACACGTATTCTTCTGCTACTTATTTCAGTAGATTACTTGTTTACAGATACATTTCCAGTTCTATTTCTAATATTTGATTTGGGTTGTCAGTGATGAAAATTTTCAAGTCATTAAGACGAAATTGAAATTTCAAGTTCAGTGATGAAAAAAAAAAAAAAAAAGCTAAAAACATGAAGCTATTTAATCATCTAATTATCATCATAAAACTTACATTGTTTGGCAATTTATTAGCATTGCGAACTTGAAGTGTTAGTCTGTTTAACCTACATAATCTTTCATGGATGATCTATAGATAGATTTTCAGTGCAGTACACGTGTAATATTATAGAAGCATTCTGACATACGTGTCTCGTTTTTTTACCGGGAAGGGATCATCTCCAGATCTTTTTCACCTAATCATCATCATCAAACAATATGGACCCTTGAAATTTGATACAACGGCTAAAGTTATTATAACTTTTAAAGTTGGCCAGTGTTTTTTAGCTTTGGATCAAATTTCAAAGGCCTGGATTGTTTGATGAGGAGGATTAGGAGGTAGGGCTTCAGAGATGATTACTTTCCTTTTTTAATTTCGTTAATTTAACATTTGTTTCTTTTAAGATTCTTTAGTTAAACATTTTCATACAATTTTGATGATTAATTTCATTTTATTAGAGGTTCAATTTTACACTTTTTTTTAATAATATTTATTTTAGTGAGTTAAATACAATGTTCAAAACTCATTTTCATGTACATAAACATAGTAAATGTCATATCCCGGCTCAGGCCCCACCACATCCCGGACTCGCCTCCACCGTAGCACGATATTGTCCGCTTTGGGCTTACCAAAGCCTCACGGTTTTGTTTTCGGGAACTCACGAGCAACTTCCCAGTGGGTCATCCATCATGGGATTGCTCTAGCCTCATTCTCGCTTAACTTCGGAGTTCCTACGAAACCTGAAGCCAGTGAGCTCCCAAAAGGCCTCGTGCTAGGTAAGGATAAGAATATACATATAAGGATCACTCCCCTGGGTGATGTGGGATGTCACAATCCACCTTCCTTAGAGGCCCGACGTCCTCGTCGGCACACCACGGCCAGGGTTAGGCTCTGATACCAATTTGTCACATCCCGGCCTGGGGCAGATCACTTCCCAGCCCCGCTCCATCACCGTAGCACGATATTGTCCGCTTTGGGCTTACCATTCCCTCACGGTTTTGTTTTTGGGAACTCACAAGTAACTTTCCAGTGGGTCACCCATCATGGGAATGTTCTAGCCCCCTTCTCGCTTAACTTTGGAGTTCCTACGGAACTCAAAGCCAGTGAGCTCCCAAAAGGCCTCGTGCTAGGTAGGGATGAAAATATACATTTAAGGATCACTTCCCTAGGCGATGTGGGATGTCATAATCCACCCCCCTTAGGGGCCTGACTTCATCGTCGGCACACTCGCGACCAGGGTTAGGCTCTGATACCAATTATCACATTCTGACCCAGGCGGGACCACTTCTCGGGCCCCTTTTACCACACGATATTTTTCGCTTTGGGCTTACCATTCCCTCACGGTTTTGTTTTTGGGAACTCACGAGCAACTTCCCAGTGGGTCACCCATCATGGGATTGTTCTAACCCCCTTCTCACTTAACTTCAGAGTTCCTACGGAACCCAAAGCCGGTGAGCTCCCAAAAGGCCTCGTGCTAGGTAGGGATGAGAATATACATTTAAGGATCACTCCTCTGGACGATGTGGGATGTCACAGTAAAGGTACGTATGATTGTATGAATTTGTTTGATTATCTATGATATCGGTAGATTTTGTTCTACGATACATTTGAATTTCTAGTACATTTTGTTATTGATACATTTAGAATCTAAACGTACTAAAAGTCTGTATGTTTATTTTTAAATATATCATAAATTTTAAATAAATTTTTATATAACTAATATAACTGAAATAAAAAGTTATTTCTTTTTTTTAGTGATAATGAGAAATTAGTTAAATTAATATTTTTAATAGAAAAAACCACGAATTTAAAATTTCTAGATGGTAGGAAATTAGTTGTTTATCTAACTTTAGTAGATATATATATATCTATATATGGTCAAAGCATTTTAATCAAATTTTATAAAGTAACAGATGTTTAAGAGGGTGTATTGAATTAGGATTTTGAAGGATTTTATTCTTTTAAAAAATCTAAGGGTACTCAATTATGATTTTAAGTAATTATTCAATCATGATTTTAAGTAATTCTTCAATCATGATTTTAAGTAAGCTCGTTTGGATGTGCTTTTAAAATGATCAAAGCACTTTTGATGAAAATATTTTTAGAACCAATATTTAGTACAGATACAAGTGAATCTTGAAAAAGCACTTAAAGTGTGTTATGGAAGAAACACATAACTGTTACTTCTTGCAAAAAGTACTTCAAGTGCTTTTGGAACGCAAAAATATTTTTTATAAAAGCACTTTCAGTCATTTTAAAAGCACATCCAAACGAACTCATTCTCTGAAATTCAATGTGTATTCAAATCAAGATTTTAAGATAGTTTATTAAAATCTTTAGAAATAGGGGTGTATTTTAAAGGAATTTATAACATTTTAGATGTATTCAATTAGGAATTTGTTTAAAGATTATTAAAAAACTGAGGAATTTGAGGGGAATTGAGAGATTTCATAGTGTATTTTAAGCATTCACAAATCTCACCTCTCATCTTGAGATTTCGAGAGAATTGAATAAAAAATTTACATAGAATCTCTACAGAATCCTAATTGAATACACCCTTCTTAGTCTATACAAGTTGGAAAAAAAAATTTGTAAGGGATTCTAATTACTCCTATAATATAAGTGGAAGAATATTGGGAAATATACCCTAAAAGTGAAACATATCAACTATATCGTCCACCTATATTATAACAATAACAAATTATGTTTCAACTACATATAAAAGTTTCTCGTTCTTTAGTTCTCTCCTCTCGATCCTTTTTATGATTTTATTATATTATTATTTCACTTTTGTTGCAATTCTAAATTAGTTGCTATGTGATTATGTAAATCTTTTAGGATTTTGTAACATTTGTTAAATAGTTTCCTAGTTGTAATGCATTACTTGAAAGACACGAATTTTTCCTTCCTTACTGTTATAAATAAAAATACGGGATGAGAAATCATCACCATAGAATCATCAAATCCTCTCTTATCTTTGTCTTTACCGCAGGCACCTTTCCCTCTTTTTACTGTCAGTAAAATAGACCTACAACAATTTTTTTTTATTTTTTCATCCAAATAGATATGATATATTAAATGCAAAATTAGCCATCAACATCGCTTGCTTTCCTCAATGTGATTTTCTCTTTTTAGTTTTTTCTCCAGGGACCACAGGAGCAAACCAGAATCCACAAGTTTCCGGAGTCCGGACCCGTCCTGTGTACCCGGCTCTCCTAAAGGTACATTTTTACCCCTACACTCACTCTTCCTTTTTTCTAGAGAGTTTCTCCAAAGCCCATTAATGGCGGTCGCCACCTGAAGCGACCGAGGTCAGTCCTCCTCCCTCCTTCTATGCATAAACCTTTTTTCCATCTGAACCCAAAGCTACTAAACACTTTAGTAGAAAAACCCAACCATTAATTAGTGTAATGCTGTAAGTTTGATTAATTAGAACTTGACGAAGATGCAAATTCCATTGCTAAAGTTACCCACTTTAGGGTTTTGGGTGTTGCTCTTGTCAGCAAATGGCTGCTGGAGGTTCTGTTTGGTTCGACGGAAAATGGGTCGGAATATTTTCCCCGGAAATGTTCATTTTTGAAGTTTCCTGGCAAATTGAAAGATCTTGAATCTCGATCGAAATTCCATTTTTGTGCTGACGTATTTTCTGTTTGCAATTGTAGTGTTAACTTTTTTTATGCATGTCTGGCAAGTTCAAATTCTTTGCTTTTTTGGGGGCAGAAAATTAAAATGTGTTTGGTTTTTGTGTCAAAATTCAGGAATTTATTATGTTGTTTTAACTTTTATAGTAAGTCAGGTGGCGAAAATGCCATTAAATTCATGTTTCGTGTAGAAGTTTTTTGTTGGTGTCAGTGATAATGACATTTCTGTTCTCAGCATTCCAAACACTAGCATGAGAATGTTGGATGCCATTAGTTTCTAAAAACCATATTGAAGAGGATGGGTTTAGAATTCTTGGGTTCGGTTTGGCAAAATAAAACCCGTTGGACACGAGCATTGTGCTCGGACAAAGGGTCTCAAACAGTAAGAACATGAATGCTGAGTAGTGTAACTGATGGGGGCTTTTTACGGCTATAGTTTCCTAATTGGATGAGATCCCATGAGTTCGGAGCTGACTTTGTCGAATTTCTTGTTACGCATATTTTTGCTCACTATTATAGGATTAGGTTGATTAGAACTAGGTACGATGCCAGAGCGAGCACTTGTGCTCATTAGCTTGATATGCATTGTTGGTTCATCCTCTAACAACTTAAGGTTAGCTTAAGCTTTTGATGTCCAGTGGTAGTTTAACAGTGTGAATCAATGTTGATGACTTTGGACTAGGGGAACTCCGAGCGTTGTTGTCTCTTTTGTTTCTGAAGAAGTTGTCTCTTGTTCTTCTGGATGGAAGTCTTCCCTCCTGGATGAATGGTCTTCAACCTAGGTTTAAGGAGGGTTGAGGAAGTCAGATCAGGGTAGAGCACTTGAGTTTTCAAGTTTTCTTTACCTTCTTTCTGAGTTCTCGATCTAGTCATGGTTTTCAATGTGTAGAGGTCCCATGATAGTAGAGAGCCAATGTTTAGTGCTAAATTTGACGTTTTTACATTCCTTAAACAAAATAGAGTACTGGACTCTAGGTTTGAAATTTTGTTATTTGTTTACCATCTACTGCTACATTGAGTATAAGCTAGAAAGCGGCACCTGATAATGGTGAGAAAATTTTGTACAGGGCTTGATTAGGATTTGAAGGATAACATCATTACATTGCTAAAATGGCTCCTTCAAGAAGTCGTGGTCATGACAATCAAGAGAGTGCTAAGAAAGCTTCTTTTCCAATGGGGGACCAGCTGCAAAAATGGAAATCACCTTTTGGCCTCTATGCTGATTCTGACATGTTGGTGTGGTTGAAAGGACTTGCTCTGGACCCTTGTGACCAGAAAGCATCTCCTGATTCAGCTCGACAACTATGGAATCAGAGTCTTAAAGTGCGGAAATTCTTGCTTCTTGGTAATGCCGAATCTCCTCGGGTACGTTCAATACAACATTGGTATTTTTTTTCTTAATCTCATTGCATTGTTGTCTTAGTGATAAATGTGTATTTGTTAATTTGACTGAACCATTTACCATATTAGTATGCTGGGATAATGAACAATAGTTGGGTTACATCCTAATAAATGTAAATTTGATTCTACATGCTGGGTTCTCTACTGATGGTGAGAAGCCCAATCAAGTTGTATACTGTATTGCACTAGTGATAAGACTGGTTATCCTGTTACATACCTGTGATCTACCAGTTTTATGCTAACATATCATATCTTTTCGCTCGATCTGAAAAGCAACTTATCCTGGATGTCAAGCATACCTTAGGAGCATTTCTTCAAATATCTAACTTTGACTTGACCCATCATCTAACTCATAGTCGACTCATCATCGTGTTTCGTTGTCTTAAAAGTTATCTCAAATAACGTCATATTCTTGATAAGCTCTTCCACAATCATTACTGGAAGGAGAGGGCTATTGAGCTAGCTTATTGCTGGACATAAATTTGTTTCTTCTACTTAATGACATAACACTACTCAAGTGAAACGTTTTGGTATCCAAATTTCAAAACATTTCACCCTTGCTTACAATTGGTGATAATTTATCTAATTTTGAGTTGTTTTCTTTGTATTTTAAGGCATTTGCCAGTTCAGAAGTTATCTCTTACCATGAACTTCGTTCTTCAGCCCCAATCTTATGAAAACGACCTTTCCTCCCTTTTTTTATACAGAGAAAGCGAACACTTGATCAGTTCCTAAAAGTTAGTAAGTTAGCAGAAGTTTCTCGATTGCATCCTGAGAAATCTGATGTCCATAGTGTCAAAAGATTGAGTACAGGGCATTCCGTCTCATGCTTAACCCATGCAACTGCCAACAATGGAATTTCCAAACCACAGCTTCTCTCTAGCTCTCACGGTTCCGGAAGTTTGTTAACATCTGAAGATGAATATCAAGGGAAGCCAGGTTCAACATATTTGACCTCTATGGATATGGAAAACTATGGTGCATCTTGCAAGGATAATTCTGCCTCTCCTTTATTTGATACAGATGAATCGAACAATGGTCTGAACACATTGAATCCCAAAAACTTGAAATTCTCTGATGCAACTTTTGCGAATGTCAATGATACAGCCAATAGCTCAGACTCTCCAAGTTTAGAAGAGAATAGTACAGAACTTGAACGTGCGTTGAGGTGTATGATTTTTAGTGATGATTATCTTCCAAGATGTATTCCTGTGAGAGATTTTGATGGTTCAGTTCACCATTCAGATTCATCCAGGTCAATGGAGCAAAATCTGAAACTTCGAGAAGCGGTGAGATTACTATTTACAGATGGTAGTCTTCCAATATCTGTTGTTCCGACTGGTCCTTGTTTTCAGGCGGACATCCCAGAATGGACAGGTGCAGTAAATAGGAAAACTCTTTATGGTGGTGGTGATTCAGCAGCGTTAAAGTGGTTGGGCACGCGAACGTGGCCCATTAAAGGAAAAAGTGCAGGAACCACAGTGAAAGCACTTGGGAAAGGGAGATCCAACTCTTGTTCTTGCATATCTCCAGGATCTGTTGGTTGTGTTAAACTCCACATTCATGAACAAAGACTCCTCTTGCAATTCGAACTTGGTCCTGCCTTCCGGAGTTGGAAGTTTGACGAAATGGGAGAATTTGTCTCAAAGTCATGGACATCAACTGAACAGCAGAACTTTGAATCTCTTGTGAAAGTGAATCCACTATCAAATGAAGCAAGTTTTTGGAAGATCGCCTATAAGCGTTTCCCTTCCAAGTCTCGGAAGAACATTTTGAATTACTACTATAACGTGTACATCCCTAGGCGTATGAGCCTCCAGACTAGGTCCTCCAGTGATGAAATTGACAGCGACGATGATGAGGCGGAAGAGTAACAGAGGTAGCTGTAAAGATGTAAATCTATAGGGGTAGCTTGATGTTGGCTCTGTATATACTTGTCCCTTCAGGTTTAGCTCCAGGGCAATTTTGAAGACTGATCAGAGCTATTTTGGGTTCATAGAACCTTACGCCAAAATGCAAAGCAATTTTGACACTCAGCTACATCTGTTTTGCTTTCTTATGAACTTGTTTCCTGTAATCTTTCTGTATTTAGTTGTCTCATATCTTCTCAGTATTGTTTCCCATGGAACGTATGGGGTAGCAGTCAAGTTTTCTGATACCAAGTCATGCTCTAATTTTGACCTGCTTAGGGCTCGTTTGGTAACCTTGTGTTTAGTTTTTAGTTTTCATTTTTCGTATGATAGATAGAGGAAAATATGTGGGAGAAAGGATGAATGAAGAAGGGTGGAGAAAATATGGCGGAAGAAATGCGAAAGGAATGTGTAGAGAATGGAACACACAATGAAAACTGAAAGCGAAACTGAAAATAATTTTAAGTTGTTTCACTCCTTCCTCGCAAGTTCATTTCATCATTCTCCATACCTTAATCTTTTTCATATGCTTTCCATGTATCTGTAGCACAATTGAAAATTAAAATGTAAACACGAAATGGTTATCAAAAAGACCGTTAATTCATCGTATTGGATGGTTTTATTGTACGCTAACTAGTTTATTAGTCGCTTGCGGAAAACCAATAAAGGAAAGCCCTCTTGTTCTATAAGCACCACTGTCATTAACTTGTACAAAAACATATAGATAGATTCGATAAAAGCATTAAGTGCTACAATTGATCGACCAAACAACTTTAATTTTAATTGATTTTTTGTAGAGATTATCTTCATAGAGTTTTATAGTTTTCAATTATAAATACGACTTCTGTGAATCAGCCACTAAGTAAATTGAGGAAGAATTCCTCCTCAATCTCGAGGTGCCAAACATTGTCATTATAAATCTCCGTAAGGACAATCTATAAAATAAAATCAATTAAAATCAAAATCGTTTACTCAATCAATTGTTGCAAATTGATTCTTTTAGGCAATTAATTGCAATTTTACGATTCGTTTGTCTATTTGTTACAGTTGACTAAACGACCTAGGTTTTAATTAATTACGTAGTACTTTATAATATGAACGGTCATATGATCATAATCACGAAGTTTTGTGAATCTGTGGGTCAACTACAAAAAATTTGGAGTAGGAACTCTTACTCATCTTTGAGTAGCCAAGTGTTATTCCTCTAGAAATACCCTTCCTCTTACAAGAATGCCGATCTTTTTCTACCCACTTCCAAGTTTTTTCAAGATGGCAAAAGCTTTTGTAAGAAGGCCGAATTGGGTTAGAGATGAAGATGAACCTTTGTGCTTGGCATGAGTATCCGTTAAGGAAGATGGTGCTACTGGCAATTATCAAGACACAACGAGTTTTGGAATCGTGTCCTGAATTGTTTAAAGCATCAACACCCCATTGGTGGACGAAAAGCCACGAACCGTCAACGCCATTTATACCAAGACCATGAACCAGCCAGTTTGGTGGGCTGGATGAGATAGGTTGTAACCCAATTAAAATGGACTTGAGTTCAGTTTGTTATTTGTTGTGCCAAAATGTGATATGGATAGGATTGGACATGATGAGTTATGAATCCACAATAGATGTATTATTTAATATATCCTTACACATGGGTTACAAGTTTTGTCGCATAAGGCCTTGCCAATCAAATCTCATTCCTAAGGCCCAATCTCATTCAACCCACCAAACGACTACCAATTTATTTAGTTATGGATTTCTTTGAGAAGCGGGCTTATACCTTTCTTTCTATATGATCGTCTTGTTGGAAAATTTTAGTATTTTATCATTATTTGGGTTTGTTTGTTAGTTTAGGTATATGAGTGTAATCCGAATTAGGGTTTCTAGGTTTTGCTCTCTATAAATATAGCTTATAGTTTAATATGAATGACATGTTAGTCACGATGTAACCTCTTGAGGTTTTGAAGCCATTTTGACATTCTTATTTGTTTAGGGGTGTGATATCCACAGATCTCATTTTACTTCTCACACACCTTTTGAATTTTCGGCCGTCGGATCGGATGAATTGAAGAAGATCAACAGGCAGAAATTATCAAGGGGTGTGTGAGAAGTAAAATGAGATGTGTGAATAGCACACCCTTTTGTTTAATAATATTCTTATTATTTTGTAATCTTTTTCTTCCCGCACTTGATATCAACTCATCCGCAGAAAGGGACTATTAGAGTACAATAGGTACGATTCCTCTCCCTTCTGCCGATTCCCCTCGTCCTTGCAGTCGAGTCCCTTCTATGGGAATTCCTCTTCCCGAGCCTCTTTCTTTGCACGGATTCATGGTTTGGTGAATCCGGTTTTGGAAGGGATGATTGAACAAAGTAGCAGTAAGTGAATCAAGTGAAAGTGAAAGGAGTGGCAGTGTGAAGTGGTGAATGTGTCCCTTCATAATTTTTTTTCTTCATGTGCATAATTATATACGTCAACTAATCGATCTTTATTTAATCCATGCCTATGTCGAAAAAGCGTTGTTATATTTACGGTCATTGATAAGCCTAAAATAAACTTTTGCATTGTTTCATGCTCGAAACATCTTCAAGATTGTCTAAAGTGACATAAATCTCTGGTCGTTCAAGTGGTAAGATCGCAAACGGATAGTGTTCTAACTGTTAATCTTGGCGATTATTTTGAAGAAGATATGACCTCAACGTTATTGCAAGGGTCTCCGGGACGTGATAAGCAAAAAGGAAGCAAAGAAAAACGGAAGATGCATGATCCAGATGTTGCCAATTGAGCTTTCGGAATTCAAAAATTAGGTCAAAATAGTGATGACAACTAGGCGGATAGGGAATTACACTCCTGAAATTTCAGGAATTGGACTCCTTGGAGGTGTATTTGGATTCCTAGAAAAAAAGTGTTCACCTTTTGTACAAAAACTATCATATATTCATATTGTTTTGCAAGTCCTTAACAGGGGTGTATTTGAATCGTGTCCTGTCTTCCAATTGCACTCCTTATATTATAAGTGTACGTAATAGAGTTAGGCAAGTTTTGGATTAAAGTCGGAATATTCAAATACATTCTAATTCCCATCCGATTCTTGTTGGATTTTTATGGATTTCATAATTTTGGTTTCAGTTTTGAATCATATAATATATTTTAGAACTTTTCTATTGGGAGTTGGTCGGAATAAGATTTGAAAGTATATTGAATATTTGGGCTTAGTAAAATTGGCTGAAGTAGTGTGCTCCTTCGAATGCACACAAGTTCAAACACTTTCTCTTTAATTTTGATGAATTTAGTGTAATTATCGCTTATGTAAAATAAGAGTATTTGTTATGATCAATTATGTGGAAAAACTAGATGCTATGTGTATATGCAAGTAGACTTTTTCAAAGTAAGGCTCTTTATGTACTTTGTTCCACTTTACAGTGTAATGTTAATTTTCTTGTGAATATTATAAAACGTTGTGCTAAAAATATGAGGTGGCAGAAAATTCATGAAAAATCTCACTCACTTTCGTGAGAGTCTCTTTAGCATATTTTCCATAGAAGAAACAAGAATTAGTCATTAGCAAAGGAAGATTACATGAACCCCAAGGTTGAGGTTTAAGACAAATATTTTTGAACAAACAATATTATCTACACTAAAGGATGAGGGAGTGCGCTAAGTCTTACAATAAACTAGCAATAATATAGTTTAAATTCGTATTTGACGAGAATTGAACCTAAAACTTCTCATATTTAAGACAAATATTGTTGAACAAAATGTCAGTAAGATCATAAAGGCAAGTAATTCAGAGGCAAACACGGCCCCGAGGCTGAGTTGCAGACAGACAATAGTAGCCTACAACAGTTGACAAACAAGTCCAACCATGACCTTAAACAAATCACTATCCGCCTCATTTCCCTATTGAGGCCATTGGATTATGAGCCTCCTCCCCTCTTTTTTCTTTCCTTCCCTCCTTTTATCTCCTCCATGAAGAAGCATGTCGGGATGTTTTCATGGCAACCTTTTGACTCTTGAGGCAAATTGTGGATCATGGAAGCTGTTACATACCCAAAAAAAGGAGAAAGAATAGTCACGACGACTTAGTTCAAGTGATATTCTAATTTAAATTAGATAAAAACGATTGAGATTTGAACTAGGATGCAAATGGAGCACGTTAGTTTGAGCAATATTTTAATTTAATCTAAACTACGGATATGAGGATTCGACCTTTGGCTACAAAAGGAAGCACATTAGTTCGAGCGATGTTGAAATTTAACCTACACTACGAGAAGATAGATTCGAACTTGAGTGTTAAAGGAGCAGACTGATCTAGCTAACTTGAGAATGCATGAGTGGCTGAAATCGAAAAATGTTGATTGGTTTGATTCCTTCAAACATGGTGGGGTGACCCCATTGGGGAGAAAGAAATGAGTAAGAATCTCAAATTTTGAGGGACAATAATTGCTAGGATTGGTTCATGTGTTTGACAATGGGGATTTGGGTCGATCAAATGATCCAAAATGTCTTTACATTATTGTGAGTTTTGCGGTCAAAGTTTCATTTCCTTTGCCTTTTACTCACAGTGTTATAATGGACAACGAATTTATAGGCTTTTGTTTTTTCTCGACTTCGCACTTTTGCTTGGTATCTTCACAAGCTCACTTTTCACTTTATAATCCGGTCAATATTGCATGAAATATCCTACTTTGTTCATATATCCGCAAGATGAACACTATAGAGAAGGTCACTTTAATTCTTGTTGATTTTAAATTAATCTTGGTCTTTATTTTTTTTTGGTCAAACAACTAATTTATTAAAGATAAAACACACTAATACAAAGCAAGGCTAGTTCGAAAACAGTCCACAAC
Source organism: Pyrus x bretschneideri (assembly GCF_019419815.1). Lineage (NCBI taxonomy): Eukaryota > Viridiplantae > Streptophyta > Magnoliopsida > Rosales > Rosaceae > Pyrus > Pyrus x bretschneideri. The sequence goes on from NW_025999402.1 coordinate 2,816,855, forward strand.
ACAGTAAAAGTGCAACCCATTACAAAAGTAAAGAAACAAGCCCCAAAAGTGAGTCCAAGATAAAGCCTAAACTGAAAACCCTAAATGTGAAAACGAGAATCGACCGCTTCCACAAAAACAGTCGCACCACCATCGCCAAGCCGCCGCCATTGGTAAGAAGAACCATCAAATTGAAAGGATGAGTGGAAAATAGGGGTGGACAAGCCACCCATGCAAAAAACGCTCCCATAATCCTATCAAATAATGCAAAATGCACTTTAGCAGCCATCGAACTCCAAGGCACTCCTCCAACCGAAGCTCATGAAGGAAAAGCACGAGGAGCCGAATAGCCGAACCAAGTGGGTAGGAGCTCGTGACTGGGAACAACAATTTGAGAAGGAAAAAGCATGGAACTATGATCTGCAACAAGATTGCTGAACATTGAGATAAAGCTCAAAGAAATTGAGACAAAACTCAAGAAAAATGAGACAAGCTCAAAGCAAAACAATCAGAGAAAAAGAAAAGGAAAAAGATGGGGTTTAGGGAAGAAGGAGAAGGGGAAAAAGGAAGGAGAAGATGGGGTTGCTACTGACCCTACCCAAGAGGCAGCAGAAGATGAGCTTGATTTGGAGGTTCTGGGTTTGGGGAAATGGCGTGTTCTTGATCTAAATTGTTTTGGTTATCTGCAGTATGGCACGAATCATCGATGCGGTGCAAGTTATACGTTACTATTAGTTGCAGTGAGAAAACTCTTGATATTTGGTAATACGTTTGTGTCTTAAGTTCGTTACTAGTCTCATTTCGATCCAATTTTTTTTTCTTTCGGAGTTTTGTCAAATTTGCCTATTTGTGAGTCACATGCAAATGTGAAAATGACGTAGTACGAAGCAAAAGAATTACAAACGTAAATCATTGCATGAACCAAAATTACCGGAATCCACTAGTTCGATAGAAATCCAAAAGTAAATGACATTAATTAGACAAAAATCGAAAGAACCGATTTTTATTACAGAACACAATTTTGGAGATTAAAATGGCATCGGATGGCTAAATTCATCTTATGCCACAACAAAGTGATGATTCTGAACACGACGTCGTTCCCCTTCCAAAAATATATCATAGGTCCAAATCGAATCTTGAACACCAAATCTACAAATTCTCATTGCATCTTTTTGTTTTTCGACGGTTCATTTTCTCTTCAATCCACTCAGCCATTTGTTCTACATCAGAAAAGGACTGAAATTGGTAACGAGGTTAATTATATGTATATTATTAAGAGTTTCCTAACTACAAGAGTAAAGATTAAATACATAAATCACACCACATGTATAATTTCTGCAATTTAGCCATGTGTTATTGTTCTTACATTTTTGGAATGAAAGAGCAACATGTGCCACTGCCACTGCCACCGAACTAATCATAAAATAAACTCTGTTGAAACACACCAAGTCAATATGTGGCAGCAACCGACCAATCATTTCATATTCCATTAAAATATGTAAATTCCGTAAACATATTTCTTACTTTTTCTGGCAATTTTTATGTGTGAAGCCTGGTTTTGGAAGTTTTTCTGCATCTGCATTTACAGTCTTCTTTCCTTTTTAGGCAATTTTTGTGTAATTAAATCATCCTAAATCTCATAATCCAAATGGCACCAAATTTGAATTAACGCGTAGAGTGAGATTAGTGCAAGATTAAAGAAAGATTAGCGGAAGCAAGGATTCTGGTGTGAGAAAAAATGCATGTGGAAGGCAAATGCTCTGCCAACGCAGATAACGAGACGTTTGAAGAGAGAAGCAAACATTTCAGCAGTGAAGGGGGTCCAGAGCCAACACAAAAGAGCAACATTGAGGGCGCGCTCTCTCTCTCTCTCCCTCTGAGAGTGGGGTCAAAATGAGGCTCTTTCTGCATTTGAATGAGACTCTACCTAACCACGTATGCTATTGTGTCAGTATTCTAAATCAATGATACGCTGCAATTTATTCTAAACTTTTCTCACGTGGCAGCGTTTGGTTTGAGATACAGATGTAGTGGTACTCGAGTATAAGTTTGTCCTCCGTTTCACAACGATGGTTTTCTACATTCCATTCAACAGTAACTGTCATGACATATATGCTAGTAGTAAGCTATGTTCAATGGGAAAGTCGAGGAGACTTATATGCACCACCGGAATACAACGTTATGTGTGAAAGTCAATACGTATGACAATGACATTGTGTTATTATTTTGGAACGCTCTCGCTATTCGCCTATTGTGTATAGTCGTTTCCGCTCAATGGGGACGGAGGCTACTACTGTATGGGCCACAGCAGAAACCCTTGGGACAAATAGCAAAACCAGGAGACTGAAGCCGTCGGCATACATTGTTACTGTTTTCCCTACAATGCACAAGATGCCAAAGAACACAGGAAAACACATTCTGCAAACTCCTCAGCCCTCAAAGGCTTAAAATCTTCCCCAATCAGCCAATAATGCTCAAGACAATCAGCAAACGAACAAATACTGGTCCTTGCTAACTCCTAACAGGCCCGGCACATCCCTTCTCTTTTGGAGATTCTCACCGCCTATCTCCGAAGATATATCCCGCCTCTTCCATCTCTCACGTCACGTGATATATCTCCGATTGGATTAAATATCCGAAATTTACAAGTTGCACACATTAATTAAGACACTAATTAACTATGATTAAAGGCGAACGAAAAACACCGAACTGTTGTTATTTGAGTAATTGAAGCAAGTAAATCGCTAATCACATGAAGAAAAAAAAAGAAGGAACACTTCAAATTTTTTATCCCACCAACCAACAAGAATGCATTAGGCAATGTGTGGTTTTACACAAGAAATGCAGCAAATGAACAACATGAACTTTAAAGCCAAAAGAAACAACACCTCATCCATTCACTCATCGTTCAATACAATTTCAGTACGCTTCTGGCAATCGAATGAGCATGGCTGGACCTGCTTTTCCCGACTCCACCGCTCCTCCAGCTGCTTCTCATCGGAGTCAAATAAAACCTCAGCATTCCGTTTTCAATATGGTTCGGAGAATACCTCGCGCTCCGGTTCCGTTCCAGCACAACCTGATCCTCTTTTTTCTTCCTCCCGGCAGTCCCATTTCCAAACCCGTTTGCCTCCACGACAGGAACCCCGCCATTGATCTTCCTCATGCTCCCAAATGCACCGCCACCGAAACCGCCATACCCATGAGAACCATTCCTCCAACTAGCACTACTATTACTCCTCATAATCTTGGGGTTAAAGCCCTTGGCTTCCCCATTCCTCTCACCACCACCGCTGCCGCCTCTGAGCTCCGGCCACGACTCCGAATAAGACCGCTCCACGCCGTTTGATCTAACACTACTATACCTATCATCGTCCTCATCTTTGTTCCCACCCCTCCTGTGTATAAAACTCCATATATTCCACGCCTTGCCCCACCTCCTAGACTTTTTACACCCTTTATTCCTCTCCCCATTTCCCACCACCGAACCCGTATCTCCGCCGCCCCGAAACGACGCCATATCAAAGCTCTCAGAGCAGTCATCCCTCAGAGAATTCGAGTTGTAAAATTCCCTCAGATCTCTGTTATCAGGAACAGTCGTGGGCGACACCTTGGCGTTGGCATTGGCATTCGAAACCGACTTCATTTCATCAATCTCCGCCACCACCGCCGCCGCAGTCTTCCTAATGGAGTTGGACCGGTCGAGGCTCTTCCTCCGCCGAGAAGAGGAGTCTGAATAGTAGTCCCGGGTCTGGGCCGACCCGCCCGGAACCGTTTCCTCTTCAATCGAATTCTTAGGCGGCTCCTCCACCGGAATCTCAGCGTCGCATCTCGCCACGTGGACCACTGGAGCGTCCTCCACCACCGAGAGCATCGTTGGCATCCTCGGAAACGTTCTTCCAATGAGGTACCCGTCCCACGAGGCCCGAGGCTCGTCAAAGGAGTATCTCGGGTCGTCGAACGATATCCGACCCGCGTCCAATGACATCCGACCCGCGTCCAGCGACATCCGACCCACGTCTAGCGAAAACCTCGGATCCGTGTCGCAGGAGCGCCGGCCGAAGCCGTAATCGGCAATCTCCGACTGAGTTTCTCTGAACTGTCTCCCGATTGGCTTCTCCACCGGCAATGTGGCCGATCCGCCGCCGTTCCGCCGCTTCTTCAGCTTCTGTTTCTGCCTCCATTTCTGTAATTTCTTGCTGAAAACCGAAGCTGCTGACCAGAAGCTTCCCGCAATCTCCTTAAGGTCTCGCTTCTTCGTCTGAGAATCAAGATCTATGTGATCTTTCATTGGTTTCAACTCCTCTTCTTCGAATTGCTCCGGCACTGGCTGCGGTGGTTGAAAGTCTTCCTCCTCCTCCTCTACGATTTCAGGAACTCTGTCTTCTGTTACATTTGGGACAATTGCATCGTCACAAATTTCAATTCCGAAGTCCTCGCCGCCACTAAACTGGTTCTCGTCCTCTTCGGCTTTGTCCTCCTCTTCCTCCTTGGCCTCGATGACCGGACCCCGGAAGCTGGAAGAAGACCCACCCAAATTCCGGGTCTCGACCTCAACGTCAGTGGGCGGTGCTTCCTTCTTGTTGGGATTGCGGCCGTCGTCTTGGTGAAAGAGTGTCCACAGAGTGTTCCGAACGTCGCAGGACTTCCTCTGCGGCTCAAACACGCCAGAGAAGCCCTCGTTTTTAGAGGCAGAGAAAGACTTGGTTCGTCGGAGCTCCGGGAAAAATGAGGTGGGTCGATTTTTATTGGAAGAGGAGGCCCCACCACCGCCAATGGGGGGCTTGAAAATGGCCTTAAGCGCGGCTGCGGCGGTGGAGGAAGTAGGGGGCTTTCGAGAAATTGAAGAGGAAGAAGAGGTTGTTGAAGGTTCCAACTCGGCAAGGCGTTCGCAGAGGCATGAGGGGCAGAAGCCCGTGAAATGCTCTTCCGGGTGTCGGGCGCAGGATGTAGAGGGTCGTTGGGCCTGAGGCGGCTGCGGCGGTTGTAGCGTTGGAGGCGGCGGTGCTGCTGCTTCTCCGCTGGGATTCATAACCGGTGGCGGTGCTCTGCGTTGTTGCCCACTTTGCTGCTGCTGCTCATGTTATGAGAGTGAAGCAGAGAAGAAGGAGAAGAGTGGCTCTTTCTTTTTGGCTTCAACGGGAGAGAGAGAGAGAGAGAGAGAGAGAAAGAGTGAGAGAGAGTGAGAGACTGGGGAGTGAGAAGCACAAAAGGGGAAATAAATGAAATGAATGTATTTATTTTTCATTTTTCATTTTTTGTGGGGGTTTTTAATTAACTTTCTCTGGGGGCACTCGCTGGTGAAAGGACAATTACGGGCCTACTGAATCCTTAATCGAGGTCAGTAAAAGGGGATATAGGGGTGTGTTTGGCAAGTGGGTTTTTTAACTTGTTTCGGAAGGCTTCAGATTTACATGTTTACTTGTCCACTCTCTACCATATACTACTATATACCTCTATTCACAATGTATTATTGCAAAATCATTTCTGTTGATTTTAACTTCTCGTTAAGAATACGATATTTTAAAACCACTCTAATCTATAACATAGCGCAGATTGTAAAATTTTAATACGGCCAACCACTCTCCCCGGTATTATGTCAATATTTAGAGATACGGGTCAGCAATCTATTACTTGTTGTCAACTTACATCTTATACTTTTACAACAAATTAATTACAATAGTTTTTCGCATAAGACTTTTTTTTTTTTTTTTTTGATTCAAAAAAACATTTAAATTAAATAGAGTCATCACAATTACAACGAGTTTTCATACAATTAAACAAGAAGGCTCGATGAGCCACATTCCAAAGAGATTCTGATTCGCCCCAAATATGAAGATTATTATGGTGAAGGCCAGTACTTGTAACATCATCCGCTAGAAAATTACCTTCTCTAAACACATGTGACCATGAAATAAAATCAAAGAAGTTTGCAACATCCTTGATATCATCAATGACATCCTAAGGCGCCAAGAACTAATGCACGATCCCACAACAGCATCAATCACTAGCTTCGAATCACCCTTCGCACAAATTTTCTTAAATCCTTTGCTCCTTGCAATCCAAAGTGCATCCCGTTGAAAGTGTAATTAGAAGTTGAAAATATATAATGCAAGTTACTTTCAAAATTTCTCGACGTAGCATTTTCGTATTCTTCAAAACATTGCATAGTTAAATCTGCAATGCAAGAATGTGAAAAGTAAAAGTTAAATTGGTCAATTATTCGAAAAATGTTTTGTCAAATGTCACCCGACTGACCCTAAACTTCTTAAACACTCAGTTAGCATTAATCAAATTCCTAATTAAGTTATTAGCAAAATAAGAGGATTGAGGTGCCCCAAATTGGTTGGCTTTTTCCCTTTCTCTTGCTAATAATCTCTGTTTTTCTTTTCTTAATATATTTTTATATTAAAAATTCGTAAGAACGCTTTGGATTTTCAAAGATTCCTGTCGATTGAGAAAAGCAAAAGCAAACCCACGCCAGCCCAAAACGAGAGAGATAGAGCGCTGCTGCCCTGCTGTTGCTCTCTTTCTCACATTTCGCTTTCTTTCCTTCTTTCTTTCTCTCTTTCTTTCTTTCTTTTCCTCCTTTTTCTTTTTCCTGTTTCGGGTTCTTTTTGTTTTTCGGCTTTTCTCTTTTTTTTTTCCCTCCCAAAATACCTTCCCATCGATCGTATTCCCTGTTTGGCACTCTGGCATTCGCTTTCCCTTCCCACTTGGATTCATTTTTCTCACCAACCAAACAAAAACCAAAACAAAAGCAAACAAAATGATGGGTTGCACTCTTCAAACAGTACAGCTCAAAGCCCCTCTTGCAGATTCAGCCCTTGTCATGTTGCACATTCATCACCTGTCATACTCACACTAACATACAAAGTTACAAACGGAGACAGAATCACACCTAAGCAAATGTCAAGCAGGGAAACGGGGACGTCAAGATGATAGTGTCTCAAATTAAATAATGCAATGAGTAAAACTTCAACTTTTTTGTTGATATCAAAACAAGTTGGTTTAGGTATGAAGCCTAACGTCACGAGTGCTCTACGTCACTCAATTTATCCATGTGTAAGGTTTAAATGACCTCACATGCAAGAGGATGTGTTGACAGTACGTAAATCTTATGTTGAGAAATTAAGGAATGTTGTTCCTACTTATGAAGATGGCTAATCCCCACATCACCAAAAGGTCATAGTAAAACCTCAACCTTTTTTCAGCGAGAAGGTTAAAGCATGTGGCTACACATGATAAAATTTTGGACACCATTGTTTTGGCGTTTGTATTTACATACAAAGAGAGACAAAACAAATATCTCAACCCAAATGTTAACCAGCCGGGTAAACAATGCCAAGGTGATGATATCTCAAACCAGTCCTGCAATATTATTAAAAAAATTTAAAACCTGTGACGACGCGATAGGTTCAGAACAAAGTTACTTTGGTGTTAATTATGTCCTCTAAATTAAACAAACTTTGGCCACATTCAATTAATTGATGAGAGCATGCATGCATCTTATATTCAGAATATGAAGTCCTACAAATCTTTCTGTATTTGTGTAAAGAAATGGGGACTTAAGCTATTGGCCTGCCTTTATATGTTTGGCAAAAGAGTTTGCATGTATTCGTGCCCTAATGTTTGCCTGCCTCTGCCTGCTGCCTGCTGCCTGCACGCCGCTGCTGCACACATAGATTCTCAGAGGGTCTCTCTCTCGGACTCTCATCTAACACAAAAACGGACTCACTCGAGAGGATGGTGAAAGCCTTCGGTTCCCTATACATTTTCTCCAAAAGGACAATCTGCTTTTCCAATTATTTACTAGTGATTCAAACCAGATCTCATAACCTCCAAAATCTCTTTTATATATTCATTCTTTTGGGCACATGCACGAACACTTCGGTCACCTATTTTGTTTTGTACTGCGACAAGAAAAAGTTACTCTTAACGTGAAAGTTATTATTTTGTACTCGAACAATATTCTAATAGATCCTAAACTACGAAAAATTGAATTTAAACGTGAATATAGAGGTGCTCAGACTCAAATTGACACACTATTTTAACCAATTCTGCTGTGTTCAGGTCCACTAATGTGAAGATTAGAAACGGATTAGATTAATTACATATACTAACAATACTTTGTGCTAATATAATATGATTTTGGACTAAAGATCAAAGAAAATATTTATAAAATTTGTTATGAAAACTCAAATTTTACTTGGTTTCCGTCAAAAGGTCACATTAGGTGCTTTTGTAACATGCAGTACTGCACGACCGTGCATGTTCTATTGAGTACCGACTAATATACTGTGCTGGTGTATGGTGGGGAATATTGGGAAAGGAAAAAAGAATCGACCCCGAAATGAAGGTTTGATTTTCTGATTGATGCGATAAATGGTTGTACATGTTTTGCTTGTGAAAAAAGAACAAAAAAAAGTGAATGATTTACACCGGTATATATGGGGTATACAAGATTTTAATATTCAAATTTAATTTTGAAACTCCGTGAATCGAACATAAGCATCGTATGTTTGTCGTACTGTTAATATATTTGACTTATTATTTACGTTGATTCTTGTTTTAATGTGCGGTTTAGTTTTTTAGTTTAACAAAACAACATAATTTGATAATGGAAAATTACTTTCAACGTAGGGTTTTGATTAGGTAACATTCTCGTAAAATATCTTTAAAAAAAATATAATCAATGAAGAATATAAATTTTAATATATAGTTTGAATTCACAGTCCACCAATGCATTTATCTCGTAAATATAATCTGAATTTATTACTCTTCGAGGTATATGATTGAGAGTTGATAGCCCACAAGTTACGAGCACCGCTGAGTCACGAGATAACCCGCGGGCTGAAAATCAATAGAGACCATCGTATCTAGCCAGCAGACCTACCTCTCAATCGGTTGCACATCAAGCGGTCCCATTAATAACACAACCTTACTCGCTTCACATGCGCTATGAATGCAACCAAGGAGCAAGTATGTTTGAGATAGAGAAAGGGAAAGAGAGTGAGAAATTTTGTGGTGTGGTGGCCCTTACGGGTTGGTGACACATAGTGGTGGGGTGGGAATTTATGAGAAATGTATTTGCCGTGACTGTCGTTGTCACGTGGTATTAATAATACACGTGTTATGATATTGTTATCGATGAATTTTAGTAAAAAAACTTACGTACCAGTGTATGAACCATTTGTCTCGCTTCCCCCACAAATACAACAGCTCATTCACTTCTTCATTATGTCCCATCCAATTGACTCGTAACCCTCACTTTATGTTTGTAGTCGTAGTGCGACAACCGCACCAAATATTCCCGATTATTGATATGGCATGTTTATAAAAGGTAGTATTACTGTATACATATCAGTATGTTACACCATGATTAGAGTTTCGCTACCACGTGACAATTTTATCTGTACATTAGGAAAATTATTAGAGATTTTTTTAATACAACGATATATTTACACTAAAAAAATGATAAATAAATTAGCATGAAACTCGTCATTCTTAAAATTCAAATTTAAAACTTCTTACTTAAAAGTAAAAAGAAATTTTAATAAACCGTTAACTCCTGGAGATTTAAGCAAAGCAAAATGTATAATTTATAGTGTGTGAGCGTTATTTTTTGTGCATGGAATGTGGCGTAAAGTGTTGGCATGTCTTCTCCACCTGTATCTTTTCCTTTTCTAATAAAGTAGCTTATATATAAATGTTATGGAAAAACTATATAACAAAAAGAAATATGTGGCTCAAATGGGTTCATGGGTTTCTCTCTCTCTCTCTCTCTCCCTCTCTCACATAGGGTTTGTCTTTCTAGAGTTTTGTTTGTTTGGTTGGATAAATATTATTGGCAGATCTCAGATAGGTACATAATTCTCCATATTCAAAGTGGATATCAATATTTTTCATGTTTTATGCAATAGCCTAGCTACTTAGTGGGGAGAAACATAGAACAAAAACAAAGATTTTATTCTCCAAAAAAAAAAAAAAAAAAAAAAACCAAGATTTTAATTCGGGTAATGCTAAAGTGGCCAATTATTTAAACTATACTTCATAAATCATATGGCATAATTGTTGATAATTGAATTATTACTTAAATATTGATTAACATGATTATTTATTATTAGTAATATGTTATATAATTTATAAATTTGGTCTAAAATTTTAGTCTGTATGACATTACTCTTTAATTTGGAGACAAAAATTCTCCAACCCTAACGTGGGTATGCATGCAGTGGGCCCCACAACCTAGGTACAATCTGGTTTTTATATTGGTCAATTCCAAATTTCTTTCCACTAAGCAAACATATGTGGGATATGGTCATTGTTTTCAATCGGCATATCATTTTCTTTGAATGGATGTGTGTATATTTGTGTGACAGTCCACAAATATAGTCCCCACAAAATATATAACAATACTTTGGCAATATAAGCTTGTCTTTCTCAAAATCAATCATTGTCATGTTTATGTTGCGAGAGATTTTTCAATGCGTTGGGAATACGGATCAATACATTAAGCGTAATATGACACTTGGTGTACCAGACCATATTTTCGACACATTGAAAATTTTCTCGTGTATATATTTGCATGTATATATTGTTGCTTGCATTATTTCTTTGGAGTACTTTGAATGTACTATTTCTTAATTTGGTTGTCCTCCTCAATGTACACCTATGTCCACCCTCCTCAATGTACACGTATGTCCACAATGTAGCATATATACTTAGAAAACACATAATCACATGCAAAAATAAATGGAAACATTGTTTGTATCATACTTCACCAATCCTAAAACTATCGAGCACTAATTAACTTCATACCTTCAGGGATCCACTGAAGGATTCATGTTGAGGCACTCTGTCCAAGCATAAGAGTTTCACTCCAACTGGGAGACCAATCACAGCACAAATACGTGTCAACATCAGAATAAAGCTTCTAGAGTCCCACATCAACTACGGACGAAAGCCGAAAACTCTACTCAACTATAAAAGAAGATAATCCCCAATGCCATTATTGTACTTAAACTCGTTATTAAAACTCATTAATGGTAATTATGCTTGAACTTTTGTATCATGTACACACTACATTATTAATGAGAACTCTTCTTTCCTTGTGGACAGAGCCTGACTTAGGGCGAACCACGTACATATTGTGTTTGCTTCCTTATCTCTATCTCTTTACATATTATCCTCACTAGGTGATCGGAGCAATCTTGCGAATGTCACAAATTTGACACTTTACATTGTTTTAAAGTCTCACTAATTTTGTTCATCAACACACATTATAAAATTGATATTTCTTACTAATGGGATGAGGGAAAGAGAAAACTGACCTTTGGATCACTTATAACGTTGAAAAAAGAAATATTATATGGGTGATGCTATCTAAACTCTCATTTTTAGTTTTGATGTGTCATTTGTTAATTTCTGTCATTTGATATTCTTTAATTCATTCGATCCGATAACTGAAAATTAAAAAGAATACGTGGAAGGTAAAAAGAAGCGTTTAAATAATAACACCATATCATATTAGATGGTGTAGGAAATGTAATATTAGTTAAATTGCCACTACTGGGTTAATCATACAATAATTTACCTCTAATAATTTTGTGCACCCATGCCTTTTGTTTAGTGTGAAATCATTGCACGATCCTCCCAAGGCTAGCAAATCCGATATGTTGATAACGCATTGCACTAAGCTAATATTATATTTCTGCAACTTGGCATGTGTGCGGATCGATTTACCCATTCACTTGTTGGAGGGTAATTAGCTAGCTAGGGTTCTTGCTGAAACCTAGCAGAGCCTGCGTTGCATTCTATTGTCGCGATCGTATATATTTTTATTTCCTCTGTAACGACATGGAAAGGATCTGATTAGAACTGTTCGAGCATGCAAGAGCAAAGATCGAAAGATAGGCTTGGATTTTTAGGGTTTGTTTTTCTGTAGTTTTTGAAGAACTGAAGATTCTATATGCTCAGATTACTAATAGTTTTGTCTCCCCGATGGCCGATGCTAATGCTTTATGCAGTGAGATTGAGCTTTCCCTACTTCTTTTCTTTATTATTTTGTCATTTTCTAAATAAAAAACAACCAAATACTGAATGGTATATATAGAGGACCCAAATTCTGTGTATATACCGATAATGATGTAATACTGAAGTTAAATTGTCATTCGACGTCTTGAACTATTCTAGATGAAATAAACTGTATGAATTATCTATTCCTTCTATTCTATTAAGAGAAGAATCCTGTCAACTTTTTTTTTTTTCAATTTTACCCTTACTTTTCAATACATAATATTGACATGAGGAAGGTAAAATAGTAATTTTGTACATTTTGACAAAATGACAATCATATCCCTATTTTTCCTATTTTACCTTCACTTTTGATACACAATATTTACATAAACAATAATTATGTAATATTAAGATAACATATGCACTTATTAAGAGAAATTGTCCCACCACCATTTTTTCATACTCTTTTTAAAATTTTAAAAACTAATCACACTCCTTAATAAAAAAAACAAAAAACAAAATGAAATTGTTTACACACACAGAGTGTGCTCATCGGCTAGTTTTTTTGTTAAATTAATTCTTTGAACTATTTGAACTTAGGCAATTAAACACCTTACTATTAGATTCGATGAATTTCATTCAATTTACCGTCAAATACTAGCACAAATTTATCCTTAAGATTGAATCATGTGCCAGTATTTAACGACAAAGTGGATGAGATTTCATCGAATCTGATGGCGAGGGCTTAAATAGTTAATTTGAAATGGTTCAGATGGTTAATTTACCAAAAAGTAGTTCAGCGGTCAATTTCAACTAGAGTAATAGTTGACGGGTTCAAACGACAGTTTACACAATACTGAAATAATGCATCTTCTTACTCTACTCTATTTGTGTAGAGTAAATTGTAGCAATGGTCCCTCAACTAAAAATCCATTACCATTGGTCTCTCAACCCATCAAAATGTGTAACTATGGTCTTTTTCGTCAACTTCATCAGAATTTTGTCAAAATGAGTTATGTTAGAATAATCATTGTTACAATTAGGTTAAAGTTGAGGGACCATTTCTCTAATTGGGTTAAAGTTGATGGATCATTTCTCCAGTTAGATTAAAGTTGATGGACCATTAATTATTGATTTTTAGTTGAGGGACTATACACGTTTGATGAGTTGAGGGACTAATGGTAATGAATTTTTAGTTAAGAGACCATTGCTCCAATTGAGTTAAAGTTAATGGACCATTACTACAATTTACTCGTTCGTGTATTAACATAAATTCTCATATTCAAGCGTTAATGTCTGAATTTCATTATATAGTTATCAATTTTATTTGAGGATATACACACACACACACACACACATAATGGAAATGATAAGCCTGGTTTACATTAGATGCATCTAAGAAACACCCTCCAATAAAGCATAAACCTTTCCCATCGAATCATTATTATTGATCATTCTCAAACGGATTAATACAGCTTTCTCCTACTCAAATATTGCAAACATAAAATAAGCACAATCACATATGCATGCGCACCCTTAGATTCCACTAATTTCGCTGAAGCCATTATTTCCAATTATGCTGTTTTATTTCACCATGTCCAACAAACCTAAATTTGAAGTTTTAACGTAAGATTTTCGTGCTCCAATAGAGTTGTCAAATGAGTCTTCAAATTTAGAGAATGTCCAACACTTTTTAAATATAGAGAGTATTTGATTGAATAATATTATACTTGATTTATTGTTGACGTGAGTTTTCTAATTGTCTATCTTGATTCTTTCTTTTTGAATTGTTGTTTTTACATTCATATTGAAATTTGTGACTCGTGCACGTTTTGATATGAGGTTGCTCAAGTTCTAAATGCTTCGAGTGCTTACCTCATTAACGATAGAGTCCAACTCTAGTCCAACAAAAAGATGTCACGGTGCTACATTTTAACTGTGGAAATTGAAAAGGGGAAAATGTATGCTCATGATTACAAAGGGAAAATGGATGCAAAAGGACAATCAAATCGAGTTATCCTTTACCCCACACGCATACACACACCACATACAAATCACAGGCTTTTGATTTCCTCCAATATTTTATTTATTTTTATTTATTTTTTATTTTTTATTTTTGAGAAATGCTAAGGGGACTCTTTCGAAGTGATCTTTTTATGGACTCTCTATCACCTCATAGTTTAATGTTAACTTTTTTGTTAATATTATAAACCATGGCCAAGGAGACTTTCTCAAAGTGAGACTCGCTATGGAATCTCTGACATCTCACATTTTAGCATTAATTTTTGTGCCCATATTATAAATTGTGCTAATAACATAAGGTGACAGAAAATTCATAAAAAAATCTAATTTTTGAGGGAATCTCCATAATATGTAGAGTCTTACTTTTAAGAGTTTTTTGACATTCCTCTTTTCTTTTTACTTGAAAGTAAATAAATTGCAGATATAGTTGTATGATTATCCACTTTAAACAAAGCCTCCATCTTGGACCCAACATGCCTGCCTGCCTCCCATGTCCCACCTTATACTTCATACAACTCTATTATTCTCCAAACATTTGCATGATAAAAAATCCCCGTTTGTGCCGCTAATCACTCCACATGGCATCTTTTCGACCGAAAGATCTTGAACAAACGCTCCACTACTCGTTTTACTTTTATTTTCAGATGTGTCGTAATTAAGTTTAATCGAGATTTATGTTTTTGTGGTCTCTGAAATGGAACACTACTTCGCTGATGAAAGAGCAGCAGCAGTTAAAATCCAATCATAAATAGACACGTATCTAAATTATTGAAATTAAAAACACCGATTAGACACGTATCCATTTGAGATTAGAATTTCAACAATAACAGCTGCTTTTCTTTCATCAGCGAAGTAGTATTTTCTAAAACGGCCATCATGAGGCTAATTTGAGGCAATTAGGGTAGAGATTAGATGAGGTAGGTGTATGAATATGATGGTGGCAATTGGAATTGGAATTCCTATCATAGCCATGAAAAGAAGCATATGATCATCCAAGTTCTAGAGTGAAGGAATCCCAAGAAAGAATGTAGAGTTTGGCATGTTACTACCTCTTCTCTTAGGGATTTACAAATATTCCAAAACAAAGATCATGGGTGTGTGCAAAATCTTGAAATTTACACAAAAAGAAGAACATGCAATGTAGTTTATTATATAATTTGCATGAAAATCATCACTAGAAATGTTATTTTTTCCTTCAAAGGTGAAGGGGATATGGGGAAAAAAGAAAAGATGGTCTTTGCTTTTTTGCCCTTTATCTTTTTTAGGGGTAAAAGTAGAGAGAGGCTGAGGAAATTGTGACTGGATGGAAAGGATGTGCTTAAAAGAAAAAGAGCTCACACAAGAAAGATCCACAATTTTTCTATATTTCTTTAGGGATTAGAACAATGTAGATCATGGGTCACACACATTTTCTTCCAGTCTTCCAATTAATTTGTTATGTTGGGCTGTAAGGGGCCTAGTACATGCTTCCGCAGGCTGGGCTTGCATGGATCCAAGCTTTAGAAATTTTTTGGTACTTTGATGATCGTATTTTCTCGCTTACGCATCATGCACATGCACATGAATGAGCATTAATTTACTTCATCGAATGTCGGCCTTTTGTTTTTTGAACGAAAATGAGTGGTAGTGAATTGATTAAGTAAGCTGATGCTCATTTCATGGCCATGAGAGAAATTCTGCTTTGGTGATATGTCTACTTATCCAGAATGGTATTAGATATATTCTACTTCTCGACCTTTCATACGTCCTACGTTACAATTCGTCACCCAACATCTGAATAACTAGAAATTAGATTGATTGATCGACGGTAGTTGATCTCATAACCATTCATTCTCTCCCATGTATTGACTTCTCTAATTAATCACTTTCCTCATTTTTCAAGTAAGCAAACATGTCACAAGCCCTTTCGTATGTGCAAAGGAAAGAAGAAGAAACAAAAAGCCTTTTATTAATGTAACCATAACATCAACAATCTCTACTCTCTACTACGTTGGTGGAGGTCATTAGTTAAAAATAATTGTTGGGTTGTAAAGTCTCTAAGGTTTAGCCCAAAAAGTATTAACCCAAAAAATGTAGATCAACCAAATTGGGCCTATTCGTATCAGTATTTGACCGTTCGGCCCATTACCCGGCCCATCGAATTCCATTTGCTCTATTGTTTTCTCTCCCGCTTCTTATCCATTTCGGACTTCCAGACACCCGAAAATTTGTAGCCGGAGCAAAAGTTGCCGTTAACATGCTGTATAATGAGACACAGCAATCACACAAATTTGCAACTCTGCCACTGCCATTGGTCGGCTTCCCCAAATCTCTCTCTCCGAAGCGAGTCCTGAAGCTCCTCGAACCCGAGAAGAATCCTCCCGCCGCATTCGCACTGCTCGACTCAGTGACCCGCCACCCGAACTACAACCACTCCCCCGACGTCTTCCACCACATCCTCCGCCGGCTCGTCGACCCGAAACTCGTCGTCCACGTCGACCGGTTCGTTGAGCTGATTCGGACCCAGAAATGCAAGTGCCCTGAGGACGTGGCATTGACGGTGATCAAAGCGTATACGAAGAACTCCATGCCCGATAAAGCTCTGGCCGCGTTTCAACAGATGGAAGAGATTTTCGGGTGTGCGCCTGGTGTAAGGTCGTACAATTCTCTACTGAATGCATTCATTGAGTCCAATCAGTGGGACCGAGCTGAGAAGTTTTTCGCCTATTTCGAAACGGTGGATTTGGAACCGAATTTGCAGACTTATAATGTCCTGATCAAGATTTCGTGCAAGAAGAAGCAGTTTGAGAAGGCCAAACGGTTGCTGAACTGGATGTGGGAAAAGGGTTTGGAGCCTGATGTGTTTAGTTATGAGACTTTGATCAACGGGCATGCGAAAGGTAGAAAATTGAGTGATGCATTGGACGTGTTTGACGAAAAGCTTGAGAGAGGGGTTGGTCCTGATTGATGAGTTATAATATTTTGACTAACAGGTTTTTGCGGAAAGGTGATAGTGTGAGTGCTAATGAGATTTGGGAGAGGTTGGTGAACGACTCAGAGGTTTATCCTAATGTTATTACTAATAATGTTGTGGTCAATGGTCTGCGCAAATGCGGGAAGGTCAATGAGAGTTTGGAGATATGAAGTGGGATGAAGACAAATGACAGAGGGCCCGATTTTTTTTTTACTTGTAGTTCTTTGATTCACGGGTTGTGCAAAGTGGGGAATGTGGATGGAGCTGAGAGAGTTTATAAAGAGATGGTTGAGAAAGGGGTATTGCCGGATGTGGTCGTTCATAATGCAATGCTGAATGGGCTTTGTATAGCAGGGAATACCAAAGAGTTGTGGGAGGTGATGGAGAAGTGTGGTTGTCGTAATGTTGTGAGTTTAACACATTAGAGGCTTGTTTTAAAATGAGAAGGTTGATGAAGCGATTTCTGTCTGGCAACTAATGTGTGAGAAGGCTTGTGTTGCAGATACCACAACCTATGGAGTTTTAGTCCATGGACTGTGTAAAAATGGGTATTTGAACAAAGCCTTGCAGATTTTAAAAGAGGCAGAAAACGCAAGAGCTGATCTGGAGGCCTTTGCGTATTCGTCAATGATTGATGGGTTATGCAGGGAAGGGATACTAGATGAAGCAGCCAGGCTAGTTGGTAAGATGGATAAGTGCGGCTATGAACTGAGTTCTCATGTTTGCAATGCATTGATATACGGGTATATCTGGGCTTCCAAACTTGAAGATGCCATTTTGTTTTTCAGGGGAATGTGCACCAAGGTTTGCTCTCCAAATGTTCTCTCCTACAATACTCTCAAAAATGGTTTATGCAAAGCAGAAAGATTTAGTAACGCATATGTGTTTGTGAGGGAAATGCTGGAAAAAGGATGGAAGCCGGATGTGATCACATAGCTTGTTAATGGATGGCCTTTGTCAAGGCAAGAAGATTGGCATGGCCCTCAACATGTGGCATCAAGCTCTTGACAAGGGCTTCGAGCCTAATGTAACTATGCATAACATTGTAATTCATGGACTTTGCTCTGCAGGCAAAGCGGAAGATGCTTTGCAGTTTTATTTTCAGATGGGGCGCTGGAACTGCATTCCTAATCTTGTGACCTACAACACCCTAATGGAGGGTTTTCACAAAATTAGAGACTGTGAAAAGGCATCAGAAGTTTGGGCCCACCTTCTTAAAGATGGACTACGACCAGATACCATCACCTATAATGTTACTCTCAAAGGGTTTTGTTCATGCAGTAGAATATCAAATGCCATTAGGTTTTTAGAAAAGGCTTTGCATCTTGGAATTCTTCCAGCTTCCATTACATGGTACATACTTGTTAGGGCAGTGCTCAGTAAGGTGCCACTTCTAACTCTGGGATCGTAAGATGGGGCCTCCATAGTTTCCTTTCATTCTCTTGTCAAATTTTGTTAGGCACGGGGATACTTCAAAATTCCATGTGTCACAAGAAACGGCCTGTGGAAATATGTTGCTGGGCTAGTCGGTGGATGCTGGGATATGTACCGATGACTGATGAGGAATCTGCAGGACGACATATTCTTCATGAACAACATGCTTTTCTTTTGGAAGTGACACTATGAATGAGCTGTCCACTGCCTGCATTTGTTTCTTGGGTGTGTTGCATTCTCAGTGCAAAATCTGCCTGATGCAGGTTGGATCCCAAGTGTATTGAATCCTGGACAAGACTTTAGTTGGCAGAAGTTTGAGTTTTCCAGAATTTGGATCCAAAATCTTGCTCATCAGGTTTCATGTCTATTGCCGTTCAGTTTTCAATTCTGGTTCTATATGCATTTTACATGCACACTAGTGGGTTAAAGAACATATAGAAGCTCACGTTGAAAACATTACTTTTTAATTTAAAAATCTTGAGGCCTGTCTAGCATTAACTACAATAGTTAAAAGTTCATGAAGCATCATATATGGTAACTAGGTGCCATAGTTTTTGGTGATTGCAGTAATATCACCAAGATCACCTTCTGATGATGCAAGAGCAAAGTGGCTTCATGTTTCAAACCCAAGGTGTCAGGTTTAGTTGGGGTTATTAATCATGCTATATTTGTAACAGTGCAGAGCTCCTGATGCGGGTTGGATGCAATCATACTGTAAAGTCACTATCTGGCACAAGCCTCTTTACCTTCCTCACCAGATGTTAATTTCTGCAGCTACTCCGTTCAGGTCAACATGCATTTGTTGTACACTAGTGGGTAGAAGAACATTTAGAAGGTCATATATAAACTAGTGGATTCATAAAGTATCATATATGTAACTCGGTTACATAGTTTTTATTGATTACAGTAGTATCACCAAGATCACCTTTTGATGGTGCAAAAGTAAAGGTTTGATGTATCAAACCCAAGTTGTAAGATTTACTTGGGTTTATTGATCATGCTATATTTTTGTAGCTGAGCAGTACTTCATTGATATCATTCATCCTTTTCGGCAGTTAAATTCTGAAATGTGTCTATTAGAGTTTCTCAGATTGTTTTCGAGTCTACACTTTTAATTAGATATGTAAATTCGTTATGGCTCAAAATTTTACGATTGAGTTGATCAGGAAAAAATATGTTATATTTGTGAAGACCCAAGCTATGTTTATATGAAATAGTTGAGGCCGAAAATTTTACAGCATAATACTTTTGGCTCTAAGGGTATGGCAAGCATCACCTTCTTTCTTCCTTTGCCTTGCCCTCTTCTGTACTTTCTGTTTCTGATAACATTTTCTGCTCATAGATGACCTGAGAAACCAAACCCACAAAAATCGCCCCGAGAAGTGCAACTTTTCTCCAATCAGGTGTTGGAGAGATGAAAGAGTCGACGAGTTGTATGAGTAGCAGGCCAATTAGTGCAAGGTAAATATTCCTCCTGATTTCTGATCCTGCACTGTTTTTGGTAAGCTCCTTGATCTTATTTATTTCCTCGGCAGCGTTCACTTTTTCTTTCGGTTTCCCCTGCGTTAGACTCTTGAAAAATAACCCTTCATTTCGCTCCTTTTCAATCTGACCTTCGAATGCTTCTAAGTCGTTTTCGTTTTTCTCCATCTCCACTATGTTTACTCCTGCAGATTCTTCAAAGGCTTGCATGCGGCTGTTTATATTCTCCAATATCTGCTAATCACAAACGAACAAGAGTTGGATTATCAACAGAATTGCATGGGAAGTCGCATTTTTATATCTTTAATGCGTTGCATGGAGGAGGAACTTAAAAACAGACCCTGTCGCTGGCTGCGTCCAGGTCTTTGAGGGCATCTTCTCCAATCTTGTCAAACTCGGCGGTTGCCTCCTCTCCAAATTTGGTAAGATATTCTGACCTTTCGTCCAAGTAATCGGCAAGACGGACTTTCTGAGCTTGAAGCATTGCTATCCTCACCAGCAGCTCTTGCTTGCGAGTGTCGCCTTCAGGCGGGGAAGCTTCCGACTCGGAGTCTGAATCATTGGACTTGCTGCAGCGCAAGATGGAAGTCTTGGCGCTGGACGATCTTCCTGTGTATAAAATGGTATGTTGGGTGGTGGTGAAAGAGGTTTGAATGAGCTTGAGGCCAATCATCTTCTCCGTTTTCAGTCCTGGTTTTGAGTCTGGATAAAGGGGAGAGAGAGAGGAGAGGAAAGAGAGATTTGTATATCGACAGTTGGAACTGTTGAAAGTGCTTGTGAGCCTCCCATCTGGCGTTACATTATCCATTAGTCTAGAAAAGAATGGGATTTTTCACCTAATCATTGAAGGGAAAAAAAAAAAAAGAAAAAAAAAGGAATTGTTTCTCTCTCGAAAAGAAAAGAAAGTTCGGGATAACGTTTGACAACCAATGTTATGCTTGCTTACTAGGAATGAGTATTAGAATCAGTATATGATGAAATCTTTTTATGTTTACTAACACAAGGTGTATTAGAATTATTTTCATTTCTGACTTTTTCCATGTTTACTACTTTACTCACACAAAGGTATTAGAATTTTGGGGCTTTTGGATCTAGGTCCAAAAACTTAGGTAGTTTTTGGGACCAAGTCCAGTTATCCAATTACATATTTTGATATCAATTTTGCCCCTTTAGATAAAAATATTGAAATTCTTTAATTTTTTTATTTATCATTTATTTAGTTTTTAAATTTTGAATATTTAAATACTCAAACTAAAATATTATCTAGTAACTACCTACCATTTATGAAGAAAACAAAACCGATATAATCTAGTAACCAGCTACCTATTGTATAGGAAGAAAATGCTTTATACCTACAAAGTAGATATGATCTACCTGCAAAACAAAAATAAACTACCTATTGTATTGGAAGAAAAATGCTAGGAACTTACATGGCGGAACATAAAAATATAAATATGATATAATATACCTCTATTAAAGGAACGAATTTGGAGGGAAGAACACAAAAATATCATCCATGAAAAGAAGAGACAAAAAAGAGGAGGATTGATAAAGGGAATTGTTTGGAAGAAGGAAAAAAGGAGGGATGAAACGGATTGGGGGTTGAGGATTATATGGCTATAACTAATCCTACAATTAAGGGATTAGTTAAACCACACATTATCTCATTATTAAGAAATTTTGTGTATTTACTACAATTCGTAAGCCTAAGTGGTAAATATGGTACAAATCACAAATAAACATACATGGAATCTCAATTATTGGACCTATTTCAATGAAGTGGACTAATTCTACTAATGGCTCACAAAATTGGATCTATATCAAGTTATCCCTAGAATAATTTTTTAAGGGTAAATTACACTTTTATACCTCAGGTTTGAGATCTATTTCAATTTTTACAACATCTTTAAAACATTTCACTTTCAGACCTTAAATACTATTTTATTTCAAAATAATACCTTCGTTACATTTTCCATCTATTGATCTGTTAAATGCTGACATGGTTGCCACATATATGCCACGTGGTTGCCAAATGTCTGCCATGTGGCAAATAAAAATATTTTTTTAATTTTTTTTTTAAAAACCTGAATTTTCTCGAAAAAAAAAAAAAAAAATTTGAAATAGACCCCATCCCATCTCCCTGCAACCACCCCCCACAAACCCATAACCCTTTCTCCCCACCCTACACCTGCCCAGCTCGTCTTCCCCCTTCCTTCCGGCGACCCACCTGAGCCAAAACGTCGGCCCTCCTTCCGCCCGCACCCCCCACGGCACAACCCACCTCGACGTCTCCCCCTCGGGGATCTAACTCCCTGCATCCGACCTCACCCAGAACCCAAATCCCGACCTGGGCAACCCACCTCGCCCAGAACCCGACCCCCACTCTCCTCTTATCTGCAACACCCACCTTCTTCTCCTTCCCCCATCTGTGCCCTGCTCGTCAGCAAGTCGGTCGACTCCAACAACGAGGTATGCATTTGATTTTGTCCTTCAAATTTTGAATTTTTTTGGTGCTTGGTTGGTGGTGGTCTAGATGGAGTTAGGTTAGTTGCAGATGAGAGAAGGGAGGGTGGGGGTGAAGAAGAGAAAGGGCTCGGGGAAGGTGGGGGTTTGCTGGGTTTCTTGATGGGAGGGGAGGTGATAAAGTGGAGGAGAGGGAGGTGGGTGGGGGGGGGGGGGGGAGAGGGTTTAAGGTTTCTGGGTTTGTTTGCAGGGAGCTAGGTTTCAGTTTTTTTTTTTTTTTTTAAGATTCAGGTGGTTTTTTCTAATTAAAAAATTATTATTTTTGCCACGTGGTGTGTCACAGTGGCAGCCACGTCAGTACTTAACAAATCAATGGATGGAAAATGTAACAGAGGTATTATTTTGAAATAAAATAGCACTTAAGGTATGAAATTGAAATGTTTTGAAGATGTTGTAAGGAATTGAAATAGACCCCAAACTTGAGGTATGAAAGTGTAATTTACCCATTTTTTAAATTCCTGACCTCTCATGTGTTTGCTAAAACTTACAAAATCATGAAATATGTAGTTTTCGCATTACGATCGGCAATGCAATACCTGGAAAAGAAGAATTATATATGTTGCTTGTGCGAAATATTTGATCTCATTCATAGATCTATTTTCTACTTTCTCAATTCATGACTTTTCTCGTCCAAAGTAAGTTAGTATGCCTAAAAAAATGTAGAATTCGATCTATCATCTCTCGTTTCAATTTCATCAATAAATGAACGAGTCATTAATAAAAATGCAAGAATCGACCAATTATTTCAATCTAAGAATGATTAATTGTCACGAAGTGAAAAACAACTACTACGAAAACACTAACGAACGTACATTAAATCAATCTTGAAGTCGACACACAAATCCTCCAACAAAAAATTTCAAACACCAAACAATAAAATCAGACAAAAAAAAAAAAAAAATAAAGTGGCAGACCAACTAGAAGATTCACAAGTGCCAGTCCACCACCCTACTCCACCACCCTGCGTATCATTGAGCACGCCCAGTCGCCTTCTTGTACGTATACCACTTAGCAATCCAGACGTACACCAAGAAATTAATAACGCTCAGAACAGCCAACAGCCAATAAAAATAGTCCAGGTGTCCCCTGTTAAGGTTATCCGGAATCCACCCAAGATTCCCATTCTTCTTGGTAACTTTAGTTACCACAGTAACTAGCAGAGTGCTGAGGTAATTCCCCAGTGCAACAGTGGTAAGTGACAGTGCAGAGCACAAGCTTCTCATGGCATCCGGCGCTTGGTCGTAAAAAAACTCCATCTGCCCAATGAAGGTGAAAACCTCAGCACACCCAATGATGAAATACTGCGGGACCTGCCAGAAAATTGACATGGGAATGTACTCTAGGTCGTAGTAATTATTTTTTCTTACAGTGCCAAGCCTAACAACCTCCAAAATCCCAGCAACAACCATGGAAAAAATGGATAGTGCTAGGCCGATTCCCATCCGTTGCAGCGTCGTGAACCCTCGATCGTGGCCCGTGAAGCGCCTGGCGAGGGGGACGAGGAGCTTGTCGTAGATCGGTGCCCAGAAGAGGACGCTGGCCGTGTCAAAGACGGAGAGGGAGGCTGATGGGATCTTGAAGTTTGGGCCCATGTGTTGGTCTAGAGTGTTGCCTTGTAGGACAAACATTGTGCTCATTTGGCCGTAGACGGTGGCAAAGACGATACCGGACGCCCAGATTGGGAGGAGTCTGATGACGGATTTTAGCTCCTCTACTTGTGTCACTGTACAGAGGCTCCATGGGCTTGGCAGTTCCTTTGCACGGTCTGTCTCTGACTCCACGGCTGCCTTGTCAAAGAACCTGAAATTAGAAGTGTTTATGATTAGAAATATGTTGAATTGTTACTAAAAATCAAAGTGCCTCCTTGAACTTGAAAGTATTTTATAAAGAAATACATGAGAAGTGTTTCTCAAGAAAGTACTTCTATAACTCGAAAACACTTTTTAAGTATTTATGCAAAATGTAGTTAGAAGCACTTTTGGCTATGTGCAAACACTTTCTGTCCTTCCAGATGAGGTCCTAATCAAGGGATTCGAAAGCGCTTTTAAAATGGTAAGAGCGCTTTTAGATAGCCAAGAATATTTTGAGAACGTTAGACATGAGGTCAAAACTGCTGCTGCTAGCTAGGTTATGAAAACTGTGCTTGTTCAAGAAGCACTCAAGATTCTTGGGAAAAATCGCTCATGAGCAAAAATGTTTCCTACTGAAATTCTATCAGCGTGTGCTTCTTACCCTAATTTGTTGGTGTGCTCAAGCTTCCGACTTCCTTGGATGTTGCATTCCTCATCTGCAGTCTCATAGAGAAGAGACTTGTCAGCAGGAATTTTCACTTTGCATTTCCTGATGGATGCAACAACCACCTGAGCAATCCTTGTGAGGGGACTCCCGCCCGGTTTCTGAAGACGATATAACTTGCTTCCCGAGAAAAAGAACACAACTGCAATCGCCATTGCAACTGCTGGGACTCCGAACCCCCAATTCCATCCCACATTCATTTGCATCCAGACCAAAACCGTGGAAGCAATAAGCGCACCGACATTGATTGACATGTAGAACCAGTTGAAGAAGGAGCTCTTCTTCTTCCTCTCAGTTTCGTCAGTTTCATCAAATTGATCTGCGCCGAAGGATGAAACGCACGGCTTAATTCCACCAGTACCTACTGCAATCAAGTACAGCGCTACAAAGCAGGCCGCTCTTTGGGATGCTGTTGCGTTGCAACCAGAGCTATCGCAATGCGGTTTTAATCCATTGATAGATGCAGTGAGGGTCAAGAGAGTCATACCCTATAAAAAATAAAATTCTTCAATATATAGCCTCTTGAAGAACACAATTTATATCTGGACCAAACTTACAAGAACATAAACGATTGAAAAGATGGCAATTGTCCAATATCTTCCCAAGTATGCATCAGCCAGGAAGGCTCCTATCAATGGTGTCGCGTAGCACGTCCCTGACCAATTAGAGACGCTGGTCGCTGCCTTGGCAGTTCCCATGCCAAGACGTTTCTCGAGATAGTTCACTAGATTGGTACCCATTCCGTAGTATGCCAATCTTTCACAGCATTCATTACCTGCAACAGTATTATTTAGTGATCAACATTAGGCCATACCATGAATAAATCAAAATCAAAATCAAATTCGTAACCAATAAAACCATACCGAGAATAAAGCGGCATGCCTTCCAATTTCCAGTCTTCTTCTTGTTAGCCGGTTTTTTATGGATGTCCACAGTCCCATCGTTTGTGTAAAGATCACTGTCGCACCATAGCTACAGATTAGCTATCTTTCGAGTTCCAGTCTTTTTTTTTCTCTAGATATTCAAAACCAAAGAGACACCTACAAAGTCACCATCATCATCGAATACATGCTGAGATAACAGTTAATCATAAAAATTTGAAAGTGAAAGCATTGACTTGGAATATTCTCTATAAGAATGCTGTGGGCAACTCAATTCTAGATTCTCAAAATATGAAATCAAGAACTTCACCAAACACTTGGACATGAAACAGATCACATGTATGGCCAACTCAATTCTAGATTCTCAAAATATGAGATCAGGAACTTCACCAAAAACTTGGACATGAAACAGATCACATGTTTGGCACATAACCATCCTTACAAAAACCATCTATCTATTTTTTTGGAACATCTTTAGATTAGATAATTAAAGTACAATTCGAGCAGCCTGTCACATAAAACTGGAATCATACATCACACGAGAGGAGTCCCCTAACGAGAGAAAATCTTAACAAAAGATAATGGTAAGGACAGAAGCCCAAACTAGCTAATTAGGTTTCTCTACCTCCTATTCAAAATTGAAGGGGCATCTATCTAATATTAGTAGAGTCTCTACAATCATCAAAGAATCGCAACCCACATTTTAATTAATCGAAATTCACTGAACACAAATAAACAAAAGTTGAGTGAAGCCTAAGCAATGTGTGATCATTATGCGAGTCAAAACCCATCTTTTTGAGATTAGGGTTTTCTCAATATAAAGAGGTAACCTCCACAATCCAATATCATAAGGGAAAAAAAAAAAAAACCAAGAAAAATAGAGTATAACTGTGTGCAAGATCAACATAAGCAAGTTGAAGAATCAGAAATCATAAGACTCGAGACTTGCTGGGGGCTTGTTGCTCAGTTGGCTATGAGCATTCACCCTGCACTCGAGTTCCATTGTCCCCTTTTTCTATATCGCATATATAAAAACAAATAAATAAAAAGACTTGAGAACTAGTCTAAAGAAATCTGCATCTTTGACATGAATGACCAGAGAGGGAGAAAAGAGCAGACAAATCACATACCTCTCGACTAGTAGATTTTTATGAGGTTGGTGAATGGTGATTAGGGATACTGAATTTTAATAGGAGATTACGGAAAGGAAAAAAAGGAAAGCCTAGTCCGGTTCTTCCTCACAAACAATTCAAGAACCACGCAAAGAAAACTGTACGTGTACATTAGATTTTGTTTTTATTTTTCTTTTCAATTTTTTGTGTGGACGATTAATAGCCGTTGATCAATGTTTAGCACACGACCTAATGGCTCCTGCCCAGTGACGGATCCATGATTTTAAACTCGGGGGTCCCAATAATAAAGATCAAAAAATTTATAGACAAAAATAACGTTGAAAATTTAAATATAACACATTTTATTCAAAAATCATATGCAAAACAATATTACAAATTATAAAATCTTATTTCAAGCGTCCGTTACGAGGTTTCATAAGTTACTAGGGAGTACTCAAGTTATTGATCATCTAATGTGTACCACTAAATTTAAAACACCGGTCAAATAAAGCTCTTTCCAAACCCCCACTATCTTTCGAACCAAACACACCATTTTTCTCTTTTACTAGTTTCCAAACATCCACCTTCTCTCTCACTAAGAACACAGCTGCCATACCTCCACCAACTGCCTCCCTCCCCTTTCTCCCAAAGCCATGGCAGCTCTACCCCCAAATTTCACCAACCCATGACAGATCATATCCATCTTACTAACCTTATGAAGGAAATTTCACTCATAAGAAAAATTACTAAGGTGGTTGAAATAATTTGGGGAAATTTGGGCTTATGTACTGCCATGAATTCCATGACGGAGAAATCCGACGATGACGACGGAGTGCTGCCATGGCTTCCACGATAAAGATAGGAGGATTTTGGGGTGGGTTCGATAGACGACAGATAAAGGTGGGAGGAGAAGTGGGTGGCACCGACGGATAAGACCATGGCAAAAGCAAGGAGAGGAGAGGCAGGAAGGATCCATATTTTCTGTCTTCTACGTGCGCGGTCATCTTCTTCGAGAAGAAGATAGCCACTGCAACCTGCATAGACCTCATGTTCGAGTATGAGGGGTCCCCAGAAAATTTCTAGCAGCGGTTTAGGATAGCCAACGGGTCCTGGGACCTCCCAGGTCCCAATGTAGATCCGCCATTGCTCCTGTCATTATAATAGTGATTAGCATGGCTCTTTTACGATAATACCCCTACAGACTGCACATTATGGAATTCTAGCGTATTGCTTAGGGAAATGATACCCTTTCTTCTCCTTGTACACACTTGTTGATTTTTGTCTCTTGATTCTCATTTGGCTTATTTCATCGAAAGATTAGACATAAACAATGATGTGCAGAGAAAGAAAAAAAGTGTGCAAAAGTCAATTTCCGCTTATATACAGTTAAAAGCCAAAACGGTCCCAAGGGGCTACTAATTGAATCAGCATATAGCGCCTTTTACTGGAAACCCACTATTGTGCAGAAGCAAAATCTCATCAATTAGGTTAGTTGGTAAAGATGCTTCGATCTTTATCCTTACCGGACTCAATCGCAATGTGAAAGCTCATTTTCCGTAAGTGCTTATGAGTCTTTGTGGTATATAATAATCGATGGGTAAGGAAGTTTCATTATAAATTTTGTTCTTGTTTTACCATAAAAACCTGAACTTATTTTTGTAATCCTTATGTTATTGTCATTTTAGGTTAACTTTGTACCTGGACTCTTTACTGGAGCCATCAAATTGAAACCTCCATTTTCTTAGCAAATTTGAAAACAAAGAGATCATACTTCGACAGCACAGTCCGACACTAACTGAAATCCGACGGTTTAGATATTCTAGTCATGTGAAAGTATCCCATAAATTTAACTGGAGAGAAAGTCACGCCATGCCCTCAACAGCTTTCCTTTGTTTACAAACTTTCTAAATGGATATATTAGAAGGAAAAAAAAAATTAAAATGGAAGGTGTAACAAGAGAAATTCATTTGTGTGACAGCTACACGGTGTTGCTGATTCACTAGAATTACAACATTTGCTTAATTATTAAGTAGTGCCATAAGCTCAGCATTATGCATATTATAAACTGGGTGGACTCATAACACCATGGCGGTTGATCAAATTTCTAGTAGTGACCTCACCTACACATCGCTGAGAAAAAATTCCTAGTTCTGCCATTGGACGCTGTTGCTACCATCATTACGCAATTGTTTTTCGTAATACATTGGAAGTCAATAAAGTAAGGCTTCATGAAAGGAGGTGATGTTTGATCTTATTAGTTTTGGACCAAGATATATCACTACCAAAATGGATACTTGCTAGATAAATTTTATGCTTAAAAATGCAATAATAATAGTAGTCACTGCTT
Source organism: Pyrus x bretschneideri (assembly GCF_019419815.1). Taxonomy (NCBI): domain Eukaryota; kingdom Viridiplantae; phylum Streptophyta; class Magnoliopsida; order Rosales; family Rosaceae; genus Pyrus; species Pyrus x bretschneideri. The sequence continues at coordinate 2,845,901 of NW_025999402.1, forward strand.
AATGACTAGGTACCACTGCCCTCTTGTGAGTGTACGATCATCTAGCAACCACAAGATAAAACCCTAAATTCACCACACTTAACAAAGCCAAAAGCCAGAAAAAGTAGTGAAGGTGTCCATAATTCAAGTTGTCCGGAATCCATCTCGGCTTCCCATTCTAGAGCTCACATCGGTCACAATGTTCATCAGCATTGTACTTAAATAGTTCCCCAAAGCAGCAGTTGTAAGGGAAAGAGCAGAACACAAACTCCTCATTGCATCAGGAGCCTGCTCATAGAAAAACTCCAGTTGCCCAATAAATGTGAAAACCTCAGCACACCCTATAATAAAATACTGAGGAACTTGCCAAAAAATTGACATGGGTACGTGCTTTAGGTCATAGTAGTAGTGTTTTCACACTTCACGGAATCTCACAAGCTCTAAAGTCCCCTCGGCGAGCATGGCAAAAATGGAGATTACTAGCCCAACTATTCTTTGGAGTGGGGTGAAGCCGCTGTTTCTGCCCTTGAATCTCACACGGTTGTAAACTGGAACCCAAAAGATGACACTGACGGTGTCAAAGAGGGAGAGCAAGGTGAAATTTCAAAGGATTTGCTGACATAGAGGTCCATTATGTTGCCTCGGAGCACAAACAAGGTTCCCATTTTACTGTAGACAGCTGAGAAGATTATGCCGGTGGCCCATATGGGAAGCAACCTTATGAGGGACTTGAGTTCCTCCACTTGTTTCACGGTGCAGAGCCTCCATGGCATCGCTGAGCCCTTGATTTTATCCAATTATGTCTCTACCGCCGCCTTGTCCAAGAAACTACATAGTTCGCAAATGAAAAGGTTGTTATGGCCTCCTTCGTCATGTTGGACTGTAATTGATTGTACAATAGTAAAACATACAACATTTTCTATTTTACCATGTCGAGCCTTTCTAGGATTGTAGCAATTAGCAGAACGTAAGCGTCATATCAAATTAGGTTTCACAAGCACCATATTAAAGTACTTCTTTGCTACAAACTTAAGAATTACCTTAGCTGCTTAGTGTGATCAAGCTTTTGGCTTCCTTTGATGGCAGGTTCCTCATCGGCAGTCTCATACAAGAGCGACTTGTCACGAGGCACTCAAACTCGAAACTCCCTGAAGGATGCAACAAGCACCTGGAAAATGCGAGTGAGGGGACTCCCACCGGGAATTGTTTTTGTACAAACGAGTGCCGGAAAAGAAGCTCACAACAGCAAGTGCCATGCTGGGATGCCGAAGCCCCAGCTCCACCCAACGTTTATTTGTATCCAAACAAGCACAGAAGATGCCACAAGGGCACCAATGTTGAGTGAGAAATAGAACCAGTTGAGGAAGGAACTCTTGGTTATTTTTTTCGGCCTCATCAGTCATCGAATTGGTCTGCTCCAAATGATGAGACACAAGGCTTTATGCCTCCAGTTCCAAGTGCTATGAGGTAAAGCCCCATGAAGAACACCCATGTATGTAACCCTGTGGGATGGCACATGTTGTCACAGAGTGGTTTTAGTCCTTGGATTGACGCTGACAAGGTCAATAATGTCATTCCACGCGAAAAATTATGGCTTTTCATTTCATATAGATCAACAAGAATTCTAATATTTAGTTTGACGTGAAAGGTTTCACTTATCGACTTATGTTGTCATTCAAATGTTTATATTGTTGTCAAATTGGGTCGTCAAGTCAAACAAATGTTGGATGAAATCTTATGTTGTCAGACAGACCGAAAGAGAACATTTTCCATCGTTGGACAAAGAAATTAACTTACAAAAACATAGATGATGGAGAAGGCAGCAATTGTCCGATATCTTCCTAGGTATGCATCAGCTTGGAAGGCTCCAAGAAATGGTGTGACATTGCATGTACCTTACCAATAACAAGATTTGTGTTAATCCCATAGTAAGCCAGTCTTTCACAGCATTCATTCCCTGTCAATCGAAACCCAACAATTGCAATTTATTCAGCATATATACTTTGTTGATCACTTAGATCATATTTCAAAGTTATAAATTATAAAATGTATTTTAGACTTCAGAGTATTCTGCCAATTTTCTCTTGAACTTGTACTGTCTGTGGATGCAAATTTATTCCTTCTTGTTCCTGGATAAAATTGCACCTACAAAACAAGAAAATATCTTAGGTCAAGGCCAAGAGCCTCATGCGACCACAATGAATGGGAGGGGGGGGGGGGGCTTTGGCCAAATAACCTCTGATGCCAAAGTTAGAATTTTGAGGGAAAAATGTTTGGAGAATTTAGCAAGAGTGTAGAACCTAGGTTTTGGAGAAAATGAGGGTGCTTATATAGGAATGTGGCCAGCCCATTTGGGAGGAGGAGGACTGGCCACTTGGATGGTTTTTGGGTGAGATTCATGATTTGTTAGCTAATTAATAAATTAATTAGGTAATAAATCAATTAATTAGCTAATTAATATAATTAGAAAGGAATGATTTGGGGGTTACCTTGTGGAGAAGATTTGATGAGGATGGATGAAATAGGTTTTGAATAAATACCTATTTTGGGCACTTTTAACTTGATTGAGGGATAATTGCATACTGCTTGCATGTAGAAATCCCAGTGTGCTTCGAGGGTAATCTTGTCTTTTTAACCCAAAAATCCACGTGTCCCCTCCATATTTTTCTTGATTATTTTTTGCTCCACACTGTCAATTTCTCTTTTGAAATTTTATTTTGACCAATTTCCCCCGTACAATCATGTTTTTCCCACATTTCATCTAACATTCCTTAAAATATTGCATTTCAGTAAAGGAAAAGTAACACAAACATTTAATGGATGAAATGTGAATAAACATAACGAGGGGGTAATTGGCGAAAAGAAAAATTCTAAGACAAAATCGGCCTCTGTCGAGATTCTCTTAAAAAAAAATAAAAATAAATAAAAATAAAACTTAGGAATATCCAATCAAAATTTTAAGAGTGAATGAAAATCTAGCTAGCGGTAATCATGATTTTAAGTCTCTAAAATTCTATAGAAATCCTGAGCGTTTCCAATCAAGATTTATAGACTATGAAAGTTAAGTTGTATTCAAAAGTTACTGGCTTGAAACAATTATAAAAAAAAAAAACAACAACAAATTTTGATAGATTTTAAGAGACTTTACAATTTATTTAGAACATCACAAATCTAGCCTCCGTCTTTTGATTTTGATAGACTTTTTTTTCCCTCTTATGAGGATACGATCCACCACCTTCCTCCTAACCACAATGTCTTCGTTGCAAATTAACACCACCACCTTCGCCACCTCCACCATCTTGTCATGACCATCACCTCTTCCACTCCACCCCCACCACCATGACGCCACCACAACCATAAACACTTGACGCCATCACCATCGCCAACGCAACTCACGACCACTAACATCACAGATGATAGCCCGCCACTACTTCGAGTAGTGAAAAGTGAAATGCCCACTACCACTAAATAGTTCATAATCCATGAAAGTTTATTCATTAAAACCATAATAAAATGCTCACAAACTCTATTAAAATCCGTATATAGAATTCTGTCAACGTCCATTTGGAGTCTCACATGCTTCCTCAAAATTCATGAACTTATAAACTCTCTCAAAATTCTTTAAAATTTTCAATTAATTATTAGTGCACCCCTCGGTGGTCCGTGAAGCTAGGATGGGTGTAAGATGCAAGCCATTTTGGTAAAAATTCAGAATGGGCACCCTTTTGGGCCAATTGAATGACTTGCATACACACGACCCCATCCAAAATGCTCTTGATAACTTTGACTAGCCCATGCTGTTGCCAAGTTAGCATTTGGTCAGCCTTTTTTGGGAGACCAATGCTACTTATTATGTATTTATATTATCCCTTTAATAGAAGTCTTTCTAATAAAAGTAGTACCCACCAACACATGTCAATTCCGCCTCTATTAGACCATCTCCAATCCTTAGCCTAAAATCTAAATTTTTAGCCTAGAAAATTTAGGTTTTAGCCCAGAAACAACTTTTCTGCTCCAATCATTTTGGCCTAAAATTTTAGCCCCGGATTATTAAAGAATTAATTTGGGCTAATTTTTTTCTTAAATTAACTTAAAAAAAATGCAGACTATCGTAAATTACTTTTATGAACATTTTAATCTAAAAATATTTAAATTCCGATAAATATTGAAAAATCACTAAAGCAATACATGAAACACTATGGAAGAATATGAAAATTATGATAGAGATGTATAAACACAAAATACATGAAACACACAAGACACACAAAACACATATGAAGCACATACACATGTGAAGGACATACAAAACACATGATAGAGATGAAGCACACACATAACACATGTGAAATACATGACACATACGAAAAAATGGTAGAAAGGAAAATTGGAAGAATTGTAGGAGAAAAGTGAGTTTTGTGTGGATGTTTGAACAAATACATAGGTGTTTATAGAGTTTTTGGGTGAATTTTGAGTTAAATATTATTTTTTTTAATTATTTAGCCGTTGGATTTAAATTTGGGCCATTAGATTTATTTTTTATTTTTTTTTACCGTTAGATTTAATTATATTTGATCTAAACCATTGGATTCAATAAATATAAAAATATAAAACAAAACAAAAAAATTTTGAACATGGATCGTTGGATTAACCAACGGTCCAATTAAATCTAGCCGTTGGATTAGAAAAGTAGCCGTTAGGCTACCCGACCGGTTTGACCTGACACGCGAGGGACATGCCCACATGGGTGGGGTCCCGCTGGGATCAGCCCTGACGCATGTTGCGCGTTGGGCAAGTGGGCGACAGCATCTAGGCTTATCAACCCACTTTTCACTTGCACCGGTGGGCCCTATTTTGATTTCTGGCCTCCTCTTTTGAGTTCTAGATTATAGGTTTTATTTAGCACTTGGGTTGGGTTGGGTTTTTGTTTTTTTTGGGGGGGGGGGGAGAATTTGGGTTTTAGCCCAAGGTTGGAGAAGGCCTTAGAGAAATGGTACAAATATGTGATAAAAATAGTTTTTTTGGTTTCTAGGATGAAAATTTCTCAGCATGTGTTTTCTGGCCTAACATTGTATTAGGCTCATGGATTATGCAATGATGTGGAGATGATGTCAAATATGTAATATAAGAATCCTCTGTTCAAACTCATCTTATAGCAAGTGGGTTGCTTCTTCCTGCTTGCTTCCTTCGATTTGTGGTGGCTATTGCTGTGGTACTTGGTGGAGGAGTTTGCTCGGAAAGCGAGCTTTTAGTGGAAGCGGTGGTAGGAAGCTTCTAGTGTTTGTTTTGGTATTTTCTATGTTCTAGCTCAAAATTTATGTTTCCGGCTATTGGGTTACTATGAAGGTCCGTTTTTTGTTTATGCGTTTATTGTGTTGGTAATAAAGTAACCTTTGACAAAAAAGAAAAAGAAAAAAGAAAAAAGAAAAAAAAGAAAAGGTATTAATAATTTAGATTAACCAAGTAGTCATGATCACTCACCTATATATCAATATGATATTAATAAATTCAATGATGAATGACAGACCATCAATCCTTTAATCATTTGATAATTAAGAGAACATTTATGTTATTTAGATATCGAACTAAATATTAATATATATCTTCCAACCTCATGAAAGTTTTACTACAACTTAAATGAAAGTTTTGTTGCAACAGGTGGTGCTTTAGTTGCAACCTCAGAACTTTCTAGAATATGTAATTTCTAGCTGTGAAACTTTTTAGCTTCACGAAGATATTGAGATGAAGTCGTGTTTTCAGTGCAAGTTACATGAATTCTCGTCCTACTTGTTCAGGATGTGCCATTGTTTCTATGCGATTAGATATACTAGCTATTTAACTCATGGTGTCGAATTTGATTAATGTCATTCAACCATCAATATCTTAATTACTATGACTCTTAACCTAGCCAAACTAATTTCTACCTTTTTCCCATCTTGTCTAAACACTCGAACATCACATCTAGAAGATATTGGTGAGTCAATATATCTAGTAATCCATATTCAGATTATACATAAGAAATTATTATACAATACTAAAACCAAATATTAACTACCAATTTACACGTTGTAACATATGACTGAGCTATCAGTTATACTATAGGATTTAGTATTATTACCTATACGCATATATTAAAACATGAATATACTGATTATACTGTATGGTACATTGATAGAAAATTACAATCTCACAATTACTTTACTAGGATAAGGAAAACATTATTTTCTCAAACAGAAATACCTAATCATGATGAAGACTAACTTCCAACCAAATTGACCATCAAAACCTCTAATCACACATACATGTTAATTTGTCAAGTACGCATAATGTAGTCAGTCATGAGAGAGAGAGAGAGAGAGAGAGAGAGAGAGAGGTTTTAAAAAAAAATTGGGGAAATAGTAAGGACAAAGCAAGTTGACGAAGAAAAAATGCATGCAGAAGAGGACGTTTGATGAATACTGAGTGACTTACCCACCGTCGGTTTAAATTTAGTCTTGGCTTTCAAACAAACTATCATGTCTTCCATCCGTTGGGGCTCCCATCTGATTTATGACCTGAAAGCCATTTCTCAACCATTAACTAATTTGCTCCCTAAGCATCCAATTAGGCAGTCTGACCCAAACAAAAAGAAGCATCCAATTAGGCGGCATACAGTAGGTTTTAGTACTTATACTTCTACATGTATTTTGCCTCTCACTACCATTTCATACTACATGTATAAAGATGATATACTGAATATGTATACACTTTTTTCAAATTAATTAATAGCTTTAAAATGTCAAAAAAAAAAAAAAAAAATCTTCCAAAATGATTCTTATCGGTCCATTGATGGTAACCCTCCTAATTAATTGTTATAAACTCGAGTAGAGTGCCTTTTAATTAAAACTTTAAAATTTATTATTATTAAAGAGAGGGGGAGATTCAAAACTATTACAATAATTTAGCAGGACAAAGTTCAAAACCCAACCACCTTCGATATTAAACTTGATATATACAAAACCCTACACCTAGATAGTTTACCATTTTCTTGCAGAATGAGCTTCTTTATCAAATGTCATTGTTTTGCTCATTTTGAATGTCGGGATTGAGAGCATATTCGGTGTTGGAGAGATGCAAATCTAAGGTTCAAAATACATTTACATTTTATTTTGCATTTTCGACCCATGTGAATATGGATTTTACTCCAATGGATGAGTAAATTTGGAAACTCATTTGTACGTAGAGTACCATTAAAAGCGAAAAATTCGTTCACTAAATGATGAGACAGTACTTAATTGATTCAAATTTAGGTCCACCTTAAATACTACATGTTATTAACACTACACTTACACATCATTTGGTGAATAAATTAATTTGATACTAAAAATTGGTGCTCTAGCATTATTGATACCTCTATTTAGCTTCATAATTATGTATAAGAAATTTGGTGTTAACTACTTTGCTTCCAAATATCCTCAAAATTATAACTAATGAATGGACAAAAACTCTCTGATTTCTTTTAGTATTAACTACCAGCTGCTGGGTTGACTGAAAAACTCTCTGCAATATACAGTAATTGGGGAACATATACACTAATTATAAGTCGTCCCAAACACTTAACAAAAAGTCCACCCGATCAACCAAATTGCTAACAAAAAGGTTTAAATCAGATAAAGGGGAATTTAATAGGCATGTTTTTTTAAAGCAATTACCAGAAGTTGCAGCTGGAGCTGGTCAATCAAAAACTTTATGTAACATGTAAGAAATCACGGAGAAAACCTTGAGTTAGCTTAAAAATCTTGTTTCCAAAGATTATCATCGTCCACCTACCCTGGAAAAAGGACATCACAGCAGTGTCTCTCGTCACCCTTTATAAGCTTGCGTTGGCCAGTCATGACCATGTACACAACAACAATAGCAGCACAAACAGTTAAAAAGCGAAGTTTATCGTACTAGTACACTAGCTAGTGCAGAGAGAATCAGAGAGAGAGAGAGAGTACTGAGAAATGGTGTCGTCGATTCGATTTCTCGTGCTTTTTCTGGCATGCATTCTTCCTGCTTTGGTTGAAAGCAGAGTCCGACACTACAAGTTTAATGTAAGTGCTTTTAACAACGTTTATCTTGCTATATACACGGTTTATTGTCACATACATTACTACTAAAAAGGTCACAGGTGACAGAGTCTGCATGGAAATCGTGCCGTCGTCTATGTTACTGCCGTCTAATGCATTAATTCTGTTCTTGCTATGTATGGTATTTGTTCTCGCCATGTAGATCTTTATTTGTTCACACATGCATAGATAAATTATAAATGGGGAAAAGATATTAGATATGCCAAAACTGGAAAATTCAGATAAAGCCAAAATCATATAATCTCAGACAAGGATTTCTTAGACTACAAGCTAGCTAAGTATGTAAGCTGGTACGCCCTCAAAACCTAAAAGTTACACCTTTAAATAATTTTGCTTCCAAATGACATTGCATTGCTAATTTCTTACCACAACATTACAACATGTGCATTTATAATTGCTTAACTAAACACGTTCAATGATTCATAAGTCTAACATGAAGATATAAGTTACGCTAGTTGGTTAGGACAGTGCATCATTCTATTAAATTGTACACAAGTTTGAATCCTTGTTCCTAAAAATTAGAGAAGATTAGAATATTGACTTGGGTTTTCCATTGATTTTGATAATCTGCGCAGGTGGTGCTAAGAAATAGTACTAAACTGTGCTCAAGTAAGCCAATTGTAACCGTTAATGGCCAGTTCCCGGGGCCAACTCTCTATGCCAGGGAAGACGATACCGTGCTTGTCAAAGTCACCAACCATGTCAAGTATAACGTTTCCATTCACTGGTGAGAACTTAGTTGCCAACTTAATTATATACCGCTTTATGATTAATCAACCCTCTAAGATACAGTAAAATTCAAATTAATTTTTGAACTGACAGGCATGGTATCCGGCAACTGCGAACAGGCTGGGCAGATGGTCCGGCATACATCACACAGTGCCCAATTCCCCCAGGTCAAAGCTATGTGTACAACTTCACCATCACTGGGCAAAGAGGCACACTTCTTTGGCACGCACATATTCTCTGGCTAAGGGCAACTGTCCATGGTGCCCTTATAGTTTTGCCCAAGCGTGGGGTTCCTTATCCATTCCCAGCACCCCACAAGGAAGTACCTGTCGTATTAGGTAAGACTAATCTAATTCTCTTTCTCTCTAATAACAACACGATTAAGGTGATCAATGTTAGAATTTTATGTAACTTGATCAAATAATATGAAAATTTTCAGCTGAATGGTGGAAATCAGATACTGAAGCTGTGATCAATCAAGCTCTCAAATCTGGTTTAGCACCTAATGTCTCGGATGCTCACACTATAAACGGCCATCCAGGCTTGGTTCCAAATTGTTCTTCCCAAGGTATGTACGAACTGAATAAAAATAACATATCAAATAACATATCAGTAGACTGTTTGACAAAAGAACATTATGATTTTTTTAATGCAGGCGGCTTCACATTGCCCGTGAAAAACGGCAAGACCTATCTGCTACGAATCATCAATGCTGCACTCAATGAGGAGCTCTTCTTCAAAATTGCAGGACACAATTTGACCATAGTGGAAGTAGATGCCACATATGTGAAACCCTTCAAGACGGACACCATTGTGATTGCCCCAGGACAAACCACCAATGCCCTAGTCACGGCGAATCAAAACTCCGGCAAGTACATGGTGGCAGCCTCGCCATTTATGGACTCTCCAATAGCCGTTGACAACCTCACCGCCACCGCCACTCTTCACTATACTGGCACACTTGCTACCACACCCACAACCCTCACTAGCGCACCTCCCCAAAACGCAACCCAAGTTGCTAACAGCTTCATAAACTCTCTCAAAGCCCTAAATTCCAAAAAATTTCCAGCCAAAGTCCCTTTAAAAATCGATCACAATCTTCTGTTCACAGTTGGACTTGGGATTAATTCATGCCCTAGTTGCAAAGCTGCAAACGGAAGCAGAGTAGTGGCTAGTGTTAACAATGTCACATTTGTTATGCCAACCACAGCTCTGCTTCAAGCTCATTTTTTCAACAAAAGTGGGGTTTTTACCACGGATTTCCCCGGAAACCCACCGACGGCTTTCAACTTTTCTGGAGGTCTACCGGCAAATGCAAGCTTGGCAACAACAAGTGGGACAAAGCTTTATAGGCTAGCTTATAACTCAACAGTTCAACTTGTGTTGCAAGACACTGGGACTATAGCCCCTGAGAACCACCCTGTCCATTTGCATGGATTCAATTTCTTTTCAGTGGGTAGGGGAATTGGGAATTATAACTCCAAGACGGATCCTAAGAAGTTCAATCTTGTTGATCCCGTCGAAAGGAACACAGCTAATGTTCCGACCGGCGGATGGGTAGCTATCCGATTTATCGCAGATAATCCAGGTAAATTCTATTCAATTATCTTAAAAAACTATCATGTGACTTCATCATATGTAACTTCTTTCTCACAACATGTACGTAGAATCCACTATTATCTAATGGGATTCACATGCATGTTATATGAGAGATGTCACACATGACGGATGCATACAATTTGGTATGATTTTTTAGTTGGTCTTAACTCTTCTCCACCCCCCAAATTTGTGTATAAATTTTAGGGGTTTGGTTCATGCATTGCCATTTGGAAGTGCACACAACATGGGGGCTTAAGATGGCATTCTTGGTGGACAATGGCAAAGGACCTAATCAGTCTCTTCTTCCACCTCCAAAGGATCTCCCAAAATGTTAACCTAGCCAAAAGGAGCCTCTATCAATCTTGCAAGTAGAGAAACCTAACAAAAATTGAGCTGTGCAAAGTCAAAGGCACAAATGATCAAGAAAAGAAGAAGAAGAAAGAGAGGATGAATAAACAAACAAATTTATCTATATGTAGATTCCTTGAGTGAATGAAACAATTTGCTCAAGCAAGTTTGGATTCATTTTTTTTATTGTTGAAGTTGATAAAGTACACATTCTTTCTCAAGAATTAATATATGTATTGATCTTGGATGTCCAAGTCTTTGTTCATGTATTGCAAAGTTGTGAAATGAGATTTTCAAATTTCCTTTTTATGACCTCTCTTGAATATTTGGACTCTCAAACGCGGGCGCATATTCTATATATATACTAAAAATGGGTTTCCTGAGCACTATTTGAACAGTGAAATGGCGGAAATGCCCTTTGTTTCTTCTCACTTCCACGTTTTGTTGTTTGCTTGGTACAGCAAAATTCCAATTTTGCCCATCTTGGCCACGCGTCACTCATCATTTAACACTATGTTTTTGTTCTTTTTCCTAATCTTTCTTTCAGCTTCTGGTTCTTTCTCTCAACCATGGCCTCCATTTTAGGCCTTGAGTTCACAAAATCTGGAGAGCTTTCTTTCTCGCCTACAATCGAAGGTGGCCGAGAACGAGAGCCCGTGGTGGACCACCGCCAAAATACCCACGAATCCACTTTGAGTCAGCTTATACCAGCCGAGAATGACTCGCGACCGCCACCGTCACCGGCTCATCGGCTCCACGTATTCTCAGGTATTCAAGTTCTTTTTACTTTTCTGGGTTTTTCTTTTAGAGATTTTTTACCTTTTTTTTTTCTGATAAGAATGCTGGTTTTGGATTTAGCATTTGATTTTCTCTGATGTGATTTTGAATTTATTGTGTGGAAATTCAATTTGAAGTTGTATTTTTTTGGGTCAATTCTGAATTACAATTTGAAGTTAGATTTTTTCTAGGTTAATGTGAAAAGGGACGATGAGCCTAGAACTGCATTAATTGCTTTACTCAATGGAACATACAATTAGTGGAGAGTAATTCATATGATAAATTTATATATCTAGATAATTGATGTTTCCTTTTTTTAGTTATAGTTTTGGTTTAATTTGTAATTTTTATGGTGCTTAAGAATCCATAGCTTTTGAGGTTTGATTATTTTCTATTTTTAACTTATCCTTGAAAACAAAAACTCTTTCATTTTGCAAATCCTTGCACATTTAATATTTTGTAATAGACTAGTAGTGTATAGATGTTTGTTTATTAGGCTCTTATTTTCGAGTGTAGATATAGTACTTAAACGACATGTGTTTTAATGTTTTGAAGTAATATTTATGTGGCAATGTGTGGTATATGCAAATTTAAAAAGAAAAAAAAAATTCTTAACGGGTCGGATCACTTTACTGTTGGGTAAAGTGACCCGGCCTGTTAAGAACCGTTAAGACAACGGGTGTGACACGATAAGATCCGTTAAAATAACAGATGTTATACGAAAATGACATAAACACGACAAACACGATCCGTTTGCTAAGCCTATGTGTAGGATTGTCATTAGCAATCTAATTGAATCTGTAATACTAAGATGCGGCAAAAATTCAAAAAATATAATATTAAGTTCTATCTGAGATATTTTACTGGCAAAAAATAGTTTGGTCTGCTTCTATACGCAATTACCAAAAGGCCCACATGCGCATTCTGTCACCAATCACTGAATCACAGGCTGTCCATTTAAAAGTCTCAACATCTTAGTTGGGTTGGGCATCTCTCTCTCCCTCTCTACTCTTTTCCTTTCTCTCTCTACTCGCTACCCCTACAAACCCCATTCCCAGCAATCACAACTTAACAACTTTGACTTCTCCTTCTCTCTCTCCCCGCTCTTCCTTTCTCTCTCTAATCGCTGCGCCCACAAACCTCATGCCCACCAATCACAACTCAACAACTTTGACCTCTCTCTCTCTCTCTCCACTCTCTTTCTTTCTCTCTCTACTCGCTGCGCCCACAAACCCCATAGCCACCAATCACAACTCAACAACTTTGACCCTCTCTCTCTCTCTCTCTCTCTCTCTCTCTCTCTCTCTCTCTAATTTGTTCCTGTTCCATAGATCCCTCTGTCTCACAATCCCTCGTCTGCATTCGCTCCTTTCACGCTCTTCACCTTTCTCTCTGTCTTTAACTCCAAACCCCACAAACCCAGCAAAAACCCAGCAAAAGAAAACATCCCACTTTCTCCTCTTCAGGTCAGCTCTGTATAATCCCTCTCCTTTTTCTCACTTTCCTTAATTGGGTTCTTGTTTTCCTTTCTGCGTTTTCGTCATAATCTTCCAAAGTTTCCATATCACTGTGCAAGCTTCAATCTTTCATGAAAACTTGATCCGGGTTTTGGTGTTTATGTGATGTATTTGTGTTTTTGAATCGGATTCTAGGGTTTATCTTTGGCAATCCAAGATCTAATATTTTCTAATTTGCTTGTTGGATTACCTTCGGGTTTGGAAAGGTTGGGCATTTTTCAGATTCCACAACACGTGCTTGCATAAAATCCCCACTGAGATTCCTTTCCAAGTGCCACTCCTTGATTAATGCCACAGTGGTCACAAAGACTTCCACTTTTCTGCATTTCCTATCTGGGTTTTCTCTCTCTTTGAACTTTCAAAGAGAGAGGAGAGAGAGAAACAGACTCATTGGCATACTTGCTATGTGATTAATTGCTGCCCAGATTGAGCAAACTATCTGAAAAAAACCATGTTCAGAGGAATGGAAATTCCATCTCCAACCTCCTATCTGCAGAACTCCAATTGGTTGTTTGAAGAAAGCACGGGAGCCGAATGGACTGTGGAAGAGAACAAGCTATTCGAAAATGCTCTCGCTTTATACGATAAGGATACACCCGATCGATGGCTCAGGGTGGCGGCTATGATCCCTGGAAAGACTGTTGGAGATGTGATCAAACAGTACAAGGAATTAGAAGAAGATGTTAGTGATATCGAAGCTGGGCTTATCCCAATTCCTGGTTACATTAGTAACAATTTCACAACGGAGTGGGTTAACAATCAGGGCTTTGATGGATTGGAGCAGTTTTACAGTGTTGGTGGAAAGCGAAGCGCCTCGACTAGGCCCGCAGATCAGGAGAGGAAGAAAGGGGTGCCATGGACAGAAGAAGAGCACAGGTACACTTACATTCATATTGAATAGTTATACATTTATTCGTCTTGGTATTTTGTTGAGTGTGAATCCCATGTCGGAGAATTAAAGCCTTTCATAAGAGTTTACTCTCGTAATAATACTTAGCAACAAGGTATGTCTAAAAAGAAACTACTTGAAACCAATTAAAGCTTAGAAGATATATATACACGGTACAGTTAAAAATCCAGTTGACAAAGTTAATGGTATATGGAGCTTTTTAAGCTGAAATTATGATATGTTTCAGCAGTGAATAAATCTGCTAAATTAGGTTTAAAATCCAGTTGAACTAAGTCTGTTTGATCTGTTAAATTAGGTTTAATTCGTACAATTTAATATACACATGAACAGTGAAAAAATCTGTTTAAAAATTGGCTTACTATAAAAGTGCTTTTGGATTTGCTTCGTAGTGGTGTTCTGCTGCAGCTTTTAATGTTGGTGCTTCTGTGAAAATTGTAGGCAATTTCTGATGGGCCTTAAAAAGTATGGAAAAGGTGACTGGAGAAATATCTCTCGAAATTTTGTGATCACAAGGACGCCCACTCAGGTTGCTAGTCATGCGCAAAAATACTTTATCAGGCAACTCACAGGAGGGAAGGACAAGAGAAGATCTAGCATCCATGACATCACAACCGTCAATCTTCCTGATGTGAAACCCGCCTCACCTGACAGTACTTCTAAAAGCCCACCATCATCAAATCACTCCTCAACCGTGGTGCAGCAGCGACACCAGCATCAGAAGTTGGCCAGCATGAGCATTGACTGGAAATCGCCCGATGAGGGACAGCAAATGGTTTTCTGTTCTGCAAATGGGAACAACTTCATGGGACCGTTTTGTGGGATGTCTTCACATGTACCTAAGCTTGAGGAGCAAAATTTTCTGAGTGGCAGTCTTCATGGATCGCAGTTGGGACATTACAACGCCTGTTTTGAGATGCAATCAATGCGATATCAGTGAATGTGTGCATTAGTTTGATGTTTTGGAGCGAGAAGAGGGTGTACTATTCGACCTACGGTGAACAAAAGTCGATGAGGACTAAGAGTTAGTCCCCACGTTTTTGGACTCTACAAAAAGATCAATTAGTTCATCTTGTGATTTAATATTCCAATTCTGAAAGTATTGATCCAAAAAAAGAGAACTTATTTACATGAAGCTTTGAGCTCTATGATCACTTGTGTTCTGGTTGCGTGCTTGGGGAGTTTGAGTAAATAGTCAGAAATGAGAGTAATTTGGGATTGAAAATTTGCATGTGTTTATAAAGTATAATTTTCTTTAAAATTTATTTGATGGTACACAAAATTAAGTGATCACTCTCCCATCTACTTTTAAGCTTTTTTTGTATGGTTAAATCATCAATGCAGAAATCAAAATCCAAAAGTCTTGGAATGGGAAGCATGAAACTGATAATATTATTTTTCATTATTATTTCGCTCGTTACGTGATTTATATAAAAACATGCATAATTTTGTTTAAGCACGACTCTAGATACAAAAAACACTCACCAACCTCCCCTAATTTATCATGTTAATCATGGCACACTTTTGGTCTAACTCCCTCGCATAAAAAAGGATTGCGAGTGCCACATAGAAAACCCTCTCCTCTTTTTTTTTTTCTTCCAAAAGAATTTTTGCTCATCAAACTAGGTCAGTCACGAAACGAGCTTACCATAAGTTTATTCACCAATAAAAAAAATTAATGCCATATGGTTATGTCATATATCTCTGGTTAAAGATTAACTCAATATACAAGGCATCCCATGCTACTCACAATGGATTTTTTTTTTTTTTTTGGTTTCTGGAGATCATGTCGTCCATAACGTAGCGCTCACTTATACAGAGACACTAGAATATCGTGTCATCCGTAATGTTATTAATATCACATAACGTCAATAGTATCTCTTTCGTCACGTGAATACTAAAATAATTTACGCATGGTTTTACACAATCCATGTCTTCAGATGCTTCAGTCCAACTATCCAATGGATTATTGCAAGTGACAAAAATATAATTGGATCTCTTCATCCCTTACTTGTTTAGGGAAAATAGTATTTTATAAAATGCATCTGACTTCCCTTAATTGGATCGAATCTCGACTCTAAGCTAATACCAAGAGCCAATAATTCAAGCATCTCATGCTTCAGTCTGCCCTCTTCTCTCTTTCGTCACTTCTTGTGGATGACTCTAGCCAACTACTTTTTGTTCTCATACACTTGACATTAACACTGTATTCATTTGATCATACCTAGAGCGACTTTATCTCTTAGCTTATTATAACCTTAACTCATTTCTTCGTTACATTTCTTCATTTTGATAAACTCAAAAGTTAATTTATATAATCAAGGCGATTTCAGGAATTAAAGTAAAAGGAAAGGAACCCCAAAAAATTCAATCTCTTTTTAAGAGACAAATCAAGCTACTCTTAATTTTAAATCTCAAACTATCTTTTTCTTTACCTGTTTTAAGTAAACGAATACTCATGCATATTAAAGGAAATATATACAACTCAAAAGGAATTTAGCCACGAGGAGTGGAGAGAAAAAAGCAAACAGAAAAGGGGCACTTAGATTTAAGGGGAATTTTTTAATATCTAGTGGTTAAAATCTTTTATTCTGCACATAAAATTCTGAGTTCATGCCTCCTCTCCTAGTAGCCCTTGTATAAAAGAATATATATCAAACTATCAAGGCTCCTCATAATCCAAGGAAAAGTAGATCCTCCAAGATAATCCAATAGTAATACTAATCTAGTGAATAATTCTGTGTGTGTTTTCAACAAAGAGCCGTACACAAGAAAAAAAAAATGAAACCGTACAAACTTCCCTCCCTCCCTCAAAAGCTGGTATCTGCAGAGCCTTGGATTTTGGTTGACCTGCCAATTGTAATCAACAAGGGAATCATGGTTTAATGATTCTTAAGTGTACTATGCCACATAAAGCTAAACTTCAAAAAGTCCCCCATAATCCTAAACTATGTTATTTCATGGGACATTTAAGCAATTATGTTTCAACTAATCACTCTTTATGTCAATTTTCGGCATTTTATCATTTTTATTTGGACCTCAACATATGGGAGCTTTGGATTCTTTGAGAAAAATATCTTCTTGGCCTTTTATTATGCGTGAAAGCACTTTGAGGACAAAAGGTAGCTCTTACTAGTCAATTTGCAATGTGGATGGAGCGATCTTGACCGCCAAGTTGCCAACCTAAGAGACTGTATGAGTCACCGGTGCATGGATATCATCAAGCATATGAAACAGTTAACCACCCGCGTTGTGCTCATAAACGACAGTAAGGGTGAGTTTACGTAACTTGATTGGGGAAGTGTCTGACTTCATTCCTGCGATTTTTAATTATTTTGATTCCTGGTTATCCTAATTGTTGATTAGTAAACGTGTCCTAAGAGTAAGGATTCTTCGACCGTTAAGTTAAATGAACATAAGATAAGATTCAAATAAACCAATTTCAAAGATGTAGCATTATAGTTGAAAATTCTCCAATATTTAGACCAATGTCGAAGTAACAACGTTATAGTTGAACACTCCATAATGGTAATAGTTATTTAAGATAAATAGTCCTCAATGCGCTTGATCATTATGTTTGAGTATGCACTTACTGTTATCGAATGAAACAGTTGTGAGTTGTCCTGTCTTAATTGACTAGATTTGAGAGAAAAAAATTCGTACTTAAGAGTAGTCTTAATCTCATAGTATGACTGTGGATGAGCAGTCATTCCACCCAAGTCTACTTGTAGTTTTACAACTGTGTGGAACTGTTCTAATTGTGGAACTTAGGATTAATCACCAACTTTGAGCTTGACTAAAATCAAGTAATTTTCTTGGAATCATTCTTTGTGTCACGTGTCATTCTGTCACTAGAACTAAAAGATTTACCCCATGCTTTACCTAGGAGGTAAATCCCAAACAACATCCTTTAGGCAGTAAAAAAAAATTGGAGAAGGATAACACGATCCCTGTATTCCTCCTATTCCCTTTGTTTAGTTGCATGCTGTTGCTAATTGCTGGCACTAAAATTATTGTTTGCTTTTTGCAAAAACCTTATGGTGCCCACCATATTGCCTTGCCCACGCACTAGACAAAATACTTGAGGCAACATGACCAAATTGTAAAGAATCCAAACAAAAAATTGAACTATTAAATGATAAGTTTACCCACTTTCTTTTTTAAAGAAGCAACTTTTCTGCAAGTTGCATTGCAAAAGCACTTTTGGCCACCTTTATTCTAATTTTGATTATTAACTTTTTTCTGTTTGATTTATGACCACTCATAGCTTAGTCTCTCACAAAACCACCGCCCACTTTTTGGCTTTCTTGTGTTCCTTCAATGTTTATGCAAAAGTATTTTGATTCTTAATGGTTTTGAACTTTCAGTCGACATGCCTCTCGGCCATGTGTAAATAAAATTTGGCAACCCACATGCCACCCTGGTCTACTTCACGACCCTTCATTCCGTTTGGTAACTTCCCTTCTTTCGTCCGTCCACGAGGTTGTAGAAAAAGCGAAGGGGCGGCTATCCAGTGGGAGTCGTTTCGGTTGTATGCCACGAGGTCCCTACGGACAAAGGGACAGGTGAATCATCACTTTGGGGCGTAGGCAACCCTCTACCATCCATCTCATTGTATTCCAACGTCTCGTATTGTATTGTACTGTATCAGACCAAATACATCTATTGTGTGAGAGAAAGGAAGAAAAAAATTTTGTTTGAACAAAAACTGTAGCAATAATTCATTGATACAAAAACTCATACATTTAAAACTTTAAAATTTTTATAAACAAATTACATACATATGAATTTAGCAGGTGACTTCACGCGTAAGAAATTAATCGTATTTGAAAGAAAAAAAGCTCAACGATTAGTTCGTGAAGATTATTTTTTAATTCTCTGTAGTGCATCATTGTGGTCGTTAGTGTCTATCACCAGAAAAAAAATTAAGAGGGAGAAAAGGAAGAGATTTCATATGTAATAACCCATGAACATCCTAATTATATTAAATTAAGTTGCACATTTGGCATCCAAACAAATGAAACATGTTTTAATAACTTTGCAACAAGGAAAGATATAGTAATATAACTAAAATGAGAGTGGCTTGCTGCTTTTGGGAAATAGCAACACACAGCAAAAGTTTTGAGGGGGTATGTGTATATCTTCTGTTTTGAGCTGCGTAGGCAATGTGGTGAGAGGTGCAATTCCTTGTCATGTTTTCCATTACTTGGTTCAAAACCCTAATTTTTCCTGCTCTTTGTGAAGGTTGCTCCTAATTCTTGTGCATATATACAACCGTTTTAAGGATGTGTTTGAAAGTGCTTTTAAATTGACTGAAAATGCTTTTGATGAAAGTGTTTTTGGAACTAATCCTTAGTAAAAATGCAAGTAAATCCTAAAAAAAATCATTTAAAGTGCTTCTTGTAAGAAGTACATAACTTGTGTTTCTTCTCAAATGCACTCTCTTGCTTGTGAAAGAGGTTGCTACTTTATTAGAGTGCAAAGGGAAAAAAAAGGCAATAGCACATACACCTTGTTTGGTGGTATCAGTTCACTCATATTATTAGTTAACAATATCATCTTCTTATATTATAACACGTAAATTAGTAACATTACGTGACAATATGACCATCACACTTAAAATGTTTCATACTGTTATAGACTTCATTATTGCGAGTTGAGACACATGATGATACATTTATTAAAAAGCAAAAAAAATTATATGGAAACAAGAACAAGATGATTTGGTAAGCTTTTGCATGCACAGGGGTTATTGGTATTATCATTGATTAACAAAGAATCTAAGTCCTTACTACTCTTGTGAGATCACAATCACGTAATGTTATTAATTACTCAAGTTAAGATCAGCTGTATTTGAACGAGTTTGTAAAATCCTTGTGAATATGAATAATAGATATATATCATTTCTAATCTAACCCAACTGTTCTCAATTAAGAAGTGAGATCTTTCTAAAGGAATATAAAGCAATTCTTAATTATAAATAAAAAGGACTAAGATAGACTAGTTGCATGATTAAAATTGGAGCTGACCTTGTATCAATGTCAACCCCTTCCAAGAAATTTGACTTGGAACCCAAGAAATATAATTTTATTCCCACATGAATATGGAACGAAAGAACCAGTACGGATTGGATTTTCCATTCGTTGATTTGACCCATTCTCCATCTTGACCCAAAATCCTAAAGGTGAATTCTCATATTTGCATCCTGAGTCCAGCCCATATTTTGAAACTTTGCTACTTAATTTGATCCGTTTGGTGGACAAGTGAAATGAAGTGAAAATTTGCCCAATCCAATATGAACCATAAGTAAAATTTGGCAATTTTGTTTTTTGTTGCAAAATATAGAAAAAAGGAAAGCTTTATTACTTGAAGATTTTGTTTTGTGTTATTCTATTAAGATTTAGGTCTTTTTTTTTTTTTTTTTTTTTTTTTGGTCTTTGTGCGCTAAGGTTGTTGTGATTTATTTCATATTATTGTTCATTAGTACTTTTATAAATACTTCATCACAGTGAAAAAATAAAGTATTTTGAAATTTATAAGATTATTAGAGAATTCTGAACTTGCCCTAAACTTTTTATTTTCGGCCTTTTCTTGATATTTTTCATTAGAGTCCAGTTAATAACCATCTTTAAAAAAAAAAAATTAAAATAAGAAATAGAATAAAACTGTTATGATAAATATATAAGAACTGTATAAGGAGATACATATAAAATAAAACTAAAAATCAAAAGTCATTTCAAGTTGTTTTCACGTTCAATATTTTCTCATTCATAAAAAACCCCACTTTATGACACCAAAACAAAAGATTTCAAATTTATGGTTGATAGGAGATGTATATATGCAAAGACCTTTAGTCAAAAATGTGATGCAGACCCTAAACCCTAACCCTAGCGAGCTTACTAGTCAATTCCTCAGTGACACTCAACAGTTCCCTCGGACGTACGTACCCTAAGCACTAAAACATTGACTGATGTTAATTTTCCTTCCTATTTTGATTAATTCCAATCATCCGCAAGAGCTGAACATGGAAAAAAGAACACGTACTTCGTCATCATCTGTCTTCAAATATCTTTTTCAACGACCAGATTACATGAATGTATTGGGAGACAATTCAGATTAGACCTTAATAGGACGTTGTTCAATTCATCTGCGCCAGTGGACTATTCCTACTTCACCATCCATTTCCATTATCTGATGGGATATCGAATGACTTTTTTATCTTCACATCTTCACACACATTCTTACATGTCATGAACTTTCAAATCAAACACGTGGACAGTACGAATTGGATGATTTGAAACACGAGTGGCCGTTGGGCTTCGCACGTGGACCAATCTGCTCTGATACTCTAAAGAAAGTTGAGATTCTACCATAAAATCAATTGACAATATGAGGAGTAGTCCAACCTCTCATAATCCCTTGCAAGATTTTTCCTTTCATCGATGTGAAACTCTTTTATCTTCACATCCTTACAGATATTGTGATCTATGACTTTGTTTCTAGTACGTATTTGTAATTAACGCAGCAGAGAATACATCTAAAACGGGTCGACAAAGGTTGAATTCAAAAGCGTGAACTGGAATATATCCATAATTTGAAAATCACCAAAAAAAAAAAAAAATACTCCAAAGCTTTAACCGGTTAAATGGTGAACGAGCTTGACTCGTAAATACAGAGACATAACTTGACTTGAATAAAAAAACATAAAAACTCTAAATCATAGGAAACCATATAAAGTATCCAGAACATTTTCTTTAGAAAATTCTAAAGTTCAATCGAAATCGGCTTCTCAAATATTTTCTTTAGAGGGTCTAAAATTTTCTTCAATTCAAAAGCTAAGTGATGTGAAAGCTCAATAGTAAACTCAACAGCTTATTTATTATCTTCTGTATGTTACACCATCATCAAAATAGTTGCACATAAAGTGACATGAAAGAAATAACGATTCATGAGAACTCATTTCATCATTTGCCATTCTTTGATTTTTAACTTGACTTGTCTTTCTCCGGCTTTTTGTAGATAATTTCATCACGAAAATGCACTTCCTAATAATCTGGATGTAATCATATTTACCATATTCTTTAGGGGACTTTGATGATCTCAAAGTACGTGCAAAAGACATATTTTGAATAACGGCGTGTTATGCACAACTTACACGTTTTAAATGTATTTATATGCGTGAATTGACAAAAAAAAAAGTCAAATATTTGAAGTAAATGAATAATCTTATATCATGCTAGAAAAAACCTCTCACAAACCAATCAAAGCAGCTGAATTCACATAATAAATTTGGTCTTTCAATTTTCATCAACATTCTATTGAATTCACATTAATAATAAAGAAAATAATATTTAATAAAAAACTGATTAAATCAGATTATTGCTAGCTCATTATGAGACTAAGCCCAACCCCCTCCCCTTTAGTATAGATAATATCATTTGTTCAAAAAAAAAAATTGACAACTAATTTAATCACATTATTATGCGCGTGTGAAAGAATTTTTTTTATAACCGGCACTGCATGCCTCTTAAGATGTTAATTAATATTTCATAAACAATTGATTGAATCATATTATTACTAGCATATTATGAGGTACTAATTTTATAAAAAAAAATAAAATAAATAAAACTGTAGAAAAAGAATTAATTATTAAAAAACACTATTAAAATGACAAAAATACCTCAGCATTATTTTGGATTGCTTTTGAATTTTTTTGTTTTGAGTGCATTTTCATCCAAAAAAATGATGAAGCTTGTGACCTGAAAAAGGGGTTGTTGGCTTTATATATAAAGATGTTCTTTGTCAGCAATCCAGTCACTAAAATTTTCAGTATGCAAACTTCCCCTAAAAGGACTATCCTTAATATCTTCAATACCCTCAAAATCATACTGACGACATCTGCTCCAGGAAACTCCTCCAACACATTCCTTCTCAACAACAGACTGTCTACAACAACCAGTCATTAGCATTGGTGTATCTTAAATACCCTTCATCCAATTATCAGCGTTAATGTGAGGTTTAACTGTATCTCCCATGGTCGTTTTCCATTAGAATAGGATAAACTCCTCTTCTAATACTAGTTGAAACAATGAAAAATAGCCCATTAAATCATAAATTATTGATTCTCTAATTATTTTTCTTGATTAAATGTTACTTTTTTTCTTTTAACTTTATTATATTTAAAATAAGTTTATTCTTTAACCTACAAACAAAGGACAGTTGTGCGTGACTTGATTTTGACACTACGGCCAATTAGAGCCAAAATAGGCTTATGTGTTTGCCAGACTCGCTATGGCCCAGGTTGTCTTGTTTTTACGTGTGGAAACAAAACATAAAACGCCAAGAGCTCAAGCCATCAAAGTTGCCAAGAATCGGTCGCGCATGATGCACAAGTACTCTAACTAGGTCTATGTATATATAATGCTTTTGCCAACTGGTTGTTGTCATAAGGGGTTGAACTTCCCATGTAGACATTGCATCTAATCTAATCATGGCAAAATCCTACGTACCATGAAAAAATAAGCACAGAGAGAGAGAGAGAGAGAGAGAGGGTGAAAGAGGATGTACTTGTACCAGCTTGTCACTCACCTAAGTTGTTGGAAATGGAATATGGTTGGTCAGCTTGTCTGTGACCAAAAACCAATGATTTCTTTTTTAGGAAAACTAATGAAAAAATTTGAAAATTTTAAGTTTTAACAATAAAGATAAAATAAAAGGAAAGTAAATAATACTCAGATTGACATTTTAGTGTAAAAATGTGATTTTTCGTTAAAGTGAACACTACCGGGAGTTTTTCGTTAAAGTTCCCTTCTTTTTTTTTTAGGTCCAAAAGACATATATATCATTGAACCTAAGAAGTTGATAATGTAATAGGATGCCATCCTAGAATTATACGCAAAACTGTCAATATGAACATAATATTGTCGACTGTAAATTTGAATCACACACATAGTTTATTTATGTAATAACTTGTGAATTTCAGTTGAAAGGGATCCTCTTTGGATCCTTTTTGTGCGGATCTGAGGGATCCATCAATCATGGTCATTCAACGTACATCGTGCGATTAATTTTTGTTAGATATTATTTATATTCAATTTTAAATTTTAAATTGAATACAAATAGTAACTAAGGAAAACTGACTGCACGATGTACGATGAACGATTGTAATTGATGGATTCTCCGGATCCCCACAAAGAGGATCTGGACAGGATCCTTTTCCATAAAAGTTAGCAATTTGGTTAATTATTATTATTATTTAACATATATCCGTAGGGCTTTAGCGTCTTTGTATTTACAATGTTGTATTTTTCTATGTTATATGATAGTTGTAAAGATGCACCATCCATGTTGTGTCTTGATAATGTATATAATCCTTCCTTTTTATTTGGTTAAATTAGTAGGAAACAAATGTTCAATACTTTCTTTTCTGTTCCTTTTGACTTATAACGCAACATAACATAAGTTTGATTAAAGAACATATTGCTATTAAAATATCTTTCTTCCTCTCTTGAGTTATTCGCGAAAGTTAATTGTATTTTAATCCTAAGGCCCACTCATTACTAGCAAATTATATGGGCTAATGATTTGGATTAGTATCGTTGCAGCAGTAGTCAAGATACCCGATTCTTATTCTTAATGTGATTTACGTTCATGCACCAATGTACAACTAATCATTGGGATTCTATTAATTAAATGGTTATTACCACCAAAACATGTTTGGAATCACAGAAAGACTAGTATTAGTGGGGAAGTTAGCATCTTGTCAAAAGCACGATTAAACAATATCAACATTCATTTCTCTCAAAGAAAAGTAGTTGATCTTTTTTCCCTTGGCTCTTGTCGTCTTTCGTCCTCTCTCCTAGTAACGTAAAGAGGTTCAGATCCTCAATATCTTTTGCTCCCAAGTGGCTTTCCACATGTTGATGAGATGAGAGGACATGGAACGACTATATTCGAACAATCTACCTTTTTTTAATCTAAGGTTTATATACTCTCTAAATTAACTGCACTTAGGGCTGTTAAATTGACTCGAATAGTTCGAGTTCTGATTTGTGTTTGGCTAGTTTGTTATTATGTTTATTTTAGTAGGTCTTAGTGAAAAATAAGTCAAACTAAACATAAACTCGAGTTTTTTTTTTTAAGAATGAGCTGAGTAAAGCCAATTAAAAGCTCATATTTAGTTTACAAATGAGCCGAGCTTGAGCACCTTGGAATTCGACTTGCCTCGGCTCATTTACCCCCCTAACTGCACTATATTTATTGACTTCATTACTATCGAATCTCATTTCCATTATATGTACATGTTGTTGATGTGTGTAGTGTTCACTAAAATGCATTAACGGTGAAAAATTATTACAGGTATATGTATAGACAATTGTATTTAACATTTACAAAGAAAGATAATCTAACGGTGCTATCGATAACAAGCAGTTACTCAAAGTTTTTTTAGTATGAATTAGTTCTTAAGTTAGCAGTATCATATTCGCAGTATTAGAAGAATGTCTCAAATTTGAGTTCTCCATCTTTCCATTCATTGAACAATAAACTTACATTTGACCAAAAGATCAAAGTGGTAGTGGGAGAAAAGGGAGAAAAGTTAACAATTGGTTAGTGTAAGTATCGGGTGGTCCAAAACCCTCAAGATTCATGAACATCAGAATGTGGTTTCATTTCAAGGAAACAATCGAGTGGCCCGGTCTCAGTTGTTTTATTGTGGTTTTGATCAGTTAGGATCTAATGAGAAAAGGGCAGATCGATTTGACTATGTACTTTACTTTGGCTAACAACATTTCGATTAAAGTCCAGGCATAATACATGAACACAGCCAATAGAACCAGGACACGCTTTTGAGATTGCCATATACATAGTTGGTCACTTGGTTTTTTTTTTTTTTTTAATCAGTTCTTTGATGCTTTTCAGATGTCCCATCCATGGTGGAAGAGAGTTGAAATTATTGGCCCCCCATTTCTTAGTTAATTGAACTAGATAATTTACAAAAATCCAAGTGGCTGCAGAGGTACCAGATTACACTTTCATCAGTACTTATCGTTTCTTTCGTGGCTCCTGTTATCCGTCAAGGTTAGCTTGACATGTTTGATCACTCCATTAGATTTTGTTTTGGATATGTCCCAGAGCACTTAATATTAATTTGCATATCCAATTATGTCGATGATCCTCACCACTAATTAATCAACTTTATAA
Source organism: Pyrus x bretschneideri (assembly GCF_019419815.1). Taxonomy (NCBI): domain Eukaryota; kingdom Viridiplantae; phylum Streptophyta; class Magnoliopsida; order Rosales; family Rosaceae; genus Pyrus; species Pyrus x bretschneideri. The sequence goes on from NW_025999402.1 coordinate 2,872,066, forward strand.
GTTAAACATTGTTGAACACACAAAATCTTAAGTATTCCTTCTTCTTTCTCTCTCTCTTTCCGTAAAGATTTATAGCTCTATTGACATAAAACTTTTATTGTGACAGTCTTATTGTTATATAATATTATTCATTCATGTGTTACATCATGCTTAGACGATATTGTTGATACTTCATTAACAAAGGGTATATATTTAATAAATAGACATACATATGTTATAACGTAAATGAACTCGATAACACAGAGTTACAATGTGCCGATGTGAGAGTTCCAAGAAAAAAAAAATCCTCATCGTTGTATTGTCGTCATGTTATTGTTGTGTCATCATTACTGAAAATGATTATCTCAACAAATTAAATGTCAAAATACAGTTATTGTAGCTTATTCTTCTTTTATATTCCTAGGTAGAAAACACTATCCTTTTAAATTTCAATGGAGTCCATCAAAGATTCAAAAGTTTCTTTGTGTGTTACACGTGTTTATATGGTGCGTAAAGCAGTGGTTTCGGTACTTTTTCTTTTGTCTTCTTCTTTTTTCAGGATATAGGAAGTAGTTAATTTCCTAAACAGAACAAAACAAAGATTGTTGGGTGACAAATTATTGATCGCAAATTGAGCAAGCATAAACGAAATGGGCTGCAGTGCTTAGAAAAGAAAGAGCCTGCGCATGTACTTACCTAATTGTAATTAGATGACAAAACTGGCTTTCCGAGAAGAAGCAAAAATGGTTTTGCACGCGTGAAACTAATATTAAGTACTTGATGTACTTAAAAGTTTGGGTGTGAGAACGTCTAAGCTACATCAAAACCCTAGCAGTGGTGTGATGGCAATTCTGTTCATAACATATCAAAACCTTAGCAGAACTCTAATTCAGTAGTCTTATAAGTGTGTTTAATTGGAATGAGAATAGAAATTCATTACTTTAGAACGTTAACCAAGTTAATTGTAGAAAAATCTCGCGCGAATAAACCACATCAGAGAAATTTAGAACAAAAAAACAGAGCAATACATGCCAAGATAACTTACTAGACTAAGCAGATAATGCTTTATAGTAGTAACGGAAAAATATTTATGCCTACACACTCTGATACAAGCTCTATCCCACTAATTCTCTTTTCCCCTACTAAGTAATTATTTAGCCCATGAACTTTATCCGCTCCGTTGTAAAAAAAAAAAATCACTCAACTATTACATTATCATATCGGAAATACACTCCATAAGCCATGACGGACTAGTGTCCTAACAGAAGGAGAGACCTCGAACCTGTAAGCTACACTGAGCGATCCGATTTGCTACTTGATTAACAGTTCGAGGGACATACTGAACACGTTACTGGTGTGTTTAATCTGTATCTATCAGAAATATGTATACTTCTTATCGGTGTGTTTGTTCAGATGAAATGATATATCTCCTCGTTTCATCCAATCGACAAGTTTCTAAAAGAGATGCTAGATTGCGACTATTAACTACCAAAAACATGTTTGCTAGCGACAGTGGGCGACATGCAACGTAGGTTTATATGTAGGTGTATATAATTGTGACAGAGAAAGATTTTGCATTTGATCTTTTTCAATTCATTCGATCTCAAAAATTGAGAATGATTCGATACCTATATTTCGATTTGGTATGACAATTATTGGTTCTTTATTTTGTATTTTATATCTATGTCCTGACAATTGAACCAAATAGCCTTGGTCAAAGAATGAAGTGATTTGGCCTACTAATTTTCGTCTTGAAAACAATAAGAAAATAATTAGAAAACGATTCTCAAGTAAACCCAAAGCAACAAACAGTCAATGAGGTTAGCCTAACGGTGCCGATAACTATAGGATAATGAGTAGAAATAGGCTAAGCGCAAGTTCGAAACCTTCCAATGAAAGCAAAAAAATTGTCGAAATTGAGAATCTCCATATGCCAAACCAACCTAAATCGATCACACTGGCAACATCTTGTCCAAATCATTACTTATTGACATGGTCGATTTCAACTACTAATTAGATCCTAAACCAAAAAAATATCAAACTCTCCCCAACCTTATCCACATTTAAGAGGGATTGAGAGTGAGTGACCCAAGCATGACTCTATGTATCAAGAACTAAAAGAGATTCTTTCAAAGTGGTATTTTCAATGAACTCTTTATTATTTCACAGTTATATCATAATTCTTATATTGATACTATAAATATGTCCAGAAGTAGTGAGGATCCTCGCCAATCCTCTTTGTGAGGATTTTAGGGATCCATAAATTATATTTGTTCATCGTACATCATTTGGTAAAAAATCATTGTAAATTTTTTTTATTTAAAATTGAATATAAACCGTACTTAATAAAAACTAACCGTATAATATACGATAAACGGTGAGAAGATACGGCGAGGATTCTCTCTCGTCTAAAAGAGTCTCACCTCCACATACTATTCTTACTCGAAATTCAATGAGGCAGAGGATCTGCATGCTTTTCAATCAAGGCGTGAATATTCCCAATTCCGAAGGATCTTGGCACATGTCGCACTCTGCTTTACCCATATTCTGATGAAATCAATTGAAAAACCATGCAGCTTCTGAGTCATGACCAAATAGTTGGTGATCTGATATAAGCATGACTAAGTAATTGGTGATCCAATGTAAGCGTGCTAAAATATAAAGAATTATTATTAGCACTTCAAAAATTTTATTATACACTCTAAATTTTCTATATTTGAAAAGAAAAATACACTTGTAAGGAGTGTAGAATGAGATTTTTGAAGTGCCAATAACATTTCCCAAAATATAAACAAACTATTTTATTGGACAATGTTTTGTGTTACTCTAACTTACGACTACTCTTCTAGAAAATCCTGCCTAAACTCTGATTAATTATAGGTGTTTTGAAAATTAAGAAGGACATCTAGACCTGTTTAGACCGCAACTCTCATTCAGACAGAAACTTATTAACTTTCATTTTGAATTTTATTTTTTAAATAAATTTTTAGAGACTTGTTAAATACTTTGAGAAACACTCATTATATATTTGTTCACCATGTTTTCAATATGTTCTAATTCATTATAATCTATATGTCATTCGATTTTGCAATTTATGTAATTTGATACAATTATGTATTTTTTTAGTATAAGTAGACATTTATAACTACATGTTTCTTAAACATCAAAGGTTTAAATGTTATAATGGTCCATGTGTTTTAGTCATTTGATCAATTTAATCCATGTGTTTTCAATTTGGCCAATTTGATCATTGTGTTTATCTCCGTGAGCCAATTAAGGACATTTCCATCTAATATTTGTTAAAAAAATCATAAATTATTATAAACTTAGCTATATAATTATTTATTTGATTTAAAATATTTAATAAAATTTAAAAATAAAAGAAAAATTATTCTCCTCCCACCTCTCCAACTTCCTTCCTAACGTTACTTCCCTCTCTTTTCTATGTCATAACCTTAATAATTTTTCAAATTTGAAGTTTTTTTTTTCTCTTATATGTGTTATTTGTGACATCCCACATCGCCCAGGGGACTGATCCTTATATGTATATTCCATCTCTACCTAGCACGAGGCTTTTTGGGAACTCACACGAGAACTTCCCAGAGGGTCACCCATCCTGGGAATGCTCTCGTGCGCTACTCGCTTAACTTCGGAGTTCCCATGGAACCCAAAGCCAGTGAGCTCCCAAAAGGCCTCGTGCTAGGTAGAGATGGAATATACATATAATGATCAGTCCCCTGGGCGATGTGGGATGTCACAAATAACACATATAAGAGAAAAAAAAAACTTCAAATTTGAAAAATTATTAAGGTTATGACATAGAAAAGAGAGGGAAGTAATGTTAGGAAGGAAGTTGGAGAGGTGGGAGGAGAATAATTTTTCTTTTATTTTTAAATTTTATTAAATATTTTAAATCAAATAAATAATTATATAGCTAAGTTTATAATAATTTATGATTTTTTTAACAAATATTAGATGGAAATGTCCTTAATTGGCTCACGGAGATAATTGTGACATCCCACATCGCCCAGGGGACTGATCCTTATATGTATATTCCATCTCTACCTAGCACGAGGCCTTTTGGGAGCTCACTGGCTTTGGGTTCCATGGGAACTCCGAAGTTAAGCGAGTAGCGCACGAGAGCATTCCCAGGATGGGTGACCCTCTGGGAAGTTCTCGTGTGAGTTCCCAAAAACAAAACCGTGAGGGAATGGTAAGCCCAAAGCGGACAATATCGTGCTACGGTAGTGGAAGCGGGCCCGGGAGTGATCCGCCTCGGGTCGGGATGTGACATTTGGTATCAGAGCCTAACCCTGGCCGCGTGTGTGCCGACGAGGACGTCGGGCCCCTAAGGGGGGTGGATTGTGACATCCCACATCGCCCAGGGACTGATCCTTATATGTATATTCCATCTCTACCTAGCACGAGGCCTTTTGGGAGCTCACTGACTTTGGGTTCCATGGGAACTCCGAAGTTAAGCGAGTAGCGCACGAGAGCATTCCCAGGATGGGTGACCCTCTGGGAAGTTCTCGTGTGAGTTCCCAAAAACAAAACCGTGAGGGAATGGTAAGCCCAAAGCGGACAATATCGTGCTACGGTAGTGGAAGCGGGCCCGGGAAGTGATCCGCCCCGGGTCGGGATGTGACATTTGGTATCAGAGCCTAACCCTGGCTGCGTGTGTGCCGACGAGGACGTCGGGCCCCTAAGGGGGGTGGATTGTGACATCCCACATCGCCCAGGGGACTGATCCTTATATGTATATTCCATCTCTACCTAGCACGAGGCCTTTTGGGAGCTCACTGACTTTGGGTTCCATGGGAACTCCGAAGTTAAGCAAGTAGCGCACGAGAGCATTCCCAGGATGGGTGACCCTCTGGGAAGTTCTCGTGTGAGTTCCCAAAAACAAAACCGTGAGGGAATGGTACGCCCAAAGCGGACAATATCGTGCTACGGTAGTGGAAGCGGGCCTGGGAAGTGATCCGCCCCGGGTCGGGATGTGACATTATTTCTCATTGATTTGCATTTTTTTGTAAAGAGAAAGGGTAATTATATCTCTTATAAATTTTCTTATGAATTTTTTAACAGAGATTAAATGAAATGTCCTCAATTGGCTAATAGAGATAAACGCAAATATTAAATTGGCCAAATTGAAAACACGGGGACTAAATTGACCATATGACTATAACACAGAGACCATTTTGACATTTAAGCCAACATTAAATATCCGTCTAGTCCGCCTAGGCTAGACCCTGGTTGCCGTCCGACTAGTGTTTAACGTTTTTTAGAACCTTACTTACGAGTTACGATGAGTGAAATTCAAACTTGATAAATGGCGGGTATAATATACTAGTCAATTGGTAATTTAATCCATAATGTAAAATTTTAAGGTAAATAATTTGTAAATAAAAGTTGTTATTAATATCTTTTTCGGTCTAAATAATTGACATGAAAATCTCATAAAAGTTATTACGCATCAATGTTTCTAGAAAATTAGATCTGAACTCAAAAGCATTGGGTTTAACAAGAATAAACCAATAAAGTTATTATGCATCATCTCCCTCACCTATTATGTTGTACCCTTTCGATTTATTTATTTTTATTTTTTACCTTTCAATTAGATATACCTACCAAATACCCTCGCCGTTTTTAATTTTGTACCTTTTGATTAAGTACGTACCGATTAAGTTTGAATTTTTTGATTTTTTTACCATATAGTTAGATATGCCTATCAATTTTTTTTTGTTTTTTGAATAAACGATGGAGAGAGAATAGGCGTAGCCTTACAATGGGATAATAATAATGTGGTTCAAACTTACCTTTAGGTGAGAATCGAACTTAAGATCTCTCACTTACAAGTGAAAAAGAATATCACTAAATCATAGTACTAAATGACAGATATGCTTACCAATTAAATTCGATTTTTTTTCCTTTTGGTTTGGCAAATAGGTTTATGATTTTTTTATTTGAGCGTTACTATACCCACCCTCTTTTCTTATCTCCCCACCTTATTTATTCTGTCACCCACCATTAAAAACAGAAAAAATGAGATGCTATTTCTACAATCACCATTATTTCAAAAATAACCTTGATATTTTAAATTCTTAACAATAAATAAAAAAGAAAATAACAATTAAAAATTTATTTTGTTTAATCTGCTCATGATTTGTGGAAAAAAAAAATATCATGATTTGGGCCTAGTGCTCCTTATCAATGGAATTTTTTTTTTCGGTGATATTAATGGAAAAGCTTGAGATCTCATAGTTTTTTGAAAATTTTCCTTTGGATCCCAGCTGAAGAAGGTTGTCGTGGGTTGGATTTGGATGAGAGAAGCTGTTGCGTGTGGAGTATGGAGAAGGCCAGACGTTCCAGTCGGGTTGCATATATGGAGGATTCGCGCGGGTCGCCTCTTCTCGGACCTGCAGGAGGCCCGTCTGCAAGTAGCAGTTCGTGGGTTCGTCGTGGGTCTTCTAGTTTTGAGTTTTATCTTCGCATGAAAAAAGTGGAGGACGGCGGGGAGCAGTGGTGGTCCTGGTAGATATGGAAGAAGAAGAAAAAGAATGGAGGGGGTAGAGGACGATCTGGGCAAGGTTCTGATAATATTCTTCCTCCTTATTTCTAAACTTTCTTTATATTTAATAGGCTTTTTAGCCCTGAAATTTTGGAAGTGGTTTTTGAGATTGTCTACTATCTATCATTTTGGTCATTCCGTAAAAACTTCGTTAAATGTTCCGGAGCTCTTAGACGGAAGTTTGGACAATTTTCAAAGCTTCGTAACTTAATCGTTTCTTAACCAAATTCGACCCATAATATATCAAAATGAAGATAGGAAAGTGTTGAATAAGATTATACCTATTTGAAAGTCCAATGGTTGCCAGAGATGGTAGGAAAATAACCTCAAAGTTGACTGGTCTGAGGGGAAACTAGAAAACTCGCGGGAAACAAGGTAAACTTTAAACGTTCGTACCTTCTTTAATACTCAACGAAATCAAGTGATTCAAAAACGGAAATCTACTTCTCGATGACACAAAGAGAATGGTACATTTTTCAACGGCGAACTCTCCGTGATTTGGCCAAAAAAGGCTCAAAAATGGTTATCTGGGTCTCGAGTTAGCTGCTGAAAAATGTACCATTCTTTTCGTCTCGTCTAGAAATAAGACATAGGGGTGGAGTAGTAGAATTCTTTTATTTTTACCTTTTCATTAGTTTTTTTCTTTTAGGCAAATTTTTTCTATCTTATGGACATTAACAAACGGATAATGTTAGAGAAATTAAATCAAATTTGCAAATCGAATGATGTGGTTGTAGATTATTAAATTACAAATAAATAATCAATTAATGTGCTTATTTATGTAATAACATATTATTTAATTTATAAATTTAATTAAAAATTTAATCATTTTAACATTACCCAGAACAAAAACTAGATATTCAGCAGTGGTCAACAGCATAAATATTCAAGATTAAATAATGTCGTTTTACGCTCACCGTGACTAATGAGTAATGACTGCTAACGTCCATCAACCATCTGTCCTAATCTTCAATACTACCCCTTCCCTTTCTTGACACGTCGTCATATCTCCCTGGCCCCCGCCCTATTTCATTTACAAATTTCCAACAAGAAAGTAGGAGGCAAGTTCATGCATCCAACCCCCCCTCCCCACCACTATATATACCCCCCTTCCCTGCTCGCTCCCTCTCATCACAACTCACAATTCAAACCCCCAAACTTTCTCAGTCGACCCACCTTCAATACGCACCGTTTCACGATGCCTTCCTCCGATTCCTCCGTTTCCGTAATTTCGCAATGCACAATTTACCCCCACCAGAAATCCACAATCAAATCCCTGAAGCTCTCCGTCTCTGATCTTCCTATGCTCTCCTGCCACTACATCCAGAAGGGCGTCCTCCTCGAATCCCCTTCCTGCTCCTCCGCCGACCTCCTCCCCTCCCTCAAACACTCCCTCTCCCTCGCCCTCTCCCACTTCCCCGCTCTCGCCGGCCGCTTCGAGACTGACGCCGACGGCCACGTCCACATAGTCTGCAACGACGCCGGCGTCAATTTCGTCCATGCCAAAGCCAAGACCCTCTCCGTCGACGCCGTCTTGCGGCCCAACGCCGACGTTCCACATTGCTTCAGGAACTTCTTCGCCTACGAAAGGACTTTGAGCTACGCCGGCCATGTCAGGCCTCTGGCCGCCGTCCAGGTCACCGAGCTCGCAGACGCGGTCTTCATCGGATGTACGGTCAACCACTCCGTCGTCGACGGTACCTCTTTCTGGCACTTCTTCAACACCTTCGCCGAGATTAACAGAGGCGCCAAGAAAATGTCAAAATCTCCTGATTTTTCCCGTGACACCGTCTTCAACTCGCCGGCGGTGCTCCACTTCCCCGAAGGCGGCCCTAAGGTAACCTTTTCCGGCAACGACCCGCTGAGAGAGCGAATCTTCCATTTCAGTAGAGAATCGATTCTCAAACTGAAAAACAGAGCCAATAACACTCTGTTTAAAACAACACATAACTGTAACGGTAATGGTAACGATTACGGTAACGGCCTTTCTGAATCGGCCGAGATTTTCGGGAAGCAGTGCAATGACAGCTGGAAAGCCGTTCCTCGATATAACGGCGCGAAAACGTCGGAGATTTCGTCATTTCAATCTTTGAGCGCGCAGCTCTGGCGCTCCGTGACACGAGTCAGGAATCTGCCCCATCCCAAAACGACGACGTTTCGCATGGCTGTGAACTGCCGCCACCGCCTCCAGCCGAAGATGGACTCGCACTACTTCGGGAACGCGATACAGAGCATCCCGACCGTCGCTACCGCCGGCGAGCTGCTTTCTCGAGATCTGCGCTGGGGAGCCGAGCTCCTCCACAAGAATGTGGTGGCGCACGATGACGCCACCGTTCGCCGCGGCGTGGAGGATTGGGAGAGCGCGCCGAGGCTCTTCCCGCTGGGGAACTTCGACGGTGCGATGATCACTATGGGCAGCTCGCCGCGATTCCCGATGTACAACAACGATTTCGGGTGGGGCAAACCTCTCGCCGTGCGGAGCGGCGCGGCCAACAAATTCGACGGCAAGATATCGGCGTTTCCTGGGAGGGAGGGCAACGGGAGCGTTGATTTGGAGGTGGTTCTGGGTCCCGAGACGATGGCGGGTCTGCTGTCCGATGGAGAGTTCATGCAATACGTATCGGCTGTAGAATGAGCCGGGTTGTAGCCGATCCAGCAGTGACGGTGGGTGGGTCGTGGGAATTAGGAGTGGTTTTTTAGTGTATTTAAAGCGTGGCTGAGTATCATATGTGTTTTAAGCGCATTGAAATTTTTTTCGAAAATTAGGACATGTCAAAACTTAGTCAATCGCTGTGCGAGATTGATTTGGACGGTTGTGATGAGACGTCAAACAGCGACGTTTTGGCTACTAGTGTAGCGTGTGTTGGGTTGTTGGTACTTGCCATTTGGTAGGGGATTAGGATATTATGTTATGTACAGAGACCTTTATTCTCATTTTTCAAAAAAAAAAATGTGAGATCTTCTTGACCATTAGATTTAACTTTAATAAAATTCTGTAGCTGAGATTAAATCACAGGCCACAGAATCTCAACTACATGATTTTATTAAAGCTAAATCTAACGGTTAAGAGAATATTCCTATTTTTTTTGAAAAATGAGGATCTCTTTTCTTAAAGACTTCCATGTTATGTATATTATATATTTTATCTACTTCATAAATATGCACGTGACGAAATTGCCCAACTTAATCTGATAATAATCCATTCCATTCTATCGTTTATTTGGCAATATTGACTGCTCATATTCCTAATTGTTTAAGCAGAAAATCAAATTCGTAAAATTTTGCCCAACCAAAAGAGGTTATTGAAGTGATATAACCTGGTGGTGATGGAGGGTAGTTTTAACTTTTAGGTCAATAATTTTTAGTGACGAGCTTTATATCCAAATCATAATTTGACATACATACAATAATTACTTGGTCAAAAAACGGAATCAAGTATTTACGAGAGCAAAATCCTAACTAACGTAAACTCATTTCTTTACTTGCGTTATACTAGTCAAATATCTATTTAGATTGTATTTATTAAAGTTTTAAACATTCAATACAGAAAAGAATCAACCCATAGCAAATTGGATTTCGATTGAGTTTAATCATTCAGCGAATAAGTTTCATGTAAGTCTTTTGCATAACATTGTATTATTGAATTTGAATGCCGCGTAAACGGTGGACTCGTTCCATGTAAATATCATATTTGTCGGTAATAGAGACACAAATATCCCAAATGGTCCCCAAACCGAACAACGTCTGAGAATGAGATAAACCTCGACCATTGAGTCCCAATGCCAAAACTTGTTTTCATGGGGCAGCTTAGGAAAGCACGTTAGATAGATTCTCCTCTCTTTTTACACTTTTGACAAGCATTTGATTTGGTGTTTTGCAAATTAGCCGCCAAATTTGTTTTGTGAGAATTTCGTCAAACTTCCTGTCCAAACCCAACTCTTAGTTTTACATTGGACACATGACCTAAATTAACCTAATTAGCACGAGTTGTGAGTATTGTCCGCTTTGGGCTTACCATTCCCTCACGGTTTTGTTTTTGGGAACTCACGAGCAACTTCCCAGAGGGTCACCCATCTTGGGATTGCTCTAGCCCCCTTCTCGCTTAACTTCGGAGTTCCTATGGAACCCGAAGCCAGTGAGCTCCCAAAAGGCCTCGTGCTAGGTAGGGATGAGAATATACATATAAGGATCACTTCCCTGGGCAATGTGGGATGTCACAGAGGAAGTGAGGGGGAATGGCTTAAAATTAAAAGAGATTAACGGTGTGACTCTAACTGAAACATTGAGCTAATTGCGGTCAGTTTTGTCTAAAAGTACATGTTTTAGTGCCATGCTAAGATTTCAAAAAAACGCATCTTTGCTCCTTACTTCAGACACTGATATCACCCGCACCTTAATCTTATGCACAAGGCAGATGTGAGGTTTCATCATGATAGCCGTCATATTACTAGTTTGCATTATTGCGTCAAGCCTCCAATGTGAAACTTTTACACTCTTCAACAAGAACGTAAGAGACGTCTAAATCCAATCCCATATGCTACGTGTGACGAGCTTGGCATAGAGAAAAATACTCCCCTGCCCTGGTTTCTCTATCCCCATTCTCTTCCTACATGCATCGGATGATTTTTCGATGTGAAGACGTTAATGAACACCAAATATCTTTCTTTCCCGACACTTACTGTAACTAGCCGTCCAAGTACCGTATCTATGAGTGAAGGAGATGAATTGCAAGTGAAATGCATGGAATCAAACCAGACATCTGACTAAAAGTTACCTCGTTAAAACAACATACGAGGAACTTGCACAACGTTAGATGCACAAAACATGCACACAGATCTCCACTTCCCATTTGGTTGTGTAATAAAAATTAGCAAGAGACGCCACACCTGACATTGTCTACCGTCCAATATGTACAACAAATAATTTACAATTATCCCAAGTACAATCCACCAATAACTTCTTTTGAAAGCGCAAAGCAAGTTTACAAATCACTAGTTACCTGTGGCTGAACGCGGTAGGATCCGAAATCACCTGTACTTGATTTCTGGTGTGGTTGGAGGAAAAATGCGCTTCATGAACCACTGCAACGGTCTCAGAAATTGCGCTCTCTTCTTCCTCCAGAACCAAATGGCATCACTGTATTGCTCATTTCGAATTACTCGTGTGGCTGCTTTCCAATCGTACTTCTCCATTTCCTCACGTGCTGCCTTGCCAATTGTTTCCCTTAATTCCTTGTTCTCCAGCAGGGGCTGCAACTTACTTAAGCAGTCATCAAGGTCATTGTAATTGTAGAGAAAGCCAGTTTTCCCCTCCTGATCTGCCGGAATTATATCTGGGATTCCACCAGCACGAGCTCCAACCACGGGGATACCTGAAGACATAGCCTCCAATACAACAAGCCCTAGTGTCTCTGATTCTGAAGGCATCACAAAAACGTCACCACTGGCATATGCCTGAGATAGCTCTTCACCTCCTAACATTCCTGTAAATACCGCGGGCATGCCTTCAAACAGTTTTTCCAGATCCTCCCTGCCAAAATAAAAGCCATATCATTAAATGAGTACCAGTGATTCTTATGTTGAGAAAGGAACATGCTTTTCCCCAAAGTTCCAAATAATAAGCCCTAACACCAATGGTAAGCTGCTGCATCATTTTTTTACGAGCTTTTCGGTAGAAGCAGATTACTCACTAGAATTCAAGAAGTTCATTATGTACCAGAGTAATACCTGTATGGTCCATCTCCAATGAAAGCAATTCGTGCTTCAGGAAGCCGATCCATGACACTGTTAAATCAAAATGGTTTATAGGTTAATCGCTGCAAATTATAGAAATATTTGTAAAATCAAGGCACATATTACAGAGGAGATCTACCAAAAAATATAACAACATCCAAGTTTAAGCTTTAAATATGTTATTTTTAAGAGAGAAGAACACTACCTTTTCAGAAAATCCAAACTCTTCTCCACTCCAAGTCTTCCAACATGAACAATTAAAGGTTTCTCAGGTTCGCCATTGCTATTCATGACAACTTACACGAATCAGAAAAGTTTCCAACCTGATGGGAAAGTGAAAGACACAATTGACAAATAGAGGCACTACCTCAGTCTTATACGCATTTCATGTGAACGGAAGCAGGGATTGAAGCTTTCAGAATCGACACCCTTATTCCAAAGACGGATTGTATTAGCTGCAAATAAGCACTTAAAGATTAGTTTAAGTTAGTGCTGAATGGACATGTTTTTTCTATTCAGTCAACAATTTCAGAAAAGTGAATCCGGGATTGAGACATCAAACGAGTTTACTATATTCACCTGCGGCCACCCCAGCTTCTAGGAGATCCTTACTGATTGCAGCTGATGGCACTAGCGTGAGATCAGCAGCTCTGTGCAGAAATTCTGATAGCAAAAACAGTAATGTTAATTATATGCTCTCGTATCCATATCACTATATGAGGCCAATACAAAGGTAGGGTTACATACTTATGACTAACCACATGGGTTTCACCAGCCAACTGAAAGTGTATCTCGGGATATATCTGCATAAAAAACAAGACCAAGGCTCAGTACTAAGCGCTCATTGACATATATTACTTTCTTCATAAGCAGTTATATGATTTTTCAAAATATATGACGATATCTGACAAAGTTTATGCTGAAAACTTGAACAAAATTAAGAATTAAACTCACACTGGCACATGAGTGTGATACGACATCACTATAGGGACAGATAACAACTTAGCAATAATGAGCGCACCGAAAACCTGAAAAATAGTGTTACGCGTCAGCCATCTTTTCAATTCTTTGTTATTACTCTATTTTATCGATAACAAAATATACAGAGTCAATCTACCATCTACAAAGAAAAGAATAAGAATGAATTAAATACTGACCATAATTCCAGGTGAGGATGCATGTATAATGTCAGGCTTGAACTGAGCAACCTCCGAAATTATTCTAGGACTAAGTGCAAGGGAAAGGGGAACCTTTTGATACAAGGGGCAGGGAAAGCTGAGAAATAAAACAGACAAGAGCAAACCAAAGAGAGAGAGATTTAGGAAGAGTAATGTTTTGTATGCTTTCTGTCTATTATTTTTTTATGCACTGAACTATTAGAAATTAGATCTCTATATAGCTTACCTTCGGGATCCAATCAATTTTGCTCCATAAAATTCGTCAGGAACTCCTTCGTGGGTTGTCACAACCATCACCTATACCATGTATCAGTAAGAAAATATGTCAGTCCTCATGCAAAGACAATCGGAATTAGGAATTTCATTGTCATGAAGTCTAAACAAGCCAATGTAACTACCAGTTTAGCCAGGAATCTCATTCTCACTAATGCACGTTAAATTAAGGAAGTCCATACTCAATATAATACAAAAGCATTGAGAGGTAAAGAATTTACCTCATCCCCCATTTCACGCAAGTATCTAATGAAATTCTGGAACCGATTTTTATAACCTGACACATATCTGTAAGATAAACCGAAAAACAAAACATTTCAATAGGGAACCTTTGGTGGTGTATATTAGCTGAATATTTAACAGACTAGAAATTACAAATCACCGTACTAAAGCTCAAATTACGTTTCTAATGTGCTATACTCCTGTACTGCAACAAAGACTTACATGAATGCAGTACATTATTTTTATTTAAGTTTACAAAACCATAGTTCAGTTGAATCAAAGCTTAATGAAAATTCTTTCACTTACTCAATAAATTTCCAACGGTCAGTAACTCAGAACACGAGAGAAGCATAGTGGGAATGAGATAATAATAATAATAAGCAAGACTCAGTTAACAAATACAAATCATACTACCTATTAATAGTGAACTTCTAGATAACGGGAAACCGAGCAATCTCTAAGATGACAACTGATGCGAAAATAATACAGGACGTCTCCTATGTTCAAACACGTCAACCAACAAGCTCACAAAAAATGTAACAGAATAGGTTTTATCAAAAGATGAATCATCCTTCATCCAAGGGGAAAAAAAAAAAAAAAAAAAAGGGATGAATCATCAACATATAAAGACTATTATAGTACAAAACCAGAAGATAAAATCAGCACAAAAACCTTCAGTCAGAGCAACTAAACTAACCCACAGTACTAAACTAAAACCAATCAGGCAATAGGGGAATGATCTCAATTCCTTGCACGGTTCCTTAATTTCCTGATGTGGGATTCACATTCTCGCACTCCTTATAAGCCCTAAAGTTCCTTCATTCCTTGACATGGGATTCAAACTCTCGCCACTACGCTCATGTGTGGGGTCATTTAAGCCTAACACGTGGAAAATACATATTGGCAGATGTGGAAGCATGTGGACTGTTGGGCTCAACATGTAGGTTAACATGCCCATAAGGAAGTTGAGGTACAACCATAAAACCAATTGGCCATAGGGAAAATACCTTAACTCTCTTATTTGGGATTCAGAGTCTCAACATGAAGACCATCAAATTCCCCGAATAAGCGGACAAATACAAAATTAGAATTAAGATCCCACTCTTATGGCAGCCAAAATGTGAAACAACAAATGCTATCCACATAAAAACGGCACTTAATAGCTAATGGACAAAACTAACCAATTACTCATCAAAATGAGCCCAAGAGACGCCCATGACATACCAGAATTAACAAACCAGCATGCCGGATAGTAGCTGGCATATAACCAGATTACTCTACCATTGAGATGGAAAGAGCCAATAAATCTCCCAGCTAAAACAGCAGCACAAGTCACGTTCTTAAACCGAAACTAAAACAACCAAATTGTAGCTTAAAGTTAATGACTAGTTAACATAGAACTTTCAAAGGAACCACAGATGCCTTATAGTCAAAGTTCTAAACCGACAGAAATTCTCGATGTAGGACGTCCGTCATAAACAGTTCATCAAACACAATTTGAGTCATATCTAAAACCAGGTTAGATCCAAACCTACTGCCACAGGCAGCACCTAAAGCCACAAACTTCACTCAATTATGGCTTAAAATTTTAAGCAACCATAATTAAAAACAGCAAAAGAAAGCATTTCGACAACATGGGTAATCTCAAAATTGAAAATTTAGTGAAGCTAAATCATAAAGTTCCTAAAAAATCTACAAAAAAAAAAGGTCAAAGTAGCAAAACAGTAGAGATAGAGACTCACGCAAAGGGAGAAGGCTCAACAAAGAGAGCAATGCGACGAGGTCTGGAGTTAATCTCTGACTCAACATATGGAGGAGGACCCTCTTCCACTTCCTTTTCCTCTAGCCCAACCTCTGTAATTGTCATGTCGCTGGCTTTAAGCTCAAGTTTTCTACTTTTTGGTCTCTGGGAGGCACACAATCGAACACCTTGAGTCCAAAGGCTACTGGGTTTTGTTCGTGAGGATTGGCCGCCTGGGAATCTGAGGGGAGGAGAAAAGGCAGATGATTGGGTGGTGGATGCAGAAAAGGAGGGAGGGGAGAGAGAGGGATTTATAGAGAGAGAAGCAGTAGAGGAGGTCAACATGATGAGTATAATGTAAATTGCAATATAAAAGGAAGTAGAAGTTGGAATGGAAGAGGGTTTTTGTTACCAAATTTGTGGGAAATATTCCGTTGGGATTAAGGAATATCATAAAATTTGGGTTCATGTGGAGGATAAGATGAATTATTTGCTAGGAATCCTAGATGACCTTGAAGGACCTTTGGCAATGGATATTCTTTGGGAGGTGGTATCAAATCCAAGCTCCCTTAGCATATGCCTCATCTATTCCTTGTTAGTTTGAGATGTTTGAGAACTTGAGTTGAATCTTCTTCTTCACCATTCAACAAACCAATAAAACGAGGGAAAAAAATCTATACGCAATTCAATTTAGAGATATGGTAAAGAGCGTATCAACGTCAGTATGGATAATTCTCGGTATATTTCAAACGTAATCCGTAAATAATGATTAACTTGAAGTGTTCATATGCCCGTGACTAATTATCTCAATTTTGGTGAACGAGGTTACTAGCTTGAGTAGACAATTCTCAGCCATTGATACGTCCTAAATATAATTATCTAATAATCAACGGTTTAAAGTTGTCTATACGAACTGACGGTTAACTTAATTAAACAAAATTTTGTAATAACCAAGAGTTGAGAGCTGCTTACTTAAACGGAACGAATTAGTCCACATAACCCTTTAATAAATAAGGACAAGATGCAAGATTAACAAGTAAAGGAATAATTATATAATGTAATGGGTATATGGTTATACTTTCTCCTAGTTAACAAGAAAAGAAGATATGATATGGTGTCAAGGCATTAATTATTTTACAATTGCGTGTATTTTCTACAAATGTACAATATTTTGTTTGTAGCATTGGCCAATCACTTGATAATATATATTTTTTTATTGAGAAAATTAGAATTAGATGCCTCATTTTAGACTTTTGTAGATTAAACATTTATGCTTTTTGAGTTTTTTTATTAAGCTTTTGAAACATTTAATTAAGATACTTAGACTTGAACTACTTCAGATTAATTGAAATTAATTTACATTTAAATATCTGCTATATATTTTAAATAATTTCAATTATAATTAACTCTAAAATTTTAAACTTTTCAAATCTAAATGTACACCCACGACAAATAGAAACGTACCAACATTAAATGACAACATACCAACGTCAAACAAAAACGTACCAACCCTGAATTAAACCGTGCCCAATTATAAATTATATTAAAATGAATATTCGTCTTTTTGGAATGTTTAAAAATATGTTTGATTTAAATAGTCTTGTTTTTTGGTAGATAAGTCTTTGAAACAACTTTTAGTTGATCGGAGATAAATTCCTATTATTGTATATAATGCTAAATAATAACGATAAATCATATAATTTTGAATTAACAAAAAGGTTATTATCTGTTGATTAATGACTCTTTCTAGAAAACAAAATAATTAATTAAGGTAATTTAAACTTTTACATTGTTAATGACTCTTTCTATAAAAAAAAAGAAGAATTAATTAAAGTAATTCCTCATTATTAGAACAAAAAGTAATAAAACTTATGTTTTGAAAACAAATGTACCAAAAATTCAAATGTACCAAAAACAAAAGGTACCAAAAATTCAAATGTACCAAGAAGCCAAATGGACCAAAAATTCAAATGTACCAAGTAACTAAATGTACCATTATAATCAAATGTACCTAACAACGAGTTTTGTTACATTCTATTTAATTTACTAAAATAAATATTTTAATAAAAATAAAAAAAAATCTTAAATCATTATAATAAGAGATGCATAAATATATGAGGAAAAAAGGGAACACTAATGTGAATAGACTTCTAATGAAATAAAATTAAAGTACCAAAATTGTAGGGAAAATGTTTAATCAAATTTGCAAAAAAAAAAAAAAAAAGATATTTAATCTATAACATTTAAAAAAGAGGAGTTTAATTCAAAACGTCCCTTTTTATTTCACACTTAGAGAAACATATAAACAAATTTGAATTACAGTCAAACTGTAACAAAAAACATCTTGGATTTCACCTTTATCCACAAATTGCCATGTGGAAATTGCCACAGTAACACACACAACCTCCATCCCACGGAAAATTCTTCCATCCGATCCGTGGTGGGTTATGGGCAATGAGGATGAGGATCGCGAGAGTTCTCAAATTGTGTTCATTTATCATACATTATATGATTAAATTTCGTCAGGTATTGTTCATGTTTAATTTTAAATAAAAATATTTAAAATAATTTCTAATCGTATGATGTACGAGTTATAAGGTAATAGTGGTCCTCAATATCAAAGAGATGAGTATGTGAACTTTATTGTATCTGAAACTGCACTGACACACACGTGGTCCAAATATTGGATCCCAAAATTTCACCCATCCTATAAATCCTTGCCTCATCATCACAGAAAAGTACCAAACAAAGAAGTTCCCCCACCATTACTATTACCAATTATTGTATTTACTGATTTTTGTTTTTTTGTCAAACTATAGATTTTGTTAAATTAGTTACTAACATGATTTGAATCTACATCATCATGTAAGGGTTCAACACATTTCCACCACTGTGGTAACTAATTATTGTATTTAATGAATTTCAACTTTTGATAAATAGCTGACGGAAATTTTTTATAATATCATATGAACTAATACACCCTTTTCAATTTGTTATATGAACTAAAATTTTAAAATATTTGTCATATCAACTTTTCAAAATTATTAATTTATCATCTCATCCTAACATTGTTAAGTTTTTCATCCAAAATAAGTCATCTACGAGTGTTCTAGGTTATTTTGAACTTTTGACCTCCTTTTCACAAGTTATTCATTTCTCTTTAGTACAAACTCTTAAACTTTGGCTAGTTAAGTACACCACTAACATGAAGTTGTGGCTAATTACAAGCTTTGAGAATTCAACATAGTCAATCATGTTAATAGAAAAAAGTGGTCAATCATGGCCATCTCTTTCATTTCATTGCTACCATACCAAGAATATTAGTCCATTGCTCAATCATGTCCAAAAGAGGAAATTGTAGAAATGATCCCTTAACTTTAATTCAATTGGAGCAATGGTCCCTCAACTTTATTTCCATCACCATTGGTCCCTCAACTCGTCAAAATGTGCGGCTATGGTCATTTTCCTTTACACCGTCAATAAATCCGTTAAATTCAGTCATGTATGTGGCACATGAAACTGACTGTAGGGGCAATTAAGGAAACATATTATTTCCCGGGTTGAAGTTAATACCCATCCCCAATTGAAACTTCCTCCACGCCCAATTCTCAAATTCCCACCATGTATTGCAGTAATCCACTTTTAATGAAGGAAAACAATCACAGAAACTCAGTTTCGAAGCGGTTATGGATGATGTGATGTGGAAGAGATTTACTGCACTACTATAGAGAAGAAGGGAGAAGGCTTTACTGCACTGGTATAGAGGAGAACGCATGGAGGAAAAGGCAATTCACTAAACCCAAGAGCAACATGAATAATTTGGAAGCCACTGCCAATGAGGAAAAGGCATGGAGGAAAGGCATGGATGTGTTACAGTAGTACCAAGAAGACAAGCATGAAGAATGAAGTAAATTGCAATTCAACATACGACACTTGCTAGTTTGGTTTTTTAGAATTTACTAAAGCATAAATATGTACCTGGTTCTTATTTGCTGCTTCCGTGTGTTGTGATTTTCCAAATGTGCACACCTGCCTAAATAGGCTTAGTAATTATGAGCGTCTGCCTCAATGGCAACATAGAAAATACAAGCTCCAAACAAATACTAAAGGGAAAACAAGTGATGACAAACCGACAACATTGGGACCCTAAAGTAGGACCACAAACACTATAATATCAACAAAAGTTGCAGACACAAGAATCTCAAAAGAAAGCATGACAAAGATGAAGAAATCAACTAATAAAAAGGAAAATGATCCTCACCAGATTCTTTTTTTGGAATCTTGTGATCGTGGTCGTTCATCGTACATCGTGTGGTCAATTTTCGTTAGGTACTATTTATATTTAATTTTAATTTTTAAATTTCAAATGATTTCTGATTGCAAGATGTACAATGAACGGTCACAATCATGAAATCTCCGGGATCCCCAAAAAAAGGATCCAGCGATGATCATTTTCCCTAATAAAAGGTACATATTCTCCTCAAAAACACCCATATAGAATAACAAATTATAAAAGGTTCTAGTTTTCCAGAAAACCTTACAATATTTCAGAGGATCTCCAGTCCACCTCATGATATCCGGCAACTCCATCATCCTCTGCTAAACTAACCCTGAAATCGAACCTTAAAACACCCAAATTTCCGATTGCAAACCCAAGTGCACTGAGTATTATCATTTTGGAGGGATTGAACACTCAAACAACTCATAAATAACCCTCATCGCAAAACCCTATCCAACCTCCTTTGCTGCGTTCAATTGACTCCAACCTAAGGGAAATAATATGTTTCCTTAATTGCCCCTATAGTCAGTGTCATGTGCCTCGCACATGAGTGATTTTAATAGAATCATTAACGGTGTTAAGGAAAAGGACCATAGCTACACATTTTGACGAGTTGAGGGACCAATGGCCATGAAAATAAAGTTGAGAGATCATTGCTCCAATTGGGTTAAAGTTGAGGGACCATTGCTACAATTTCTTCTGTCCAAAATTAAAGCACTAGGTAATGAGAAAAGTGTTGCTTAAATTTCACAACATTTTCAATTGATTTCCTTTAAATCCTATAGTTATTAGAGAGAACTTAATGGAGTTAGGATGATATGACAAAGTAATCATGAACTTAACGGAGTAATGAGGTATTGAAATGCCCATCATGAATAAACACAACCCCTACACACACCTTGGAGCACCCCTTCCTGCATATCCATACGAGACTCGGGTACGCGGGTCAGGAAAGGAAAGCGAGGCAGGAAAAATAACCATTCTAGTGGTTGACAGTGGAGCAAAGGCTGGCTAAAACGTACTACACCACCGGATGGCTCATCTTAATGTTGAGTCTTTCTCCTCTGCCAACTCAACGTCGTCGTCACCCGTTAGATAAGGCAACTTTGAACATAAGTCATAACTTATTTTGGATAAAAAAACCTAACAAAATAAGAATGAGATGATAAATTAATGATTTCAGAGTTGATATGGCAAATCACTTGAAATTTTATTTTATTGATGTAAATAAAAAATCTAATAAGTGAAGAAATGGGAGTGTGAAATTGGATTTACACCCGACAAATATTCATTTGTCTTTTACCTAAAAGATTTTACACTCCAACTATGCATATATTGTTGGGGGTCCCAATTATTCAGCGTCCACTTGTTCTTGTCATACTTTCTACATCTGGTATTTGCATGACATTTTGGTAGGACCATTCATTTGCAACAATTATTATTTTTTTAAGGCTAGCCATTTTGTCCAATGATTCATTCTTTAGCCTGTGAAATGTCAAATATATACGACTTATAAAATCATACGAAATAAATTTACGTAACTATCCATGCGCACGTAAATAATATGACGCATACACAATCAGATTGCTTAAGCGTGAACGTCTGAACTTAATTGGCTTATGTTCTTCATTTGAATCTATATCTTTTAGAAAACTAATTAAGGTGCTTAGCAATTTTATTTTAATTAATGTGAAATATGTGGATGTTTTAAAATATCCAGAGGATCAAATCATATTCGTTTGAATATCCCTTTTCTATTTTTATTATATATCATTGGTCGCACTCAAATAACGTCTAACCCATCCAACGTATCGATTAAGTAGTATCATTTTTTATGGGGTCTTTTGATAGAGACACCTTAGTTTTGAATTTTTTAGATCAAACATTCATACCTTTTAGTGATTTGATTAAATATTTTTTTTTTTTTTTGGGTCATAATTTTGGTGTTATATGCACATTATATTGTAACAAATTTCCTATAATCTAGCATTTTCATTACACTCTCATCTGTTAGAGATAATTATAAATAAAAAATAAAAAAAAGTTGGTTCGATCAATTTATTTCACAATAATGCTACAATTTAGCAATAATTATCTACGATCAAAATAGTTTAAAATATTTTAAAATCCCATAAAATCAAACGTACCGAAATAAAATTTTCTTTTAGTACATTAAAAGAAAATAGGTTTGAGAATAATATAAATATACCAATACACAATGTGTACAAAATAAAACGTACCAAAATAAAAATAATGTACCAATATTAACAGTATATATCAAACCAAACGTACCAACTAATGATTTTTGTAAATTCAAACGTATCCGTAGATAATATATACGTAATGTATTGTACCTAATAATAATTCGTCAACAACTATACTTAAAAAAACAGCAAAAAAAATATAATTTCACAAAAAAATTGAAAAGATTACACGGAGCTTTTATGTTGATCACCAACTATTTGAAAAAAAAAAAAAAAAACCATTTGGAAAAAGTGCACTATGCAGATAAAAGGATAAATTCAAAAATTATTTTAATTTTAAAAAATATAATAATGACATGTAATTTAGCTTGAGTGGTTATTGGTCAAAGCACTTTAATCAAATTTTAAAAAGGCACAGATGTTGCTGGTGTAGGTCCATTAGGGTTTTAATTCATACAAAATTACTAGCGAGAGGAACACCAAACTGTGGTGGGATTTTTCTTTTTTGTAAGCATTTTTATTTAGGGTATCTCTAACCTAAGAGTCTAAAATTTCAATATTTAGCCCCCTATTTTCAACTATCATTTATATGTATGAGGTTAGCCAGTTCTTTCATATAACAGTAAAATGGTAAGCGGCCTATAATTCTCACTGCCCCCAAACTTTATAATTTGTTAAAATCTGGATGGGTGTTTATAGAGTTTTGGAAGTGTTTTGGTGTTCTATCTGATTTGGATTAATTAATAATATTAACTTGAGAGTTGAATTTAAATTTGAGCAATTAGATCCTTTTTATTACCGTTAAAGTTGATTGAATTGAATTGAAGCCGTTAGATTAAAAAAGAGATGTAGTTGGGTGTGCCACACTAGATCAAAACTCAAGAGACATGACAACAATTGTATGTCAATGACACACCAATTTGGGCCATAGAAAAGCTGCTTTCTGTGCGCTCGCCCATAGACAATTTGTCTCCTTTGTTGCATCTGTTGAGCGGGGCACGCATGGGCTGTTCTTTAGGCTATCTCCAACCCAAAAAGTAAAATCTTAAAATTTAACCTGTATTTTCCATTGTTTACCAGTACGTATGAGGTTAGGCAGTTTTTTCTCTAACGGTAAGGGACCTAAAATCCCCACCCCCAACTTTATAATTTGTTAAACTTTTATATTTTGTTGATTTTTTTTTTTTTGGCTAATAATTTTGGAATTAGTTTTTGTATAATCTATCTTGTTCTATTTTTATGATTGTTTCAGATGACTCACGCGGGTCCGCGTGGAGTTGTCTTCAAATGGGCTGGCTGCTGCAGCTGGTCTCACGTCAATCCTTCAGCCTACTTGCAATCTTATCCATTTGGGGTGGATGCAAGACCAAATACCCACTCTCAAACCCATGATCTTTATTTTTCCCACCTCAAAATACACCCCTTGAAGAGGTTTTGGGCCCAAATTTTGGGTTATTTTTTCTGTTTCCCACATCTCCCTTAGAGATAGCCTCACATGCTACTACAGCTGATAGCCTCACGTGCTGCTACAGCTAATGCACTGGGCCCATTTGCCTTATCCGTCCAGGGTGAGGAGCAGACCTAGGTTCCCACCCCAAAATCCAAAACCCCAAAATTTCCACCCCAAATACATCCCTTTGATTATCTCCAACATATGGGTTAAAGCCTAAAATTTTTAGCTCAGAAAATTTAGGTTTTAATTCAGAAACAGCTTTTTCTACTCCAACCCTTTTAGCCTAAAATTATAACCTCTGATTATTAAAGAATAAATTTAGGCCTTTTTTTTTAAATTAACTTTTAAAAAAAATTATGTAGACTATCTGAAATTAATTTTATGAACATTTTAATCTAAAAATATTTAAATTTCGATAAATATTGAAAATCACTAAATGAACACATGAAACTCATGAAACACTATGGAAGAATATGAAATACATGATAGAGATGTATAAATTTTTGGGTGAATTTTGAGTTAAATATATATATATTTTTAATTATTTTAGCCGTTGTATTTAAATTTGGACCTATTAGATCTTTTTTTTTTTACCGTTAGATTTTATTATATTCGATCTCAGCCGTTGAATTCAATAAATATATAAATATAAAACTAAAAAGAGAAGTTTGAACATAGGACCGTTGGATCAACCAACGACCCGTTTAAAATTGGCCGCCCAATTAGAAATAGAGCCGTTAGGCTCATTATTGCATGGGACAAGTAGGCAACAAGCCCACGTGGGTGATGTCGGCATACCTGTTGGGCTTGGCGCATGTTCACGTCCTTGCCTGACGGGTGTATTTCAGTTGATGTTTCTCACTCTCGTGTATGGACTCCACCACTGAGTTTGGTCTAAATCTTAGCTGGAATTTAGCTTTTTTATTTATTTATTTTTTAGTTCTAACATTTAACCCCATTTTAGCACAAGGTTGGAATGAAATGGGGGAAGGGGGGGAATAGAAGTAAAAATTTGAGACTTACTCCAAGGGTTAGAGTTGGTGTTAGAGAGATTTTGGGTTTTGTTTCCACACCTCTTTGGGTGAAGTAGACAAACTTTTGAAATAGGGTAGTGCTATCCACACTCTCATTTTTACTTCTCACATACTTTTTTTAAATTTCGATCATCAGATTTAATGAATAATCATTGATAAAAAACTAATAAAGACTTGTAGAAGATAAAAAATAAGTGTGTAAATAGCGTTAACTTTAAAATAAACTGAGAAAAGACTGTTTTAGTGAATGTGAATAACAACCTCGAAAAGACCGGCAAGAATATGGCCTACAGTCTTAATTACTCCATATGGGAATTGTATGAGAGTGGTAAGACAATTGTTTGCTGTCTGTACTTGATCTTCAGAAATTTAATATAAAAAGACTTGTCGATGATGTGTATGTCTCGATATTAATCACAGCGATTTTGCCTTTGACTCAACAGCGTGAAAGAGTCTGTTCCCACCTAGTTTGTGAATTATTTTGGACAATTGATACCACGTTATATTACATGCCCGGCCTATCAAAACAGTGATGAAAAAAAGATTAGCCCAACTTAAGGAGGTCAGGCCCATGCACCATTTACTAAAGGCTTTATTGATTTATTTTTTTTAAACTGATAACTATGTATCTTTTTTCTTTATGAAAACTAATGAAAAAGATTTAAAAATTTTGAGTTTTAACAATAAGGAAAAAAATAAAAGGTAAAGTGAATAGTATCATGATTGACTTTTTAGTGTAAAAATGTGGTTTTTCGTTAAAGTGAACAGTACCGGAAACTTTTCGTTAAAGTTCCATTTTTCTTTCTACAAACTCCTGTTTAACTGTCTGTGTGTTTTTCATTTCATTTATCCAGTCCAAAGAATAGAAAGAAAAAGAGTATGAAGGAAGAGAAAAATAGAGTACTGTTGCAGTCATATTTAGAATAAGAATGTGATTGTGTAAATTCTAGAAGATAAGGGAAAATATCTTATATTCCTATTAAGACTAGATTACCTATTAAATGTTGTAATCCTAAAGGGAAAGGCTTTTACCTATCCTACTACTGTAAATAAAGGCATAATGGGGTGGATCAAATACACCTCAAAATTAAATCAATATCTCTTCTTTCTTATTGTGGCCGACTCTCTTCTCTCTCTTTAAAGCCTAGATTGTTCAATCAAATAGGCCTACAACACATTATTAGCACGCTTTTGCCAGAAGCTGAGGAATTGACGCATCGTAGGAGGAGGCTATCATCCACCAAAATTAAAGGCTTATTTGTTTTCTGCTAATCAGGTACGCTTAAAATAAAAGAAGATATTTGAAACGTCCACGAAGCATGAAAACATTCCCCATGATGCATGAACGCCTCTATGTTTATATTTTCCTTTCGATATATATATATATAT
Organism: Pyrus x bretschneideri; assembly: GCF_019419815.1. Classification (NCBI taxonomy): domain Eukaryota; kingdom Viridiplantae; phylum Streptophyta; class Magnoliopsida; order Rosales; family Rosaceae; genus Pyrus; species Pyrus x bretschneideri. The sequence goes on from NW_025999402.1 coordinate 2,898,118, forward strand.
TGTATATGTTTATATATTTGTCAATATATATATATATATATATTTGTTTCATACATCGCACAATTAAATTGTTATGTGGAATTTGTGAGTCAAACTATACAAAATAAATTACAAGCATATTTAGGGTTTTTCCTAAACCTTAATGGATTTTTGAAAAAAAAAAAAAAAAAAAAAAAAGGGATTGGACATGGTGCGGTATACCACCGCACCATCACTGTGGAAGCAGCCACCAGGCCTCGGCCTGGCACTCACCTCGGCAGGACTTGAAGTCTCATGCCCATCTTGCTACATTAGCTCGCAACCATGACACCAGCCTTTTTGAGGCTGGGCCTTCACTCAAACCCATATGGCCAGCCCACGGGGCTGGGTTTTTGTCCTTCCATGCATCACCCACAAAGCCAACTCCTGCTGGGCCTTGTCCCGTGCACCCTTATTTGGCCCAAATGAAAACCCAGTTGCGGCTGAGGGATTTCTTCCACCCCGTGACCTGCAGCCATGACCCGAGGTCCTTTTTTTGGGCCTTGCCTTATACTTAAGGCACCCAACTCGTGCCTCTTACCCACGGCACCAAGCCCAAATTATTTTGGGGCTATATTTTTGATGCAATAATATTATTTTAATATTATCTAGCTTCTACAATCGACCCCGTATGACCCGATTTATTGAATTAATTAAAAGTCACCTGCAGTCCATTAATCTGATAATGAATCCAAAGTTATTGACCTAAATATCACTTTTGGACATTAACAATTCAATAATTTATTTTTATACTTTGAACTGTCACATACTTTCGTAGTAACGAAGCTCTCACACTTGAGTTCCCGAAGAACCTCAAATCCATTATATTCAAATTAGTATATTGCATTATGTGTTTCTTGTAGGAACTTCTCATTATGAACTAATTGTTCATAAAACTAAATTGAACCTGTAGTTTCAAATTTAGTGCCTTTGAAACCCGAAGTTTTCATTCAAAACATACCACATGAAACCTGTAGTTTTCAGGCATAAATTAAACCAATACATGTCTATAGACCTATATGTTCTACGATATATGTCTATGGCTTACCATATGACCACTCACGTTTTTTCTCTGTTTTAGGGACATGTCGAACTTAAGCAGGCTCGATTTCTCTGCTCTAGAAGTCTCTGGAAGAAACTATCTAAAGTGGGTTCAAGATGTGAAGCTCTATTTAACTGCAAAGGGCATTAGAGCCACTATTGAGGTACCTATCACCGATAAACCTGTTGACGAAGCTCAGAAAGCTACTGCAATGATCTTCATTCGAAGACACATCCATGATGCATTACAGACTGAGTATCTCGCTAAGGAGGACCTATGCACCCTCTTGCTGACCATTTCGATCACCAGAAAGACATATACTTGCCTGAAGCAAGACACGACTGGCAGCATCTTTGCTTCCAGGACTTTAAGTTCGTGAATGAATACAACTCTGAAGTTTGTAGAGTCCGTTCTTTGTTGAAATTCTACAAAGTGGAACTAATCGAATCAGATCTCCTGGAGAAGACATATTCGACCTTCTATGTCACCAATATTATCTTGCAGCAACAATATAGGGTACATAAATTCACCAAGTTTTCGGATTTTATCTCTGTTTTACTTCTCGTTGAAAAGTTGAACCAGCTTCTGATGAAGAATCATTAAGCTTGACCCACTGGCTCGAACGCCGGGCCTGAAGTGCATGCAACCTATTCTAGCAGCCATCAACAACGAAAGAATCGTCGTGGCCGAGGTAATGGGCAACAAGTCCAACCACAGGCCCAAGGTCAACAGAGTGCCGCACCTATGGGAAAAAATGTGACCCAACATCGTCCACCACTCGCCTCTAAGGCCCAAACTTCAAGAACAAGGGCAAAGCTCTCATTCAACCCACTTCTACTGAACTGGACACGTGCTCTCGTCGTGGATCAAAGGATTATTGGTCACCAGTATGCTGAGCTTCCCCTGAGGCTATTGCCAAGTATCATTCCCACCGTGAGTCTAACTTTGCACATGTGGATCATCCGGAAAGATGCAACTACATCAATGGAGATATCGAATTTTCAGGAGGCATCAGCGCCTATGGATGAATAAATTAGACATGTTTTTAAGGTGTTTACCCCTAGTGGCTGAACCCACTAGGAGTGGCCGGCCCTACCCCCCTATTTTGCTAGGTTTATGGTTTAATTTTGAACAATTTTCCTAAGTATTTGGAATAATTTGTTTGGTTTTGGTTTGTTTTGAATTATAGATTGTTATTTGAATGGATATTATTCTCTTGAATTGCTTAATTGAATGAATGGACTTATATCTATGTATATGACCAATTCAATCAATTTATTTCTAGGTATGTCTAGCAGGGAAGTTAGTTGTCTGGCAGATAGTGCAACCATGCACACCATCTTGCGTGAAAAACACTATTTTACTAACTTCATACCCAAGAAAGCTCATTTGACAACTCTCTCAGGCTCATCCAACCTGATTGAAGGATACGGAAAGACACGTATTATGTTGTCCAATGGTACAATTCTGACCATTAAGGAGGCACTCTATTCTCCATGTTCTGAAAGAACGTTGCTAAGTTTTAGAGATATTCGAGAAAATCAATATCATCTTGAAACCATTGAAGATCAGGGTTCTGAATTTCTTTGTATCACTTCGTATGAATATGGCCAGAAGCATATTCACGAGAAGTTGGAACGCTTGCCGAGTAGGTTGTACATCATAACCATTCACGGCATAGAAGCCCACAGTGTGGCCGGCCCTATGCTTGAGTTTCAGGACACTTTGTTGCTTTGGCATGACCGTTTGGGACATCCTGAACGTGACATGATACGCCGATCCTCAAATCTTCACACGAGCATAAGTTACATCCCTATGTTGGACTCCCGCCATGTAAAACGTGTTCTTTAGGGAAGTTGAATACTCAACCCTCATATACAAAGATTATTCACGACCCCCTAAAATTTCTTCAAAGGATTCAAGGGGACATTTGTGGACCTATCTAACCAACCTGCGGACCATTTAGATACTTTATGGTGTTGGTTGATGCATCGACATAATGGTTATATGCTTGCTTGTTGTCCACACGCAACACCGCGTTTGCTAAACTCCTAGCTCAAATCATTAAGCTAAGGGCTCCCACCCTGATTATCTGATTAAGTCGATTTGACTGGCTAATACTAGAGAGTTTACGTCACAAACTTTTGACAATGATTGCATGTCAATAGGGATTAATGTGAAACATTATGTGCCCCATGTTCACACCCAAAATGGCCTGGCAAAAGCTTTCATAAAGTGCCTTCAATTAATAGCTTGGACTTTGGTTATGAGAACCAAACTACCAGTATCTGCCTAGGGCTATGCAATATTAGAAGCTTTCATATACCCGCTACAAACACATCTGCAAGGATATATGTACCTCGCGTACGTCAACAACCCACCTGGGAAGGCCGAACCATCCCTGAAGGTAGGGAGGTCGCATCCTCCACGCGGCAAGATACATTGGCGGCTAGTCAATCACCTGCTTTGACCCTGAAACGTGGTAGACCCCTTGGTTTAAAGGATTCACAACCTTGGAAAAGGAAAATGACACCAACTAGTAACCCTAGTTTGAATCCGACCATCACTTACTGATCCATTCCAATGCATGAGGTTATTCTAGATTACGGTGATGCTTCAGATGAAACATGCCGGCTTCCCGAGAATCGTGAGATTTCGGTCCACTACACAGTATTGGATGAGGTTTGGAATATGAATGAGATGATCGTCGATGATGCATTCTCGTACTCAGTAGCGACTGACATCATGCTTATTGATGACATTGAACCACATTCCGTCGATGAATGTCGACGTAGAATCGATTGGTCAAATTGGAAACAAGTAATCTAGGTCGAACTCGATTCGCTCGTGAAACGTAAGGTATTTGGACTTACCGTTCCTACACCACCACGAGTGAAGCCTGTTAGCTACAAGCGGGTTTTCATGAGGAAGCGTAATGAGAATAATGAAATAGTGCGATATAAAGCACACCTCATAGCGCAAGGCTTCTCTCAGTGCTCGTAATGGACGTTATAACGTTCCGCTACCTAATTAGTTTGGTAGTTTTCGAAAAATTGAATATGCAACTTATGGACGTGGTAACCGCGTATCTATATAGGGATCTAGATACGGAAATATACATGAAAGTTCCAGAAGGACTTCTATTGACTGGCTCAAATAGTTCTAGACCACGGAACACTCTCTCAATTAGGTTGACAAGTCAGGGTTATGTGAACAACGAACTATGCCCATGCGTGTTCATAAAGAAGTCACATTCCAGATTTGCAATTGTTGTAGTTTATGTCGATGACATGAATCTCATTGGACTCCCACAGAGCTTGAGGAAATTGCTGCATACTTGAAATCGGAATTTGAGATGAAGGATCTTGGGAAAATTCAATATTGCCTTGGCTTGGAGATTGAGCATTGTTTGGATGGAATCCTAGTACATGAATCGAACTACACCTAAAAGGTGTTGCGTTGTTTTAATGAGGATAAAACGAAGCCTTCGAGTACACCCATGATCGTTCGGACTCTAGATTCTCAACGAGATCCCTTCCGTCCAAAGGAGGATGAGGATGAGATTTTGGAACCCGAAGTTCTTTACCTAAGTGCAATCGGGGCTTTATTGTACTTGGCTTAGTGCACTAGACCTGACATCTCCTTCGTTGTGAATCTATTGGCAAGATACAACAATGCGCCCACACGCAAGCACTAGAATGATGTTAAAGACATTTTTTGCTACCTCAAAGGTACAACGGATTTGGGCTTGTTCTATACCCGCGAATCTCCAAATGTTGCTGCCCCCTATGGCACTCGGATTGATTCTCGCCTTGTTGGTTACACAAATGCTGGATATCTATCTGACCCACATAGAGCATGTTCTTAAACGGGTTATGTCTTTACCGTTATAGACACCATTATATCTTAAAGGTCTACCAAGCAAACGCTAGTTGCAACTTTGTCTAACCATGCTGAGATTTTTGCCCTACATGAAGCATCGCGTGAGTGTTTTTGGCTAAGAGAAGTTATGGGACACATTTGAAGCACTAGTGGTCTTACATCAGTCGTTGACTTTCCTACAACAATCTTTGAAGACAATATAGCATGTATCGAGCAGTTGAAGAAGGGATACATCAAGGGAGACAACACCAAGCACATAGTGCCAAAGTTCTTTTACTCACACCAGCAGCAGCAGTATTAGAACATTGAAGTTAAGCAAATCCGTTCCCAGGAAAACCTGACCGATCTCTTCACCAAGTCGTTGCCCAAATCTACTTTTCAGAAGCTTGTCCAAGGAATCGGTATGTGTAAATTATCTGAGTTGAATCACTTGTAGTTCTCTTATTTAGAAGTTATGTCTAACTCAGGGGAGTATCTAGAAGTATACTCACATGATCTTAATGTACTCTTTTTCCTACAATTATGAGCCTTTTTCCCACTAATTTTTTGCTACCTAACAAGGTTTTAATGAGGCACCCATCCTGGGATGATCATACTCCATTGAGTTCTCTGCCTTCGTCCAGTTTGATGTTTGTTTAAAGACATTATGCATACTTCTCACTTTTCTCCTTAGTCTATAGGGTTTTCCCCATGCCTTGGGTTTTACCATAGCGAGGTTTTGTGAGTTTTACTACAAATGCATACTTCACTTAAATTTGAGACTCGCGATCACTCGTTATGCCGATGACTTTATCAACTATTCTACCTTATCTGCTGAAGATCTGATGCGTTGGTTTGTTGAATATTTACACACTCAAGGGGGAGTGTTGTAGTCATATTTAGAATAGGAATGTGATTGTGTAAATTCTAGGAGATATGGGAAAGTATCTTATATTCCTATTAGGACTAGCTTACCTATTAAATGTTGTAATCCTAAAGGGAAATGTTTTTACCTATCCTACTACTATAAATAAAGGCACAATGAGGTGAATTAAATACACCTCACAATGAAATCAATCTCTCTTCTCTCTTATTGTGGCCGGCTCCCTTCTCTCTCTCTTTAAATCCTAGATCGCTCAATCAAATAGGCCTACAACAAGTACAATATCATTCTTTTTTTCTTTGTTTAACGACAAAGCAAAAGCAATAGAGTGTACTTTCGCATGCAAATATATTCATAAAAGGTTTAGTCATCTAGCTATCAAGGTAACTACTCTTTCCTTGCTCAAAGTGATTTGGGGAAACTCCCTAATTAAGCAAACATCCTTAGTAATCATGAAAAATTCAACACAATAAACCCTATCCCACGATTCTTTATTCGTATCATCGATATCAAATAGATTAAATATATTATTATATCTACGTAAAAATAATTAGTAACACTGCATGACTGTTAAAGCAACTCCCCGCTAAACTTAGAGACGGGACAAATATGATGTCTACCTAGAGTTAGGGGTGGTTCGGTATGGAATCCCATACCGAAACCCTTGTCCCGATTCCTAAATTAAAATTTTCGGGAATCCCAAAATAGTTTCGGGATTTCGGGACAAATCGGGAATCCCGAAATGGTTTTGGGCTTTTGGGCTAAAATTTGACATATTATGCTTTTGGGCCCAATTTGCCAATTTGTTTCTACTAATCTGCCAATCAAATCTGCCAATCAAAAGGCAAGGCTTGTTTTTACTAATCTGTGCAAACATTTGACATGGTTTCACAGTATATAACCAATCTGCCCAGTGCCCATCTGTGCACAAATCTGTGCACAATAGCATCCGCTAATTCAATTTCTACTACATATGCATGCAACAAATCTGTGCACAATAACATCTGCCTATATCACAGAAACAAAATTTGGTTTTAAAAGTGCTACATTGCAAGTTGATGTCCATCAGAAACATAATAGACATTCGAAACTTTACTCAATACCACTACAGCAACATTAGCATCCACACACAACAACATTAATTTCCAAACGCTACAATATCATTGATCCTTATCCAACCAAAATCCTGATTACCCACGAGTTCAAAGTTTAACCAAACTATCTTAAATCTCAAAGATTAATCAAACAGAATGACATATACATCCAAACAGTCTTAAATTTACGAGTAAGAAACATGAAAGTTACGAACTTTTTTACCTGAGGTGGAGGAAGAAGAAGAAGAAGAAGAAGGAGAAGAAGGAAGAGAATGCTTGAGGTGGACCGTGGGTTGTGGAAGGAAAGGCCGAGGAAGAAGTGAGAGAGAGTGGTGGCGTAGAGGTGGCGTAGAGGTGGCTGTGTGGCGTAGGAAGGCTGGAGAGTCAGGTGTAGTGGTGGGCTGGTGGCTGGCTGGAATTCGTCATAGAGAAAGATGAGATGAGGGCTCGCCGGCTCAGTGAGGGAGAGATCAGAGACGAGATTAGGGCTCGGTTGTTCGATAGAAAGTAGAAACAATGGAACGAAAGTGCACTGTGAAATGGGATTCTGACCTAAAAACATATGAACGGCATAGATTAAATAAAAAACAATGAACGGTTAAAATAATTCTCTTATAATTAAAAAAATATACATATAATATTTATTTTCTGTTTGGTATGGGAATACCGAAAAAATTGAGATGCAAAACCAAATCCTATACCGAAAATATCGGTTTGGTTTGGGATTACATATCGAAAATTTCGAGAATTTTAGTTTGGGATCGGGATTTTTTGGTTTGGTTTGGAATTTTTGAGGTTTTTTTTCCAGCCCTACCTAGAGTTGTGGTCCACCTGGGAATCTATGGCATCAGCAGCATCTAATAATCTATATTTTGAATCGAGGATCCTCGGACCAATCTCCTTCCATACTGCAACGACTGTCGAGGTTAGATATAAAAAAAGTGGCATACATTGATTCCAACAAGTCATGATTCAAAGCAGACACCTTTGAACCCAAACTTGAAATGTTGATTTCATACAAGACTCTACCGACGAAACGTAGTGGAAGACTCAGAATCCAATACAAATTGGAGCTGAAAAATAGCCACAAAATAATTAGAATTTAGCAGGAAAAGGCATCATCATGATCAATGAAACCAATGCAGTGTTTCATGTTTCATCTTAATTTTTTATTCGAACTACGTTTTAATTAATTTAATCTAAATTACAGTGATAGAAATTCAAATGTAATTATCGAGAAAAAACACGCTGCGTTAGTAAACTTAATTACGTTAAAAAGAGAAACACTATGTTTACTTGTGTCATAAACAATGAGAATAAGTTCTGGACTGAATATGCAAATTCCATATTTATTGGGGACTGGGATGAGCCTACTGTACCAGTCAGTCAAAAAGAACCAGTCCCAGCAAACAGATTCTTCGACCCGAGAATTTTCTACTATTTATTTTCATCTGCCAAAAACAAGAGAGAAGAAAATAAAGTGTGCCCTAATATTCACGCCAAACCCACATCTATCGTCCTCCCATATATACGAAACAGATTCTTCTCTCTCTCTCTCTCTTTCTCTCTCTCCACAATTCTGATGAACAACCGCGGGAAAAAGTAGGGCCTGCAGTGCAGTGCAGTGCAGGGAGCACCTAAAAAGCAAGAAATATACTGCTGTTGAGAAAAGAATACCAAGTGCTTGTCTCTCTTGCTCCCTCCTCCTTTTGCCTTCCTCTCACGGCTCCACCACCACCACCATCTCAATCTTTTCTTTTGACCAAAACCTATTTCTTCGAGATCCCATCACAATCTTCCATGGTAACTACTAGAGATTCAAAATTTTCCTGCTGTTCATACCTACTACTAGGGTCATCTGATTGGTAATAATAATCACCTTTAGCTCTAACCATAATCAAGACAAATACCAAACTTCTCACGAATAAAAGAGTCATTCTTTCTTTACATACAAATTACAATTTGATGTGTGCATTAACTTTTTGTTTTGTCATTTTGATGAGTTACTTTTGCATGTTCATGTTAGACAGTGATTTGTAAGCGTAGACAAAAGACGATATTACATAAAAAGTCAAACAATGTTCTTATGATTAATCGAATTCTAAACAAAAGCTAACTATATTGTAAATACACCCTCTAAGTTTGAGGTGGTATTCAAAATGAGCCATGAAATTTTAATTTTTCACATTGCATCCTAAGGCTTTGAAAGTTGTAACAATTTTTACATTATGTTTGTTTGAATTGAATGTTTAATCCTTTGCTAAAAGGATGATCTGCGATATGTGAGACCTATTTATTGACTGATATATATGTCATAGTTGCAATGTCTGGACGGGGATACAAAACATTGATTTACGAGAAGTTGAAGCTCAGTGATGAGTAATTTTCGTTCATGTTAGCCTATAAACATGTCCTACACTTGTAGTATCAATTTAAAAAGATCAGACGGCAAACAATCTAAAAGCATAAATCGATACGATTTAAAAACCTTATGTAAAATATAGTTACCATTTGATCCAGTTCATGGCCGGCCTCCATAGAATGTGGATTTAATAATGATCTATTAATTTACCATCTTATTACATCACTCACACCGTGTGCATGGCTCATGCAAGTATATAAATACGAACCCAGTGGAGTGAGTGAGTGAGTGCGTGAACCAAACGCTTGTAATTGCTGGGTCTTCGTAGTCAAACCAGCATTTTGCTTTTAACACAAACACAAACCATTTCTCAATTTTTAGTCCAATCCAATCCTCTCTTTTTCTTTTCCATTCTGTATCCAATCCAATCCTCCCGTTTCCTTATCTCTCTTTTCCCAAATCGAATCCAATCCAACCATAAATACCTCAAAACAAACCCAACTACCCTCCTCTGCTACACAATCTGGTGCTATTTTTTGTTCATATCATAACCCTCTCTCTCTCTCTCTCTCTCTCTCTCTCTAAAATGTCAAGGAGAGCTAGTACGAGGGTGAGTTTCAGTCCTGATGTGAATGAAACGCCAATTCTGTACCTGAAACAGGCTGGCGGCGCCGGCGGCACCAGAGTAGGTGGAAGTGGGAGCAGGGTGACCGGAATTTGGACTTCAAGGTTGCACAAAAGTACACAAGTTCTTTCCACGCCCATCAAACTGCTACGAACCCTCAGAGCGAAGGTGGCTAGAGCAGTGTGTATTCTGTCAGCAAGCAAGCGGACGTCTCGGAAGGTGTCATCGTCCAACCACCTGACAAGGTCAAGGTCTGTATCCGACCCTATCGAATCTCATCGAGTTGAAGCTTTGGAGGATTGCATCGAGTTCTTGAATTCTGCTGCTTCTTTGCAAAGGACAAACTCAGTTGCTTGAAATTATTGTTAATTAGAGATTTGTGGAATGATTAGTGTTCATAAAAAGGGAAGAAATAAAAAGGTTTTGGTTGTTGCATGCCAAATTTATCTGTAACATGTAGAAAGATACATAATGAGTGCGAATCACATCATCTTGTGTGGATTTTTACTTTTTTGCCAAGTTGTTTTAATTTTGAGCAATCACTGATACTTTCTAATTCCTGTGTATGCAAGAGCTCGTAAGTCAACTAGTTATAAGCGTTTTACTCCTGTATCCGAAGTCTTGTGTTCACTACAGTAATTACTATGCTTGTTCTTCAAGTTGAAACTTGAAAGTGGGTAAAAGCACTTAATCTACATCCAAAGTATTGTGTTCGAATCAGTAATTAGCAAGCGTGTAACTCAAGAAGTTAAAAACTTGCAACTCCAGCCGGCGAAAGCTTTTTAGTCTACACCCGAAGTTCTGTGTTCGAATTAGTAATTATTGTGCTTGTTCTTCAAGTTCAAAGAAGTACCTATCGAATATTTTACAAGTACCAAACATGATGCAAAGCTACCAACTCATGGATACTGATAAATTTTGAAGAATCAGCATGGGCTGTGGGTCTAGACTATAGAGTCCCGTGCCTCTTTGTACCTCATCAGAATTCAGAAGTTGCTATCAGGATTGGACCACAATGTTTCTACTCAACGAATATCCCACTTATTCGCATCAACTTTATCTCAAATCTTTTTGACCCAAAAAAGCTGCTCATTTACTCAGGAAGATCAATGGTTAATTCAAGATTAATCAAATGTCTTGAGACATTACACGCTTTTACAACAAAGAAGGATCGATAATTCTCCAAAAATCGAGGCATAAACCCATCTATTAGTTAAATTATACGATAGATATTAGGATTGCTAATGTTGCTTGATCCTGTGTATAAATGATAAACAATAACAAAACGCGTTCAAGATTCCAACGAAAGCTTCTCAAGCTCTGTAATGCCCTGGCTGGAAGCTTTCTTCATTTCCAGAGCTCTCTTATAGGGAGGGGCGATTGGGGGCTGTACGGGATCCAAACTCTGGTAAGTTCCCTGGGCGTCTTTAGGCAGCGGATAGGAGCGGTCGGAGTCATACCCACTGAGGTCACCGCATGCTAAAAATGGAATGTACACCTTATTTGGCCCTTCCAACCACCCGCTACTGCAATCTGCCAAAAGACACAATGACATTAATTACTGCCGTATCAATGTCCAAAAAAGCACAGCAAAGCTGTGCTCTTCATTCGATTTTGAACTGTGACTGTACAAATCCATTACCCATAACCGAAGAATTGCAAGAATGGCTATGAATAATGTCGTTTTTGTGAACAAAAGAGTCTCCATGTATATATACCTAGATCATCTGCTCCGGAGGGGCTTCCCACTTTTTCTAGCAGGCGATGCAGATCCTTAGGGTTGAACCCATCAGGAGGGGAGTAATTCTCACAAACTGCAAATGCCTCTGTATAACATAATAGGATAATACCAGTATTAGTTTTACACAACAGAGGCATACCTCCATGTCATATTGTTAATATGTTCAGAATGCTAGAAGGGACGCTAATTCAGATATAATATCACAAGACGAAGATCATTCTGCTCCATTTCATGTGAAACTTAGATCTAGACCAGAATTATATCTGAATTCCAACTTATATACGTAACCAGAAAGAACCTAATTTTTTTCACACAATCCACAATCCATTGCTCCTGAATTTTGGTACTCAAATGGTTACATGATAAACCATAACATAAGACCTATGATCCAACATGCTACTTAGAATCACATACATTCAATATTTTACAAGCCGAAAATATATAAATACTTGAAGAGAATAAGCAGTCCAATTTGTTACCTATGCTGGAGTTGCGGCTGCTTTTCGGCTTTGCAAAAGTCACAACAGGGAAAAATAATTTCAGCTGCAACAAAATGAGCAAAACAACAAGGACATTCATTTAATGAAATCATGGTTCTTGATGCCAAACAGAAGAAAAAACAGCAGAAATATATAATTGTAACAAGTTTTTAGGACCCCAAATTTCAGAGCTTTAAAATACCTGACAGTACAGAAGACTTGTATCTTTCCCACGGAATATCTTTGCTATAAACTTACCACCTTCTTTCAGTACATGAGTCACAATGGTTAAACCCTGCAAGGAAGATCCGCCCAGCGATATCAATACAATGCAAAGCTCAACAGTCTATGCATGGGTTAGGAAGATTGAAAGCAATGTAGACTAACTAGCATGGACAACAAACGATGATCCACAGCCTTCTACAACAAGTAATTATCATGCAAACTTAAGATGGAAAATTGCCTTGGAAAATCTTCGAGGGCACTTACTGCTAGTATCAACTGGGACTGAACAAATTCATCCATGTCATGAAGGCCAGTAACTGCAAATCGGATAAAGTACAGCTTAAGCAAATAGTAACTATAAACAAGAGCAGTAACAATGCGGAGGACCATGAAACCAAAAATGCTGCGTACCGTCTGGAGCACCATCACACACAACCAGGTCAGCTTTGCAGCCGTCGAAATGTCTGATGACCTAAAATGGTTGCAAAAATTCCGATAAAGAAAAACCGGATTACCACACACATCACCATATCATGATGACAAACAATATGCAGATAAGGGAAAGTAGAAATGTAGCTGATTGTTACCACTTCGGCAGTTCGGGCATTAGTTATATCACCCTGCACTTGAATCACACCTTCAATTGGAGCCATGGGCTGCAAATCAATAGCTACGATAAGAGGCACATCGCCATCCCTCAAAAAACCGGAAGGATCAAGTTAGGATCTTTGTTTGTTAGAAAAACAGTAATACTACTAGCAGCTGAAAATTATATGAAAACTTACTTCGAATCAGATGAACTCTTCGCTGGGAGATACAATTTCCTACTCAAAACCTACACCAAGTTACGTATCAAAATTAGGAACTTTAAATTGGGTTTTCACCTTCAATCACAGTAAGGACACTATCAACATCGATTTATGAATCGTTTGTTACCTGACTCCAGCTACCAGGGGCGGCACAGAGATCGACGACGCGCTTGACGCCGTCGAAAATATTGAACTCCTCGTCGATCTGGAGGAGTTTGAAGGCGCTGCGTGCACGCCATCCTTCTTCCTTTGCTTTCCGGTAGTAGATATCCCTCTTATCCCTTGAAGCTTTACCCATCTTTCTCTGTTTTCACAGGAACGGTGGAGCGGGAAAGTTCAGAGATGGGTTGTGCTCCGGCGGACCGCGGTGCCGGAAAACCCTAAACCCTCCTCTGGCTCGTTTTCAACTTTTTTGGTTTTACTAGCGGCGGCAGGGCTAAGTGGCTATGCCGCCACCGTGGTTTTTGGTAAATGATGATGTGGACAAATAACGCTGCCGTTTCGTTTCGAGGATTATCAACTGAACGACGTGTAGTTTCTTTGTTGGAGACATTTCATTTTGTAAATTGACGAAAATGATCAGAAATCAACTCTGTACGACACAAGCAATTAGAATTGAGCACATAGTAGTCGGAAATTGACTACATACTAAAAAACTGATCATTTTAGCAACTGGAATTTGAAAAGATCATTTGAATCAATTCCTTGAAAAATTTGCCACATAAACTTTTACAAGAGCTTCCACTCGCCCCATAGAAAGAAAATTGAATTAGGAGGCACTAGGGTTAACTTTAGTCTAGGGCAAATGTTAACTCGAAAATTTAGTATTCGATATGATTGTTGCATTAGTGTTAATTCTGTTGTTAATTTGTGTCATAACGCATGAATCAAATATTACCATACGATAATATGATTATCCACTTATGTTACAACACATGGATTAAAAACACCATGGTGAAATGTCACCGTTGATCATTAGTTCTAATCGTTCTTCCCGAGGGAGTTATTCCTAACATAGGTTTCAAAGGAAGCAACGTTTTCTACAATCCGATTATTTCCATTAAGGTGTACAACCATACATGCAGTTTCTTGAAAAGCATGCATGGCACTCACAGAGTTTGATCTTCAATCATGAAATGGCACACTTATTTGGGAAGGGTATGGTTGTCCATCGGAGAATTGCATCGAGAGTCTACTCGTACAGTGTAATTAAGCATATGCTGCTAGATGATTAAACTGTTACCGACGTCGTATAACAAATCAATGACAGAGATATCTCAACCTGCAAATCCTGTCAATCTGAGAATACAAAATTTTCAATAAAGAACCTCCAAAAGTAGCAGATCGAAATGGATCCACAACCAAAGTTAGGGCACTGTCACAACGGTTGAAACCCCAATCACCAGCAAATCATGGTTTTCAGCTTCCAGCGATGGACGGGACGGTTGCCGGCTTTGCATCCTCAGCTTTCTCATGTTCTTTGTTCAGCATCTGGAAAACAGATTTGGAAAAATCATAAAAATCTCTGCCACAATTTAAATTCAATTGAATCCGTTCTAAAGTACCATACTCTAAATTCTTATGAATAAAGAGATGTAATGTTGAGCACAGCATCATTAAAGTACGACACATTTAATATCATATCCTTTTCAATTTCCAATCTAAAGTAGCATATTCACATGATCACATTTTCATCTGTTAATAGGCACAAAAGGATAGAACACGTTCATCCCCAACTCAAATTGTCTTACCAACTGGGAGAGGTAGGGACGTTAACAAGATTAATCGACTTGCTGTTTACTATTTTCGTTTTTTTAGAAGAATAGATTCATATCTTTTGGAACAAATCAAATGAAATGAAATCCTTGCAATGGGCTGAACATTCACTCTTTTTCTTGTTCATTTACAGAAATTTGTATTCCAGGGAAAAAAAAAAACCCTTAACAGTGGTGGTGAGCTCCTATAAGGTGTTTCTTCAGTTCAGCTCAGGGATAGCTAAAATAAGAGGGAGGTATTAGGGGGTCCTAAAACCTATAAGAAAATTCACCATGTGTGTGGTGTGGCTGTATGCTTCCTGTTGGATGGGAAGAAGTTAGAAGAGCATTGGTTACCTTGTTGTTGATCAAGTTGTGGAGGGCGATGACGCTTCGGATGAGAGAAGAAAGATATATAACCAACATCATGTCATTTGTTTTTACTGCATACAAAAGGGAAATATACATCAGAAGTCCTAAATTTAGAGCTATCTAAATTACTGAACTCACATGCTAGATATTTTTGCTTGTATACCTGAAAATCCCTTAACTAAATCTGCCACATTGAGATTTGGAAGTAGATTGAACACGTCCTGAAAGTCAAAATAAAAAATCTCAATGTGACTAACTTATAATAAATAAAGAAATAAAAAGTAAATAAACTGAGTATGCAGGTAGAACTATAAACAGAACAAGGTAGAAATAATGAGACAGAGAGGTAACTTATCATTGAAAAGTGTACCTGCAAATGGTAAAGTATCTCATGATTAAGTGGAAGCTTCTCATCAATAACAAGATCTAGGTAACTGCGTATTTCTCGTAACCGTGCATCCAAACCCTTTAGAGCAGTAAGTTTTCCAGTAACCTATAAATAACAAAAGGTAAGTGTAATCCTTTGTAGATGAATTTTAACATTTATGAGTCAATACTAAAAAATAAAAAAAAAATTAAAAATCTGTAGTTTAATGTCAAATTGAGCTTTGTCGTGTTTGTTTTTCTTAACAAAAAGAAGACAACAAGATGCCTCAAACAAGAGAAGAAAATTTAAATTGAAAAACCTCATTTGCAAGTGTGCTGATAGTTGTATCCTTTACATCTCTTAGTAAGTGTTCCACTCCTGTTGATAAATAACAGAACAGTACAAACAGTAGATTAGGATTTTAACACTAAAGGGAAAAAATCAGCTTGTGTATCCTTCATCCTATGACATACCGATTTCCTCAACCTCATGAGCAGCAATTTCAGAGGGCACATGAACAAAAATCTTCTGGCTTTTTTGAGTTGCATTCTGTAAACATTAGCAAGCTTTTACATCAGTTGCATTGGAGGCTATGTGGAACCGCTTGATGGAAATGTTGTAACAACTATGTTCCTCGACATCTAATCAAGGATGTTAACCAAATAAGATGTAAAGCCATGGTTACCTCTTTAACTTCTTCGACATCATAGTAGGCTTTGGTGGGTATTCCCAACTCCTTAGGCTGAACATCAATAATAACCAGGACTGGATTTGGGACATAACTACAAACCATAAAGAATTAAAGTTTATAAATAAATTAATAACAGTTAAGCATGACAATCAAGTATTCCAAGCTTGAGAAGAGTATATGTATCATATAACATTCATTCACTATACGACAAGCCATGATGGCCATGCAACAAATAATCAGGACAGTAGTAACTACAGAGGAAGAAAAGCATATATGGGGGAAAATGCATAAACGCATATAATAATTTAAATGATCTTACTTGTGGAATAAACTGTGAATATCCAGATCATTCTCTTTAAGTTTTGGCCCGGTGCTATACCAACCTACGACGTGCTCCTTGGCTGCAATTTAACAGACACATACACAGATTACTAACAACTACCGGAAAAAAAGAGCAAGCATCCATATTTACACAAAAGCTGAAAAAAAGTTACCATTGATCCTCTTGAACATGGAGAACATTGCTTCATGGTAGTTATGGTCAAGAAACCAAATGCTAGGGTCTTTCTCATCTTCTTCAAAAGGCACTGAACATCAAAGTAACAATTTCGAGCTCAATCTTCAATTACGGTAAAACAAACCCAAACACTAATCCAAATTGGCCCCAATTGCGCAAACCCTAACCCCCAATTAAATCACTCATACCCCCTAAAAATACCCAATAACAATCACGAAATTACTGCCAACTTCAATTTAACAAAACCCTAAAATCCCCAAAATCTCAAAAATCCACAATGAATCCAACAAATTTCCGGATCTAAACCTAACGACGAAGCAAATTAGGGGAAAGGGGGGTAAAATTGAAATAATGCGGTGAAATCAATCGAGAGGAATTGAGATAACCAGACCTGCGTAGCTGTTGGAGACGTCGACGACGCCTTTGTAGGTGCTTCCGAGCAGAACGCCGACGACTCGCTTACGAGTGTCCTTGGCGACTCGGTTGTAGTTGTCTACGATGCTGAGGAGAACGAGCGGGTGAACTATCACCTTCTCGATCAGTCTCGCCGAAACTTGCTGCGTTTTGATGACGTCCATCTCGAAGCTTCGATCTGTGCTCTGATGGTGATATTCGGGTTTTTCCGCGTCCAAATTTCTAAAACCCTTCGAATCGAAGAAAAACCCCGAGAAAAAAAGAGAGGAGAGAGATGATAAAGCTACTGGGATTTCAGGCTACACGGGGTTCAGATGCCGTCCGATGCATTGACCAAAAGGACTCAGGGAGTCGGGTAGCACAGGGACAGTTCGATACGTTGGCGCAGTGTACTAAACTTTTTATTTATTTTATTATTAAAAAAATACTCACATTAACTGGATTAGACTGGTTTAGCTAGAATTATTAGTTTGTATTTGGTGCGAGCATACTAAGTTTAATAGGACTAAGTAGTACACATGTGAACTAAATGCCTCACTTGAAGATCTGGTTTGAAATGTAGCCATTGTGATGCTGGTGGACATTCAAGAGATCATTGCTGGATTCATCATCGAGAGCTAAGGCCAAAGTTCCCTAGGGACAACAACAAAGGTTCTTTTAAGGGCTTACACAACTCCTCTTACAAGGCAAATCATGTTGCCACCACTTCTTTCGTGGGAGCACTGAAGTTCACCTCCAATCCAATCACTCCAATTAATGAATTTGCTGCATTCATTCATAAGAAACAAGGTCACGGAGACAGTGAAGGACCAACGAATCAATGTGACAACAATCAAACTGCCTTACTAGGACAATTTGCTGGCTTTCTGGCTGAGAATGAAGGTGTGATACAACAAGATATCTCAGGTATCTTACATTCTTTCTCAACTGCACTCAAAGTAGGTATTGTGCATGATTATTGGATTATAGATTTAGGAGCCACTAATCATATCACTAACAAGTCTACAAACTTGCATAACTTTGAAAAACTTTCATCTCCATCTCAAGTGTCAATTGCTAATGGCAAGGGTGCTATGGTTGTAGGAAAAGGAAAAACACTTTTGATATCAAGTGATGTTGAGTCTGAGGCTCTTTATGTTCCTTCATTCCCTTTTCAACTTTTATCTGTTGGCAAGATCACAAACTCATTAAATTGTCTTGCCATTTTTTCTCAAAAAAATGTGATTTTTTAGGATTTAGTCACCAAGAAGACAATTGGTGATAGATTTTTCTTAAATGGTCTCTACTATCTTTCCAAGCATACCCAAGTTCCCAAGGTTTTTCAAGCCACTTCAAGCTTAGCTCAAGAACAACAACTTTGGCATCAACGACTAGCACATCCTTCTGAAAAAGTCCTATCCACTTTTTTCCCAAACTTGTGCAAAATTACAAGTTCTTGTAACGTGTGTCACTTCTCTAAGTTTACTAGATTACCATTTAATTCCTTTTTGTCTAGGGCTTGTAATTCTTTTGAAATCGTGCATTCTGATGTGTGGGGACCAATTCTAGAGTCTTTTGATGGATACAAATACTTTGTAACCTTGGTGGATGATTTCACAAGGATCACTTGGTTGTACCTTTTGAAATTTAAAAATGAAGTGATGAATTTTTTTTAAGATTTTCATAGACTTGTGACCACACAATTTGCTTCAAAAATTCATGTTTTACGATCAGATAATGGCACTGAATATATGTCCCATAACATGTCACAATATCTGAACATGCATGGTATACTACACCAAACGAGTTATGTTGGAACACCCCAACAAAATGGGGTAGTCGAGAGGAAGAATAGAGATTTGCTTGAGAAGACTAAAGCTCTTATGTTTCACATGAATGTGCCAAAGAAATTTTGGTCTCAGGGAGTTCTCACTGCAACATATCTCATCAATAGATTACCTAGTAAGGTGTTGAATTTTAAATCACCTTATGAAGTCTTGAAAGACAGAAAGATCAATTTATCACCTTTGAGAGTCTTTGGGTGTACATGCTTTGTTCAAATTCAAGCACAAAACTGTGACAAACTAGATCCAAGGGCTGCCAAATGTGTCTTTCTAGGCTATTCATCCACCCAAAAAGGTTACAAGTGTTACAATCCAATAACTAGAAAAATGTTTGTTTCAAGGGATGTTAAATTTGAAGAAATGTTCCTTACTTCTCATGGCCATTGGATTATTCTAGACAGGGAGATCATTTACTGGATTTATTTCCAACTCCATATCCAAATGAAAAAGATATAACATGTAGTTCTAGTAAGCATGAACTGGATGCTGGCAACCTCCACTCCGTGACACATCCTGAAGTGGAAGTCTCTCATCCCTTAGAGACTAATCCTGAAGAGGAAGTCTCTACTTCCAACAATGATCTTACTCAGTTGCCTGCAGTCCATTTTTCTCCAGTTCGTCACAATCTTGCTCATGAGAGGAAACTTCCCTCCAAGTTACATAACTATGTGACATACAGCACCAGGTATCCTTTGACTGATGTTATTGATTATATAGCAAAGTCTCACCATGTTTTGCTGCGTTCTTAAGTGCTATTAATGAAGCCCGTGAACCACGAAGTTTTTAAGAAGCTAATCTTCATAGTGAGTGGAGAATTGCCATGGCAGAAGAGCTTCAAGCTTTTCATGAAAATAACAAATGAACTATAGTGAAACTGCCAAAAGGGAAAAAGGCAGTGGGGAGCCAATGGGTGTACAAAACCAAGTTTCACTCAGATGGGATGGTTGAAAGACATAAGGCTCGCTTGGTTGCTCGAGGATTTACACAAACCTATGAGGTCAATTATAAGGAGACATTCATTCCTGATAGGAGCATATTTAGGCGACTTACTTAGCTTGTTTTTCGTGCATCTATGTTGTTAATTCATAGTTGTTTTAGTAGTTTAAGCCATTTTCGTGTGTTTTTAGGTTCATATGGCTAAGGAAGCAAAAAGATGCATTTTGGAGCATTTTGGAGCAAAATTGGGCTTGGAATGGATAGCATATGATTGAAGCCAAAGTGTTGGACGAATTTGAAAGCCTTGTATGCACTTTGAACATAAAACAAAGGGCCTAGCCCAATCAAACAATCCTTTGAGCCATGAAAAACCTCTAGCCCAATCAACAAGCCTTAGCCACATGCATTCACATGCATCACAACCCCAAAACCATCAAGAAACACCCATTCACACACACATGCACTCACATGCATTCACATGCATTTCCACCTTCCTACTTCATCATTTCACCACATTCTCCCTCTTTAACTCACATGCACCCAAACAAAGCCAACCTAGCTAACCCTACATGCATTATTTATTAACTTTTCATCATGCATCCACATTCATTCCAACACAAAACACACACATGCACTTATTCTTTCATCATTGCACCACCAATTCACCCACATGCATTTCCAACCATTCACACCCCTTTAATCATTCTCCTAGCTATCATTCACATGCTCTCCCATTCATTCTCTCCCTATATGTTCCCTCCACTACTCCTATAAATACCCTTGCATTCATTCATTCATTCATCATCTCATTTCATACACAACACACCACAAACACTTCCATCTTCTCCCTAGCCGTGAGTTTCTCTCCATTTCCCTTCCATTTCTCCTCCATTTCTTCCATTTCCATAATCCCCCAATCCATTCAACACACCAACAACATCCCTTAGTCCTTGTGCCACAATAAAGAGGAAGATAAGAGGGCCTAAACGTTCATACAATTCACGTTTGAGTTGTTGGAATGTTTATGCGTTTCTTTGATTTCAATGTTTAAATTCAATTCTCTTTGTTTTGTAATATGAGGAATGGAAGAGAAGAGTGCCTAAACGTTCATACAATTCAAGTTTGAGTTGTTGGAATGTTTAGGTGTTTCTTTGATTTCAAAGTTATGAGGAACTAAACCCTTTTTGGCTAGGGGTGATTTCAATACCATGATTATTTATGTAATATGAATTGATGAATTCCGGTTATGAACTCTTGATTCGTGAATGCAATTGGCTTAACTATTTGATGATTAACTTATTTGTGTTTGTTGATTGAGGGTCGACACTTAATTAGCATGCATGAATATGTGGCTAAAAGTTTAAGAAGGTTTCACATAATCGTTACTAACTTATACTTGAAAGTAGTGAAGGTCGCTTGTCACGATCGCGTTAAGTTTAATTCTTAGCATGAGTAACATGATGTCATAGTTGCAAGTGCTTTGTCAATGCTTATGGTTTTCATTATTCTTAATGATCTTCGATTGTATCTCTATTATGATGACATGTAGGGAACTTTTGAGAATATTTTGGGTTGTCGAATGATGCCATCCAATCCAATAATATAAGGAAAATCTAAGGGTTAACTAGTGATGTCACGGTTAATTTGGGGCATTGTCGTTCATAATTCAATGAAGGAATAACTGGAAATTGATTCATATGCATAAATATCATGTGTGGAGAAAGAACCTCTAGCTAATTCACCAACCATCTTATTTCATCAATTACATTCTGTCTAGTTATTAACTTGTTTCGTTATTTCAATTTTCGTCAAACCTCAATCCCCCTTTTGCTTTAATGTTCAACATAGTTAGAAATCAATTTAGTTTGTGTTTTTAAAGCATTTTGATTCTTTTGGTTTGTCTTAGTGTTTTAACGTTTAGTTTCACATTCTTTGAGTCTAGTTTAGTGTTTTATATTGTTTTTACGTTTTTAAGTCAATTTAGAAGGTTTTAGCAAGCCCTCCTAATCCCCGGTCTAGAACGATCCCTCACTTATCCATTCTACTACAATTGTCAAACGAGGGTTTAATTTGAGTGTCAAGTAATTCTCGCATCAACTCCCGTGGCAAAAATGAACAATGTTAGGGTTTTGTTGTCTGTTGTAATCAACAATGCATGGCCTCTTTTTCAAATGGATGTTAAAAATGCTTCTCTGCATGGTGAACTTGAAGAAGAGGTTTACATGAAGCTTCCCTCAGGTCATCCTCAATCAAATAACCATGAAATGGTGTGCAAATTTCATAAATCCATTTATGGCCTCAAGCAAAGTCCACGTGCATGGTATGCCAAGCTAAGTCATGTTCTAGAAAGAGTTGGTTTTCATCAAAGCACTGTGGATTCCTCTCTATTTGTTCTTTCTAGCTTAGTGGGTAAACTCATTGTGCTAATTTATGTTGACGACCTAATTGTGACATGTGATAATATGTTAGAGATCAATGCTTTTAAACGATATCTTAACAATAAGTTTGCAATCAAAGATCTTGGCACTCTTAAATATTTTCTGGGACTCGAGATGTCACACTTTCACAAAAGGCTTCTTTCTCAACCAACACATGTATGTTATTGATCTTTTCCACGAAGAAAATATGACAGATTGCAAGCCTGCTCGCACTCCCTTGGATAACAACTTGAAGCTGCAAACTCACGGTGATGTCATTCCAAACTTAAGTTAATATCAAAGGATGTTTGGCAAACTCATTTATCTGACTATCACTTGTCCTGATATATCACATACTGTCAATCTTATTAGCCAGTTTGTGCACTCTCCAACCATGGATCATTTGAAAATTGTTCATCGTTTGCTTCATTATCTCAAGGGTTATGTTGGTAAAGGAATTATTATGCATAACAATGGTCACACTTGCATCTCAGGTTATACAGATGTTGATTGGGCGGGCAATTCTCTCAATCGCAAGTCTACCACAGGTTTCTATACCTTTGTAGGAGGCAACCTAGTTACCTGGAAAAGCAAGAAACAAAGTGTTATTGCACGCTTCGGCGCTAAGGCAGAATATCGTGCTATGGCATCCACCATGTGTGAACTAATTTGGCTCAAACAACTTCTATTGAACTTAGGGTTTTCTCATCAGCAACCTATGTCTCTGCACTGTGATAACCAGGCTACGATGCACATTGTATCAAATTCGGTATTCCTTGAAAGAACTAAACACATCGAGGTTAACTTTCACAATCAAGTTCAGTCGAAGGTGATTGAAACTCACTACACACGCAGTCATGATCAAGTAGCAGATAATTTCACAAAAGGATTGACGTCCATTGTTTTTCAATGCCTTTTGTTCAAGCTTGGATCAATTGACCCATTTGATCTAGCTTGAGGGGGAGAATTAGAAGAAGTGTACAAGTTGTTAGAAGAAGCGTACAAGTTGTTAACCTAGTTTTAGGGGGATGGGTTGATGTACTGTGTAGAATGGGCTGTTTTCTGCCCTCTTGTACATTGTTGTCACCAATAATGTCTCTTGTTGTCAATCCCCTTAATTCAAGGGATGTGTATCTTGTAGTTGTTTACTTTTGTTCGTTAGCTTTTAGGCATAAATCAAGGAGGGATAGAGGGCTTGTTCCTTCTCTTCGACATACATATATTGGTTAGGTCTTGTACTTTTTTTCATATAATGAAAATACAACTTGTAAAATCCAATATTCTTTTAACAAAAGAAAAGACCTCTTCGATGTAGCACAAAAACTATGACGATTCTCAATAATTTAGAAAAAGTTTAAACGAGAAAACTTCATAAAAGTCACACTCAAAGTAATGATATTATTCTCTGCATATGTAGGACATATATAGAGCTTTGGTGAGAAAACTTGGCCACAACGCAACTACAATTGAAGGGCAAAGTTACTATCAGAACATTAATTAATTTTTTCATATGAAAAAAAAAAAACTTCATGCAAATACCATAAACAAGGTGTGCAAAGGATTAAAGTGGTCTGCGGATATCACTTTTCTTCTACTTACCAATGCTTTTCAACTTAGGTGATACCGTCACTTCAAGTGGCGACGACGTCGACATTTCTAGGAAACAAAAACTCAACTTCTTCAATATGATCTCCCCTTCTGGTTTTAGGAATTTAAATGTTTATATAGTCACAAATCTCAGTATTACATAGAAATTTATTGAACTTGAATTTTAATATTAAAAGTAGGTTCATGCATTCAAAAGAAAAACGAAGCCTCCACATGAGAATTATTGTCGATCAACAGTTTTTAAGAAGACAGACCGAAAAGGTAGAAGTTTTAAAGAAGACCGTGTTCAGAAAATTCCCTAGTTGGTCTACCCAAGTCAAGTAACTAAATTACTTTAACGCATCTTGATCTTAATTAATGAATTATAGTTTTGGCTGATTACGTACAATCCACCTTTTTTTTTTTATTGTCGAGTTAGGTCTGACATCATTTTCTTATATCCTTCTAACAAATTTAATTCTACGAAGATTTCTATTTGGAAAATTTTATTTGAACTTGTATGACTCCTCTCTACATTCAACTTACTCTCTAAACCCATATTATTTATAAACCCGTTTACTACTTAAACCCATTTACTAATTAAACTATCAATATCTCTTTAAACCCATGTACTAATTAAACTACTCTCATAAATCTAATTCAATATGTACCTTTATTTTTACACATGCTACGTACTAACTTGTTGAATTTGGCTTCTTTCTTGTTGAACTTGTTGTAACTTTTTATCTTGCAGAATAACCAAATCAATATGATTTAGATTCTGATTCATGCATTCCTTAATTTTTGATACTATTAAGTTCGTTTTTGAATTTGAATTTCTACGATTTCAGAGATTTGAGGTTGTTGTTTTGAATATTGTTGGATTCGATTTCGAATATTGGAGGTTTGATTTATATTTGTTATTTAATCCTCAAGTCACAAATCCAAGTTCTTTGTTTCTCTCTAAATTTCTCATCGGCTTTTCACTCTGTAATTTTCATCTAAAACGATTTATAAGATTGATATTCTTATTTTGCATGCATAACAGTATAAGCTTCATATGTTGCACTTCTTTAGTGCAGATAATTGTTTTAATAAAATTTCTTACGATGTTAAACTTCTTAAGTGCAAATAAAATTGCCAATTAATTTTTTAATAACATGATTTTTACTCATGGTACTGACTTACCACAAATTCAACAAGAAAGAAGCCAAATTCCTAAAGTAAATGCTTGTAACACACAACAATGAGATATTAACTGGAGTAACCTCTTAAACATCGACTGAATTTTTGCTTGGGCTCATAAAATAATTGAAATCAAACAAAATTAAAAAAGTTCCATAAATCGATTCATATCTTAGTTTGAGGATCCAAAACTTCAAAATCCATATCCCTACGTAGGAGAAAGACTGCCTGATGCTAAGGGTTTGATTATTAGATGTGGTTTATTGATAAAATTTAATTTTACTGTTAATTTAATCTTAATCTTATACTTTATTGTTATTATGCAATACGGTAAAAAGACACTTCTAAATGAGACTTCGATCGAAGTTTTATTGAAAACATTACAATAGCCATTAAGATAGGCAACAACAAAAGCATTAAGATAGGCAACATCAAAAGCATCGTGCGGTATCATCAAATGATTCACGACTTTATTCACATTTACACACTAAATGTAATAGCAACGTCAAATATCTGAGTTACAAAACACCTCAAAGTGTCCGTATAAGCCATCTCAGAATTATAAGTGTGTGCCATGAAGTCTCACCACGACCAACGTCCAATAATAACCATCTAACAACCCCCGTTTGCAGCCTTTTTGTAGCTTGCCTCCTAATCTCACCTGCATCTTGATAGGAGCATATTTATGCGCCTTAGTTAGCTAGTTCTTATGCATTTTTGTTATGTTTTCTTCGTTAAAGTAGTCTTTTAAGCTACTTTCATGTGTTTTCAGGTTTAAAGGACATATTACATGAAATGATGCAATTTGGAGCTTTTGGAGCAAAACTGAGCTGGAATGTGGTGTATGCAAATGGAGCACGAGGAATGGACGTCCAAAACTAAACCCTAAGCCGTGGCCCCCCCATTTGATTATGCACCCTAATTCCTCTCCAAAACCGTGCATCCACCATCACAGATTATTCCCCATTAATTCCCTTAATTTCCCATCAATCCGTGCATTTTATTCACACCTTAATTCCTCCTTATTAACCCTAACGCTAATCAACCACCATCCCATTTTTAATTCTTATTCCCTAAGCCATTATCTCCCATTTCCTCTCCATAAACCGTGCAATTCTACTAACCCTAAATAAAATATTCTAAGCCATTCATTCCATTACCTTTCATCCCATTATTCCTTCCCACTAAACCATGCATCCACCATTCCATTTCATCTCCATAATCCATGCACTTCCACATATATACCTACCATTCACACTTAAATGCCCATTATCCCATTTTTTTTAGCTTTTAATTCCACACCATCCCATTATCCTTTACATCCACTAAACCGTGCATCCACATTCACCTAAATAAACCCTAAACTACATCCACTAAACCGTCCATCCACCATTCCATTACCATCCACACCTTTTCCCTTCCACCAAATACCTTAAACAATCATCCATTCACATCTCTAATCCTCCTATAAATACCCATTCATTCCATTCACCAAGGCATCTCATTTTCCATTGTAATACACAAACACTTCCCCTTCTCCATCTTCTCCATTTCCACTCCATTCCACACTTCCATCCCCCCCAACCAACCTATCCTTAAGCCTTGTGCTACAACAACGAGGAAGAGAAGAGTGCCTAAACGTTCATACAATTCAAGTTTGAGTTGTTGGAATGTTTAGGTGTTTCTTTGATTTCAAAGTTTCATTTTAATTCTCTTTGTTTTGTACATATAAGGAATGGAAGAGAAGAGTGCTTAAACGTTCATACAATTCAAGTTTTGAGTTGTTGGAATGTTTAAGTGTTTCTTTGATTTCAAAGTTATGAGGAACTAAACCCCCTTTAGCTAGGGGGTGATTCGAAACTATGTTTATATTTGCAATATGAATTGATTAACTTTCGTTGGAATTTCATAAGTTTTGGATTCAATTTGTTTAACCGTTTGATTGATAACTTATTTATGAATGTTTATTAAGAATGCGCGCTTAATTTTCATGCATAAATATGATGCTAGAATATAAGTGAATTTCACCTAATCGTTATGAACTTATATTAAATTCACTTATATTCACAAGTAGTGGAGGTTGCTTATAAACAATCGCGTTAAATGAATTCTTGGCACGAGTTTCATGCTCATCATAGTAACGAATGCCTCGTCAACACTTATAGTTTTCATAATGCTTAATGATCTTTGATTGTATCTTTATTGTGCTGTTCACGTAAAGGACTTTTGGAGAATGTTGTGAATTGCGTTGCGCAAACCCATCCAATTCATTAACTTAAGGAAAACTTGACGGTTAATTTAAGCGGACCTAATTAATCCGGAGTGTTGAATTTCATAATTTATCGAAAGACCAACTGAGAATCAATTTTGTATGCAAGTATAACATGTGTGGAGAAGAACCCCTTAGCTAGCCTTCATTCCATTCATTCCATCACAAATTCATATTTACATTCCGCTTAGTTTATTAACTTGTTTTGTTATTTCAATTTTCGTCAAATCAAAACTTTCCCCCCCCCTTTACTTTCTTGTTCTTTAGTGCTTAGAATCTGTTTAGTTTATGTTTTAAAGTATTTTGAATCAAGCCACAATATTAAATTCGTCCAAAATTAGTTTTGAGTCTTTTGGTTTGTCTTAATGTTTTAAATTTTAGTTTTGCATTCTTTGAGTCTAGTTTAGTGTTTTATATTGTTTTTACGTTCTTAAGTCAATTTAGAAGGTTTTAGCAAGCCCTCCTAATCCCCGGTCTAGAACGATCCCTCACTTATCCATTCTACTACAATTGTCAAACGAGGGTTTAATTTGAGTGTCAAGTAAATCTCGCATCAAATTTTGGCGCCGTTGCCGGGGATTAGCAACTTTGCTAATCCTTTGTCTTTATTTTTATTTTATTTATTTTTTTTGTTTTTCGTGCATTCTTATTTCAGATTTTTAGTTTGTTTGTTTTCTTGTTTTTCAGGTACTGTGTATGACTCGTAGCTCTCGGCCTATTATAGAGAACATCTCCGACTTTGACGGTGATTTTGAACGCACTTTGAGGAGAACGAGGAGTCAACAAGAGCCACCACAACCTCCACCACAACCTGGGCTTGAAGAGGACGAAGTAGGTGTAGAAGAAAAGCCCACTAATCAGATTTTTGAAGAAGAACAAGCCATGGCAGCAGATAATAGAACCATCAAGGAGCTTTCGGCCTCGGGTTTGGATAATGCATTGCCTCTTTGTATCCAATACCCCACGGCTGCAGAGGGGACGACTGAGGTGTTTGAACTCAAATCCAGTTTGTTACACCATATTCCGAAGTTCCATGGCTTGTCTATGGAAGACCCCAACAAACACTTGAAGGAGTTCGAGGTGGTTTGTTCGAGCATGACCCCCGTCACTGTGGATGGGAGTATATTGAAGATGAAGGCCTTTCCCTTTTCACTTATGGACAAGGCCAAAGATTGGCTCTATGAACTAGCCCCGGGAACTGTGACTTCGTGGGAGAGTATGAAGCGTGCTTTCTTGGAGAAATTCTTCCCTACTTCGAGAGTGATTCTCCTACGGAAGAAAATTAGTGGTATTCAACAGAATCATGGTGAGACATTCCCGGCTTATCATGAGCGCTTCAAGGGCCTTGTAGCTTCATGTCCTCAACATCAAATGAAGGAGGAACTTCTCCTTCAATATTTCTATGAGGGCCTCCTTCCTATTGAACGTCAAATGCTTGATGCCTCAGCGGGAGGAGCATTGGTGGACAAAACACCAAGGGATGCCAAGATTCTCATAGCCAACCGAGCGCTCAACGCTCAACAATATGAAGGAGTGGGCCAAAGGGAAGCCCCACGGCAACAAAGTGTAAATGAGGTGAGTGCTATTTCTGAAATTCAATCACAACTTGCTTATCTTACTTCTCTTGTTTCTCAGGTTGTGATTGGTCCAAAAGCACAAGAACACCAAGTTTGTGGCGTGTGCTCAATTCAAGGGCATTCATCCGACAAGTGCCCTCAACTAATCGAGAATGGTGGGTGGGAATCTGCCAATGCAATTGGTTTCCAAGGACAAAATCAAAACAACCCATACTCGAACACTTACAATGCCGGATGGAGGGACCATCCAAACTTCAAATGGAGGGAGCCACAACAAGCTGCTCAACAAGGAGGATTTAGGCCAAACCCCCCTGGTTTTTATTCCAAGCCGTATGCACCCCAACAATCCCAACAACCTTCGGCATCATCTCATTCAGGTACGTCCTTGGAAAGTAATCAAGCTATGCAATTACTAACCTCTATTTCGCAGGGGTTGCAAAATCAAAACAACCGGATAGAAAATAACGAGAAGGAGATGATGGATATGAAGAAACAAATAGGGCAGATTTCTGAGTTCCTTGGACAGATTAGAGATAAAGGAAAGCTTCCTAGCTCAACCACAGTCAATCCAAAGGGAGGATTCGAATCCGCCAAGGCCATCACCCTAAGGGGTGGAAAAGAAGTTGGGACCAAGCCAAACAATCCCAAATCTGCCCAGAAAGCAGATGAAGAGACGACACAACCTGAGGAAGTGTCTAGCTCATCCACGGAAAGAGTGAAAAACCCAATGCCGCAGGCCCCCAATCACCCTAACTTGGCCAAATCAGGTAATTTAAGTTCAAATTCATGTACTTCACGTCCTAATCTGCCCAATGTACCTTGTCCTCGCAGGTTCATGCAAGAAAAAAAGGAAGAAAGCGAGAAGGACATTCTTGAAACGTTCCGGAGGGTGCAAGTGAACATACCGCTTCTCGATGCAATCAAACAGGTTCCAAAGTATGCTAAATTCCTCAAGGACCTATGCAATACAAAGAGAAGAAGGGCAAACAAAGAGGTAGTGAAGGTAAGCGAAAATGTGTCTGCTGTTTTGCAACGTAAACTACCTACCAAATGCAAAGACCCCGGTAGTTTCACGATTCCTTGTGTGATTGGACATAATCGTTTTGAACATGCCATGCTTGATTTAGGTGCATCCATAAATGTCATGCCTTATTCCATTTATGCATCAATGAACCTTGGTGAGTTAAAACAAGATGGCGTTATAATTCAATTGGCCGATCGTTCTAACGCTTATCCCAAGGGAGTCCTTGAGGATGTTTTAGTGCAGGTCAATCACCTTATTTTCCCCGTAGATTTCTATGTTTTAGACATGGAGGATTCAAGCCATGCTCCATCATTGCCAATCTTACTAGGCCGTCCCTTCATGAAAACAGCAAGAACAAAGATTGATGTGTATACAGGAACATTGACCATGGAGTTTGATGGGGACATTATTCATTTTAATCTTTCTGAAACCATTAAACATCCAATTGAGGACCATTCTTGTTTTGCTATTGATATTGTTGATTCTTTGGCACAGGTGCATTTGGATCAAATGAACAAAGATGCACTTGAGGTAGCCTTAGTCCACGACATAGGAACAAGAAATAAGTGTGAGGGAGTCTTGGCAACCCACGGCATGCAATCTGACCATATTGCCGTACCCCTTTGTGATGAAGTACTTGAAATGGTCGCTGCCCTCGAGTCATTGCCCTTCCACTCTGGTAAGTCTCCAATCTCACTTTTAGATTCGGTTTTGACTAACAAGTTACTTCCATCAACTGAGCAGCCACCTACACTTGAGTTAAAGCCATTACCTAGTCACTTGAAGTATGTGTTCTTGGGCCAAGATCAAACGCTACCCGTCATCATTTCAAATTTACTCACGGCTCAAGAAGAAGACAAGTTGATAAGGGTGTTAAAAGAGCACAAATCTGCCATTGGATGGACTTTGGCGGATATCAAAGGCATTAGTCCCACCACGTGCATGCATCGCATCCTTTTGGAGGAGGAAGCCAAGCCATCTCGTGAAGCTCAACGTCGCCTTAATCCACCTATGATGGAAGTAGTGAAAAAGGAGGTTATAAAATTACTTGATTGTGGTGTTATATATCCTATTTCTGATAGTCGTTGGGTGTCACCTGTGCAGGTTGTTCCAAAGAAGTCTGGCGTCACAGTGGTGAAGAATGAAGAACAAGAGCTTGTCCCCACTCGTGTTGTGACTGGTTGGCGTGTTTGCATTGATTACAGGAAGTTAAATGCCATGACAAGGAAGGATCACTTTCCATTGCCATTCCTCGACCAAATGTTGGAAAGGTTAGCCGGTTATGAATTTTATTGCTTTCTTGATGGATATTCCGGATATAACCAGATTGTGATCGCTCCGGAGGACCAAGAGAAGACAACATTTACGTGCCCTTTTGGCACTTTTGCATATAGACGCATGCCATTTGGCTTGTGCAATGCTCCGGCGACGTTTCAACGATGCATGGTGAGTATATTCTCTGATTATGTGGAGAAGATTATTGAGATATTCATGGATGATTTTAGCGTGTTTGGCAATTCATTTGATCATTGCTTGAATAATCTGACTTTAATCTTGAAACGTTGTGTTGAAACGAATCTTGTACTTAATTGGGAAAAATGCCACTTCATGGTTAAGCAAGGTATTGTTCTAGGCCATATCATTTCCGAAAAAGGCATTGAAGTAGATAAATCTAAGGTACACCTTGTTCGCCACTTACCCTCTCCAACTTTGGTTAGAGAGGTACGTTCGTTTCTTGGCCATGCAGGGTTCTATAGGCGTTTTATCAAGGACTTCTCCAAGATGTCCAACCCTCTTTGCCGATTGCTTCAAAAAGATGTGCCATTCAAGTTTGATGAAGAGTGTAATTCGGCATTTAACCAACTCAAGGAGAAGCTAGTCTCGGCCCCCATTATTGTACCTCCAGATTGGAGCCTTCCGTTCGAGCTCATGTGCGATGCATCCGACTATGCATTAGGAGCTGTTCTAGGACAAAGAAGAGACAAGCGGCCGCATGTCATATACTATGCCTCTCGGACTCTCAATGATGCCCAATTGAACTACTCCACGACTGAAAAAGAACTTCTAGCTGTGGTTTTTGCTTTAGATAAATTCCGTTCATATTTAATTGGTACTAAAGTAATTGTTTATTCTGATCATGCAGCTTTGAGGTATTTGCTCACGAAAAAGGAAGCAAAGCCGAGGCTTATCCGTTGGATTCTTCTTCTTCAAGAATTTGATATTGAAATCAGGGATAAGAAAGGAAGCGAGAATGTAGTGGCTGATCATTTAAGCCGAATGATCCACGAGGATCATGAACATGCCGTACCTATCCCTGAAACTTTTCCCGATGAGCAGCTGCTATCCATTGAGGTAAGTGAACCATGGTATGCAGATTTAGTGAATTACTTGGTGGCTAAACAATTTCCAAATGAGCTCAATAGGCACCAACGTGACAAACTTAGGCATGATGCACGGTTTTATGTATGGGATGATCCGTACTTATGGAAATTTTGTCCCGATCAGATTATACGTCGTTGTGTGCATGATTCTGAATGTCATTCAATTTTGAGTTTTTGTCATACATATGCATGTGGAGGGCACTTTGGCACACAACGCACGGCCCTTAAAGTGTTACAATGTGGATTTTATTGGCCTAGTATCTTTAAGGATGCTAGAACGTTTTGCCTAACATGTGATAAATGCCAAAGAATGGGTGATATTAGTGCAAGAGACCAAATGCCGCAGGTTTCTATCCTAAATGTTGAAATTTTTGATGTTTGG
Source organism: Pyrus x bretschneideri (assembly GCF_019419815.1). Classification (NCBI taxonomy): domain Eukaryota; kingdom Viridiplantae; phylum Streptophyta; class Magnoliopsida; order Rosales; family Rosaceae; genus Pyrus; species Pyrus x bretschneideri. The sequence continues at coordinate 2,930,953 of NW_025999402.1, forward strand.
GGTATTGACTTTATGGGTCCCTTTCCATCATCTTATGGTTTCACTTATATCTTGCTAGCCGTTGATTATGTTTCTAAATGGGTGGAAGCAAAAGCCACCCGTACTAACGATTCTAAGGTGGTTGCAGATTTCGTGAAAACTAACATTTTTGCTAGGTTTGGAATGCCGAGAGTAATCATAAGTGATGGAGGGTCTCATTTTTGCAACCGGACCATTGAGGCATTATTGAGGAAATACAGTGTCAACCATAGGGTTTCTACACCTTACCATCCTCAAACAAATGGCCAAGCTGAGGTTTCCAACCGAGAGATCAAGCAAATCCTAGAAAAGACCGTTGGGCCAACAAGAAAGGATTGGAGTTTACGGTTAGATGATGCACTTTGGGCGTATCGTACGGCATACAAAACCCCCATTGGGATGTCCCCTTTTCGACTTGTCTATGGCAAGGCGTGCCATCTTCCCGTGGAGTTGGAGCATAAAGCTCTTTGGGCCGTCAAGAAGTTCAACATGCACTTAGATGAAGCGGGAAGCCATAGGAAATTCCAATTGAATGAGCTTGATGAAATACGGCACGAGGCGTACGAGAATGCAAGCATTTACAAGCAAAAGACCAAAGCTTTCCATGACAACATGATCCGTGGGAAATCCTTCTCCATTGGGCAGAAAGTGCTATTGTTCAATTCCCGTTTACGTTTGTTTCCCGGTAAGTTACGTTCTAAGTGGATTGGACCGTTTGTTATTACTAATGTTTTTGTTCATGGTGCAGTCCAAATCCAGAGCTTGAAAACGGGACAGGAATTTAAGGTGAACGGGCATCGTTTGAAGGCCTATTATGAGAACTTTGTGGAGCACACCGTGGATGACACCCCCTTGGGTACCGTGGGCTCCAATTTGGAGTAAATGGATTCTTCGTCCGGCTGCAAGACGTAAAAGAAAGCGCTACTTGGGAGGCAACCCAATACAGTGAATAAGCTTGTTTATTGATTTCCGAGTGATTAAAAAAAAAAAAAAAAAAAAAAAAAAAAAAAAAAAACATGGCAGAAAGATGGAGTCTTCACAAAGGTTGTGTACTTGAGGCCCCACTATGTGACAACACTCTCGGAACAAGAGGTATCGGAACAAGAGGCATCGGAGCGGAAGGCATCGGAGCGGGAGGCACCGAAGATAGATCATTCAAGGCCCCAAACCTTGGTGGAACGCTGGATGACCCAGGAAAGAGGTGCCTCTGGAAGAAAGCTGCAAACCGTTGACGGTCATCAAGCTCATCAAGCTTCCTCTTCATACCTGTTGAATAATTGTTGGCAAGCACGTGCAAACTTCGGTTCTCGTACTTAAGCTGTTTGATCTCCTGCTTAAGACTCTCCACCTCCGCCATCAAGGATTCAACCTGTCGGGAGCGAGCAAGAAGGCGTTGGCCCATGTTGGACACAGAGCCAGTGCACTGAACACTCAGAGCCAGGGATTCTTGAACGGCCAACTCATCGGACCGTCCTGAAAGCAGCTGACTGTCTTTGGGAGTGAGGAGGTTCCGAGCCACTATCGTAGCCGTTGTGGGATCCGTCATCACAGAGTCCTCATCTGTAAGAGGGCCATGGGAAGATAAGAAAGACGGGCACCATACCTTACCCTGACGAGACGCGACCGGATCACTGCTTAGACTCAAATCTAAGCAAAGGTTCGATGGGTTGGATGAGCTAGCCATTGTTCACGAAGTTAAAAGAAAAGGGGTGGGCGGAGTAGATTTTCAAAAGGGCCGGAGACGAGTTTCAAGAATGGAAAATCTTCAGAGTGTGTAAGTTGGCGGTGATCGATAGCTCTATAAAAAGCCAAGGCAACGCGTCCACAAATTCAAAAAGCCTCGGCTTTTCAGAAATTGCGTTCAACACGTGGAGGCCATCATCGTAACTACACGTCTTTAGCCGACAAGCGCAAAGTTCGGCGACGCTTTATCTGCTTTTCAGAAAACGCGTGCAGCTTTATCGAAGAGGCGTCTTCAAAGATCGAAGAGTCGTCACTATTCCAAAAAGCCGGATTTGCGGGATCAAAATGTTTGTCGACAACGGTAAAAGAACAGTATCACCACTTGCTATTGAATTCCCTATATATGTCGACCTTCATTTTTTTTGGCAAGACAGAACTGAAGAAAATGCCCAACTCTTTCTCACCTCTGAGGGTGCACTCCCAGCAAAGCCTTTCAAAATACTCCATTCTTTCTTCTTCCCCAAAGATGATACCAGATGCCTGGAGTACAGATGACCCAGGAGGAAACAGCACCACAAATACATGTGCTGATTCATTCACCGCTTCTTCAAAAGCAAAGGTATCTCATATCATCAAGGGCAAAAGCAAAGGTATCTCATATCATGCTCTTTCCTTGTCTTTTCCTTTGTCCTTAATATTACTTGCATGGCAAAGTGAAAGAAGCAATCAGCCGGCACTTGGAGTCTATCTGGACTCTATTCCCTAGTTGCTTACCTAGCTTTGCTGAGCTATCCTCTAACCCTCTTCAATACGAATTGGAGAGATTGAACAAAGAAACAGATAAAAGGAGGAAGCTCAGACCTTCGGGGGAGACCAAAGGAAGCCTGCTACCCAGTTCAAGAGTAGCACAAAGGAAAATCAACGATGGGAGCAACGCATTTCAAGAGTAAGCCTGTGGAATCACTCAAGATGAAGCCTCACTGCAATCACCAAGGAGAAGATGGAATTTACACTCCATAACCAGATTTGCATCTCTAAAACTCTTCTCTTTGTTAGATACATTCTGCCATGTTTAGTATGTTTAGTTGTTGTTTTATATGTTTTCTTTTGTTTGGTGTGTTTTAAGCTTAAAACATTGAGGACAATGTTTGATTTAAGTGTGGGGGGGGGGGTAACTAAGTATGTTGATGCAAATTTGTTGGATTTTATCACCCATAACTTCAAGTGTTGTTCCTTGCTGTTTTAGTGTGTTTTGACTTAAAAATTCGAAAATCCCATAAAAATTTGAAAAATTGTTTTGAAAAACCCAAAAAGAGTTGTTTTAAAGTTGTTTTTGTGTGTTTGTGTCGTAGGGTACCTTCCAACGCAATGATGAGGATTTGGTTTTTAATTGCATGACGGTTAAAGAAAGTTACAAACATGGATGGACGTTTGATATACTCTTTGGTTTATGCTTGGTTGTAGTTATAGTTCACGAATTCACATGTAATCACAAAGAAAAAAAATTAGTTTTTGTAACATGCTTGAAGGAATGAGCTCAAACTAACACTACATCCCTGTGAGACTTGAGCTTAAACGTTTATTTGGAGAGTTAAAATCTGTGCATTCTTTGTTTTCTAAAGTCGTTGCATGATCTCATTATTCTTTGCTTGGTTGCTACTTAGAAGGCGTTTCATCACTTAGTTCCAAATGCTAGAACTCATGCCCATTTCATTCAAAGCATGTCATTGATTTGCATAACACGTATTCAAGATGAAGTTGTGTAGTGAATACCATAGCCAAATTGCCATATTTCCCTTTTCATTTGTTTTATAGGATTTAACACCGTTAAGCCTTGTATAGCCTACTTTCTTTGTTAACCCACATTATCTTCACCTAGCCTAGATTAGGACCATCCGTACCCTTGTTCTTGAAACATAGTAAGCATGAATGAATTCCCTTTGATTAATGTGTGCAGAAAATAAGTGTGGGGGAAAGTGTATTCATGTGAGTTTTTGTGCCATAGGCACGGTAAAAAAAAAAAAAAAAAAAAAAAGAAAAGAAAGAAAGAAAAAGAAAAGAAAAAAAATGGAAAAAGAGTTGAAAATAGTTGAAAAGTATTGGTTGTTGAAGTAAGGGCCCAAAACAATGAATTAGGCCCTAAGAGTTGTTTGAATCTCCCCTATTTGTTTAAAAGTTGATTTCTGCATTCTAAAGGAATTCTAGGTCTTAATTTCATTACTTTACTTATTATTGCTTAAAGAACGTTTGTTATTCCTTACCTTCCCTTGTTAGCCAAAACCCCAAGCCCCGTTACAACCCTTGACTTCTATCTTGAGTGTTGTGCATTTCAAATGTGGAGTTTGAATTTGGTATGAGCATATGGTGTCACTGGTTCTCGCATCTAAGTAGTAGAATCCCATTCATGAGATCATATCCATACACGTTTAATTACTCCCGAAATTGCTTTCTTTGTATAACGTATGTGAGTACTAGTCTTTCATGTTTACATCAATCTTCTCACATATAACTAGTGTAGGGTGTGTAGTCAGAAAATTTGAGTGAAAATTGAGTGCATAACGAGTGAGGAATTGAGGGAATTCTCTAAGGCATGTTACTACATTCAAAATATGTTTTAATTGATTAAATGCGAACTAGTGAATGGTGACTATGATTAAGTATGTGCTTAAGGGGAAGTAAGACTAAAAGCTATGTGAGTAATGATTTTTGACATGTCATGTTTCATTGGAAATCCCTGAGGCAAACGTTGGAAGGTTTAGGTTATGTTTTCTTTGTTTTGTTTCGTTTTGTTTACTTTAGTTGTTTTGTTTTGCTCGAGGACTAGCAAAAGTTAAGTGTGGGGGAATTTGATAGGAGCATATTTATGCGCCTTAGTTAGCTAGTTCTTATGCATTTTTGTTATGTTTTCTTCGTTAAAGTAGTCTTTTAAGCTACTTTCATGTGTTTTCAGGTTTAAAGGACATATTACATGAATGATGCAATTTGGAGCTTTTGGAGCAAAACTGAGCTGGAATGTGGTGTATGCAAATGGAGCACGAGGAATGGACGTCCAAAACTAAACCCTAAGCCGTGGCCCCCCCCATTTGATTATGCACCCTAATTCCTCTCCAAAACCGTGCAGCCACCATCACAGATTATTCCCCATTAATTCCCTTAATTTCCCATCAATCCGTGCATTTTATTCTCACCCTAATTCCTCCTTATTAACCTTAACACTAATCAACCACCATCCCATTTTTAATTCTTATTCCCTAAGCCATTATCTCCCATTTCCTCTCCATAAACCGTGCAATTCTACTAACCCTAAATAAAATATTCTAAGCCATTCATTCCATTACCTTTCATCCCATTATTCCTTCCCACTAAACCATGCATCCACCATTCCATTTCATCTCCATAATCCATGCACTTCCACATATATACCTACCATTCACACTTAAATGCCCATTATCCCATTTTTTTTAGCTTTTAATTCCACACCATCCCATTATCCTTTACATCCACTAAACCGTGCATCCACATTCACCTAAATAAACCCTAAACTACATCCACTAAACCGTCCATCCACCATTCCATTACCATCCACACCTTTTCCCTTCCACCAAATACCTTAAACAATCATCCATTCACATCTCTAATCCTCCTATAAATACCCATTCATTCCATTCACCAAGGCATCTCATTTTCCATTGTAATACACAAACACTTCCCCTTCTCCATCTTCTCCATTTCCACTCCATTCCACACTTCCATCCCCCCCAACCAACCTATCCTTAAACCTTGTGCTACAACAACGAGGAAGAGAAGAGTGCCTAAACGTTCATACAATTCAAGTTTGAGTTGTTGGAATGTTTAGGTGTTTCTTTGATTTCAAAGTTTCATTTTAATTCTCTTTGTTTTGTACGTATAAGGAATGGAAGAGAAGAGTGCTTAAACGTTCATACAATTCAAGTTTTGAGTTGTTGGAATGTTTAGGTGTTTCTTTGATTTCAAAGTTATGAGGAACTAAACCCCCTTTAGCTAGGGGGTGATTCGAAACTATGTTTATATTTGCAATATGAATTGATTAACTTTCGTTGGAATTTCATAAGTTTTGGATTCAATTTGTTTAACCGTTTGATTGATAACTTATTTATGAATGTTTATTAAGAATGCGCGCTTAATTTTCATGCATAAATATGACGCTAGAATATAAGTGAATTTCACCTAATCGTTATGAACTTATATTCACAAGTAGTGGAGGTTGCTTATAAACAATCGCGTTAAATGAATTCTTGGCACGAGTTTCATGCTCATCATAGTAACGAATGCCTCGTCAACACTTATAGTTTTCATAATGCTTAATGATCTTTGATTGTATCTTTATTGTGCTGTTCACGTAAAGGACTTTTGGAGAATGTTGTGAATTGCGTTGCGCAAACCCATCCAATTCATTAACTTAAGGAAAACTTGACGGTTAATTTAAGCGGACCTAATTAATCCGGAGTGTTGAATTTCATAATTTATCGAAAGACCAACTGAGAATCAATTTTGTATGCAAGTATAACATGTGTGGAGAAGAACCCCTTAGCTAGCCTTCATTCCATTCATTCCATCACAAATTCATATTTACATTCCGCTTAGTTTATTAACTTGTTTTGTTATTTCAATTTTCGTCAAATCAAAACTTCCCCCCCCCTTTACTTTCTTGTTCTTTAGTGCTTAGAATCTGTTTAGTTTATGTTTTAAAGTATTTTGAATCAAGCCATAATATTAAATTCGTCCAAAATTAATTTTGAGTCTTTTGGTTTGTCTTAATGTTTTAAATTTTAGTTTTGCATTCTTTGAGTCTAGTTTAGTGTTTTATATTGTTTTTACGTTCTTAAGTCAATTTAGAAGGTTTTAGCAAGCCCTCCTAATCCCCGGTCTAGAACGATCCCTCACTTATCCATTCTACTACAATTGTCAAACGAGGGTTTAATTTGAGTGTCAAGTAAATCTCGCATCACATCTCAAAGTTCCTCTTCTTAGTGAGGAATTAACTCAGAACACACTCGTAGAATAGTCTCTCAGATCTTGCCGATCATCTTTTTTCGTAACCATCTAGCTTCTCGAGCATCTGGCTGTGGAGCAATAACACATAGTGGCATGCTTAAGAGACAAATCATTTCCAGAAGAATATAAACTCCCCAAATGATGCGGATGATGAGCGCAAGATGACTGAAGTTTCTTCTACTTCAGTGACTGCGTAAGTCTCCATCTAGCCTTCTCATTGTTGCTTTAGGGCTTCGGCTGGTAATATAGGTTGAGGCCATGTGTGAGAGGCTCCAAATGAAGACCGTTATCATCATTTTTCCGTAAAAGAAAAGCATACTTCGGGTGCGCTTATGGAAAAACCTTGAAGGCACAGGCTACAAATACCCTAAACAAAATTGTTCGCAAGCTTCCCTACTACATGTACATACAAAATTGTTAGCACCCTTGAAGGCACAGGCTACATGTGCAACAAAGCATCATTGACCATGGAAGACAAGATTGCCGCCACCATAATTTATCTGGCATCCAACCTAATAGACGACACTTCAGGTAAGCAGGTGTTGTGGCTCTAACTAGATTGGTTTTGTCATCTGCGAATTAGAAAGGTTTGTCACTTGAAAATTGGCATTCTATGGCTTCGGTCTGTACCATGTGGAAGAGAATTTTCTGTTTGTCAACTATGCACAATCAGGATCCTTTACACTGCAGATGGCCATGGCTTTATCAATGATACTGGCGGTATTGACGTTGAGAAAAAAATTCCAAACCCTACATGACAAAAGTTTTGGTCCTCAAGTGTGAGAAGTTTCACAAATTTGAGGCAAGTTCCTTCAATTTGTAATTATTATAGGAAACTGAAAGAATGATGAAATTAGACAATGACAAGTAAGACAAATGAAACCAGTAGAAATGATATCGGACAGTATCATAATTCTAAGACCATAAAAGTTCTATTCCTGTGTGTATTGCAAGCATGTGCCTAATTAGGGATTATTGCAACTTAGTAGTTCCTACGAGCGATATCAAATTTGTATCTGAGCCATTAAGGGGAACTTTATGTACTAAAGACAAACAAGAAAGCGAAAAAAAAAGAAGAAAGAATTGCAATACAGATTGGGCTTGTGAACACATTGGACAGAGAACACAATTAAAACATTATATAAGTGTGTAACTGCACTAAAGACTGTAGTAGCGTGTGTGAAGTTAAGCTTCCATACCACTTTTAAGTACATCTTCATCGTATACGCAAACAATATCATGCATGTAAGAAAGCAGAAGACAGAACTGCTACGTACTGTGAGCATAGAAAAAACCAAACCAAAAACCAATCACTAATTCTAGTTGTTAAGCGATCCTCATTGGATGTCAAGAGGCATAATAGCTTTAACATCACCCAAATGCTACATTACAAAGGAAATAGCATGGCAAAAGCGTAATCAGCCTTACAGAATAATCTAAAATGTTGGTCAAGACGAAGCAAATCAAACTTTACTTACCATCAAATTGGAAACAAGTTATTGACAATGCATGTCCACGATAGCTGGTCTCCACTGCAATTATACCAACAACGACAAAAGTGAAGCGATGATACCAACAAGCAAATGAAAACAGAGTAGCATTGTTGATTAGAATTGGAATGATGGAATATAAATGTGCTTACACAATGAATATGGAAGCATCTGAAATTAACCAATTCAAAAGCTCCGAATCATGTGGAGGGTTACCAAGGTTATGGGTGAGGACCAGGTAAATGCAATATCTAAAATACTCATCCATACAACGAAGAAATCAAATGAAATCTGAGACAATGTATCGCGATGCCAACATGCCAAAAATGTGAAAAAGTAGTAATATAGTAAACACATTTGATATTATAGAGACTTCATTGGAGTCACAACACCGAAATCGCACCGGAAGAATGAGAGCTTTCCCACACCTCAGTACCCTCAACATCTTCGTGAATAACAAACAGCCTGTCTCCGCCGCCTTCGATTTTCTTTATAACCCATTTCTCGGAATCCTCCTCTTTATCCACAAAATTCCTCCTATACCACCCCTCACAAACCCCATTTTCTCTTTCCACCCTGCTTTCTGCTTCTGCCACCCTCGACCAAACCTCCAACCCACATTCCCTCCCCATAAACACTTGCTTTCTGTAACACCTAACCACGCTATTGGTACTGCCACTCGTCCCATCTCCGCCGGTGTTCCTCAAGCTTGGGTTTTTGTCTTGCAAATATACCCACGGATCATCCCCTAATTTACGCAAGTCTGCCACCGCCAAATCGCTGGACTTTGAACACAACTTGAACAGAGTCAACTCCTCAACGTCGGCGTCCACGTCGACGAATGAGTCCCCGAAGCAACTGGTCCGGCCTGAACCTGGTTCGTTCACCTCCCAAATCACCTCATTCGACCTCGGGTCCCACAAACGAATATAACCAGAGTACCCAAAGGCGTCGCACGTGACGAAATTCCCGACGATCAAGCCCGTCTTCGGAAGCCACCTCAGCTTTCCGACGGCCAAGTTCTTCGCCGAGTTTCCCGGTTGCCGGCTCAGCTCGGATATAATTTTGAGCGTCGATTTGTCGATCACGAGTATGCAATTCTCTTTACGGGGGCAATCAAATGACGTGAAGACAGAGCTCAGCAAGTGGGCAATGGCAGTGACTCACGCCTTGAAGATTATGGGATCTCCCGGGTCGGTCCAGTGAATTGACCCGAGGTTTCGCACGCTTGAGAAATCGTACAAGTGGAGTCCTGCGCCGGATTTGGATCCTACAGCGGCGATATCAGGATACACTCGGCAAATTGAGGTTATGTCCTCCAAATGCTACGCATAGTACTGGCGTGGCTGAGATTCCAATCGTAGCTGGATATCTGGCCGCCATGGGCGATCCAAACGGAGCCATTGTCGCCTGCGGTGATCGCCGAAGGATAGCCATCGGAGGTGAGTTGGATGGTGGTGATAATTGAGGCGTCAATTCCAGAAAAAGGAGGCGGTGTCATCACTGACTTGAGCTGCGACTCGATACCGTAGTAGAGGGCTTCATTGGCGAGCTTCTGCTTGGAGAATTAGCGAGCTGTGGAAGGGAGGCTGTCCGATCGAAGAAGCGAGAGGATGACGGACAATATCTCCGGGTCCCGATCTATGAAAAACCGAGTTCGAGTCGTCGGTAGAGCGGTTCGATAAGGCGGCTAAGAGAGAGTCGGGTCCGCCTGCCTGGATCGTTTTTAACGTTGTTTCGAAGTACTTGCCGCCGACGTTAAGCTTGATGAGGTCGTCGGTGTGGGGCCCAGGGGCAGTCTTGGAATTTCCGTTATCCATTATGAGGCCGCGTGAGGTTGAAGTGTTTTCACAGTCTTCAACTTCACGGGGACTTTCTGGATAGCTGCGAGGCGGGAGTGATCGGCAAAGCGACGGAAAGTTTTATGCTTGTCTTGACACTAATACCCTTCTTGTTTTACGAATTTACTTAATGGTTGGTTTGTGTGATTGCCTACAAAAGTCCAAAGAAAGCCCTTTTTTGTCATTTTGAATTGGAGTTTGTGTCGTAAAACTTTTGAGCTCTGCCCACGAGTTATGGTTAGGTTACATTGAGGATTTGATTGTTTTTGGTACAAGCCCATATTATAGGCCCACTTTCTAACCAAAACCAATCTTTTAAGCTCACTTTAGACCAACTCCTACCCTTAGAGTTAGAGCCAAACTCAAATATTTAGGTTTAAACCCAAAACATGTCAACCAAGGTTAAGACCTAGACCCAAAACATTTGGGTTTGGACCCAAATCAAAATCCAAATTTGGCTTACCTAATTCTTGCGTGGGTCCCATTTTAAAAAAAGAAAAGGTTTTTGAATATAAACTAACTAGCCGACAGTTGGGCCCTTCACGGCAGGGACCCTAGCTTTCCAATAATAACCCTAGGCTTAAATACGCCTTTCGATTTCTGGACCGTTGGTTATCAACGATACGAATCAAACTCATTTTTTTAGCAATCTTTTGATATTGATCTAAGAGTCCATATTTGTTTTTGTCAAATCCAACACTAAAAAAAAAGAGATCCAACTGTTGAAATTTAAATCCAATGATCAAAATAATAAAATATATATTTTTAAAACAAATCCACTGCAAAAAAATCATCCCAAACTCTATAAATACTCATTCATTTATTCATTCATCTACACAAAAGCAATTTCTTCCTCATATAATTTTCATATACTTCTTTCTCCATCAATTCTTTTGAAGATGTCTTTAGGACAAACTGCAAGAGGTTCAAATTGGAAGAAAAAAGAAGATGAAGCTTTATGTTGTGTTGCAATTTCTCAAATGAAAAACTATTGTTGTTTGGTGATTGTCTAATTCGTTTTGACTGGTGTTACTGAAGTTTGGTTGGTGTGGGTATTGAAGTATGGTTGGTGTGTGCATTGAAGTTTGGTTGGTGTGTGCATTGAAGTTTGGTTGGTTGAATGATTGGTCGGTGTGATTTGTTCGGTTTGGAATTTTTTTGGGAATATAAACTTTGTAGATTAAAACATTCGTAAATTTAAATTAAGATAACATAACTCAAAATTAAAAAAAAAAAACAAGAATTCTTACCACAAAAACAAAGTCCTGAATTTAGATATGGAGAATTAGGTGACATTCATTGTTCAAATAACTAACTTTTGTCTTTTATTGAGCATAAATATTTGGGTTTGGATCCAAGAGTTGAAGTTGGTCTTATAGAAACTACTGAGCCATTCACATTACTATTTCCAAAAACTCCCACCTTCCCACATTCATTCGATGCTTGTGAGCATCAAACCAACTGAACCGTCCAAACCGACCAATCCAAATCGTTTTACTTGGTTTGGTTTTGACCATGAAAAAAGTCAAACAATTTAAAAACCGAATCAAACCAATTTTATGTTGGTTTGGTTCGGTTTTGATACTTTTAAAACCAACCAAAATCAAACCGAACCAACCATATATCTTTTAGCTGTAATTTTATTTATTTTACACATGTCAATATATTATAGGTCATTTGGATATCCTAACCATACATATATTATAAATGTTAACATATTAGAAGTTGTAATGACTATTAACAATTAAAAATTCATTTGTATTTTAGGTGTACGTGAGCTTGTAACTAATAAACCATTTGCAAACATGAGATTTCATCTTTAATATAATTGGAACTTAGTCCTAGTTGACTTGATGGAAATGTTTATGTTAAAAAAAATAAATAAATCTTTTGTCCAATTGGAATGTGTGAGATATGTTGTATAAAATTAAAATTCTTGAAACGTAGGACATTTTTTATAGATGTGGGGGAATAGGCTTAAGTTGACCAAACAAAACTGAACCAAACCGATTAACAATGTTTGGTTTTGTTCGGTTTTAATGGTGGTATTGGTCAAAACTGAACAAAACCGAATCGTTCAATGCAAGTTGGTTTGGTTATATTTTTTGTTTTAAATCGAATCAAATCGAACCTCACTCACCCCCGCTTAGTAATATGAGCTTACACACACTATGCGCAAGAAGAGAGGTTCTCTGAAACCAATATAGTGTCCAGTGCCACCACCGATAGCAGAGATGATTCTCATGTCATCATATAGTACATAATTCGTTCATTAAATAGTTGACCAGTGGTGTCTTCAGTGATTTGACAGATATCAAAACTTACTATTACCAAGTTTAGTCACATAAAGTTATTGGCAAATTACAACAAATCACTCCATAGCCGCATTCACCACATTATAATTACCAACATAGCGGGGTGAATTCGAGCACATCAAATATAGACTTACATCTATTTTTCCAAATGAGTCATAAGCCAAAAATTCATAAATCTCCACGAATGTTTTGTCTAATACTTTGTTGGCCATAATTTATGTGGCTTTCTCTTTCGTGGCCTCGGTTGTATAGTATTCATGGATACTCCACTAATATTGATAGTGAATTTGTGGCTACCGTCCAATTTTCAGTAGTAATTCATAGGCCCTTGTCATAAGTCCACTTTTTCCCTACCTCTATATCCATACATAGCATAAAAAAATAGGGAAAAGTGTGTTGTAGGTCAGTTGGTACAATGGATCGAAAATTAGATTGAAAGATGCAAATTTGGCAATAAAGTCTCAATATTGTAGACTTGAGTTTAAGTATTCGATTTAGGCCAGTAACCTTCCATTTTAAACCGAACAAGGTCACGAGTCCAAATAATATAAGATTTTAAAATATTTTCGATATTTTGTTATTTCTCTGTTTTTACTCAGAAAGTCTAGGCCCAAGAGGCACCATATACCATCTTTAGGTTCTAAATTTTTTTTATCTTTTAGTTATCTATAAGTTTTGAGGTTTTCTTATATTCTCTAGTGGTTTAGTTCTCTTACTTTAGGTAGGTTATAGTTGTATGCCTTCTCCTTATAAAGAGCAAAAGTGAGCAGAAGATTTCTTGCCCACGTACTGACGTTGCTGAAAATAGTAATCATGGCGGCCGACGGCAAAATACAGGATACTGCGCCCCGCCATCAGTTGAGAATAAACCCAAACATGATGGTTTGGAAAATTGCCCCAAAACTTTTGAATAAACCAATTAGAATGGGATATGATTTTTACCACCTGCTCAAAAAAGGTTAAAAACACCTAAAATGCTTGCAAGAAAAATAGTATAGTTGGCTCAAGTAAGGTGGTTCTCCATAGGGATTATTTTAAATAAATTTATGTGAAACCAAATCTCAACTAATTATTTAGAACAAAGTTTTGAAAAAAGGTGACTTAATGACCTAAATTAAGAAAAATGAATTTAATTAAAAGGGTTAACAAAAATCTGCATATTAAAGAAGGAAAATGAGAAAATTTTTGAAAATCAAAGTGAGAAAGCAATAGGGTTCCGCCGTCACCTTAACAATCTTACGTAGTTCTTCCAAGTACTTATGAATTACACATGCATATTTTGAACGTTAGATTTTCCTAATGTATGTCCTACTTGGAACCTCCAACATATAACGTAAACATGCAACCCATCCGCAGTGTCCAGATCGAATATGAACATATCAGACTCATTAAGTTTTATGAAACCTTTTGAAAAGCCATGCAACCCTTAAGACGTGGCGTCCATCCTAAATGAAGTTACACATATTAACCACAAGAAGCCTTAATCAATTTAAGGGACAGCCCTTCGCTAAAATTGCATCAAATTACTTTTCTAAATATCATAATGGTCGCGAATCACTAAGACAAATAGATAGTTTAAATCGGTAATTAATAATTCAAAACCTGTATGCATAATATCATAAACAAATTAAAAAGAGACCACATATTCTTGCTTAAGGCTTGTGGCCCCCCTAGCAAAGAGGATTAGTTACGCGTATTCATAATTAAAATAAAAAGGATCTTTATTGAAATAGAAAAAGAATGAAAACACCTTGAAAGTATAAGTCTTGAAATCTCTAAGCTTTGACCAAAATCTTCACTCCAAAGATTGCATAGAAGAAGAAGAACTAGGGCCGGCCACAATGGCTTATTTATACTACATAGAAAATCCAATCCTTCATAGAAAAGGACTTAGAATAAAACTAGGAAACCAAATAAATTAAAATAAATTAGGAAACATATTCTTAAATTGACTAGGCAAATTCGCCCAAAATCTGCAGAGTCATGTTTTGAACCCAAATCTCTTCTAGAACCGGCCCAAAATGGCTGGATTTAAAGCTTGAAATAATCTGAACACTTCTTCAGTAGGTCATCTTGGGCTCTAAAAATCGTAATTAAGCCCAACACGTCATTTTCTAACAACGCATACTGCTTCTTTATTTAATCGCCAAAAAACCACTTGGTAGAAAAACTGAAATTTTGATACGAACAAGCTAAGGGACTCACAAATGTTCTCCAGTTTGAATTACTCCAAAATTTGTCCGTTTGGTCACGTTTCGCTTCCAAGGAATTTGAATATCCTATATTGGAAATATAAAGCAAAGTATCAAAATTCTACCAAAATAATCATCAAAATATACTAAAAATAGGGTAATACATAATATGAAATCGACTCATCAGAATACATACAATTTTTCCTCTAGAGAATAGATTAGAATTCAAATAGAATTATGGATGGCTTTGGTTGTATTTTTCTATTCTTACTTAATCTTTGAGAATCATTTTACTTCTTAACTTTACTCAAAGTTAATTAAAATTGAAAAAGTGTGAGTGCCTTTGAAATATCAAATACTTAAAAATCCCCCTATTGAACAGCCATTTCCTTCCCTTAATCTAAATTCTCCAATTCATTGCATCTCTCATTTTGTTAGTAACATTCCTAAGTTCATATATAAATATAATTGGTTTAGCCTAATTAACAATCGAACTTCACAATCCCGTAAGACATCGATCATGATAAGCCTTAATTAAGTTGTAATCATATAACTTGATTCCTAAGCAATCCCAAAAGTATAGAGACCAAATTAAGGCTGGATAAGGACTTTCTTCCAACATAATTAAACTGATGAACGGCCTGACCAGCATATTTATGCTACAAGTTCTATGTACACGTATATATACTCTCTTGTGATTGGAAATTGGCCAATGAGAGAGCTGCACAAACTGGGGGTAAATGAATGCTAAACAATTAAGTCACCAATACCATATATACATGAATAAAAACAGTAAGTTCTGAACTCACAGAAACCTTACTGTTTTGAGAACCTCTGCCAGATGCTGCCTCTTCTGCAGTAGTGCCACGACTACTTACAGAACTGTAGTTTTTGGAATGCATGGCTAATTAAGTTCAGCAGTAAGTACTTCTTCCTCCCTAATTATGATGAGTTACTACTCCTCTATTATTATCTGGGTCTAATAACCAAGGTATATGTATGAATTATGATGAGGTGCCCATGAATATAGACGGTCACTATATGTTCAGTTCTTGGTCCCTTTCTAAAGTATATGTATGAATTATGATGAGGTGCCCAACAATATAGACGGTCACTATATGTTCAGTTCTTGGTATATGGATATGGAAATGCACGTGAAATTTAAGACGCATTAGTGACGAAATGTGGGCAAGGTCCCAGCAGCCATGGCAGGTCAGATATATTATTGGAGGTTCAAAATACATATAAAAGAAGCTAGCTACCACTATGAATTACACCTTGTCAAACCACATGCTGTCTTATAGCTAGTATGTATTGGGAGAATGACTTATATAGCACATGTATACTGTTACAATAATGTCTTGTGTTATACAAAAATATGTGTAAGTTTAGGTTTACATAACGTTGTATCCTTGACATGAAACAACATGATATTAGTGTACCAATACCATATGTCAATCCGAAAGCCCTAATTTTATTGGACGAACAAGAACGATTGAGCTGGTAAAATTTAAGTATATAAAAGGAGAGACACTAACCCTAAAAGATATGGTCACCATGGCATACATGCGCTGCTGCTCATGCAATGAAGATTAGAAAGGGACCACTGATCGAGCTGGGTGATTCGTCCCACTCACCCTCGTAAAAGCATATATGGAGGCTTATATTAATTAACCGATTTGTTAGTTGAGTAGTACTAGATACCACGTTGAAATATAGGACCAGCTTCTTAGTAGAAATTTCTCCCTCATTGCCTGTATGTACCAAGAACTGATCATGTAGTGACCGTCTATATTGATATATTGTTGATCCTATGTAGGAAATACATGGTCATATACAGACAATATGAAAGTACTATCGATCCCTACTCTGTGAACAATGGAGTGAGACGATTAAGGAGTATATATATAGTGTGGAAATAAGAACTGATCCAAATGATTAATTAGAGTAACCAAAACACAAAACCTAAATGTTCTAAAAACCCTAACCGTTATTGTAGGTGAAAGTCATGGAAAACACATTACTTTAGCCGAATCTCTGCTGCCTAATGGTTGATTTCAGCCTAACCCTCTCCATCATTCTCGTGTCTCGATGAGTTATTCCTCCCTTCAGTGTATTAGTTAAGATGGTAGCTAGGCTAGCGAGTTTCACAGGGGAGTTGAGCGACAGAAATTAATGACGAAGGTGTTACGACGCCAAAATATAGGTTTTGCATTTTTATGCGAATATAGAGGGTTTTGAGTTAAAGATATTAAAGTTTTTAATTTGTTTTTAGTAACAAATTATCGTGTGTGGCAAGTTTTTTGGTCTTTCAACTCATGTTCGCATTTGTAGCATTTGAAACTACAAAAATCATCATACCGTGAAGATATAAAAAGACCAAAAACTCTGCCAAAATTACCCCAAATTCCCTTATAACCTATCCTTATATATTCACTGCCAAAAAAAAAAAAGAAAAAGAACCTCTTCCATTTCAACCAAACTATAACCTTCTCTCAACCCCAGTTGACAAAATGGGATAACGTGAGATACTGCTGAGGGTAAAGTGAGATAGAATAAAATGCAAGAGGTATGAGATTTCGTATTGAGTATTAGGACACATCTGAAAATAAGGCTTTTCAAAATGATCTCCACGATATCAAGGCATATTCAATCAGCTAATGTTTACCTAAATATTCAGGCTAAAAAGTTTTCAACACACGAATCATGTGCTTATTTTTAGATGGTCACCAAATTAATTAATTTGAAACTGCCTTACATGGTCAGAAAATTTTACTCTCAAACTTCCATGGAGAAGACCGGGCCTCCTTCACAATATTTCTGGAATGATGTTAGTTAGATTGCTCTTCCACCAAACATAATTGGGTACTGTAAAACGTCAGGAACAAACCTTCTAGTTTTCCAGTTTTCCAGGTGTTCATAATTTTGTCTCTATGTTTTGACGTTGTTTTTTTTTATGAGGCAAGTGCCTTAAATTTCACATTTATACCAGCCAGGCAGTCACCTAATCATCTTAACTAGGTCCTGCCCTTGCCACTACCACCATATATGAAAGTGCTAGTGTAGTGTACACTTGCATAAAAATAATAAGGTATAATATGGTAATATACTTTTTATGGGATTTGTCACAATCAGTTTCATTGTTATGCGAAAAAAAAAAAAACACCTTGAAAATATTGGAAAACAATAGAGAATTCATCATCTTCATGATGTAGGTGATTAAAAATAAAAATTAACTTGATCCCATGCTTAATTAAACTTTTTGCTTGTGCTTTTCCCTTTCTTTTTCCTTGTTGGATGATAGAACTCTGCCATCTGTCCCTGCAAGTATGCTATACTTGTCCTTCCTAGTTAAATTTGTGCACTCAAACCCTAAAGTTCCAGCCAACACCCTCTGGATATAATTTGCAACTTCAAAGGCAGATTTCCCGCCTTTGCAAGTGAGCTCCAACGGGAGCTGGTTCAAGAAGGTAATCTCGTACATCGGCATCGGATTCATGAACGCGAAGTAAGGGTCCAACAATTTGTGTCCTCTAACCGTTGTCCCATGAAACACACTTTGTTTTGTGTTGATTGCAACAGGCACAATTCTATCAGTGAGCTCAGCAAATAGCGCACTAAACCTCAACAGAAACGGCTCCCTGCACGTAGTGCCTTCTGGGCAGATCACCAAGTCGCCTTCCTCGAGCAAACGCTTGATGTTTGCCGCGTCCTTCTCTCTCTCCCTCGACAAAGCCACGGCCTTAATCGGAGAAATTAGTTCTGTAAATTTGCTAATACTATATGTGACACAACTGATTTTTCTTCCTAGGGCAACTGCCATGACAACGGGGTCTAGGACCGTACGGTGGTTGCAAATGAATAGGACCCCACTATGACCTTTCTTGGGCGGAGGGGGAGGAGTGCCTTTAACTATAAGGTTAATCCCTAGGAGTTTGTAGTTATATCTTGCAATTCTCTCCGGCAATGGGATGTTGGTGTAGACTCTGAGGACGGCGAGGAGGATACCAATCGGCATCCATAGGAAAGTCAATAGGGCAACTATTGGGGTAGGTCTCTGGACTAATCTGCCCTCATGAAATATGACTGGACTGAGAAGCTTGTTTCTTGGTAGCGGCTCACATCTAGTCCTTTGGACCATGTAACCTTCCTGCAATTAACAAGTCAACACAGTTTAAAACGGGAATTTGGTTTCTGGAAAATTTTGACTCATGTGGTTACATCAGAAAAATTTTAAGTCAAATTGTCATTGAACAGAATTTAGTTGGGATAAAAAAATAAAAAAAAAAAAGGGTAATGCGATTGTTGTGATCAAACATGGTCCAATAATGTATACTTGCGTTAAAATAATACTTAAAAGAGTTTTACAATATTCCAAAAAAATGTCATCTTACACTGTCTTGTCTTCAGACAAATTGGGCGTCACATATATGGAGCGCTGAAAACAACTTTGTTTAACTGGATATACAACTTGTGGTGAAAATAAGCTTGGGAAGTCACAAGTATTGCGCTAACTAAATAACTGTTTCATGTGGGACTTAATTGAATTGAATAAAGAGAGTGGGTTGGGGCATGAAGAGCGTATGGCCGGGGTTTGTCAGTTGGACACAATGTGAAATAAATATGATTTTGGTGCTTTACAGGTCACAAATTAGAAATCAAGGTTAAAAGAATCAGAATACCAGTTAAAAAGCATGGGGATAAATGGTATCCAAAAAACTCACAAAAAAACAATGAGAGGCAACAAGAGGTTAAACTCGTTCCTCCAAAATGCAGAGTGCCGGAAACACGGCCATGTACATCAATTGTCATAATACAAGTGGTTGGATACTTAAAAAAAAAAAAATTACAATTACTTGTATTATAACACATAATGTATTAGACCGTATTTCTAGCACATTGAAACATTTCTCAAAACTGCATGTATATTGTATAGTAACTCACCATATTGGTTGATATCAAGGTTTTCACCAAACTTGTAATAAATCTAGGTGAATGTGGCAGTGCCCCTTTTTAATTTGTACCGCTTATTTCAGCTAACAAACAGCTCACAAAGTTCAACCTTAAATGCTCACAACATCAAGAATAGAAACAAAAAAAATAAAAAATAATGTTATTGGCACTCCTAAAATATTATCGTGCATTTTTTAATACAAATTTTTCGCTCTGTTTTAATATAGTTGAGTGCAGAATAATTTTTTAGGAATACAAATGACAGCTCTTAATAAAAAAATCAAAAAAAGAAATTAATAGTAAGTACTGAAAATTTCATTTTATAATATACCTTGCAAATGGACATGAAATCATGGTCGGTCTCTCTATCTCCCAGTCCCAAATCAGGCAAGTTTGTACCAAACTCCTTGCGAACTGCCTCTCTTTTGTGCTCTCCAACTAGAACACCTGGTTTACTCACAAACCCAGTTGCCCTCCCAGATTTTGTTGCTTCCAACTCAGTGCCAAGAACTTTATCAGCTCCTAGATAAGTCTTGACAAAAGGTTCAACCAAAATTCTAGGGTTTGCTGTGATTACGTAACGCTTTCCGAATGAGTTGAACACCTTCCAGGTTTGAGGGTGAACGTCTTCGGCGTAAAATTTTGGAAGCACGGAGCGTGACACTATCTCAATGTCCTTCATTTTGAGACCAGCAAAGGAAATGAAGATGAAGGTTTTGATTGCTATGGACTCTGATAAAAACAAGTAGGTGAAATACACAAATGGGACTGATAGTAATAGCACTATGCCTCTTAGGAGACTACCAGCTTCAATAGCTACAAGCATGAAATATGGGAAGGCACTTCGTGACACAAGAAGTGTGCCATCAAGGTCTGCTGCCACGGTTTGGTTTGATCTTACCTCGGTGCTACATCTCGAAATCGGCTCGAAACGACGCTGTGGCCCCATGGCAACAAGAGAGAGAGAGAGAGAGAGAGAGAGAGAGAGAGAGAGAAAGCTTATTAGGTGGGTTTGTGAGTTTTTTTTTTTTTGGAGGGAGGGGGGTGTTTGAGATTTGTGTTATGGAGAGGAAGGTAGGAGAAGGGGTTTAAAAAGGAAGGAGAGAAAGTTGGCCATGATGTTAATTCGTCCTATATTGCCATGAAAATATTATGTGGTTGCAAAATGTTATGCGATTGAGTTGATTGACTTTTTTCTCTCCTCAATTTGGGGAATTCCATGTGGAGTTTTTTTTTCTTCTTTTCAATACAACAACATTTTACAAAAGAACGAGAGAATAATAATGTGATTGTAGTGAAGAGAAGGACGATTAGATATAATACTAATAATTAGTGAAGAGGTTAATTAAAGAAAATTATTATTAGTATTTTAAAATTTTCATTTTACACTCCTAACAAGTGTATTTTTTTTTTTCAATTATAGAAAGTTTGGACTTCAAAATTATTATACATATGCATATAGATGGAGATAGAGATTTTTTTGGCGTATAAATTAGGGCAGTTGGTGGGAGTAGTTGGAGGTGGATACCAACACCAACATTTTACATTGAATTGGCCTATTTTTCAGTTTATAGGCGCCGGCCTCCTTTCTCATTAAAGCTCGGCTTATGACTCACTTCTCTGGTAAATAAGCTTGCCTCTTTATTTGGGTTGACTTTAATTCGCGGTCAAGTACACACGTATTACAACTAATTTCTATATGCTTTTTTATGCAAATTTTAATTAGTGAATTTCATATATCTCAATTGGATCACTAATAACTAAGATACTAATTAATTAAGAACTGAATATAACCTAAACACTAGTGAATAAGTGGACAAAAAAAGAGAGTTAATTGGCTTAGATTTACAAGGCATATTTGCAACAAGTTAATAGCAACTACTTTGCAGCAAATAGCAACAATTACAATTAGAACTGAATATATTACTTCTACTTTTGCACTCTCCTTGTGAGTAAATGCTGGTACCTTTACCCAAAGGTCCACCGTTTAGCTCGTTTTGCTTTGTATCAGGTGATGTTAGAAGCCCATTCAAGGAACCTTCTGCTTTAATTCATGATGTTTTGTTCGAAGATACTGGTTAGGAGTAGGAGGAGACGAGAGGTAATTTATTACGAGTTTGATTCTTTCTAATTACTATGAGCAAGAAGAAAGTATGTTATACTAGTAGCTCGACAACAAACTCTCGAAACTTAGTTTTTTTTAGCCGCCTTAAGCTAGAGAAGAGTAAAACTATAATAGTAGTTTGGCGACCAAACATTTATGTTGGTTTGATTCGCCTAATCTTTTATCACCTTCCACTTTTTTTCTTTTTCTGATTCCAGTTTTTACTTTTTACTAGATTGCTTACTTTTTCGTCAATAAGCTAAAACACAAGCGTTTCTTTGTTAACTTATCCGTTTGTACTTTTTTTTTTTTTGCTTTTGGTGTGTGTGTGTGTGTTGTAGTTTGAGTATGTCTGTGCACACAGAGATGCACGAAGCTGGACTCATGGAATATGCATAAGTTTCCATGTGGTAGATATCAACATTAACCAAACTCTCATCTGCTTTCACTGTCAATCACACGTATTATTTGCCAAAAGACAATCTGTCAATTCTCTCTCACAAGAAACAGACAACTTGAAATCAATCATACCCATATGAATGATTCCACAAACGGTTGAGGATTTTGTTGTTGAGATTAGCTAGGAAGCCTTTGGCTCTCCAGACTTCAACATTTAATAAACAGCAGCTGGCTGCTGCCAAACCACATTGTTTACCAAGTTTCCATGTGCCGGCAGATATTAAACTTCCTGGACAATTTTGACGCGGCCAAAATTAATTAATTTATTAAACTTGTAAACTTTGAATTTAAAATGTTCAAAACAAGGAGTAAAAATATACTAAAAATTATTTCACAAATAGTTCATATTTCACCACAAGGCACAAAATACAATGAATGTTCTCAGGCAATTTTCTCAAAGAAAATCAAACTATATTAGGCATCGGAGATCCGTTGACCTAACCCTTCTCACCTTGTGGGCGCATGAGGCTTAGGTCTTTGATCAAAGGTGTTGATTGTTTTGCAGGTACATTTTCGTCAAGATTGAAAACGGCGGAAATTTACATCGACAAATTGATGCTTTCATTGAGAGCTGATTCAAAATACTTGAAGAAGCTTCTCGCATTTGTTTCTTGAATTTTCTATTACGTTGAATTTCTCACACATCATATCAATTACTTTTTCCTAGAAAAGTTTCTTGATCAATCCCTAGAAAAAGGATACAATGGTAGGAAATTCAGAAACTACAACGAATGGAACCCCGTACATGCAAGGATTTGGACTGAGGAGTGGAGACAAAGACATAGCCCCACGACAAAGATCTTCAAGGCTTAACGCGACGGCAGGAGGAGCCCCATTGCCGCAGAGCCACTCCACTACCACCACCATCATGACCCAGTAGCCACGACACCACTTCTACTGCCGCTGCCGTTGCAGCGCCATACCCAACCAAACCCTAGCCAAGAAGCCCAAGGGTAGAAGGCCTAAAACTTGGTAGCTGCCATAGCAGGCCCAGGGTAGGAAGTCCCAGCCTATTGGTACTGCAGACCCAAGCCCGAGCCTAGAACGCAACAGCTGCTGCCAGCTAAACAACTTAACAAGTCGAAGCCCAAGCCACCAAACTAGCAGGACCATGATGTGGTAGCCTAACAGCTAGAAGGGCTCACAGCAATGTAGGCCCAAGGCGAGCAGGCGTAGGTCCAGCGCACTTTGCGACCTAACCAGCGGCCCAATCCATTCTAAGCCACCTCCAGCGATCCAAATTCCTACCATCGGTCCCACGATCAATTCAAGGTTACTTTCACCCCACTTTTCTGCAGGAATGCCCACTTTAAGCTCAAGCTTTATGCCTGCAGTCCACTATACTTCCACCACACATGGAGACACCCATTTTCTAGGTTCTTTCAATCCATATGGCGAGCACCACCTGTCCCAGCAGGTCACCAATTTGACAAATGCCCTCGGCAACAGACCACCTTGGTGAACCAACTCCTCGAGTGCATCGAGATGCAGCGTGCCCCAGACGAGGTGTCCTGAAGCAGGATAATGCGGAATAACATGACTCGTTCTAGTGACGTCCTCATAAAGAACTGCTCAACCAATCACGAACTGTGCGCTCGGGTAGTGTGCACTCTCATTTAGGCCCTCTGGGAAATGTCTTCTCCTGCCTAGATGCGTAGAGAATCGTTCATTCCCAACTCGGTTTATGAGTCAGTGTGCATTCAAGGTTGGGTCCACATTTCCACGAGCACTCAAGATATTCCAGGATAAGAGTCCACACAAGGCTAGGCCCACAAGGAGATTCTCCTACGAGGCAACGAAGTAGGCAACCGCATAACGCCTAGAGGAGAGCACGAGAGCAGTCCAACTTAAGTTCCACTAGTTGGCCTCGGTAAGAATGACGATGAGCAGAACAAGGTGAACCACGTGCATCGCAACCGTGACCCCACCAAGCACAAATCAAGGAGGAAGTATAAAGGCTCGTAGAAAAGCAGCTAAGCGAATTCCAGCGCATTGACACTATGGATAATGCCCCTTGAAGAAATGTGGCTAACTTGAGCAGGCCACCTTTTACAGATGAGATCGAGCAGATGAAGCGACTGCAAAAGTTCAGCTCGCCACATTTCACTTTGTTCAAAGAGATGAAGATTCGGACAAGCACCTGATGCACTGCCAAAGCGCCATAACCTTCTATGCCAACAATGACATTTTCATGTGCAAGATCTTTGCCACGACGCTCTAAAGTGAGGAGCAGGACTAGTCCACACCATGCCGCTATGTTCAATTTGGAACTTCAGCCAACTTTCCTTGGTTTTCACTGAGGAATATTCATCCTACTGCTCAATTAAGAAGAAGTCTGACCACCTTTTCAACATGAAGAATGACCCGAAAAAGTCACTCTGCATATATGTTAAGAGGTTCAAGGGAGAGAAGGAAAGATCGTTGGATGCGATGATAGCATCACATGCTCAGCTTTCCAAAAGAGGCTCCTAGCAGATTACCCAATTTTCAGAAGATTGATCATGGGCGAGAACTTGACCTTGGCAGAAAAGCACTCCCTCTAGGATGAGGCTAAGTGCTCCCAGAAGCCGCTTGAGCAGCCGTGCAAAGACACAAAGCCTACTAAGAAGAAGGCGGGTGATAAACCGCTCAATGACAAAAACAAGCCAAGAAACAGACGCAGAGACGGATCCCCGATGAAAGGAGGCACGACACCTAATACGTACACCAAGTTCTTAAGGAGTTGAAGAAGAAGTCTTTCACCCAAGCAGTAGCAGCTGAAGTGCAAAAAGATAATTCTACCTCCACCAAATAGAAACCACAGTAGACGGGTCAAGAAGATGGCATCAAGGTCGACAATGCCCTGGCAGATGAATCAGGATGGAAACATGAAGACGAGGTTGAACACATTTCTATTAACCCTAAGTAGAGGTCAGACCTTACAAAACGCATATCCAAAGAAGATCTAAACGATACTGGATATGAAGTCCCCCACCATTCTGAAGAAGATCCAAGGTCTAACCTGACGAACAGTTGCACTCAACCGATTCCTCTCGCGACCTATTAACTAATGCAAGTTTTTTTCAAGGTAATTAGGACGCAGAACGAGATAAATGGAACGA
Organism: Pyrus x bretschneideri; assembly: GCF_019419815.1. Lineage (NCBI taxonomy): Eukaryota > Viridiplantae > Streptophyta > Magnoliopsida > Rosales > Rosaceae > Pyrus > Pyrus x bretschneideri. The sequence goes on from NW_025999402.1 coordinate 2,956,143, forward strand.
TGAAGTGCTAGAAAGCTTTATAGGACTTGAAGAAGTACCTGACATCACTTTCCTAACTATCCAAGTCAGAAGCAGCGGAGGATCTATGCATCTATATAACGATATCTGAAGCAACAATAAGCTCTACCCTCATACGAGAAGAGCTGGAGGCACGACCACTTATATTCCACAGTTTAAAAGCTCTCTTGGATATGGAAGCCATATACTTGAAAATCAAAACTTTGATTTTGGCGCTAGTTATTGTAACCAGGTAGCTTAACCCGTACCTTCAGACATACGCAATCATTGTTATGACATGATATTCCGCATAATCCATACGCACGACGTTAAAGAAGTAAACATTAGCGGACATTTCGACGAATGCGACAACTTAGCCCAAAGCCATGCTGAGGGCAGATGAGCACACCGTAGCCGCACCAGCCCTACCTGCAGGAGATTTTCGGCGCTTGCATGACGATGTATTATCCAATTACCAAGGATTGAGAGCAAGTCTAGTTCTTACTACCCCAGATGGTTCGATGATCGAGTAGGCGATCATTTAAGCTTTAAGGCATCAAACAACGAAAAAGAGTATGAAGCCTTACTAATAGGTCTTTGATTGGCGAATGACCCATTGGTGAAACAGCTCACGATCTATTCTGATTCCCAACTGATCACCAACCAAACCTTAGGGGAGTACGCAGCAAAGCATCCAAGAATGGCTCGATACCTCGAGAAGGTACGAAAGTAGCTAGCGATGTTCCAGGCATGCACACCAACTCAGGTTTCATGAGCAGAAAATGCCCACGCAGATTCATTAGCAAGCTAGGCTCCGCATTAGACCATCAGTGTAAGCCCTCCACCCCAGTTAAATACTTGGAGGAGCCTAGCATAGATGAGGAACCAGCAGTCGAGATGACGTAGATCATCACAACTCCGAGTTGGCAAGATCCCATCATCGACTACATAGTTAATGGAACACTTCCCGCAGACAGACTAGAGTCCAGAAAGCTTCAGATGAATGCAACACACTACTATATATGGAACAACATGCTCGTTCGAAGATCCTTTTCAGGACCACATCTTCACTGCCTCTTGCCTCCCGACGACCTGAAGATTCTTAGCTCAATCCACAAAGGCGTCTGTGGAAGCCGCTCATTGACGCAAAAAGCTCTTAACATTGGCTACTACTAACCAACCATGCATCAAGATACCAAAGAGTATGTATAAATGTGCGATAGATGCTAGCTCTTCAGTGTTGGAAATGTGCCCTAAAACCAATCATATGATGATACTTTACGGACATTTCAAACTAATGTAGTTCATTTCAAACTAATGTAGTTTAAATGTAAAGGGTAAAGATTATTGTTTGAGCAGTCTCATATAAATGTTATATGCTTAAACGATAAGTCCAAGGAATATGTGATTGGAAGAATGCGATCTAAAGAAGTTAGATTCATGAGACCATTCTTTCGTTGACACATCCTAAACGTTCCTGATCATAGGATTGTCAATTGGGCATTGACAGTCCGTTAAGATCAGCACGTGCTATGTCTTCTCTCAGGGAAAGTGACTAGTCTCGAGTCATTGGTGTGTGTGACATCAAGACAAGTACGTAGGTGCTCAATAGAGAATGAGTTCACTGAACACGATCAACGAAGAGTTCTCATATTCATGTCACATAAGAACTCATGGTTGGGATAATGCAAATTAGTCTTTTAACCTGAGGCATCACAGTTGTCTTGTGGTTAGGTCCTTAATCTTTGATTATGTCAACGTCACTCTATCAGGGTGTCCACGGCATCGTTGGGGTTAAGCCACTTAGCCATGGAGGCAAGTGAATGCGCAACAAGGGATCTCTAACCTTCAAACTATTTGAGGGAGAATACTCTATGATATGATTTAGAATCTCTGGGCAGAGTATGAATGAGATGTTGGAATGCGTTCCAGATCACATTCAAGGTAATCATATAAGTACAAGATTCACATTGGATAGTAGACATGAATAAACTATCAAACCAAACAATGTGGTCAAGAGTATTGTATTAGAGAAAGACCGTATTGCATTTGTAATCCTAAACTGAATAGGTTCTCCACCTCTTCTGATTAGCTTGGGTAACCATGATATGCTGCTAGGTGTCACTCATGGTTTGTGGAAGCCCTAAAAGTGTATTATCACTAACGGGAGAATTGAAAGTAAGTTTCAATTCACAATCGATTTGAAAGAGTTTTAATCGCCCACTGCCTCGCTAAAAGGAACCTAATGGATCGTACACCGTGTAAGGTAGAGTTTGAAGATTCAACGGAGATGAGTAAGAATAATTAAATGGTTTAATTATTTATGGCAAGGATTAATTAATATGATTATTAATCAAACGAATAAGTTCGTTGAAGACCTCGGGATATTTTTGGACCTTAAGGCCCAATGGGCTTCGAACGTCAAGTCCATTGACTTAAGTTGTATGACAACTTAATGAATAATGATTCACAAAGGCCCAAATAGCCCAATAAATCCCCTTAGGCCGGCCATTTAGAGGAGGGTAGTGAACTTGGCTTAACTGCAAGTTTGCCACTCCATTGTGAGGTGGTATAAAGACATCTTATAGCCATTTCATCCTTAGGGTTTTCTAGGGAGTAAAGATGAGAACACAAAAACCTCCCTTTGCTCTCAAAGAGGCCGGCCAATCTAGAGGGGAATAGCTAGCAATCTTACTTCCTCTAGGTCACTCATTTCTTCTACAATATACCTTGGTGTGGAGACTTAGAGGTTCTCAATTTTGGGAACTTGGAGAAACCTTTTCATCCATCCAAATCCATGGATCTAAGATGCAAGGAATGAAGGCCCTCTCTTTGGGTGATTAGCCTTTGCTTATGCAAAGAGGAATCTACAAAGGTATTGATTTCTCAACTCACTTTGTTTTGAGTTGAGTCTTGATTCACCTATCTACTAGGCTTTGAATTTCATGGGTAAATGTTTTTGTTTTAAGTGCATACAAGCATGATTCCGCCTTTAATTGTTAATTGCATGCTATTGATGTTGCTTAAATGAACATGTTTTTCACAAATTTTCCTTCAAGTGGTATCAGAGCCTAAGTCTAGTAGTTGGTGAATCCTTTTGGGTTTTGTAGTTCATAGTTTATGATTTGAATGTTGTAATTGTTACAAGCTTTATTCTTGCTTCTTTGAATGTAAATTTTGTTAGAAAATTTGCCATCTCAAATGTTGTAGATGTAGTTCATATGAGCATGAATAATGGAACTAAAAGTTGGTGCCAAGTGTTTTGGGATTTTCGGCCAAATCCAAAGGGTGATTTTTTGGGTTCATGTTAGGCTTGTTAAAATGGTTTTAAAGTGCTTTTTGTAACCCCTAAGTACCCTAGGATATTAACCCTCTTTTGAGTTGTGAAAATTTGAGTTTTTGATGAAAGAAAACATCCATGGAGCTATTATGAGTTTTCATGTATGTTCTTCATATTTCTTGAAGTTCTTATCAAGAACAAAAAGTTTTGAAGTTTTAATTCAAAAGTTTTATGTTTTACATAAAGTTTTGATTATTAGTTGATGGGTGATGATTATGTCAAAGATATAATTTTGATTATTAGTTGATGGGTGATGATTATGTCAAAGATATAATTTTGAATATTAGTTGATGGATGATGTTTGTTGGTAAGAAATGATTAAATGTTTTTAATTATATCAAAGGTATATTTTCTTTTCAAACCATCCCCACCATCTTTAATCTCACCCACCAAAATCTACTTACAAAATTCTTTTTATCAAAATCTCTATGTTACTATCCTATGGCCGGCCACCCCTCTAGTGGGGTGCTTTTGTGCAATTAAATAAAGTTTTGATACTTTTGTGTATTTGTATTTTGACCCAAAAGTTTGTGTTTTTGCAAAATGGCCCAAATAGAATGAGAACAAAAATTGTTTTGTCTCTTTAATGAGAATTGGATTTTCATTATATTTAGTTCCATTTAAATCAATTCTATGGATACAAAAACCAAATGAAAATGTTGCATTCAAGTTTAATTAGTTAAAGCGTTAATTAATTAAAGAAAGGGTGATTATGAACCTTAGCCTACGATAATTGAGCTATGTGAAAGGCCGTTTCAAATTTGTTTGAACCATGGGAATGTGTAGATTAAATTTTGGTTGTAATTTGATATGATCAATTGTTGTAAAAGAGCATAAGCTCTTATTTACTTTGAAGTACTCCTTTCTTGTTTTATTCGATATGCATGAAATTGGAGTAGTTGGGTCCAACGCCCAATAAGACAACACGCCTTAATGTGATTAAACGCGTAACTAAAATCAATCTCCATCCCTAGACCGAGATTCAACACTAGGCTCGTATTTGAATCGAATCAAAGGTTCATAGTCATCCTAAGGCCCTAAGGCAACTATATAGTCCATCAATGAATGCAAACCTTATGTTAGTAGTATCATATACTCTTGCTTTAAAAACCGTTTTAAAAGCTTAGTGGAAGTATTATATACAACTAAATCAATCAAATGGACCAATAGTTGTAATAGGACCAAAATGTTTTAATTGGATTAAAATGTATGTTTATATGTGATGAGACCTAAAACCCTCAACAAATCAATATTAAGTTGATAAGCGAGAGATGCTTTGAATATCTCTTCGTGGCCTTCCACCGTGGTAGGCTCCAATCGTTTGTGACTTGTACACCGGCTTCACCCTATAATGGGGGAGTACAAAGTGCATGCTTACATTCAGGAGGAGTCTATACGCATATGATGAGGTGAGTGTAGACAACGAGTATGACCAACATGATATAATTCTGAGGTTGTGCTTGAACCTCTACATAAACTAAGCATGGTGGGAATAACTTAACTAAGTGCAATGGTGCCAACATGATATAATTCTGAGGCATTCATTCTCTAGAGGCCAAACTAGATGGGTAATTACAAGAGTTGTAAATGAGTAAAGCGTTATTCTCTCATCATTATTTTTGCTAACCAACATCGTATAATCGTGAGGTGGGCTTGGTAATGGTGAGCCTCTCATACCCTACTAAGAGTTTCCTCCAAAACTCTCGAATTCCGATGAGGGATATGGAATTTGCCAAAAATAGTGGGTGGTGCTATTTGATTTAAAGACCCGAATCAAATGGCTTAAAATCAATCAATTTATATTCGTTATGTATTTGTTTACCAATATATTTGCAAACGCTATCCAAAACTTGACAAAGAAAAACCAAACGCTTTAATTTCCGGACTTAGTTCTACAATCCCATAGATTGTCTTTAATGGCTTGTAGATGTAACTAAGTAGTCTCATCCTCACAATCTTCCTATTGATAATGTATCATTGGAAGAATATGTTAGATAAGTCTAACATGAGAAGGACAACACTTTTAATGTCATAATTCTTCAAATACAAATTGTTGTATGAAGAAATAAGAGTTGCTTTGAACAACCCTTAATCAACACAAACTTTAGTGCTTGTCTCTTTGTTACACGAACAAGGAACTTGAGAAGTAAGCACAAGGGCATGGACACTTTATGTGCCATGATTCTTCACTTACAAATTGTTGTATGAAGAAATGAGAGTTGCCTTGAACAACTCTTGAAAGTTTGTTATTATGTTTAGAACATAATGGTTGGTTGACAAAAATAGTCCATTTATATGGACTTATGATGATTTTGAATCATTGAGTGTTGAAGTGTTAAACCACTTAACGAGACGGAAACTAGGCAAGGACTTCACCTTTGTGTCCCTATCCTAATGGTTCACTAAGTTTATTGTAAACTATATAGTGAACAATAACCGCACGCTCTCCAAATCATTTGATGTGTATAACACATTTGAAATGAGTTTCAAGAGAGATAGTGGGAGTTTAGGGACCATGACTATTGTAATCAAAAGGGAAGTCAAATGAAGAAGGCAAAATAACTCCAAGGGAACAAACTTTCTTTATGAAAGGATGGACATTGGAAGGGGTATTTGCAAAGAAATGTCTTGCAAGTGTCAAGAACACACCTTTCGAAGGTGTTGTAAAATGTTCTTGAAAAGTTCACAACAGTTGGTTCTTCTACTTGAATGCATGATTCTGTATTAGTAACTATGTTTTACAATTGATGTAAAAGTGTGCTAATAAGAAGTAGAAGATTAATGAGAGAAGAGAAAGTACTTCACATTCCAAACGTGAATCGAATATAGATCTCTGCGAAAGCGGATTGTACTTACTTCCTCATATGAACTACCAAAGAAATTGGAAAAATACTAAAGATTGTCTTTACATTCCAATTTTAAGGAACTTAAATCCGTCACTATAGTAGAGATGGATAAATGTTTTGTTTGACAAAACATTGTTCTTTATTAATCAATAATTAGATTATTGTAATTTAATTGGTTGTCTCTATAGTAGAGATGATGTGGTAGTTTAACTGTTTAGAATACGATGATGCTTAAAACCCAAAAGGTTGCAGGGTAGTGACTAATCCCAACTGAGTTGTGATACCTCTAAAACATAAGTTACGAGTTGGTCATAGATGGATGCTTTGGATCGTTAGATCCGGATCCAATACCTTCTTGTTAAAATTGTATAGAGGCGAAATGTTCGAATCTTTATTCTTTTGGAAAGAAGAAAGAATCACAAAGTTGTTGAGGTTAATTCAATTAGATGTTAGTGGCACTTGTCCACAACATAATACTACTCATGTTGTATGACATTCACCGAAGATCACTCTCGGTTGGACTATAGTTTATTTTGAATAAACACAAGTCCGAATACTTTGCAAAAGGTTTCAAAGAATTCAAGAAATGTAAGTAGATGAGTAAGACGTCTAAAGTATTTACCTCCTTAGATTTGATCCAAGGAAAAAGTAACACTTTAGATTAATTTCCTTGAAAAATATCAAGGAAAGTAGCATCGTAAGATAATGAATTTCTCCATTAGGAGAAGAATGAACATGAATAAGATTTAGTTCGTTGGACATTATCAATTACCCTTATATATATGATATATACTTCTAAGACATGTTAGTTGTAAGAAGATCCATCCATCATGGATCTTAGCAAGCTAGTGGGAGCTATAAGCGTCTTATGAGAAAAGATCAATTGTTTGATTTCTCATAAAGATGTAAATGAATCTTTTGTTTACTAGGTTTACAAAAGATTAGTGGGAGTTGATCATATTCCTAAATTTGAATATATATATACATGATATATATTAATTTTGAAAATGAAAGGAATTCTTCATCGTTAAAGTTATGACTTTAAACATTATATAATGATAGAATGTATATGGGAGACATAGTCTATATACATGGGATGGAAATCTATAATGATAGATTTCAAGATATAATTGGATTATATCAATCCCTAAAATAGACAATGAGATGCTAGGAAGTTTCTCATATGATGATAAACTTCAATTAGAATGACAATTCTAGTGAGACTAGGAAGTTGTTCTTCTCAAAGGGAATGTACCCTTTGACTCCCAAAGAAATAATGCGTAAATAGAATCCTTTATGCATACGCAGAAAGGTGATTTATGTATTTCATATTGTATGAAAACATTGATATAAGTCGTACCTAGAACGGTACAAGATGATATCAGTGCAAGCCTAGGATCAGAACCATGGCAACTGTCAAGTGAATCCTTAGGTATTTAAGAAATATTAAGGATGGATTCCTCAAGAATGAGGAAGAATTAGAGTAACGTAATGGAAGCGTAAATGTATTAGATTATGAATCTAATCCATCATAGAATATCTCTTCATTATGAATGAAGTGATAAAGAGATATCTCTTTATTATGACTAAAGAGATATTTGGGTGGAAACGTTAAAAGTAAATGACTTTAATGTGTTCCATCATGTATGCAAAATATATTGCCATATAGAAGCTTACAACATTGTTGTTTGGATGGGAAAGTTCATTCATGAACTCTTCATTCGGTTCCAACCAGAAAGTGTATGACACTAATGGGGCGATAGCTCAAGCCAGGGAATCAAGGTCTCATCAAGGTCCGAACTCAAATGAGAGACTGAACCACATGATTGAGAATCATGTATAACGGTGACGTCGTTATTCTCAAGGTTGCTTCTATGGATAATATATAGATATCCATTGTTTAGGCCTACTACTCAGCCATTTATGAAATGAATTACAGAAGAGGTATCATCAATGATGACTAAGCTGATTGGCTCTAGTGCAAGTGGGAGATTGTTGGAAATGTGCCCTAAAACCAATCATATGATGATACTTTACGGACATTTCAAACTAATGTAGTTCATTTCAAACTAATGTAGTTTAAATGTAAAGGGTAAAGATTATTGTTTGAGCCGTCTCATATAAATGTTATATGCTTAAACGATAAGTCCAAGGAATATGTGATTGGAAGAATGCGATCTAAAGAAGTTAGATTCATGAGACCATTCTTTCGTTGACACATCCTAAACGTTCCTGATCATAGGATTGTCAATTGGGCATTGACAGTCCGTTAAGATCAGCACGTGCTATGTCTTCTCTCAGGGAAAGTGACTAGTCTCGAGTCATTGGTGTGTGTGACATCAAGACAAGTACGTAGGTGCTCAATAGAGAATGAGTTCACTGAACACGATCAACGAAGAGTTCTCATATTCATGTCACATAAGAACTCATGGTTGGGATAATGCAAATTAGTCTTTTAACCTGAGGCATCACAGTTGTCTTGTGGTTAGGTCCTTAATCTTTGATTATGTCAACGTCACTCTATCAGGGTGTCCACGGCATCGTTGGGGTTAAGCCACTTAGCCATGGAGGCAAGTGAATGCGCAACAAGGGATCTCTAACCTTCAAACTATTTGAGGGAGAATACTCTATGATATGATTTAGAATCTCTGGGCAGAGTATGAATGAGATGTTGGAATGCGTTCCAGATCACATTCAAGGTAATCATATAAGTACAAGATTCACATTGGATAGTAGACATGAATAAACTATCAAACCAAACAATGTGGTCAAGAGTATTGTATTAGAGAAAGACCGTATTGCATTTGTAATCCTAAACTGAATAGGTTCTCCACCTCTTCTGATTAGCTTGGGTAACCATGATATGCTGCTAGGTGTCACTCATGGTTTGTGGAAGCCCTAAAAGTGTATTATCACTAACGGGAGAATTGAAAGTAAGTTTCAATTCACAATCGATTTGAAAGAGTTTGAATCGCCCACTGCCTCGCTAAAAGGAACCTAATGGATCGTACACCGTGTAAGGTAGAGTTTGAAGATTCAACGGAGATGAGTAAGAATAATTAAATGGTTTAATTATTTATGGCAAGGATTAATTAATATGATTATTAATCAAACGAATAAGTTCGTTGAAGACCTCGGGATATTTTTGGACCTTAAGGCCCAATGGGCTTCGAACGTCAAGTCCATTGACTTAAGTTGTATGACAACTTAATGAATAATGATTCACAAAGGCCCAAATAGCCCAATAAATCCCCTTAGGCCGGCCATTTAGAGGAGGGTAGTGAACTTGGCTTAACTGCAAGTTTGCCACTCCATTGTGAGGTGGTATAAAGACATCTTTATAGCCATTTCATCCTTAGGGTTTTCTAGGGAGTAAAGATGAGAACACAAAAACCTCCCTTTGCTCTCAAAGAGGCCGGCCAATCTAGAGGGGAATAGCTAGCAATCTTACTTCCTCTAGGTCACTCATTTCTTCTACAATATACCTTGGTGTGGAGACTTAGAGGTTCTCAATTTTGGGAACTTGGAGAAACCTTTTCATCCATCCAAATCCATGGATCTAAGATGCAAGGAATGAAGGCCCTCTCTTTGGGTGATTAGCCTTTGCTTATGCAAAGAGGAATCTACAAAGGTATTGATTTCTCAACTCACTTTGTTTTGAGTTGAGTCTTGATTCACCTATCTACTAGGCTTTGAATTTCATGGGTAAATGTTTTTGTTTTAAGTGCATACAAGCATGATTCCGCCTTTAATTGTTAATTGCATGCTATTGATGTTGCTTAAATGAACATGTTTTTCACAAATTTTCCTTCATTCAGGCCAGTGCTCACACTACTTGCCAGCAAATTCCACTCACAGGCGAGCCATTGGCCATTCATGCAGTGGGTGATTAACCTGGTAGGACCAATGTCGTTGGTCACTAGGGGCAGAGACATGATGATCATAACAACCAACTACTTCACAAAATGTGTCGAAGCTTGAACCCATGACTACAACTACCCAGACAAATATAGAGCGCTTCATATGGAAGAACGTCATCTATCGCTTCGGCATCTTAAACTTCATCGTCACCGACAATGGTCCACAGTTCATGGACAAAGACTTAGCAAAGTTCTTCGAAAAATATGGCATTAAGCAACACATGTCCACGCCCCAATATTCGCAAGGTACCGGGCAGGCCGAGGCGTCCAATAAGACCATCCTCGATTGCCTTAAGAAGACCCTCTCAAACAAAAAGGGCAAGTGGCCAGACGAGTTCCCCGATGTTCTATAGGCATATCGCACCATCAAGAGACAAGCAACTGGTGAAACTCCATTCTCTCTAGCGTATGGTTACGAGGTGATCATTTATCATAACGTCATGGTGTCAAGCATCAACATTGTACTACCGAATTTAAAGCAGAACGAGAAGGAGATGGCCACAAACTTAGACTTGGCAAAGAAAGAATGGGATAAGGTTATCACCCTCATTGCGACCTATCAGCAGCAGTTGCTCTCCAACTACACCAAGAAGGCGAAAATTCAGCAATTCTAGCCAGAAGACTTAGTCCTCAGAAAAGCCTACATCACCGTCCGACGGGAAGGCTCTAAAAAGATGGGCCCCATCTGGGAAGGTTCATACAAAGTCAGCCGAGTAGGCGGAAGGGGTAGCTACACCCTTACCATTATGAGCGACAAAGAAATCGGCAAGTAGTGGAATGCCTACAACCTGAGAAAGTAGTACGTGTGACCTCCTACCATTCCTTGGAACATGTTCAAGACGAAAAAAGTTCGAAGGCTCAAGCAGCTCGACGAACAAGACCTCGCATGCTGAGGATTATCAGTTGTTATGCCATTACCACCCACGAGCAAAGTTAAAAAAAGCCTCTATCTTTAACATTGATTAAAGGAATTATTCACAAGCCTAGGCTAAATGCATAGACAAACTAACTAAACCTACGACAAACAAAAGACGCCTTCTGCCCTGCAGATAGGACATGAACTCTCTAGCGCGAGAGGGTAAACTAATTCCCGCGACATCTATCCAGGTAAGCTCTCCAGCGCAAAAAGGGTAAACTAATTCCCCCGACACCTATATGGGTAAACTCTTCAATACAGGGAGGGTAAACTGATCTGGAATATCCAAACGTGGATGGGTGGTACCACTGCTCAGTTTCCCCTGAATAGAGCGACTGCCTGAGCAGGACAACTCCCAGAATTGGCCACAATAGTTCTTTCCCTGGAGTAGACTTAACCGACTGAATGATTCAATTCCGTGGGATCCCGGGTCTCTAATTGGAAGAAACACTAAGTGCAGGACACCTGCCCAAGAAATAGTTTGCATGACAAGGTGGTCCGTCCTCAATATGCAAGTCTTCATGAACGTGGCTTGGTTTTAAAGTGTTGCAATACTAGTTAAGCAACTTGTGGAATCAAGTTACAACTTAGAAGGATGTGGCCTCTAAGGCACGATTCCACCTACACCTCACGCCTAAAACGCCTCCGAGAGCCAATGACGATGCTTGAAGTGGTTACGTGGGTCGTTTACTTCTGTAAGTAAGATGCTTAACCAACGACTCAATGGTTGGTAGCCCAAGGCAATCCGTAAGCCGCAACTTACACCTGCTGTAACTACGCGAGCTCACCTACTTACTTAAAAGCAGTGTTTCCGGCCGACGATCTACGGTTTAAGTTTTGCTGGGACAAAGCCGAGGTACGACTATAACAGCTACGCGGACCTTCTCTGATTCTTACGAGAAAAACTTCGCAACACACCCAAAAAAGGCCAAGGCTCAAGAAGCCACTCGAAAGCTGAAATACACCATAGTGGCTGCGCGGACTCCTCTGCTTTCTATGAGAATCACGTGTTCAACTACTAACCCTATAGGTTAAAAATTTCGCAATACGCCCTGGGAGGGCTAAAGCTCATAAAGCTATCCAAAGCCGAGATTCATAACTATAGTAGCTGCGAGAACTCGCATGTTTCCTACGGAGGCAATGAGTTTGGCCGCTGTCTTCATAAGTTAGAAATCTCGCATTTTTTCCTCTTGCAGGTAAAGCTCTAAAAGCCCCGAAGACAAAGCTAAAACCTAAGTGACGACGTGGGATCGACTACTTTATTAAGGCAGTTCACCCAGCCGACTGTCCTTGGGTAAAGTTTTGCAAAAAAACATGGTGAAACGGAAAGATGAAGCAAAACTAGGAAAGCTGTTTATTAAATTTCTAGCAAATTGATAAACCAACTTAAAGGCCAACAAAGTTCAAACAAAGCAGAACAAAAAGGAAAAGAAGAAAATTCCTAAGTCTAAGCAAAAAAACTACTCATTAGCAACATGCGTAACCACTGAGTCCTCGACTGCCATGCCTTCAGCAGCCACACTGCTCCTAGCAGGCAAAGTTTCCATCAGCTTATCCTTAGCTGCCTTTGCCTGCACTGCCTGACCCTTAGCTGCTCCACCAAAGGCAGCCTCAAACGAGAAATCAAGTAGATCAACTGGAGAAATGGAGAAAGTCTCGAAGTCCTTCTTGGAAAATTCATAATCCGACGGCCTGCCCTGAAGATGGCCTACATAGCTAAGCTTGTAGAAATCGGCCTGACAATAAGCAAGCGCCACTTTGTGACTAGCTTTCTCATTCTTCAACTGCACATTTTCCTCAACAAGCTCAATGTAGCATCTTGCAGCTCATCCAGTTCATTTCTCAAGTTTTCGCTAGCAGACAGCGCTCCTTGTAGATCCACTTCCTTAGACTTAAGCTTACTGGCAACCTCCTTGAGACGAGACACTTCAGCATACATGAAGAGAAGTTCTTCATCCTTGGCAAAACTAGCAGATCGTAACTCCGAATTGACACTCTCAAGGTCCTCGACCACTGGAGAAACACGATTGACTTCCTTCTCTGCAGCTTCCAACATCACTTGAGTCACACTAAGCCTAGCATTCAAATGGGCAACCTCCTAATGAGCGATCTCCAGCTGCAAAGAAGTAAGGGCAGAGACATCAGAACCCTTCAAGACAGCGAGTTCAGCTTCGAGCTTCTCGATCTTTTCAGCAACCGAGCGAAGCTAAGCCATCAACGTCATTTCGGCATCCTTGGTACACTTGACATTATCCTAATCAACGTGCATAAACACAGCTGCTAGGATCAAGGTCTTATGCATTGTAGCAATCATGGAAGACCTTTTCGAGAAGGCAAGACGCTTCGCAAAAGAGTCTGAGTGGATGATAACTTTCCCAACACTGTCAACAAACTTGGTGCACGCGTCAACATTCTCAAGCAGGTCAACCTTCAGCAATGCACAAACCTCAGAAAACTCTCCAGCTTCAAACTCAGTGGATCTCTCACAACTGACCGTGCCAGCAGATTTCCCCTTCTTAGTAGACGAATCAGTCACGGCAGAAGGAGAAACAGGCCCAGACGCCACCTTAGCAGTAGAATCCACCTTTCCGCTTTTCATAGCAGTGAACCTCTCAGAAGTCGAACCAGACTTAGCTCCCGACGGACGTTTCGATACAAATCCAGATATCGGGGGCACCACCGAACCTTCCGCTAAGCAAGCTTCTCAGCAATGAATGCGATCACCTTCGGAGCATCAGGTTTTACAAGCTCAGGCTCAACAGTCTTTTTCACCCCCTTGGGGGAAATTAGATCAATAACAAGCTTCTCAGCAGCAGACAAGGAAGATTTTTTCTTTCCACCCTCATTGGCGGTAGGCTTTACAGCAGCAATCGGGTGAGCCAACGCCTCGTCATTTATTTGCTTTATCTCTTCATTCGAAGGTAGGCCACCTTTCTCTCGACGAAGAAGGTTGAGCAGCCAGTGCCATTCACAGTACTTAGCAAGAATACCCAAGGCAATATGCACTTTCTTCATATCTACCAAAGTCCTTGGAGTTGAGCCAAACTCCGAATCTACACAAAGCAAGAAAGACGATCGATAAAATAAAGTAATAGAGCAGCTCAACAAAAATTCAAGCAGGACAAGAATGAAGCATTTCATTTACCACTGATAAAGGTAGTCGGGACACGCAGCTCGAGAGAAGAGTCAGACTCCTACTCCCTGCTTACCTCTAACGTATCTCTCGTCCATTTATGATCGCTTTGCAAGAAGCATCGAACAGCCTATGGCGAGACCTCAACTGCCCCACACCTTCCTTGTGGTCGATCTCGAAGAAATACCATAACTCACTTATGGTGAAGCCAAGATCAAAGAACCTACTCAAGTTCGAGAACCCCACCATCGCACGAATATCATTTGAGGAACATTGAGCAGGCACACATTTCATAGAGCAAATCACCTCCTGAAAAAGATGTGGCATATGAAAAGCAAATCCCAACACAAAGTAGTATGGATGGAATTTGATGGCCCTTTTCTTAGCGGTGGCATTCTTGCCACATGGTTTCTAGCTGCTGTTATCTTTCACCCGCTTAACGCAAACCCTTAACGGAATCACATGCTTGTACGCCTAGAGAAAATCCCAAAATAGCTCGTCGAAATTGATCTTGACATGTGTAGCCTTGAAGTAGCCTACCTTGCTTGAAGAACTACCTTGACGGTATAAAGGTGGAAAATATTCGTTACTTTTGCGATCGGAGGAAAACATCTCGAAGTCTTTGCAAAAAGCACGAAGAAAAATATTTAGAAGGCAGTTCGCAAGAAAAGAAAAAAAAGACTTAAAAGGACTGCAAGCCCAACGCCTCTGCACCAAGCCCCACGGTCCTCACCACTTTTCTCGGCCCAGGCCCCAACCACAAGCCAGGCTCCACGACCCAGGACATGGTCTCTCTCTTGCAAGCAGCTCAGCCCAGTCCGGGGGAAGGCCCACACCTTCTTTCCCCTTTTTCCTCTGTGCACCAAACGCTCCAAAATGGCCCACATGTCCCAGACCAACAAAGAGGAGGGCGAGTGCCCCGCACCTTTCTCCCTCTCCTCTACACTTCATCCAGGCCCAAAGCCCTCAACCCATTATGCCAATGAGAGGCCTAGCTTGAGCCAACCCAAGTCCTTGGCCCAGGCCAGTTTACCCTTTTGCCACACCACCAGCAGCCCCGTGGCATCCTTCCGCGCCACTCACACCTCCTCAGCCCCCGCTAAGCCAATTTCTCAAGTCCCAAGACTCCCAAAAAACAAAAATTTAAGAATAAGAAAATTAAAATTTTTCGTACCTTGGTGTGGCACGGAGAAGAAGAACAACAACGAAAGATGACTCTTTGCAAGGGTAAGAAAAGAAGAACGCTAGGGGAGGGGGAATAAAAATTTCCTTTGGCTTCTCTTTTTGTTGGAATAATGATTGTTCTCCAAATTTATTTAATCCTGCTTAAGGCCCCCTGCTTAAGGCAAAATTAAATAGGTATTGGGAGTAATTGGTTTCCTTTTCCTAGAAAAAGTCTATCTCCAAATCAAGAAAGAATATCAAGTTCAAATCGGGAAACAATTCTACAGACTCAATTAGCTTGGGATTTCTACACCTACTGTCCTTTTTACGCATGTAGCATAGTAGGTGTGGGGGCATTTGTGGAGCCTAAAATAATCCCAAAAATTCTAGAGGTGACTTGTGGACTTTTATTCAAGAAAGACAAGATTGCCCTCAATAAATAAGCAGGCTTCTCAAATGCTCCCACACACAGCTCACATCCTTGAATGTCCCAGCAGCTGAATACGATTGCCCACAACTCACTTGCCCTTGGTAAGGAATTAAAGATAAGGATTAATTACCCAAATCCTATCTTTAATACATTCCCATTTGAATATTGACTTCAATCAAGTAAGTAATCCTAATTTAAATAAATTAGGGATAATTACACCATTATCTCAAGATATTATTTCCTATTTAATATCTTGAGAATATTTAGAAACACCATGGCCGGCCCTATCCCTATAAATACCTCATATTCTACCAAATTTGAGAGCTTTTGCACCCTAAAAAGGCCCTAAACACTTTACTCTCTCAGAGAAACTAACTTAGGCATCAGAGATCCGTTGACCTAACCCCCTCCCCCCCAACCTCGTGGGCACGTGAGGCTTAGGTCTTTGATCAAAGGTGTTGATTGTTTTGTAGGTGCATTTTCATCAAGACTAAAGACAGCGGAAATTTGCATCGACAATAATTAAGGAGACTTGGGAAATCTGTTGTTTACCAATTTTTTGGGAATGTCACCTTTTTAGTTGGGACAGGATTGGATGGGTACAAGTCTTGATTGCACAATATACCTGAAGAAAATTCTAGCTAATATACAAATCTTGATTGCACAATATAACTAAAGAAAATTCTAACTAATATACAAATCTTGATAAAATGGGACAGAGTCGAACTTAGGTTAACACATGATTTACCTCGAGTGTTGTTTTCCTTCTTTGTGTCATATGAAGCTCGAGAGAAAGTATTCAAAATAGGCATGCCACTATTGGAGGTTGCCAATATACAATGTTTGCGTAGTAATTTGTAGGTTTACATTTAGATTTGACTCTTTAACCAAAGTGATAGAGCACCAAATGAGATGCTAATTTGGTTATAATTAGGTTCTTTTTTTTTATGCCTATGAGATCAAGGACTTGAAATCCAATGTTATGTATTTCCTAAGAATGTAAGTAGAAGAAAAGTGGAGAGAAAGAATTGAGTGTAATGGAGAAAAGTTGATTGGTGGTCCTTTCTTGGATTAGGCGAATTTTAGTTTTAGGTTCTACTAGAAAGTTCAACCTGTGTGTTGCTGCAAGATTTAAAATTCTAAGAAAGATTCTGTTTCAAAGATGTAAAGTCTATGCCATGAAAGACATACTATTTACATATGAAAGATTTAATCTATGCAACAGACACCAAAACTTGTAGAAGTTTTATTACTTTATCTAGAATGATAAAATACGACAAATATTGTTTACTGCAACGCTCAAAGTTTTTCTCCAGTACTGTTGATTGTTAAGAAAGCACCCTAGGCAAGGAAATAAAATGTTGTAACACATGAAATTAACTTATATGACAACGGAATTATATTGTAAAGAAAATAAGAATATAGTATGGTTACCTTTTTAGCAATTTTATAGCACATAATCAACTTTTGTGCGTTTGCCTCTTCGATTAATTTTGTCTCACTACCTTAAGGGCGTGTTTACTAATCCGTAATTAGATTGAGCAAAATTGAATTGAGGAGGAATTAGATTGAAGAGGAATTGGAATGAGGTGGAAGCAGAATCAGATTCTTGTTGAAGTTGTTTACTAAAACTGTATGGAATTGGAAAGGAATGATGTTGGTTCCATATAAGTTGCTTACTAATTCATTGGAATCGAATTAAAACTAGCTTGATTACTAAATTGCCCTTATATAAATAAATTATTTTTATACTAATTAATAAAACTAATTTATTGTTCAAAAAAAAAATTAATCAAACTAATTTTTACACCAACATTTATCTATATAAAAATAATTAAAGAGGTTTCTTTTTGTTAGAAGATGGTTATTTAACTTATTTCCATTTGATGTCTTCCCCACCACAAAAAACCCATTGTCTGTCTTCCCCACAGCACCCCTTTCATCATTTTCCCAGCCGCAACAACCCTTCACCATCCTCGCCTTTCCTTGCCCTCCACCCCACTTACCCCTATAGCCACCGCTCATAGATTAGCAAGTCATGGTCCAGCACAGAGCGGTCTCATCGGCAAATCATGGTCTAGCGCAGATCGATTACAAAGCTAGTTCGAAACAATTGGAGACTAGGTTAGGCAAAATGGACGAATTAAGGCCTTATAATTTCTTGTTGAGGATGGATTCAGTGAAAGGATTGTGAAAGACAACAGAGAGCTGCTGCATAGGGCTACTGGAGAGGATGGCGAAGGACAACCACAAGATGGAAGGGTATTTTGGAAAGAAACATTTGATTCCGAATGGAGGCTTCTCCCCGGAATCCAAATACTAGCTCTATCTTGGTAATTCAATTACGGGTAATTCTGAAATTCGATTCTGGATTTTAGGTGGACCCCACGCTTTTTTTGATTCCCTATATGTTAGTAAATGTCGAAATCCTTCCAAAGGAGTGCAATTCCGTTTCCCCCTACTCCTCTCCCGTTTGGTAAACACGCCATAAATGTATAAAAAAGATTGAAAATGACAAATGTATATTACACAAAAGCTGGATGAAAAATAGGAGAACACACTGTTTGGTAGGGTGTAAACAGAAAGTTATATACCCGTCGATCAATTGGGGTGGCAAAAGTTGTATAGCTGAAGTTGCAATGTAAGCGTTCTATATCACTGCAACTGTGCATCATTCATTTCTTAGTTTCTTTTAGTTCAAACCACCTAAACCAAAGAAAACAAACAAAATATTAAGTACAGTTTATCATTTGTCTTTGCAATTTAACTTCTACCATGACTAAATATAATTTGAAGGCAATAAAGCTTGAGCCTAATTCTATCAGCCAAAAGGGAGGAACACTAAATTTTACTCACGAAGTCCCAAGGGGTTTGATAAAGAAATCCCAAAATAGAAACTATAATTTGGAAACTGTGCATAGGTGGTCAACTGTGTTCAAATGTCTTAATAAAGTACATCCACCAAATTGGAAATATTAAGTTGTGAAAAATGAAGCTAATTCCTTTATAATAACAAAATGTTGGTCAAAATACCACAATGTGAACAAATATATCATAAGGACAAATAGAAAAACAATACTGACCAATATCGACATATGGATTGCTTCGAAAGAATGTTACATGTTGTGTTATTATCTTAATGGTTTGGTCTGCGATAAGAAGAGTAACTGTTTAGAAAGCAGCATCATTGCTACTTGCTAGTCTTCCTACATGATTTAATATAATTAATTAAATAGATATGGGATCACATTGACCATAAATTATTACATGCAACTCAAAAAAAAAAAAAAAGGAAAATGAGAGTAGAGTCATCGGAAAAATCGAAAACCCTTGCCGGAAAAAGTAACTGTTACGCAATTAGATCTCTTTTAATAACTACACATTTAAATCTTTTTCTTGATCAGTAAGATGTTATAAATACAATGTTTCACAGTTCATTACATTTTCATTTCTAGCCATCAGAACTTGAAACACATAACTAATGAGTGTTATAAAAACTTACCACAACATTGTCAAAATAGAATATAAGACCATAAGCTTCATCCAGTTTGATGACATATCGTATTCAGTTTAAGAAAATCTTACTACAGTTTTTCTTCCAAAAAATCCTACTCAAAGTGAAAATTAACAGTAGTAAGTCATAGCATAATCAGTAAATTAATTTCGATAGGGCATAAAAAACAATGACTACTATACATATAACTCCATAAATTACTCCACATCAACCTTAAGATGTCCAACATGTCCAAAACTCTCAAAACCTTCTCCATATTCAGCTCCAATCGCCTGAAAACACTGAAAAATGGAGGGAAAAAAACATAAATTCATCAAAATTTGCTACCAAAGGATAAGTTAAAAATGGAAAGTAATTTCACTGGCGAATATATGCATGAGTATTAGTTACAATGTTAAACTGTTGGTAACATGGAAAATACTCTTCCATTCTCTTACCTACCAAAAAAAGAAAGCACTATAAAAATCCCAGAGAAATTCTTTGCAAGATTATCGAAATTACAAAAGTTGTAAACCAGCAAGTCATGTTTTGGATCAATGTTGGACCACATTTGTTTCACTTAACTGTCATAATTACAACCTCAAGATTAGATTCTAACTTCCACAATTAGATGAGCAATGCTTCTTGATTCCGCATGATTATTTACATTTGCAATTCACACAACCTTAAATTTTAAAAGAACACACAAAAGAAACAGAAGATACAGTATCCTTCTCTTTTTACCTTCTAAAAAACGTGTCTCAGGGAAGCTGTTGTCAGAGGCTTAGCTTTCTAATGTTTACAATCCGCCAAATAAAAAATAAATAGAAAAGAGCCTCTATAACCAAAATATGCATGATGCTATTTTTCATTAGACAAATTAGTTATTGATTAAAAATTGGGCAATTTAATCCTAATTACCTCTTAAGTCCTAGTTTTAGCTTTCCTTATTTAATGGCTTTTAGAGTTGAAGGTTTGAGGGCAACTGCAAATAAAAGATTAAAAGAAATTTAAATTCATAAAAATTAATAAAACCCCAAAAGAGAAAACTGAGTTTGAAGTTTTTGCTGAACTCACAACACATAAAAGATCTGTTTTTGTAACACATATAGTTTCTTGGGTTCAAATTTTGGGAAAATAATCATTGATACATGAAAAAAATATGTCGGAAAAATATGTTGAAAAGAAGATGAGTTGTTCATATTATTTGATTTGATATAGTTTGGTAATACTCACTGGTCCACTTTGATGCTAGAGAGTGGTTGGCCATATGGCTTGAACAGCAAAACATATGCGCTTCTGGGTAAATACAATACTAACAAAACATGAACAAAAATTCTATGAAAATACAAAACATACAGTATATATGAGTAAATTGCTTATGGGTCTGACTTCAATATAACCCCACTCCTCTTCATCCATCTAGAATCCCTGCAGCTGCTACTGCTATATTGAAATTAACTACCTTAGATATCAAACAGGTGGTAAGCATTGATAACAGAAAAAATAGATGAACAACCACTGTGAAAAATACACCCAAAGAGTTAGTGAAACTAGATATAGAACATGCAATCATTCATAAAACAACATGAATAAATAAAGGAAAACATAACAACTCACCCTCACCGAAATCAATCAAACACGGTAAATCTGCAATTAACAAAATAAACAGTAAAAATTCAAAATCAAACATGCAAAAAAAAAAAAAAAAAAAAAAAAAAAAGAAACATGCAACAATATAAATCTATTAAACAGAAGTTAAGACATTAAGGAATTTGACCTACTATTTTACTTGTATATTCGATTTTTGGAATTTTGAGTGAATGAATGGCAAAAGAACATATAACAAAATAACAGAAGCGTACCCCATTGGAGGAAGCTCGCCCGGCCAACCAGCCACAGACATCAGCAAAGGTACAAAGCCCGATTGCACTGAAGAATCAGAAGACCAAATCACTAAATGAGCAACCCAAATGAGAGGTAGAGGGGAGCAAGCGAGCGAGAGTGAGAGAGAAACTAAGAAATTGAATTTGATGAAGCTCCAAACCAAGAAGGCGCAACTAACATATTTTTAGTTGCGCAAATTAATCTCCAAACCAAGAAGGCGCAACTAAGATATGTTAGTACCTTGTAAGTTATTTAACTTATTTGTTAGTTGCACAAATTAATCTCCAAACCAAGAAATTGATCATTGAAGAAGATGTTCCCATATAACACCCTTGCGTATTTGTTCAATTCGAATTAATGAAATCACTCTATTGTTCAATTCGACGATAACATGTACAAAGTTCGTTCTTTTGTCAAAAGATGAAATCACCTACTACATCTACGTGCATATGCATGTAGATAACATTTCATATATATATATATATATCATTACCCCACATCTTAAGGACCCATGCCATGGCTAATTGCCTGAGCTACTTAGAGCAACTCCAACGGGAGCTGGAGCTCGATGGACGGGCAATTTTGAAGACCCAATAGCCCCAACTATAACCTCTAGCCCATGCGGGCGATTAGGGAGGGGGGGGGGCCTGAGTGAAAGGCCCGACTCGAATCGATGGCCCGAGAACCTGAGGGCCAAATGATGCAACGCTGACGTCAGCGTGACGACAGCCACGATTTAATTATTTTTACTTCAGGCGCGCGTCCTCGACAACATTTCAAGCTTTGGGGCCCATGGTGCAAACGGTAGAAATGTTACCGTTGGTGGCCACGTGGCACGTTCTCGTCCTTTGGATTTCAATGGTTACTTTTTGTGGACCGTTGGATTTCCAACGGTAAAAAAAAATTTGAAACCTTCCGTAATATCAATCGTTGGATTTGAGATCAACGGTCCACGTTATTCGCCTTTAAAAATTTTAAAAAAATTCACATTAAAAAATTCTGAAATGTTACCGTTGTGCCACGTGGCACAATCTGAAGGGTTGGATCTCAATTTTTTTTTTTTTTTGGGATAATTAGAATCCCCCTACAATATTTTAACAACTTTTAGACCAAACATATGTTTCTTTTTAAGATTTGATTAAGACACTTTAACCAACAACCACGTCAGCATTTGTTGTTTATTTAAATTACATATTTTTTTAAGCTAAAATTCTAATTATCGGTTTCCAAATATGTCCTTTTATCAGTTTTTTTATTTTTTACTTTTATGTGGCCTCTTATTTAGGGGAATATTTTCTGCTTGTTGATAATGTTTGGAAATTAATCTTCACGTTTGAAATTTGTGAGCTCCCATTGCACAAACAATGTTTAGTACGTTTTTAATTACAATAATAAACACATTTGCCACGATAATTACTTTACGTACCAAATGACTAGTACGTTCAAAATTAAATATTACTTTACGTACCAAATGACTAGTACGTTCAAACTAATATCATTTTATGTACCAAATGACTGGTACATTCAAAATAAATATTACTTTACATACTAAATAAGTGGTGCGTTCAAAAGTAACATCACTTTATGTACCAAACGACGGGTAGGTTCAAAATTAATATTATTTATGTACCAAATTAATGACTGGTACGTTTAAAATTAATATTACTTTATGTACCAAATAACTGGTACGTTTAAAATAAATATTACTTTAAGTACAAAATAAATGTTACAGACTAAATTATCATTACAGATCGTGCAAAAAAATTGCTACATTACAAACTCGCTTTACATGCCGTGCCAAATATATATACATACCAAAATGTACAATGTACATTAAATAACGTACCAAAACACAAGGCAAAGCATACCTATATTTTGCGCTCATGATTAACAAATAGTTCAATTGCAGCTACAAATTAAGAGGGTTAGAAGAGAGTGGAAGACCTTTTTTTTTCATAAGAAAAACAAAATCATGCTCGAGGGACATAAGTTGTCATGCAGGTGGAAAATTTTTCTGGTAGGAAATAATTATAATTAATATATATTATAAAATTCAAATGCTTCTTATCTGCAGGGAGGATATGTATTATGCAGTATTTGTTTTGATTCAAACTCTGAGATATAAGTTAGGCAAGAATTTAGGAAACTTTATTTTTGTTATCGTGAAGAATTTAGGATTCTGGGCATCAGTGTTTTGCTTTGATAAAATCTATGGCAGGTTTTGTAATTTAAGTACTATAAAATGGGCAAATAAAAATCATGTGGCACCAAAATTGTAGAAAAATGTTTAATTAAATTTCTAAAGTGAACAGATGTTTAGTCTAAAAAATTTAAAAAGCAAGCGCCTATATCAAAACACCTTCTTTTTTTTTTTTTTTCTAATCCAATGGTAGAAATTAATTAAAAAATCCAAATTTTTTTTTTTTTTAAAATGATTGTACTTTTCTATAAATACCTTCTCATTATCTTCAACCTTACACCACAATTTCATATTTTCTCAAATACTTTCAACCACATTCCATTATTTCTCTCAAAGTTTCAATCCAATCGGTTTCCAACAAAATGACTAATGATATAGGTACGAATTGGATGTTTATTGAAGATGTTACGTTGTGTTCTAGCTGGGTTGAAGTTACTTATGATCCAATTACGGGTAATGAGATGTAGCTGCAAGAAATGTGGAGTCTTATTCATACCATCGTGAGAAAATTGATGGGAAAAGAACCAAAGAATTGATGTCCAATCGTTGGAGAATACTCAGCCAATCGTTTAGTCTTTGGAAAGACGCCTTCGCACAAACTAGTGCTAATCTTTGAAGTGGGGAAAATTTAGCAGATCAGGTAACAATATATTATTTATTTTTCTGTACTATACCCAAATTTACATTAGCTACTTTGATTATAATTATTTCTTCTCCCGCATTGTGTAGACACTTCAAGCACAAGCTTGGTATAATGCCAAAACCAAAAACAAAAACAACTCATTCACTCAGTGGGAATGTTGGAATATTGTCAAAGATTGTCCTAAATTCAGAGTTGTGCCTG
This sequence comes from Pyrus x bretschneideri, assembly GCF_019419815.1. NCBI lineage: Eukaryota > Viridiplantae > Streptophyta > Magnoliopsida > Rosales > Rosaceae > Pyrus > Pyrus x bretschneideri. Next base: position 2,980,313 of record NW_025999402.1, read on the forward strand.
TCGGTCAAGAAGTTGTCATGAACAACACCCCTATACACTCTACACCCGTTCATGACTTGCATGTTCATGAAACCGACACAAAAGAAGTGCCGGAAACGCCCCTTGAACAAGCGTTGGGGTCGACCCGTTATCCAATTAGGCCTCAAGGTAAGAAGGCTTCAAAGAGAAAAAGGAGTGCTTCCAAGAATGATTATGCAAAATATATGGAAGAACTTGTTCGCCAAGGTGAATTGACTTTGGTGCGGGAAATGGTTAAATTTGAGGCTGATAAGGCTAGAGATGAGGCAAAAGCTGCAGCTGCTAAGAGATTATTTCAAGCTAATGAGAAAGAAAGAGAACTACTTAGGTAAGAAAGGGAAAAACTTAAAGAAGAAAGAAGGGTTCAACAAGATTGTGACATTATGAAGGAGCCTGTTGAGGCGATGTCTTCAAATTATAAATATTTTTCGAATTCGGAGAAAGTGAACGTGGTGCGAAGGAGGCGTGCAAGGGAAGTGAGAGCAAGATGAGATGGTCTTAGCACCACAAAAGGAGATGATCCTAGCACCGCAAATTGGTTAGGTGATGATTTTCCATTCACGAAGGACTAGGGAATTTGTTTTTAATCGGAACTCATAATTTTACAATCACTTTGGGTTGTAATTTCTTATTTATTGAATAGAGTACTTTATGTCCAATTTATTGAATTTAGTACTTTATTTAAACTATGAGTATATTTATTTAATTTGGTAATTTATTTAAACTAAGAATCTTTATTCAAAGGACATAAACACACCAAATAAAATTACATAAACATACCAAATAAAATTACAAACACACAAAATTAAAAAAAGAAAAAAAGAAAAAGAAAAACTCACTAAATGAACTTAAAAAACACACCAAAAAAAATTAAATAAACACACTAAATGTCATATGTATCCCGACCTGGGAAGGTAGAAACATGATGGCCATCATCGTGAGGTGATGTAACCACAAGGGTAAGTGATGTGAAAAAGTGAATAAATTTAAAACTAATTAGAACTAATTATACTAAACAGTGAAAAAGTGCACAAGTCATTAATTCTGTCACATCTCAGTCCCGACTCCGCCGTAGCACGATATTGTCTGCTTTAGGCCCCAGCCACGCCCTCATAGTTTTGTTTTTGGGAACTCACGCGAGAACTTCCCAGTGGGTCACCCATCCTGGGATTGCTCTAGCGCAAACTCGCTTAACTTCGAAGTTCCGATGAACTCCGAAGCCTGTGAGCTCCCAAAAGGCTTTGTGCTATAGGAGGTGAGCATGTACATATAAGGCACATCACCCCCTCTCTGTTGGTCGATGTGGGATGTTACAATCTACCCCCTTAGGGGCCTGAAGTCCTCATCGGCACACTCGTACCATATGGCATAGTGGCTCTGATACCATTATGTCACATCCTAGTCCCGACTCCGTTGTAGCACGATATTGTCCGCTTTGGGCCCCGGCCACGCCCTCACGATTTTGTTTCTGGGAACTCACGCAGGAACTTCCTAGTAGGTCACCCATCCTGGGATTGTTCTCGAGCGAACTTGCTTAACTTCGGAGTTCCAATGAACTTCGAAGCCAGTGAGCTCCCAAAAGGCCTCATGTTATAGGAGGTGGGCATGTAGATAAAAGGCACATCACCCCCTTTCCATTGGTCGATGTGGATGTTACAAAATGAACTTAAGTTTCTTCAACTTGTTTCAATTCCCACTGGTGCTCTATCAAGTCAATTTGCTAGCATTGTGCATATATGGGTCCTGAAGTACAGTATATCGTTGAATGAACCTTTCATTGTAATGTCCATCCCTTTGTAATGGCTCATGTTGCACAGGTTCTTCGGTGGCGTCATGACCACAATATATTTGTGTTCTGGAATTATTCATCGTGTCTGGCTCATATTCATCAACGGCATCATAATCGTACTCATCTTCCACAATCATGTTATGAAGAATGATGTACGTCATCATGATGGATTGAAGCGACTCTAAATCAAACATTCTGGCAACACCCCTGACAATCGCCCAACGAGCTTGGAGGATACCAAAACAACGTTCCACATCCTTCTTACACCCTTTTTGATAGCTTGCAAAGTGTTTTTCCTTTGCACTTCGCGGACGTGGCACTATTTTGAAAAACGATGATCACCTTGGTTAAATGTCATCTGCTAGGTTGTATGGCCCATGGTACTTATGTCCGTTAATCCAGTACGTGACTCTTGGTGCTTTTTCTTGCAGGACATCGTTGAACACTAGGGATTGGGTAAGGACATTGAGGTCATTTTGAGCCCCTGGAACACACAAAAAAATGTGCCAAATCCATGTATCAAATGATGCCACCGCCTCCAAAATGATACTTTTTGCTCATTTTCTGTCCTCATAAGCTCCTTGCTATGCACTTGGACAGTTTTTCTAGGTCCAGTGCATATAGTCGATGCTTCCAATCATCCCAGGAAAACCTCGCATCCGAAGCCTTTGCAAGTCCATCTCAGTAGGTCTCTGGGGGTACTATGTGGTGTAGATAGATTCGATTACGGAGCAAAACCTCATTAAGGACTCAAGAATGGTTGATTTCCCTATCCCCGCTATCTTATCCACTTGGTCTGCATATGCTCCATATGCAAACATGCACAAGGCAGCAGTAATTTTTTGCGCAGGAAGGAGACCCATAACACCAAAAGCATCCTTCTTTTGCACAAAGTAAGAATCATGGTTGCAAACAACAATCATGATTTTATTGAACAAATGTCATTCCATTCTAAAACAACGTCTAAAGTATGTATCAGGGAATGCACTGTTACGGACAAAATAATCATCCAAGAGATCCGTACCTCATCGTTGTCTGCTTCTATCAATGTTTACAGAACTGCTGGGCCTACAGATCTGAACCACAACTTGGATGGCTCGATGGGAATGTGAGGCTCTTTTGCTTCTTGCTTCGTCATCTCTCCTTCTACGCTCCTCATCCTCTTCCTCTTCCATCACATTTTCGCCTACCTGGAGATTGAACATTTCTTCCCCTTGCTTAAACAATTCCTTCTCTTGCTCATCGATTTCCCATAGCATCCTTGAAGAAGACACTGTAAGAAAGAAGCATAAACTATGAATAATGATAGAGATTTTGATTTTGGTGTGTGATTTCTTAAGATTGATGGTGGGTTATATGGAGGAAAAAGAAAGGATAATATTGTAGATAATGTCATGTGGCATGCTGTCATTCGTTAAAAATCTAATCGAAATCTATCCTCAAATATTGTAAACAGATTGTGACACATGGCGCGACGTGATTAGTTAAAAATCTTATCAAAAATCTATCCTTAACGATTTTGAGAAGGCAACGACACGTGGCACAACGACATTGGATAATAATCTTATCGAAATTTATCATCAAAAATTGTCTTTTCGGATAATGACACGTGGCGCAACGAGAATGATTAAAAATCTTATCCGAAATTACAAATAAAATTATTTTGTATTATTTTATAAAATAAAAAATACTAATATTTTATTGCCTATTGTCATGGCTGTTCAATTTAAAGGTGAAGATGTAAAAGACAATTACTGTTAATTAAAGGTAATTACTGTTTACTGAGTGGATTCAATAGTAAGTTGCCCTAGGGGACTTTTGCAACGCTGGAGTTGCTCTTATGGACAAGGAAGAAAGTATGAGAAATGGGGACCTAACATAACGAAATGGGGGGTGCAAATTGTTGTCACATACTGTCTTATCGAACATAATTTAATATGAATGGATATTGATGTTTATGTCGTTTTCACATCTTTAATTCCATGCAGAATTAATACGTTGCTTTAAAACATTTCATTATTGAGACTTCAAGGGCACATGTACATCCTTGCCTTTTCCCTCACCTAATTAGTCGATCCGTTAATGGGCGGCAATTTGAATGAGTAATGTCATATAATTTATGAAAAGTTATTTAAATACATAATCTCTCTAATATTATTTTTTAAATTAGATATTTTGAGGTCATTTTCATAAGAAATGTCAAATTATAAGAGTCAAATTACAATTGATGGTTGATGTGATAATATAAAGTCTTATGTCAAATTTTGTACTTTTTCAACCGAATTATCAAATGTTATTTTCTTATTTAAATAGAGTTTTAAATGGTTGTGATTACTAAAATATTGTTGAAACAAAGTTTTTATAAATTGAAATGTTAGTGGAATAAGAGACCCACCATTAAAATGAATTAAAAATAAATTTGACATTGATATCAAATTTGACTCCTAATCACAGAGCCTTCAAATTGGATTAGCAAATAATACTTCAGTTAGAGAGATTTTTTATGTCAAATATGCACAATTGCATTCCACATACGATTTTGACATCTCCTTTGGAGATGCTCTGACGTCAAATGAGACGTTAAAAGGTCTACCTTAGCAACAACGGTAAAAAAAGACATCACTAGTGTTTTTCAACTGAAATGTCAATTCCTATGTGACATGACATGGAATGGCAGCATAGGAAGTTGCTGTCAAATTTGACAGCAGCTTCTATTTTTAGTAATTAATTAATGCATTTCATAATTTTTAGTCTTATCTTTTATTTTAAAAATACTATTTACAACTATAAAAGTAAATAATGTATTAAATATAGTTTAAATTTAACATATCAGCTAGAAAACAAAATTTAAAAAATGATCAATGTGTCCCATAAGTCTTCAAATTTAAATTTTAACATTTCTTTTGAATATGTTCTTTGAATTCATCTCACTTGGCACTCGTTTACTAGTCTTCAATGGACACATACCCTAGTTATTTTTTTGTCTTTTAAGTTATCTTCATGTTTTGATATCTCCATTATACGTACAGCCCTCCATCTACCATTGTGCCTTAATTTGACAACAACGGGAGCTTCAATATGATCCAGTAACCTTGAGGGTATCGTATATTACTCAAATCGGTCTCAATCATCGATATTGTTATCACATTATAGATAATTACGCACCGCATGAAATTTGGTAGAAGGGGTATGCTATTCACACATACTTCTTACATATTTTTTTAATATGCGATTGTCGGATCAACTGAATTAAAAAAAATAAAGAGACATAAATTAATAAAAGGTGTGAGAAGTTTAAAGAAGTGTGTGAATAGTACACCCCTTGGTAAAAAGTATCTCATTTCTCAATCATCGGTTTCCTCTCTTTCTTTCCCTTCACACTTTGTTGTTTTGTATTTAAAAGAATAAATTGTAACAATGATTCAACAACTTTAACTTAATTGGAGCAATGGTCCCTCAATTAAAAATATATTACCATTGGTTCTCTAACTCATCAAAACGTGCAGCTATGGTCATTTTCATCAACACCATTAGAACTTCCGTCAAAATGAGTTACGTATCATGCACGTGAGGTTGAATCAAGGGACAAATATGAAAAATCAAATAAGAAATTTTTTATCAATGATCCCTCAAGTTTAATCCAACTGGAGAAATAGTCCCTCAACTTTAACACAATTGGAGTAATGGTCATTCCAACATAACTCATCTGACAAAATTTTGACGGAGTTGACGAAACAGACCATAGCTACATGTTTTGATGAGTTGATGGACTAATGGTAATGAATTTTTAATTGAGAGATTATTGCTTCAATTTACTCTATTTAAAATATATATGACTAGGACTTATTAAACTTATAATTGTCTGCTTTTTTTTTTATATTATCATACCCTAATTCCATTTGAGGTAGAACCTAGATATTATACACAATGGAATGGTTCTTTTCATCTTTCCATCATCCAGTAATGTTTCACTTCTTAAATCCATTGTTCCTCGTTATTCATTAAGGAGAGTGGGTGAATTGAATAAGCATGTCAAAACCACATGCCCTTAGAATTAAAGTTAATCACTTAAAATAAAGCAAGGTGACATGTTGTACATCTCCTAATTATAAGAGTCATGTTAGATAGATTAAATTTGCAAACTAAATGATGTGTCACTAATAAGAAATAAACACGTTAATCAATAATTAAGTAATAATCCAATAATCAACTTCCAATTCATTTCGTTTACAAAATTTAGTCTCCCTAACTTTCCTCCTTGTAATAATGGGGTATACTATCCACACATCCCTTTTTACTTCTCACACACCCCTTGTTAATTTATGTTATTTGATCTTCTTCAATTTATCTGATTCGATGATGAAAATTAAAAGGGTGTGTCAGAAGTAAAAGTGGTGTGTGGATATCACACCCCATGATAATTTACCTTGTCAAAGAGTGCTTATATATTTTATGGGTTCTTCTTCCTTTTTCAATTTTTTTCTTTTTTTACAAATTATAACGTTAGTAGGTTAAATTGTTATGTGTTAGGGGAAGGGGGATTGGTGGTGATCGAACGTACACATAGAAATAATTAATTTTTGTCAATGCGGTAAGTGTCATCTACTTCTTCTTTTTTCATGTTTACTAAGCATTTTCCTTGTAGTGTTGTTTTTTTTTTTTTTGAACAAACAATATTATCTACACACTAGTACAAAAACACACTTGCACAATGGACAAAATTATGTTGCGCAAGGACATTTTTCACAACATTACAACGAAGCATCACGCAAGGACATTTTGCGAGATGGGTTTTTGCGTGAAGAAGCATTGCGTCTTGCAAAACAGTTTTGCGCAACGGGACATTAAGCGACGAAGCATTCCGTCGTGCAATGTTGGGAAAAAAGTAGTAAAAGCCTTAGTTTGGAGCCAGAAAATTGCATGATGGACCAAATGCGTCGCGCAAAGGGTTTTTGTGCAATGTACCAACTAATGCATCATGCAAAGGGTGTTTGCGCGACAAAACAACCTCGTTGCACAAAGGGTTTTTGCACAACGGACAAATGTGTCGCGCTAACACCCTTTGCATGACGTTATAAATCTCCATTGCACAAAGAGCCTTTGCACGACGTGGTTGGTCCGTCACGTATTTTTTTGAAAAAAATCATTGTAATCAGAGTTAAAATAACAATCGAATTAGTTCATTATATTCATATAGGGTTAAGGAGTGTAGCTAAAAAAATCATCAAAATCGAAGTTAAAATAACAGTTAAATCGTGATTTTTCGTTTATGAAAAAAGTTTTGTCTCGTTACTTGATCTCTGAATGTTTGTTTTTTACAATCTCTAGCGTATGCGATCTTGAAGTATATACAAACAAGTTTGACGGTTGGATCATTGAAATAGTTTCGTAGAATGCGTATCTCATCAAGACAATAAATTCAACAAACACTTAGAGTTTATTTATACTTTCATTAAGTAATAACATATGATTTTATGATATCCACTAGTGTAAGTATTTTAAATTGAGGATCGAGTTCATTCATTGTATTCATATAGGGTCAAGGAGTATAGCTGTAAAAAGTCATCAAAATCGGAGTTAAAATAACCGTTAAATTGTGATTTTTCGTTTATTACCGTCGAAAAGTTTTGTCCTGTTACTTGATCTCTGAATGTTTGTTTTTTGCGATTTTTTTGGCATATGCGATCTCGAAGTATATACAAACAAGTTTGACGGTTTGATCGTTGAAACTAGTTTCTTAGAATGCATATCCCATCAAGTTGAATGGTATATATATTTATTAAGTAACTTTAAATTTATTATTGTAGTTCAGATTAGGTTTTTGTTAGAAAAATATATTATTGTGGGTTTTATGTTATAAAAAATAAAAATAAAAAAATAAAACGTTTGAAGGGAGTAAAGTCACATTTTTAGTAAATTTTGTAATAATTATTATTTTTTTAAATATAACTTGCGCGACACCACAATGAGATCATTGCGCAAAAACCAATAACACGACGTCATAATGTATACATACATCGCACAATTGTTAAAATTTTGGCGGTGTTTTTAAATTTTCCCAAATTACTCTTTTTAATTGGACAAAATGAGGGTGCAATTGGAAAAGAGTCTAGACACTACCCACCCATCTGCCACTTAGTCTCTCTCTTCCCTTTCTCTCTCACTCGGTCTATCTTCCCTCTCTCTCACTCAGTCTCTCTCTTTCCTCTCACTCATCTAGCCCGCTCTCTCACTCCTTCTCGCTCTTATCTCCCACTGCGTTAAACGAAGACAAAGACGAAGGAAGACAATAACCACTACCCACCCATCTGCTCTTCGCCGTTTCCTCAATGCCGAAGGTCCCTTCACATCTCTCTTTGTCTCTCTCTCAATTTTTGCTTTTTGCTTTAATCATTCAACATATGATAATTAGGGTTTTATTTGGTGAGTGTTGCAGGAATTTGTTGTTAATTTAAGTGTAATTTAGGGCATGTTTGGTACTTTACTTGAATCCAACTTTTTAAACTCAAAAACAATTTTCAGGTTTTAGGCCTTAAAAACTTGTTTGGTATGACTATTTTCAAAAACTGAACTCAAGACTAACTCAAAATATAGTCTATTCTCTAAAAACATAAAAAGTGAGTTTTTAGAGTTTCTAAACTTAAACTCACTCATTTCTTTTATCTCTCCTCCCCTCACTCCAAATCTATCTCTCTCTCTTTTCTTCGTTCTCTCTCCTCTTCCTTTTTTTTTTTTTTTTTTGACCTTTTTCGTCTGTCCTTCAATTTGTTCTCTTCATTCTCTCGATTCTTTCTCTCACTTCTTCCTCTCTATCTCGTCCGATCCTCTCTCTTCTTTCTCTTTCCTTCAATCATCTCTTACTTTTTTTTCCTCCTCTCCTCTTTCTTCCTCTCCTACGACCCCTTCTTTTTAGATTTCTTTGTCTAGTTTTAGTCATAAGATTTAAAAAATTTAAATCGCAAACCTATTAAGTTTTTGAGTCTTAAAGAAAATTATTTTCAAGAAATGTTCTTAAGAAATGTTTTGAGAAATGATAAAAAATTTCAAATAGGATACCAAATAGGCCCTTAAGTTTATGTGCAAATATTAGATCTAAATATAATCAGTAAGCTAAAATCATTCGATTCTTTGTACTTGTATGCTGGGATTTGGTAATCTGAGTGAGTTGGGGTGATTTTGGGGGGTTTCTGGGATGAGTGAGTTGGGATGGTTTTGGGGGGTTTCTAGGATGGTCCAGATTTCAATTTTAGTTTGTGTAATTAGATTTCAATTAGAAAAACACTTGGTACATCAAAATTGGAATTCAGATTTCAATTAGATTGCTCAGTTAATGGGTCGTTTCCCAAAAGCAAAAATGGACATGGTCATGGAGTTAAACCCCAATTCTTTTCAGTTTCACCCTCTATGATTTGAGCACGCAGAAGATGAAATATGGTCCCCCTCTTTTGGTCCTAGTAAACGATATGGTCCTAGCTAAAACTAGTACTGTAATTGGTCATTTCCTTCTGAACGGTGGAAAGTGATTTCAGCATACTTCGTACTTTCTATTAGGATGGTTAATGGGTACTTTCTATTATCTGTGGCAGTGAGTGGTGGCGTTTGTGCTTGTGACGATGATGATAGGATATGGAGTATCCATGGGCACCCATTGACCATCCCTACTTTCTATATATGTACTTTGTTTATTTGTCCATCTTTTGATAATTATAAGAGAATCAGAAGATAAAAAATAACAAGTATGTGCCAAAAAAAAAAGTGTGCTAGCATTTATTTACATGATCTCTGATGAATAATGTTTTTGGTAATTTTTTATGTTGCAGAACGTACAAAAAGAAAGAGTAAAGTTTAACTAGGCAATTGAATTTACTGCAAACATGACATGAGCTCTTTGGATGAAAAGGTGATCAGCACCCTTATAGAGTGTGGGAGGAAACATGTTTGCGGTCTTACTGACTGTACCGAAGATACACCCTTAATTGATGAGCATTACTTTTTTTTTTTTTTTTTTTTTTTAACATAGAATTACTGAATTAGTTTACTTAATTTCTACATGTAAGGTGGCATTTTCTATTTACTTAGCTTGCAAATTCTCATTAATGTTATAAAAATAAAAACTGTTATGCACATGTTAAATTGTAATTTATCTACAAAAAGAATGACTCATGACTAGCGCTAAGAATATTTCTTTGATTTTTTATTTGATATGCATTTGCCCAAATTGCTCTTAATTTTTCGTTTATTTTGTTTTGTGTTAGCGTTTCTTTGTTTAAACCTCGGGGAGACTTTTGTAGTTGCTTTTTTGTTTTGGGATTAGATTACATTGGGTCGAGTCACAGATTCACTTCACAATTCTAATATTGGTAATTCTACAGACACCCAAAAGTTCTATCCAAACACCAACTATTGACTATAGAAGTTGATAGCTTTGTTGATATGTATGAGCAAGGCACTTAATTAATTGGCTCGATTATTGGTCCTTGCTCATTATTGAAACACATGTGAATGCTACTGCATGTGTGCTTTGAGTCATCTGCTCCAAAACTACTTTTGAATTAGTATTGTTTTTACCTTTGCAATACTGTTATATATATGTGAACAAATGCAAGAAAGGATATGATATTACTTTGGCTGCTAATTGATGAGTTTCAAATGCAAGAAAGGATTAGTTTCTAATCCCAGGTAGCAGCCCGGGATGCTCGGGAAGCCCAGATTGCAGCCTAGTTTTCGGCCCAGGATGAGAAGATGAGCATGACCTTACATGCCTTACAGATGCCCAGCCTCCAAATCCTAATGCCAGCACCTGATCTTGCTCCACCTTTGACCTCCCAGCCACTTCGCCCAGTCGATACCTAGTAGCCTGATGCATCAAACCCAGACGACTAATTGTTGTAGTTTTTTCTTTTATGTTCGGACATCTTGTATGTATATTTTCATATGTTTTATAATTAAATACTTTTTCTTGGTTTATTAATTATTATTTATAATTTAATTAAAATATTTTTCCAAAAAAAAAAAGGGGCTTACGCAATGACGGAAATACACAGTGAAGATTTAATCTCATATAATGTACAATTGAATCGGTTCGGGCCGAGGGTCCATTTTCTTATATATTGGGATCCACCTCGCCCCGCTTATTATAGAGCCCCGTCCCGTTTTGAATTTACAATATTTGGACATGCCCCGAACTGCATAGACGCACCTCGACTCGTGGGTACAAGGCCTGTTTGCCCACCCTAGGTAAGACTGCTTGCCCTAGTGGTGTGGCGGCTCAAGCCTTGTGTCTCTAGCAGGAGTTCATCTCTGCCTCTTCCCTGCCTCCTTCCTCGTCTGCTGAAGCTTCCACAACCTCCTAGGTTAAGCCTTAAGCCGGATGTTTTAAGGTCAATGTTGATGGGGCTCGGATAGAAGACTTAAAGGTCAGTGGGGTAGGCATTATTATCCGAGATGACAAGGGTCTCTTTGTGGCTGCCTTGGCAAAACGTTTTGATTTCATTTTCTTTCCCTTGCAAGCGGAGGCGTTGGCCGCTCGAGAGGGTGTGGGTTTGGCGATGGATATGAGTCTTCATAATTTGATTATTGAGCGTGATTCTCTCCATATCGTGAATGCTTTGAATGATGGTTCTCCTAATATGTATGTATTGACTTGCTTCTATGAAATATACTACTGTTTCTTTAAAAAAAAAAATGAATATGTTTATTTTCATAAAAAAAAAAAAAAATTTAATAATGATAACTAAACTTAAACATAAATAACAAAATACATTATTTAGTCGCACATGACACTATCGCAGTGGCGGAAAACAATCATGTGTATGCACCTTGGTGCACATAAGATTCTCATCGATCCTCCTCTCCCTATTAACATCTTTATCCACTAATGCTATTGTTTGTAAATAAAATATAAAATAGATAAATTGTTTAGTCAAGTTGGTTAGAGCAGTAGGCTCCGTCCTCTACATTCAAGTTCGAATGCTAACCTCTCCATAATGTGGATTAATTTAGTGTAGAATATCATTAATATTTAAAAGGTTAAACAATACAGTCAAATAGAACATTATTGTTTAAACTAAATTGCAACAAATCAGTACAAATGAAAATTGAATAAAGTAATGCTCTCCTCTCTTTAGTGTGGACAAATTTGGTGTAGAACATCATTTATTTAAAAAATTGAACAATATACAATTTATTGTATTAAACTAAATTCAGCAAATTGCAACAAATCAATACAAACGAAAGTGAATAAACAATTGATTTGTATGAAAATCGAAACTTGAAAATTGAAATGTCCTTGCAAAAATTTGTAACGCACACGCGCTAGTAGTTATGCAGGCATATGTTCACTAAGATACAATAATCTCATTTAAAGTCCTTGTTCGGACCTAGATCCATCCGCCTGGATGAACTCTTTCTTTGGTGGGGTGGTGTTCATCCAACATCCAAATAAGTATTTTCAGTCCCATAACCACTTGGCTTTTAGGCCGAGGTTCAAGAGAATAGGGAGTAATGTTTGGACCTAGATTTATCATCCCTCATTCGAGTCAAGGAGCGCGCATTCGAGTCAAGTGGGATGACGGCGCATTCAAGTTAAGTGGAATGAGCGCCTTTTAGTTGAGCGACTTACTTCCAATTGATGAGCTACATATGCAAGCCCACGTAGTTTGTTTCCCAAGTCGGCTCACTTGAGGTTGATCATGTCTTAATCCAAGTGAGCCCAATTCACCTTCTTAACGAATTCGCGATTCTAAAGGAGTTCAAATAACTGTAGCAAGATCAATGCTCGTGATAAAGTTGTCAAGAGGGAATAAAACTTCAAATTTTCAACGTGAATTGTGGAGAAACGTATCAAAAGCCAGACCAATATTAAGGTTGATGAAGGCAATAAAGAATCAGATGATTGTGCTGGCGTTGATTGAAATTTCAATAGTATAAATAGAACCCTTTAGGCCATTTGTTAGGGGTCCTCCATCAACCACACTTTTGCACTCTGTTGTTCTAATCTTCTATTGTACACTACGTAGAATTTATCTTTCTAATTGTTTTTAATTCTTCGCTTAAATTTCATGCTTACCTAGCACTTCAATTCAATAATTTAAAGTTTATTTCAGTATTTTAATTTTGTAATGTAGATTTATTTTCGCTTCGCACTTTAATCTTGAATTTTTTTACTTTATAGTTGTGTTCCTTATCAAATCAATCACCATGACCGTTGCGTTCAAATTAGTGCGATTCATCGTACACTCTCACATCACCTACCACACCACCGATAGCTAAATTCATTACACATCCATCACGTGCGAGTATCTTGATCCAAGAGATTTCTCACCCATCACAAGAACATTCGAATTCACCCATCACATAACAAGACCCATAGTTCAAGATTAATTACCCCCTTCAACGCCCTTGCACATAAGGCACGGAGAGTCTAGAACCCTTCTTTGGTCACAATCGTTTTGAAAGAACCTAACGAAGTGCAAATCACATTTTACTCACTTGGCCCCAGGTTGCTAGTTGGCATGCCCGTAACACAAACTACAAGGATCAACAAATCCCGAAACCCTCAACGTGTGACCGAGACCGATTGTAAGAGCAACAGTCCTGTGATTCTCTCACTCACTTATATGTGTTCTCGTCATGATAAAATGTTCGTAACTATTTAGTTCTTTCTAATTTTCATGTGAAAGTCTAATTGTTGACTTTTAGTGTCCTTTCAAAGAACAATCACAACTGTTCTGTGTGAGTATTAATGAATATTAAAAATTATTTTTGAATTAATAATTATATGATTAAGGAGACCCAAAGTAACAATCGAATGTCACAATCTAGGCTAGTGTGCAATTTTTTAGCAGTGAATTAATAGTTAAGTTCTGTTGGTAACATATATAAATAAAGGGGAGACTTTGGATGCAGTTTCTATCTATTAATATTCTTAGACTAAAATCTTGTTGGTTTCAATTTTTTATCTAAGCCCCTGAAATTAATGTGATAATTTATTTTTATTTATGTTACTATATATTTTAAATTAAAATTTGAAATTTATAGTTGTTTATGTTAATGAGATTTTAAATAAATCCCATAATTTATGGGATTAAAAATATTAAAATATAAATTATATTATTGTGTGTGTATGTGTGTGTGTGTATATATATATATATATATATATATAAAGATGGGTACATTCATCAAAATTAACAAAAAAAATTATTGTACCAAAATATGGGTACATTATTCAAAACCACACCAAAAAAATATATATATTAGGCTTAATAACATTAGTAAATTTCTTTGATAAAACTTGACATGGATGCATTCTCAAAAAAAAAAAAAAAAAAAAAAAAAGGATGTATCCATATAAGTTTGAAAATGGATTAGAAAAAAATTGAATAGATTTTATATTTAAAAAAAATGGTTTTTTTGCTAGCAAAAAATTGTACATTTTACATATAACAAATTGGTATATTTAAGAATGGGTACATTTTATGATTAAAAATTTGAAAAAATTACATGAATGGGTACATATAAGATTAAAAAATTGACAACATTTTTTAAAAAGCTAATGGGTACAAACTTATTCTAAGTTTTTATTTATTTTGGAAATTTTTTGGATTAAAAATTAGTTAGGAGTTTAATAAAGGTGTGAGTATTAAAATACTAAATCAATTATTAATTTTTATTTTAAAAAATTATGTAACTGACATGTAAATTCATTATTACATTAGTGTTAGGGACTTTGATCAAAATTTGAAAATTAATAAAGTTTTAGTCAATGAACAGTAACTAGGGACCGGATACTAATTTTTCCTAAATAAGTTTACAAGTGAATCATAGGCAAGTGCATATGTGGCTAATGTCCGATTTTTTTTAATAAAACATTATTTTATTTCAATGCCAAATATTTGGGCTAAGTTATAAAATGGTTTAATAAAACATTATTTTATTTCAATGCCAAATATTTGGGCTAAGTTATAAAATGGTCAACCATATACAATAATTAACTTAGACTATAATATTTGTGAGCCTAAATTGAAACATTTCACTTACAAGTAAAGAATAATATTACAAGACTGTAATGTTTGTTGTTGAACCAAATTTTCGCACCATCATGCATAGAAAAGTACAAGGACGACCACCTACAAAAGAGAACAAACAACTGTGAAATCCCTAAGGTAATAGTGTGTACCAACCAAAGGTTCTCTAACAATCAAATTAGTAAAAGTTTAGAACTCAAGCAGTGGCAAGAAAGCGAGAAGCGATATATATGCAAAGTGCATAACATCATAACACCTTTGATGAACCCTAGAAGGGTGTATTTATATTAGTCGGGAGAATAGTGACGTGTAAAGCCGAGAGAATCCTAAATAATATCTAGAATAAGATCTTATTTCGCTTTAGGATTGTGATTACTTGTGGCTCAAGTCAATCCCTAGATTGTAGAAATCTCCAAAAATATAGGAAACATCCTTAGTTGAATCTGATTTCCCTGTCTTGCGAGCAAGCATGGTCATTCTCGAGAATACTTGCGATCATTCTAGATTCTAACAGGGCATGGTGGCACCGTTGGTCAGTTTGTACGGTCTAGCCCAATCAGAGCTACCTAGTCCATGACTGGACTATAGAGGCACTTATATTCCAACTTGTCTTACAACGACTGAAGAAAATTCGTGGTCCTACATTTGTGGTAATTATATGCCGCTAAATTAAATGGTCATTAGCATTAACACAACATTTAATTTTTTATTTATTTTGGGACACAATTATTAACTCTCTGAATCGTCTCATCTCATTTTTTTAACAAACGATAAACTGATTACACTTAAATTCATCTAATCTACGAAGAGAGAGACTTAAACCAGAATACAAAACATAAAACACACGCCGTTCTAATCAACTTGATTAAACTATTATGCATTCCATCGGTCAAAAGTTCAAGACCATGAAACGAATGGGCCAATGATGAACTTCTTTTTAAGGTGAAATTAGAATCTGGAGCCCAAAAATATAAAATAAAATAATCTGCAAAACTCTCTTAACTTCAGACTGGGCTTATAGAAAGTAGCCCAAAACATGTGTAATCCGAAGCTTGGCCATCCCATTAACAGCATAGTTCATTGCAGGTAGTTAGTGGACTTTAAAATGGTTATAATCAGAGCCCATTACAATCCAAAATTATACTAAGAGCTTGTAAAATTGTAAAGAATATGATATTAGCTTGTTTTGAATTTCTATCGGTCATACTTTTTATACAGGAAACACTTTTATTATAGGTACTTTTATTAGAAATTTCTTTTTTATTAGAATCACGTCAAATTATTGAACAGATATTCAAGTGCATTTTTTAAATGCTTCTTGAATAAGTATCTAAGTACTTTTTAAAAAACACTTTTATAGTAAATACTTTTAAATTTTTTGTCAACCATAATCATAAAGTAGTTTTGATTGTTAGAAAGCGTTTTTAACTCTTTAAAAAACAATTCCAAACATACCATAATATACAGATACACTACAAAGAATCAGTAACTCAATAATGTAAAAGAAGCTGAATGTGGGGGGAGAATCCACTACATAGTTCTCCTATTGATATGCTAGGAATCTCCTTTTTGTTCCCACATTTTCAAGGTGACCTTCTTGTGGGTCGTCTTGGTGTCTGCCACAATGTGTTGTTGCAATAGAATTTAAGAGGCAAATACTAGTGGGAAGACAATTAAAAACATGGCCGGGTTGGAAGAAACGCTTTGATTTTGGCAATTCATTTCTCTAAAACACAAACCTATGCCCCCCTGGTTTCTTAGCACAATTCAAAGGTATCTTACAATACTAATTGTGTGACATATGATCATCGTACCTCAAAAACTTAAAGTGGGTAAAATTCATTGTGAATGTCAATGGGTTGTTGATCAAGTCACTTGATTATTGAGTAACTTGATATCCAAACTGCTTGATACTCTAGTGATCTAAACACTCTAAAAGAGCAAGAATTGTAGAGTCTTAATGCTAATTTTGTGAAACCAATTTTGTATAACTTAGATAATATATGTCATGGTGGGACATTGATTGATTGGATTATCATTTGGTAAATCTCTCCTTATAAAAGGATAGATGGAGAGAAATTCTAGTCATTTAAAAGGTTTGTTCCTGCTCTCACAATGATTATTCTTATACACAATACCAAAACCCTAAGCACTTGATCGAGAACACTTTTGGTTGCTGAGAGTTAAAAACTCATTTGTCATCTGCAAGAGAGATATGGCTTCCTCATCTGCAGGTTGGTTATTTTGCAGTCACTAGGCTTCTAGATTGATATCGTACACATGTGCTAATAACCATAACTTTGTTTTTAAAACCATGACTTAACTGTTATACAATTAACGTTTGTATGATGAATGTTATATCTACATATTTGTATTTGTGATCCTAGTAACTTGTTGACGTTTAAATAATATCTTACAATTAAAAACAAGTGAACACAATATAATAAGTTAAACACTCTTTTTATGTTCAATGACATCATGTTCGTTAATTTTAAACTTAAGCCGGTAAATAAAATTGTGT
This sequence comes from Pyrus x bretschneideri, assembly GCF_019419815.1. Classification (NCBI taxonomy): domain Eukaryota; kingdom Viridiplantae; phylum Streptophyta; class Magnoliopsida; order Rosales; family Rosaceae; genus Pyrus; species Pyrus x bretschneideri. The sequence goes on from NW_025999402.1 coordinate 2,997,666, forward strand.
AATGCAAGTGATGCATTTCTTTTGTGAGTATGACATTCTTCTTCTATCAACGGCATCTTGGATTCATATTTTCCCTTTCTTTATTATAATTTAAAGTCGTAATATCACTTGTAAGAAAATAAAATATATCAATATATCAAAAAGTGATGTGTAAAACATCAACCAAGCGAAAGAAGTTAAAGGTTAGATATAGTTCTCACGCGTAAAGAGAAAGAAAAGGTGTTTTTTCTTTAATCTCCTTCTTTCTCCTTTTGTAACAACACACAGAAAACTTTCAACGTTAGCCATTAATCCCACATTGAAGTTCCATATATACAAACCAGTAACCTCTCAAGGAAATTTGGAAAAGAGTTGCAATCAAGGGCCTTCTAATAAAGCTGGTGGCTCTCAACCTTTTTCCTCTTCTATATTTCACGTGTGGAAACATTCTGAGTGCCTAATCTTACAGCAACTCTTTCAGTGAAAGATCTACTCATGTTTCATGGAATCTCCCAAGTCAAAAGGATTATTACAAATTGGACGGTTCCTATTACTACTTGAAGGGACAAATGCTTTTAGTTATCATCGTTAGCTTTATTTATTTATTCTTATTTTAATTACATTTTGGTTTTTACAGGTCGAGCTCGATTTGATTGGTTAGCTGGAACTGCATAACCAAGGCCAGGTCTGCATAATTTTGTGATGTTTTCTGTACAACCAGCCATAGATTAAAACTTTTTTCCAAGTTTGGGGGAACATAAATTGTAGTTCCTCTTTCTTTTTATTTTCCTCCCCATTTCTTTTTAGGTCAATTTCTCCATTAAGAGGTAGCTATTGAGCTTAACGAGAGTCGTTTGATAAACATTGTGTTTTAAGGTTTTTGTTTTTGTTTTCACTATTTTATAAAAATTAAAAAAATAAAAATTGGTTAATAATTGTTAAAAAAGAGATTATTTCAAACCCAACCAAAAATAAAAGGAAAAACACCGCCTCCCTTCAAATTTGCAGGCCCTAGTAGAGTCCCTACTACTACACTACAATTCTCAACTTCAAGTCTTCAAGTACCTTCACTTCCAGAATCGTGGATAAATGATCTGATGTCCCCACATGCATATGAGTGGAAACCCTAACCCTAGGGGAATTGTGCTCCAGGGAGCACCTGATTCCTTCTGCACTTGCACACCACTTATTCAACTGAATACAACATCACGTGGAGGGACTCAACTATGTTGACGTGGCATCACAGGACAGGTGGAGAGGGGTGGAGAGCCGAGGTGGCGGAGGTGTGTAAGAAGAGGATTGTTTGTTGGGCAGCTGTCTTTTGTCTTAGGGCCAGGAGCACGTGACCACCACGAGGGTCCCCCTCGAATGTCTGTCTTCGACCCGTCCAAACAATTAACCCAATTCAAACCTCTCTCCACATATATAAGCTTCCTTAAGATCGTCTTATTATCATCAGTTAATCCATTGATATCTTATACATAAATGCTTGACAAGCTAAACTTCTATGTATGTGTATTGGTGGATCCCATTCCCCTTTCAACGCCCATCTATCAAACATAATAACTAAATATCAGTTTTAGCAATTATATATATATATATATATCAGTTTTAGCAATTATATATTAGAGTTACTTACCATTATCTTTCATTTTTTAGTTTTTTTTAAATGATTTAATGTTAATGAAAAGAGAAGACTACATGATTCAGCCATGACACCAAATATGGGTAAACACTCTCCAATGACCAATGTCAACATAATAGTGGTTGATGCATATTAGCTACACATTTGCATAATAACACAACAATTCTATAGTGAAGGTACACTTAAGAAACTAAACTCGCCCAAAGTGAGACTACAAACACACACTCTCTCTCTCTCTCTCTCTCTCTCTCTCTCTCATCCCAAAGCCTCAATCAGACTTTGATCAACCCACTCACTGGTAGAACTCCTCACCCCACCCCCCCCCCCCCCCAAGGCACCACCATGAACACTGAAAAATGCCACAAATTCTGGTCATCTAGTTCGTTTGGTTCGCCGACGCAAGACACGAATCCCATAAAACTGGGACGCAAACTCATTGTGTTTTGGGTGAATGAAATTCAATGGGATCCAGAGAGATCATGTCTTCGTTCATAGGATCCCAAGTACCGGGATCAATCGAAAGTTCAATTCTATCAAAACTACTCATTTCTGTCACACTAATTTGTAGGAGGCGAGGAATCCGGTAACTATAGCCATGTTGAAAATTCATTAATGAATATTGTTCACCCGTGTTTTAATAAAAAATAAAAAAACTAGTTTTTGAAAGCAACTCTCAGTTGCTTTCGCATTTTTGATTTGAATGATCATGATTTTGAAAAGAAAAAAAAAAACTAGGTTTACTTGAGTTACCAAATACAAGTTGGAGCCTACCTTTTTCATCACCACTTCTTATAAAATAAAATAAAATAAAATTAAAAAGCAGTCTTAAACCAATAATTAGGTTTGCTCCACTTAGGGTTTTCTTAGAGAGAGAACACTTGGAATGAAAATTTTAATTTTAAGTTAGGGAACTGCTATCAGCACTTTAAATTTCTTATTTTGCACTCAAAACTTTTTTTATTTAGAAAGAAAAATACAATTGTAAAGTGTCACATGAAATTTTTGGAGATAACAGTTTCTTTAGTTATTACTAGCATGATACTTGATACTTGACATATATATTGTAGTTTCTTGCTTACTATAGATACTCATGTCTACAAAATGAGTAAGTAAATGTATAAATAAAAAATATAATCACATATTAGTTGAGGAGAACTAGTAAGTTGGAACAACAGTCGATATTTCTTCTAGTATTAGTCCCTTCAAACTTTGTTAGTAAACGGTAAAATGGAAATCTCATGTCAAGGAAAACTTAGGCGCAATTGTTTCATTCATCTCCGTTCTATATCTTTCTCACAGTCATGTGATGAGAGAATATATGAAATCAGAATAGGTAAGTTTTTCTGGTATGATCAGACCCCTTCACACAGCAAAGTGCCGAAACTTTTGAGCTGGGACTTGAGGGAGAATCAAGTTTGAGGGCTGGTATGTGCCTTAACTCAAAATATCCATTATGTTTGATATCTTAGTGGATCCCTACGTGCCCTACACAATATTTTCTCTACATCAATGGCCATGCTTTGACAATATCCTTTCTTCCTTTGACCATAAACTTAAGAATCTAAGTGTTCACCAAAAAAAAAAAAAACCTTAAGAATCTAAATTCGGTTTTATCTGCTAAAATTATGGTGCATGACAAGGTCAATGGACACTAAACAAAATGAGATGATTTTTTAGAAGTCTTCTACGCACTTTTTTTTATTGTCAACCATTAAATTGAAAATTTCTAACGAAAATAACGATCACAATTAAATAAAGATATGTGAGATTAAATTTGTAAACTAAATGATGTGTCATCAATAGGAATAAGCACATTTATAAACGTTAATAAACCAATCATCAACTTTCGTGTTCTTTAGTTTTCAAAACTTTGTTTATAAATTTAGTCTCCCTAGTATTACCCAATCCAAAATATTCAAAGTGTATCCATGCTCTCGTGTCATGATCCACAATATATCACTGGACTAGTAGATATGGTAGCAGGTAGCGGCATTGAAAGGATTGATAGGAACTAAATTAAAACTGAGTGATATTCGCATATTTAGGTGATTTCCCATTAAGCTTGGAGATACAATCTTCAAGGTTCTTATACCACCACTGGTTGTTTCTTCACTGGGACAACGATGTGTGATGAAATTTCTTGTAATGAAGCAGACAGGTGAGAGACCCTCGCAGGTGCCATAGCAATACGTAAAAGATGGTCCAACGGTGGTGATGATGTGCTAAGATTAATTGCGTATACATGCGATAATTTGACTGTAACATCATTGGTCAGTATCAGCTCATTCATCGTATTTGTCGTAGCATTCTTCTAAATAAAAGCTGCTGGTTTTCACTATCAAATTCCAACTATTTTAGGGCTAGCTATTTAGTGTGACATAAAATGTAGACGAATGTTGTGCCGTTTGCAAATATTTTCCTAGCTTGTCTTATCCACAACATAATTGATTGTTCCCTCTGAGATATTAGGGGATGAAAACTGGAATTGAATAATGTGACAAGATGGCAAGTTCAGTACACGTTACGATCTATTGCGATCATTAATACCTAAATGATCGTCCCCATCTAATGCGAAACGAAAGTGGAAAATAGAGAGGAATTGTGAGGGAAATAAAGTAGATAAAATTAATAAATTAGTGTTGATTAACTGTGTGCATTGCGTTTGTTCAAACAAAAATGTAACTACTTGAGCACAGACTGGAATTCCAATAATTAGGTACTAAGCAAAACAGTTAGGTACTAAGTGTACTTAGGTGCATATACTTCTTAGGCTTCTCCTTCTGCGGCTTAAACTTTTGAAAGCCACCAAATGTTGGTCACCTTCGCCGGAACTTCACCCAAATTAAAGAGGTGTTAGAGTATTGAATTACTATTCATATATATGTGTGTGTGTGTGTGTGTGTGTTGGTTATACTAGGGTTTGCTGTTTGATAATTATTTTGTTTTTAATTTTTGTTTTCCTATTTATGTGATGTGGGTCGAATAAAAGTATGCTAAAAGATAAATGAAAGGTCGACAAGAATGGTGAAAAAAATATGAAAGCTATAACACACAAAATGAAAACTAAAAGGGTTAATTTCAGTTTACTACCCTTAAGTTTCATGGTTTTCAACATTTAGAACATGGAGTTTTTTTTGTCCCAGAGTCATACCTAAAGTGTTAATTTTGGGACAGTCTCATACATCTATTAATCTAACTGTTAAGTCTCCCGTTAAATGATGACATGGCGCACACGTGGACAATGACTAGGCGCCACATGTCAATATGGGGCCCACAGAATATTAAAAAATCGAAAATTAAAAAAAATAAATTTATGGGCGTTCCTGACCCTCTCCCTCATTCTCCATCTCTTCCCTGCACCCATCCTCCCTACACACCCACTTATCTGCCCCGCTCCCTTCCTTCTCTCATCTGCACCCACCCAACCTCTATACCATACCCACCCCCACCTTCTTCACCTCCCCTCCCTTCTCTCTCCGCCACCCTTTTCACCCAATTCCTCCCATCAAATCGTCGTTGTAACATCCCACATCGCCCAAGGGAGTGGATCTTGTAAGCCTTATATGTATATTCCCATCTCTACCTAGCACGAGGCCTTTTGGGAGCTCATTGGCTTCAAGTTCCATTAGAACTCCGAAGTTAATCGAGTTCAGGCGAGAGTATTCCCAGGATGGGTGACCCATTGGGAAGTTCTCGTGTGAGTTCCCAAAAACAAAACTGTCAGGGTGTGGTAGGGGCCCAAAGGGGACAATATCGTGCTACGATGGAGTCGAGCCCGGAATGTGGTGGGGGCCCAGGCGGGGATGTGACAGTCGCCATATTTGAAATCCCCAAACTTGTAGCCGTCACCAAGGCTTCCAAGATCAAGATCGTTCAGTGATCGAGACGACGATTTGCTATCTCCAAAACGCTGATCTGCTATTGGCTCCGTTAATCCACCACCACTCGTGGCAAACCTTCAATAACACTGACACATTTGTGCGGCAGCGAGGCCTGCGTCATACCCAGATAGGTGGAAGAGGAGCAAGCAGAAGGGTGGGTGTGAGAGGTGGGTGGGTGTGAGGGGATGGTAAGTGCATATGAGAAAAGGAGGGAGAAATAGGGGAATGGGTGGGTGTGCGGGGAAGATGGGTGCAGGGAAGAGAATAGAGGGGTGAGGTAGGACGCCCAGTTTTTCATTTTTTTTATTTTTTATTTTTAACATTTTTAATATTCACGTGGACCCCATATTGACATGTGGCATCCAGTCATTGTCCACGTGAGTGCCACTTCATCAGTTAACGGGAGACTTAACAGCCAAACTAACGGATGTATGAGACTGTCCCAAAATTAACACTTTAGGTATGACTCTGGGACAAAAAAACTTCATGTACTAAATGATGAAAACCACGAAATTTGAGGGTAGTAAACTGAGATTTACCTAAACTAAAAACTTTGAAAGTGAACAATTTAAACAACTTCTTTGTTCTAATGTCAATATATCCCACCACCTCCCGCATTCTTTTTCATTTCTCATTTCTCTCCTATACACTTTTTATTATCTACATAAAGGTCTAGTTTGGTATTGCATTTTTTCACCAAAAGCTACTTTACTTTAAAGTTAAGTAGTAAAAAGTGTTTGGTAAATATAAAATATCCTACTTATTTTGAAATCAATGGCCTATAAACATCAGCTTTTAAAGCAGCATGTTGGTTGTTTTTAAAAGCTGCTTAAAAGACGAGTTGAGCCTTTAATTAATATTTTTAATTTTCGTACTACGCTCATTAATTTAAAAAATGATATTATCTGTCTTTCTAGACATATTTTATCCTACAAGAACAAAGTGACCACCATCACCTACCACTATAAATCCTAGCATCTTACACCACAATATATTGTTACCACCACACCACAATCGCGCTACAACCACCACCACAACCATGCCTGCCACCACTACTACTAAAACCACAACTACCACTACCATCGTTGCCGCAACCACTATAAACACAACCACCACCACTGCCACCACAATCGCCACCTGTCGTCGTTGTCGCCAACCCTACCACCATTGTTACCTTTACAGCCCTACAACCCAACCTCTACACCCCTTTATTGATACGACTACCATCACAACTATTGCATATGCCACCGTTGTTATTGTCATAGCTTACACTATCATGTCCATTTTTATCATTATATATACAGTTATGTCACTTTTACATTAAAGTTTACCATACGCTTTACACTGTTTTTTATGCTCATAACAATTTTTTTTTAAATGAAGTTTACCAAACGCCAAATTGCTTTATTTTACAGCTGGTTATTCTTAAAGCACATCAAAAACCGTTTTTCTTTTAAAGCACAACAATCTAGAACTAACCCTAAATGGGCCATAAACTTGTAATGTAAGGCCATCTCCAACCGAAAGGTTCAGAGGGCTAGAGGGCCGAAAATAGCCCGAAAACAATCTCCAATCGAGGGCCAGGCCAAAGGGCTTATGGGCCCCACTGGACAAACAAGGGCCAAAGGGCCAACCGGGCAGCTCAAATGAGTCAGCCAGCCCTGGGCCGAGTTACTAGCTAACGTCAGTTACCGTTGGTTTTTGAAATTTTTTTTTTTGGGCCAAATTTTTTTAAAAAAAATTCTAAAAAATTCTCATTTTTTCGTATAAATACCTAAACCATTCATTCACCATTCCTCACAAATTTTTCACCATTCCTACACCATTTCAATTCTCATATTTTCTTACCTCTTCCAAAAATATTTCCTTCAATCTCTTTAATAATTTTCAAATGACCTCATCTGCAATGAAAGGTAAGGCTTGGACCCGAAAAAAAGATGAAGCTTTTTGCAGGGCTTATAGATGAGTGTCGGAAGATAGTGTGAGGAGGAGTTCTCAAACAAGTGAAGGTGTTTGAACTCATGTGTCCAAAAAATACTTAGAGTTTTACGAAGGCACCACTCCACTGAATATCTGAAACCACAAGAGTTGTTCTTCAAGATTGAAGAAACATCTTCAGTCAAGTTTGAACAAATGGCATCAAGCACTGTTAGCAACCGCAAGTAGACATGAAAGCGACGTTAATTACTACGACGAAGTAAGTGTTTTCACAATTTATTTTAAATATTTAATTATATTACATTTAATTTCATAAATTAATTTCTTTTAATTTTTGTAATTATATTTTCTAGGTATGCCAAGCGGAGGAATTGTATATGGAGGGCAACTCGAAACCCTTTCAGTTTCACAGTTGTTGGGAAATTTGTAAAGGGTGGGTGTTATTTGAAGATCCACCTCAACATAGAGTAGGTCCAATGCCAGTGTTCAGAACTGCATCCTTAGCTGTAGATATGGATGAAGATGGATCTCCTACCATTCAACAAACAAGGGTAGAAAATCCGTCTTCGGGTGAAGGTTCCATACCTAAGGCTATGAGACAAAACAAAGCCTAAAGGTTGAAGGAAAAGGGCAAGGCAAATGATGATTACGCCGCTCAATAGGAAGTGGCAGCCTCATTGAAATTAATGGCGGAGCAAAATGCCATTACCGAGAAAGAAAGGAACTGTAGGTATGAAAAACGGGCCAAACAAATACAAGAAGAGATGGATGATAAGAATATGGAAATGAACACTTTGAATTACAATCCAATGAGTAATGCCTATTTTGATAAAATAAAATAAAAAAAAAAAAAAAAGATATTATGACCCGGCGACAGTTGTTTACCTCTGACTATACTCCTACAATGGCAGATGATGAAGATGATGTTGATTATGGATATTAAATTTAAGTTGTTGTAATTTTTAAATTTAAGTTGTTGTAGTTTTTAAATTTAAGTTAATGTAGTTTTTAAATTTACTTTGTAGTTTTTAAATATAAGTTGTAGTTTTTAAATTTAAGTTGTTGTAGTTTTTAAAATTAAGTTATTGTAATTTTTAAATTTAAATAATAAATTATGTTTGGCCTTATTGTGACATCCCACATCGCCCAGGGGACTGATCCTTAAATGTATATTCCCATTCCTACCTAGCACGAGGCCTTTTGGGAGCTCACTGGCTTCGGGTTCCGTAGGAACTCCGAAGTTAAGCGAGAAGAGGGCTAGAGCACTCCCAGGATGGGTGACCCTCTGGGAAGGTGCTCGTGAGTTCCCAAAAACAAAACCGTGAGGGAATGGTAAGCCCAAAGCGGACAATATCGTGCTACGGTAGTGGAAGCGGGCCCGGGAAGTGATCCGCCCCGGGTCGGGATGTGACATTGGTATCAGAGCCTATCCCTGGCCGGAAATATGCCGACGAGGACGTCGGGCCCCTAAGGGGGGTGGATTGTGACATCCCACATCGCCCAGGGGACTGATCCTTAAATGTATATTCTCATTCCTACCTAGCACGAGGCCTTTTGGGAGCTCACTGGCTTCGGGTTCCGTAGGAACTCCGAAGTTAAGCGAGAAGAGGGCTAGAGCACTCCCAGGATGGGTGACCCTCTGGGAAGGTGCTCGTGAGTTCCCAAAAACAAAACCGTGAGGGAATGGTAAGCCCAAAGCGGACAATATCGTGCTACGGTAGTGGAAGCGGGCCCGGGAAGTGATCCGCCCCGGGTCGGGATGTGACATTATAACCCTTTGGCTCTCGGTTGGAGACGGTTTTTTGTGACATGACTAAAATAAGCCCTATGGCCCTTTGGTCCTCGGTTGAATATGGTAAGAAATATGGCTATACACTGTTCATTAAAATATTGATTTCTTAGAAGATCAGATGGCTAAAACGAACCCTCTGACCAGTCGTCAATTATAGATGGCCTAACTACGAGCCATAAGATAAAATGTGGATATATATTTACACACACACTAATTAGCCAATTTAGCCTGATCCCTTAAACTTTTTGCATTGGATACTAAAGAGAGTGGGATATTATTTGTCTAGAATTGTCAACTAGAGGTAGTTATGGCAGGAATATTCCTAATTATAATCAGTGAAGCATGCGACGGGTGGATGTAGCACAATTTTTGCCACGAAATAGATCATTTCTGGATTTCTTCCTTCGAAGTTTATGGATCAAGTGATCAAGATTCTTGAAATTTGATCTAACGGTAAAAAAAAAAAAACTTAGTGAAAACTTTTAAAATTATAATAATTTTTTACCGTTAAATTAAATTTTAAGAATGCAGATCATTAGATCACTAGACTTTGGAGGAAAGATCTGGATAGATCTATTTCCTTTTCCACAACTATAGTGAGCTGCACATGTCAGAGAAAAGTATGGTACACATGGCGAAACAAGGTGGCGTCTGCATTAGTCACTTGCAAATATATATTAGTCAAAGTAAGTACATAGATAATTCTTAATTAAATCTAGAAGATTAACGGGATTTCTGTATGCAAGTGGATATTTAGGAATGAAAATCCTCTTCAGATTCTCTTTGTGAGGATTCTCAAGATTCTTCAATTATGTATGTTGATCGTACATCGTACGATCAGAAATTATTATAAATTTTTTTATTTAAAACTGAATATAAATAGTACCTTAACGAAAACTGACTACACGATGTACGATAAACGAACGTGAATGAATGATCCTCAGGATCCTCAAGAATCTAAAGAAGATCCTTGTTCGATATTTAGACCAAGCAGTCTACGTATCCCATCATGTGCATTGTAGAACAATTGCATATAATAATTCTTTAATTCGAAAAAATTAATTATGTGTTCTGTAAAATAGCTTGCTTGTTTGCGTTATGAAGTTACAATTCTAAGCGCGAAAATCACAATTAAATAGAATTATTTTGTTGCAAATCACGACGTATTTCTGGGATTTTCCTAAATAAATAAACTAAGTTATCCATGCATGTTAGTTACATCATTGATTTAAACAAGTCTCTTCGGTGGGTACGTAACTTGTTTTTAGTCCAAGTTTCTCACTCGGAATTATTAATCTTTCATATGAGCTAGCCAGATCATAACTACTCAAAGTATTTTATTAACAACTCGATCAGATCTCCAAAAAAATATTAAAAACAAATTTAAAAAAAAAAAAACACCAAGAGGCTGTTGCATATTTTTATACCCTTTCAACGGTTTTTCTGTTATAGTCAGAGAGTGGGTTTTATCATGAACAATATTGTTAATTTGTATCTTTGATGTCAGACCCTGTTCAAAATTAATTTCATCTGTAACGAAAAACAATCGATTGGCAACTAAACAAATACTTATTAGTTAAAATAGATATTATGAACATGTGCAGTTCAAATTGTACAAAAAAATTTGTACTTTAGTTTGGAACTTACTGCTATAAAATTTAACATCAAATTTCTTGAGTACTTGGACTCGCTCGGCACACATGTGATTGTTACTTTGAACCAATAATTATGTTAGGTTAAATTTAACGATGAAATATATGTCGATACTGATTTCTCGTAGGTACTAGTTAAAGAAAAATCGCAGATTAAGTGGGAAGGGAGGCTAAGCAGAAACAGAGAAATTAAAGGCAAGTGGATTAGCTATCGAGTCCCACATGGTCTCAGAACAAGAAACACTGAACCTTTGGAAAACTCTGACCATAATCTCTCTCTCTCTCTCTCTCTCTCTCCCTCCCTCCCTCCCTCCATCCCACACCCACACAAAATTTGAGTGCACCCAAGTGAACAAAGAGTAAACACTCGAAGCTTGCCCAGTTGCTGCAGCTTCTTTTTCGGCGTGCAACGAGGGCCGAGCCTTATAAGCTGCTCCATCTCTCTCTCTCTCACTTTAAAACAATTCATGTGCTATGTATCTCTGTAATTCTATCTTCCAGAGGTCCAGATGTCACGCTCTCCTAAACCATCACTCACATGCCAATGTATGCATAAAGCAAGGCACTTCAGACTTCTCCTTAATCCAAACGCCTTCTTATTACCTTCTTCCAGAATATTTCATGTCTCTCCGGTCCACTTGCAAAATTAATTTACTTCTTTTCTACTTGCCCTCCAAACACCCAAACCCATAAACTAATAGCTAGTAAACCTTGTCCGTGCATTGTCAATAGAGAATTACCATTGACACTCCAAAAATATCACTTTCACTTCTAAATGTTCTATAATTAGAACGAAAAATATACTTGCGAGGAGTGTAGAATGAGATTTTTGAAGTACTAATAACAATTTTCTATCTATATGTGTATATATTATAAATTATATGATTGATTGTGGCTCAATCAAAAGAGACCTCTGTATTTATCCTTTTTCAGATTTTCATTATTCCAAATTTGAAATATTTGAAGTCGCACAAATAATTTTGTGCACACTGCACTCATTGAAACCCTAAATTAGTAGCAGCCGCATACGTCCACATTATAAGCCTAACCCTAGAGAGCAAGTTTCAAAGTTCTACGAGTATTATAACTTACAATCATCATGGATTGCAATAGCTCTTAGCAGTCGTAGTCCAAATATATAATAGATCAATTCCACGTAAATCATTTTTCGTGGCTGAGATTGTGTAGGATGCCAGACTCCAGAATGAATCCGCGTTGTGCCGAGTGGAAGGTCAAGGGTGGCCCTACACCAACACAGGCTTCTGCATGGTTGAATTTCAAAGTGTTTAAATCAGACTAATCAGTGACAGCTCTGTTTGGCAGATCGGATAAAGGATCGATAGATTCGTTATACGGATTCAGGTGTTTAGTATTTACTCGTACTAAATAAGCGCCGGATTAATTTAACCGGTCGATAGAATAATACGGTATATACACGCATTAATAAAACCTAACCAAAACGCCCGATTATTTAGTCGGGAAGAAGAATATGGGAGAGAAAGCGAGGGAGTTTGGGGGGGGGGGTGTGGCGATGAGAGCTGGGGAACAATTATTTAGGATTCTTCTGCAGTCGGAAGAAGAAGGGAGAGAGAGGGAGGGTGTTTGGGGGGTGTGGAGAGATTTGGGAACAAAAAAATGATTTCACTTTTTTTAAAATTTTTTTTTTTAAAGTTTGATTCTTCCTATCTAGTATAATATCAAACACAATATAAATAATACGGTCACAAGTCTGATACTGCACCAAACACCAAATTAATTTAGTTAGTACTATCCGGTGGTTATTTATCCTATCCGACAAAAATAATCAATACAGTCCGAGCTGACAAACGAGGCTGTAGATTATTTTGTTATGTGGAAGCGATGGTTACATGGTTTGAATAGAAGCACCATCTGTAGATATCACCAGCCTCAATGGCTCAATGCTTCACAGCTGCTTTCAGCCTTCACAACCACACAAGGTTTTCTCATGAATTCGTAGCGGCTCCCGGTGGCCTGGTCTCTATTTGGGGTTACATCGATGGACCCCCAATAGAGTTAAGTGACTGTGATGGCCTAACTTTGCTGTAGCGGCTAAAGTTTATTAAGGTTTAATGTATGTAGGCCAACTTCTAGGCTGGGATATATATGGTGGTCACATATATACTGACAGTTCTTTGATAAAAACCAACATTAATTGATCTACTTGTCCTGCACAATATTAGTACGGTAAAGTTCTTCACCATTACTTGTTAACCAAACAAGGGACGAGGACAAACAATAATTACAAACTGTAAATCCTATTCTAATTTAAAACATCAAATTGCTAACTTTTCCAGCATTTGTATAAAAGATATTTAGATTAAGGGGATTTTAGAGATAAGGGTTTATCAAAGATGATTTTTAGAATATAACCGGAAGGTTTTCAGTATCTAAAAAAAAATCCTTCATTTTAATGCATCATGATATGTCATTTATAATAAAACCACAAGTTTTACTACTATTTACAAGAATGTCATCATTCTTGTCTACAATGTAACCTCCATCATTAAAATTAAAAAAAAAATGTAACAGTTATATCATTATCACCCATAAAAATAACCTCCATCTTCATTGTCCAAAAAATGTCATCTTTATCGTCTATAACTACCTACTTTTTGTTTTTTATTTATTTATATTTATTCAAATTTCATACTATGTGAAGAATGCACTAATTTATGTTTGATAGTTTCAGTACGGTCAATTAGGTACATTATATAATTTAGGTTCGATAGATACGGTACGATCAATTTGTTACGATTTGTAATTTTTATGTTTAGTTCACTAGGTCTGATAAATTAGGTACGTTATATAGTTTAGGCTCAATCAATTCAGTACGGTCAATTAGGTTGTGATTTCACATTCCATTTTCTCTACATACAAAATTGTTCTTTTCACTTATCTTAGGATTGATTTTTAATTTATTGAATCCAAAACTATAAAAACAAAAATGAATGCATCGAGAATATAGGTACAATATATTGTTCTACATACAAAATTGTTCATTTGGGTACTGTCAATTAGGTCCTATCCATTCAATACGGTTGGTTAGGTACTATATTGTGTTGGTTCGATCAATTTGGTACAGTCAATTAGGTTGTGATTTCACATTCTATTTTGTCTATTTGTATTGTTTTTTTTTCATTTTCCTCTAGATTCACCGTCAATTTGGCATCCAAAAGCCGCTTTTTCCTTCTTTCTTCCAAAGACAACGAGATTTTTTGTTTCTGAGTTTTCTGGCTTTTTTTTGTTTGATCATGGTTTCTGAGTTTTCTAAATTCTTTAATTGGAATAACACATGGAGGTTTATGGTAATGTTATTGTTATGACAAACATGTTAATTATGGATCTAGTTACTTAAGCGTTCTTAGAAAGTTAATTATATATTTGTTTCTCTAATTGGTTTTGAGAGAGTAATAAGGGTAAATAGGGAAACTAAAAATTCAATAAATTTATAAAAAAATAACATTAAATGTGATATGAAATATTATAATCTAATATGGAGGACTATTTTTAATTTTTTTTATTTTACATACGGTATTATTAAAAAGGTAATCTTATTTAGAGATTAAATTGAAATTTTCTGAAATAAAAATTTAATTTAAATGTAATTAATACATTAAAATAAGAATAAAAAGATAAATAAAACATCAAAATATAACTAATAAATTAATCGCCCCCTGTGTCAATTTTCGCATGCCACATGCGCATGTATCTGCTTTTAGGGTTTAACACATGAACGACTAAAAATTACTCTCACATTAGTCAAGTATAGATTGACGCTAGAAGAAAATTACATATAGAGGCGTGAGGGTAAATGCTCTTATTAGGATAACCTGAAAGGAAGAAGAAGAAAAAGGAGAAAGAGTAAATAAATAATTAAAAAGATGAGACGAGGATTTAGGTGGTTGACCAGTAGTCGGAACTCTAGATGTAGAGGAAAAAGGTATCGTCTTCCACGTTCCAATAAAGTATAACTTTAGTTTCTAAAATCACGGCTTCTAAAGTTGTTCTCCATTAGCTGCACGTACATTACACTACTGGCACGTTTACGTAAAGGTAATGAAAATAGAAGAAAATGAATTGAAGAAGAATTGAAGAGAAGTTGGTATAAAGAGAAGTCAGAATTAGATTCCTGTTGAAACTGTTTACTTAAATGTTCTGAAATCGAAATAGAATTCCATAAAAGTTGTTTACTAATTCGGCAGAATTGAAATATAAACCAGTATGATTACTAAAATATCATTGTCCTAAATCAAATATTTTATATACTTAATAAAGAATAGTCCTGGAAATAAAAAAAAGTAAGTGAGGGCATAAAAGAAACAAAAGTGTCATTCCGATTGCACAAATAAGTAGGAATTAGATTACCACCTATATCTAGGGAATCAAATTCCACCAATACAAGGAATTGAATTCCAAAATTTGTGTGGGCCCTATTGTTTTTTTGATTCCTCCATATTTAGTAAATACCGGAGTACTCCGTAATCAGAATTCAATTCCACATTTTCATTCCGATTACGAATACATAAACATGCCCTACATGTGTTACAGCTAACAGCAATCCAGAAGAGTATAGATTACTAGAAGACCGTGACTTCACGGAATCGAATGTGGTATCAAATTACTCTTTTGCAGGTTTGGATCTTGAATCAAAATTATAGTGAACTTAGATAGAAAGCAAGCATGAAGCTGGTGAACTTAAGTACTCCACTGGTACGAGGTCGAAAATCGAGAGATAATTAAGGAGAAAGTCAAATGTTATTATGATTTTACTCGAAATTTTGAATTAATCTGGTGTCGTTAAATTATATTCTATTTGTTGTACTTGTAATTCGTAAACAACTCTTGCGTCAAATTGATGAAATCCACAACAGGTTTTGTCGGTGTAATATTGACATTGAAATGCACAATGGTGACACAACTGACGCCACCACCACCGTTCGTGGAGCAATCCAAGCAATTCAAGCACTGGCGGCTGGCACCACTATTAGCTAGTTGTCTAATGTTTATGTTATAATTAATAACGTAGATGATATTGTCTCCATCCGGCACTTGCTAGGTTATTGATGAAGATCAGATACCATAATGAATTGAAAATTAAGTTGATAGGAGCAAATTGGGCAGTAAGAATAAATCTGTGCTGATTTGAGTTCTAGTGTTTGAGTTGAGCTTATACCCAATCATTTCTAAGAAAACAACGATATGAATCAAACTAATTCGTTTTGCCGTGATATATGGTTCCTTTTGACCAATGAATGTTTTTTTTTTTTTTTTTTATCGTTTATAGCGTTTTACTGGGGTTTTAAGTTTTAAGAAAATTTTCAATATTTTTTTAGTTGTTTAATTCTATTTCTATTTGGACTCCTATTGCATTTAGGAAATTATTTTAAAAAAATTAAATAAAAAAGGTTCGGGCTTTAGGTTTTTTTTTTTTCCGACCAAAATGTCACATCCCAGCCCGAGCACCCACAACATTCCGGGCTCGACTCCACAGTAGCACGATATTATCTGCTTTGGATCTAACCACACCCTCACTATTTCTGACAGACATCCACCAGTGTAGGGTTTCTTTTATGATCTGTATAATTATTACTTAGTCTTCTGGATTGCACTTCGATACCTATGCTCTGGTTGTGTCTGTCTTTACTCTAATCACTTTCACTCGTACTTATAGGCTAGTCTAAGGTAAGATAACTAGTGGTTTTTATTTATCCGTATTTTCATATCACGTTCACTTCCACACAGCGCATATAGCTACGTCATCCTCAGGTGACAGACAACATGCCTCGATTGGGGTCGGGGTGTGTCAAAAAAATAATATTATCAAGGAAATTTTTTTGTAAAGTCATATGAACTTGTAAACCTTTTTAAATTTATCATATAAACTAATTTTAAGCAATTTGTCATACCAAATTTTCGAAATCATCAATTTTTCATCTCACCCTAACTCCGTTAAGTTTACCATCCAAAATAAGACATGTGCGAGGCACATGACTTGTGTTCAAGGTTATTTCTATCATTTAAGATATTTTTACAAGTTATTTACTTTTCTTTAGTAAAACCCTTAATAGAAGGAAGTGAGATGTTAAATTAAGTGACAGAAATAACCTTGAACACAAGTCATGTGTGAGGCATATGACTTACTTTGGATGGAAAACTTAACGGAGTTAGGGTAAGATGACAAATTGATGATTTCAGAAAGTTGGTATGACAAAGACAAATTGAAAAATGGGTACAAGTTCATATGACATTTCAAAAAATCTCCCTATTATCAATTAACAAACTTTGAGGTTTTTCTAAACTTTATAGTGAATTTCAATTTACTTATTCTTTGAGATCATCGTTGAATAAAATTTTCTATATTACGCAACTTTAATTATTTATATTTCCTCAAATGCAGGGATGAAAGTTGATCAAATTCGTCTCTCTTGACAAGCATAGATTTTGTTAGCAGATGTGATTATTTTGTAGTATTATTGGTCGGAACACGAACAACATTTGCTATGATTTATATGAATCACGCACACGCACTAACCTTTTAGTCCAGTTGACCCATTTGTATGAGCTTCTTGTCCACCCAAGGACAATGAGCACATAAATATCACACACCAAAAATGCTTCTTCTACTAATTACATGTCATAATTGAAATATTCATTTTGTCATTAAATTGCATTACCATGTCTTTTAAAAGTAGTCTTTTCGTGGCAACAGCCAGCCAGCAGGCGTTGGAGATAAATCATGTCCTCCTAGGGTTCTTCCTACCCCCACCAGTCCAAAAGATTCTAAAAGATGGCTGTTTGGAAAATAAATAAAAGGAAAGGCTTTAAAGGAGAGAAGAGAAGCCATCCTACCTGCCACTTTCACTTTATGTATTTTCTTACTTATCCAAACAAAGTTCATCTGACAAATTGTTCTAACAAAACCTAAGTAACACCTTTTTGGATACCTAAGTAACAAAACCCACAAGCTTCGCCCTTTCCGTTCCACTGAGCCAGCAGCAGCACTAGTGTGTTGAGCGTGCCCTTTCTAATCAATCTTTTCTTTGTTTGTGTGTTCATAATTTGTTCATATCATCATATGATTTTGCACATCTTGTTGTGGTTTGATCGATTAAGATGATATTCCACTGAATAATCATACGTCATGCGGATGCATACATACGAGAGAGCGTGGCATATATTTTTGAAGAATTTGGACCCCATTGATGATGCGTGATAGACAAGGATACTGAAGTTGTCCAGTTGGAATTTTCTTTAGCTTGATGGAAAATATAGGGTGCATTTTTGCTCACCCATATTAACTGTGGCGTATGTTTATCACACACTTTCTAGGCCGTCATGTGTCCTTCTACTCAACAATAGTTAACTTTTGTAATTTATTTTAAAAAAAAATCAAAAATTAAAAACTAAACATAAATCTCTACTAATTAATGAAACCTTTTTTGTCAATCAAAAGAGGGTGAAAAGATAAATTAGTCTTCTATCACAAAAAAAAATGATTGGCAATAATGTAATTTTACATGTCCAAATTTTACTGTTTTTAGTGAACCCTCACTTACAAGTGATGTTAAAATACCTCCAATATTATTAAACAAAAAAAACAAAAAACAAAACAAAAACAAAAACAAAAACCTCCCTCTATCCTTCTCATTTTCTAAAAAAACATGTTTATACACACAAAGTGTGTAGGCAAATGATAGTAAAATATAAAAAAACTAAACCATCGCCAAAGCAACCGCCTATCCCCTAGGTGCCAACCAACCCTTCATCTCTCTCGCTCCCCTTTTCACTGTGTCCCCTCTTTCTTCTCCATTGTTGTTTATTGCATCTTCACCAACGATAGCTTCGCTTGGAGCCATCATGATCAAGTTGTATAGAGAGATGATAGGATCACAAATCTCAGGACCCTATTCAACCTGCAAGTAGCAATAGAAATGGCTATGGAAGAAGATGAAGTAGAAGCACATCGTCTGGTGGGTGGGCCCACGCACCACTTACCATCTCCTCCGTCATCGTGTTCAAGAACCGCCGTGAATCCTGCCTCTCTTCCGCCTCCACGACATCATTTGGGGCTTGGTGGGCAAACCTTCCCTCAATTTTGTTTTTTTTATTTTCTGGGTTTTGTAGCTGAGGGAAGGTGGAACAATGTCAATGCGGCGAAGGGACAAGGAGAGATGGGAGGAAGGAGAAAGATAGGGATGAAACTGTTGAGATAAAAATATTAATTAAAAATTAAAAGGAAAATGCTAAAATGACGATTAAAGCATTATAAAAATAAAATTTTAATAATAAATGAAAATTTTAATCAGGGTCAAGTAAGAGGACACATAGCAGTGTTAGAGATATGTGGTGAGCATACATCACATTTAATGTAGGTGAGCAAAAATGCACCCCAAAATATAAAGCAAAGTAAACACAACATTCCAATTTGCATATACAAAGTCCTAATGTAATGAATGTCTTTAAGAATGCTGCAATCAAATTAATTATCTGCTAGTTCCTCTTAGTATTCCTTGTACAATTATTTTATCATATATCAAACATAAATGACGTGATGTTCTTTTTTTTCTCTGGCCAATAAAACGAAAGAAAGCCATGAAAAGAGATCCAATTTGACCTAAATGACTCCTAATTTGAATTTTTAGTCTAATACTAAGTTATTTTTTAAGGTTGGAATAGGGTTTAAGTTTCTTCATTAAACACAGATTTTTAGTTCGTTGAGCAACTTATTATGGTCAATTA
Source organism: Pyrus x bretschneideri (assembly GCF_019419815.1). NCBI lineage: Eukaryota > Viridiplantae > Streptophyta > Magnoliopsida > Rosales > Rosaceae > Pyrus > Pyrus x bretschneideri. Next base: position 3,017,313 of record NW_025999402.1, read on the forward strand.
GGATACAATAAAAAGAGTGCTGGGAGGTTAATCATGTTGGATGAATGCTTTTGTGAGAAATGATCAGCGCATCGTTTTTCTCTTTATCCACACTCTTTTTGGTTTCTAGCAATCACATTGAATAAATCAATCGTACGAAAATAACGAATAAAATTAAATAAAAATATGTAGCATAAGAAAAAGAGTGCGTAGTTGTCATTTTCTCGTTTCAGTAATAATATTAGATTCCTCTTGAATTTTTTGTCTAAGTGACTTGATTGATTTATAATATTGCTGTCTTATGCTAATTTGTCTTAATTAGCTACTATATGCATGCATTTTCATGTAACACCAAACACAACTTTGCTTGCTAATGGAAAAAAGGGTTCATATTGCATATCAAGAAGAGAAGTGTCACTACTTTTAAGTACACCCAACATTTGCTTCTAAGTTACACATGCATTGCAGCTAGTGGAGGATCTTGACCGTTTAACGTTAAATTTGTTTAAATATCAACATTTTTAAGAATAACAATGTTTAGCAATTGTGGTCATGTCAATCCTATGATCCATAGCATGACAATATCACAGACATATAACAAATTGGTATAGTTTATGTTCTTAATTAGGACTATATTTGTGTATGTTAAAATAATTTTAGAGCTTGCAGTAAGATGGTCAACAAGATTCGCCACCTTTAATTAGAAATGAGTCCATTTCACATGGGAGGAGTATCAAGCGTTTCTTTTGGGCTCTCAGTAATCATTTCAAATGTTTTAGAAAAAAAAATGAAACAACCAAATATTAGTTCACTGATGAGAACATGAATTAAAATAAATTATAAACCTAGCAGGGTTATAGTTTAAATCCGATTCTGTAAATTAATATTCTCCCAATTCTTGTGGAATAGGCCCTGTATTAGAGGCTTTAGACCATGATCCATGCATGTGGTTTATGTTAAGAATGAGTCCCACATTAATGAGCGGAGGAACCTTGCATGAACTTATAATAAGAGGTTGGGTTATTCCCCATATTGCTAATTGATTTTATGGTGGAACCTCAACTTTCTTCATGGTATCAGAGCAAGTTGTCCCACATGTGAAGTCAAATGGCCACACGTGCTTCACGCCATTCTATTGTGTTGTCCACGTGTTATACTTGAAAATTAGCCACACATGAGGGGACGTGTTGAGAATGAGTCCCACATTGATGGGAGGAGGAACCTTGCATGAGCTTATAAGAGGTTTGACTACTCCCCATGTTGTCAATTAGTTTTATGGTGGAACCTTAACTTTCTTCTCTAATTAATTTTATGGTGGAACCTCAACTTTCTTCAGTTTAGACTGTACGTATTATTAGCATAATCATACAAGAAATGCTGGTGTAAAATTAAAATAGCCCAGAAAATTAATTAAGGAAAACAAAGGACAATGATGTTTATTTATTTTTAACCTACTTTCCATTTAAAAGATGTACAGATACTAGGTTAGGCAAATCCATTATCCCCTTATTAAGAAATTGGGAAAGAGAACTAGAACTTATACACACCATCTAATAGCATAGTCTGTTCTATCTGACTCTCAAGATTACCTTAAAAATTTTGCTAGCGACTATTGTCATGCGCGTGAGTGACTCTAGTATCTAGGCATTATAGAATCCAAGAGCACACTTGCATGAAGAGATAGAAGTGAGAGTCACCAACTTGCCTGGACCGGTGTCCCAACCCCTCTTTATGATAATGGATATGAAATTTGAAACTCACTTCATAGATTACATTTGATTTATCTTCTTCAACTTAATTTTGAATTGGGCACATGAACGTGAATTCGATCAAATTCTAAATTGGAATTGACGCTCAGTCATAACCAAAAGGGTGAAATTTGGGGCAGCAAGTAGGGATTATCTTGGTAGGTAGTCATTTATGGTGTTGAAGTTGATGGTATTGGTATGAGTCTTATAGATATGTGAGGAACGAGGGACCAAAGACTTGACAATTTGGTACAAATAATATATGGTGGCCTCAATACTTTCTTGAGAGGTCTGTTTCCTTAGAGGGGTCCATACTTATATATATAGGTATGGTTATCCGAATTCACTTTATTCGTGTGGTCATTCATCATCAATTATTAGAGCGTAATATTCTTCTTAAACTTTGGATACCAAACCTTACCAACGTACACTACTTCATAAACCACATCTTAGCTCGACTATATATCACTTGCTCAATTAATACATTCCAAGCCGTGCTTACTTATTCAGCATATTTGTTTTGGTAGAAAACAAATTCATTCAATAGTTCTTGTTTATGAGACCTTGATCTCAGAAATTCCCTCGTCCTGGCATTCAAACTAAAAAAGTGTCACTAAACCGAGTAAACAATGACGCTTGATTGATAATTTGATTACATCTAAGTAAGAGTTCGTGACCAATAAAAACATAATTCAGTGAAGTAATTATGATATATAAACATTATCTGGAAAAGTTGAACTAGTCAATCCAGCAATGATGTGGAAGTGCTATCACTTTAAAAGCAAGCTATCATGGTAGAAATTTCATTAATATAGTCGATCAATCACGTAGTCTCCTAATTATTTTTTTGAACAATCACAAAGTCTTCGTGCAATATAGGTTGTTAAGGAAGTGTCTCATCTAAAGTTATTCCACAAATGTTTCGAGAAATATGTGAAATCATAGATTGGACAAAGATAAATTCATGTATGCATGCATGCCAAGGTACATATGATCCATATTCCTTTAAAATGGACATAAATTCATGTTGTACTTGTTTAATTTGGTCTGTCAGCATATGATGATTAGGGAGATTAAATTTGAAAATAAAATGGACATAAATTAGCACTGTAATTTTCGTTTAATTACTCCATTTGTTTAATGCTCAAATTAATAAACCATTATTAAACTGCTTTTAGGTGCAGTGGACTGTGGGATCCGCTAATTATAACTTCTATGAATAGCACAACAAATGGAATGTTAAAAAAAAGAGTCACTTCTTAATACATTAATAGAGAGATCCATGAATAAAATACAAGGATCATATACAAACTACAAAAATGAGTTATCCATTTTTGAACTCTCCAAAATACACAATGTTTTTCTTTTTCATTAGAACAGATTGCGTTAAGGGTAGCAATTTTTACACTCTTTAATTATTTTAACTGTTTGAACTTCAAATTAAATATCTTTTAAACTTTTATGAACTTGCGTACAAAATTCTAAAATGGTGCACCAGCCTTTTACTAAAACGCTAGGAGATGAGTTCTTGCTGACTTATTATTATTATTATTATTATTATTATTATTATTATTATTATTATTTATATAAGAAAGGACGGCATATATTTCATTGAAGTCATGAAAAGGCTAATTAGTACAATGTACATGAACATCCTCCTCAAGAAAGTCACAAATTATAGATGGAGGAGCATCTAACCAAGTACAATCATTACCACAATGGAGAGCAAAACGAGTTAATCGATGAGCAACTGAGTTAGCTTGGAGACGGATGTGGGCAACATAAGCTTCAGCGACTGTAGACAGCAGGTGCTTTACATCTTCTATAATAGGTCTGATGTGCGACATATTAGTAGAAGAGTCCTGCAACGCCAAGGCGATATGAAGCAAATCAGTCTCAAGCCCAACTCTAATTGCCAGCGCCTCCGCTTGGATAGGAGAGAAAACATCTTCAAATATTCTAGAGACAGCACCCAAACACTTCCCCTCTGAGTCCCTAAAAACCACCCCTACACCACCCACCTTGTTTTCCTTATCCCATGCCCCATCCACATTAACCTTGATCTTGCTAGAAGGAGGGCACAACCACCTAGGTGTGGTAGACTAATTGTTAGATCGTGATGCACTGGTTGTAACTTTTCGAAAATCATGCCACCAATCCATCGTACAACCAACAACACTAGATGGGTTTGGGTTAAGATATTCTCCCCAGCACTTCGCATTTCTAGTTGTCCAAATAGCCCAACATAGCATAAGAACACATTCAAAGTCAGATGGCTTAAGTTCCAGAGCCATTTGCAATGCCCATTCCTTCATCGAACATTCTTTATAGTGAGTTGGTCACAGCCCCAAGGGAGAAGCCATCCAAATATGTCACGCAAAAGGACATTGGAGCATAATATGCTTCGAAGATTCAACATTATTACCACATAAAATGCACAATGGGCCAACTGAGATTATTCTCCTGAGAAGGTTAACCCCCGTAGGGATTATATCAGAAAATACTCTCTAAGCAATCATTCTTACTTTGGGTGGCATTTTCGCCTTCCACAACTTACCCCATAATGCAGCGAAGGGGCTGCAATCAGAAGATGATGAGGAATTGAGAGAAGGAGGAGTAACCCACATACGAGCCACATGATAAGCACTATTGACAGTGAAAATTCCTTTTTTTTATCATAGTCCATATCGGTCGATCCCTAGCATTTTGTTTGCTCAAATGAAGGGTGCGTACAAGTTCAACCTTTTCAGCCGATAAAAAAAAAAATTAATATCACCAAATCTCATTTAGCTTCACTAGTAATGAGATTGTTGACCATGGAAACATTACAATATGCAAGTTTGGGGGAAAAGACCTAGAACGTAGATGGTTGATGGTTGAGGGATCCAACGGTCACCCCACGCCTTGACAAAACTTACATTCCTTATCTGCCATCTTGACACACGTTTGATCACTTCCCTTGATGCATAAATACTCCTTAACACATAAGAAGCATTCGACCAGACCACAACTTCCATAAACGAAGATTGAGGAAAGTATTTTGCTTTTAAAGTCATTGCTATCAGGGATGACGGATCATGTATAATCATCCACCCTTGCTTGGCGAGGAGAGCGAGATTAAAAGCAAAGAGATTACGAAACCCAAGGCCACCATCAAGTTTAGGTAGACAAAGCTTGTTCCAGGCTATCTAATGAATTCTCCTTGTATTCTTGGATTCATTCCACCAGTATGATGCCACTAACTGATTCAATTCATCACAAAAATATTTTGGGAGTAAAAAGCAATTAATGGTGTACAGTAGGATGGTTTGAGCTATAACCTTTACTAAAAGCTCTTTACCGACAGCACTTAAAATTTTCCCTTTCTACCTTGAAGTTTCTTCCAAAGTCTCTCTTTGATATGATTAAAACACACCCCACGATTTCTTCCTACAAATGTTGGAAGCCCCCCAAGTACTTCTCATGTCTGTCAACTCTTTCCACTCCAATCAAAGCTGCTAGTAGGTTTTGGTCATTCCCCCTAATATTACAACTAAAACATATTGCACTTTTTTGTAGGTTAACCTGTTGGCCCAAAGCTCTCTCATAGCAAGCTAGAATTTTTTGAACCGTCTCATAGTCCTCCTTTCTAGCTCTACCAAAGATGAAGCTATCATCAGCGAAAAGTAAAAGGTTTATAAAATGGGCATTTTGGCACACTGAAATTCCTTGAATAGCCCCAACCCGCTCTATATTTGCAATAAGGGCTGAGAAACCCTCTGTACAAAACAAAAACAGGGAAGGGGAAATGGGATTTCCCTGCTGTAAACAGAGACGGGATTACATAGCATCCTGGTGAACCGTTGATCAGAAACGAGTATGATGCAAATGAGACACACATCATTATCAAATTTACCCATCTTGAATTGAAACCCAATTTAACCATAACCTTCTCCAAATAGCTCCATTCAATCTTATCGTACTCTTTACTCATATCGAGTTTGAGCACAAAGAATCCCTTCTTCCCTATTCTTCTTTTATACATGAAAGTGGCAATTTCCGAAGCTAAAATTGTGTTATCAGAAATGGCACAGCTGGGACAAAAGCATTTTGCTATTGAGAAATAAGCTAGGGCAAGATCTTCTTTAACCGATTAGCTAACACATTTGAGATGATCTTATAAATAACGTTGCATAGGCTACTAGGTCTTAACTGACTCATGTCTCAAGCATATTTTTGCTTTGGGATAAGGACACATCAGTACCAACAATTGACCAACACTTTTGAAAAAATAGAGGGGACATACCATCTGGGCCAAAAGATTTCGAGAGGTGCATTTGAAAATGAGCAATCTGGACTTTGTCAGCAGTGAAATCACGATTGAGCTCAACATTCATTTATGATATTACCTTGCTTTTCAATGGCATCGATTATTTCATTGTCCAGATTCAGGCTGTGAGATCGCAATTCTATTCTTTTGAAGTCTGAAATTAGCTTTTTGATGGAAGAAAAGGTGTTACGATCCCCCAATTTCAACCATTAAACCTTTTATCTATGTCTCCAATACGATTCCTTAGCAAGAATGAGAGAATTTAGCTAGTGCATCAATCCATGTCGCTCAGCAATAGAAACATCCGTATAGGGTTGGGAATCAATCGTTGTTAACTTGTCTCTAAACTTTCTTAATTTCTGCAGGTCTTACCTTGAATGTCTTATGTTACTAAGGATTAAGAGCCATGTGCGTAGCTTTAATCTTCTCACACACTTGGTACATTAGATACCCGACTACATTTGTCTCTTACACTGACCGGATAACATCCTCACACTTCTCATGCTGCGTCCACAACTCCTCAAATCGAAAAAGACGATGATTTCGTTTGAGGGCAATATGACTGAGCTCAAGAAGTAAATGAATATGATTTGACTTGCATGATTTAAGGTGAGTAACCTTAGAAATAGAAAACATATTTTTCCAGAAGGCAGTCGTGCAAGCCATATCAAGATGCTCCTTAATCCCCTACCTATGGTTATCTTCCATGTGAACGAATTACCAATGAACCCCAAGTCCAGGCGATGACAATCTGCTAACACCTTTCAGAAGGCCATACTTTGTCCCATTGGTCGTGCAGGGCCTCCCTTTTTCTCCGTTGGCTTTAGGATCTCATTGAAGTCTCTAGCACATACCCAAGGAAGTATATTAACATCAGCAAGGTTTTGAAAAAGAGACTAGGATTATGCACAATCTAAAGTGTTTGGATATCCGTAAAAGCCAGTGAAACACCAATGTTCCTTATCACCTATATTGCCAATTTCAACATCAATGTGGTGAAGAGAATATGACAATATATGCACTTCGATTTCCTCATTCCAAAGCAAACCAAGACTTCCAGATTTACCTCTAGAACTCACCCCCTAACAATGCGAGAAACCCTAACGCAATTGAACTTTTTTAATACGTTCGACACTACATTTGGTTTCACATAGGAAAATCAAATTAGGACCTTTCTGCTTAATGAAACTTAACAGATCTTGAACTTTCTGAGGGTTCCCAAGCTCTTGGTAATTCCATACTATGATTTTTATTGTTTTCAGCGGGGCTGGAACTCGCTAGCCTTCACCAATTGTGCTTGAGTTTTGACCATTACATTGTTTTTACCTAACCATCCCATTCTCTCAGCTTCTTGCATCTCTTTGGAAGGGCTAACAAGCACCTCCCTGAGATCACATTCTTGCCCAGCCTTAGTATACTTCTGAAGTCTCGACACCTTTCTCTCATGTCCTTCACGGCCACACTTACCACCACCACTACTGTTGATTATGGCGGAGTGTGAGAATTTACCAATAAAATTCACTACTTTCTATCTTTTCTCAGGTTTGTGGAATTCATCTCGATTTTTCCTTTTAGAGATGGCATCATTAACACAAACAGCTCTCTCATCAGTAGTAAGGATATCAGCTTCCACTTGGGAATGTAGAGAATCCTCCACCATTTGAAAGGTATAAGGTAGGCTTTCCCCATTTTCTAATTCCATTATTCTTAACAGCCCACTAGGCACATCTACCTTGCCTTTCTCAATATCTTTATTTTCAAATGGGCTTGCCAACATATCAGTAGCATTTGTGAGGCCCAAGGTGGGAATTTTCTTGGATCAAACCAATTTTTCTCCAGAGGCAATCCATTGACAGCAAGGGTAAGGGTCCCATTATGATAATGTGTCCTAAAATTGTCTGGATGGTCCATATTGCCCCAATCTAGTAAAGATACCTTTTGTGGCATACCCATCGACGCCTCAACAGTTCTCGTACCATTCTTTAAGGCCATACCCATAGAGTTGGTCGCGTTGCACCCAGAAGCGACAGAATAGGGTACATCTGAATATCAGAATTCCTACTACTCCCACTAATTTTTCCAGGCGCACAAACATGTACCTCCTTATCCACATCAGCATCATTGTGTGATGACTCCAATTCCCACCTCATCCTCCACTGAACGTCATTGGCATCACCAGACACAAGATGAGGTATTTGGTTAGGGAAAAGGCCTGTCGTAGCTTTTGGGATCCCCACTGCTCACAATTTTGAGTTGTATCGGTTCTCCTCATCTTTACTGATAAGGGCCTTCCACTGGCAGTTGGGGACATGGTTGAGCCGCCCACAGTTATAACAAAAATCCTTCAACTCCTCATATTTCAGGCGAAAGGTACGACTACCGTTAGTAGGACATGGCATAGTGAAATTCGTAAGGAGAGGCCTAGTAGTATTGAGATCCACTCTGATGCGAAGGAACCCACAAAACCCATTTACTGTTGGGTCCTCAACCTCCAGCACCGAACCGATTTTAGCCCCCAACATACGAGCATTCTTAACAGTACAATTATTCCTAGAGATTCCATGAACTTGAACCCAAAAATGGCACAATTCCCACTAATTTCATCTAGCGATTAATAAATAGGCCAGAATGTAACAGTAAAGGGTGCACCTTTGATAAACCAGGGATTACCTTCCAAGATTCTTCTAGCCTCTTTCTCATCCCCCACCTGAATAAAGTTGACATTTGGTTTGGCTCTAGAAACCTTGATGTTACCCATTTTCCTCCATAGACTTCTAAGCATATCCTTCATTATCAGTTGGGACGACTCCACATTAGTGATGAGTAGACTCACCAGATGAATTGATTCTATAATTCTCTCTTCAAGATCCAGACTATCCTCAAAGGTGACTAAGAGATAGTCTATATACTTATCATTGATAGGGATATATGAAGAATCCATTCTCCCAAGCTTGGAACTCAAACCTTAATCATGGAAAAATTGAAACTAAATCGTACAAAAACCATACAGGGTCACAAATCTCGTAAAAAAAAATGCACTCTATGAGCCATATAAGGTCACCAACAACTGACACCTAATATAAGGTAGTCTTTCCTCAAAGCATATTTGTCATTTGTTTTGTTGATTTCTCGGTCGAAGACTCAGGCGTGAGAAAGAGATACATTTGTTTGTGAGTCACTAAAAGGTGGGGGGATGCAACACAAGGACTTTCCAGGAGGTCACCATCCTAGTACTACTCCCGCTCAAACGTGCTTAACTTTGAAGTACTGATGGGATATGATGCATGTGAGTTGGACTTCCACCCCTCCCAATTGCCAATTGGGTGATTGAATTCCCCAATACCCTTAAATACTCTCTACCCCAAGCGCAAGTAGTTAGGCTACAGTGAAAGAAAACAGAGCCTAGTTGCTTAATTGAGCCACAATTGCCTAACCCAGTGCCTGAGGCTGTATGATGTTAGGGTGACGTCAGCCTGTGTAGCCTTATTCTTTCTCATTTAATCCTCCAAAAATGAAACTGGAGTGCGATGTGGTGTGAACTCCAGAATCCGCAGTGTAATGCAATGTTTTTTATGACGGTGACAATAGAATGAAACGACCAAGAGCTGAGGCCATCAGATCAGGGCCTCTTGTACCAAGTCCCGTTGCAGGCAAGCACAAAGTTGTCGACGGAAGAAAAGTCGTTCTGCATCAAAGGGGGATGAGGATGAGGAGATAATTTGCTGACAGCTGGTGACGCAGGTCTGCCTAAGCCAAAGGCAATGAATTCGAGTGACGCGTTGTGGTGGAAGGGCATAGTGGCCCTTTGTTTACAAATGTCACTTTGTTTGGAGCTCCTGCTTAATACATCAAGATAGAGGGGTTTCGAGAGAGAAAGGAAGACAGAGGGAATAGAGAAAACTAAAGACGAAGGAAAAGAGGGACAAAAAAGAGGGAAAGTGTGGGGAGTTTCCAAAAGTGGAGATGTTCTCAGGCAATTACTATTCATAAAAAAGTAGTAATTGCCTTTGTTTAATTGATGGAACAATTATTATCTTAATGGGGTGAACTTGCTATTATAGGATCACTTTGATAATTGTTCGCATGGTTTCTCTTCTGCCTTTGACATGATTCTTACTGCAAATCTACAATGCAAGTTAGTGGTCAATACTTGAACGGAGCTTTTTTTTCTCGAGAGCATAGAAAATCCGCATGTATAATTGTTTTTTATAAGATAACATTTTTTTTATTTGCTTCCGATATTTAGGCAGACATTTTATATGTTATAAAATAAATGAATTAGCACAGAAAAATTAAAAAAAATTCATTTATATTATAACAGATAAATTCGATGTACGAGACTTAGAAAAAATATCTTGTTAGATAACAGTGAATATCATATAAACCCAAATCGGGGGCCGCATGTGAGGGGGGCAACAGTGGAAGATGCTTATTGGGCCCGGGACACCACAAATCGCGGGCCCCATGTGAGGGGTAACAATTAAACATGGTTCGAATTTTGATAATTTGATCCCCTATCAGGTGAGTGGCGTCAAAATCCATTCCCTAATCATTACTTCACCCACTAACCCTCAAAGTTAAAATTAAAAAAGTGAAATTCTTACATTAATTAACCAACTCATGGGCTTGAGATGACAAGTATACATGCCTCTGTCTCTTATTCGTTGGAAACACCTCACTATGTCACACTTGAAAACAAATATTCAAATAGTCAAATGCTTAAGTACATAATTAGTTAGCTAATGGATAAATCGTAGTAAAGGTCTTCAATTATACTACGAGTTTAGTTTTCGTCCATCAAATGATTAAGTACATAATTAGTTGGCCTAATGGCTAAATCGTACTAAAGGTCTCTAAACTATACTACAAGTTTGATTTTTATCCATGAACTTTATTAATAGTTTCTCCTGTCCTCAAATTATGTCATTTGTTGCTTTAATAGTCATTTTTATTAATTTCGTCAACTTTTTTGTTAAGTTGAGGGCTAGAATAAAAATTTCATAAATAAAAAAATGAAATTTTCAAAAGAAAGACTTAGCTCCTCAAGGACTAAGGAGAAACGCCTCCTTAAATAACTCATGACTTATTCACAGAACTTAGTGCTTATGATCGGAATTCCTTAAGGATTGACTAAACGATCTTAGTTTTAATTGATATTTTGTAGATGCGATTTTTATATAATAATTTATAATATGAACGGCTTCGATCATGATGAAATTATGTGAGTAGGCCTATGAAGTCTTTTGAGGAGGAACTACTTTTTAACCTTAAGGAGAGCTCTTCTCTTTTTAAATAAATTAAATTGTTTTTCTATATCCACTCATGCAATATAGAGTTAAGTTGAAGATGGAAGAAACTAATATGAGAGTTCAAAGACGAAAACTAAACATGTGGTAAAGTTTAGGACCTTGCTGCCACGCATCCTAATTAGTTTTGTTTTGCGATGCCTATAATATCTATTTTGTTTAAACCTTAAGGATAGTTCATGCTCAACATATACATATGCGAGGACGATAGTAAGTTCAATATCAGGCTGTGCTTTGTTGTGAGTAAATTAATGACAATTTATAAAAGTATATTGATGATATCTTATAGTTTTTTTATCTTATAAATTGATATTCTATTTTTGAGGGAATTGTGTTAGGTCATAGGATGAGCCAACTGTAATAATTAAATATCAAACTCGACATTTGCGTGAGTAACACGTGAGATCAACAACTTATAAGTGAAGAGGAATATCGTTAAATTGTAATGTTAATGATAATAATACCCAATATGATGTTTGTCAACGAATATGTTGAGGTTTAGGCTGCAGGGGCATAGGTGGATGGAAATAGGGACCCAGGTGGCTTTAGGACCACCTAGAGGCCATAAAATATACTTGTGAAGGTCTTTTGAGAACCCTCTAAATGTTTGGTACGGGTCCCTTTTGTGCCTACTAAATGTTTGAAGTAATGCATGCTAAGCATATCTCAGCACTTTGCATTGACATCACTCAACAAATTCTCTCTATATCAATCTCTCCCATGTTTAGTTTACCACATGTTTAGTGAGTAGTAGAATATATTTCAATCCGACAACACTACCACATGCTTAGTTTTAATTTTGATAGCATTCGACAAATTCTTTCTATATCAGTTTCTCCCATACGGTAAAGTGTTGAAATGAGATTGATTCGACATATGTCGACGTCTGCTCACATGTGGGTAACATGATTTTGGTGATGACAACAAGCCTAGCAAATGTCAACAAAATGCAGCAGTGAATAAATTTGTACACTTTGCGCTTCTATTTCTATTTGTATTAACACTCAGAACCCCAGATATTCAAATTCGAAATCCGTAACTGTGCATAAGGTAGTATGGAAATTAACAAAATGAAATATATAAGTGGGCACTAAAATATTAATCCGAGTGCGCGTTGTGTATGGCCTCAAAGCGGGGCAAGAGATGAACCATGACCCGCACCCTCCCGACAAATCCCCGTTTCAACGGTTCCAGGTGGGGGACGTGTACGGGATATGACTAACACTTTCAAACTTTCTCCATTTTACATGGATTTTCAGTCCCTCCATGGACACAAAACTATGCAGGTCTAGTGGTGGTGCCCTTGGGGCTCCACCGCCACCAACACTGCCACTTTTGCTGCGGCCGCCACCATCGTTTTGGGTCGCTTTTCTTTTTTTTTTTCTTTTTTTTGTTTCGGCACCCTTTGTTCATATTATCTTCTCCTTTTCTTTTTTCCTTTTTGACTTGTGATTAGCTCAAAGTAATAGTTAAGAATGTAAGGCCAAATGAAGAAAAGCAATTAAGAATGATTATTTGGACATAAAACATGCAAAAGCAAATAGTTTTTCATATATACGCTTGCTATTGTCAACTTGTGGACAACTTAATCCTTTTTTGTTTTGGAAATTAGTTGTTAAAATATTGCTAATCATCATTTCCTCCCCCAATTTTTCATGGATGCAATTTTTGTAAGTATTTTTTCTGTGATACTGTTTTTGTTTTATTTGAAGGGTCTATCGTAATTTAAATTCTTCTAGCATTGACCATTTGGATTTACTCCTCCAAGGATTTGTTGCATGATGGTGCTAACCCTACCTTATGGAAACAGTCCAATGGTAATTTCATAAATTTGTTTATATAATGCGACTTGTCGGCAAAAAAATTATCCACTAATCAAGGTTTTAAAAGACATTAAGCGCTAATTAAGCGGTGGTCTGGGGCCTAGCGCCTAGGCGGCGGCAGGCTGAAGCCTAGCGCCTAGACATCTAGCGAGGCTTTGGCGGAGGGCTAAGCGGACTTGGCAGATTTAAGTAAATTTATTATATATTGTATAAATAAGTATCTTCTCATACTTAAAAAATAAATAATTGCATTGGAATACACAAATTACAAAAATAGAATTACATATAGATTATAAAGTATTAGAATATAATGAAAACATGGGAAACATGCATGTAATGTGTGTTAATCTAAGTTTTCAACAAGTCTGTTACAATTTATTGAAAAAAATAAAATGCAAAATGAAAATTATCTATTTTCTGTTTAAGAGGGTTGCGATTTAGACCGATGCCTAGACGGGTCTTGGTGTGCTAGACGGGTGCTTAAGCAGATTTAAGCACCTTTTCTTAATTTTTCCAAAGCCTAAAATTAATATTGTAAGGGTGTTCAAGGGAGAATTAGATATAGATGATAGTATTGAGGTACTTTTGACCTAAAGTTTTTTTCAAGAAGACTGAAAAAAGAAATCGTGATTAACGTGAAGAATAATGAATATATGACTCGAAAGTTTTTTATATTTAGTAAGACAAAATATGAATATTACGACGAATGAGATGTAAGGAGAAAGATTGTAGCATAAAATTTGAGATGTAACAAGTAGATCGGCTGGGAAGGAATAAAAGCATGTCCAAAATATACAAGAACCGAAGATTTCACAGGTGAATATAATCCTATATTTATACACACACACACACACACACACACACATATTCATATAATATGATTATGTCTAATCAATCATGAAATTCAATAAAGTAAATGGAAAACGGGGTTAGTGGTGAGGTGGGACCAAGTAGCAATAGTGGGCCGCTCTCAGCCGTCCGATCAAAAGCGCAGGCGATATGTTTCGATCATGAGCCGGCGGGAGGTGTGGTTTGGACTTGGAGTTCTTCACTTCATGCGCGCGTGTTTCCTTTAAAAGCATGCGGGAAGCCGATCGAGTGAACCGAGTTGGTCCTCAAGACTTGCCTGCGATACGGCAGCGTTTTACAGAGTAAAAGAAAAGCAAAAATCATAATTCAATGGGCCTCCATTTTATCACTGATTGAATAGATTGGGCGGCCCACGGTAAATAAAAACTTCCTCATCTTTCTCGGAGACTATTTATTGCTCAGTATCACTCGCGTATGTGGAGAGTGAATCTCACGCTCCTTTGATTGAGGATTTGGGCAGACAATGTGGGGTAGAAGAGTGAGAGTGAGAGTGGCTGTGGGAGGAAAAGAGCACCGAGAAATACAATTTCCAAATCGGAAAATTTAAAGTGAAAAATTCGGGAAAAATTGTACGGATTAAATATCAGCATTTTATGATATGTTTATTTATTAAATAACTGATAACGACTAAAGGATGTATGTGAGTATGAGAAGAAGAGTCAAGAAAGTAGAATATGAATGTAAAAATGACAAGGTAGCTAAAATTCTTTTTTGTAGTTCCTCATTTGACAGCTTTATTCATGAACTATTTAGAGAGCTATTATCGGTAGAAAGTCATTCTGCACTCATCTCTAGTGTTATTTTTCTATTTTAGTATGCCAATAACACACCATTTTATATACATTTTGTTTTATTTTATCAACTATTTGAAGTGGTACTATTTGCATCCTAGAAACGTAATTATTTATGCGAATCCTCTAATGCTTCAAGAAGATATTGATGGATTGGAAGGTGAAATTACGCATCTCAGACTTCGAAATAGCCTGTTTTCCATTGGAGCTACTAAAGCCCCTGGTCTTGATGGGTGTCCAAGAAGACTTGCTGCTTAGAAAGCTCACACTCTCACTAGCAGGGTGAAATAATTTGGTTCAAGCTGTTGCTTCTTCTTTTTCGGGAAATGCTATGCAAACCGTCAAGTTTCCAGTTGCTTCCACATGTGATCAACTTGACCAGCTTAATAGAAATTTTTTGTGGGGCTCCATTCAATTCAAATAAAAAATTCGACCGGCGAGCTAGATACAAGTTTGTTCGCCTAAATGAGTGGGTGGATTAGGCCTCAAGAATATGCGTAGTATGAACTCCGTCTTGCTTGCTAAGAATTCTTGGAGGGTGATTCAACAGGATGATGGACTTGGGGTGCATACGTTATGGGATAAATATCTAGCATGAGGGAATAAACATTTGTTTCATATTGCTTTGTGGAAGTGCGCTTCTAGTACTCAGAAAGGCTTCATTGATGTTGCTCGGTTGTTGAAAAAATGTTTTCTTTCGCGTATTGGATCTAGTGAGAATATGAAATTTTGGAATGACCATTGGTCAAATTGTGGGTCTCTTCGAAAATTTTCTCTTCCACGACTGTTGCCAACTGTGCTTACGTCGACTGTGGTTGATTTTTGCCTTGGTGAGAATTGGGATACATAAAGTTTGCTCCATTTCCTTCCCAAAATAATTGTGTATAAAACTGTCAATATTCTTGTGGATAGTATTGGTGGCTCATCAAACAAGTGTATATGAGATAAACTAGTGATGGTAACTTTCCTGTGAAGTTTGTCTATGTGTTGGACCTAGGCGTTAATATGAATATCAAGTGGCGACGGAGCTTTATCTGGGGGTTGCATTTTTCTCCTAAAGTGCTTTTCTTTGGCTTGTGTTGCTAGACAAATTATTGACCATGCTCAATGAGATAGACGGGGTTGCCTACAGATTCTTCATGTGGCAAATATGATGGTTTGTTATTTTGAATCAATTATTCACATCTTTATAGATTGCTCATTTGCTGCTAAAGTTTGGAGAGGTTTCCCTGTTCTTGATCAATTTTTGATTGATGCATGAATTATTAAGAGTATCTTCAAAAGAGATGTTAAATTGTCTAAATCAGCAATAACGGTAACAAAAGACAACATTAATGTTTTCTAACCGAGAAGCCAAATTTGATATGGCATGACATGGATTGACATAACTCCCATTTCCTGCCAAATTTGACAGCACCTTCAGATTTTTTTAATTAATTATTAAATGCTTTTTATTATTTTTTTATTAGTTTAAAGCATTATTCTTTTGTTTCTTTTCATTCCCAATGCTAAGAAAATACATATAAATTATTATTTTATGTTTAAAATTTGACATATCGGTTAGAGAGCAAAAGTTTAAAAGATGTCAAAGTGCTACGTAAGTCTTCGGTAGTTTGGAATGGAAACTTAATTTTTGAATCACTTGCTAGTTTTTGTAGCATTGGCGAAATAAAAGTATTTTTGAACAGGATATTGCTCTCCATAATGATCCCAAATATGTTATTGTTACCTAGATCAAAGATTGGCTTTGAGGCAAGATGGTTTCCTCCGTAAAGCCCTTGCGAACACATGCTGTTCTTCATTAGGAACATCCTTTTTATCGTCAGTTATTAGTTGCAATTATAATTTGGATGTCGTGGTCTCGTGATATTCTTATGTGATTTTTCATTTCCTCCTCTGTTTTTGCCCCATTGTCAAAAAAAAAAAAAAAAGGGAGGAATTGCAATAAGTGAAAGTACACCGAGTTTAAATTATCTTGTATTATTTTTGGTGTGAAAGTGATTAGAATATCTCAGCCGTTGAAGAGGCTATAAAAGGGGAGGTGCATTGTTTAATGGAGTCCCTCAGTCCTCTCTGATCGGATCAACGTCTCACTCGCTTCTTCGCTTTGATCTCCCAATTCTCTGTCACCCCAAGAATCGAATCGTTATTGGAATACAGGGAATTGGGGAGCTTCGTCTCTTTCACCTCTGCCCTTTTACACACTTTCTCTCTCCTCTGCCTTCTCCATCTCCTTCTCTCTCTAAATCCAACGGAGAAAGAAAAAGAGGAATTCCAAAGCAAAAATATATATTTATTGCTTAGTTTATATGCATTTACTAGAATAAGAGCGAAAAGGGTCTTTTCTTCTTCAACCTCTGCCAGCACCTCTGAAGCACTTTCTCCATAAGTGATTGTGATTTTTTTTGCTTTTTTCCTGCTTTTGAGGGCTCCTCGCCGTCTTCGTGTTCGGCACTCTGACCAAATTGGTGGCGCATTAAAGTCTGGCTTTCTTCACAAGTTACACAGCAGCAGCAGCAGCAGCAGCTACCTAGAGAGAGAGAGAGAGAGAAAGAGTAAGAGAGAGATCTTTAGCTGCAGATTTTGTTGTTAAATCATTTCAAAAGCATTTAAGGCTACTCAATCTCTCTGCCAATTCTTGGAATGGAGAATTCTTAAAAAACCCAACTCCCTAACCAACCTGCAAATAAATTACAAGTCCCTCTCTATTTCGACTGCCTAAAAGAGCAGAGTCATAGATCGAGAGAAAGTGACATTTCAAGCAAGGTACTGGGGTTTTAACCAAAATTTTGTAATCCGGGTTTTCTTTTTGGTACTTGAATTCTGTCAAAGTTCCAATCTTTTTTAAATTTTGGAAGGAATTTACTTCTGGGTTTTTGGATCTGGGGTTCTTATTGGCTTTCGTTTTCTGGGGGTGCGTTTTGATTTTAGTATTTTTTTTGTTCTTTTGAACTCTTTTGTTTGTCTTATTTACTGTCTTTATGTATGTTTCAGATCTACCAGGATTTAGTTCAGACGTTGCGTTTCGAGAACAATGTTGGCTCAGAAGCAAGCAGAGGAAGCAATAGTCTCCAATGACCATGAAGGAAAAGAAGAACATCTCCAAGAAAACGATGAGGAAAATACCTCCATGTTTAATGTTAAGAACTTCCTCTGGCATGGCGGCTCTGTCTGGGACGCCTGGTTCAGCTGCGCTTCCAATCAAGTAAACCCACGTCCAAAAAAGTACTTTCTCGATTTGTTGTTTCACAAAGTTTCTGATTCTAACAACTTCTGGCTTTTGCAGGTGGCACAAGTGCTTTTGACACTGCCCTACTCGTTCTCTCAGCTGGGGTTACTATCTGGAATCTTACTGCAAATTTTCTACGGAATCGTCGGAAGTTGGACGGCTTATCTGATCAGTGTGCTCTACATGGAGTACAGAAGCCGGAAGGAGAAAGAGAACGTTAACTTCAAGAACCATGTCATCCAGGTTCGTCGTGGTATCCACTAAAGCGAAAGTGTGCGAGATAAAATGAACCAAAATTAAAATTCCATGTTTTTTGTTGCAGTGGTTTGAAGTTCTTGATGGGTTACTTGGCCCTTACTGGAAAGCCTTGGGGCTTGCTTTCAACTGCACTTTCCTCCTCTTTGGATCTGTCATCCAGCTTATTGCTTGTGCCAGGTGATTATTTTTACTTACTTCACTATATTTTTTACTTTCAAATCCTGCAAATCTCACCTGGGTTTCGTCTGATTTTTACTGCTTTTTGATTGGGAGCAGTAACATATATTACATCAATGACAATTTGGACAAGAGGACCTGGACCTACATCTTCGGAGCTTGCTGTGCCACCACAGTTTTTATACCTTCTTTCCATAACTATCGGATTTGGTCTTTTCTCGGACTTGGAATGACCACTTACACAGCCTGGTACTTGACCATTGCAGCTGCTGTTCATGGCCAGGTAATAAATTCCTCTACTAAACTTACGACATCTGTGATGTCACGTTAGTGGTAAAACATATCACGCACTACTCAAGCATATTACGAACTATCATGTGGATAATTAATGATTGATTAGAGATATCGTCACATTAGTTTGAGATGTCCGAACAACGGTATCTCACCCAACTTTACAAAATGCTTGATTTCTTTTTACGTTTTTGGTAAAAATAAAAGGGAAAGTTATATGCTTTTTGGTGAAATTGCTGTGCAGGATGAAGGTGTGACACACACAGCTCCAACAAAGCTAGTGCTGTATTTCACCGGAGCCACCAACATACTATACACGTTCGGTGGGCATGCTGTTACTGTGTAAGCTTTCTCCTCCTATTTTTTCACCCTTTCCTCCTGTTTCACTTGTTTCTACACGGCTTCTCTCTGCAGCTTTTGCCGGCATCTCGGTTTTCGAGATCCACAGACAAAATCATCCTATCTAATCTTTTGGTTTGCTCTTGGATAAACAACTTTTTTATTTACCCCCCACTCCAAATCCCCATTTTCTCTAGGAAAATTGCAACGTAAATTAATTGGTCCCTACCTATCTCCCATGTTTTATTTTACCAATAGAGAATCCATGCTCCATTGTTCAAAAAGGAGGTGTTTTAAACTGTTGTAATTAACGGAAAGGGATATTCAAATTTGAGTACGCTAAACTGTTCTAATTAAAGAAAATGAAAATTTGAACTTAAGTACAACTGGTCAATCACACTGTTTAACTAGTTCAAGTGACCACTCATTTTTCAGAGTTTTTGGTTATTTGTCATGTAGTATTATTTTAAGATAGAGATGAGGAAATTTGATTATTTAGTTGCATAACAGCTATAGAAAGAAAGATGTGACCTTGGGGGGGCCTTTGGTCAATTTTCTTGGTTTTTATTTTTTAAAATTATGTTCACCTATGTGCATGTTGACCTTTTAATATTAATAAAATTAGAGTGAAAGTATTAGTGAAATCTAATCCTTTTTAATGTGAAGGGAATCTGATCAGTGAATTGTGGGGGGATTTTTACTTTTATTTTTGCAGGGAAATTATGCATGCCATGTGGAAGCCACAGAAATTCAAGTACATTTACTTGTATGCCACACTGTACGTTTTCACACTAACAATTCCTTCTGCTACCTCTGTCTACTGGGCTTTTGGTGATGAGCTCCTCAACCACTCCAACGCTTTCTCTCTCCTCCCCAAGAACGGCTGGCGTGACGCCGCCGTCATACTCATGCTCATCCACCAGGTTCGACCTCAATCATTCCATACACTGATTCTTCAAAGAAAATGATTTCCGCACATGCATGTTTGTTACAATCCTTTGGTTTCAATTCAAAGGCCAGAAAAAAGGCGTGTGCGGGGATATAAAAAAGGTGTACGGAAATAACTTGCCTTACATTGACCTGACATTTTTTTCTTTTTGGGGGTACTGTTTTGCAGTTTATAACATTTGGGTTTGCATGTACACCATTGTACTTTGTGTGGGAGAAGGTGATTGGCATGCATGACACAAAGAGCATTTGCTTGAGGGCACTTGCTAGGCTTCCAGTTGTGATCCCAATTTGGTTCTTGGCTATAATCTTCCCCTTCTTTGGGCCCATCAACTCTGCCGTTGGGGCTCTCTTGGTTAGCTTCACTGTCTATATCATCCCATCTTTAGCTCATATGCTCACCTACAGAAAAGCCTCTGCCAGACAGGTAAATATATCCTCCTAAAAGCAACTCCGATTGGTCATATCATGTTATGTTACCGTCACAGACAAGTTCAGATTCCGCCGAACTTGTAACCCTCGGTTATCATGTAAGGTCACGTAGTCGTACCATCACGCGCGAGGGTCTTTGTAGTGGCAACACATGTAGTTACCTCCATTGAGTTGAGGACATATCGTGATTGATCATGTCACAGTAAACTTGTAAACCCTAGGTTATAATGTTACTGTTACGTAGTGCTACTATCACAAGGCAAATAATTAAGTGGTTTGTCTAGTGGCGACTAGTAGTTATCTTGATTGAATGGGGGTATATTAGTCATTGTAGTTTTGAGTGGGCACCTCCACCAGGACACACGATGGGGATACCCACATTTCAGTAGTTGCAGTGGGGATGAGAGGGGCAGCAAGTGTACAAAGATCATTTAATACTTGGATTTGGAAATGTTAGGAGAAGAATTGAGATAGGTGGGCAGTCCTTTTCGTTTAGTTATATGCTACAGTTGGGAGAGTTGTACCTCTGCCTTCCGATGAGCTGTTTGATTGATTAGGTCTTTTTTTCTTGAATTTGGATGGGGACGTCCGATTCAATTTGAGTATTCTGGATTGCTTGGTCTTTAGGCTCCGGACAATGAAATCCAGAGTGGTTCTCTGTCCTCTTTTTCCTCTCCGTTAGGTCAGTTTGGTGCTGACTTTGGTCCAAGTGAAAAGACAGAAACTTGAAAGAAAAATGAATCTAGTCTTCACGGTATTGTTTTCAAGGATTCTAAACTAAACCCAAAAGTCCTTATTCGAAAGACTTATTCGTCTGAGATCTTTTACAGTATTATATAAAGTTGATTCTCATATATAATAATCTGGCTGTCTGAGTTTGATTCACGTACGTAACACTGTTTCTGTAGTAATGTGAGTATGAGAGTTGTGAGAATCATATTCTATAAGAATCAAAAGTACGAGGACCATACAACTTTTTAACTGTAAGAAGTCGAGCAGTGTTCTTTATTTAAAACGAAGGTTTATTGATTTGGGTTAATTTTTTTACTGTGCTTTTGCAGAATGCTGCAGAGAAGCCACCCTTCTTTCTACGAAGCTGGACTGCCATGTACGTAATCAACTCCTTCATAGTGCTGTGGGTTCTGGTGATTGGGTTCGGGTTCGGTGGCTGGGCCAGCATGACCAACTTTGTGAGACAGGTCGACACATTTGGGCTGTTTGCCAAGTGCTATCAGTGCAAGCCTCCAAAACCACCACTAGCAGCCGCAGCTCCTCCCCATCACTAAATCTTCACTTCCTCCAAAACCCTCACTCTCACCACTCAGAAAATTCTCGGTCTTCATATTTGTACCATACATGGGGAAGTAGTAATATTTCCCCCTACATGTCATGTGTGCTGGATTTTGCTTTGTATTATTTTTTTCTATATTTTTTTGTTAAATTAGTTATAAAATAGTGTGTTGAGTTGTGATGATTCCATTCCTATCAAAGCAAACGTTCATTAAATCAATATATATAAATATGTATGTTTTTAGACATTTTCCTTCATCTTTTTGGGTTTTTCTACTCGATATCATCGACTGGATTAAGATTGTCAAAATTTAACCGTGCAAATTTGGTTGTTAAATTAATATACCGTTGCGTTATATTCTTTTCCGGCTTCTGTTTCTCAGCTTCTTTTGTGGGATATTGTAAGATTTTGTTGTCCCTCATGGCTTTCAATTGCCATTATTGCCAGCATGTTTCCAAAGTGCCTTGTAAAACGGCAACGTTATGGGCCTTGTCTGGTTTTCGTTTCCACGTGGCTTGATGATCTAAGGAGCTGTATGTGGACATGTTCTAATGGCTCCCATTGACCTTAGATTCCGCTTTAAGGGAGAATGGAGCGTGGACCCGCCCCACTTGCACATGGGTTGCACGTGGATTCTCCTATATCACGTGCCATTCTTTACTTCTTAGTATTTTATCCTTCATGTTACTTGTGAACATGGAACCATGCATGGTCGCTCTAAGAGACTCATGCTCGATCAACCTTCTTAGCGACTGAGAAATTTACGTGTAAAGAGATGTCACGGTCAATATTTCAATTTTCAAGTCAGTTATGCATTGTATTGTGATTTGTTTTACCGCTTCTATATAATAATGCATGATCAGTTTCAAATACCATTACAATGACATATCATCTTGTTGCATGATGATGTCATACATCGGAATCTCCTCTTCATGTTTGGTTTCAAACTTCTGTCTGATGAGCAAATATCAATTGAGGTACATAGATATAGTTGCAACATAGACCCTTTAGTAGCAACTTGGTCTTAACAAAGGAATGATCTTTATGTCCAGCTAGGTCATCCCATTAGAGAGGAATAAGGGAAAGGGAAAGGAGAGAGGAGAAGATAAAGGAAAGCAGAGAAAAAGAAATTTCAGAAATGGAGGTAGGGTATGTGAGGACTATAAAATACTAGGAGATTATTCTGAATAAAACTTTATGCTTCAACAAAGCACATTCCATCACATCCATACTTATGAAGAGTCTTATTCGTTCCCGCTCGATCGATACCAATTTACTTGGGAAACAAGGCATCACAAATCAGAATTGCATCAAGGACCGAGGGCAAGTATGTGACTTGTTTCAATGGCGTCCTATACGAAGTTGTTGTGAAAGAAGTTATCCAAAGGAGGCAAATTTGTATTGGATGGGTCAATAGTTTGAGCATGTGTTGAAATATCTCACATTGACTATATCATTGAGAAAAGAAGAGTTTAAATAATCCAACTCCACTCCAACTAATGCCGTGGCCTTTTATGATAAAAATTCTGTAAAGATAGTTCACGTTTTTGCAAAATATTAGGACATAATAGTTCAAATTGTTGATTTAATTTGTGATTCCAGCTTAACACAAATTCTAGACAAGGTGTATCCAAAGCGATAAAATCATTATTTCTCAATACTATCTGAAAATTCTCTTTCAATGTGAAGTACTATCATACAATGTGAAGTACCTTGTGCTCCCTATTGGCCTTAGGGCAAGGGCTCGAGACCCCTCAAAACGATGATATGGCCTATTGATATTTTTGTGGTTCTAGTGGTGAAGGGTTAGAGGCTAAGATTCTAAATTTTAAATGGATTTCACGCAGTTCCAAGACTTCGGTTGGGGCTGGTTTGACCTTGCATGTTACATAGGCTTCAATTTGGACTAGGCAAACTTGATTGGGTTAGAAGTTGTTTTTTCCAGTTGTGAGGCAAAATTATCAATTTGTTTAGGCCACAAGGCTCCCATTAGATATGCTCTTAGGGCACAATCAAATTGAACCTTTTGTCTATTGAGTGTTGGATTTAACCTAAAATTTGGAACACGAATAAAACTTTACATATCAAATTTGGGTTTAGGTGGGCTGGGTTTATATTTCTGCATGGGTTCTTGTGTTTTCTTTTCACAATGCGAAATTTCTACTCAGCAGTATTGTTGGTTTTTGGTTTGTATTGCTGCGCATCTGCTCATGGTTTCCTTTGCCTTCCTTGGGTAAATTACGTTGTATCCTTCAAGTTTGGATGTAATTGCAACCTATACAATCATTAAAACATGACAATGTAGTACACAAATTTATATTTTAGTTGCAGTTTCATACATTCGTTAATCAAACCGGCAATTTAACTATTAAGCAATAGTGTAGCAACTGCAGGTCCATATTTTTATTGATGTGACAGTCAAATTTCTCCACGTAAATTAAAAAACAAATTATAAATAAAAAATTGGACCCGCCCTTTCAATCCTACGCCTAACCTTCCCGGTCAACCAACCCCGCCCCATTTTCGTCGACCTCCTTCAGCTTCATCCGCTCCCACCTCGAGCTCGATCTCAACCTCGACACCGTCCCAGTTTTGAAAGCTGGATTTTCAGAAAAGGGTAGAGATTTGAAGGTTTAACAAGTTGGTAATTACCTAGAGGCGTTGGAGTGCCTGAAGTTATAAGCACACCAGCCCAATGTTTGGTTTTTAATAGCCCACGATTGGGGCCCGTACTAGGGTTTTATTTGGCAGAGTATAGATATAAGGAGCTGCTGCTGCCAATTTTGGATTAAGCGGCAGAGAGAAAAATAGCAAGGGCTGACAGCTCCATTTGTGAAAGAGAAGAAGAGCTACTGTCCCCATTTTGTTAGCAACCACCCATCAAAGTTGTAGTTGTTGTATTACAGTATTAGCTTTAAGCTTTGTATAGGGAGGAAATTATTCACAATATTTCATTCTCTATTTGTTTTTTGGCGTGTGAGAACTATTGGGTGTATTGAAGTTTTGGATTGTGAGATTGTAAAACACTTTGTAAACACTCCTATTTGGTTAATAGTGGATTATTGGAGAGCTCTTCCTGCTCCGAGGACGTACTCCAGTTACACTGACCGTTGAGGAATCTCGTTAAATCTTGTGTCTTCTCTATTTTGTTCTTGCATTTCATTAAGTATATTTCATGTCAGTTATATTGAGTTGGTTTCCAATTGATTTGATATTATTGTTGTACAACAGATCTGACCGTAAGTGTAGTATCTCAATCGTGAGGGAATTTTGTGAAAATGCAATAAACTTCAAGAGATGTCAATGTAATTAACCTGCGATATCTACAATTAATGATGCACTTGTGCAAATATGATACTCACTCAACAAACAAATTGAAATTAGAACAGACTAGCTTATATATGAATTAGCAAGCAAGATAAACGGATTGTTTACCTGATTTATTAATTTAAAAATTCTGACATATAACATACATATTGTAGAACTACAATATTTATTGCTATTTGATATGATAACAAGAATAATTTAGGGGAACTAAATTTTATACCACCTCATGATATCAAGTGTCGAGATATCAATGAAATTCACTTTTCGGCCTCTGAATCATCCACAACGGTTAACAGGTGTTTGGCTTCAGTGAGTATACTTAATCCTTCTTTTAACAGCATAACTCCTCTAGTGGCCTTTTTACAACCATCTTTAGATTTAGAACCTGAAGGAGGACTAAAGAGATCAAGGAGACTGACTGGGCCGATCAAGTCGGGGCAACTACCTTCAATGGTGTCTATTATTTCCGACAGCTGCTTCAAGTGTTCATCAACAGGTGTGGTATCTTCAGAAGTCGTTTCAGTACTGCTTACTGTCAATTGGTCTTCACTTGCATCGTCATAGCTTAGTTTTCGCTTTACGCCTCGAGGTCCTACAGCTTCTTTCGAACCCTCGTCTTTCTCTAATAACAATTAGTAAAAAGCAAACCTCAGCTCCATGCCTGATTATGAGTACTTCATTTCCAGTCTAAATTAACTTTGAACTATCAGAAAAGTATCAATTTCCCTGGCTCTTGCAACTGTATCATTTTCTTGTAGACTTTCAATTTGCGTCTCACATTAACCCAAGTTCTTTGACTCCGACATGATACATAAATAATAAAAAGGATCATATATTGGTGACATACCGAGGATCCCGTAATCAAAGTTAACAAGTGAATGAACAAAGTTACACAAATTAGAGTATTGTGAGTCACGAAGTGAAAGTCCAGGCAGAGAAAATGATTCAGATGCAGTAGGGGCGAAAGTGATACTTAGGATATTGTTAACGAGGCAGTTCGACAAATTTACCAAACTTTAACACATAATTAATTGTCTGAAAATGGTAAACATAAAAGGAAAAGCATATGTATAAGTCAAAGACTTAACAGATAGCATATATTGTTTGAGTACACATATAAAACTCACTGTGGTAGTCCTGGATGGCAGGAGTAGTTGGAGATGATCTAGTGCAATGAGCAGTACAAAGTTTCTTGCAATTGGACGACGGTTGGGTCGTAGGGAGATCTGGATCCGGATTATAGTTCACGAAGTGGTTCCGGGTCTGGCCGCCGGAGCCCAACTTCCGTTTCTTGGAGGGATTGCTTTCGTCCACCATGGCCGGCCACAGAAACGGAGACTGCTAATTGTAAGCACTTGCTGAGAAATTAGATTGGGAGGATGCGGATATATAGGGTTAGGATCGGGTCGGGGGACACTCATTTTTTTATTTTTTATTTTTTCCTCTGCATTTGACCTTATTTTGTAGATCCACTTTGTAATGTATTTTCTCGATCTCAGCCATCTATTTTTTTAGTTTTTACTCAAAGATCAAGTCTACAAAAAAATCACTCAAATATGAAACAATATATGAGTGTTGGATTAAGTGATAGTCACTTTAGTGTTTATTTGCAAACTCGTATTCTTTCATTTTTCTTCATAAAAATGAATGTCTTAATAATTTTTAATTTGTCTCAATTTTTGTAAGAATGATTTAGAAATAATAAATTAAAATATAGACTATATGTATATATATTTAGCACTGCAAAAATGTTAGGAATAAAAATGAGTGTCCCCAATCTTAATCCATATATGTATATGTATACATATACATATAAATATCTATATATATATATTCACTAATTATTAATTTTTAGTTTCTTGCTAAATGAAGAACGTTTATAAACGAGAAGTTGAGTTCTTTCATTAGATAAATGTAGAGAAGTAGGAATCGGATCCTTGTCGGATTCTTTTTGTGAGGATCTTGGAAATTCATAAATCATGTTTGTTTATTGTACATCGTGTGATCATAAATGATTTTAAATTTTTTAATTTAAAATTAAATTTAAATAGTATATGAAAAAAACAGATCGCACGATGTACGATGAACAGACATAATTCACGAATTTCCAAAATTCTCACCAAGATGATCCAAAGATGGAGAAGTAATAATGACATAATTAACGCGTCCCTCTTCGGGAAGGATCATGAGTCAAACCAAGTGAGCTATATGAATTGTAGTAGAAAACCCTAATGTGGATGAATGAGTCGGTAATGGAGTTTTTGCTAATAAAACTGTACAATTTTTTACTCGACATTTTATGTTAATTTCTCCTTCTCGCTTATAAAGAATACAACTGTCAGCATGGGAGAATTTTCTCCCCTTCTTCTCCTGCTTGATTAGGGTCAAAAGTCTATCAGGTAAAAAATATTACTCTATCACATATTGGAATTGTTATTAATATTCTAAAAATCTCATTTTACACTCCAAACTTTCTATATTAGGAAAGAAAAATACATTTGTGAGGAGTGTAGAATGAGATTTTTGAAGTGCCAATAACACTTCCCATCACATATTTGTATCATATATGTGACTTATATATGTTGAGGCTCTATTTTTATAAAAAAACAATACAAATAATGGTACAAATATGTGGTAAATTTAACATTACACTACTACAATATTAGCTTTAGGTGTCAGATGATGTTGGTGGTTTAATAAGCCATTATGTCAGATAAAAGATATCCGACACATCATTTAGCTAGTGTTGGATAACAATGAAGTCCTGTCGGTTATATATGACATAAATTCTTGGCGGATATTTAGTGTCGGATGCAACCACCATAAAAATATTATAACCGCCAGTATTTTTGAATTTTTTTTAATATTTTTAACAGATTCTAGCCGTTTGGAAGTTAATGGTGGCGGTTATAACCGACAGAAATTGACTATTTTATTATTTTTACACCAAAATTGTTTCAATTTGTTGTTCATTCAAATTTCTTCCTCTTGCTCTTCATCTTCAATCTTCAGATTTCTTTATCTTCAATCTTTATTTATTTAATTTAATTAGTAAGATAAATTAGGAATATTTGTGTTCCATTAGTTTATTTTATTCACTTAAATTGTTATGAAGAAATTGAGATAAATATTATATTTTTGTTAACCTTTTATTGTTTTATTAATTTGTTTTATTATTTTTGTTAACATCTTTATAAAATTTTATAATTTATAATGATAATTCTTATTAGTAATTATAATAATTTGTGTTTCGTATTATAAGTAAAGTTTTTTGTGCGGGATATTTCCCACGACTTTGATTCAAAAAAATTAATGGCGCAAAAAATTTGACGGAGGAAAATTTTGTGGAGGTTTTTGGTTATTTTTGTCTGTTATAATCGACACTAATTTGACATCCATAAATGCACCGTACTAACATACATAAATGCATTGTACTGACAGAAACATAAAAGCTCTGTTGGATTTTAATTTCCTGGCTGTGGAGCCAAAAATAATCACAAGGCGACACGTGGGTTTTTTGGATAAAAGTGGACAAAAATACCCTTGAGGCACATCGGGATTCCTACTTGCGGCAATCATCCCTCAACCAAGTCAAAAATACTCAAAATCTATTTCATCAATCCTCATCAAATCTTCCCCACAAGGTAACTCCCAAATTATTTCTTTCAAATCATGTTAATTATTCGATTAATGGAATTATTACCTAATTAATTTATTAATGGCTAATTAACTACAAATTACACCCAAAAAAAAAAAAAAACCCCAAATGGCTGGTCCCTATTCTCCTAATAGGGCCGGCCATATCCTTATAAATATCTCTCCATTCTCTCCAAAAAGTACTGTAGACATCGAAATTTCAGTGAAATAAATGTTAACCAATACAACACTTATTTCACCTATATCATTCCCTCACCTCACCAACAACCTCCACTCATTTCACCTACATCATCCATTTACCTTACCTACAACCTCCACTCATTTCACCTACATCATCCACTTACTTCACCTACAACCTCCACTCACTTCACCAACAACCTCCACTCATTTCACCTACATCATCCACTCACTTCACCAAAAAAATGAATGGTGGTGATTCACTCTCAAAGCCTATAAATAGGCTTCTCCATCAAGAGGAAGAAACACCAATACATACCAGAAACCAATTCACAAATACATTTCTCTACTCCCAAAATGGAAGAGAATACTCCCCACACATCCAAAATCCTTGAAGCTTTGAAACTCTAAAGCTCTCAAGCATCCAACCCCCAAATTCCCAAGAATCCCGAAGAATGGAGAAAGCACTCTTCATTCTTCGTCAAATCCTCCTTCAAGATCAAGCCCCGACGGCCCTTGAAGAACTTCCACCAACTCAAGATCAAGCCCCGACAGCCCTTGAAGAAAGTGTTCATCGTTCATCCTAAGATCAAGCCCCAACGGCCATTTGAATCAACAGCACAAACAAATCCACACAACCGTTCTTCAAGATCAAGCCCCAACGGCCCTTGAAGAAGACACACCAAAACCTTGAAGCTTTAAAGTTCTAAAGCTCTCAAGAAAATCCCGAAGGATCAAGAAAGCACTCTTCGTTCTTCGTCAAATCCTCCTTCAAGATCAAGCCCCAACGGCCCTTGAAGAACTCCCACCAACTCAAGATCAAGCCCCGACGGCCCTTGAAGAAAGTGTTCATCATTCATCATCCGTTCATCCTAAGATCAAGCCCCAACGGCCCTTTTGATCAACAACCTCAACAAACACACACACCAAAACCTTGAAGCCTTAAAGTTCTAAAGCTCTCAAGAAAATCCCGAAGGATCAAGAAAGCACTCTTCGTTCTTCGTCAAATCCTCCTTCAAGATCAAGCCCCAACGGCCCTTGAAGAACTCCCACCAACTCAAGATCAAGCCCCGACGGCCCTTGAAGAAAGTGTTCATCATTCATCATCCGTTCATCCTAAGATCAAGCCCCAACGACCCTTTGGATCAACAACCTCAACAAATCCACACATCCAATTGTTCTTCAAGATTAAGCCCAAAAGCCCTTGAAGATCCGCTCATCCATCAACCTTCAAGATCAAGCCCTGAAGGCCCTTGAAGAAACTTCCATCAACCTTCAAGATCAAAGCCACGAAAGCCCTTGAAGAAACTTACAACTGTTCATCCTAAGATCAAGCCCCAACGACCCTTTGGATCAACAACCTCAACAAACCCATACACCCATTCTTCAAGATCAAGCCCAACGCCCCTTGAAGATCCATTCATCAACTATTCATCCTAAGATCGAGCCCCAATGGCCCTTTGGATCAACAACCTCAACAAACCCATACACCCATTCTTCAAGATCAAGCCCAACGCCCCTTGAAGATCCATTCATCAACTGTTCATCCTTAGATCAAGCCCCGACGGCCCCTTGGATCAACAAACAAATCCACACATCTATTCTTCAAGATCAAGCCCCAAAAGCCCTTGAAGAAAATCAATTGTTCATTCAAGACCAAGCCTCGACGGCCCTTGAAGAAAACCAATCGTTCTTCAAGCTCAAGCCCAAAAGCCCTTGAAGATCCGCTCATCCATCAACATTCAAGATCAAGCCCCGAAGGCCCTTGAAGAAACTTCCATCAACCTTCAAGATCAAAGCCACGAAGGCCCTTGAAGAAACTTACAACTATTCATCCAAGATCAAGCCTCGACGGCCCTTGGATCAACAAATCTACATCTTACGGAGATCGAATCAGAGGACCAAATTTGAGAGATCGTAACCCCAAAATCATTAAACACAAAAATATTACTTTGTGCCACGTATTCTTGTTTCTTGTTTTCAGGAATTTTTCGTGTTCACAAGTACTTCCAATTCTCTTGCTAAAATTCTCAAACACTTTCTCTCTAAATTCAAACTTTGGCATTGGAGTTCCCGCCCCACCCCCCTACCCCCCTCCCCCCACCCCAAAATATTCATCGTGGGCACCTGAGGCTCTTGGCCTTGACCAAAGGTGTTAATTGTTATGTAGGTGCAATTTTGTCCAAAATCAAGGAGGAAGAAATTTGCATCCACAAATTGGTGCTTTCATTGAGAGTTGAAGTACACACACTCGTAGGAGACTCTCGCATAAAAGGTTTTTCTCTATTTTTTCTTGTCTATTTGTATATTTCTTGTACGTTCTTATTATTAGAATTTTTTATTTGCAAAGATTCTTTGATAAAACATAAAAGAGAAATATAATGGCTAGAAATTTAGAAAATTCCAATATTCAAGAAATGGGACTGTGGTGATCCACGAGGCTAAATGTGATCATAGGTGGAGCGGCACCACCACTACGGGGCTCCACCATGTCAACCACCGCGGTGGCCACCACGGCCACCACCCGTGGCAAGGTTCATGGCACCACTACCATAGCCCAAGCTGTGCCATCCAAGCTTGCAAAGGCGACAACCCAAGCCATGTCACTTCGAGCCCAACGCGATTCCAATTTGTTGCTAAGCCGAGCCTAAGCCTCGCACTTACGTAATCACTCATCAAGCAACCCACTCTCGTGGTCCAGCTTGCTCCCGTGCCGCAGCCTACTCCTGTTAAGCAGCCCACTCTCGTGGCTTAACCTGCGATTGCGGCCCAGCCTACTCTCGAGGCCTAGCCTGCTCCCGTCGAGCAGCCCACTCTCGTGGCCAAGCCTGTTTTTGCAGCCCAGCCTGCTCCCGTGGCATACCAAGCAGCCTAAATCGATCCAAGATTAGTTTAATCGTCCTGGCTTTAAATTTATAGGCCTACGATTGAACCGAGGTTATTTTCACCACGTTTCTCCGCGGATTTGACATTTTTCAATTCAAATCTCGAGCCTGGAGCATACCACACTTCCATTGGTCAAGGAGGCACATTCTTTCCAAGCTATTCTAATCTAAATGGCAAACAACACTTGTATCGACAAGTCAGAAAGTTGACGAGTGCCCTTGCACAACAGACAACCTTGGTGAATCAACTCTTGCAATGCACCGAGATCCAAAGTGCCTCGGACGAGGTGTTCTGAAGTAGGACAGGGGCAGATGAACCTTTCCACCAGCGGCCCGGCAAGCAGCCCATCAACCAGCTATGATCCAAACGTTCTGGTAGTTTACGCTCTTGCCTGGGTCTTTGGGACAACATATACTCTCGTCTTAGCGCGCGGAGGAGGGTGCATTCCTGATCAAGCTCATGGACTAGCATACATTCACTGTTGAAGTCACACTTCGATTATCAACATGAACAATCTTCCAAGCAAACTGTTCATTCATAACTAGGCTCGTAAGGAGTATTCTCCACCTCACATTGGAGTAGGCAACATAGTAAACAAAGAGAAGTAGTCACTCAATCCAACTCAAGTTCAACCGGCAGTCTGCGAGCAGCCCGTTCGCCTGCCAAGAACATGCCATATGCACCGTAGCTGTGACATAGACGAGTCAAGGATAGGGAAGAGCGACCTAAACCCATAGGTCATGACCAGGGGTAGCCGAAAGTTCCACTGCCCCAGTAGAGGCAAATTCAAGGGGAAGTTGAGAGGTTCTTAACTGAACGATTGTGTAATTTCCAACGTAATGAGCCCGCTGATGATGTGCTTCGACGAGACATGACCAACATAAGCATGTCACCATTCACGAATGAGATCGAGTGGATAGATCTACCTTGCGGGTTCACTATGCCTAACTTCACTCCATACAAGGGAGATGAATATCTGGATCGACATCTCAAGCACTACCGCAGTACCATAATACTCTATAGAAACAATGATGCGCTTATGTGCAAAATTTTTGCCACAACTCCACAAGGCGAGGCGCAAGACTGGTTTCATACTCTACCACAACAGTCAATCTGGAGTTTCAATGAACTTCCCTTTGTTTTCACTAAGGAGTACTCGTCTAACCGCTCAATCAAAAGGATATCGGACCATCTATTCAGCATCTTAAAAAACCATTGGGAGAAAATTTACGACTATGTCAAGAGGTTTAAAGCGGAGAAGGCCAAGATTGTTGGCTGTAACGAGGACATAGCAAATCCTCCGCAAGCTCAAGAACGAACCTTGGTTCGAACTGGAACCACCCATGAAAGGTGATCTTACCAGGCTGGATCATACAAAGTATTGTGCATTCCATCAAGGACAAGGCCACACTACCAGCGGCTGCCTGAAGTGGAAGCAGTACCTTGAAAAGCTGACAAATGAGGGCAGAGGCGACAAATATCTTGACAGGTCAACGAAACGGCCTACACAAGTAGGGGAAGTCTCCATCACCCCCTGAACCTCGTTTGGGTTTTTCCGAATAAGTTCGAAGTCTCAAGTAGCTCGATGAAAAAGGCTTCGCAAGTAAAAAATTATCTAGTTTGTTATGCAATTTCTACCTTCCAATACATTTGATTCATTTCTTTATTCTCAATGAAGATTCAAAAAGTTATTCATAAGTTTGGCTCAGCTGTTGTCCACAATAACTACTCAAAACCCTTTCTGGATTTGCTCTCTAGTGCTAGAAGGTAAACCAATTCCCCGACACCCATATGGGTTCGTCTACAATGTGAGATGATAAGCTAATTGCTCTTCAGTGCGAGAGGGTAAACCAATTCCCCGACACCCATATGGGTCTGCTCTTCAGTGTGAGAGGATAAACTAATTGCTCTCCAGTATGAGACGGTAAACTAATTTCCTGATACCCATCTGGCTAAGCTTTCTAGTGCAAGAAAGCCACATAGCTCAAAAGATCGAATGCTTGAAGATCAACTAGGCATCAAATGGTCAGGGGGCAGCAGCCACTTTTGCACTTAACAGTTCACTCATCCGACATGTCATCGTCAGTAGCTCTTATCTTGGCAGCTCCATCCTTGATTGCTCCATTTACGATAGCTGAGAAATCAAACTTAAGCAATTTCCTCATTTTTGGCAAGTAGCCCAGACGTGGCAGTCCAAACTATTGGCCATGCCACACCACTTCTTCCACCCATGTCGAGCTAATCCTTGGCTTCAATCAAGCCAAGCAACACAAGCAATGGCCCCTGCCACACCACCTCCTTGGCCCATGCCAAGCCGACTCCTGGCCCCTGCCAGTCGACGTGTCGCACCACCCCGACAGCTACCCTGTGGCAGCACTTCCTAAGAAGAAGACAAGGAGAATTAAGTTTTTCTTACATCGGTGCGATGCAAAGAAGACAAAGAAATCAACGGAAGACGGTTCTTTACACGGGCAAGCAAAGAAGAGTGCTAGGGGAGGGGGAATAAATATCCTCTAGTTTTCTCTCTTTCTTGTAGGGATAAATAATTGCCCTCCGAAGTTGATTTAATCCATACTTAAGGTAGACTTAAATAGGCTTTGGAGACGATTTATTTCCCTTTCCTAGAAGAATCAAATTCCAAGTCCAAAAGAGAATCTGCATCAAAGTTGGAGATCTCTACACCTGCTGCCCTTTCCTGCGAGTAACCTAGCATGTATGGGGGAATTTGTGGAGCCAAAAATAATCACAAGGCGACACATGGGTTTTTTGGATAAAAGAGGACAAAAATACCCTTGAGGCACATCGGGATTCCTACCCGCGAGCAGCGGACAATCATCCCTTAGGCAAGTCAAAAATGCCCAAAATAGATAACAATTCAAAATCTATTTCATCCATCCTCATCAAATCTTCCCCACAAGGTAACTCCCAAATTATTTCTTTCAAATTATGGTAATTAATCAATTAATTGATCTATTACCTAATTAATTTATTAATGGCTAATTAACTACAAATTACACCCAAAAAATACACCAAATGGTCGGTCCTTATGCTCCTAATAGGGCCGGCCATATCCCTATAAATAGCTCTCTATTCTCTCCAAAAACTACCTTCAATTCTCTTGCTAAAATTCTCTAAAATTCTCAAACACTTTCTCTCTAAATTCTAACTTTGGCATCGGAGGTTCTTCGGCCAAAGCCCCCCTTCTCAATTCATCGTGGGCATGTGAGGCTCTTGGCCTTGACCAAAGGTGTTAATTGTTTTATAGTTGCAACTTTGTCTAAGATCAAGAAGGAATAAATTTGCATCCACACCGGCGGTTTTAGTTGACTTCCTGCGGGATATAACCGACACGAAACTGAAAGAATCATAAAAGCTCTGTCGGATTTTAATTTCTTGGTGGTTTTAATTGAAGTCCTGTCGGTTATAACCGACAACATTTATTACCCTAAGCTAAAATAATTCAACTTCCCATTTTTACTTCAACTGTTCCTCTTTTCCTTCCCATTTTCACTTCCAGCCATTCTTCTCCTTCCCGTTTTTACTCCTTCCCATTTTCACTACCAGCCATTTCTATGGAGGAACAAAATAAAGGCCATGAATTCCAGGAACAAACTGAAAACGGTGCGTTTTAAAGTAATTATATTGTGAGTTTTGTCTTTGTTGTTTTTGAAATACATGACAAATGTTTGTTTTTCATGAATTCCAGGAATACCGGAATGGTTTAAAAGCGAAGTATTATGCCAAAAAAATTAATGATTTGATATTTGGTATTGAAAGATGTTTGTCTTATAATGTTTTTTTTTTATTTTACTTTTCAGGAGGTGGCGGAGAAAAACAAATATAATCGAGAGTTAAAAACTATGAACCATACAACTGGTTCAAAAACTTTTGCTCGGGTGCGCGAGGAATATGTATGTGTTGCTAATTTGTAATATAGGTAGTTAATATGTATTTGTTGTTCTCTTTTAACATATTTAAAGAAGAACAAGCATGGGAAGGAGTCGGATCCCATCTCTTTTTTTCAAGCTACCTATACTCGAAAAGATGACTCTTGCATTGATGAATCGTCAAAATAGAGAGGGGTAAATGTTTTATAACTCTATTCAGATTATGATTATTTGTATTTCATTCTTATTTATCTTTCTATTTGGATTGATGAATCTGTGTTCTAACACATTATTTAAACAATAATATTGTATTTTTTTAGAACATATATTATTTAAACACAGAATCTGTGTTTTTATGAACCTTGTCTATCTTTCTATTTGGATTGATGAATCTATGTTTTTATGAACCTTATTTATCTTTCTATATTTCAACTCTTAATAATCTTTTATTATTTTATTTAAAGATTATATTGCAAGACATCTATGCAAGATCTTCAGGTGCTAGTTCTTCCAGGAAATCATCCAGGGGTGCATTGGCCAAGGTGCTAGCTGTGAACAACGAATTTAGGAGGAGGGAGGAAGAAGCCTCCAGACAGTTGGTGGCGGTAACGGTTCAGCTTGAGCAGTCAAAGACAACGATGAACCAGTAGATCATGATGTAGCAACAGAAGGCGATGAACCAGCATATCATGATGTAGCAACAACAAATATTGATGTTGCTTATTCCACAAATGCAGCGGCCACCACTCAACCCTCAGGCATCACAACACTCGGCCCCTAGTCTAACACTTTACTTACTTTGGACAAATGTTTTTTGTATAGTTATATATTATGGCGGATTCAGATGACAGTATTGTAGGTTAATTTATATTTGAATGCATATTATGCTTGTTACGAGCTTTGTTTATTTTATTCACTCATTAATTTTTTTTATTTCATTCGGTAAAATTAAAAAAACAAACAGAAAGTTTCGTATTTTTTTAAATTATTAATATTGTTCTGTCGGTTGTGACCGACGAAAAATAAATAGATTTTATTTTTATTTTTATTTTTAAATGTTTCTGTCGATTAGAACCGACAAGAACATGATGTGAATCCGACGGTAATTTTAATTTCCTGACGGTCATGAATGACATTAATTGATAACATCCGACAGTAGTTTAGTATTTATTATCACATATATCCGACACAAGTTCTGTCAGTTATAAAGCCTTAATCGATAGAAAATTCATTTCTTGACGCTGGCAATTCTGTCGCTTATTATATCCGTTGTTGCATCCATTTTTTGTCGGATTTTGCTAAATATCCGATAGTAACATACGTTTCTTGTCGGTTTTTATAGCGACGCTAATAAATGATTTTGTAGTAATGTTACATACAAACAAATGATTGCCTAGTCCGCTCATATCAAAAAAGAAAAAAAAAAAAAACAACGCTTGGTCTAAATGGTTTAACATACATGCAACTTGATTGATCATCGGGAGAGATCAATAAATAATTAGTATTTTATCATAGGTTAACAGACATGTAACATGGATAATTAACAACTCTTAAGACATTTTTATTTTTGAACAACTACTTGGAGACTCTGAGGGGTGTGTGTGTGTGTGTGTGTGTGTAATATATATATATATATATATATGTGTGTGTGTGTGTGTGTGTGTGTGTGTGGTGTGTGTGTAATCTATATATAATATATATATATATGTGTGTGTGTGTGTGTGTGTAATATATATATATATATATGTGTGTGTGTGTGTGTGTGTGTGTGTGTGTGTAATATATATATATATATATATATGTGTGTGTGTGTGTGTAATATATATATATATATATATATATATTATGTGGTGGTGTGTGTGTGTGTGTGTGTGTGTGTGTGTATTATATATATATATGTGTGTGTGTGTGTGTGTGTAATATATATATATATATATATGTGTGTGTGTGTGTGTGTGTGTGTGTGTAATATATATATATATATGTGTGTGTGTGTGTGTGTGTGTGTATCTATATATATATATATATTATATATATATGTGTGTGTGTGTGTGTGTAATATATATATATATATATATATATTATGTGTGTGTGTGTGTGTGTGTGTGTGTATATGTGTGTGTGTGTGTAATATATTATATATATATATATATATGTGTGTGTGTGTGTGTGTGTGTTGGGGGGGGTAATAGGATTTAAGGGATAAATATTTTTACAAATAATTTTATACTCTTTTTGAGCTTTTTGATTACATGAAATCCAATGGTTCTTATTTATTCATTAAATGACATGAATGTTTATGTGAATTTTAACTAATATTAAAGATAAAATAAAACTGAAAAAAAATAAAATCTGAAAAATTAAAACTAAAATTAAAGAAAGGAAGAAACCCTAGTTGTACGCAATCCTTGTTACATAAAATAAGATACATTGCGCACTAGCTTTAAAAGATGGTACATTGGAACGAAGTAGTAGGGTTCATGTCGTTCATCACATCGCTTTCTGTGCAAATGGAGTATTCTCTCTGGACTCAGGAAATTGAAAATGCGATAATCCCATTTTGCAGGTTCTTATTTTCACTTTTGAATTCTACATAGTCAAATTTGTAGAACTAGATTTATTTGCACCTAAATGATTTGATTTAATTATTAATTTTTATATGATTAATATCAAGATTGGCTTGGTTGATATTAGCTTGGGTGTATTGTTGTTGCTGCTCGACGACATTGTTTAGGGTTTCCTTGATTTGGCCATTTAATTAATAATAATAAGGGGGGCTGTTTTTTTACACAAAAATATATTAGTTAAAATCTATATAAGCATCTATGTCATTTAATGAATAAATAAGAACCATTGGAAGTCATGTAATCAAAAGGCTTAAAAAGAGTGTAAAAGTATTTGTAAAAATATTTGTCCCTTGATCCTATCCCATATATATATATATATATATATAATTTCAAGTAGATCAATTAATATATACGTACATCATGATATATACATGTGTATGGGGTTTTCTAACTTTAATTCTTGATGAAGATTGAAATTTAAAATAAACCTGATGTTATATTACATATTGATTATAGTCCCTTGATGTGTCCTTAATTCAAAATAATTAAGGTGTATTTCATTCAATGTCTCTCATTAAATATTTAAATTTATAAATATACACATTTTAATTTATATTTTTACCAAACAAAAGTTTTTTTTAATTTATTAATTTTATTTATCATTCTTCAAATTTGAAAAACTCAATTAATGTACTTAAATGTTAATACCGAAATATATATACCCAAATGTATATAACCAAATGTATGCACTGAAATGTATTATATTAAACTAATGTACCTATATGTGTGTACAAAAATGTATGTATCCAAATGTATGCACCAAAATTTATAATATTAAATTAATGAATATAAAAGTGTGTACCGAAATGTGGAAAATGATCATCGGCGGATCTTTTGGGGATCCTAGGGATCCCACGATCGTGACCGTTCATCGTACATCGTGCGGTTAGAAATAATTTCAAAATTTAAAATTAAATATAAATAGTACCTAACAAAAACTGACCACATGATATACGATGAACGGTCATGATAGCAAGATCCCTACGATCCCTAGGAAAAGGATCCGGCAAGGATTATTTTCTCCAAAATGTATTATATTGAATTAATGTACCTAAATCTTTGTATCAAAATGTATGTACTGAAATGTGTGTACCTAAATGTATGCATTGAAACGTGTGTACCTAAATGTATGCACCGAAATGTATTATAATGAATCTAATGTACCTAAATGAAGAATACAAAGTATATCGAAATATATTGTAAAACAAAAGTATGTTTATCTAAATGTTTACAACGAAATATCTTACGATGAATGAATTGAAAATTATAATTGTAATGAAATAAAATTTGTAACATCCCACATCGCCCGGGGGAGTGATCCTTAAATGTATATTCTCATCTCTGCCTAGTACGAGGCCTTTTGGGAGCTCACTGGCTTCGGGTTCCATAGGAACTCCGAAGTTAAGCGAGAAGGGGGCTTGAGCTATCTCATGATGGGTGACCCACTGGGAAGTTGCTCGTGAGTTCCCAAAAACAAAACCGTGAGGGGGTGGTCGGAGCCCAAAGCGGACAATATCGTGCTAAGGTGGTGGAGCGGACCCGGGAAGTGATCCGCCCCGGGCCGGGATGTGACAATTATGGTATCAGAGCCTTACCCTGGTCGTGGTGTGCCAACGAGGACGTCAGGCCCCTAAGGGGGGTGGATTGTAACATCCCACATCGCCCAGGGGAGTGATCCTTAAATGTATATTCCCATCTCTACCTAGCACAAGGCCTTTTGGAAGCTCACTGGCTTCGGGTTCCGTAGAAACTCCGAAGTTAAGCGAGAAGGGGGCTTGAGCAATCCCATGATGGGTGACCCACTGGGAAGTTGCTCGTGAGTTCCCAAAAACAAAACCTTGAAGGCGTGGTCGGAGCCCAAAGCGGACAATATCGTGCTACAGTGGTGGAGCGGGCCCGGGAAGTGATCCGCCCCGGGCGGGGATGTGACAAAATTAGAACATTAAAATTCGGAAGAAAAAGAGAAATAATTAAAACATCAAAATATAATAAATGAGGTGATTAATGTATAAGGGACTAAAATTAGATTTTGATCTTACTCATGGTTTTAGTCTAAAAGTCATCTTTGCCAAGGATTAAAATGAAGTTTTCTACAATATATATATATCTATATATATATATATATATATAGGTGAAGTGCCTATTTGGTCTCTGAACTATCACCTCAGTACGTGAAAATTAAATTTCTGAATTATTTTTTGGGTAAAATAAGTCCCTAAATTCTTTAAAAATTACTTGTTTCATCCATACTATTAGGGATGGCAACAGATCGGTTTGGGGATGGAAATGCTATATCCATCCCCATAATCACGAAAATTAACCATCAGGTATTATTCATAACCATATCTACCGGATAACGGATTTCTCATCACTTAACGGTTATATCCATCTTCGTTAATACAAAAAATATATTCGCCCAATTGACGCATGATAATTTAGTAAATATTAATTTCGTCATCAAATATTTGATGTATAAAATGATTTAATTTATGGATCTTGTGGAACATAAAAATTAAAGCTAAACATTTATAATTTTGGTTGATCTTTGATATCTCCCATAAATACCATTAAGTTCTCATAGATTTTGATTCATATCAAAACTTTTGAATTTTGCCACAAAATGCAATTCACACAATGCAATTTTTATATTCTCAAGGTAATGGATTCGATGAATAATGAATACACACACACACGCACACATACACACACACACACACACACACACACACACACACACACACACACACACACACACACATATATTATATAATACTTTAATATTATATATTATTCGGTTCGGATTTGGGTACATATATGGATTGAGGACCCGATAACCATATCCAAAACCATAACCGAATAATATTCACGGTTTTTCCCCATACACAAAATATACCAGAATTTTTATATCTAAATCCAATCCATTTGGGTTGTTATCCACGGTTATTGGGTTTAACAGTTAGAATTACCATCCTTACATACTATTATTCAAAGCTATTTTATCTAATTTTTCGTCAACTGAAGTCACTTGACATTTAGAGTGTAATACCGTCATTTTCTCACCTAAAGCCCATAACATTTCATATATGTTGCGAATATAACGTCTAATTTACCTTCCAAAGTTAACTTCATGCACTAATTATTAATGGAAAATTACCAATCTACCCTTAATGTGTTTACATGCAAGTAACGTGACTTAAATTGATAGAAAATTGAATATAGTAGCTTCAAATATAATATTAGGGATGTAATTGAGAGATTTTATAATTGAAGGACTCATTTTTCTGAAAAAAAATAGTTTAGAGATCTAATTTTCACTTAGATGATAATTCAGAGACTAAATTGACATTTCACACATGCGCGCGTGCGTGCGCGCACACACACACACATATATATATGTACATATGTCCTTTTCGTCTAAGGATTAAAAAAAAATAGTAAGTTAAATAATACACCATTCAGTTCGACTAGATCGTAACAGTTGCGGAACGGTAGCAAGTGGAATCAAATATTAAGTAGGATACAAGTGGGATAGGCTGGTAGCAGATCCGGACTGATGGACATGAGCTCAACAAACTTCATGAGACATAGTATACCATTACTATTAGAGTAAATTGTAGTAATAATCTCTTAACTTTAACTCAATTAGAGTAATGATTCCTCAACTAAAATTTCATTACCATTGGTCCCTCAACTCATCAAAACGTCTAGCTATGGTTGCTAATTAAAATCTATTATCATTGGTCCCTCAACTTTAATCGAACTGGAGAAATGGTCTCTCAATTTAATCTAATTGGAGCAATAGCCCCTCAACTTTAACCTAATTGTAGCA
Source organism: Pyrus x bretschneideri (assembly GCF_019419815.1). Taxonomy (NCBI): domain Eukaryota; kingdom Viridiplantae; phylum Streptophyta; class Magnoliopsida; order Rosales; family Rosaceae; genus Pyrus; species Pyrus x bretschneideri. The sequence continues at coordinate 3,059,494 of NW_025999402.1, forward strand.
ATGGTCCTTCCAACATAACTTATTTTGACAAAATTCTGACGAAGTTGACAAAAATGGCCCTAGCTACATGTTTTGATAAGTTGAGAGACCCCAATTGTAGTAATGATCTTTCTAACATAGCTACATGTTTTGACAAAATTATGACGAAATTGACGAAAATGACCATAGCTACACATTTTGATGAGTTGTGAGACAAATAATAATGGAATTTTAGTTAAGGGATCATTGCTACAATTTATTTTTACCATTATATTACGAGATGGATAAAGTGAAAGAATAAGCTAACGGTGGAAAGTGAAAAAGATGCATACAAAGTCAGCTTCGTTGCAATCTTCTCCTCTCTACTAGAATCTATGTGAAATACTAACAAAAAATCATTGTCCAATTTCAATCTTATAGTCAAATGTAAATTGTAACAATCAATTTCATACTGACTTTACAAGTGGTGTGTTGTTGTTCGAGGATTTATTTTATTTTATTTTTTTATTTTGGGGTAGGGTGGGTTATCTTGGCCGAGAGTCCTTCGCAACTTTCATTATGAGGTTCATAAATTCAATCATCAACTTTCTGTCATTTAGTTTACAAAGTTTAGTCTATAAATTTAGTCTACCTAGCATTATCTTATAATTGTATAGAATTAATTTTCCAAATTAAATTGTTTTTTTTTTAATTTTTTATGTCAAACGATAGATTTTGTTAAATTGAATATTAAATTAGCCACCAACGGGATTTAAACTCATGCCGTCATGCAAGAGCTCAGCACATTCCAATCACTGGTAAAAAAAGCACTTGCAATTAAGTCATTTTTCATCATTTATGTTTATGTTCGTTTTTAATACTTCCACAAGATAATATTCTAAACTACCTTTCAGTTTATTCATGTGCAGCCAATTAAGATAATAATTATAATGTATTCTAATTTCTAGAAGAGATATATAAGTCAATGCTTCTAATTATTTAGCAGCCTTCAAGTTGCAATATTTTGGTTCTTTTGAATTTGGAAGTTCTTGCAATTAAGTCGTTTTTCATTTTTATGTTTATGTTCGTTTTTAATACTTTCACAAGATAATATTCTAAACTACCTTCCAGTTTATTCATGTGCAGCCAATTAAGATAATAATTATAATTTATTCTAATTTCTAGAAGAAATATATTAGTCAATGCTTCTAATTATTTAGCAGCTTTCAAGTTGCAATATTTTGATTCTTTTGAATTTTGAAGTTCCTGCTTGGGTAAGGTATCACATTCTGGTCCGGACCCTCATCATATTCTGAGCTCGACTTCACTATAGCACGATATTAATTATCCGTTTTAGGCCCCGACCACGCTCTCACGGTTTTGTTTCTGAGAACTCACACGAGAACTTCCCAGTGGATCACCCATCATGGAATTGCTCTCGCGCGAACTCACTTAACTGTGGAGTCCCCAAAATGTCTCGTGCTAGGTAGAGATGAGAATATACATATAAGGCTTACATGATTCTTTACCTTGAACAATATGGGATCTAACATAAGGGACACATGTCACATCATTTCGTCATGGGTTCCAAAACATGCTCTTTTTTTTGTTAAGTGTAGTGCAATTCGTCTCGAGTTTTTTATTTTTTAAATTGTATCATTTTTAACGCACCGATGTACACAAACTGCGAAAAAAAAGCATACTAAGTCGTTCAATATTCATAAACTAAGACCAATACATTACAAAACGTATTCCAAGTTCTCTAGTTAAGGTAGGTGCTATGTATATATTAGTAGGGCCTCCACAAAGTTTTGGTATTAAAAACTACAACTGCAGGCTGCCGGTGATGAGCATTTTGGTGCTATATAATTTAGTGTTTCTGTTGAACCATATGGTGATGATTATTCAAATTATAATTATATTACTAGAGCGCAGAGTGTGGCACAGTTTTCGTCATTCTAGAAGATGATGATGATGATGATGATGATTATAAATGGGACTGTGCATGTAAGAATTCATTTTATTTTGTTTTTAATCTGTTGTATGGAATTAATCTTTAAAATTAAGTCAAATTTTAATCATCTGTCTTTATGTTCATTTTTTTTATTTTATAACACAATATTCTATATTACCTTCTAGTTTATTCATATGCGACCAACTAAGAGTAATTATAGTTTATTCTAATTTCTAGAAGAGATATATAAGTCAAAGCTCTAATTATTTAGCAGCTTTCAAGTTGCAATATTATGATTCTTTTGAAGTTCTTGCTTAGGTAAGGGACATACGTCACAACATTTTGTCATAGGTTCGAACTATATTCCTTTAGCATGGCTAATAATTAACAACCTGTACCTAGGACCTTACTTTCACCTGTTCGTGAAGATAGAGTGATTTGTTATTCATTCTTTCGATGCCTGTGTATATACTAATATGGATGCAACGATCAATTTAAGTATGATAATAATTTTATTGAAGATTAAGATAACACCTTAAAATCAATCGACAATATAGAAAATAGTCAAATCACTTATACCTACATTAGGTATGATAATAATTTTAGGGAAGTGTTATTGGCACTTCAAAAATCTCATTCTACACTTCTCACAAGTGTATTTTTCTTCGCTAATATAGAAAATTTGGAGTGTAGAATGAGATTTTTGAAGTGCTAATAACAATTCTCTAATTTTATTGAAGATTGATGTTCCACTATAAAATCAATCGACAATATAGAAAGTAGTTAAGTCACTTATAAATGCAAGGTTTATTATTTGCCTGATGTGAGATTCATACTCTCGACACGTTTACCTTCATATGTGACGAATTTTTAAGCCTAACGATTGGCAACACAAATCATATGACGTGGAACACGTTTGACTATTGGACTTCACACATGGGACAACATGCTTTGATACTATAATTAAGGAAATTGAGGTTCCACCACAAAACCAATTGACAATATAGGAAGTAACCCAATTACTTGTAAGAACATATAAAATCTCTCATTTTTGTGATGTGAGATTCATACTTACAACAAAATGCAAACAGTTTCCTATTCAAATCTACAAAATATTATTCTTACAACATACCATTTTACCATTTAATCGCATGCCATTTGAGTTATAACTGATCATATAAACATACCTATGAGTCAAATAAAAAATGAATCACGTGCCGAATATTATTCTTGGTCGTCCTTCTATTCATATCAAAAGTTTTGTTGAAGCCTTAACCATAGAATTTGACATGAAAGACCATTGCTCAATATTGTGACAAATTCAGAGGGATTTATGAATCAAAACTCCACTTGAGCTAAAATTTAAAAACCATTCCTCTAATCATCTCATATTCATAATTTTTCCCAGACATCTATCTACTTTATTACTTGTGATTCATGTTAGTCAATCATTCTAACATGCACTAAGATCTATACTTAAAAGAGTAATGCTATATTTACCACATATTTGTACCATCATTTGTATCATTCTTCTAATAGAGGTAGAGTTCGCCAATGCTTATGAGTCTCATCTTTATTAAAGAGATGATACAAATAATAGTACAACTATGCGATAAAAGTAGCATTTTTGTACCGAAAACACATTTAAAAAACTTTTAGAAAGGGTAGGAAACCCAATAAGCTCATACATAGTTTTTCAAATTATTATAAAAGAAACAAAAGTAAAATATTAAATAAATAAAGACACTACTCTACGGATTTGCATAAAATATGAAAGGATTAATTTATAGGTAATGCTAGAGAGACTAAATTTGTAGACAAATTTTGAAAACTAAATGACATGAAAGTTGTAATTGGTTTATTGCTTAAACGTTAGTGAATGTGTTCATCCTATTGATAACACATTATTTAGTTTACAAATTTTGTATTTAAATTTAATTTTCCTAGCATTTCTCTTAATTAATTAGAAGTTGGAAGTATTTCCCTATTTTCCTCTAGCTTATGTCACTCGCATTCATCACAAAGATTATTTAATTTCTTTGCATATTTTTTTCACACACTAACGTGCAAAAACTGCATAAAGAAAGAATAGTAAGCCGATTAAATATCCATAAACTAAGACTAATACATTACAAAACAGTATTCCAAGTTCTCTAGTCAAGCTAGGGGTTATATATTAGCAGGGCCTCCACAAAGTTTTCGTATAAAAATCTGGGTTGCAGGTGATGAGCATCTTGGTGCTATATAATTAAGGTTTTGTTGAACAATACGACGATAATATAATTTGATACCAGAGCGCAGAGTGCGGCAGAATTTTCGTCCTTAAAGATTATTATTATCATTATCATTATTAATTTTATTATAAAAAAATTGGACTGCATGTAACAATTAGTTTGGGAGCAGACAGTTGTTTCACTTAACTATTAAAGGCATGGGAAGCAGACAGTTTTTGTACTTAACTATTAAAGGCAATAATATTATCCATTGACTACAAGGAAGCTCATTTGACTATTGGATTAAATTATAGTTATTTCAATATATTTTAGCAAAATCATATTCCTTTATTATTATTATTTTTCACTACAACTTATCTGCCAAGGCATATTCACTCCTGTAGATTAAAGTCTTAGTTTTAGTTAGGCTCCCTAAAACTCAATTTTTATCTCAATTTGATACCTGTAACTCAAAAGTTACCATTTTATTATCTGAAACTCAAAGTTTACTTCATTTGCCCCTTAGAACTCTATTTGGATCCCATTTTTTCCCCTAAACTTTGAAAGTCATCTTTATAAATCTGTTAATGTCTTAAATGAGTTTGATTTGGATGCGTCTGACTAATCAATTTCTTTTTAATTGTTTTCATCTCTTCAATTTCTTTTAAACTTAATATTTTCTGATTGTTGAATGTTGACACATATTAAATATTTATATTCAAATTTAGTGCATATGTGGCATATTCTTATTGGGGTGTTTGTTCCACATATGTTTCAAGAGGCAACTCATAAGTTTCAGGGAGAATAGAGATTCCACAAGTCAAAGTGGAAAGAATTTTGAGTTTCAAGGAGTAAACAGGTGATTTTTGAGTTACATGGACAAAGTGAGATCAAAATGGAGTTCCAGTAGGTGTAGCTAAAATTAAGCATAAACAGAAATGGTTTTGCAACGTAGAAGTGACCTTTGCTCAACATATAAACAAACGCTCTATGCAAAACCCTATCACATCCCTGAGAAAAATACTAACTACTTCACTAACACTTTCTTTAGCACATATTCAATTTTGCTAAACATCAATGGTTGACAAGCATTACCCTTAAACATCACTGGTTGATAAACGTGCTCATTCCTATTGACGACATATCATTTAGATTATAAACTTTGTCTTCAAATTTAGTCTCCCTAGTATTACCCTTAATTTATCGGAAGTTGGAAGTATTTCCCTCCTTTCCTCTAGCTTATGTCACTCGCTTTTATTACAAAGATTGTTTGATTTCTTTCAAATTGCATATTTTTTTTTCACACATTGACATACAAAAACTGCGTAAAGAAAGAATATTAAGCCGATTAAATATCCATAAACTAATACTAATACATTACAAAATAGTATTCCAAGTTCTCTAGTCAAGCTAGGTGTTATATATTAGTAGGGCCTCCACAAAGTGTTTGTATAAAAATCTAGGCTGCAAGTGATGAGCATCTTGGTGTTGTATAATTAGGATGCGTTTGTTGCACTGGACTATTTCAGATTGGACTAGTTTCGGGGACTAAGTTGGACTGACTTAGATTAAACTAAACTGGATTGATTTAGTGAAGCGTTTGGTGTAGTGTCGGACTAAAAAAAAGAATAATAACAAATTCTTGTTATGGCCTATACTTAACTGACAGGGAGAAGGGGTTGGTGGCAAGGAGAGGAAATATAGAGAGATGTGTTTATAGGGTTGTGGAGAGGAATGTGTGTTATTCCCCCTACGTAGTGCCTTTATTTAGAGTAATAATAGAGAGAAGAAATCATTCTTCCCTAAGGAATACAAGTCTTAATAGGGAAGAATAACTAGAATCAAATCTAATCTAGGATTTACACAATCACACTTAAATAAGAAGTTTATAACACTCCTTCTTTGAGTGTGTAAATACTCAAGTAGATTCGGCATCATGTAGAGCTGAGGAAGCTGACTTTGTCGGCACTGATTACGGGAACACGTTATTCAACTAAGGTAGGAACTTGCATAAGGAAGTAAGTCTCACAAAAAACCCTAAGGCTCTGGTAAAAACCCAAGTAGGGACAAAATCCATAGTCTAAGGAAAAATGCATGAGAAATGCAAAGTCAAATAACACGTATATGAGATGTCATCAAGGATATGATCAACCTAAGGTGGATGCCTCGTCAAAACCTCGTTAGGTAGCAAAAACCCAATGAGAAAAATGCTCATAACCATAGGGAAAAAGAGTACATCAAGATCAAACAAGTATATTTGAGATATTTTCCCTAAGTTTGACATAATTCCAAAGAGAACTAGCAGTGTTACAACTTAGAAAGTTTATGCATACAAATTCATTAACCAAGTTTTTGAAACGTTGCCTTCTATAGTGATTTGGTGAAAAGGTCGGTCAAATTGTCTTGTGAACGGATTTACGTGACCTCAATCTTCTGATGCTCTTGTTGTTGATGTGAGATAAAGAACTCTGGTGAAGTGTGTTTGTTGTCGTGTCCTTTGATGTAACCATTCTTGAGTTGTTTGATGCATGTTGCATTGTCTTCATAGATCGTGGTTGGGATGTCAAGGACGGGGTAAAGATTGCAAGAGCTTTGAATATGGCCCACAACTGTTTTTAGCCAAAACATTCCCTAGTTACTTCGTGTAGGGTGAGAATTTCAGCATGGTTAAACGAAGTGGCAACTAAGGTTTGTTTAGTTGACCTCCAAGAGATTGCGGTGCCTCCAACGATGTAAAGACATAACCCATTTAAGAACGCACCTTGTACGGATCAGATAAGTATCCTGTGTCGGCATAACCAACAAGGCGAGAATCGAGGGGGTGCGACATCACTTAAGGATCTATAAGATAGAATAAGCCCAGATCCTTAATACCTTTAGGGCATGTTTGTTTGCCCTCGTTAAAGTTCATTGGACTAGATTGCTTTGCTAAGACTACTAATCCCGTGTTTGATGCGAGCTGGACTAAACTTAAATGAGACTAAGTTGGACTCGTTTCGACTAAGTGCTTTGCTAGGTCGTCCTAGTGAGACCCGTCCATAAAGTATGGGATTCCTAATGCTGTCTCTAACGTCGTTTGCAAGCCCTTGTCGTCTGCAACTCCGCTCTCTTACCCATGCCCAGATCTCAAACCTACTGCCTAAATCTCAAAATTAACACCTAAAATTCAAAACAAAAAAAATGCAAAACCCCCCAAAATTAAGCACCTGCAGACTGATCCCCCACGCAAATTCAAAATAAAAGGCAAAATCACCAGAAAATTTTGAGATTTTCCTTGAAAATCAGTGAATGTACTGGGTGGAGAGCTCCAATAAATCTTCTGCACGAATCTCTGCATAAGGAAAAGAGGGGGAAAATGGATGAGGAAAAGTAGGAGAGGGGAGGGAGAGTGGGCAAAGGAAAATAAGGAAAGGTATACGGAGAGGAACAGAATTCTAGAAAATGGTGAAACAGGATAAAAAGAGGAAGAGGAAAGGGAGAGAGTGGCGGAGGAAAAGAGGAATGGGTTAAGATGATTTTAGAAAAAAAGAAAAAAAAAAAGAAAAAAGATATTGGCTATTAGACAGAGAGATAATTCTAGAAACCAAAAAAAATGATAAATTAATAATAAACTATTAATAAATGTAGATTAAATAATATAATATTTGAATCTTTTAGTTATCCTGCTTCTTAGTCCGACACTACACCAAACGTTTCACTAAGTTAGTTCAGCTTAGTCTAATCTAAGCCAGTCCAATTTGGTCCCTGAAGCTAGTAAAATCCGAGATAATCCGGTGCAACAAACACACCCTTAAGGTAACGGAAGACGTCTTTAACACTAGTCTAGTGTCAGCATGTTAATGCATTACTGTATATTGCCAAAAGATTAACAGCAAAGGAGATGTCGAGTCTAGTGCATTGAGCTAAGTACAATAAAGTACCTATCACATTTAGATAAGGAACTTCAGGCTTCAAAATCTCTTCATCAATCTTTTTTAGACGGAAGGGATCTTCTTTTACGTCTAGTGATTGAACGACCACATGAGTACTTGAAAGCTTCGCTTTATCCTCGTTAAAGCGGCACGACACCTTATGGGTGTAGTTTGATTTGATGTACTAAGATTCCATCCGAACGGTGCTCTATCTCAAGACTGAGATAGTATTGAGTCATTGCTAGATCTTTCATCTCAAATTCCAACTTGAGGTGCGCGACAGTTCACGCGAGTTCTTCAAGAGTTCCAATGAGATTCATATTTCATCGACATATATTGCGATTATCGAAAAATCGGAATGTGACTTCTTAATGAACACACAAAGGCATAGTTTGTTATTTACATATCCTTGACTAGTTAAATACTCACTCAGACGGTTATACCACATTCTTCCGGATTGCTTCAAAACGTAAAGTGAATGCCTCAGCTGAATTGAGAGTGTGTTCCGAGGTTTGGAAATATTTCATCTAGTAAATGTAAGTCCTTCAGAAACTTTCATGGAAATTTTCGTATCAAGATCCTCATAAAGATACACAGTTACTACATCCATCAGCTGCATACTCAATTTTTCGAAAACTACCAAACTGATAAGGTAGCGAAAAGTAATCACATCTGTAACGAGTGAATAAGTTTCGTCATAGTCAATCCTAAGTAGTTGTGAGAAGCCTCGCTTAACAAGATGAGCTTTGTAACGCACAATTTTGTTCTTCTCATTACGCTTCCAAATGAAAACCCACTTATAGCCAACGTGTTTCACATGAATCGAGTTCGACTTAGATTGTTTGTTTCCAGTTTGACTAATAGGTTGTACGTCAACATTCATCAACAGAACGAGATTCAATATCATCGCTCAACATGATCTCAATAGCTATTGCATATGCAAATACATCGTCAATGATCATTTTATTTCTACAACAAACATCATCCAAGCTAGCATAATAGACCGAAATCTCATGATTCTCAGGAGGTGGATTCGTCTCTTCAAGGATGCTTCTGTAATCTAAAATTTCCTCATGAGTTGGATATAATGAGTAAGTGACAGTCGGATCCATGGTAGGCTTTTCAGGGGCTTGTGTTGTTGGTTTCCTCTTCTAGGATTATGAATCCTTTGAACTAAGAGGTCTGCCATGCTTTTGTGTAGGAGTAGATGATTAGCTAGCTGCTAATGTATGTGGATCGGCCAAAGTGGCGTCCCAGGTCTCTAGGAGGGAAGTTCGTCGTACATTTGGTACATCCATCTTTGCAGGCACGTTCACAATTGGAATATGTGATCTTGTCATTTGCGCTAGATTAATGAAAACATCTGGCATGCCCTGAGCTACGCTATATATATCTAATATATGTTGCACTTCAGTCTCAGACTGAGCGTTGCAGGCATCTAAAAGTGACAAAGTGGGAGTCGTCCATAATAATTTGTGTCGTTCTTCAAGAACGTTGACGTTCTTATCTACCCCTAAAGATCGAAAAACTATCTCATATAAGTGATAATCCGCGAAATGAGTGGTAAATAGATTGTCTGTCAAAGGTTCTAAGTAACGACTGATTGAAGGAGAACCACATCCGACATAGATTTCCATCATTCGCTGAGGCCCCATTTTTGTATGTAAGGACGGCGAAATCGGCACATAGATCGCACAACCAAAAATGCGCAAATGCGATATGTCAGGTTCGTATCCGGTAACCAACATGGCCTCAAACGGACCAAAATGGTTGCCTGCAATATTACATGGCATTAAGTAGCGATCCGGAGCTTGGTATGTATGACCAACAATCCAACAAACATTTGTAAACGTTTAATAAATGCCTTTGCCAAGTCGTTCTAGGGTGAACATAAGGTACTGAATGTTCAACTTCAACCCCAACAGACATGCAATAGTCATCAAAAGTTTTAGATGTGAATTCTCCTGCATTGTCCAATTGAATATATTTGATCACATAATCAGGGTGGTGAACTCTGAGCTAACAGTTTAGAGAATGCAGTATTCCTTGTGGACAACAAGCACACGTGTGACCAACGTGTGGAAGCGTTAACCAAAACCATAAAATATCTAAATGGTCTGTAGGGAGGGTGAATTGATCCACAAATGTTCCCCTGAATCTTTTGTAGAAAATAGGACGATTTGAACGAATCTTGTCATAAGAATGCTTAATAATAAGCTTTCCAATTGAGCAGGTTTGACATGCGATTCCTTGAATCGAACCTAAACTTCAGGTTAGTGGATGCCCGTGTGATGATTTGAGAATATTGCGCATCGCTGTTCATCCAATGTGTCCTAGATGATTATGCCAAAGTGTGATTTAGTGCTCGATCCCAGAGGTAAGGCTAGCCACATAGTGGCATTCTATATGGCGTATAGTTATAGTATATAGACCATTCCGGATACGCTCCATCTTCTATAGAATACGTTTTTGGCCATATTCGTAGGAAGTTATGCACAGAAAATCAACTCCATTTTCTACATAGGTTTTAGCGTGGTAATTATGATCTTTAATGTCCTTGAAACTTAGCAACATTCTTCCAGAATGCGGAGAATAGAGTGCCTTATCAATGGTCAACATTGTATCATTGGATAACATTATATGTGCCTTACCATATTTTTCAATCAGGTTGGATAGGCCTGAGAGGGTTGTCAGAGGTGCATTCTTAGGTATGAAGTTAGTGAAATAGATGTGTTCACGCAAAACGGTGTGCATGGTTGCACTAATTGCCAGATAACTAACTTTCCTATTAGTCATACTTAGAAATAAAAATTAGTTTGAATCGGTCATATGTATAAACGCTCTGAAAACAAATATCCATTCAAAATAATTTAAGTATTCAAGGATGGTTGCAAACACGAATATTCATGCGATGAACGAAACAAGAACACGTGTACAAAATAATATTTTGCATTGATTTTAGGGTTACAATCTCTTTTATAATTTGATTCTCTAATTCTATCTTCGTAATGTGTAGATTTGTTGATGGGTTGTTGATCCAAAGGGGCGTTGGGGCTTGGTCTAGGGATGAACAGTTGTGCGGATTTGTTGATGTTGTTGATCCAAAGGGTCGTCGGGGCTTGATCTTAGGATGAACGGATCTTTAAGGCATTTGGGCTTGATCTTGATGAACAGTTAATGAATATATCTCCAAGGGCTTTTGGGCTTAACCTTGAAGAATGGATGTGTGGATTTTTTTATGTTGTTGATCCAAAGGGTCGTTGGGGTTTGATCTTAGGATGAATGGATGATGAATGATGAACATTTTCTTTAAGGGCCATTGGGGCTTCATCTTGAATTGGCTGAAGTTCTTTAAGGGCCGATGGGGCTTGATCTTGAATTGGTGGAAGTTTTTAAAGGGTCGTCGGGGCTTGATCTTGAATGAGGATTTGATGACTAACGAAGAAGGCTTTCTTGATCCTTTGGGATTTGCTTGAAAACTTTAGAGTTTCAAAGCTTCAAGGTTTTGGTATGATGTGAATTGGTCCCTTGATCCTTTAATGGAGAAGCCTATTTATAGACTTTGAGAATGAACCACCACCATCCTTTTTTTTTTTTGGTGAAGTAAGTGGATGATGTAGGTGAAATAAGTGGAAGTTGTTGGTGAAGTAAGTGTATGATGTAGGTGAAATGAATGGAGGTTGTAATTCTAATGCATTGGTCAACATTTATTTCACCGAAATTTTGATGTCTACAAATGCTCCCACTTCAAGGCGCATCATATTCATGTGCCTGTCACTTGTAGAAGATGCACTTTGAAGTCCTTAATTTAAATGTCAATCCAAGGGCCTTCAAGGTTTGATCTTGAAATGGACTGGAAATTTCTTCAAGGGCCGCTGAGGCTTGATCTTGAATTGGGCTGAAAGTTTTCTTCAAGTGCTGTTGAGGCTGGATGTGTGGATTTGTTGATGTTGTTGATCCAAAGGGCCGTTGGGGCTTGATCTTAGGATGAACGATGATGAATGATGAAGACTTTCTTCAAGGGGCCGTCGGGGCTTGATCTTGAAGGTTGATGGATGAGCGGATCTTCAGTAGCTTTTGGGCTTGATCTTGAAGAACGGTTGGTTTTCTTCAAGGGCCGTCGAGGCTTGATCTTGAAGGAGGATTTGACGAAGAACGAAGAGTGCTTTCTTGATCCTTCGGGATTTTCTTGAGAGCTTTAGAACTTAAGGCTTCAAGGTTTTGGTGTGTAGAGAAATGTATTTGTGAATTGGTGTTTTTTCCTCTTGATGGAGAAGCCTATTTATAGGCTTTGAGAGTGAATCACCACCACAAAATTTTCCCACCCAAGCACTATTACCTAATTTTCCCACTTAATGCAATATTGAAATTGAAGTGGTCTAACAAATGGCCTAATTTTCCACTTAATGCAATATTGAAATTGAAGTGGTCTTCTTTATGGCCTAATTTCCCACTTAATACAATATTGAAATTGAAGTGGTCTAACAAATGGCCTAACTTTCCACTTAATGCAATATTGAAATTGAAGTGGTCTTATTTATGGCCTAATTTCCCACTTAATACAATTTTAAACTTGAAATGTGCTTGCTTTGTCATTGCCCAAATGAGAAAAACTTGCTTTGATCCGTAATGGATTGAAATGTGCTTACCTTGTCATTGCCCAAATTGAGAAGAAAAACTTGTTTAATCATCCAAGGGTATTTCTTCCTATTTTGTTGAGTCACATGCCATGTGTACAATTTGTACGACACGTGGCGTATGCCATGTATGCCCTGACACGTCAAAACTTTAATAGGTTGGTGAACATTTGTTTCACCGAAATTTCGATGTCTACAACCACCACCATCCTTTTTTTTTTTGGTGAAATAAGTGGATGATGTAGGTGAAATAAGTGGAAGTTGTTGGTGAAGTAAGTGTATGATGTAGGTGAAATGAATGGAGGTTGTAATTCTAATGCATTGGTCAACATTTATTTCACCAAAATTTTGATGTCTACAAATGCTCCCACTTCAAGGCGCATCATATTCATGTGCCTGTCACTTGTAGAAGATGCACTTTGAAGTCCCTTAATGTAAATGTCAATCTAAGGGCCTTCAAGGTTTGATCTTGAAATGGACTGGAAATTTCTTCAAGGGTCGCTGAGGCTTGATCTTGAATTGGGTTGAAAGTTTTCTTCAAGTGCTGTTGAGGCTGGTTCTTGAATTTTGTTTGAAATTTCTTTAAGTGCTTTGATGGAGAAGCCTATTTATAGACTTTGAGAATGAACCACCACCATCCTTTTTTTTTTTTTGGTGAAGTAAGTAGATGATGTAGGTGAAATAAGTGGAAGTTGTTGGTGAAGTAAGTGTATGATGTAGGTGAAATGAATGAAGGTTGTAATTTTAATGCATTGGTCAACATTTATTTCACCGAAATTTTGATGTCTACAAATGCTCCCACTTCAAGGCGCATCATATTCATGTGCCTGTCACTTGTAGAAGATGCACTTTGAAGTCCCTTAATGTAAATGTCAATCCAAGGGCCTTCAAGGTTTGATCTTGAAATGGACTGGAAATTTCTTCAAGGGCCGCTGAGGCTTGATCTTGAATTGGGCTGAAAGTTTTCTTCAAGTGCTGTTGAGGCTGGTTCTTGAATTTTGTTTGAAATTTCTTCAAGGGTTGTCGAGGCTTAATCTTGAATGAAATTGACACACAAAGAGCTTCACGTGGTATATGATATTTGGCTTTGGTAGTGGATGAATCGGCACGTATTTTGTTGTGCTTGTTGACTTTCCACAGCTTTGATCTTGAACTGGGTTGGAAGATTTTTGGTTTCCTCCAATTGTTGACTTTCCACAAGCTTATTATTGAACTGAGCTAGGGGGTTGCTTCTGCCAAACTTGAACCAAATGTCTGAATTTACTTATGTGGAGCTGAATTTGATTCAAGGGTGGTGAACACTTGATTTTGAATCGGACTTGTGATTTCTTCAAGGCCATCAAGGCTTCTCGAGCTCTTCGATTAGAGCAACCATGTCGAGCTTGGATTTGACTTAGACTCTTCGTCTGGATTATGCGGTTCTGTAGAGAAGGGCATTGTGCTATAGTGATTTGTTATAGCTCATCATGCTATATTTTTCTCTGCTTGTTTCTTTTGCATGGTAGAAGTGGTGCGCAACCTTTTGCATTTAAATGCTCTTTCAAAGCATCACTTCTCAGTGACTTATCCATGCTTGACAACTTCAATGTAAAGAGCCAACATCATATCAACTGTCCTTGGATTTTTCGCTGAGGAAATTTGAGACCCACTAACAGTTGAAAACGACCACTCGAGAGTAATGCTAGGTAAGCAACCAGGCAAAGGTTCCAGGCAATCTGTTCTAGATCGGAATTTTGATTTCAGGTTTCGACTGAGTGCTTTCTTTCTCTTTGTCTTACAGGCAAGAGCAAGGGCAAAGGAAAAGACAGGGAAAAAGCATGATACGAGATACCTTTGTTTTCGACCCTGATGATATGAGATACTTTTGCTTTTGAAGAAGTGGCAGATGAATCAGCACATGTATTTTTTGCACTTATCTCTACATGATTCAATGTGTCATTTTTGCTTGCCTTATCTGTTCTCCATGCATCTGGTATTTTATTTGGAAGTACATCAGCAGTTGAAAATGAATACTTGAGAACGATGCTAGGTAAGCAATCAAGAAGAGGTTCGAGGCAGTTGGTTCCTGACGGGAAGCTTGATTCTAAGTGTCGACTAATTGCTCTCATTCTCCTTATCCTGCAGGGAAGAATAAGAAAAAAGAAAAGGACAGGGAGAAGGCATGCTATGAGATACTCTTGCTTTCGACCCTGATGATATGAGATACGTTTGCTCTGGTGTGACCTGGTTGAAAATGTGTTATTAGGGGGAAGAAAACAAAGTATGTTGATAAGTTTGGTTGCAGATGCATTCTTGGCAAAGAAGAAGATCAGGCGTTTTGGAAGTGTGTCTTGCCATGGAGGATAAAGGTCGACATATATAGGGATTTTCTAATATTAGGTAGTGCTACGGGTGCGTCCTTGTCACCCACGCTTGTTGGCAAAAGTGTGGTAGTTGGAATAATGAACTTCACGCATTTTCAACTTTGTCAGAGATTTTTGACAAAGTTGCACATGTTATCCGACAAGCCGAGGTCGCATCTGAAAAGTGTTGACCGATTTTATGCAGGAAAATCCGGCTTTTGAAATTGAAAGAGTGGTGTCTCTTCGATTTTTGAATTGGTGGCTGCGTTGCCTCTCCTTTTATAAAGGTATCGATCATATCCAACATGCATACTTTGAAGATTGCCCGCTCGTGAAAATTGTCTCTGGTGTATTGCTGAGATTTTACTCCATCCAACCCTTTTCTTTTACCATTTTTTTTTATTTTTTGAAAATGGCATACCCGTCTAACATTTGCTTAGATTTTAGTCTCGGGAATGACACAGGCGCGCCACGTCAAGGTAATATATGGCGCCTATCCTTCTTATCTTCGAATAGCCTTCTTATAGTTGAAGACTCTGTGATGAGGGATGCAACAACGGCTATGGTAGTAGCTAGGAACCTCTTTACTCCTAGAGATAATAGGCTGTTTTCAAGACGGTCCGACGAGTTGGTTGTCCAAGACTCCCTAGCTTTCAATGTTTAATGCGCTGACTTTGTGTCTAATATGGGCCAATGTCTACTTTCTCTAACTTGCCAAGTGGAATCATTAACGGCCGAGGTGGCAAATCTTAAACAAGAGATCAGATTGCTCAAGCGCGAGAATAGTGATTGGCACATGCTTGCAAATAATTATTCGACGAGCATGAAGAGGAAGCTTGATCAGCTACAGGACTTTGAAGGTCAGATTCAAAGTGACCATCAGAGGTTTATGGTTGTGTTTCAGAGGCACTTTATGCCTTCGTCATCTAGAGCTCGACCAAGTATTGAGGCTCCGAATAATCAATCTCTGGTGCCTCTTCTCCCTGAAGTTCCTCCAAGTACTGTGGCGACACGTGAGCAACCTTTGTGAAGGCTTCCCTTTCTTTCTTTTTTTTTTTTTTGGGTATTTGTAATTTCTCGGAGATATCAATAGATATGCTTCATTTCATTCGGTGTATTGTGCTAAATACCATAAAGCATATATTTCACTAAGATGTGTTACTTCCCTTTTTATTTATTTCTTATTTATTTTTTAGTGCCTGATGCACCATCATTTCCCTACTTTCTACTTTTCAATTATTCTGTCACCACCACCCTTTTATTTATTTTTTTATTTTTATTTTTTTATTCTTTTCTTGACTTGCGAATAGTAGCATGCAAATGCGAGTGGTTTCAACATGGCACAACTAGGTTCCTTGGTGGGTGCTTGAATTTGTATAGGATATCATTCCTCTTTAGAAAAATGTGAGCCACCTTTGAATTGGCATGCGGGAACTCATGTCAAATGTGTTGGTGGGTCACTTTTTGAACATGTGCCTTTGTTCTGCGGCTTAATCCCACTTAGAACCCTTCACATGGTGTTGTGCACCATTTCTGAAGAATATATATATATATATATATATATATATATATTATTTTCATCAATTTTTTATTTTTTTTGTTTTTGTCGGCCAACACCTTCCCTTTCCGTTCTATATATCCCCACTTGGTGCAGGGAGAAATGTAGAGGAGCTTGGAACAGTGGAAAGCTAGGCATGGAGCAAGGATGCAAGTAGGTGTGAGTTGACAAGCTTTGGTTTTGTTAATCACATTTAAAGGAAGCAGCCATGGTGGAGGTGCAGACAGCAGCTGGAGCTTGATGCAAAACGTAAGGCATTGAGATTCATGACCGGTTAGTCATTTGACGGTGGTCACTGAAGCTTTTTGCTGATTTCGATACGGTGGCCAGAATGACGAGCCTGAGGTAATGCAAAGCGTCGAGCTTCACGATCGGCTAGTCGTTTGACAACGATCACTAAAGTTCTTTGCCGTCACATTTCTCCTCTGCAATCTCCGACCTCGTCCTTAAGTCCGCCATTCACAGTTGGCGCCCTGCTGATCCTTCTAAGCCCCTCAAAGCTCAATAACCAGAAGTGTGGCAAGAGCAAACAACACAGCCTCATCAGGCCAACTGAAGTTTCGAAGCACTGCCACAATTTTCAAGTCACAGTTAGAGGCTCTAATGAAATCAGCCATTGCCGCAAGCAGCAGCATTTGTATCCATGGAAGCCACAAACCAGGCAAGCTACACAGATGCCCAGATCAAAACCTAGATAGCAAATTTGACCGGCAGCTCCTTAACAATAACAAAAGTTAATCTTCCTCGCCTTTTTCAGGATGCTCATCCAATGACACCTGCTCTATGACCCAAGCTTCTCGAAGATCATAAGCATCCAATCATACTTGTTTGCGAAGGAGAAAAGCTTTCGGCAATGTCTTTCCTCCACTGGTGTAACAAAAAAGGGATATGGGAGTTTGAGACCACTCGAGGCGCTGTAACTGCTGAAGGAAGGCTCTGATGGGACGGTTAGTGATGATTCGCGCCTTCGATGCGTCGATCCCAAAAAAAGGAGGTGGTGAACATTGCCGACTTAAGTTGTGACTTGATGCTGGAGTAGAGCACTTTATCCGCGAGCTGTTTATATGAGAGAGATTCGAACGCTGAATAATCACCGGTCTTGGTGGCTTTGAAGAGGTCTAGCAGAGAGTGGGCTTGGGCCAGGTCTTGTTTGGAGGAGAAGCTGGTGCTAGCGTGGGCTGGGTCTGGCTTTTAGTCTACGGTTTTGAAGGGCTAAACTGGGAGAAGATCTATTTGGTAGATCTTTCATGGCTTTCTTTGGCAGGGTTTGTAGAGATGGCACAGAGACTGGGCCTGGGCCTGCTGTTGAAAGATGGCAGGGCCGCATATGGGTTCGACGAGTCTTCATCGTGGGTTGGAGTGGCTTGCACACTGGGCCTTCAGGAATTGTATATCCTCCAATTGTTGACTCTGGAGTCCATTCACATAAATATTTATATATATATATATATGTATATTTGTTTTTTTTTTTTTTTTGTACAAAGAAATTGTAATAACGTCAGACTTTTAATAAAAATTTATTCTTTATTTTGATGTGACTGAACTCGAAATTGAATGTTCGAGCTACTTATGTACCTTTCAAAGAAGAGATCAAGTCATAATGTAGTTCAAATACATTGTATTTTTTTTTTTTGTGCCGTACGCAGTTTATGCTCTTGCGGGCCAAGGGCATGGTATGTTTGTTTTTACAGGTAGTAGTGCTTCAAGAATCTACCATTGATAGGGCCGATCTTCAAGCCGTCTTTCGCCATGATTAAGTAAGCGCCGTTGGTGTAGACTTCTTGTATTACGTATGGTCCATCCCACTTTAATGTGAACTTGCTTTTTGTCTTATGAGTTGTGATGATAGGTCTTCGTAATGCCAAGACAAGATCTTTAGTTTAGAAAGACCTTGGGCGGACCTTCTTGTTGAATGCTTTGGATAGCCATGCTTGGTAGAATTCCAAGTGTTGTTGAGCTTCGAGCTTTCTTTTGTCGAGTATTTCCAACTATTGAAGTCATAGTTTTGCATTTTCCTTTTCAATCAAGCCTTCTTGTATAGCCATCCTTAGTGAGGGGGTTTGACTTTCAAGCGGCAGAACAACTTCCACGCCATATACGAGAGAATAAGGCGTAGCTTGGGTGGGAGTCCTATGTGTAGTCCTATATGCCTAAAGTGCTTCACTTATTCTCTCATGCTAATCTTTCTTTGTTCGGCTGATTACCTTCTTCAAGAGGTTGCACATCGTCTTGTTGAATGCTTTCGCGAGACCGTTGGCTGGAGCATGATACATGGAAGACTTGTGCTGCTTGAACTTGTATTTCTCGTAGAGCTCGTCCACGAGTCAGTTGGAGAATTATTTTTCGTTATTAGTGATAATGTAGTGAGGCACACTATATCAATGGATGATATGCTCATTGTTGAAATGAATGATAGTTTCCTTCTTGACTTACCTTAGGAGTATGGCTTCAGCCCACTTGGAGAAGTAGCCTGTTGCAGCTAGGATGTAAGCTTCTGCTGCAGATGACTTTAGAGTAATTGGTCATACGACGTCCAATCCCCATACGTCGAACGGCCATGAAGTAGCTGTATGGTGTAATGATTCAGGCAGCTGATGTATGAAGTTGGCATGAAATTAGCAAGCTTGGCACCTTTTGGTGTGTTCCAGGTAGTCCTTCATCATGCTTGGCCAGTAGTAACCCATTCTTTTGAGTTGGGAATGTAGCTTTGGTCCAGATTGATGTGCCCTGCACACACCTGAGTGTGCTTCTTCCATGACTTGATTGGTTTTTTCCTCACCTAGGCATCTCAGGAGCACTCCTTAAAAAAAACATCGGTAGAGTGTTCATTTGTAGTAAAGAAAGCGAGGTGCTCATTGACGTATTTGAAAGCGGTGTCTAGGATCATCTGGAAGCTTTCCATGTCCAAGTAATGGATTAGTGGCTGTCTCCGCTTTTCAGCGTCGACTGGAAGTACTAAGATGACATTTGTATCATCCAGTAGCATTTTAAAAACGAGGGGGATCACCTATCTTTGGAAATCATTGTGAACACGAAAAATTCCTTAAACAAGAGACAAGAATACGTGTACAAAATAATATTTTGTGTTTAATGATTTTGGGGTTACGATCTCTTTGTAATTTGGTCATCTGATTCGATCTCCGTAAGATGTAGATTTGTTGATCCAAGGGCCGTCAAGGCTTGATCTTGGATGAACAGTTGTAAGTTTCTTCAAGGGTCTTCGTGGCTTTGATCTTGAAGGTTGATGGAAGTTTCTTCAAGGGCCTTCAGGGCTTGATCTTGAATGTTGATGGATGAGCGGATCTTCAAGGGCTTTTGGGCTTGATCTTGAAGAATGGTTGGTTTTCTTCAAGGGCTTTTGGGCTTGATCTTGCATAATGGTTGTGTGGACTTCTTCAAGGGCTTTTGGGCTTGATCTTGAAGGTTGATGGATGAGCGGATCTTCAAGGGCTTTTGGGCTTGATCTTGAAGAACGGTTGGTTTTCTTCAAGGGCCGTCGAGGCTTGATCTTGAATGAACAGTTGGTTTTCTTCAAGGGCTTTTGGGCATGATCTTGAATAATGGTTGTGTGGACTTCTTCAAGGGCTTTTGGGCTTAATCTTGAAGGTTGATGGATGAGCGGATCTTCAAGGGCTTTTGGGCTTGATCTTGAAGAACGGTTGGTTTTCTTCAAGGGCCGTCGAGGCTTGATCTTGAATGAACAGTTGGTTTTCTTCAAGGGCTTTTGGGCTTGATCTTGAAGAATAGATGTGTGGATTTGTTTGTTGATCCAAGGGGCCGTCGGGGCTTGATCTAAGGATGAACAGTTGATGAATGGATCTTCAAGGGGCGTTGGGCTTGATCTTAAAGAATGGGTGTATGGGTTTGTTGAGGTTGTTGATCCAAAGGGCTGTTGGGGCTTGATCTTAGGATGAACGGATGATGAATGATGAACACTTTCTTCAAGGGCATTCGTGGCTTTGATCTTGAAGGTTGATGAAAGTTTCTTCAAGGGCTTTTGGGCTTGATCTTGAATGTTGATGGATGAGCGGATCTTCAAGGGCTTTTGGGCTTGATCTTGAAGAACGGTTGGTTTTCTTCAAGGGCCGTCGAGGCTTGATCTTGAATGAACAGTTGGTTTTTTTTCAAGGGCTTTTGGGCTTGATCTTGAAGGTTGATGGAAGTTTCTTCAAGGGCCTTTGGGCTTGATCTTGAAGGTTGATGGATGAGCGGATCTTCAAGGGCTTTTGGGCTTGATCTTGAAGAACGGTTGGTTTTCTTCAGGGGCCGTCGAGGCTTGATCTTGAGTTGGTGGGAGTTCTTCAAGGGCCGTTGGGGCTTGATCTTGAAGGATCTTCAAGGGCTTTTGTGGGCTTGATCTTGAAGAATAGATGTGTGGATTTGTTTGTGCTGTTGATCCAAAGGGCCGTTGGGGCTTGATCTTAGGATGAACGATGAACACTTTCTTCAAGGGCCGTCGGGGCTTGATCTTGAGTCGGTGGAAGTTCTTCAAGGGCCATCGGGGCTTGATCTTGAAGAGGATTTGACGAAGAACGAAGAGTGCTTTCTCCATTCTTCGGGATTCTTGGGAATTTGGGGGTTGGATGCTTGAGAGCTTTAGAGTTTCAAAGCTTCAAGGATTTTGGATGTGTGGGGAGTATTCTCTTCCATTTTGGTAGTAGAGAAATGTATTTGTGAATTGGTCTTTGTGTGTGTGTTCTCTTCCATTTTGGGAGTAGAGAAATGTATTTATGAATTGATCTTTGTGTGTTTGTGAATTGGTGTTAGGTGTTTTGTGTGTGTCCATTCCTCTTGATGGAGAAGCCTATTTATAGGCTTTGAGAGTGAATCACCACCATTCATTTTTTTGGTGAAGTGAGTGGAGGTTGTAGGTGAAGTGAGTGGAGGTTGTAGGTGAAGTAAGTGGATGTTGTAGGTGAAGTAAATGGAGTTGGTAGGTGAAGTAAGTGTGTGAGGTTGGTGAAGTAAATGGAGTTGGTGGGTGAAGTAAGTGGATGTTGTAGGTGAAGTAAATGGAGTTGGTAGGTGAAGTAAGTGTGTGAGGTTGGTGAAGTAAATGGAGTTGGTAGGTGAAGTAAGTGGATGTTGTAGGTGAAGTAAATGGAGTTGGTAGGTGAAGTAAGTGTGTGAGGTTGGTGAAGTAAATGGAGTTGGTAGGTGAAGTAAGTGTGTGAGGTTGGTGAAGTAAATAAATGTTGTAATTTTAATACCTTGGTTAACATTTATTTCACTGAAATTTCGATGTCTACAATCATACTCGAGGCTAAATTGACGAGAGCATCTGCTATTTGATTTTCCTTTCTTGGCACATGTTCTAGTGTCACGACCTCAAACTTTTGTAGCAGTTGAGTTGCCAGCTGAAAGTATTGGATGAAATTATCTTTCCTTACCTCATATTCAGTTAAGAGTTGATTGATTATGAGCTTGAAGTTGCCGTATACCTCAAGAGTTGTGATTTCCATGTTGATTGCCATTTGGAGCTCGATGATCAGTGCTTGGTACTCAGTGACATTGTTAGAGCATGGCTCACTTAGTTAGAAGGGGTACGGTAATATTTGCCTTTATGGTGACATGAATACTACTCATGCCCCCGCTCCATCTGCTTGTGCGGATTCGTCAGAGAACATTGTCCATGTCGGGAAGATGTCAATGTAGAACACCTCCTCATTACGCAAGTCGTCTGAGATTTTCCAATTAGCTGGGATTGGGTGACTGGCAAGGAAGTTTGCTAGTGCTTGTCCTTTAACGGCTTTAGCTGGGATGTAGATGATCTCATATTGATTAAAAGGCAAAGCCCATTTAGCGAGTTGCCCTGTCAAGACTGGTTTAGATATGGCGTATTTGACTGGGACAACTTTAGCAACTAGGTGGATGGTGTAAGCATGCATGTAATGTCTGAGCTTCAGAATGGCGAACACCAAGGCAAGGCATATCTTTTTATATTGGGGAATAGTTCAACTCAGCGCCGGTGAAAGTTCAACTGAGGTAGTAAAGTGCTCATTCTTTCTGGGATTCATTCTCTTGTGCCAAGAATGCTCCAACTGAACTTTTCTGAGTAACAATGTACAATATGAACGATTTCCTAGGCACAGGCACCCCGAGCACAAGTGGACTTGATAAATACTTTTTTATGCTTTCAAAAGCATTGTGGCAGGCTTCGTCCCATACGAACGGAACATCTTTCTTCATAATTCGGCTAAATATTTGACAACGCCCTGCGAGGTTAGAGATAAAGCGTCTGATGAAGGCTAATTGTATTTGTAGATTTTCAGCTTATGCAGGTTTCTTGGCTCAGGAATATTTTGAATGGCTTTGATCTTTGATTGGTCCACTACAATACCACGGTGCTTAACAATGAATTTGAGGAACTTTCCAGAAGTAACGCCAAATGCACACTTTAACGAGCTCATCTTTAGGTTGTATTTTCACAGCCTTTCGAACACTATTCACAAATCCATCAAGTGATCTGATCTTTTCTTTGTCTTGACCACCACATCATCTACGTACCATTCTATGTTTTTGTGTAGCATGTCATTGAAGATTTTCTGCATTACGTGTTGATATGTAGCTCCAGCATTCTTCAGACCAAAGGGCATCACCTTGTAGCAGTATATACCTTTTGGAATGCGAAAGGCTGTTAGTTCTTCGTCTTCGAGGGCCATGTGAATTTGATTGTATTCAGAAGAGCCGTCCATAAATGACAATACCTCATGGCCAGGGGTTGCATCCACCATGATTTTGATGATTGGCAAGGGGAAGTTGTCATTCGGACAAGCATTGTTGAGGTCTCGGAAGTCTACGTAAACATGTATTTGTCCAGATTTCTTAAGGACAATGACGATGTTGGAGATCCACTTAGGGTATTGTACTTCTCGAATGAAGCATGCTTCGATTAACTTGTCAATCTTTGAGTTTGCTTTATCGGTTGCGTTCCAGGCTTGACAACAAGATGATGCACAATGATGATACAGTCAAGGTCGGGCATTTCTTTGTAAGTCTAAACAAAAATGTCTCTATACTCTAATAACAGCAGCTAATACTCCTCTATCTTGTCTACATTTAATAGTGCACTTACGAAGATAGGCTTTGATTCCTCGTTTGTGCATAAGTTGAGTTCCTTGAGATCATCAACCGTGGCTTGCCCCCCATCTTTGAGCTGTGGTGATGCAGCAGTGACATCTTCCTCAAGGATTTCGTCTTCTTTGCCTTCTTAGATCGTGATGTGGAAGACATCTTGGACCTCCTCTTCAGTGTTGTCCTCTCGAGCTTGTTGACATGAAGATTGTTCGGTGTGTATAATGGTGTGCCTTTTTACTTTCAGTGGTCCATTTGTGTCAACCTCCAAGATTGCTTGGCATTTCATTCTTGAAGGAATCAAGCTTCGAACGTCGCCTTTTTCTGCTAGCCCGTCGAGATTTTGTGTCAACCTCCAAAGTTGACCGCGTAGAGGAGAGCTAGCCATGTTGCTTTGTTTCTTAGGTTTTGACAACCTTTCAAAAATAGAGCTTTGGGATGTTGGTGCGTTAAGCCTCTTGAAGATAGAGGCTCGGTCTTGACCACCAATGCGATTAAGCAGTGAAATTTTGGGTCTTAAACAACTCATCTTATCGAAGATTAACATCCGAGGGGTGGGTTTGGCCTCTTCTTGATCTTGTTCAATGCTCACGCTGACACATTAAGGGATAGCATTTTTCGCTTTGTTTGAAATCATCACGGGTGCATTTGGTGTGAAGCCAAGTCCAACTTTGTTGTTATCAACTCCGTAACCATGCTTCTTCAACTTCTTTTGAGTCTTGGTAAAGTTACGTTCTTTGTCATTGATCGTGTTTGAAACCTTCTTTCCAGGATGTGAATTCATACCCAGCATTCGACATGAGTTTACAAGCATTTGGATCAAAACCTTCCTCGGTCATCTTGGTTGGAAGAAAGCTTAGTTCCACCCCTTTTGGCAGAGCTTTTATGAAGCCTTGTGGTAGCCTTGTAACCTTAGTGTCGCCTAGCTGTGTCAGAGGTAAAACTGCATTCGTCTTGAGTAACTTCACATTATCCTTGTGCCACTGTGTATCGTCTTTTCTTGCTCCAGTTTCGAATGGGGATTAACCATTCTTTCTTCTTGACATTGGGATGTATCGGAATATGGGTGTGTTCGGTCTTTTTGAAGGCGTCCTACCCCCTTTGGTTGTTGCAAGTTTAGCAGGCTCGTCATCATTTTTGCTTGAAGATGTCACGGCTTGCCCTTTTTGCTTTTTGGGCATGGCTTGTCACTTCTGCTTTTTAGGTACTGTTTTGCCCATGGATTTGATCTCTTCTGGAAGAGCTTCGGGCACCATGTCTTCATCCATGTAGAACTTGGCATTTGCAAAGTGTGATTTGGCTTCAGTGAATGGCCTAGTATCACCTTAGATCATCTTAACTCATTGCCGGTATAATTTTAAGCATTGGTGGAAGGTGGATGACACTACTCCATTCTCGTGGATCCAAGGCCTTCTTAGGAGCAAGATGTAGGAAGTTCTTGCATCAATCACATGGAATATCGTGCTTGATTTGAGTTCACCAATGGTCATCTCCACTCAGATCATGCCCATCACCCTTTGTCCTCCCTAGTTAAAACTCTGGATTAGTAGACGACTTAGGGACAGTTCATCCACATTGATGCCGATTATGGTCATTGTTTACTTTGGCATGATGTTTATGACCGACCCACCATCTACAAGCATGCGGTTAACTTTGTGCTCCCTCACGTACGTCGAGATGAAGAGATGACAGTTGTGAGGCTTTGATCCCAGCAGTAAGTCTTAGTCAGTGAAGTTGATTGGGTTATAGGCAGCACAACATGTGGCACATTCATGTGGCTGAAGCTTCAAGCCTTCGTTGTTGCTTTCTTGCACTTCGTGGTCATTGGGACTTGCCAAGACCGCTGCTAGTACTCTTCACATCTTTTTTTGGCAATCGTAGCGCTTCCTCGATGCTAAAGTGTGTTGGTAGACCTTATTCGGGTGTGAGGTCTTTTCTCCCTCAATGGCGATAACTTTTCCTTTTGAGGGCTCTTTCATCTCTACTTCAACTATGTGACAAGCAACGGTAGTGCACTGTTGGAAAAAGTCCTTTAAGAAATACTCGTGCAAGAGACGGGAATGCGTGGCTCTTACTCCATAGGTTCCCCAGCATATGTTGGCTTATCAGTCCTTATGTTTCTTTTAGGCTTCCTATTGTTGTGGCGGTGGTGATTTCCTCTTTGTTCTACCTTTGGCTGTATGACTCGTGGTTTTGGCTTCCTTGTCTTTTTGTAGGTCACTAATGTCCATCATTTTTCATCATTGGTATGTGCATCTTGGTTGCTTACCCCGAATGATGGTTGTGTAGAATGTGTCGTGCATCTTGAGCATTGACAGGAAAGGTCAAGTGTCACTTGGAGAGGCATGAGATCGAACGATCCAAACACAATCTAGTAGTATGCGTTGTGGCCGTGTCTTCAAGGTCAAGCTCGATTGCCGTTGTTGTGCTAGCTTCATGATTAGTTCTTTGAGGACGAAGCACTTGCCAACATGATGGCTCACAATACGATGGTACTTGCAGTACCTAGGATCGTTTACTTTGTTCTTGGAAGAGATCTTAATGGGCGAGAAAGAGGTCTTGATGGAGGTAGTGTTGACTGTAAAAGCTTCCTTGGTGGGCTTCTTCCCAATCCTATCTACATTTAGGGGGAACACCTTATCATTCTTGAAGTCGATGATCGGCTATTTCTTCCTGTGATTGGCAATACTCAGCTCTATGTCTTAGGAATGAGTTGCTAGCTCCTCAAATGTTCTTGGTTTTATTGCTAGCTCCTCAAATGTTCTTGGTTTTATGCCTTGGAGGATGTAATGTAACCTTCAGTGCATGCCTTGAACGCACATCTCAATGGCGGAGGTTTCAAAAAGCTGATCTTTGCAATCCAGACTTAATGAACGTCACCTATTGATGTAGTCAACGACAGGTTCATCATTCCTCTGTTTCGTACTGGTTAGCTTCAGCATGCTTACAGTGCGATGAGTGCTATAGAAGCGGTTGAGGAATTCTCTTTCTAATTGATCCCAACTGTTGATAGACTCAGGCTCAAGGTCGGTGTACCAGTTAAAGACGTTACCTTTCAGCGAGCGCACAAACTACTTTGAAGAGGTAGTTTCCCTCCGTCCCAGCATTGTTGCAAGTTTCAATGAAATGGGCGACATGTTGCTTTAGGTTTCCCTTTCCATCGAACTGCATGAATTTTAGCGACTGATAACCCCTTGGCATCTTCAAAGCGTTAATCTTCTTGAAATAGGGATTTCAGTACAATACAGAGTCATGTGAGCTTCCTTCGTACTGTATCTTGATTGTGCTTGCGATCATCTCCTGCAGCTGCTGGATAGAGAAAGATCCCATGAGCGCCACTGCTTGGTCTGGCTCCTGCTTCTCTTTGACTTTCTCCACCGGAGGCTCATCTTCTCCGTCGGCTTCTTTCATTAGTGGATTAATCTTTAGGTCGACTTTCACGCCGTGATATGCCCCTCGTTGGTTGGCGAGTGCGGCGATTTGCAAGTCTTTCTCCTCTATAGTCCTTGTGAGTTTTGCGATCGTTTCATTCATTTGAGCCAGCTGCTCCTTGATTGAAATCGCTTATGTGGTCATGACTTGCACGGCTGAGTTGCTGCTCGAGTCGACATCAGAAAGTAAAGACTCTAGGTATTTCCTCAGGCTTTCCTCTCTTGGCGCCCTTAGCGAGGCTAGGGTGATCACAGGCTCGTGCTTCGGGTGCTCTTGTTCCTTCAACAGAGTTAATGTAAGGGCAAAAGCCACGGCAAAGAGAGCTATTGCCTTGCTTCGAGTTGTGATGCCCGAAGTGTCACCACTTGTGGCAATGATGTTCTTTTTCTTTGCTTTGGTTGCGGGAACAACTTGATCCTTTCTTGATGCCATTTGTGCTTTTTTTCTTTTTGCTGATAGAGATGAGAGGTAGAGATGGTCTCATTGGACATGCTAAATTTGTAAACACGAATATTCCTACTATGAATGAAACAAGAACACATGTACAAAATAATATTTTGTATTGATTTTAGGGTAACAATTTCTTTTACAATTTGATCCTCAGCTTCTATCTTCATAATATGTAGATTTGTTGATAGGTTGTTGATCCAAAGAGGCGTCGGAGCTTGGCCGAGGGATGAATAGTTGTATGGATTTGTTAATGTTGTTGATCCAAATAGCCGTCGGGGCTTGATCTTAGGATGAATGGATTTTCATGGCCTTCGAGGCTTGATCTTGATGAATAGTTGATGAACGAATCTTCAAGGGCTTTTGGGCTTAACCTTGAAGAATGGATGTGTGGATTTGTTGATGTTGTTGATCCAAAGGGCCGTCGAAGCTTGATCTTGAATTGGCAGAAGTTCTTCAAGGGCCGTCGGGGCTTGATCTCGAATTGGTGGAAGTTCTTCAAGGGCCTTCGGGGCTTGATCTTGAAGGAGGATTTGATGAAGAACGAAGAGGGATTTCTTGATCCTTCGGGATTTGCTTGAGAGCTTTAGAGTTTCAAAGCTTCAAGGTTTTGGTTTGATGTGAATTGGTCCCTTCCTTTGATGGAGAAACCTATTTATAGACTTTAATAATGAACCACCACCATCCTTTTTTTTTTTTTTTTTTTTGTGAAGCAAGTGGATGATATAAGTGAAATGAGTGGAAGTTGTAGGTGAAGTAAGTGTAAGACGTAGGTGAAATGAATGGAGTTTGTAATTTTAATGCATTGGTCAACATTTATTTTACAGAAATTTTGATATCTACAATGGTAATTAATAAAAACTTAATATCCAAAAACAAATGACCAACAAATAATCCAAACATAAAAGGAAAATTATGCAAAATTAAACCAAAAAACAAGGGGGTTCGTCTACTATGTGGAATTCGGCCCCTATTACTCTAAAATTTAACTAGAAATAGTTCATGTCTAAGATTCTAATCTTCCATAGGGTGGTATTCTCTTGAAAGTCAGAAACCTCCATCTTCGTACTTTCTTGTTCATCCACTTGCACAAAGTTTGATTCAAATTTCTTACAACGAGAATGACATTCAACTACAATCTTCTGGGAGCACGGCAAACACGGGACCAATGGTCATTTGAACCACAATGGTAGCACATGCCCTCATCCATGGTTTCAGGTGCTTTGCCCTTATTCTTGAAGTTTGGGACCTTAGGAGTGAGGTTAGGGCGCTTCTGGGCTCAGTTTCCTTGCTTAGATAGGCCTTGGCTTTGTTGACCTTCATGAGGTGGCTTCTGCCTGCCCCTACCACGCTTATGTTAGCGTTTTGGGTGTTGATTCATGCTATAGTGTGCTTCAGGTATAGCAGTTGTCTTAGTAAGTTGAGCTTTATGATTTTCATCAGCAACTGATTCTGCTTTTTCAGCGAGGAGTAAAACAGAAATCAAATCCAAAAACTTAGTGAACTTCTGAGCAATATACTGTTGCTGCAGGATAATATTAGTAGCAAAGAAGGTCGAATAGGTATTCTATAGGAAATCTTTTTCGGTCAAGTTCTCGTTACAAAACTTGAGAAGTGATTATATTCGACAAACTTCAAAATTATATTCATTCACAGACTTAAAGTCTTGGAAGTGCAAATGCTACCAGTCATGTCTTGCTTTAGGTAAAAATATGTCCTTTAGGTGATCAAAACGATCAGCCAAAGCGATCCAGAGTGTTCATTGATCCTCCTCAGCAAGGTACTTGGTTTGCAGTGCATCATGAATGTGTTTTTGAATGAAGATCATGGCAGTGGCTTTCTCAGCTTCACCAACCGGGTTGTCTGCCTCATCTTCAATAGCGAGACACAAATTCTTTATAGTGGGGTGGAGCTTTGATAGGAGCATATTCATGCGACTTAATTAGCTTGTTCTCGTGCATTTATGTTGTGTTTACTTAGTTATTTTAGTGTTTAAGGCCATTTTTGTGTATTTTCAGATTATAAGGCCAAAGTGTGCAAGAAGATGCAAATTGGAGCCTTTTGGAGCAAAAGAGGAATGAATGAGTTGAAGACGTGAAGAAACGACGAATTCCTATGCCAACGATGAATTCTTACCAAAACGAGGAATCCTACTCAAACAAGGTTTCCTATTTTAGGAAAGTTAACCCTAAGTTTCCCGTTTTGGTAACCTTTCCTAATCTTAAACATCCGTATTTTCTTGCCACTTTGAATTCCTTGTAGGCGCTTTAGGACACAAAACCAAGGCCCTAGCCACACCCTTTAATCTTTCCCTCTTTAATTTCTGATTTTATTTCCTAATTCTAGAAGCCTTTGAATTTATTTTCGTTAATAAAAATAAGCTAGGAACCAAACATATTTAAAACCCTAGGTTTTACATCTTTAGCCGTCACAATCCCATCCATTTATTTGATAAAACAATCTCAGCCATTAATCACTTTTTCCCATTATTCCCAAGCCGTGTATTCCACTTAAACCCTAATACATTAATCAACCATTCTCCCATTATCACAAACTGCCGTAGCCACCTTTTTTCCTTTTCTTTCTTTTTCAGCCGTGACTAACCATCCCTTAATTCAAAATCTGCCGTGGCCCCCCCATTAATCTCACCCTAATTCATTCAGCAATCATCTCCTATTTCTACTCCATAATCCGTGCAAAATACCATGCCAGCCGCAGCCATAACATCCCATTATCCCATAATTTCCATGCAGCCGCAGCAACCATTTTTTTCCCAAAATCTTTTCAGCCGTAGCCTCCCTCAACCAAAAACCTTCACTGCCGTGCTTTTTCCCACACCATTCCACCACCATTGCCGCCCACTTTAACACCCTAAATCCATCCCAAAGTCAGAAAAATCACCCAAATAAACCTAGACTTTCACTGCCGCAGCAAGGAGAAGAAGAAGGAGGGCTTAGACGCGCAGAAATTCAAGTGGATTCATCGTGCGTTCTAGGTGTAATCAATCCTTTGTTCTTTATGTTTAAATTCAATTGTATTTCTCTTTTTGCGAATATGAGAGGCTAAATCCCCCTAGTTAGCTAGGGGGTGATTCGAAACCATGTTTATGCTTGCAATATGAATTGATTACTTTTGGTTGGAATTTCATGAATGTTGGATTCAATTCATTTAACTGTTTGATTGATAACTTGTTTGTGTATGTTTATTGAGAGTGCACGCTTAATGTTCATGCATGAATTTGACGCTAGAATATAAGTGAGTTTCACCTAATAGTTATGACCTTATATTCACAAGTAGTGGAGGTTGCTTATAAACAATCGCGTTATTTGAATTCCTGGCAAGAGTATCATGCTTTTCATAGTTACAAATGCCTTGTCGATGCTTATAATTTCCAAAGAACGTAATGATTCTAACTTGTATCTTTATCATGCTGTTCATATAGAGAACTTGTTAGGAATAATTTGTTTGCGATGCATATTCTTCCAATTCAATGATTCTAGGGAAATTTGAAGGTTAATTTAAGCGGACCTAATTAACTTGGAGTGTCGAGTTCCATAATTCATTGAAAGACCAACTGAAAATCAAAATGTATGCAAGTGTAACATGTGTGGAGAAGAACCTTCTAGCTAGCATTCATTCCATATTTCATCACATTCATATTTACATTCTGCCTTTAAATTACAATCGTTGCATATAGTTTAATTTCGTCAAAACCTCAATCCCCCTTTACTTTAGTGTCCAATTTAGTTAGAAAGTGTCTTAGTTTGTGTTTATAAGCGTTTTGTATTCTTTGAGTCTTTTGATTTGTTTTAGTGTTTTATTGTTTAGCTTTGCATTCTTTGAGTCTAGTTTAGTGTTTTCAACGTTTGTTTTACGTTTTTGAGTCAGTTTCCAAGTGATTTAGTAATCCCTCCTAATCCCCGATCTAGAACGATCCCTACTTGCATCTTTACTACAATTGTCACAAGAGGGTTTTAATTTGTGTGCTTACTTAGTTCGCATCAAGCTTCACATCTTGGACCCACTTGAGGTAGTTTCTTCCAGAGACATCCAAAGCGATGAAGTCAAGTTTGTTCAAATTCAACATGTTCTTACCACAAAATAAATGGACAAGATTTGGTTAGTATAATGGAGAAAAATCAATCCATTCACAAAGGAGTAGAACATTCAGGTTCTAATAGATATGTATTAGTTTAAATTTGCATGAAAAAACTTCAGATTTTCATAGGTGATGTTTCTTAGAAACTCCATGTTTCGAAATAATTATAAGCTTAAGGTACATATGTTCCTATAGACAAATGACAAACACAAATATATATACATAAATATGCAACAAGAAAATATGCAAATAGAACTTCAGGACTATAATTATGATTGAATTAATTATTTTAACTTGGGACCAAATTTAAAGTGTGGGTGAAAAATTATAAAATCCAAATTGTATAAAAAAAAATAAACAATTAAGATCAGGGCCCAAAAACATGATCCAAAGCCTATGAATGGGTTGAGCATTAAAACTATGCTACCCAGGCCCAAAAAATCGGCTGGAATGGCCTGATCAGGCCGAGAGGGCTTTAGGCCCAATATACCAAAGGCCCAAGCTGGGCATAGATCAGGTGGGACGCAGTGCAGTGCATCGATTCTCTATCTGCAGGCTAGGATCTGGTATGACGTAGTGCATAAGGACATTGAAACCACGTGGGCTGGTGTCGTGAGTTGGGCCGAGTCAAGGCAGTGGGCCGTTGCAAGTGAGCCCAAAAAACTTTTGTTTTTTTTTTTTGTTTTTTTTTTTGTTTTTTTTTTTTTTTTTTCAATTTAGGCCAAGTGTGGGGTCGAGTTGGGCTTGCAGTAGCGAGCCCGAAAGAAAAAATTTCTTTTTTCCCACTTGAGTCAATGCCAGACCCAAAAAGCTAGGGTTGGGCTTGGACCAAGAAATCTTAGCAAAGCTAGGGGTTTTCACCAGAGAAGATGACTAGCGCCACCATTGCAGGTGGCCAAATCTTAGACAGAGAGACTCAGGGGTACCATTTTTGGGTGTTTTCAACCATGATTACTAACAGAGATTGTGAAATCTCAACAATTCGCCCAAAACGCTAGAAATTAAATCGGGATTTCAAAAAATCCGATAAGTTCGAAGGACTCTCAGTCATTCTACATCCGTGGATGAGCTTTAGGCCGTCAAGACGGTGACCCAAGGTCAAGGTTAGGCTGCATGTCCACCTATGAGAAAGAAGACGCCATGCAGGGCATCGGGTTTGGTTTTGGGTTTCAGACTAGGAGTCCATGGCTCTGGCTTTGTGGACGCACGACTTGGCTCAACCACATAGGCTGCATGCCTAGGCTAGTGGCTCGGGTTATGGGTTCGAAGAACCCTGAAAAAGTTTTAGTTTTTTTTTTTTTTGTCAAATTAATTAAATGCATATTCAATATATAATTTAATGAATGAACATATATTTGATGCAATTCATGGCAATATCAAATTTGCATAATTCAACAATTATGGATATAATGCAAACATATTTGATGTAGAATCTAAAATTCGAAAAACATAAAGTTGGTTCATGCAGTATGGTGAATGTTCAAGCTACCAGGGCTACAAAAATATCGAGATAAAAACTGTGTTTTGGAAGAACCTAGTTACGTGATGATATGGACGAACTAGTTTGATGTAGAAAGCTTCCACGTCAGATTCCTAAGAGCAGCGGTAGGAGCATGCTGATAATGTGTTGTGTAGAGAAGATAGAGAGAGAGATATGTTTGTAGAGTTGTGTAAAGGATGATGATATTCCCCTATGCAGTGCCTTTATTTGTAGTAATAAGAAATAGAAGAAATTCTTCTTGTTCAAGGAATACAAGTCCTAATAAGAAAGAATAACTAGAATCAAATCTAATCTAGGATTTACACAATCACACTTAAATAAGAAGTTTATAACATGTTGTGGTCTATATTTAACTGACAATGAGAAGGGGCCGGTGACATAGAGAAAATAGAGAAAGATGTGTTTGTAGGGTTGTGGAGAGGATGATGATATTCCCCCCCCCACGCAATGCCTTTGTTTATAGTAATAAGAGCGAGAAGAAATTCTTTTCCTCTAAGGAATACAAGTCCTAATAGGGAAGATTAACTAGAATCAAATCCGAACTAGGATTTACAAGTCCTAATAGGAAGATTTACTAGAATCAAATCTAAACTAAGAAGTATATAACATTCCCCTTTGAGTGTGTAAATACTCAAGTAGATTCAGCATCATGTAGAGTTAAGGAAGTCGACTCGCTGGCACTGATTATGGGAAAACGCTAATCAAATAGGGTAGGAACTTGTATAAGGAAGTAAGTCTCACAAAACCAAAAAAAAAAAAAAAAAAAAATCCCTAAGGCTATGGTAAAAACTTACGTAGGGACAAAATCCTTAGTCTAAGGAAACATGCGTGAAAAATACAAAGTTAAATAAAATGTCCACCGAACATCATTAGGATATGATCAACCCAAGGTAGGTGCCTCGTCAAAATCTCAGTAGGTAGCAAAAAGCCAGTGGGAAAAATGCTTCTAATCGTAGGGAAAAATGGTACATTAAAATCAAACAAGTATAGTTCAGGATACTCCTCATGAGTTTGACATAATTCCAAAGAGAACTAGCAATGTTATAACTTAGAAAGTTTATGCATACCAATTCCTTGAACAATCTTCTAAAACGTTGCATTCGATAGTGATTTAGTGAAGAGGTCGATCAAATTATCTTGTGAATGAATTTGTGTGACTTTAATCTTCTGTTGCTCTTGTTGTTGATGTGAGAAGAGGAACTTTGGCGCAATGTACTTGGTGTTATCTCCTTTGATGTAACCCTTCTTAAGCTGCTAGGAGCATGTTGCGTTGTCTTCATAGATCCTCGTCGGGACGTCAACGACAATGTAAAGATCATAAAAGCTTTTAATATAGCCCATAACAGCTCTCAGCCAAAAGCATTCTTGAGTTGCTTGGGCGAGAATTTCAGGGTGATTAGACAACACCATGCAGTTCGACTAAATCTTAATAATTGCGGGAGTGGTAGCAGGTGGAATCAAATTAAGTAGGATACAAGTAAGATAGGCTGGATAACATATCAGGACTAATGGACATGAGCTTAACAGACTTTATGAGACATATTATACCATTACCATTAGAGTAAATTGTAGCAATGGTCCCTCAACTAAAATTCCATTACCATTGGTCCCTCAACTCATCAAAACGTACAACTATAGTCCTTCAGCTATAAAATCATTACCATTGGTCCCTTAACTTTAATCGAACTAGAGAAATGGTCCTTCAATTTAACTCAATTGGAGCAATGGTCCCTCAACTTTAACCCAATTTTAGCAATGGACATTCCAACATAACTCATTTTGACAAAATTCTGACAAAGTTGATGAAAATGATCTGCTACATGTTTTGTTGAGTTGAGGGACCCCAACTGTAGGAATAGTCTTTCCAACATAACTCATTTTTTACAAAATTATGACGAAGTTGACGAAAAAGACCATGGCTACACATTTTGATGAGTTATGGGACTAATGGTAATGGATTTTTAGTTGAGGGACCATTCCAACTTGATTAAAGTTGAGGGACCATTACTACAATTTCCTCTTACCATTATATGACGAGATGGATAAAATGGAAGAATAAGCTAATGGCCATTAGTAGAGAAAACAGATTGTGCGAAACAATATTTCTTCGCATAAGTATAACTTGTGTGATGGAAACACATTTATGTTGCTCAAACATCATAGGAATTCCCAAAAAAAAAAAAAAAAAAAAAAAAAAAAAAAAACAACTTTGCTTTTGTCGAGCAAAAAAAGACGAGTAAAAAAATTTGGCGCCAAAAGTTTGCACAATGAATATTCCTACATATTCGTCAAGCAAAGTGTTGCTGAAAAACGGTTAGTCAAGCATTAATGCTCCTATTCATTGCCCATTTCTAACACACTTTGCGCGACCAAAGATTCGTCAAGCAAAATGTATCGGGTTTTATATAAACACTATTTTAGAACCTTATTTTCCAAAGGTTTTGTTTGAAACGATGGCCGATTCAATTTCAGATTCAACGAAAAGGTGCGAGGGAGAATGGTCTCGTGAAGGGAAAGGTAAAAAAAAAAAAAAAGAAAAAATAAACTATTGTTGAATTAGTTGTTTTACATTTGATATGGTTGAAATTATTGTTGGAATAATGTATTACGTTTAATATTTTTGTGGTAGGAAAAAAAATGAAGAAAGCTGTGTTAACAATAGAGAGATACCAACGTAAGCGATTGCCCTCCTTTGATGGCAAAAATTCGGTTCATGCTTCCGCCGAACTTAGGTTGGATATAGGGGGATTGGTGTGGACCCAATGTTTGAGTTTAAGTCTTAGAAAATAGTGCCTATGGACTTAAAGAACTCCATGGTGTAGGAGTTATCAGTAAGTTTGTATTAACGAATATGTAATTGTTTGTGTTAAAAAATAATATTTTTGTGATAAATAATTTAATTTTATTGCCATTACAAATTAATGATGTCGTTCCGGCAGTAGAAGTTCGATGTCTAGTGGCTGCAGAGCGCGCAGGAGTTAATTATGCCGCTGCCGATGCCCCAGAGGAAGAGTGAACTTAATTTAGCCTTTTGTTTTTTTATTTATGAAATAAGATTTATTTGAACGTTATGTTGGACTTTATTTTTAAAATTTATGTTACATGGATGGGTTAAAGTTTACAATAGTTATAATATATATTTTTGTTAATAAATTAGTTTTAATAAATATTTTGGTAATATATAATTTGTTTGATAATTTTATTTGGAAAAAAAAAATTTACATTAGTTAGAAAGATACCGGAAAAAAAATAATGTAACTTGTGCGACAAAAACGAAAATGAAAAAGAGAATTTTGGAAAGAAAAAAAAATATTAAACTTGCAAGACGAAGTTAGTTTTAGTCGCGTGAAAATAACTTACCAATGAATACTATATTCGTAGCGCAAAGTGATTCATTCAAAAGTAGCCTTTATAAGGTGACTTTAGCTACAAAGGCAAAAAATTGAAAAAAAAAAAAAAAAAAACTGTAGATTTCGCCTCTGCACCTCTTTTACCTTTGTTTTTCTTCAATAGGGGATCCGTCGTTCCCATTTTCTCTCAATTTATTCCTTTAATACTTCATCCATCTAAATTTCTTTAAATATTACAACTAATACATTTATTTTTTGTATAACAGAAGAAGGCGAAAGCGAACAAGATCAATCGGGAGAAAAAGACTCTTCTCCACCATTCGGGTTCAAGGCCTTTCTCATATAGGATGGAGGCACGGCGGAAGGTATATATTAAAGCTTTCACTTCCAATTTTAAAATGTTGCTAATAATTTTTATTTATTTTCTGTTTCCGTACTAACATTTTCCTTATCTTTTTCTATTCCAGGGGTTCAAAATTCCCGGAGATCGACGTCTTTGCTGACATTTATGTTCGCTTGGGGATGAGTTGATCAAGTCCCTTCATGTAATTAATTTCTTATGCATTAAAGATTTATGCTAATTTTTCAAATTGTTTGCTATTAATATTCCATGTTTTATTTCACAGGAGACTATGGTGGAGAATGGTCAATCGGTCCTTCAAGAGTCAACTTCCTAGCTTTCCCCGGACACGCTAATCGAGTTTATGGATCCCTCTAAGGATGCAAGGTTTCATATCCTTACAAAGACTTTGGACCAAAATTTTGGTCGGAGGCCAGGGACATATTGTCGGGGGATGGGGAATGCCATGCGGTTTTTGGAGAATGGAGCCTTTTCATCATCGCAGTCGAAGGGCGAGGTTACCACTTTGACGCAGGAAGTCACTGGCTTGAGGAGTGAGCTCACATTGTACAAGACTCAAATGTCATTGATTGTACAGACCCTCAATTCCTCCAAGATCCGTCTCCCCCATTTTTCTGCACCACCACCATCAGAGCCCCTCCACCCCTATCATACCTACCAATCAAACCCGTCGACCTCGGAGCCCTTCCCCAACCCCAAGCCCGTCCCCCAAACCCTTCCAGTAGCATGATTACCAAGCCCCTCCGAACGACTTACCTGTGGATTATGCCGCATTTTTATCGTAGTTTTTTTTCCCGCTTTCTTTTTAAACTTTGTAGTAGTACGTACATTTTTATTTACATTATAAATAAATTATTTTTCTATTGATTAATTTGTTTTTTTTCAATTGTATTAAATATATTTTTAATAACATTCTATTTATTAATTTTTTTATATTAAAAATTACACTTGCGCGACGATGATATGTTGTCGTGCAAAACTACGCGTGTCTCAATTGTTTCGTCACGCAAACAGTAAGGCGACAATATATATGTTATTAATTAATTCAGAATTCCACTTCATCTGTCACGCAAACATTTTCAGACGAACCATAGACGTCCCTAGAAATTCCTCGTCACAAAGCATACTTGTACCCTTTTATATCGTGCGACGAAAACCTTCATCCGTATACATTTCTTGCGACGCAGAGTAAAGAGTCGCGCAATTGTTTGGCTACGTGACAAAACTGCACTGTTTGTCGCGCAAGGTCTTTCTTCACGACCTTTGGGTGACAAATTCTGTGCGACGATTTCTGCATCCTCATAGGTTTTGTGCGACCTGAAAATGCTTTGCGTGACAAATACCCCCTGGTCGCGCAAAATATTTAATGTAGTAGTGGGTAGAAAGTGAAGAAGATGCAGACATAGTCAGCTTCGTGGCAACCTTCTCCCTACTAGAATCTATGTGAAATACTAACAAAAAATCATTGTCCAATTTCAATCTTATAGTCAAATGTAAGTTGTAACAATCAGTTTCATACTCACTTTTCAAGTGGTGTGTTCTTGTTTGAGTTTTTTCTTTTTTTTTTATTTTTTTGGGTCGGGGGTGGGTTATCTTGGTTCAGATGTCTTTAATATTTCATTACAAATCACGTGATTAAGTTCTCTCGGTGGTCACTTTTAATTGATCACCGGAAGCTTTGCCTATCAAGGGAAGAAAATGTTGAATCTATCCATTGGTGTTATTTACTTTTGCAAAAATATCACTTCAAACGAAATGGAACACACTTAATCAGATTTAGCAAGCAAAACAAAGAGGTTTCACAAATTTATTGAGATGAAAATCGGACATCTGTGGAGTTACAACAAACCATTGTCAGACAAGTAGTAATCTGCCTGATTGAAATAAAATAGCTGATCAATAACGACTCTTAAGACGCACAACCAACCAAACACCTCCCTCTGCGTTTTTGTTGCTGTTATGATCAGGCAGCTCACTTATCACTTGCTCGACCAATTTCCGCAAGCTCGAGTCCCCTGACTTATTGGTTTTGATTCTTTAAGTATTGAAGAAATTAGAAAATAAGAAACTGAGCTTCTTGATTCTTGAGTTAAGGACACCGTTATAAATTGCGTAAAAAAAGAAGAATAAACATTTACAGTAGAGGCTTGAGCAGTCATATCTACTCTGGGAGTCCATGGTGGTTGGAGTGGGAGATGATCGAGGGCAATGAGCTGCACAAAGTTTGTTGCAAGTCGAGAGAGTGGTTGGATTATCGTTTGCAAAGTGGTTCCACGATGGGGGGCCATCGGAATCCAATTTTGGTTTCTTGGAGACACGGTCGCGTCTAAGCCAAATGGTTCATGATTTGCTTTTGTCCGCCATCGATCTCCACTCATGTGGAGCCAAAAATAATCCAAAAAATTATGGAAGCGGCACGTGAATTTTTGGGTGAAAATGACAAAATTATCCTTAAGGCATACCGGGATTCCCACGC
This sequence comes from Pyrus x bretschneideri, assembly GCF_019419815.1. NCBI lineage: Eukaryota > Viridiplantae > Streptophyta > Magnoliopsida > Rosales > Rosaceae > Pyrus > Pyrus x bretschneideri. Next base: position 3,098,807 of record NW_025999402.1, read on the forward strand.
ACATGTGGCGGATAATAACGGCTCAATCAAGGAAGAGTCAAAGATGATCAAAATGGTATTTATTCAAATCCCTCTCATCACTCCTCATCAAATCCTCACTCAAAAGGTAACTCCTAATTATCCTTTTTAATTAGAATTGATTGCCAAGATTAATTGCAAGATATTATTTCACATAATATCTTGCAATTGAACTCCTAGTTCTACCAATAATGGCCGGTCCCTATTCTCCAAATAGGGCCGGCCACTCCCCTATAAATAGTCTCATTTTCCCTACTAAAATGCTAAGTGATTCTCTACCCAAAAATTCCCAAACACATTCTCTTTCAAATTCTAACTTCGGCATCGGAGATTTTTCAGCCAAAGCCTCCCCCCATTTATAGTGGGTGCGTGAGCCTTTTGGTTGTGAATTTTCGTCAAAGGAGAAGATGGCGGAACTTTGCATCCACAAATTGGTGCTTTACTTTCACATTCAAATTTTCTTATTTCCCGTTCGTTCGTAAAATTTTTTTTTTACTTTCTTATTCCTAGAATTTTTTTAATTCTCTAAATAGAGGTAAGGAAAAGTAGAATCATAGGAAATTCGGAAACCACGACGAACGAAACTTCCTACGTTCAAAGATTTGGATCCAGTAATGAAGGACGAGATGTAGACCCACCACGGCGGCCCACGAGGCTCAACACGATGGCAAGAGGAGCAACCTTGCCACCACGAAGCACCACCACTATGGCAACCACGAAGACCACCATGGCAGTGGGGAGTGGGTCAGCTTTATGGTAGCAAGCCCACGGAGAACAGAGAGCAACTGCATTAGTAGCCCATGCCGCAAGGCAACTGAGCCAGGCCCGTCACGAGTCGGTCGAAGCTGCTGCCTCAATAACGTAGGCCCAAGTCGCATCGCAGGCCCAAGCCATGTCAACAATCCTTTTAACCCAAGTCGCTGCCCTAGTAGCGGAGATCCAATGTGTTCTCAATGACGTAGCCCACACGCCCCACACGTGGCTCGACCCATTTTCTCAGCCTAACCCGCCCCCCACTTGACGATCCCGATTAGTCCAAGACTGGTTCAACCGTCATGGCTTCATATTTATGGACCGACGATTGAACCGAGGGCATTTTCACCCCGAGTTTCTGCGGATTTGACCTATCCCGGCTTAAATTTTACACCCGGAGTCCACTACACTTCCAACATCTATGGAGAAACCTACCATCCAAGCTCTTCCATCACGCATGACAAATAACACTTGTCTCAACAAGTTATAAAGTTGACAAGCGCCGTCTCGCAGCAGATGACCTTGGTCAATCAGCTTTTCCAGCATACCGAGATGTAGCGTCCCTAGACGAGGTGTCCCGAAGCAGGATAAGGGCAGACGATGAACCTTTCCAGTAGTGTCCTGGCAAGCAACCCTTCAACCAGCCACAAACCTAGTGTTCTAGCAGTTTACACTCCCGTCGGGGTCATCGGGATATCATGTACTATCGTCTTAGCATGTAGAGGAACGTGCACTCCTTATCAAGCCTATGGACAAGTATACGTTCACGGTTGAGGCTACACTCCGATTATCAATATGGACAACCTTTCAGGTGAAGTGTTCATTCAAAGCTAGCCATGCAATGAGCATTCTCCACCTCACATTGAAGTAGGCATCACAACGGATAGGGAGAAGCAGTCACTTAATCTAGCTCAAGTTCAACGAATAGCTTGCGAGCAGCCCGTTCGCTTGCCAGAAATGTGCCACATGTGCTACAGTCGCGGCATAGACTAGTCGAGTAGAGGGAAGAACGGCCTAGACCAATAGGTCACGACCAGGAGCAGCCAAAAGTTCCACTGCCTCAGCAGAGGCAACTTCAAGAAGAAGTTAAGAGGCTCATGACCAAATGATTGCGTAAGTTCCAGCACAACGAGGCTACTTATGATACGCTTCGATGAGACATGACCAACTTAAGCAGCCTCACCATTCACGGATGAGATTGAGTGGACAGATTCACTTTGTGGGTTTATTGTGCCTCACTTCACTCTGTACAAGGGAGATGAAGATTCAGATCGACATTTCAAGCACTACCGCAATACCATAATTTTCTATAGGAACAATGACACGCTTATGTTCAAAATTTTTACCAAAATTCTACAAGGCGAGGCGCAAGACTGGTTTCACACCCTACTGCCGCGATCGATCTGGAGTTTCAACGAACTTTCCTTAGTTTTTGGTAAGGAAAATTTGTCAAACTGCTCAATCAAAATGACGTCGGACCATCTCTTCAGCATAGTAAAAGTTCGGTGACAAACAATTCTCAACTATGTCAAGAGGTTCAAAGTGGAAAATGCCAAGATTGTTGACTACAATGAAGATATAACAATGGCAAAGGGTAAACTAATTCCCCAACACCCATCTGGGTCTGCTTTCCAATGCGAAAGGATAAACTAATTGCTCTCCAGTGCTAGAGGGTAAACTAATTCCCGTCACCCATTTGGGCCTGCGAGAGGATAAATAATTGCTCTCCAGTGCTAGAGGGTAAACTAATTCCCCGACTTCCATTTGGGCTGTTCTCCAGTGCGAGAAGATAAATGATAGGAGCATATTTATGCGCCTTAGTTAGCTTGTTCTCATGCATTTATGTTGTGTTTATTTAGCTATTTTAGTGTTTAAAGCCACTTTTGTGTATTTTCAGAGTATAAGGCCAAAATGTGCAAGAAGATGCAAATTGGAGTCTTTTGGAGCGAAAGAGGAATGAATGAGTTGAAGACTTGAAGAAACGACGAATTCCTACGCCAACGATGAATTCTTACCAAAACGAAGAATCCTACTCAAACAAGGCTTCCTATTTTAGGAAAGTTGGCCCTAAGTTTCCCGTTTTGGTAATCTTTCCTAATCTTAAACGTCCGTATTTTCTAGCCACTTTGAAGTCCTTGTAGGCGCTTTAGGACACAAAACCAAGGCCCTAGCCGCACCATTTTAATCTTCCCCCTTTAATTTCTGATTTTTCCTAAATTCTAGAAGCCTTTGAATTTATTTTAGTTAATAAAAATAAGCTAGGGATTAATTTCTGGAACAAAACATATTTCAAACCCTAAGTTCTACCATCTTAGCCGCATCTCCCATTGATCCATCACCCCATTTTAATTTTCCACCTTTGCCCTGCATTCTAGAATAATGCACCACAATTCCCCCTAAGCCGTGTCCCCCTTCCCCATTCTATCATGGACCCTAATAAACTAAAAAAACATTGCAGCCATTATCCCATTATTAAAACCTAGCCGCAAAAAGCCATTATCCCATTATTAAAACCTAGCCGCAAAAAAACAACCATTAACCATTATTCTCCATTCCATCCGCAATCCCATTTTCTTTGTCTTTTTAGCCGCACCATCTCTCCCTCCAATTCCCATTAGTCCCGTGCCACTTCCCAAGCCGTCACACACATCCATCCCATTTTTATAACAGCCGCAAGACCCTAATAAAATTCACAACCAGCCGCATATTTTATATTCTCCATCAGCCGCAACAATCTCCCTTCCATTCCCAACCTGCCCGTGCATTCCCCCCTCCATACATAACCTTGTCGCACCATTAAACCATCCCAAAAACCAAAAAAAACATTCCAGCCATTTTTACCTTCTCTGCCGCAGCAAGAAGAAAGGAGGAAGAGGAATTTAAATCGCGCACCAATTCACGTGGATTCGTTGGGCGTTTTAGGTGTAATCATTCCTTTGTGCTTTATGTTTAAATTCAATTGTATTTCTCTTTTTGCGAATATGAGAGGCTAAATCCCCCTAGTTAGCTAGGGGGTGATTCGAAACCATGGTTATACTTGCAATATGAATTGATTACTTTTGGTTGGAATTTCATGAATGTTGGATTCAATTCATTTAACTGTTTGATTGATAACTTGTTTGTGTATGTTTATTGAGAGTGCACGCTTAATGTTCATGCATGAATTTGACGCTAGAATATAAGTGAGTTTCACCTAATAGTTATGAACTTATATTCACAAGTAGTGGAGGTTGCTTATAAACAATCGCGTTAATTGAATTCCTGGCAAGAGTATCATGCTTTTCATAGTTACAAATGCCTTGTCGATGCTTATAATTTCCAAAGAACGTAATGATTCTAACTTGTATCTTTATCATGCTGTTCATATAGAGAACTTGTTAGGAATAATTTGTTTGCGATGCATATTCATCCAATTCAATGATTCTAGGGAAATTTGAAGGTTAATTTAAGCGGACCTAATTAACTTGGAGTGTCGAGTTTCATAATTCATCGAAAGACCAACTGAAAATCAAATTGTATGCAAGTGTGACATGTGTGGAGAAGAACCTTCTAGCTAGCATTCATCCATATTTTCATCACATTCATATTTACATTCTGCCTTTAAATTACAATCGATGCATTTAATTTATTTTCGTCAAAACCACAATCCCCCTTTACCTTAGTGTCTAATTTAGTTAGAAAGGGTCTTAGTTTGTGTTTATAAGTGTTTTGTATTCTTTGAGTCTTTTGATTTGTTTGAGTGTTTTTAATGTTTGTTTTATATTTTTGAGTCAGTTTCCAAGTGATTTAGTAATCCCTCCTAATCCCCGGTTTAGAACGATCCCTACTTGCATCTTTACTACAATTGTCACAAGAGGGTTTTAATTTGTGTGCTTACTTAGTTCGCATCAAATTTTTGGCGCCGTTGCCGGGGATTAGCAACTTTGCTAATCCCTTGGTTCTTTTCTTTTTGGTTTAGTTGTTTCTGTTTTAGTTTCTAACTTATTGTTATTTTCTTTGTTTGTTGTTACTTTTGATATTTGATTTAGTTCTCTTTCTTTGATTTTAGGTACTAGAGAAGTAAGATATGGATTTTGATAGCATTCAAGCTCAATTGGCAAATCTTACTTCTCAATTGTCGCCGTATGCCGAAAGGACCACAATGCAGAGTGTCCCTACATTTGGTGCTTCATATAGGCAAGGATTTCAAGCCAATCAATGTCCACAAAGAGATTGGAGGGATCATTCGAACTCTATGTGGTGGGAAGCTCAACAAGTTCAACGTGAAGCATATTGGCAGCCATATGAGGAGTTCTATTCAAGACCTATGCAGCCATCACAACTTCATATGCAATATGCTCAATTAAATTCAAGTTCATCAATAGATTATAATCAAATTCTTAATGAATTAAATTCTTTGGTGCAGGGGTCACAAAATCAAGCCAAGGAGGCTCAACAAGAAGCATATTGGCAGCCATATGAGGAGTTCTATTCAAGACCTATGCAGCCACCACAACCTCCCCCACAACAATTCCAATCAAGTTCAAGTATGTCCATGGATAATGATAAAAATTTTCAATTACTAACCTCTTTGACGCAGGACGAACAAAATCAAGACAAGAAGTTGGGTAAATTGGAGGAGCAAATTGGGCAGATTATGGATTTCATGAAACAAATTCAAGAGCAAAGTGAACTCTCCAACTCAACTATTGAAAACTCGAAGGAAGATTTTGAAATCCATAATGCTATCACTTTGGGAAGTGCTATGGAGGTTGGAGCTGACCTAAAAATGTCCAAACATAGCCTAGAAGTGGATGAGGAGCTGCCAATTGAGGAGGAGGAAGAAGACATGCACACGGCAAGGGTAGAACAACCTTTGCCGCAGCCCCTTAAGCCCTCTGAACCACCCACCACAAGTAAGGACGTCCCAATTCCATGTTATTCTGATGTTATTCCACCCAATGTCCCTTTTCCTAGCAGGTTTTTGATTCCCAACCAAGAAGAGAGTAAAAAGGACATCGTGGAAGCCTTCCCAAAGGTGCAGAATGCTATTCCAATTCTTGGTGCAACACAACAAGTTTTAGATGGTGTTGAATTCTTCAAAGGACTTTATACACCAAGAAGAATGATTCAAGAAAAGGTAGTGGTTGGAGAAGATGTAGAAGGCATCAAAGAGGACATATTTGAAACCACAAAACCCAAAGAAGTTGAATTTGATGACATTGGACAAGTCATAACCATCACATTCAATCTGGCCAAGTCCAATATCCCTGAAACTTTCAAAGGAGTGGTGTTTGTCATTGAGTTCTTGTCGGACAAAACAAGTAAGTCATCTTCTCCAAATTCCATTACATTTTATACTAACTGGCTAATTTTGATGAATCAGGCACCTACACTAGAATTCAAACCAATGCCGGTTCACTTCAAGTATCACCTTCCATTCAAGGATCCATTCTATGCCGTGAGCCCTAGTGGAGATTAAAAGAAAGTTTCGTTCGGCTGGAAGACGTTAAAGCAAGCGCTACTTGGGAGGCAACCCATGCCATCAACAAAGGAAGAACTTGGGAATCGCTCCACACTCAGATTTGCGTCCCTAAACCCTTTCCTTTGTTGCTTACTTTATGTTTTGTGTAATGTTTTTTTTAATTGTGTTTAAAACATTGAGGACAATGTTTAGTTTAAGTGTGGGGGGGTAACATTCTGTTTTGAGATATTTGTGCATGAAAATCGTAGGGTATTACCACCTAGCATGTCTAAACTTGTTTCCCACTGTTTTTAAGTGTTTTTTAAGCTATTTTAGAGTATTTTAGAGTGTGTTGACTTAAAAATCCGAAAATACCATAAAAATTTGAAAAATTGTTTTGAAAAACCCAAAAAGAGTTGTTTTTGTGTGTTTGTTTGTGTCGTAGGTCACCTTCCAACACAATGATGAGGATTTGGTTTTTAATGCATGATGGTTAAAGAAAGTTACAAACATGGATGGACGTTTGATATACTCTTGGTTTATGCTTGTTTGTAGTTATAGTTTACGAATTCACATGTAATCACAAAGGAAAAAATTAGTTTTTGTAACATGCTTGAAGGAAGGAACTTAAACAAACGCTACATCCCTGTGAGACTTGAGCCTAAACGTTATTTGGAGAGTAATAATCTGTGCGTCATTGTTTTCTAAAGTCGTTGCATGATCTCATTATTCTTTGCTTGGTTACTACTTAGAAGGCGTTTTATCACTTAGTTCCAAATGCTAGAACTCATGCCCATTTCATTCAAAGCATGTCATTGATTTGCATAACACATATTCAAGATGAAGTTGTGTAGTGACCACCATCAAAGCCAAACAACCATGTGCCCTTCATTCATTTTGTGTTTAAGTTTAACCCCATTGAGCTATGTTAGCCCATGTTCTTTGTTAACCCATATCATCCTCACCTAGCCTAGATTAGGACCATTCGTACCCTTGTTCTTGAAGCATAGTAAGCATGAATGAATTCCCTTTGATTAATGTGTTGCAGAAAATAAGTGTGGGGGAAGGATTATTGATATGAGTTTATGTGCCATACGCATGGTTAAAAAAAAAAAAAAAAAAAAAAAAGAACTGAAAAAGAGTTGAAAAGTATTGTTTGTTGAAGTAAGGGCCCAAAACAATGAATTAGGCCCTAAGAGTTGTTTGAATCTTCCCCATTTGTCTAAAAGTTGATTTCTGCATTCTAAGGGAATTCTAGGTCTTAATTTCATTGCTTTACTTGCTATTGCTTAAAGAACTTTTGTGTATCCCTACCTTTCCTTGTGATCCAATATCCCAAGCCCTGTTACAACCCTCTACTTCTATCTTGAGTGTTGTGCATTTCAATTGTGGAGTTTGAATTTGGTATGAGCATATGGTATCACTGGTTCTCGCATCTAAGTAGTAGCATTTCATTCATGAGATCATATCCAAACACGTTTAATTACTCCAGAAATTGCTTTCTTTGTATAACATATGTGAGTACTAGTCTTTCATGTTTACATCAATCTTCTCACATATAACTAGTGTAGGGTGTGTAGTTAGAAAATTTGAGTGAAAATTGAGTGCATAACGAGTGAGGAATTGAGGGAATTCTCTAAGGCATGTTACTACATTCAAAATGTGTTGTATTTGATTAAATGCGAACTAGTGAATGGTGACTATGATTAAGTATGTGCTCGAGGGGAAGGAAGACTAAAAGCTATGTGAGTAATGATTTTTGACATGTCATGTTTCATTGGAAATCCCTGAGGCAAACGTTGGAAGGTTTAGGTTTTGTTTTGGTTAGTTTGTTTTGTTTTGTTTTCTTTTCTTTTCTTTTGTTTGTTTTGCTCGAGGACTAGCAAAAGCTAAGTGTGGGGGAATTTGATAGGAGCATATTTATGCGCCTTAGTTAGCTTGTTCTCATGCATTTATGTTGTGTTTATTTAGCTATTTTAGTGTTTAAAGCCACTTTTGTGTATTTTCAGAGTATAAGGCCAAAATGTGCAAGAAGATGCAAATTGGAGTCTTTTGGAGCGAAAGAGGAATGAATGAGTTGAAGACTTGAAGAAACGACGAATTCCTACGCCAACGATGAATTCTTACCAAAACGAAGAATCCTACTCAAACAAGGCTTCCTATTTTAGGAAAGTTGGCCCTAAGTTTCCCGTTTTGGTAATCTTTCCTAATCTTAAACGTCCGTATTTTCTAGCCACTTTGAAGTCCTTGTAGGCGCTTTAGGACACAAAACCAAGGCCCTAGCCGCACCATTTTAATCTTCCCCCTTTAATTTCTGATTTTTCCTAAATTCTAGAAGCCTTTGAATTTATTTTAGTTAATAAAAATAAGCTAGGGATTAATTTCTGGAACAAAACATATTTCAAACCCTAAGTTCTACCATCTTAGCCGCATCTCCCATTGATCCATCACCCCATTTTAATTTTCCACCTTTGCCCTGCATTCTAGAATAATGCACCACAATTCCCCCTAAGCCGTGTCCCCCTTCCCCATTCTATCATGGACCCTAATAAACTAAAAAAACATTGCAGCCATTATCCCATTATTAAACCTAGCCGCAAAAAGCCATTATCCCATTATTAAAACCTAGCCGCAAAAAAACAACCATTAACCATTATTCTCCATTCCATCCGCAATCCCATTTTCTTTGTCTTTTTAGCCGCACCATCTCTCCCTCCAATTCCCATTAGTCCCGTGCCACTTCCCAAGCCGTCACACACATCCATCCCATTTTTATAACAGCCGCAAGACCCTAATAAAATTCACAACCAGCCGCATATTTTATATTCTCCATCAGCCGCAACAATCTCCCTTCCATTCCCAACCTGCCCGTGCATTCCCCCCTCCATACATAACCTTGTCGCACCATTAAACCATCCCAAAAACCAAAAAAAACATTCCAGCCATTTTTACCTTCTCTGCCGCAGCAAGAAGAAAGGAGGAAGAGGAATTTAAATCGCGCACCAATTCACGTGGATTCGTTGGGCGTTTTAGGTGTAATCATTCCTTTGTGCTTTATGTTTAAATTCAATTGTATTTCTCTTTTTGCGAATATGAGAGGCTAAATCCCCCTAGTTAGCTAGGGGGTGATTCGAAACCATGGTTATACTTGCAATATGAATTGATTACTTTTGGTTGGAATTTCATGAATGTTGGATTCAATTCATTTAACTGTTTGATTGATAACTTGTTTGTGTATGTTTATTGAGAGTGCACGCTTAATGTTCATGCATGAATTTGACGCTAGAATATAAGTGAGTTTCACCTAATAGTTATGAACTTATATTCACAAGTAGTGGAGGTTGCTTATAAACAATCGCGTTAATTGAATTCCTGGCAAGAGTATCATGCTTTTCATAGTTACAAATGCCTTGTCGATGCTTATAATTTCCAAAGAACGTAATGATTCTAACTTGTATCTTTATCATGCTGTTCATATAGAGAACTTGTTAGGAATAATTTGTTTGCGATGCATATTCATCCAATTCAATGATTCTAGGGAAATTTGAAGGTTAATTTAAGCGGACCTAATTAACTTGGAGTGTCGAGTTTCATAATTCATCGAAAGACCAACTGAAAATCAAATTGTATGCAAGTGTGACATGTGTGGAGAAGAACCTTCTAGCTAGCATTCATCCATATTTTCATCACATTCATATTTACATTCTGCCTTTAAATTACAATCGATGCATTTAATTTATTTTCGTCAAAACCACAATCCCCCTTTACCTTAGTGTCTAATTTAGTTAGAAAGGGTCTTAGTTTGTGTTTATAAGTGTTTTGTATTCTTTGAGTCTTTTGATTTGTTTGAGTGTTTTTAATGTTTGTTTTATATTTTTGAGTCAGTTTCCAAGTGATTTAGTAATCCCTCCTAATCCCCGGTTTAGAACGATCCCTACTTGCATCTTTACTACAATTGTCACAAGAGGGTTTTAATTTGTGTGCTTACTTAGTTCGCATCAATAAACTAATTGATCTCTAATGCGAGAGGGTAAACTAATTCCCCGACACCCATTTGGGTCTGCTCTCTAGTGTGAGAGAATAAACTAATTGCTTTTCAGTGCGAGAGGGTAACCTAATTCCTTGACGTTCATCTGGGTCTGCTCTCCAGTGCGAGAGGATAAACTAATTGCTCTCCAATGCAAGAAGGTAAACTAATTCCTTGACACCTATCTGTGTCTGCTCTCCAGTGTAAGAGGGTAAACTAAGTCTCCGATGCCCATCTGGGTATATTTTTCAACGAAAGGGGGCAAGCTGCCAATGAATTTCCACACAACTACTCATTTTGATGTGATTAGTTAACGATTTTCATATTCCACAATTTTTTACCATGTTCTTATACAGGCCACACAACTCAAAATATTGAATATTAGAAGACCAGCTAAGAATCAAATGGTCAAAGGGCAGTAACCACTTCACACTTAATAGTTTGGTCATTCGACATTTCACCTTCAGCAACTCCGTCCTTGATTGTTACATCTACGGCAATTGAGAAATCAAACTTAAGTAGTTTCCTCATGCAACCCAGACATGGTAGCCTAAATCGTGGCCCATGCTATGCCACTTCCTTTGCCTTTGCCAAGCCAGCCAACCCTTGACTCCAGTCAAGCCAAGCAGCATAAGTTGTGGCCCCTACCATACCACTTCATCGGCCCATACTGAGCCGACTCCTGACCCCTGTCAGCCAACTTCCAGCACCACCCAGTCGGTTGCCTCGTGGCAGCATCATTTAAGAAGAAGACAAAGAATACTAAGTTTTTCTTACATTGGTGCGGCGCAAAGAAGACAAAGAAATCAACGGAAGACGGTTCTTTACACGGGCAAGCAAAGAAGAATGCTAGGGGAGGGGGAACAAATGTCCTCTAGCTTTCTTTCTTTCTTGTAGGGATAAATAATTGTCATCTGAAGTTGATTTAATCTCCTACTTAAAGTAGACTTAAATAGGCTTTGAAGGCGATTTATTTCCCTTTCCTAGAAGAATCTAATTTCAAGTCCAAGTGGGAATCTGCATCAAAGTTGGAGATCTCTACACCCGCTGCCTTTTCCTGCGAGCAGCCCAGCAGGTGTGGGGGCGTTTGTGGAGCCAAAAATAATCCAAAAAATTATGGAGGCGACCCGTGGACTTTTGGGTGAAAATGACAAAATTACCCTCAAAACACACTGGGATTCCCGCTCACATGCAACGGACAATAACGGCTCAATTAAGGAAGAGTCAAAGATGATCAAAATGGTAATTATTCAAATCCCTCTCATCACTCCTCATTAAGTCCTTACTCAAAATGTAACTCCCAATTATCCTATTTAAATTAGGATTAATTGCAAGATATTATTTCACATAATATCTACAATTAAACTCCTAATTCTACCAATAATGGCTAGTCCCTATTCTCCAAATAGGGCTGGCCACTCGCCTATAAATAGTCTCATTTTCCCTACTAAATGCTAAGTGATTCTTTACCCCAAAATTCCCAAACACATTCTCTTTCAAATTCAAACTTTGGCATCGGAGATTTTTCGGCCAAAGCTCCCCCCCATTCCTAGTGGGCGCGTGAGACTTTTTGCTTTAATCTTAGATGTTATTATTTTGTAAGTGCATTATCATCAAAAAAGAAGATGACCGAAATCTGCATCCACAACTCGTAGAGTTAGACCAATAACATTTTTCTTATAATTCTTCGGCAAGCTTAGAATTGATCCTTCTCAAAATTTGAATTCCCTTTTTTTTTTCTTTTTTTTTTTGTTCTCACTTTTCTACAAACATACGTACTATACTATTAACAGCCCTCCTCAAGCTTAGAATTATTATCATACTCTTTCCTCAAGCTTCTTCTAGTAGTGTGATTTGAGAACAATAATTTTTTCTTCTTTTTAATCTATGGATACTGCTATGAAGACTAAATTTGTAAATAAAATTTATAAATAAAATAATGTGTCACCAATAGAATTGAACACGTTTATCAACACTAAGATAATAATTCAATCATCAACTTTTATGTCATTTAGTTTACAAAGTTTAGTCTATAAATTTAGTCTACCTAACATTACCCTAATTGTATGGAATTTAGCATTACCCTAATTTTATGGAATTAATCTTCCAAATTTTTTTTTTTTTTGGTCAAACGATAGATTTAGTTAAATTAGATGTTACATTAACCACCGACGGAGTTTGAACCCACGCCGTCATGCAAAGTCCAGCACATTCCTATTAATGTGGTAAAAAGTCACTTGCAATTAAGTCATTTTTCGTCATCTATGTTTATGTTCATTTTTTATACTTTAACAAGATAATATTCTAAACTACCTTCCAATTTATTCATGTGCAGCCAATGAAGATAATAATTATATTTGTATTCTAATTTCTAGAAGATATAGAAGTCAATACTTCTAATTATTTAGCAGCCTTTCAAGTTTCAAGTTACAATATTTTGATTCTTTTGAATTTGGAAGTTCCTGCTTAGGTAAGGGACACACGTCATCATTTCGGTCATAGTTTCCAAAACATACTCTCTTTTTTTGTTAAGTGTGGTGCAATTCGCCACAAGGTTTTTTTGTTCTTTATAAATTGTATCATTTTTGACACACCGACGCACAGAAATTGCGAAAAGAAAGCATACTAAGTTGTTCAATATTCATAAACTAAGACCAATACATTACAAAACAGAATTCCAAGTTCTCTAGTTAAGGTAGGTGCTCTATATGTTAGTATGGCCTCAATGTTCTAGTATTAAAAACCACAACTGAAGGCTGCCGGTGATGAGCAATTTGGTGCTATATAATTAAGGTTTCTGTTTAACCATATAGTGATGATTATTCCGTTTATATTACTAGAGCGCATAATGTGGCACAGTTTCCGTTCTTCTAGATGATGGTGATGATGATGGTCGTTGTTATTATTATTATTATTATTATTATTATTATTATAAAGTGGACTATGCATGTAAGAATTAATTTTCATTTGTTTTTAATCTGTTGTATGGGATTAGTCTTTTAAATTAAGTCAAATTTTCATCATCTGTGTTTATGTTCATTTTTTTTATTTTATAAAACAATATTCTAAATTACCTTCTAGCTTAATCACATGCAACCAATTAAGATAATAATTATAGTTTATTCTAATTTCTAGAAGAGATATATAAGTCAATGCTTCTATTTATTTAGCAGCCTTCAAGTTGCAATATTATGATTCTTTTGAATTTCAAAGTTCTTGCTATATTCCCTTCGCATGGCTAATAATTAACAACCTGTACGTAAGACCTTACTTACACCTGTTAGTGGAGATAGAGTGATTTGTTATTCCTTCTTTCGATGCCTGTGAATATACTAATATGGATGCAACGACCTATTTAAGTATGATAATAATATTATTGAAGATTGAGGTTATACTATAAAATCAATCGATAATATAGAAAGTAGTTAAATCACTTATACATGCACTAAGTATGATGATAATCTTATTGAAGATTGAGGTTCCACTATAAAATCAATCGACAATCTAAAAAGTAGTTAAATCACTTATACATGCAAGGTCTTTTATTTTCCTAATGTGATTCATACTCTCAACACGTTTCCCCTCATCCGTGACAAATTTTTAAGCCTAATAAGGGACAATACATATCTGGTGATATGGAACACGTTTGACTATTGAAATATCTATGAGTCAAATAAAATACTCTCAACGCATTTTCCCTCATATGTGACAAATTTTTTGCCATTTGAGATATAACTGATCATATAAAATACCTACGAGTCAAATAAAAAATGAATCACGTGCCGAATATTATTCTCGGTAGTCCTTCTCAAAAGTTTAGTTGAAGCCTTAACCATAGAATTTGACATGAAAGACCATTGCTCAATTTTATGACAAATTAAGAGTTTCTTGTTAAATTTATGAAACAAAACTCCGTTTAAGCTAAAGTTCAAAAATCATTGCTTTAATCATCTCATATTCATAATTTTTCCCCAACATCTATTTACTTTATCGCTTATAATTCATGTTAGTCATTCATTCTAACATGCATTAAGATGTATACCGAAAAGAGTAATGCTATATTTGTATCATCATTTGTATAATTTCTCTAATAGAGTTTGAGTCTGCCAACGCATATGGATCTCATCTCTATTAAAGAGATGATAGAAATAATGGTACAACTATGTGATAAGAGTAGCATTTTTGTATCGAAAACCTAGAAAGGGTAGGAAACCCAATAGGCTCATACATAGCTTTTCAAATTATTATAAAAGAAACAAAAGTAAAATATTAAAAAATAAAGTCACTACTCTACGGATTGGCATAAAATATGAAAAAATTAACTTTTGGGTAGTGCTAGAGAGACTAAATTTGTAGACAAATTTTGAAAATTAAATGACATGAAAGTTGTAATTGGTTTATTACTTAAACATTAGTAAATGTGTTCATTCCTATTGGTGACACATCATTTAGTTTACAAATTTTGTCTTCAAATTAAATTTCCTAAACATTTCTTTTAATTAATTAGAAGTTGGAAGTATTTCCCTTTTTCCTCTAGCTTATATCACTCGTATTTGCCACAAACATTGTTTAATTTCCTTCAAATTGCATATTTTTTCACACACTGACATACAAAAACTGCGTAAAGAAAGAATATTAAGCCGATTAAATATCCGTAAACTAAGACTAATACATTACAAAACAGTATTCCAAGTTCTCTAGTCAAGCTAGGTGTTATAAATTAGTAGGGCCTCCACAAAGTTTTCGTATAAAAATCTAGGTTGAAGGTGATAAGCATCTTGGTGCTATATAATTAAGGTTTTGTTGAACAATATGGTGATAATATATTTTGATAGCAGAGCGGAAAGTGCGGCCGAGTTTTCGTCCTTCAAGATTATTATTATCATTATCATTATTATTTTTAGGGTTCTTTAGAGAAAGATTCTTGAAACTCTTATTTACCAAACAAAAATTCACCTAATATTAAACATTCAAATGAAATCCAAATTTCAAATAGACTATCATGTAGACAAATATATAACCAATTATTACAACATATTTACAACTTATGCCACAAAACCCTAGTTATGTTAATAAATACTAGAAGATGAGCACACACTTTGTGTGTGAACAATTTCATTTTCTTTTTTGTTTTTGATGAAGGAGTGTGATTAGTTTTTTAAATTTTAAAAAAGAGTATGAGACAATGATGATGAGATCTCTTAATAAGGGCATATTTTTCTTAATATTACATAATTACCATTCTTCCCTCTTTATGTAAAAATGTGTATGAAAAGTGAGGGTAAAATAGGAAAAATAGGGATACGATAGTCATTTTCTCAAAAGATACAAAATTACTATTTTGCCCTCCTTATGTAAGTATTGTGTATCAAAAATGAGGGCAAAATTGGAAAAAAGTGGCAAAAAGTTGACAAGGAGGGTTCTCTTAATAGAATAGATTATTACACACCCTAATTATGATTAGCAATTAACCCCATATGGAAATTTTACCTTTTTTGTTTCATAAATATTATTAACACCTATATATATATATATATATATATATATATATATTAATTTACCCCTATTCATAAACAATTATAGGCACATTCTTCGTATGAAAAAATAAAAAAAATAAAAAAAATCCTTTGTACGATCATTTATTTTGCATCAAATAATATTGTTTGATAAAAAAACACAAGAATCAATTAATATTCTTCTATTTTGTAGGTAAATTATTTTACACAAATTATTACATACATTAGCCATTTTTTATTTGTTATTATATATGCGTGTTAAAAATAATTTATCTATATTTATATGTAAAATATAAGTAAATCAATTTTTTATAAGAATTAAACAATAGGTAAATTGTAAGTATATTATTTATTTATAAGAATTAAACAATATTGTAGGTATATTATGTTTCTTACAAAAAAAAAAAAAAAGGAAAATTGAAATTCATAAACAAAAACTAGTAGATATATTATTTTTTCAATCAAATTACATTCCTTTATTTTGTAGGTACATTTTTTTTAATGCATTATTACATATACTGGGCACATTTATATCAGTTTTTGTCACATCCTGGCCCGAGGTCCACCACATCCCGGACTCGCTCCACAACCGTAGCATAATATTATCCGCTTTGGGCCCCAACCATGCCCTCACAATTTTGTTTCTAGGAACTCAAAAGAGAACTTCCTAATAGGTCACCCATCATGGGATTGCTCTCGCACGCTACTCACTTAACTTCGGAGTTCCCATGGAATCCAAAGCCAGTGAGCTCCCAAAAGGCCTCGTCCTAGTAGGGATAGGAATATACATATAAGAATCACTCGCTTGGGCAATGTGGGATCTTACAATCCACCCCCCTTAGGGGCCCAACGTCCTCGTCGGCACAACACGACTAGGGTTAGGCTCTAATACCAAATTGTCATATCCCGGCCCGGGCCCCACCACATCTCGGGCTCTACTCCACCGTAGCATTATATTGTCTGCTTTGGGATCCGACCACGCCCTCACAGTTTTGTTTCTGGGAACTCACATGAGAACTTCCCAGTGGGTCACCCATCATGGGATTGCTCTTACGCGCTACTCTCTTAACTTCGGAGTTCCCATAGAACCCCAAGCCAGTGAGCTCTCAAAAGGTCTCGTGCTAGGTAAGGATGGGAATATACATATAAGATCACTCCCCCCCCCCCAAAAATAAAAAAAATAAAAAAAAAAAAAAAGGGGAAAAAAACAATAGGTAAATTAAAATTCATAAACAAAAAGTAGTAGATATATTATTTTTTAATCAACTTACATTCCTTTATTTTGTAGGTAAATTATTTTACATGTATTATTACCTATAAAATGTAGATAAACTAATTTTCAATAAAATAGCATTCTTTTATTTTGTAGGTAAATTATTTTGCATGTATTATTACATATCCTGAGATTATTTTATTACTAACACATATGTCCAAAAAATTTACCTATATTTTTATGTAAATTACTCCATAGTTCCCTTTCAGTTTCCATTTGGTAAGAAAATGACAAGATTAAATTAAAATTGTATAATTTTATGCAAATTTGGAAAACAATTACAAAATCTTCAGAAAAGTATAACATTAACATTTATTTATTTATTTTCTTCCAAAAGCAATAACATACAATTTGTTATGATATATTAATATGCAATGAATTTAAACATTAATGCATTTTTTTTATTAATCCCTTCCTTCAAATCTACATAGAATTAAATGTATACATTAAAATTATAATTAGGGGTAATTTAGGCATTTGGAAAATGCAAAATGTGTAAGGTCAAACAAAATTAATGAATTTATTGCAGTCCTATTAGATTAGGAATGAAATTGTGTAAATCCTAATAAATATGGGAATGTATCTTATATTCCTATTAGGAGTAGATTACCTATTAAATGTTTTAATCCAAAGGGAAAGGTTTTTACCTATCCTACTACTATAAATAAAGGCACAATGGGGTGGAATAGAACACACCCACAATTACACATCTCTCTCTTTTCTCTATATGCCGCACCCTCTCTCTCTATATGACCTCCATAATTGTTCAGTAAATTATGTCTACAACACCTTATCAGCACGCTCTTGACACTGTGCTAAAGAGAGTTTGATCTTCAATCAAGGGAGTATTACGTTTTAATCATTCATTTTATGATTAATCTATTATTTTATTGAATTGAATAAATTCGTGATGAGACATAGTATCTTCCTTATTAGGAGTAAATTCGTGTTTTCATAAAACAATACACCTATGAAAACATGATGAAAACCATGTCTTAGAACACGAATGTTCTATCTTTGATGTTTATGGATGATTCATTCCCATAGCACCAATCACAATCTTGTTCCGTCCATTCAGTGGATTGTCGTATCGTAACAAGTTCGAGTTTTCTGATTGGACGTTTCTAATTAAAACCACTTTATGTGGGGTACAATACATGAATCTCCACTTGACTATCAAGAAGTTGAAACATCATTGAAGCCAACAATGGCATGAAAGAGCTAAATAAGCCTCCTCCATGATCTTCATTCGAAGACTTATGCTCGAAGCATTACCAACGGAAGTACCTCATGAAATCCATGGCTCTTTGGCTCGCTTCTTTAGATCGTCTAATCATGAAAAATATTGCCTGAAGTACACCATGATTACTTCCATGAATGAGTACAATTCTGAAGTTTATAAATCTGATCGAATTTTGACTAAAGAATATTTTTCTAATCCTTCATGTTTCTAACTCGTCCTTGAAGCAGCAGTGTAGAAAGAGGAAATTTACCAAATTCTCAAATCTGATTACTACCACAAACGTGAGAGCAAGGTATGGACCCAGTTTGGCTTGAGTATACCGAATGGCTTAACCCAGTTCGGTCAAAGCCTAACTCAATGGTGATGCACTGCTTTGGCAAGGATACACCGAATGGCATACTTTCTCACAATCTAATTTCGAGTTTGTTTTTACAACATATGGTAGAATCAGGGTCTGCCAAGGTGTGGTATCATGCCCGAAGAGTGATCCTTGGCACCTAAGACCTAAAACTTCAAAAATAAGGAATAGTATTCCCAAACCTTAACCCTGTAAAATCTACTTCTGTCTTGATGGAATAGATCATTGGTTATGCACCTGTTCGTGCCTTTACCAATGTTGTTAAGGAGTATCATTCTAGTAGTCAATATGTGAGACTAATTTTGCTCCACCAAACATCATTGGAAGAGCAGAATTTTGACATGGATGGCCTTGTTGGCCGAATCCACCCTAGTAACTTTGATTTACTTTGTTAACATTTTCCATGTTCTTGGATTTAAGTTTGGTGTATGTTTTACTTATGGATAATCTTATTGATATTGTCCTCGAATATGAGTTAATTGAATCATGTTTCTTAATACATGTGACCAATTCAATTAAACACGTGATTAGGTAAGAATGTGGGAAAGTTAGTTGTCTGGATGAATGCTTACTACACACACTAACTTTGCACCTAAATCACATCTCTAACAACTATTTCAGGTCTATCCAACCTAATTAAGAGCATTGGCACACTCATCAGTTGTATGAATGGTACTACATCACCATTTAAGGGACCTTAAATTCTTCCTGACGTTGAGTTTTTAAGGATATTCGAGATGACAATGATCATAAATGAAACCACTGAAGAAAATAGAGTGAAATATCTTTGCACCACCTCTAAAAATGAACCTGAAACTTTGATTTAGGGCCAATGGATTGTCTCCCAATTGGGAATACACCACATGTGGCCGGCCTAAAGCCTGCTAATTGAGCAGTTTACTTGCTTTGGCACGACCTTTTGGGACACTTAGGTCGATGCTAAGCATGCCCATTAGGGAAACTAATTTTTATATTATCCCTCACAAAGGTACGAAACGACCATCTTTTCACAATGGATTCAAGGGAATATATATGAACTAATCCAACCAAAATGCGGACCATATAAATACTTATGGTTTTGGTTGATGAATTGACAAACTGGTCACATGTTTGTCCACACACATTGCTGCTAAACCTCATGGCCGATTAAGGGTTCACCACTCTACTTATCCCTTAAGGTCCAAGAGACTGGATAATGCTGGAGAGTTTATATCGACGGTTTTCGATAAAGTATTGCATGTATTTTGGGTTTATAATTGAACATTGAATTCCCATGTTCACCCCAAAAAGCCTTTCCTAGTGATCATAAAGCGCAATTTAAATGATCGCCCGAATTTTGGTAAGCGTACCAAGTTTTCGATTTCTGCCTATGGTTATGCAATCCTTGTACGCAGTTATGTTGGTCCACCTTGAAACCCATTGCCACCCAACCTATATGACATTACAGTCGGTTATTAGGTACGAACCTGACGATTTTCGTATTTACGCATTTGGGTAAGCATTCCATATGCCAAGTTGCGCCGCCGCAATGTACCACCATGGGTCCTTAAAGAAGGATGTGTATCTTTTGTCAATCATGATTTTCTTTCACACTAGCTGCCTTCGAGCGTTTGCATGTGATCTCTTTACCGCTCATTTGTGCGTTGTCACTTTAATGAGACAGTCTTCTAGCCGTTAGGGGGAGATAAGAACGTCAATGTTCCTGTAGAACGGCGCGAAGTTGCATGGACGTTACCTCTATGTCTCATCTCGATCCCCATACCGCACAGGTATGATAAGCAAGTGCGATGAATTCCAGCTTTCAAAATGTTGCTCCATACGCTTTCTTCTGATCTAGCTAAAGTGACGAGATCATATACTAGCTACAAACATTCC
Source organism: Pyrus x bretschneideri (assembly GCF_019419815.1). Taxonomy (NCBI): domain Eukaryota; kingdom Viridiplantae; phylum Streptophyta; class Magnoliopsida; order Rosales; family Rosaceae; genus Pyrus; species Pyrus x bretschneideri. Next base: position 3,119,313 of record NW_025999402.1, read on the forward strand.
TGCAAGGATAGACGTACTTAACGGACATTGAGTCAACACCCCTCGAGGGTGTGCTGCCCCTGTTGGACAGTTTGGATGCCCTTGTTGGACGGTCCGGTACATCGGCAGATAGCTAATCAATCTATCTTAGCCTGGATCACGACAGATCACTCGGTTCGTAGGATTCACTTCCCTGGAAGAGGGAGACACGACACAACAATGAATCTAAATTCAATTGCTGTCTCAAAATCATTTCCATCTCATGAGATTAATCCGGATAACTCCCGAGACTTGAAGTTCTTGGTCTAGTATACTAGTTTGGATGAGTTAAATGGAATTGAAATGAGATTATCATTGATGATATTTTCACTTATATTGTAGTTATCGACATAAATGGAAAACGACGATATCGAACCATGTTCCGTTGATTAAGTGACAACGTAGAACTGATTGGACAACTGAAATTACAATCCAGGTTTTTTTACCAAAGTGTGTATTGGACCTAATGTTCCTACCCAAGTGTTACAAGTGGGAAAGGAAGTGTTATGAGATGAATGAAATAATGTGATATGATGCACGCCTTACGGTGTAAGGTTTCTCTCAAAAAGTCCTATGATTGATACCAGCATTATGAAATGTGGTTAGTGTTTTCTCCATGGGGATATAGATATGGAGATTTACATGTAAGTTCCCGAAGAATTACATGGACTAGATCAAATAGTTCCAAAATCACAGAACACCCTGTTAACTCATTTTGAGGCGTTCACTTACAATCCGCAGATGTGGTATACCCGTCTAAGTGATTATTTGATCAGTCAGGGATATGAATTATGCCATTGCATGTTAAACTATGAAGTCTTATTCCGAATTGCTAGAGTTACAGTTTATGTTGTTAACATGAATCTGACTAAGACTTTAGAAGAGCTTGAGAAAACTGCCTTGCACCTGAAGATGGAATTTGAGATGAAGGATCTTAGGAAAACTCGTTTATGCCTTAACCTGAAGTTCAAGCATTGTTTTGACGGTACCTTGGTCTACCAGTCGAACTATACGTCGAATGTGTTATCTTTGAGTATACCTTTGATTATCCATACGTTATATACAAATGAGACCCTTGAAGAGGTTATGGAATCCGAAATTCCATATTTGAGTTAAACTTTGCACTTCGTTATACTTAGCTCATTGTATTTAGATAGGACATCTCCTTCACTATTGATTTTGGTAAAGATGTAGCACCGCGCTTACACGCAACCACTAAATTGGTATTAAAGACGTATCCTGAAGGTACTACGAGGGCAAATCTCAACATATCTTAGCGGATCCAACGCCCCTAATCCTCGAAATAATGCTTGCCTTGTTTCTTATGCTGACGCAAGTTACTTATCAAACCCGCACAAGGAAAAATCCCCAAATTGTTATGTCTTTACCGTTAAGGATATTGCAATATCTTGAAGGTCCACGACATGACCTTAGTTGCAAAATCTTCAAATCGTTCCAAGACTCACCTCACTTCACTACTCCACAAGTAATACATGGTTAGGAGTTATTGTTGAGTATATTCGAAGTACTTGTTGTGTTTTCATCCATCGTTGAGTCCCGATGACGATCCTTGAAGACTATGCCGCATGTATCCAACCGACCAAGACATGATACATCAACAAAGTCAACACCAAGACATATTATGTCTACATCTATATCAGCAGAGTATCAGAAGATTAAAGTCATGGAAGCCGATCCCAGACAACCTTGCCGACCTCTACACGACATCACTGCTGAAGTCAACCTTCCAGAAACTTGTCTGAGGAATTGGTATGCCTAACTATCATATGCAATGCTTGTAGTTCTCATTTGGAAATTATGTCAAACTCAGGGGGAGTATCCAGAAGTATACGCACTTGATCTTAATGTACTCTTTTTCCCTATGATTAGGAGCATTTTTACCTCTGGGTTTTTGCTACCTAACTAGGTTTTAATGAGGCACCCATCCCAGGCTGATCATACCCTTGTGAGCTTTTCTACTTATGTCCAAAAGACGTATAGTTTTGACTTCATGCAACTTCTCACTTTTCTCCTTAGACTATGGGTTTTTCTCCCACCTTAGGTTTTACCATAGCGAGGTTTTGTGAGTTTTACCTTTTTATGCATTCTTCCGTTGATCTGAGACTCGCATTTGCTCATTGTGCTGACGACTTGATCAACTTTACTTAGTTCATCGCTAAAGACCCAATCCGCCATTTACTTGAGTATTTACACACTCAAGTAGAAGTGTTGCAGTCCTATTAGATTAGGAATGTGATTGTGTAAATCCTAGTAGATATGAGAATGTATCTTATATTCCTATTAGGAGTTGATTACCTATTCAATATTGTAATCCTAAAGGGAAATGTTTTTACCTGTCATACTACTATAAATAAAGGCACAATGGGGTGGAATAGAACACACCCACAATTACACATCTCTCTCTTCTCTTTCTATATGCCGCACCCTCTCTCTCCATATGGCCTCCATAATTGTTCAGTAAATTAACAGAATTTACTATTGTGGAGCCTAGTCATTGGATTTTATTCAAGTAAAAATCCTATTTCGGGTTTTATGTGATGAAACTTGAGTTTCAAAGGCTAAAGTCATATTTTTAGTTATTTTTATTATAAAAAAAAAAAAAAAAAATTGGACTGCATGTAACAATTAGTTTCGGAGCGACTTGAGACATCGTCAAACTTTTAGAGACGTGGCTCGATCCGTCTTTCGAATATGCATGTGGGCATGGAAAGCAGACAGTTTTTGTACTTAACTATTAAGGGTAATAATATTATCCATTGACTGCGAGGAAGCTCATATGACTATTGGCATAAATTATAGTTATTTCAGTATATTTTAGCAAAATCATATTCCTTTATTTTTCTTCACTACAACTTATCTGCCAAGGCATATTCACCCCTATAAATTAAAGGTTTGGTTTTAGTTAGGCTCCTTGGAACTCGATTTTTATCTCAATTTGCTTCTTGTAATTCAAAAGTTACCACTTTATTCCATGAAGCTTAAAGCTTGCTCCATTTACCCCTTAGAACTTGATTTGGGTCCCATTTTTTCCCCTGAACTTTGAAAGTCATCTCTGTAAAACTCAAATTTGTTCCACATTGCCTTAGATCTATTAATTTCTTATATGGGTTTGATTTGGGTGCGCCAGCTAATCAATTTCTTTTTAATTTTTCATCTCTTCAATTTCTTTTAAACTTAATATTTTCTTATTGTTGAATGTTAACGCATAATAGAGGTTTATAATCAAATTTAGTGCACATGTGGCATAATCTTATTGGGTGTTGGTCCCACATATGTTTCAGGAGGCAATCCATAAGTTTCAGGGAGAATAGAGAGTCCACAAGTCAAAGTGGAAAGAATTTTGAGTTTCAGGGAGTAAACTGGTGATTTTGAGGTACAGGGGCAAAATGAGATCAAAATGGATTGCCAGTGGGTGTAGCTAAAATTAAGCCTAAATAGAAGTGGTTTTCCAACATAGAAGTGACCTTCTACTCAACATATAAACAAACGCTCTATGCAAAACCCTTTCACACCCCTAAGAAAAATACTAACTGCTTCACTAACATTTCCTTCAGCACATATTCAGTTTTGCTAAACATCATTGGTTCACAAGCTTTACCCTTAAACATCATTGGTTGATAAACGTGCTCATTCCTATAGGCAACACATCATTTAGTTTATAGTCTTTAAATTTAGTTTCCTTAGCATTACCCTTAATTTATTGGAAGTTAGAAGTTTTTCCCTCCTTTCCTCTAGCTTATGTCACTCGCATTCGTCACAAAGATTGTTTAATTTCTTTCAAATTGCATATTTTTTTCACACACCGACATACAAAAACTGCGTAAAGAAAGAATATTAAGCCGATTAAATATCCATAAATTAAGACTAATACATTACAAAACAGTATTTCAAGTTCTCTAGTCAAGCTAGGTGTTATATATTAGTAGGGCCTCCACAAAGTTTTCGTATAAAAATCTAGGCTATAGGTGATAAGCATCTTGATGCTGTATAATTAGGGTGTATTTGTTGCACTGGACTATTTCGAACTGGACTAGTTTTGGGGACTAAGATGGATTGGCTTAGATTAGAATAAACTGGATTGATTTAGTGAAGCGTTAGGTGTAGTGCCGGACTAAAAAAAGAATAATAACAAATTCTTATTGTGGCCTATATTTAACTGGCATGAAGAGGAGGCCAGCAGAAAGGAGAGAAAATATAGAGAGATGTGTTTGTAGGGTTGTTTAAAGGAATATGTGTCATTCCCCATACGCAATGCCTTTATTTATAGTAATAAGAGAGAAGAAATCCTTCTCCTCCAAGGAATACAAGTCCTAATACGGAAGAATAACTAGAATCAAATCTAATCTAGGATTTACACAATCCTACTTAAATACAAAGTTTATAACACTCCCCCTTGAGTGTGTAAATACTCAAGTAGATTCGGCATAATGTAAAGTTGAGGAAATTGCCTCGTTGGCATTGATTCTGGGAACATACTATTCAAATAAGGTAGGAACTTGTATAAGGAAGTAAGTCTCACAAAAAGCCTTAAGGTTATGGTAAAAACCTGAGTAGGGACAAAATCCATAGTCTAAGGAAAAATCCGTGAGAAATGCAAAGTCAAATAAAATGTCTACGGGACGACATTAGGGATATGATCAACCTAAGGTGGGTGCCTCGTCAAAACCTCGTTAGGTAGCAAAAACCCAGTTGGAAAAAGGTTCCTAATCGTAGGAAAAAAGAGTACATGAAGATCAAACAAGTATACTTCAGGATACTCCCTCTGAGTTTGGCATAATTCTAAAGAGAACTAGCAATGTTACAACCCAAAAAGTTTACGCATACCAATTCCTTGAAGAAGTTTCTGAAATGTCGCCTTCGGTAGTTATTTGGTGAAAAGGCCGACCAAATTATCTTGTGAATGTATTTGCATGACTTCAATCTTTTGATGCTTGTATTGTTGATGTGAGAATAAGAACCAGTGCAATGTGATTGGTGTTGTCTCCTTTGATGTAACTACTCTTAAGTTGTTCAAAGCATGCTGCATTATCTTCATAGATCGTCGTTCGGATGTCAACGATGGGGTAAAGATCACAGGAGCTTCAAATATAGCCTACAACTGCTCTTAGCCAAAAAGCATTCTCGAGTTGCTTCGTGTAGGGGGAGAATTTCAGATGGTTAGATGAAGTGGCAACTAAGGTCTGTTTAGTTGACCTCCAAGAGATCGCGGTGCCTCCATTGGTAAAGATATAACCCGTTTGAGAACGTGCCTTATGCAGATTATATAAGTATCCAACATCGGTATGACCAACAAGGTGAAAATCGACTCGAGATAATAGGGTGAGGCATCACTCGAGGATCCATAGGGATAGAACAAACCCAGATCCATAATACCCTTAAGGTAATGAAAAATGTTTTTAACACCAGTCCAGTGTCTGCTTGTTGGTGCATTACTTATCTTGTCAAAATATTAAAACGAAGGAGATGTCGGGTCTAGTGCATTGAGCGAAGTACAATAACGCGCATATCGCACTTAGATAAGGAACTTCAGGCTCCAAAATCTCTTCATCATTCTCCTTCGGACGGAAAGGATCTTGTTTTGCATCTAACGATTGAATGACCAAAGAAGTACTTGAAGGTTTCGCTTTATCCTCATCAAAGCGGCTCAACACCTTCTGGATATAGTTCAATTGATGTACTAAGATTCCATTCGAATGGTGCTCTATCTCGAGACTGAGACAATATCGAGTCTTTCCTAAATCTTTCATCTCAAATTCCGACATCAGATGCGCGGTAGTTCTCTGGAGCTCTTTAGAAGTTCCGATGAGATTCATGTCATCGACATATACTGCAACAATAGCAAAAATGGAATGTGACTTCTTAATGAACACACAAAGGTGTAGTTCATTGTTCATATATCCCTAACTAGTCAAATACTCACTCTAACGATTACACCACATTCTTCTGGATTGCTTCAAACCGTAGAGTGACCGCCTCAGCCGAATTGAAAGCGTGTTCTGGGGTTTGGAATATTTGATCTAGTCAATGTAATTCTTTTGGGAACTTTCATATAAATTTTCGTATCAAGATCCCCATGGAGATACGCAGTTACTACATCCATCAAATGCATACTTAGTTTTTCGTCCTTAAGTCATCACCACAAATAGATCGCAAGAACATTCCAAAAACCCAACAATGATGCCGTATAGACTGGTCGCAGCCTGACATGTTTGCACGGCAGTCAGGTAGATTTTCCATTGTTTATTATCCACGATTTGATCAGAATCACCCTCGTTTAGTGAAGAAAATCCGCAGACCCAATGCACATACCATTTTTATATTAATACACCCTTCAACCCGTTCTTCTTTATCGTGGAAGATTTCGCTCGCCAACCTCTGCAACTACTTCTTCAACTCCGCCACTTTGGCCACTGTTGTCATATCATAGTAGAAAACACATGTCTTTGCAATTCCGATTGTTTTTTGTTCTGTATTTTGGTGGATTTTTTTATTCTGAGAATTAAATATGATCAAATGAAATCCTTGTTTCCGGTAAGTTATAAACAATATTAGGAGAATTTTTTGTTGTCGTAGTATATGTTCTTCTTCCTTCTACTTCCATTCTCGCAAAGAGAGTATGAATCAGACCAAAAAAAAATATAAAGAGAATAATTATGAAACTTGAAAATATTGAAGGAACCCACCAATAGTCAAATACCAAAACCAAAAACCCAACACACACGCATCCTACAATTCAAAGCCAAGAAGAATTCTACAATTTGACCATTTTTAATGTTTAATATGATTCTTTTTAATTTGATTTCATTTTCTATTTATTTATAAAGATTTTTTTAATTTAAGTAATTAACTACAAGGTGTATATACGTCTTTAGAGGGGTTATGTGAAAGTGAATTAAAATCTCAGGGGGTATTAGTGATATTTATCAAACGTGAGGAATTTTTGTGAAACACAAAAAACCTCAAGAAGTGTTAGTGTAATTAAGCCGGCTTATTTTTCAAAACTCAAATTACCACACTTAATCCCTTAAAATTCCTTTTTTGCACAGGTCAAGTTATAGGGGGTCTTTGTGTGGATATTTTTTTATAGAAAAAGTTCAATAAAATGGGATAGCTAAAACTCAAAAAAGCTCTTATGGTACAAGTGTGTTAAAATAATTCATTACAATACTAACAACAGCATGAACGACAAGAACTAATGTTATAACTTGACATAACAATAGTTGAACAATGATATATTGATGATGCCATAATGATGAACTTGGGCATACCTCTTCATTTCTCTTTCGTCCGTCAAAATCAACTGCAACGGTTGTCGACATTGTCCTTCTCTCCACCCTCAACATCCCATACAAAGTAAAGATCCCTAAACGAAATAATTTAGAAATGGTTTTGCAAATCAACAGTATACAATCAAAATCCTAATCTTGATTTGGGTTCAGAATGACAAAATATTGTCTCTAAAAGTGTCTCAAAACCCTCAAGAATTACAAAAAACTGAAACAAGTAGAAGCATGGTGTTTCTCCAGAAGTGTCTCATAAACCACGTGAACTAGTGACTATAGGCCACTATGACTAATGCAAGAATACGCAATTACAATTAGCATGCACCTAAATGATCGAATCAATAGTTTTATAACGTAATATGTTAGTTGGCAAGTTATATAGGGAGCCGTAAGCTATGCTGAAAAGGCCCAAAACCAATCAAAGAGAACAATAAAGTAGATCTTCATAAGTGTAGGTAGTCTACTTCTTCATAGACAATGTCTATTTCACTGAGTCCGTTCCTTGGTGGACAAATGGTCATTTAGTTTGTGGGTACGAAGCCCGTTGGACATTGGCAACTATAACCTAGCGTGCAAAAGACATTTTTTGAATCACGGTGCGCTACGCGCGACTTACACGTTTTAAATGCATTTATATGCATAAATTGACAAAAGGAAAGTCAAATATTTGAAGTAAATGAATAATCTTAGATCATGCTAGAAGAAATCACTCATAAACTAATTAAAGCAGCTGAATACACATAATAAAATCAGTCTTTATAGAATTTACATTAACAATAGAGAAAATAATATTTAATAAGCGAAACTACCAAACTAATAAGGTAGCGAAAGTAATCACATTCATAACGGGTGAATAAATTTTGTCATAGTCAATCCCAGGGCATTTGAGAAACCTTGCGCAATAAGATGAGTTTTGTAACACACAATTTCGTTCTTCTCATTATGCTTCTGAACAAAAACCCACTTGTAGCCAACGAACTTCACATGTGGAAGTAGGAGCTACAGTCCAAACCCTTACATTTTGCAAACGAATCAAGTTTGACTTGGATTGCTTGTTTCCAGTTTAACCAATTAGTTTTACATCGACATTCATCAACGGAACGGGATTCAATGTCATCACTCAACATGATCTCGGTAGCTAGTGCATATGCTAATGCATCGTTGACGACCATCACATTTCTACACCAAATATCATCTAAGCTAGCATAATGGACCAAAATCTGACAATTCTCAGGAGTGGATTCTTCTTTTCAAGGATGCTTCCGTAATCTAGAATTTCCTCATGAGTTGGATAAAATGAGTAGGTGACAATCAGATTCACAGTAGGCTCTTCAAGGGCTTGTGCTGTGGGTTTCCTTTTTCGAGGGTGTGAATCATTTGAACCAAGTGGTCTACCACGCTTATGTGTAAGGGCAAATGATTGGCTAGCCATTAATATACGTGGATTAGCCAAATTGGCATCCCAAGCCTCCAGGAGGAAAGTTCACCGTACATTTGGTACATTCATCTTTGCAGGCACATTCGCAGCTGGAATATGTGATCTTGTCACTCTCGCTAGTTCGGTGAAAGCATCTGGCATACTCTGAGCTATGCTCTAGAAATCTAAATGAGACAAAGTGAGAGTTGTCCACAATAATTCACGTCATTCTTCAGGAATGTTAACGTTCTTATCTCCCCTTAACAATAAGAAGACTGTCTCATAGACAATTCGCGAAACGAGCGATAAACATATCATCTGTCAAAGGTTCTAAGTAACGAATGATCAAAAGAGAATCATATGCGACATACATTCCTATATTTTGCTTAGGCCTCATTTTTGTATGTAAGGGAGGCGAAATCGGCACATAGATTGCACAACCAAAAACTTGCAAATGCAATATGTCAAGTTCGTATTTGGTAACTAACTTAATTACGCTATATTGTTGGGTTGCAACAGGCCTCAGGCGAGCCAACATGGCTGCGTGCAATATTGTATGGCCCCAAGTAGCAATCGGGAGCTTGTTATGTATGACCAACGACTGATCAATCATTTGTAAGCGCTTAATGAATGCCTTTGACAGGCCGTTCTGGGTGTGAACATAAGGTACCGAATGTTTAACTTCAACTCCAACAGACATGCAATACTCATCAAAAGTTTTAGATGTGAATTCTCCAGTGTTATCCAATCGAATAAATTTGATCGGATAATCAAGGTGGTGAGCCTTGAGCTTGATAATATGAGCTAACAATTTGAAGAATGCAACATTCCTTGTGGACAACAAGCACATGTGTGACCAATGTGTGGAAACGTCAACCAAAACCATAAAATATCTAAATGGTCTGCATGAAGGGTAAATTAGCCACAAATGTCCCCCTGAATCCTTTGTAGAAAAATAGGAGGATTCGAACGAATCTTTTCATAAGAAGGCTTAATAATAAGCTTTCTCATTGAGCAGGTTTGACATGCACTTTCTTGAATCGAACCTAAACTTCAGGTTAGTGGATGCTCGTGTGATGTTTTGAGGATATGGCACATCGTTGTTTGTCCAGGGTGTCCCAAACGATCATGCCAAAGTGTAATTTTGTGCACGGTCCAAAAGGTAGGGCCAGCCACATTGTGGCTTCCTATAGGGCGTATGGTCATATGATACAGATCACTCGGGATACGCTCCATCTTCTCTAGAATATGCTTCTAGCCATATTCATAGGAAGTTATGCATAGAAATTCAACTCCATTTTTTACATAGGTTTCAGCGTGTTAATTATTATCTTTAATGTCCTTGAAACTCAACGACGTTCTTCCAGAACTTGGAGAATAGAGTGTCTCATCAATGGTCAAAATATTCGCATTGGACAACATTATACATGTCTTCCCATATCCTTCAATCAGGTTGGATGGTCCTAAAATGGTTGTCATAGGTGCATTCTTAGGTATGAAGTTAGTGCAAAAATAATTTGAGTATTCAAGGATGGTAATTAATAAAAACTTAGTATCCAAAAAACAAATCACCAACAAATAATCCAAATATAAAGGAAAATTGTGCAAAATTAAACCAAAAAACAAAGGCAGGTTTGGCCACTAGGTGGAATTCGGCCCCATTGTTCGAACTTCAACTAAAAATTAGTTTATGTCTAAAATTCTAATGTTCCATAGGGTTGGTATCCTCCTGAAAGTCAGAAACCTCCATCTTGGTAATCTCCGGTTCATCCACTTGTGCAAAGTTTGATTCAAACTTCTTACAACGAGAATGATATTTAGCTACAACCTTTTGGAGAGCTCGGCAAACACAGGGACCAATGTTCCTTTGAACCACAGCGGTAGCTCATGTCCGCATCCATAGTTTCAAGTGCTTTACCCTTATTCTTGAAGTTTGGGTCTTAGGAGTGAGGTTAGGTGTTTCTGGGCTCGGTTTCATCCCTTAGGTAGGCCTTGGCTCTATTGACATTGACGAGGTGGCTTCTGGTCCCCTTACCACGCCTATATTGATGTTTTGGGCGTTGGCTCGTGCTATAATGTGCTTCAGGTACAGCAATTGCCCCAGTAGGTAGAGCTTGATAATTCTTCATCAACAGCTGATTCTGCTTTTTACTCAAGTGTAAAACAGAAATCAAATCTAAAAAGATAATGAACTTCTGAGCCCTATATTGTTGCTCCAGGACAATATTAGTAGCATAAAACATCGAATAGGTATTTTCTAGGAGATCCTCGTCAGTAAAGTTCTTGTTACAAAACTTGAGAATGATCGGATTCCACAAACTTCATAATTATATTCATTCACAGACTTAAACTCTTGGAAGCGCAGATACTGCCAGTCATGTCTTGCTTCAAGTAAGAAGATGTCATTTTGGTGATCAAAATGATCAACCAAAGTGACCTAGAGTGCTCATTGATCTTCCTCATCAAGGTACTCGGTTTGCAGTGCGTCATGAATATGTCATCGGATGAAGATCATGGCAGTGGGTTTCTCAGCTTCGCCAATTAGGTTGTTCATCTCATCTTCAATGGCGGGACGCAAATTCTTTGCGGTGAAGTGGAGCTTCACATCTTGGACCCACTTGAGGTAGTGGTTCCTTCCAGAGACCTCTAAAGCGGATGAAGTCGAGCTTGTTCAAATTTGACATGTTCCTATCACAAAATAAATGGATAAGAATATGGTTAGTGTAATGGAGAAAAATCAATCCATTTACGTAGGAGTAGAACATTTCGGTTCTAATAGACACATATTGGCTTAAATTTACATGAAAAAACTTCGATTGACGATGGTTTTTTTTTTGATAAATAATTATGAATTTCAGGTTCATATGTTCCTGCCGACAAACACAAGTATAAACAAAAATATGCAACAACAAAATATGCAAATAGGAGTTCAGATCGTTATAATAATTGAATTAATTATTTGGACTTCAGATCAAAATTAAAGTTGGGTGAAAAATTATAAAACTCAAATTGTCTATATAAAAAAATAAAAAAAAAAAACAATTAAAATCGGGGGCCCAAAGCAATGGGCTTATCAAACCCTAGCCTTTCTAGCAGCAACATAAATTTATATAACAAACCATAGCCCCTCTAGCAGCAACAATGTAACCCTCATTTTATATAGTAAAACCAGATCGATACCGTTGTGTTTTTGTGCGTATGTGTGATTTACCATCCAATTTATGTTGTTCCAAGATTGACTGATTTTGTGCATCAACATTATTAAACCTAATATCTTTTTTTTTTTTTTTTTTTTTGTGGTTTTGAAGAATGCACCCATGGTTTGGGTCTTGAAGAATCTACCAAACGTTTTATGGTATAATAGTTTTTTGATTAATTTTGATGAATGTACATATATATATATAAGAATCCTTTAACAAGAGGGATCCTTATTTTTCAAAAAAAATGGGGACACCCTCTTGACCATTAGATTTGGCTTTAATGAAATTCTGTGGCCTATGATTTAATCTCAACCATAGAATTTCATTAAAGCCAAATCTAACGGTCAAGAGAATGTCCCTATCTTTTTGAAAAATGGGGATCCCTCTTGTTAAAGGGCCTATATATGTACACACACACACTAGGGATGGCAATTCTAACCGTTAAACCTGATAAATGTGGATAACCACCCGAATGGATTGGATTTGGATATGAAAATTCAGATATGGTATGGATATGGGGAAAAACCGTGAACTTTATTCGGTTATGGTTATAGGGGTCCCCAATCTGTATTTGTCCCCCAGTCCGACCCGAATGTGTGTGTATATATATATATATTTGATATATAATATAATTTTATTCAATTTACTGAACCCTCCCTATACTAATTCATTATGCATGCATCAAACCATATACCATCTTTATTATGCACCAAACATCATGCATGGGGCATACCACCAACCTCATCAATTCAATACTCTTATCGTTACTCAACCAAATTAATTTATTGAATCATTTTATATATCAATTATCAAATATTACAAGTTTATCAGATTTATCTCTCTTCAAGAGTCTCACTGTCAAGAAATTGGTGCATGTTATCATGAACAACTTCAAATATATTGTTAGTTTTTTGTAATTGTATGTTGCTATTTAATGACGGAATTAGTATCTACTAACATTTATTATGCATCAATTGGATAAATATAATTTTTTTTTTCTGACAAAGATAGATATAACTGATAACCGATTGAAAATCTATTACCCAGTGGATATGGTTATGGATAGTCCCCGATGGTTAATTTACGGTTATGGATATGGTTAATTTTCGTGGTTATGGGGATGGATATAGCATTTTCATTCCCAAACCGAACCGTTGCCATCCCCCACACACACACACTCACTTTTATTTATAGCAAACGTGATTTTCTATAGATTTCGAATTTTCTTTCGTGAGATGGGAAGTATAATTTATCTTTTAATATCTTCAATTCCACAAATCATTATTTTTATTTAAAATCTCATTAATGTAAACAATTTCAAATTTCAAATTTTAAGTTAAAAAATATAATAACTCATAACACATTAATGTTAGGACTTCAATAAAAAACTAAAAACCAATAAGATTTAAGTCAAAGAATATCAATAGCTAATGATCACAACAATAATTGATTTATTGGAAGTTGATGTCTTTGCCTCTTTTCCTCTAGATTATGTCACTCACATTCGTCACAATTTTTTGTTCTATCAAATTATTTATTTTTTAACACGCCAACCTAAAAAAACTGCAAAAAGAAAGCATATTAAGTTGATTCGATATCCATAAACTAAGACTAATACATTACAAAGCAGTATTCCAAGTAGGGGTGGAAAAAATTCCCGAAAATCCCGAACCGAACCGAAAAAATCCCGATCCCAAACCAAAAATTTCCCAAACCGAAATTCTCGAAATTTTCGGGATGCTATCCCGAACCAATTCCAAAATTTCGGTATGGGATTCGGGATTGGCTTCTCGATATTTCGGGAATCCCATACCAAACCGAAAATATATAATATTAATTATTAATATTTATACATAATATATATATTATTCTTTATAATTGATGCTAGTAGTTTCTAATTCATGCTCAGCAACCTAGAATGCCCTACACCTTGCATATTTTTCATGTTCTATTTGATATTCATGTGGATTTTATTATTGCTGCTGCCATGGCTGATGATTTCAGAAGGCTTGATTCTTTTGTCTCTCAACAAATTGCAAAAAGAGTTTAATTAATTTGAATTTTGACTATGATAAAAAGAGTCAAGCATGCCAATGTTCAATTAAATAGTAGTGTGAATGAAATGAAATTCCTAGTTCATAAATGTGTTCTTGAATTATATATTTGAAGAACAATTCATAATTTCATATTTCAATTTGGGATTCCCGATTTGTCCCAAAATCCCGAAAATATTTCGGTATTCCCGAAATTTGGGATTCCCGAAAATTTGGTTTGGGATTGGTCTTCAAATTCCAATCCCGAAAAATTTTGGTTTGGGATTCGGGATACTAGTTTCGGTATGGTATCCCATACCGAACCACCCCTAATTCCAAGTTCTCTAGTCAAGCTAGGCTATATATATATTAGTAGGGCCTCCACAAAGTTTCAACCATATAATTTTCTTAAAACCAAATCTAACGATCAAGAGGATGTCACTATTTTTTTGAAAAATGAGAATCCCTCTTGCTAAAGGGCATGTATATGTACACACACACACACATACTCACTTTTTTTTTTTTATATAGAACAACGTGATTTTCTATAGATTTTGAATTTTCTTTCACGAGATGGGAAGTATAATTTATCTTTTAATATCTTCAATCCCACAAATCATTATTTTTATTTAAATTCTCATTAATGTAAGCAATTATAAATTTCAAATTTTAAGTTAAAAAATATAATAACTCATAATACATTAATGTTAAGACTTCAATAAAAAATTGAAAACCAATAAGATTTAAGTCAAAGAACATCAATAGCTAATGATCACAACAATAATTGGTTTATTGGAAGTTGATGTCTTTGCCTCTTTTCCTCTAGATTATTTCACTCACATTCGTCACAATTTTTTGTTCTATCAAATTGTTTATTTTTTAACACACCAACCTAAAGGACTGCAAAAAGAAAGCATATTAAGTTGATTCAATATCCATAAACTAAGACTAATACATTACAAAGCAGTATTCCAAGTTCTCTAGTCAAGCTAGGCTATATATATTAGTAGGGCCTTCACAAAGTTTCAACCACATAATTTCATTAAAGTCAAATCTAACGGTCAAGAGGATGTCCTTATTTTTTTGAAAAATGAGGATCCCTCTTGTTAAAGGGCCTATATATGTACACACACACACACACACACATACTCACTTTTTTTATATAGAAAAACGTGGCTTTCTATAGATTTTGAATTTTCTTTTGCTAGATGGGAAGTATAATTTATCTTTTAATATCTTCAATCCCACAAATCATTATTTTTATTTAAAATCTCACTAATGTAAGCAATTATAACTTTCAAATTTTAAGTTGAAAAAATATAATAACTCATAATACATTAATGTTAGGACTTCAACAAAAAATCGAAAATCAATCAGATTTAAGTCAAAGAACATCAATAGCTAATGATCACAACAATAATTGATTTACTGGAAGTTGATGTCTTTGCCTCTTTTCCTCTAGATTATGTCACTCACATTCGTCACAATTTTTTGTTCTGTCAAATTGTTTATTTTTTAACACACCAACCTAAAAAACTGCAAAAAGAAAGCATATTAAGTTGATTTGTAATGTATTAGTCTTAGTTTATGGAATACTTTGTAATGTATTAGTCTTAGTTTATGGAATATGTAATGTATTAGTCTTAGTTTATGGAATATGTAATGTATTAGTCTTAGTTTATGGAATACTTTGTAATGTATTAGTCTTAGTTTATGGAATATGTAATGTATTAGTCTTAGTTTATGGAATATATATATATATATATATATATATATATATATATATATTAGTAGGGCCTCTTCAAAGTTTGATGCTAGAGGTGATGAGCATCTTGATGCTGTATAATTAAGGATTTGAATCCCATTTGGATTCAAATGGTGAGGATTCTAGAGATCCTCACGTTCTAACAGTTCATTGTAAATCGTGCAGTAAAAAATTATTTAAATTATTTATTTAAAATTAAATATAAATAGTATCTGACGAAAACTGACCGCACGATGTACGATGAACGACTAAGATATGAGGATCCCTAGGATCCCCACCATTTGAATCCGAATGGAAATTCTCATCCTATAATTAAGGTTTTTTTTATTTTTTTGAAAAACATCCTATAATTAAGTTTTATGTTGAAACATATAGTGATTATTCAATTCATATTACCAAAGCCTAGAGTGTCTCAGAGTTTTCGTCCTTCCAAATTATTATCATTATTATTTATTATTATAAATTGGACGTGCATGTAACAATTAATTGGGAGGCGACCTAGGGGAGTGCAATTTACTAATAAAGTGACCAACAACCGCCTAGCAAGCATGTTATTGTTTGTTTTTTGTTTTTCGTTTTTTGTTTTTTGGTTTTTTTTTCCTCTTTTATTTCAAAGATAGGTAACATAAGCATGACAGAAAATGTTAAAATGTAGCAGCAAAGCAAAAGCATACAAAATGTGACGAAAAGTGGTAACGTAAAAATGCACGATATATATATATATATATATGGATGGATAAAGTTAGAAGAGTGTTATTCACACATCTATTTTTACTTCACACACACTTGTTAATTTATCTATTAACACTCAGTAATGATATCAAATATGTGTAGCCAACGAGATCTTACGTCATCAAGATCAAGTAGAAGATGTTGGAATATGATCATGATGATGTTAACTTTACTATGTGTAGATTATAAGCAAAGGGATTTTTTTTGTTTTTTCATAAAGATTATACTCTCAGCTGTTAGATTGATTTTAATGATATTGTGCGGCTGAGATTAAAGAGGTTGTCTTCTTCATTTTTAACCCTTTTCTTTTCCGTTTCTCACTTCTCTTCCTCTAGAACGACTTTCCAATCTTTCTCATCCCCAAGTCACCACATCGTAAACCACCGCGGCCTCTGATCAGAGTCTAGCCAACCCCTCCCCAACCGCACCCAAAACCCCATATTCGCAGACAGCAACCCCAACCGCCCCAAAACTTGTAATTTCTTATTTTTCACGGCTCACGCCATACTTTGCAACTCGAATCAGGCATAACCAGAGGTTTCTATCCTCTTCAGATATGTGTTTCTTCCATCTCATCATTTTGGGAAATTTGATGAATAATTTATTTGAGATTTTTATTTTTCCATTCTGGTTTTTTTTAGAATGACTTCAATTATAATTTTTTGAGGAATAAAAAAAGGTTGAACCAAATCCTCCCATTTTCCAGAAAATTGGAAAAGTTAAAAGAATCACGAAAGAAGCTCTGGTTCACTGTGCTTGCGTGCCGTTGGCGAGGAAGACAAAGGATGAGGAATAAGACAAAAGAAACAAGTTAAAAAAATTAAAAAATAAAAAAAAATTGTTATTAGTATTCCAAAAATCTCATTTGAAATTCTACATTTTTTTATAATTAGAAAGAAAAATACACTTGTGAGGAGTGGAGAATCAGATTTTTGAAATGTCAATAACATTTTAAAAAAAAGCACCTTCCCAAAAAAAATAAATAGATAAAGCTGGATTAACTTACAACCGCACGATCTCATTGAAAGAGATCGGAACGGCTACATGCAAAGTTTTTTGTTAAAATGGAATCTCTCTCCTTAAAAGAGCATGTTACCATATGTGCATTAGATGTGTAGAGGTGAACCATAAGATTGGTGTATTGATATACATTTAACTAAAAGGTGTGACAAGAGGTATAATTTATCATAAGGGTTATACCTTTCTATAAGTGATGTGTCTTATAATGAAGACTTTTTAGTCAAAATAATCCTTGAAATTTGCATAAATCTTCGCTTTAGTCCCTGAAATTTGAAATTAGTAGAATTGGTCCATGAGTTTGTTCATCATCAATCATTTTGGTTATTCCATAAAAAATCTCAATTAAATAAAGATAAAATGACAAAAATACCCTTATTTTTTTGTCAAATCATTTTGGCTTATTGTTTATTAAATTGAGCATATTTTTGTCATTTTAATCGTTATTTAACATCATTTTTTATGGAATGACCAAAATGATTGATGGTAAACAATTTCAAGGATCACTTCTATTGATTTCAAATCTTAAGGACCAAAATGAAAATTTATCCAAATCTCAAAGACCACTGTGGCTAAAAAGCCTATTATGAAAGGATAAGAAGACTATTCAGAAAAGTCTTACAACTCTCAAGACAGGCTGGAAGGCTGGATGACGTCTATAAAAGGAGGATTCATTCCTCGGACAAATCATTCAGTGAAACAGATTCTCTCCTCTTTGGTGTGCTATTTCTCCCTTGCACTACCTCATAGTAATCAATAGTCTAACGATCCTATGAACACTGTGGCAATGCCGTCAGGATTGGGGACCAGACCGGCGGACACAACAGAATCTGCCGAGATGGTTCATTCAGAAAACGGTACTCGTCAGGTAAGTGAGAGCTACTCTTTTTGTATTTCTAAAAGTACTCTGCCTTTTCCTCCACCTCTTGACTTAAATTTCAAAACAGCAGGACCCCAAAGAGAGAGAACGGAAAGCAAAGTTGAGACAAGAGATTGCAGATAAACTGAAAGTAGTGAAGGCAGCAACAGTGGACCCATCCATCTACAAAGTTCCAAATAATCTTCGAAAAGTGCAGGAGGATGCCTACAACCCTCGTGTCGTCTCAATTGGACCTTTCCATCGAAAAAACCCTGACCTTGTGGATGCTATTCGAGAGTGTAAATGGCGTTGCATGGTAAGCCTTCTCCAGCAAACAGAAGATAAAAATAAATCTCACAAATGCTTTGAAGACTGCTTGGACGCAATTTATGATCTAGACGATAACGTTCGCCAATGCTATGCTGAAACCATCAAGCACGACAAGAATGAGCTTGCAACAATAATGTTACTTGACGGTTGCTTCATACTGGAACTTTTCATCAGGTACCACGAAGCCAAAAAAGAAAAACAAGGAGACGGAGATGAAGCCAAAAATGTAATAGAAGAAGACGGATCTGATCCGATACTGAAAAGTAAGTGGATGATTGCAGCTCTTCAGCATGATCTGGCGTTACTCGAGAATCAGATCCCCTTCTCGGTTCTAGTTACTTTGTATAACATTGTCAAGCCTGAAGCCACGATCAAACACTCCGTCGCTAGCCTCGCTCTCGACTTCTTCGAGCCCATGAATGAGAAGCATATACCTGATGAGCTGGGAACGGACTTCAAGCATTTGCTTGATCTCTTGCACAAATTCTATTTCCCCAAACCCGTCCCTTCAGAACCTACTGAAATATCAATCCCGGTCGTTAATGCAAAGCTTAATGATGAACGAAGCCGATGTTGCTTTTCTCTCAGTAGAAAAGTAATGAAAAAAAGTGATGAGTTACAAACTTCTTCAGGCCACTCTTCTCAACCTGATGATGCAGCTGGCAATGATAAGTGGGGATTCAACTACTGCGCTAAGGAACTTTTGGAGTCTGGAGTGCAGCTTCACAGTCCCTCTGAGAAGGACGAGAATTTGTTGAACATAAAGTTCAGCAACGGAGGAGGCCTCAGCATTCCGACTCTGATTATCAACAAGTCAACAAGTTCGATCTTCAGGAATCTGATTGCCTACGAGCAGTACAGTCTTAGCAGTACAAACAGCGTTACATCATACGCTTTCCTCATGAAGAGTCTCGTCCGTTACTCAGAGGATTTCAAGCTGCTTCAGGAGAGAAAGATCATAAAGCCTCATCGGATCGGGGAACAGGAATGTTTGAACCAATTCAAGACTATTCTAGATGAAGTAGTTGCTAAGGATGACTTCTGTTTTGCTGGTGTGCGAGACCAAGTGAACGAATACTGTGAGTCGTGGTGCAATTTGAACAAGCTTCAAGTATATTTGAAGGTGCGCTTTCTAAAAGAAATAAGGGACCTTCATAATACTTATTTCACTTCTACATGGAGTATCATATCGTTCCTGGCTGCCTCTGCCCTTCTCATTCTCACTTTTCTACAGACATACTATGCCATTCACGGCCCTCACAAATGATCATGCTCTTTCCTTAAGCTTCTTCTTCTTTTATATGGCCATGTTACCATTTACCAACGCAGTCCTGGCTCGCCCTGGAGTCTATCTATAATATTTTTGCTTTCATGTATGCACGTTGTATGGGATTAATCTTCCTAAATTATGAATTTTCATCATCCGGGTTTATGTTTATGTTTCTTTTATTTTTTACAACCCTTATTTTTTACAAGACGTTAATATCGCCAATAATTAACAACTCGTAAGACTTTTTATTTTACTTTCACTTCTCGGTGAAGATAAAGTCATTTATTATTGATTTCGATGCATGTGGATGTATTAATATGGATGCAATTACCAAATTATTTGACGTTGCCGTCAAATTTGACCACCATTCTCTTTGTTGTCATTCTATATCATACTACATTGGAATTGACATTTTGGTTGAGAGTACTAATGCTGTCTTTTTTTACTACTATTGTCATTATTGATGTAGACTTTTTAATATTTCATTGAAATATGCTTTAACAGGCTAATAATTAACAACTCGTAAGGCCTTTTATTTTAGGGGGATGTGGTCAAACTAAGATTTTAAAGGATTTTAAAGGATTTTAAAAGTGATAGATTTAATAGTATTTAAGAGGATTAAAGACTTACAAATTTCATATGGATTTTTAAAGAATTTGAATGGATTGTAGTGGAAGGATTTGAAATCCTAGGGGGTGAGATTGGATTCGTTTTAGTGTTAGTAATATATACTTTTGGCTCTCAAATCCCACAAAATCCACAACTTATTGAAATCCTCCAAAATCTTAATTTTTTAAATACACTTGGATTTGGATTTGGATGGATTTAAAAATCTTTTAAAATATTTTAATTGACTACACCTAAATTTTAAAGTATTCTAAAATTTTTTAATTGACTACACCTAGTTTTGAATGGATTTCAAAATCCTTTAAAATCTTTTAATTAACTACACTAGGATTTTAAAGTCTTTTAAAATTCTCTCAAATCCTAGTTTGACTACTTAGGGGGTGTAGTCAAACTAAGATTTTAAAGGATTTTAAGTGATAGATTTGATAGGATTTAAGAGGATTAAAGACTCTTACAAAATTCATATGGATTTTTAAAGAATTTGAATGGATTGTGGTGGATTGTGGTGGAAGGATTTGAAATCCTAGGGGGTAAGGTTGGATTCTTTTTAATCTTGGTTATATATACTTTTGGCTTTCAAATCCCACAAAATCCACAACTTATTGAAATCCTCCAAAATCTTAATTTTCTGAATACACTTAGATTTGGATGAATTTTAAAATTCTTTAAAATCTTTTAATTGACTACACCTAGATTTTAAAAGATTCTAAAATCCTTTAATTGACTACACCTAGATTTCAAATGATTCTAAAATCCTTTAATTAACTACACCTAAATTTGAATGGATTTCAAAATCCTTTAAAAAATTTTAATCAACTACACTAGAATTTCAAAACTTTTTAAAATCCTCTCAAATCATAATTTGACTACACTTCCCCTTACTTTCACTTCTAGGTGAAGACAAAGTCATTTAGCATTCGTTCATTCTGATGCCTATGAACGAGTAGTCTTACGACAGAGTGCAAATAGGTAGGTAGGTAAAAGAGATATTGTTCTTTAATTTTTCAAAATATTCAAAACTTACAACCTACCATTCTCCATTCACTCACATGCCATTTGAGTTGTACTCACATGCAAATAAAAAAATGAGTCAAATAAGAAATATTGTACACACATGCCATTTGATCATACAAACATGTAAAATGTATGAGTCAAATAAAAAATGAAATAAATCACGTACAAATCGTCCTAAATGTTGAGCAACTACTTGGAGAGATTGGTGTGTGTGTGTGTGTATTGGTCAATTAATATGAAAAAAAGATTCTTTCCGAATCCTTTCATTAAATCCATCAATCTGAGCGCGTGAAATTTAGTCAAACGGCTAAAGTTATTATAACTTTTAAAGAAAACCCTCATTTTTAGTTATTGTATCAAATTTTAAGAGATCAGATCGGTGAATTTGATAAAAAAGATCCAAAAAGGATCCATTTCCAATTAATATATACGTACTGCATGATATATACAGATCCTTTTCATCTAAGGATTAAAAAAATAATAATTGAAATAATATACCATTCAGTTTGGAACTTTGGACTAGATCTTAATAGTTGTGGGGCGGTGGTAGGTGGAATCAAACTAAGTAGAGGCACAAGTGGGATAGTCTGAATGGCAGATCCGGACTCACGGACATGAGCTTAACAAACTTCATCAGCCATAGTATACCACCAGTATACACTGTTCTAAAAATTAAAAGGATGCGACTAGACTCGAGCTTAGGCACCTGCTTATTCACCTAAACCTGTTTAGATATCTGTTTAGATTGCAACTTTCATTTAGACAGAAAATCAATAACTTTCTTTTTGTATTTTATTAATTTTGTCAATAAAATGTAACAAACTTGTTAAATATTTGGATGAATACTCATTATATCCTTGTTCCCCATGTTTTCAATATGTTAGAATACTTTATAATCTACATGTCATTTTACTTTGCAATTTATGTATAAGAATATAATGATGTGTTTTTTAAAGTATAAATAGACACAATATATAATAAATTTACTTAAATCCGTCTAAGCCTCCACCTAGCTACTTAGACACTTGACATCAACCGGCCATCCGACTAGCGCCTAATATCTTTTAGAATCGCATCATTATATGATGAGATGGATAAAATGGAAGAATAATTTATCTAAAAAGTGAAGATGCAGACATTTTCAGCTTCTAGCAACCTTCTCCTCTCCAGTAGAAAACTTTAGGCTCAACCAATAATAGGACTATTTATTTCTGTTCTAATTCACTCGACTCTCTTATTAGAATCTATGTGAAATTCAAACAAAGAATCATTATCCAATTTAAATCATAATAATTAACAATAAATAACCAGTTTCATACTCACATTTGAACATAAAAAGCTTATGTAGTTAATGAAGCGGATAATAATTAATTAAAAAATAATAAAATATAGATGCTTATCGTTCATTAATGAGAGGTGAATCTTATGATACAGAAGAGAAAGGTGAAGAAATATACCGAAGTATACACTTTAGGTCAACATATATGTATGTCTGCTCACAAAGCGAGAAGAGTAATTGATCAAATTCGTGGGCGGTCCTATGAAGAACTTATGCCTTATCGAGCATGTTATGCCATTTTAAAATTGGTTTATTCTGCAGCAGCAAATGCTAATCACAATAAGGGTTTGAACGAAACAAGTTTAATCATTAGTAAAGCCGAAGTCAACGAGGGCACAACTGTGAAAAAATTAAAGCCCCGGGCTATGATAACTAATATTAGTGATTATTGTCAACTTTTCATGTTGTGTGTAGTTATTTGAATTGTGGAGGGTTTCTCTTAGTCCATATGTCTGA
Organism: Pyrus x bretschneideri; assembly: GCF_019419815.1. NCBI lineage: Eukaryota > Viridiplantae > Streptophyta > Magnoliopsida > Rosales > Rosaceae > Pyrus > Pyrus x bretschneideri. The sequence goes on from NW_025999402.1 coordinate 3,142,694, forward strand.
GAAACTTTTTAGTGAGCCGGCAACACAACCCATACACTTGAAAAATCTCTCATATGTCCATTATATGCATTGGTTTAGTATTTCATTAAAAATACAATGTGATTATGTTTTCTCGGTAATCACTTGAGTTATAACTAATCATATAAACATATATGAGTCAAATAAAAAATAATCATGTACGTAATATTATACTAAGTCGTCATCCTATCCATATCAACAATGTAGTTGAAGTCTTAATCATAGAATTTGACATGAAAGACCATTGCTTCATATTGTGACAAATTCAGAAACTAATACTCAAAATTTTTAGTTTATTTGTAACATCCCGTCCCTAATCTTACAATTTTATTAATTTTAAAGGAATGAATTGACGAAAATGTCCCTAGAGGCGAGGTTGTTGATTTTCATTGACCATCATTTCATGACATGTATGAGTTACTATTTTACCGTATTCTCGAAGTACTCGATTGAACGAACGCATAGGCGCAAGCAGAATCGAAGTCAGAGCTATGGGTTAAATTTTACAAAATTACATATGTGAAGGGCATTTTAGTTTCATGTTACAGGAATATTTTTCTGTTTCTTCATTTGTGACTTTGAGCTGTGTGCCAAGTGGGGCCCACATCTCTCATCCCCTCACTCTCGTATCTCCTCTCACCTTCCTTCTGACTCTCTCTACGACACGACATGAAATTAACAGGTGTTCGGGTTGACACGATAACGAATTGGGACGTTATCGGGTAACCCGATAAGCACATATTAAGATAATAGGTTGGTTCGGGTATACACGTAGGTAACACAATACATGATAAGCAAAATATTAATTTTATAATTTTATAACCCTAAAAAAATACTATAATAATTATATATATTAATTTAACAATTTTATACCCCTAAAAACTATAATGATTATATATATATATATATATTAAATTAAATTTTAAACATTGGTGACCATTGGATCGGCTTAAATATACATGTCATTCAATTTCTTAAGTGTTATACGTACAAAATAAATAAATTTAAATCTACTTAATAAATACACACACACACACACATATATACCATTGAACTTGATGGGATACGAATTCTATGAAACTAATTTCAACAATTCAATCGTCAAACTTGTTTGTATATTCTTTGAGATCGCATCAGCAAAAACAAACATTAAGAGATCAAGTAACAGGACAAAACTTTTCGACGGTTATAAAACGAAAAATCACGATTTAATGGTTATTTTAACTTCGATTTTGATTATTTTTTATAGCTATACTCCTTGATCCTATATGAATACAATGAATGAATTTGATCTTCAATTTAAAATATTTACACTAGCCACAAAATATTATGTTATACTTAATGAAAGTACAAATAAACTCTAAGTAGTTAGTGAATCTATCGTTTTGATGGGATATGCATCCTACGAAACTAATTTCAACAATCCAACCGTCAAACTTGTTTGTATATGCTTCAAGATCACATACAGTAAAAATTGTAAAAAACAAACATTCAAATATTAAGTAATGGGACAAAACTTTTCGACGGTTATAAACAAAAAATTAGGATTTAACGGTTATTTTAACTCCGATTTTGATTTTTTTTACAGTTACACTCCTTCCCCTATGTGAATACAATGAATCAATTCGATCTTCAATTTAAAATATTTACACTAGTAGATACCACAAAATCTTATGTTGTACTTAATGAAAGTATAAATAATCTCCAAGTGTCGCAAAAAACAAACATTGAGAGATCAAGTAACGGGATAAAAAATTTCGACGGTTATCAATGAAAAATCACAATTTAACGATTATTTTAACTTCTATTTTAATGATTTTTTACAGCTACACTCCTTGACCCTATATGAATACAATGAATGAATTCGATCTTCAATTTAAAATATTTACATTATTGGATACCACAAAATCTTATGTTATACTTAATGAAAGTATGAATAAACTCTTAAGTGTTAGTGAATCTATTGTTTTGATGGGATACACATTCTACAAAACTAGTTTCAACGATCCAACCGTCAAACATGTTTGTATATACTTCAAAATCGTACACACCAAAAATTGTAAAAAACAAACATTCAGAGATTAAGTAACGGACAAAACTTTTCGACAGTTATAAACAAAAAATCATGATTTAACGGTTATTTTAACTCTGACTTTGATGATTTTTTACATCTACACTCCTTGATCCTATATGAATACAAGGAATGAATTTGATCGTCAATTTAAAATATTTACACAAGTGATCTTATGTAATGATGGTCGATGAAAATTGATTTTGTAAAAGGAATAACATGCAAGCTTTGAGTTCCATTGGCAATGTTTAAACTTTTGAGAAAGGCTTCACAACCTTGAAAACAAAAACTCTTTCATTTTGCATATCCTTGCACATTTAATATTTTGTAATAGACTAGTAGTGTATGAATGTTTGTTTATTACGCTCTTATTTTCGAGTGTAGATGCATTACTTAAACGACAAATGCATTTTATTGTTTTGAAGTAATATTTATGTGGCAATGTGTGATATGTGCAAATTTAAGGAAAAAAAATATATTTTTCTTAACGGGTTAAAGTGACCTGACCTGTTAAGGACCTATTAAGATAACAGGTGAGACACGACACGACCCGTTAAAATAACAAGTGTTACACGAACCCGACAGACATGACCCATTTGCCAGGCCTAATTTTCCTTCTCTATTCCCTGTCACTCGCATACTCTCCATCCCTCTCAAACTCTCTTCCATCTGGGTACAACATTGAGAGGCTGAGATGCACACCCACGCCATACACCACCTGCCATCAACCCAGGCGAGTTCGACCTCTGCAACCTCACCCCTTCGTCTTTCATTCCTCATTTTTCTCTGCAAACCCCTATTGGGTGGTCCGGCAATACCATCACCACTGTTAACTGGGTTGCCCCAATGAGATCTGTGAGTTTCTCAACCCAAAAAACTAGGACTTTAAGCTATGAACGCAACCCAGCAGTTAGGGACAAAGCCAGAAATTTAACTAAGAGGGGGCATGTTAAAAAATTTGAGCTCATTTTTTGGACAAATAAAACTAGTTCTTTTACAAATGCTGAAAAAAAATTAATTACAAAATGCCTAATTTTATTACTCTATTGTCTAATTTTGTCTTTAATTGTTGACAATCTAATGCTCATTTGTACTAATTAACCAAATACATGCAACTCAACAAGGTTTAGAAATTAGTGCGTGAGAAAAATATACAAAACGGAGGAGCATTTAAAAACTAAAACAGGATTTTCACTATTTTAATATTTTAATATAATTAATTGAATAACTTGCAGAGCAAAAAAATGAGAATAATTAATTGAATAATTTGGAATGTTTATAAAATAAAAAAAAGGATGAGAGGGGGCATGTGCCCCCACAGGGCCTTACCTCCATCCGACCATGACAGGTGTGAACCTTGCACTGTCAGTGTCCACTGCCTCTGTTCATCTTCTTTCTCCGGCAAAACTTCATTTTTCTGACCAAGGTAGGCCTCGGGAACTTTCTTTCTTATACCCTTTTGTTGTCCTGCAACGATCACTAAGTTATAGGTATGTTTTAATGATGTTTTGGTTCAGAAATCATGAAGGAGAGCTTTCCTCCATTTTCTGGAAAAGTGAACCCGTGGCCAATAGGCCACTTTCAGGCGATTTTTCTGGTCATTTTCAGCCATGATTTGGTCCCGTATAGGTATATTTTGATTTCTCACATTTCCAGCTTCAAATCTGTACCAAATTTGTTGATTTTGATTGCAAATTGAGCTCGAACGAAGCTCTGGAAGCTTCACTGCCGAACTAGCCGATTTCGGCTTTCTTCTTTGTATAAACCTGTGACCAGATTTGAAAAAAAAAAAAAAAAAAAAAAAAAAACAAGGGCCTTAAGCCCAGATCCGGCCCAAAACCTGATCCAAACCTGGCCCAAACCTTTGGGCCATTATTCCAGTCGGCCCAGTTCTGAAATGGGCTCAGAACAATTTTGGGAATATTCTCTAGAATATTCCTTGAAATATTCTTTGTATTAACTTTTTGAGAATTTTTTCGGAAACCCTTCTAGACTAGTTTTGACGTCCCGAATCCGTTTTGGCAGCCATTTAGTGAAATTCTAAAATTTTAACATAGTTGACCACCGTGGTGTCTCGGTTGACTTTTTAGGGTTGATCGTTGACTTTCGTTGACTTTTTATGAAAATTACCTAGAACCCTTGTTAGCGTATTTCAACGCGTTAATTCTGAATCCGCAGTCTGTTTCTCCAAATTCAAACGTTTTAATTGAGTTCTATTAATGGGTCCCAATATTATGCTTAGGTGCGATTACTATCGGAGACTCTGGATATCCTAGTTCGAACGGCTGCAGCTTTAGAAGTATATGTGAGTGGGTCTTTTCTTTTATATAGTGTATATATATTTGTTAGTTACCATTTATTCATTTAGTGAAGAGTTTTCCACAATACGCCTAGATTAGGATGACATTTATAAGATTTAGCGCGTTGATAGAAATTATGAAGTTATGCTACGTTCTACGGGATGCATAGCTATGAGTATTATTATTGATGCCATAATTATATTTACGGCTACGAATAATATTATATTGACTAGAATTATCATATCACTGTGGCATGACTATATTTATGTTATATGCTCATCGTTTGTTGCACCGGTGTTAATACTCGCTCGGGCTAGGGCCAGTCTTTCAAGTGTATGTGCACATCGCACTGTACACTCACTTTGGATCCATTGTAGGTGTCCAGTCTTGTCCTAGATTGCTATAGATAATTAGGACTCGTATGTCTTGTCCATAGTGTCAGTTTCACGTGATTATAGTACTAGAGCGTATATCATTGTTACACTTAGTCATGTTCATGTCAGAATATCTCTGCATGAACTCGTGTGTCAGCATGTGTTGATGAGCACTTGATATGATATGTTTGCTTATGCGAGATTATGTGATTACGAACATAATGTGCTTACTTAAGAAATATTGTATCATATTAAATTCTTGAGATTTTGCAGGCTACAGTAAGTATTTTCTTACTATACGTAGTATGTACATTTTGGAAACTATACTTGTTTTATGACAAGGGGTTATTATGTTTTTTTGAAAAGGTTTTTACCAAGCTTTGTTTTTAGGCCCACTCACCCTTGTTTTTCGCCTCTTCAGGTTTTAGTGCTGAGCTTTCATGTCGACGAGGATTCTTGGCAAATCTTGTTATTGGAGATTACTTTCAATTATATAATTCTCATCCTACTTTACTATATTTTACTTATACTCTGACATCACGTGTGAAATGAGTTCATTCCCGTTCATCAACGCACTCTTATATTTAGGCACTTTTAGGTTTTCAATTTATTCACATTTTCCACATCACTACACTTTATGGTTTCGCCACCCTTCGGGTATTGGCCAACATAGTTTGATTCAAAGTCGTGGTGAACATTCCGGGTCGAAGTGTGTCATTATGAACTAAAGATCCAATTAAACTAAAGTTCAAAGATGTACCATTGCTCTAATTATCTCATATTCATGATTTTTCTCTGATATCTATCTACTTTATCGCTTGTAATTCATATTAGTCATTCATTCTAACAGGCACAACACCAATGGCTTGTTTACATAATCGTAATCAAAATAGGAGAAAATGAATTGAGAAGGAATTGGAATAAGGAAGAATCAGAATCAAATTCATGTTGAAGCTATTTACTTCAATGTTATGGAATTAGAATGGGAAATTTTGAAAGATAACCAATTTTAGAAGCATGAATTGAATTTTAGCCAAACTTGTTATAATTCTAACCAAAAATCCACATAAAAAGTCTTAATTACCCGTTGTAAAACTAATCCTGCCTCCCTGTCTTCTCTTCCCCTCTCCTTTAGCCCCAGTTTGGGGTTGAGGTGCTTTTTAAAAAAGCTACCATGAAAAAAAGCTGGTAAGGATTTTGGTGTTTGGTAAACATCCCAAAACAGCTTAATTTCAAAGTTTCACATGAAAAAAAGCCAAAAAGTGGAAGCTGCATTTTGCAGCTTCCAAGAAGCCGCTTATTTTTCCAAAACGCAGAGCTACAGTACCCCATTAATGAATTTTTTCAATTTACCAAAACTGCCCCCTCCTTTCTCCTTTCTCCTTCTCCCGATCCTACACTCTGCACTTTCCTCTGGAATTGAACGTTCACCAAATGAGGCTGCGCACCGTCGGATCTGCAAACCAAGAACAAACAAACAAAATTAAAGTTCAAAGATTTCAAATTTTTTAGGGATTAAAAAAGGGAAAGGGGAATTGAAGCAGAGACTGCCAGTAGGTGTTGAGATTGTCGTCACGGAGAGACGAAACGCCATTGCCGGCCTTGCAGGAGCTGACGCTCCAAGCAGCCTTCTTGCCCATTTCTCTGAGATCGTCGTCGACTACTAGCAGCTGGTTCCCTCCCATCAGCTTCGCATCCTCTTCTCCCTCCGATGACTCCGTCGCCATTGCCTCCTCTTCTATGATTGATTCTTTGAACAGGAATTAGAAGAAAAAGAACCGTAATTTGATCGAGTTCCTAAAACCCAAAAAAGCCTAGTTGGATAGCAGAAACCAATCAAATCAAAACCCTAAATCCAAAAAAGGAGAAGTTTACAATATTGTACTAATGAATTCTAACAATTCAGTTTAAAATATTTCAATTGAAGTAGTTTGTCATACTAATTAATATTTAAGATAAAGTTTATAAATATGTTTCTTTTACAAATAAAGTATATTTAGTAATTCACCTTTATTGGTTAAGAAAATTAAATTAATGGCTCATCTAGTATTATACCCTTTTTGGTCATTTTACACAGTCACAGCTGTTTTACATAAAAGTTTACCAAACACTATCATACTGCTTTTTTTTCCAAAAGCACTTTCACAAAAAAGTTTACCAAACACTCTGCTGGCTTTTTTTCACAGCCGCTTTTTTTCACAGCACAACAGAAGCAGCTTTTTTTCAAAGCACAGCAATACCAAACCAACCCTTAGTCGCGCAGCCAGCGTTGGTCCTAGGCCGGCAGAGCCCTTTATTCATCCTTTATAGAACCATTTTTCCCACTTCCTTTTCAATTTTTCTCTATTTTCTTCTGGGGGCTTATTAGGTTGCAGAAACATTTTATCTGAAAGCTCTTTCAGTTGTTTAAAAGCACTTGCTAAATGAGCTCTTGATATCCTGAGTAAATGATTGCTTTTTAGTTATGTTTTGACTTCTAATAGTAATGATCCTTTGTCACTTAGTACTACGGTCTAATGGTATTCCTCTTCATTTGTAAGTGAGAGGTTTTAGATTCGATTCTTACCAAAAGTGAATTTGAACCACATTATTACTAGCCCATCCCTCCCCCTTCGTGTAAATAATATTGTTTGTTCAAAAAAAAAAAAAAAAAAAAAAAAAGGGTAATGATTCCTTAACCAGTAACTGCCAATGGTTATTCCAAAATTTATGACTTTTGAACGCTCTTCGAAATAGAAATACCGGGCCTTATATTAGCTAGATCCTCTAAATTATGAACACTCTTCGAAACGGAGGGAACCATTACAGATGTATTTGTAATATAGAACATCTACAACTACATATAAATATAAAGCAGCGATCGTTTTACATTTGAAACTGGAGAAATAGAACATCTTGAAGGAAAAGACCGAAAATTACAAATCTTTGGCAAAAGATAACAGCTTTCCTGGCCTTGGGACTTATTCAAACCTAAAATACCAATTCAGTTTGGTTCGGAATAATAAGCTTCTGTTCTTTCTTTCATTTCTGCAGCGGCTTTGCCACAGATGAGTTGATATGCTTAAAAGTAGCTTCCCCTTCACCATATTACAAAATATAAATCTTCTTTAGGAAGTATATATGTCCTGGCAAATGACACAATGCTCTGATATTAATCTAGCCATGACACTTCCCTCTTCAATAACCAACTTACGGCTTCGCTTGTTCCACAAGTGCAGGGCATAAGTCTCCCCGTCATTTAGCTCATTTAGAATGATTTTCGCCGCTCTTGACTCTGATCGTTTCTTAGGCTTCCTGAAAAGCCTGTGTATCCGAACCCAGTCCACCGCATAAAATGCCTTGGGAGGCAAGATTGTAAGGTTGTAACCTGGTGTGTTTCCAACTCTCTCAATTACCCTCGAAACCAAGTAAGGTCCATTGTGACCCCATTTGTTCCCATTAAAAGTTTTAGCAAATTCGGCTAAAAAGTTCACGAGAATCGGATGGTTTACGTCGAAAATCATCACTGCATTATTTAGTGTAGTCCATTGTTTGGAGTTCTTATCTATACTTTGTGCTCCAACTGCATTCCTCAGCCCCGAAAAATCTTTCAATATTACGAAGTCAGTGTCCAAATATATGCCTCCATACTTGTACAGCATTGCAAGCCTAATAAGATTTGCTAGGTTTTGAGGTAATGGGATGTAACCTGGGTCCTTCCCCCCACTCTTCAATTCCTCAAGCCAAGATTCAGACGGCGTGTCCTTGACCAAAAAGGGCAAGTCCGGCGTGATTGCTAGTATTTTGAATCCTCTGTCCAGCAGTGGCTTCAGGATTCTGTACCCTCTTTCGGAATCCATGGATTTCGATACGATCACCAAGCAGCCTTGAGGGTTGGACTTGAAGAGGGTGTCCAAGGCCAAGAACTCTCTTTTCCCAAATGACTTTGCCGGTGAAAGCCATATCATATAGAACTTAGAGCTGCATCCAGTGTTAAGGAACTCGAGCACTCGACCGTGGAATTGCTTTGTCAAGTTGTCAGAGTGTAGTATCTCAAGCTCCGGCAGTTTTCGCCGGAACCACCCTAGCCTTTCTTCTTGTGAGGCATTTTCCGGAGGAACCAAACGATCATGAATTTCATCTTCAATGTTATCAATATTTGCTTGCATATTCGGAAGCTGTGACGTTGATTTGATTTGCTCTTCAGGAATTTGAGTCTGGTGATCATGGTCAAGAATTTCATGATTGCTCGGGACAACTCTTTGCATGGAAAGGTTGGAAATAACGCTGTCTGCATAGATGATAAAAAATATGGCGGCAAATGAGACGGTGGAGAAGATGGAGGATTTGGCTGTGCGGCTGAGCAGCCTATAATCCAACAGTACATTTTCTGGCGTTCTTTTGACTGACATGAGGGTAAATTTTTGTGAAATTAATCTTTTGACAGACATGAGGGTAAATTTGGGTAAGGAACTTTTTGGAGAAAGTATTGATCTTAATATGATGAATAAATAATATGGTGGTAAGGCCAAGTGATTTATACAATATTATATATATAGTCGTATAGGAGGTTTTTAACTGTATGAAATTATGAATCGTGTTTTGCAATGATGTGACCCTCCTGATGTTTTAAACATGGGTTGGAAATGAGTCATCTTTGCAAGAATTAGATGTGAGTGTATTTAGCAATTATTGCAGGTGTGGTCCAATACTAATTCAACAAATATGAGGAGTGTAATCTCGTACAATATTTTATGGATCCAAATTTAATTGCTTTAGTTCTTTCAATGTTCAAATCAATCATAAAGGATTGAGCTTTCATGCATTGTGACAAACATTTAATACTTGCTTATTGGACATAAATACCAATTACATCTTGAATCGATCAAGAGGTTAATATATGACAATGTCAAATTTAAATCTATTTGTAACTTTTTATTTATTACACCCATTACAACCATTGGTCTGTCAAATAATAATGACTATATGAGAAGGTATAGAGTCTTTATAGTTATTGAATTGTATATGAAAATTGTAGAAATCTCATTCATTGTAAATTCAAGGCTCACCCTAGCATGGCATGCAATGCTAGACATGACATTTTATGGACTACTAAGACATGTGATGCCATTGCCAAGGCAAGGCATCTTTAGAGAAAGAAGGCAAGGCAATGACATGTTAACTAGCTAGTTAATTAAGAGGTAAGAACTTGTTGGTTGGGTAATCGTATAAGATTGGTCCATGAATTATACCTTGATTATTTGCATTTTGTTACATAAATACGGAGATATTTTTCAATGTATTGAGAACATACCTCAGTACACTAAGTGTCATAATACAAGTGGTTGAATTTTTTTTTTGCAAGTATCCATCCACTAGTATTGTGGGACTTGATGTACCAGACCGTGTTCCTGGCACAGTGAAAAATCTCTTCTAAATATGATCAAGAATAAATTCTATAGTCTTCACACTTTAATTAACTCCCAACATTTTAGTCCTCCCTCAATTCTTTTACATTGCGTTTAAAAGAAGAAATTTAAGATTACTAAGAAACTCTAAAGTAATATAAATTAAAATGATGAAATTTTATTATCTAGAATTTGTGAGTTTTTTCTTTTTTTTTTAAAAGAACAATGGAATTTAAATACAAAATGTAATGTGTGTATAGTCATTAATATATATATATATATATATAAATAATTGAGAGATAGTAGTTAAGAAATGTACTGGTAGGGACGGCGGCAATGATGGTAGGTGGTGACGGTGGGGTGTCACGGCGGCAGCGGCAGGGAGGCAGCAGTATGTAGTGGTGCTAGCCGTGATATTGGTGATGAGATATGGTGGGTGGTGATGGTGGCAGTAACATGTGGTGGTGGCCACTCATCGATAGGTTTTATTATTATTATTATTATTATTATTTGTATTTTACATCTTTAAACTCTCACTCATGAAAATTTAGAAAATAACAACTATTTGCATGGAATTTAATTTGGGAATTGGAGGTCTTGAATTCCAAGTTCTTTTTCATGTGGAAATCTAAATTTTTATGTTTATGAACCCAAACAAGGAATTGGTGCATATTATAAATTATTTTTATCCAAATTTCAAATTTATTTTCTTCCTCCAAAAACATAATGTTGATTTCAGTGTTCTATTTGAAGGGTAAAATGGTTGATGGTTGATTTAGGTCCTTTTCAGACGAAATCATCACAAATAAGTAGGAAAAAGGCAACGGCAGAACTAAGTGCTTGTTTGGATGTGCTTATAAAATAATTGAATGCGTTTTTGGTGAAAATATTTTTGAAATCAATCCTTAGTAAAAATCCAAAAGGATCCTAGAAATGCACTTTAAGTGCTTCCTACAAGAAGCACATATCTGGTGCTTCTTTTAAAAAAACCATTTAAAAGTGTTTTTGGAACTCAAAATCAATTTCATTAAAAATGCTTTCAGTCATTTTAAAAACACTTCCAAATGAGTCCTAATTTACACGGTGGGTTAGCTAATTCTTTTAGGATTACTTTTTTATTTCTAATATGAATTCCAACGACAAGACAATTTGCTTAAGTATATAGGCTTCACCTTCACCATCTTGTGCCAAATAAATATTACTTTAAGGATTAGATATGCTAGGGCAAACGGCACAGTTGTCTAAGACTAATCTGGCCATGACACTCCCCTCTTCAATGGCCAAGTCCCTACTTCTCTTGTTCCACAAATGCAAAGCGTAAGTGTCTCCATCATTTAGCTCCTTCAACATGCTTTCTACCCATCTCAATTCTGACCCTTTCCGCGGCTTCCTAAAAAGAACGCGTATCTGATTCCAGTGCACCGGATAAAATGCCTTGGGAGGCAAGATAGTAAGGTTGTAATCAACCGATCCTGCACTCCTGCCTAGTCTCCCAATTACCCTAGTCACCAAGTATGGTCCGTTGTGACCCCATTTATTCCCATTAAAAGTAGAAGCAAATTCATCTAAAAAGTCTAGTAGAACTGGATGACTTATGTCATAGGCCATGACTGCATTATTTAGCATGTTTGCATTTTTATTCTCCGAATCTAAACTTTGCGCTCCAATTGCATTCCTCAATGCTGAGAAATCCTTCAGAAGTATCAAGTCTGTGTCCAAGTAGATTCCTCCGTACTTGTACAGCATTGCTAGCCTAACTAGATTGGCTAGGTTTTGAGATAACGGGATGTATCCGGGGTCCAGCTTCCCACTCTTCAATTCTTCTAGCCAAACTTCACCTGGGGTGTTCTTTAATAGGAAGGGCAGGTCTGGTGTCAGCGTGAGTACTTTGAATCCTCGATCTAGTATTGGCTTCATGATTCTGTACCCTCGTCCTGAATCCATGCTTTTCGATAGGATCATCAAGCATGCTTTAGGGTTGGAGTTGAAGAGGCTGTCCACTGCCAAGAATTCTCTTTTTCCGAAACTGGTTGCCGGCGAAAACCAAATCATGTAGAACTGAACGCTACATCGATGGTTGAGGAACTCGAGTACTCGACCGTGGAATTGCTTTGCTAAATTGTTTGATTTGAGTATCTCTAGCTCTGGGAGTTTGCGCCGGAACCACATAAGCCGTTCGTTTTTTGTGACATTGTCTGGAGGCAACAAAGGATCAGAAATTTCTTCAGCAACTTCGTTAACCTTTTTGTCGATTTGCTCCTGAGGTAATTCAGTGTTATGGTAATCAAGAAGTTCACGAATTCTCAAGTCAACAGGATGCATGGGAAGGTTGAAGACAATGTTGTCTGCATAGATGATGAAGAATATGACGGCAAATGAGACGACGGAAAAGATGGGAGATTTGGCACTGCGCCTAAGTTGCCTGTAATCAAACACTTTTTGAGACATTCTTTTCATTTTCTTAAGAGTAGAATAGGGTGAGGATTTTTTTGGAGAAAGCATTGTTCTTGGTGTGTTGCATTGTGCGGTCTGCCAAGTGCATATATATATAGTAGCTAAAACGTTTAAAACTTGCAGTAGTCTTGCAGGTGTTGTCCAATCATCTGTGAAGAATTAGCTGCATGATAGAATCAATGTGCAATTATTTGCAGGTGTTGTCCTTAAATTAAGAAAATATGTTGTAATGTTAGGTTCAAATAATTGTAGGGTTTATATATAATTGCTGTCAGTTCTTTCAATGTTGTGACATTTAAAGATACTTATTAGTGATTATACCTATGAATAATACTTACATCCCCATATGGAGTGTACATATCCTTATATTTGCAAATAACGTATCTTGTCCGAATAAATTCAACAATCAGTACTGTTCAATTTATTGATCTTCATTTGATTATCACTTCTACAAAAAATAATTTGAAATGAGGATTGTTTAATCATCCAAATGCATCAAACAAATGGACGGTTCATCATGAATTTGTTACGTCGATTTGTTTTATACATTTGAATGACTAAATTATCTCATATTGAAATGAATTTTTGTAAGGATGATCTTCAAATGAAGATTAAGAAATTCCATATTTCCGATTATGAAATTTGGACGATCAAAATACATTATTCACAAGAGAAGAATGAGCTATCCCTCCCATGAGAGAATACATCATGGGCTTTATGAAACAATAATGTTTAAAGAGGGACACGGCCATCATTTTACATATGGATACTAATCTCCATAAATACTTGCATATTGGCTAGTGAGATGGTAGGAATCTCAGTTGTTATAGAAATAACTGAAATCATGATTTCCACGTGGACCTCTGTACACAAATTTAAAATAAAAAAAAAATAAAAAAAACAACTGAAATCATGATTTCCATGTTTTGTAATTAATTTGGTTGCAATTCATCCCGTGCATTCATGTTTCTCTCTCACTCCATAAAATCTTCTTCTAATTGATATAGGCATTAAATTTAAAAGTTTTCTTAATTTCAACAAAATTTTGGATGTATTAAAAAGTATTAGCAGAGAGCACATATTTTGTGTGTGTGAATAATTTCTCTTCATAAGTGTATATTTTTTTTAATATTACATAATTACTGTTTGTCCTTCTTATGTAAATATTGAGTATCAAAAGTGAGGGTAAAATTGAAAAAATAAGCATAAAAAGGGTAAAATAGGAAAAATAGGGATATGATTGTCATTTTGTCAAAAGGTACAAAATTACTATTTTGCCCTCCTTTTGTCAATAGTGTGTATCAAAAGTGAGGGCAAAATAGGGAAAAAAAGGGAAAAAAAAGTTGACAATGAGGGTTTTCTTAATAATAGTACTAGCATTTGTCTACACATTTTGTATATATGAACACATTTTTTTTTAGAAAATGAGAAGGAGAGAGGGAGAGGGGGAGAGAGAGAGAGAGAAAGAGAAAGAGAGAGAACGTGGGGGGAGTGGGAGGTTCTTTTTTTTTTTTAATATGGGAGGTATTTTAACATCACATGTAGATAAGGATTCAATAAAAAACAGTAAAATTTGGACATGTGAAATTACATTATTGCCCATCATTTTTTTTTTGTGTGATTGAACATTAAGTTGTCTTTTCACCTTCTTTTGGTTGACAAAGAGGGTTTCATTAATTTGTAGAGATAATAGTAATAGTACAGATTCTTAATTTAGTGAAATAGTCTATCTATTAAATTGTTTGTCACAAAAATAATTCACCTATAATTTTATAATATAATTTATTTATTGTATAAAAATTATAAAATTAATGCTTAGTTCTAGAGTTTATTGGTATTCCTATTCACTTGTAACTTTGTAAGTAAGAGGTCTTAGGTTCGATTCTCGCCAGATGCGAATTCGAACCAAATTATTATGGCTAGCACATTGTGAGGCTTAGCATACTCCTTACCTCCTAATATGGATGATATCGTATGTATTAAAAAAAGAAGTTATATGTGTTCCGTTCTCAATCAATGAATATCGTAATTTTTATAAAAAATAAAAATAAATAAATAAATAAATATATATATATATATATAAAACGAATAATGTACCTATTGTTTAATTTTCACAAAACTAATGTATCTACATAAATAATTGACTTATTTTTTAATTTTAGGAAAATAATTTGCCAACTGTGTTTGTAATGTACCTACTGTTTAAATTTTACAAAACTAATGTATTTATAAAAATAATTTATATATTTTTTATTTTTAGGAAACTAATTTACCTATTCTTTTCTTTTTACAACAGTAATGTATCTATAATTTTATTTTTATATGAATAATTACCTACTTATTAGTTTTATGTTTTACCATTATATATGTTTGTGTGTTTGCAAAAATTACTTAAAAAAACGTTAGGCCCTATCAAATCAAATTAATGGTTGGCTAATAATGAATGTGTGAACAATTATAGAAGTTCTGGCATAAATCGTAAAGAACTTATACTAGTAGGTCATATATTTTCTAATGTAGCAATTTAATAAAATTTTGAGTATTTGTTGAATGTTTATACAGAAGTGAATTTTTATCCGAAGAATATGAGATGTAAGAGCCTATTTTTAAAGAACCAAGAAAACTATGGTTCTTGTTCTAACAAAAATATATAAAACTGACCGATGGACTTGTAGGACCTGTTCCCTTTCAAACAGGTTAGGTTAGGTTCGATTCCTATATTAAATTTCCATAACATAGCCCGGCCCTCTCCATTTTATTTTCAAAAGGATGCAGTCCAGTCCTTTTAATTTTGAGTCCGGTCCGGCTCGTGCTCACTCCTAAATTCCAGTCCATCTGTAGGCAGAGACTACAAAGAATTACTCATCAAGTATACCAAAAGAACCAAAGGCCCAACCTAATCTTGGGCTTTTCAAAGCAAACTACAAAACGCAGACAAATGGAAGCGATATTCAACCCAACGGTCTCTAAAACAGAGCCACAGTTTCCCTCGAAAACCTTATCCGCTTCTTCTCCTCAAGCTCCGGCCATGGCGTCACTGATACTCGGAGCTCCCCCGGCCCCCTCTCAGTCGCTCGCTTTCAACTCCCGCATTTCGTTCTCTCGCTCCGAAACCCTTGCCATATCTTTCCCCTCCTCCACTGCTTCGCTCTCGCTCTCCACAGCTTCTTCTCCACCGGTTCCTTCAGGTATACGCAAATCCCAAATCCTCTTTCTCTCTGTGTAACTTGCGCTAATTTTGTTTTGTGCTTCTGCAGTATATTGCGGCAGAGGCGATAAGAAAACCGAAAGGGGAAAGCGCTTCAATCACTCTTTTGGAAATGTAAGTCAAATTTCTAAATTTTCACCGTTTCACATAAAAAAGCTCATGGATTTCATTGAAGTGATGGTTTTGTTCTTTTAAAGTTCGAAATTGTTCTGAGAAAGATCGAAAATTAAACTGTAGGCGCGGCCGCGGAACAAGAACAAAGGCAGAGGACCACCTAGGGTTCCGGTGCCGGCGGCGCCCCCAAAGAAAGATAAGTTTGAGGACGATACGATTGTCAAAGTTGAAATTGATGAGTCCTTGTCTTAGTTAATTAATGGATCCTCCAATTTGTTTAATTTCTGTTTTTTAACTGTAATTTATGAATCTTGAGTTTATGTTATGAGGATTTTGATCAAATATTTTTTTTGTTCTTGCTTGAAATTAATGAGTCAAAGCTTTAAATTTTCAATTTCCATTAATTAATTAATTAATTTGTAGTTTTCCTTATAGTTTGGGCGGACAATTACCCAGATATGCTTGGGTAGTTCTGTTTCACTTGTTTGTGTTACTGTCTTGTCTTTTTGGACACAAAATCTTCTTGGAAAGATATGGAAGGAAAAACAAATGTTTTCGTGTCGCCGGCCTTCGACATTCTTTATAGTTTGTAAGGGAGTTCATCGCCGGCTTAGTCCCATCTGTTGGTGTTTTCCTGCCCTATTCTGCTTCTTCTTCATAAACCTGCACCTTGTCTGTTCCTTTTGTACAATCCGAGTACCCTGGGTCTTTAGGATTAGGATGAGTTTGTCGGAAATAACCGAAGAGAAGGATGATGATGAGATCGGGCTTTTTGCTGATCCAGAAGCTCAGAAGGAGAGGATAAGGCGGATTATAGAGTATCAGAAGTCGCTTCATCAGTCTTCATCTTCTTTGTCTTCCTTGTCTTCCTCTTCTGCTTCCTGTTCGTCATTTTCTTCAGCTCGAAGAAGTAGCAGTTTGTTTGGTTTGATGAAAGTAGGAAACACATCTTTGAGCAGATTGTTTGACATGGAGCATACAAGTTTGGGGAACCATTTCGAGGATTTCAGTGGATCCTCGATAGTTAAGCCTATCCTTCTATGGGGCAGTGATACAGACAATGAGAACGAAACCCGTCACCCCTGGGAATCCATCAAACAGCTTAGACCAATAAAGGGTTCTAGGATTGGTGATGGACAGGATAAGTTTGCTTCAGATGGTAGCTTCTTGGGTGGAGATTATGGCTTTCGGAATAGAGATGTAAGAATCGGCGCCCGCAGATTGACTAAGACAAAGTCGTTTAGAAGATTGCCAGGATTTGGATTATGGAGATGCAAAGGATTTAGATTTAGAATTAGATTGAAATTACGGCGGCTTAGGATCGCTTTTAGTAGAAGAAAATGTTGATATTAGTCTGCGTACTTGTAATACAAACCACATATATTTATAAATAAATGAAAAGTTTAACTTCGATTAACATATTGAAACCGGGAACTTCTTAACTTGTTTACAGAATCTGAGATTTACAAATTACAATCAAACAATGATCTTAATTACAGTGGGGCTAAAAACTCGAAATCAAAAACGAAGTTTGTGTGATCGGAAAAAAAAAAGAATGAATGAAAAAACCGAAAGACAGACTAATTTCCGGTCTGCCACTTTGTCGCAGATTGAAGATGCTTCACCATTTATTCGATTAAAATTCTTGAAGAACTGTATATGTCGTTGCAAATGATACAGCGATCGGAGATTAATCTCTGCATAAGGCTTCCTTCTTCAACTACTTCTCTGCTGCTTTGCTTGTTCCATAGGTGTACTCCATAAGTCTCCCCGCTCAGCTGAAGCAGCTTTTCTCTTATCCATCGAGAATGAGCTGGACTTCCCGGCTTCTTAAAAAATCCTCCGATCCTACTCCAATCGACGGGGTAAAAGGCGAGAGGGGGTAGAATCGTGAAGTTATAACCGGGTCGGTTTTGCACCCTCAGGACCACTCTGGAAACCAGGTAGGGACCATTATGCCCCCATTTATTCCCATCAAAAGTGAGGGCAAATTCCTCCATGAATTTGTACAGAAGGGGATGATTCATATCAAAGATCAGAACTGCGTTGTTTAATCTGGTCCAGTTCTTCGAAACCTCATCCACACTTTGTGCACCGATCGAGTTTCTCAATTCCGAGAACTGATTTCAAGACGATGAAGTCTGTGTCTAAGTAAACACCTCCATACTTATATAGAACTGCGAGTCTCATCAAATTTGACAGGTTCTGGGCTAATGGAATCTCACCAGGGTCTCTCTTGCCTCTCTTCATCTCAGCAAACCAGGATTCTGCCGGCGTATTTTTCAACAGAAATGACAAGTCAGGTGTCACAGCATGAACTTTGAATCCGCTATCCTTCAGCGGTTTCAGAATTCTGTAACCGCACTTGGAGTCCATAGTTCTCGATAGAATCATCAAACATCCACGAGGGTGGGCTTTGAAGAGACTCTCCATTGTCAAGAACTCTCTGCTCCCAAAAGACCTCGCTGGCGAAATCCATGTCATAAAGAACTGACCCTCACACTCCTTGTTAAAGAATTCCAGAACACGGCCATGGAATTGCTTTGCAGACTTGTCTGACTTGAAAATGTGAAATTCCGACAGCATGCTTCGGAACCAAGCAATTCTCTCTTCTTCTGTGACATTGAAAGGAGGAACAAGAGGCCTTGTGTTTTCTCTACCAACTTCAATGGTCTCCTCCTGCATGGAACGCAGAACTAAGTGACTTACATCAGACTTGATCAATCTGCCTGCAGAATTATGATCATAACTCTGCAGCAACAGAGAAATTGCCTTGTTGTTCGACGCTACTGACTGTTCTGAGTCGCTATGGATGATATTATCGGCATAGACGAGGACGATGATTGCAACAATTAAAAGAGTATAGAAGATGCGAAATTTGGCAAGGCTAAGAAGGCGGCTGTCGATTCGAGTCATGGTCATTGCCAGAGGAGCTGCAGCATAGGGAAAGAAGTGAAGTTGAAGAGATATAGCTCGAGAGGAACTTTCATGGCGAATAGACCAAAGTATGACTGCAGACACGCTTATACAAAAGAAATGTTGGTTGCAGGCTTTCTATAGTTCAGTGTTCAAGTTTGAAGCATTCAATAATTTGACTTTTTAGTAAAAGTCAAACGTAGCCTGCCTCTAAAACTATGTCCTCAGCTTTGTGTGGATACCTTAATACATAATTAGCATCGTAAATGACTAGTTAGTCTAGCAATACTTTGTTTTATTTAGGTGGAAGATATCTCAAATTTCATTCACATGAATCTAAGGTTGATATATTGTTAGTATAGAAGAATCCGTTTAGGAGTCTGCTGGGCTAAGTCTTGTAATTCCTGTAGGCTTAAAATAACTTGTTCTTAAGTCAATTAACTAGTATATATTTGTAATATTATATTATCAATGAAATCAAGAATTACAATTCTACATGATATTACTAGCTTTAGGTTCCCTCTTCCTGGTAACACCCTAGCCTCCTTTCCCCTTTCTTCAACCTTTTGCCGTCCCCCTCTAGGTCAATTTTCTCCAAACTTCGCTTTTTGGCGTGCCACCTTCTCCCTATTCCCCTTGACTACGCAAGTCTCTTCAAATCTTCATCCCCTACTTTCACTGGACCCTCTTTTAACGTTGCTCACTTTTTGAAACTCACCAATTCCAACTGTCTCCTTTCGCTTAGTCAGATGAAACCGTTTCTTCTCGATCACAATTCTACGTATACAGTGGAGGAGGAGGTCAAATGTTTGACTTACATGCATATGAGGTTGATATGTATGTATATATATTTGTTTATTTATTTATAGTGAGTGATATTTAGCCATACAAAATTGACACACTCCAATATAAATAGATTCCACAAAACTATAGTAATACCTGCGTCTATTAGACAATGCGTCAAAAATGTGTTAATTTTGCATGTCTACGTATAATTATTGTCTAATACAAATGATATGTGGCTCACTTTGACTTGTTGTATCTTCTAAAATTAATAGTAAATATTGAGGGTCCATCAAATTATAGATTATTAAAAGGGTAAATTACACAAAACTACTTCAATTATGAGTCACGTAATAGTTTCATATCTTATGTTTTAAACATTGCAATGTCATAAATCCGTTAACTTTTATGTTAATTTTTCTGTTAAATACTAACATAGCATGAACGGGCCCACTTATTTGCTAATTGAAATAAAAAATTAATTAATTTATAATAAAATATTTTTTATTTATTTAACAATTAAAATTGATTAAAAACAAATTATTTTGTGGGCCCTTTCATCCCAATCTCTCTCTTTGTCCCTCATCTCACATCGCTCACATCTTTTTCTTCTCTGTGTTCACAAAGAAGCCGAGCCCATAACGGCCACCCACCAGACCATCACCACAACCGTGTCACTCTCTCTTCTTTGTTCCCTCAACGCTCAACTCCCAAGTTTTTCTAACCTCTCAACTTCTCTGTACAACAACACAAATGGGAGTCACCACCACCTCGCGATTTCCCGATGAAAATCCGGCAATTCCTCGTCAGATTGGACGAGACTAGGACCACAGATCACTTCCCCTTCATCCTGACGTTTAGATTAGAGTATGGGAGGCTTGAATTTGCCATGATTTCGCAGCCACAAACCCAGTTTTGGGCTGACAAGCTCAGGCCGTTCTCAGGCCATTATCTGGCCACGATTTTGCCTAAAATTGGTATATTTCTATTCATTCTTCTGTGATCTTCATTTTGAGATAAAAATTTCATGTGTTTTGGTAGAGAATTGAGGTTGAACGGTGCATAAATTTTCTGGCCTTCTTCCTTGCAAAATTCGACGGTTGCAGTAGTACAACCTGCAACCCAGACCAAGTCGACCCAATCACACGGACGGCGCAGCGATAGAGCAACGGACGAACGACGAATCTCTGCAGAAATCGCCAACTAGTGGGTGGCCGTTTTCTGACTCAGTTTCTCTGTGAGCATAAAGAAAAAAGAGATGTGAGCGTTGCTAGAGAAGGGAGCGTTTGAGAGTGAAAGAGAGAGATTGGGATGGGGGCCACAAAATTATTTGTTTTTAATTAATTTTAATTGTTAAATAATTAACAAATATTTTATTATTAATTAATTAATTTTTTATTTCAATTAGCAAATGAGTGGGCTCTACTGATATCACGTCAGCATTTAACAGAAAAATTAACAAAAAAGTTGACAGATGTATGATATTACAACAAATTTATAAGATGAGGTATTACATTGTAATGTTTAAAATATGAGGTATGAGAATTGAAATAATTTTGTGTAATTTATCCTAATTAAAAATGGTGATGGAAACGTGTTTCACGATTATTTATTGATTAGGCAACTGCCCCATTGCTTTATTTTTCACTGACATACAAAGATAGCAAGACCTACCAAGGTATTTGTGACCAACCCATACTTTAGCATTAAAATTGTAATCTCATCAAAAGCACAAAGAAAGGCCATTCCTTGAAATTAAATTGTTTACCTTAGTATAAGGGGTAACCAAAATTATCGGATTATTTAACTTAGCCATGTTCTTGGTGTATTTCCCTCCTTATACGTCCATTTTTCTGTGGACCTAGAGGGGGATATATTGCATAAGGTTTCTAAAACAATTGATTTTGATCTGCTTGTTGAGGAATCGGTTAGGCCTTGATTGGCTCTTTGTAACGGGTCTTTGTAATACTTTCAATCAATGAATCTACTATCGTATCTTTTTAAAAAAGAAAAAAACAATCGATTTGTACAATTGTCTTGTGTCTCATTCCTTATTCTTCTGTTCCCTATTGAAAAATTATTTACTCCTAGCAGACGAGACATTGGTTGTTCTGGTAGTTACAGGCATAAGCTTTTCTTCACCCACAATGAAATCCGTTGGGTAGAGATTCTTACGTATACAATCAGAAATATTTTTTTTCTTAGTTACAAAAACGGAACATGCGAGTAAAGTTTCCCTTTTGTGTTATACAACATCTCTCGTGGACATGATACAATCAAATCCATTTCGAGGTGTAAAGAAACTCTTACATACAATTAAGAATAACATTATTTTATCAACATTTCTCATGACATGATACATAATACAATAGTCAACAGCGGATGTACATTGAGACCAAAATGGTCGCATGACCATTCTAAGTTTGTCTTTTGAGAGGACTCTTCGAATGTTTGGTATGGGTCCTTTTTGTGCCCACCAAGTGTTTGATGTAATGTCTACTAGGCATATCTCAGTAGCACTCGACAAGTTGGGTCGAGAGCATAGGCAAATTCTCTCGATAACATTCATTAGATTGTTTGGACATATATCAATATCTGTTGACATGTGCGCAACATGGTTTGGCTGACATCAACAAACCCACCAATTGTTTGACGAAATGACTCAATGAATAATAAACTGATTTTTTTTTTTTTTTGCGCGTCTCACTATGTTTTTATTAAAATAAAAACGTAGACCTTTAACGCTAAGACCCCTCAATGTTCGATGCCTGGATCTGCCAGTACACTAACAAATGAAGTGGTGGAGTTAAATTTTTCTTGGTTACGAAAAACTGTAACATGCAAATATTTTCCCCTGGTTACACAACGTTTCTCTAAGTATATGATAAGAATAATATTTTTTTAATACCTCGTCATCAACTAGAGTCGAATTTAAAATGGTGATTGATGTTTCAGTTATTAGACCATCTTTAATCGAGGGTTGGCCAAATGACTTGTTTTAGCCATCTGACCCTCCAAGATATTAAGATTTTAATGAACAGTACATGACCATATTTGTCTCCATCTCCAACCAATGGCCATAGGGCTTGTTTTAGCATTGTCACAAAAAACCGTCTCTAACCAAGGGCCAAAGGGTCATAGGGCCAAACATAATTTATTATTTAAAAACTACAACTTAAATTCAAATCCAACGGCTAAGTGACGTTAGCATGAAGTGAGATAGTATGGAATGGTGAAAATTATGTAAGAAATGATGTTGGAATGGCTTAGGTATTTATAGAAAAAAAAAAAAAAAAAAAAGGAATTTTTAAATTTCATAAAAAAAAAATCTGGCCCAAAAATAATAATAATTTGAATCCAACGGTAACTAGCCATTGTATTTCAAATTTTTCCTACCATTCCTGTCGGTTATATCTGACAGGAATAAGGAAAGGAAAAAGTACTATTCTTGTCGATTATATCCGACAAGAACAACGAAAATTCTAGCCCAGCCTGGGGCTGACTGGATTGAGCTAGCTGGTTGGCCATTTGGCCCTTTCAGATTCTATGGAGCCCACGAGCACTCTGGCCTAGCCCTCGGTTGGAGACGGTATGTTGAAGGGCTTTTTTCTGTTACTGAAATAAAAAACTAAATTATTAAACTGTGCCCATAATTACAATATAGTTTGTTAGCTAATTAATATGATCCACGCAGTACTACTTGTCAACTATTTTGATTTTCTCACTAATTAGTGTAGGTTTTTTTTTCTTCATTTAATTTATCGATCAAGGGGTCGCATCCGACTTTTCGAACATGCAGCAAAATTATTCAAGTTTAATTTTAAGCAACGTACGTACTCGCCTCTAATTATGATTATGTAGTGCTAGCAGAAAAATACGTATATGATTCGATTCAAGGGGTTGGGTCTCTGCATGCAACTTGACTTTTTTTTTTTTGCATTGGGCATTAAATTAAAAGAAAACTAATGAAAATGCTTGAAAACTTTGAGTTTTAATGATAAGGACAAAATAAAGAGTAAAGTGAATAGTACCAAAATTGACTTTTTAGTGTAAAAATGTGGTTTTTCGTTAAAGTGAACAGTAGCGTGGGTTTTTCGTTAAAGTAGATAAAATGTCTTTATTAATGGAATTATTTTCTTCTATTCATGATACATATATACTGTATAAGAAAAGGTATAAACCAGATTGGATGGGGTCTTGGAATATTAGCTCCGAGTCCCGGTTTAGTGGAAGCCCCCAAAAAACCCATTGCTAGAACGTAGGAAACCAGCATGGTCAGGAAAATTCCAAAGTTGCATTGCGACATGAGTGTTCACGAAGCTCGTCAAAACTTAAGCGCGGGAACGGCTCCCAGTTTTGATTATTATAGTGGAACCGTCCATTCACATGTAGGCATTTGTAAATGAGAGAATTTATGTTCGATTCTCTCGTCAGAGCAAATTCGAATCACATTATTGATACCCCATTATGAGGCTAGCCCTACCCCCTCCCCCTTAGTATATATTATTTATTCAAAAAACAATTTATCTTAATAACAAACTAGTAAATAACCAAAAGTCAATATCAGTAGAAACATCTATTTTGCGTATACAACATGATCACTAATTATAAAACATAACTCCCTAATTATTGTTTAATATGACCAAATAACTGAACTTTCAGATGTGGAAAAGTTGAACAAACCAAAAATGGTCCTTCAAGAGAAACACTTGGCTCCTTAGATTGAGGAGGAATTCCTCCTTAAAATACTTTGTTGCCTATTCTAAGAATATCGTGCTTGTTATAAGAAATGTTCATATTATATATAAATTACTTTGTAAAGATTAACTCTACAAAAAAAATAATTAAAACTAAAATCATTGAGTAACTGAATTGTATAAAACATATGGATAGATTTGGTAAAAGCATTACGAAATGTTCTATTTGCTACAATTGAATGACAAAACGTAAGTATTTTGAGAATGAACTCCTCCTCAACCTTAAGGAACCAAGCTCTTCTCCGTTTCTAATATTAAGTTTTTTTATTACCTAGTTACAATATATGAGAGCTTAAATGGATAGCTAGGAGGGGTTTCAATTATATAAGAACAAAAATAACCGCCAAATGAAAAGAAGCTTACGATAATATAGAGAGCGCCTAAATTTCTTTTTCCTTGACAATTATTATATATATTTTTCTTTAAAATTAAAAAAGACATCTGGTGGTAAATTACGGTTATTCATCAATTTTGAGGATCAAGAAGAGCAATTATTATATATTAAATAATTGAAACTCTTCCTATCGCCACCTTTAACATGTCGCCCTCAGTACTAGCCAAATAATTGAGATAAATATATAAATGTTGGTTCATAGTGGGTGGACATTTATTACGAAACCAAACAAAAAAAGGCATGGACCATCTTGTAGTTTTTAGCATCTTAATGTGTAATGGCTTGTATTTAATCCTTTTCAAAAATAAGAATCTAGCTCGAGGAGTTTGTATACTAATGCAAAAACTTAACCTTTATTCAGAGGGGACGTTGAGAAAGAGCGAAATGTGTAGTCAAGGTTCTAAAAAATGCTAAGCGTTAGTCGGGCAGCGGGCTAGCACCTAGGCGGATTTAGGTAAATTTCTTGTATATCTTGTAAATAAGTCTATATTGACACTTACAAAAAATTATAATTGTATGAAATTCATGGATAAGATAATAAAATAATGATAAAATGCAAAAAGAGTATCCAACAGGTCCAAAATTTAAAAACACATTAAGCATATATGCCATATAACCATAGCGAGGAGTATTGTAGGATGACACATGTACAACAAGTTCACAATTTAAAACAACATAAAATGGAAAATAGGAGGAAAATAGGGAAATTTAGTAATGTAGGATACTTATCTTTGGCATCCCGGAATTTAAGTTGATACACAACACACCTATTGTATAAAATTAACAAAATTTCAAGGTATAATTAGAACTTAGACTTTCAACAAATTTCAAAAAAAAAAAAAAAAAAACTGTCACATCTCTGCCCGGGGCGGATCGCTTCCCGGGCCCGCTCCACCACCGTAGCACGATATTGTCCGCTTTGGGCTTACTAGAGATGGGAATATACATTTAAGGATCACTCCCCTAGACGATGGGGGATGTCACAATCCACCCCCCTTAGGGGCCCGACGTCCTCGTCGGCACACCACGGCCAGGGTTAGGCTCCGATACCAAATTGTCACATCCCGGCCCGGGGCGGATCGCTTCCCGGGCCCGCTCCACCACCGTAGCACGATATTGTCTGCTTTGGGCTTACCATTCCCTCACGGTTTTGTTTTTGGGAACTCACGAGCAACTTCTCAGTGAGTCACCCATCATGGGATTGCTCTAGCCCCCTTCTCGCTTAACTTCGGAGTTCCTATGGAACCCGAAGCCAGTGAGCTCCCAAAATGCCTCGTGCTAGGTAGAGATGGGAATATACATTTAAGGATCACTCCCCTGGGCGATGTGGGATGTCACAAAAACCATCCAGTCGCCTAGCTCGCCTAAAGCCACCCTGATTTTTCCAGCTGTTTTGCATAAAATCACCTTGGTTCCAAGGCACCTAGGGCATTTTTCAGAACAATGAGTGCAGTTACATAAGACCCCTCTAAAATTTTTGTCATCTAATATTTATATGTTATAATGTTATATATTTAATTACTTTTGGTTATGCAATAATAATGTTCTATATTTAAAAATTATTTTTGTTTACACTTTAAAATCTCATCGTGCACTCCTTATAAGCGTAATTTTTTTTTTTCCTTTCTATACATAAATTGGAGTACAATGAAATAATTTGAGTGCCCATAAAAACACCTTAAAAACAATATTTTTTTTCAATTTTATTATATAGTAATGTTATATATTCAAGTGAAACTTTAAAGTTGAAGTTTTTGAAGTTTTTTTTCCTTATTTGGTTGTTTAAGATTGAAGTGCTTTTGATTATTTAGTGAACATTATGTTTGTAACTCTTTTTACTTATTATTAATGACATTTTTAAACTTTCAATCAATGAGTGCTAAACTTTATTTTGATTTAAGTGATTGCTTTCTAGTGTCAATATATTGTCCTACATTTTTCTTAAAACTATCTTAAGGAGAGGCCCTTTTATAAATTTCGCACAGGGTCTCAAAAATCTCAAAGATGGCCCTGCCTTTACTTCAAAAACCCTGTATGAAAACGGATATATACATATATATATATATATGTATGTATATGTATATGTATATGTATATGTATATGTATATATACGAGCAGAAATTCTTGGTACCTCCGAGGATATTCTCGAGTAATATGATAGTAAGACAAGGTTTTCTGAATTTATTTGATTCAAATTTGCAAGCTGCATGTAAAAAGACTCCTCCCAGTATTAGCTGACAATGATCTTAGGTGTAAGATCTATTCTGTGTACAGAAATGATTAAACTGTTAGCAAAATGGTAGCCTCTTATGAGCTGCAAATATCTTGGCCATGTTAATTATTTGAGACAGGCTGATGTCAACTCAAAACCCTAAATAAACTGGTCCACATAGTAAAGCTCCTTATCATTCTAACGCTTCTTCAAACAAATACGGTAGATAATAATATAAAAGAAGTTTGAGATGCAAACTAAATGGTCATCTCTCATGGAGCTACAAAATATAATACTCTTTTATGAACATGTCACCATCTCAACTAGCCAAAACTCATTAGCTTAGGCCTTAATCTTTCCAAACACGTCTTAATCGATCTTTCGCGTGCTTTCCCTATTTCCAATTAACAACTCTAATCTCCATGGTAAAATTAACAATCTAGCCCTAGTGAATGGAGTGATGCTTCGGTACAGATGGCCGTCCAGGACACAAAAAGTGGCCAAACACAAAGAGAAGGGATCAAGATACAAGTGGGGGTGTTTCGGAGGGCAGTCGGACGGCTACGTTGTTTGTATATCCGCACTTAAGAATTTCTCCAGTTGATTGGGCTGCTGATGGGAAACAAATACAACAACAACAAAGTCTTATCTCATTAAGTGGGGTTGGCTATATATATAAATCCTAGAACGTTACTACACTCGGTTTTGTGCTATGTCTTCTATTAGATCCAAGTAGTCCAAGTCTTTTATTAGAATCTTTTTCCAAGTTTTCCTAAGTCTTCCTGTTCCCCTTTGGCCCTGAGGCTCTATTTCGTAAACGCATCTCCTCACTGAATGAAGACAAATCCATCACAATATTAACCCAATAATGAAGAATCAGAGTCCTCTTTCGAACACTGCATTCAACAAAATCACAATTAAAAAAAATAAAAATAAAAAAAGCAAAACGAAATCTGTATTCAGATTTGCAACAAAATGGAGCTTTCATATACTTGCCGCATGAAACTTCTGTTTAAATTCCTTCCCGGGTTCTTTCTCTTATGCATGATCACGTGCCCGGAATTCGCCTTTGGAAACGAATCTGACCGACTCGCTCTGCTGGACTTGAAGAGAAGACTAACAAATGATCCTCTCCAGATCATGAACTCGTGGAATGATTCGATAGATTTGTGCAGTTGGATTGGCGTTACATGCAACGTTTCGAACAAAAAATTCGTTATCTTGAACTTGGAAGCTCAAAAACTGGTAGGCTCCATACCATCTTCTATCGGAAACCTTACTTATCTTACTGGAATCAACTTGATAGACAACAACTTTCACGGACCAACTCAGCTAAGAATGTTTGATGTTGGTGCAAATAAGCTTATTGGGTCAATTCCGGACCAACTCAGTTCGTTGTTGAATTTAACTCATTTTTGGGTTGATGACAACAATCTCACCGGAGCAATTCCGGTTTGGATAGGAAAATTTTCTTCCCTGTATGCAATCTCTCTTGCTTACAACAATTTTGAAGGAAGCATACCAAATGCGCTCGGGCGGTTGACAAGCTTGGGAAGATTCGTAGTTCCATCAAACAAACTTTCCGGTACGGTTCCTTCTTCAATCTATAATATATCGTCGATATACCACATTACAGCTACTCAGAACCAGCTGCATTGAGAGCTCCCACAGAATGTGGGGACTACTCTTCGTAATCTTGAGATATTTGCTGGTGGTAAACTTCAATTTCTTGATTTTGCCGAAAATGGCCTCCCGGGGAAACTCCCTGCTGAAAATCTAAATCATCTCGTTGGGCCACCGATAACAACTCGTTCTCGAGAAGCTGCAGTCTTGTATCGTTCCTTTTTGAAAAGAGTGTGGCAAAGGTGTCCCACGCTTCTTTTGATGTCTTGGCCTTCTGTATGTGCTCCAACATGTCCTCTTCAACTATGGTTTTCAAGGCGAACATTGCCTTACCTGCCTTGATCTTCCATTTCCGCAAAGTGCCACTGGTGTCTTCTTTCGGTTGCGTAACTTCATTACCACCTACGACATCCCAAAGATCTTGGCCTTGTAGGTAAGACTCCATACACATCGCCCATGTGTTGTAATTTTTGTTGTTCAACCTCTTGATTCCTCCAACAACTTGAAAATCTCCCATCATGTCGGCAGAACTTCGATAAGCCGAACAAGATTAGTCAATAATCTTGCGAAGTACTAAATTTCTCACGATTCTCAAAAACTTCACTAAAGACGATCCCTAATCGTACCGCTCTAATACCAATTGTTGAGGAAAAACTTATAGTACATAAATCTAACACAAGTGTTGGAGAGACAACACAAGTAAACTAATTACTTGTATTACATTGACAAAATATTACAACACACAAAACTCTCAAGGACACACTTTAGAAGCAATGACATTCACTCACTTTCTAGAGACACACTTTAGACCACTCACACTCCTACAAGACTACTCTTGCTTCTCACTCTCACTTGGTTGCCTACTTGCTTGCTTCTGGGTTACTTTCTTCTTAATTGATTGATACAAATGGTGTGGATGCCTTCTCCTTTTATAGGCATGGATGGAACCTTGGAGAAGCATGGAAGCATCATGCTAGAGATGTCTAGATAATTCCACTACCTTCCTAAGCTAGAATTATCTACACTAATCTTGTATGTTGGTGGAATCCTCACCATTCTTCTATACTCTTCCACCAACTTGAACTTTGCTAATTCTCTAACATGTGCATGGATCTTTCTTTGTGCATGGGCTGGATCCATTATCTTTGGGCTCTTTGGGCTGGTGTTGTACTTTTAACAATAATCCCTCTCACTTGCGAACTTGCATTAATAATTACTCTGTCATGTTTCATTGTTGCTTGTGCAAATGTGAAAAGGTCAAGCGATAGACCTTTAACTTCACATTCTAATGAGGACTCAAAATCAATGTCTCTTATTTACAACTCTTTAAATTAACCAATGGGTTCTCAGAGGAAAATCTCATTGGTTCGAGAGGTTTTGGTTCCGTATACAAAGGAGTACTTTCTAGTGATGGCATGGTAGTAGCTATTTAAACCTTCAACAAGAAGGAGCTTCCAGGAGTTTCATTGATGAATGCAAAGCTTTAAGAAGCATAAGGCACCGCAATCTTCTCAAGATCATTACTACATGTTCGAGCATTGATAGTCAAGGTAATCAGTTCAAAAGTCTAGTTTTGGAATTCATGAAAAATGGAAATCTAGACCTATGACTGAATATTGCCATCGATGTCGCTTATGCACTAGATTATCTATACCACGATTGTGAAACATGCCTTGTTCATTGTGATTTAAAGCCGAGTAATGTTCTTCTTGACAAAGATATGGTTGCCCATGTTGGTGACTTTGGCCTAGCAAAGTTCCTCTTGGAAGCACCGAATGATACAACCAAAAACAAACCTTGTTAGTAGGGCTAAAAGGTTCAATAGGCTACATTCCTCCAGGTATGGATTTTCTATAATCCTCATTTGTTCTACTCCTAATTACTTAATTATTAATACTAAAAAAGTTTAAATATGTTTTAAATTCTAAAGGTCAACTAATTTGAATGACAGAGTATGGGATGGGAGGACAAGTTTTCATACGAGGAGATGTTTATAGCTACAGGATATTGTTGCTAGAAATGCTCACAAAAAAAGGCCAACTGATGACATTTTCAAAGATGGTCTAAGCATTCACCAATTAACCGCCATGGCTTTGCCTGACCATGTCAAGGACATGGTTGAGCCCTCATTACTCCTCGAAACAGATGACAAGGATGATGAAGATGATGACAATGACAAAGATGATGACGAATACATCAATAAAATACAGGAAAGGGCCAAATACAAGGATCCCAGCCCGGACAAAGCAAAAAGATTGGAGGAATGCTTGAATTCAGTGATACAAATAGGGATCTTGTGCTCTGCAATATCACCAGGAGAGCGGATGCTTATGAATGTGGTTGTCAACAAAATGAATGCAATTAGAGACTCATATCTCAACTTAAAAAGAAGAAGATGATGATGATTGCAATTTACAACACAGGCTAAGTTTCCTACCCGTCCAATCTATATATAGTTATCTATATGCAAGAAATTATCTGTATTAATATATGCGGAGGGTTCTGCATGCCTGTAATTAATACTTACTCAGTGTTTTCTTGTCCTGCAACCAACATTTTTTCTATTTGATAGGTTTCTTCTTATTATACTTTCATGCAAACAATTTGGTTTTCGATTCGCTCATTATTTGAAAGAGACGACGCTGATGTATGTACAGCAATGACATACAAGAAAGACAAATGCTTATGAATGTGTTTATCAACAAAGTGGATGCAACTTATCATACCTCAAACTGAAGAAGTAAAAAGCTAGCAATATTATACATCTATACTGTTGAAGTTTGTAACAGTATGATGCGATTATTTGTACCAACGTATGTGCAGAGAGGAAATGCCCTACCAAGATTATAACAGGGTCCCATTTTAAAAATCTTGCTCCCAGTTGCATACCGACACCTGCTCTTATATGACTTTTCTCTACAACAACAATAAAGTCTTATCGCACTAGGTGGGGTCAGTTGTATGAATCCTAAAACGTCATTGAGTTCGGTTTTGCACCAAGTCTTCTGTTAGCTTCAAGTATTCCATGTATTTTCTTAAAGTCTCTTTCCATGTCTTCCTAAGTCTTCCTCTACCCGTTTTGCCCTAAGTTTTTGTCTCATAGTCACATTTTCTAACCGGAGCATCTGTATGTCTTTGTTGCACATGTCCAAACCATCGTAACCGATTTTCTTTTATCTTATCTTCAATTGCGGTCACTCCCACTTTACTTCAAATATCCTCGTTCCTAATCTCGTCATTTTTTCGTGAGCCCACACATCAAACAAAACATTCTCATCAACGTTACACTCATTTTTCGCATGTGTTCGTACTTGACCACCCAATATGATTTTTCACTAAACAGAAAATTTAAAGTTGTGATCAGAATGGGGACGTGAACTTTATCCCTAATAATCGAGGGGGATTTTCCTAATTGTATCACGTCACATAACCAGCGGAAAGTAGTCCTGCTAAATTCTACAACACCTTAATCTTTGGAATGCTTCTTCAAACAATTATGTGCCACAATTAGAGCAACTCCAGCGTGGGAGCCCTCCCTCCAGGCTATTCACTATTTAATCCACCTAGTGAACAGTAACTGCCCTTAATGAACAGTAACTGCCTTTTGCATCTCCACCGTTGCACTTGAATAGCCCTAGCACTAGGCAATAAAATAATAGTCTTTTTTTATTTAAAAAATAATAGTATTTTTTTTATTTATAAAATAATAGTATTTTTTTTCACAAAACTTGTCTTAACAGTTGCATCTCCACCGTTGATTTCATTTGCTGCTGCTGCCTTTGTCTCTGCCGAAGTGGGTCGACGGAACCCTTTTGTCCTCCCCCATTGGCTTCCTCCGCCAAGCATGCATCCAATCTCACCCCAATTCCTCCCACCCTCTGCAGTGCCAAGCTATGGAGCTCTGCTTCAGTGTGGCTCTGGAGCGGTTGCTCACTGCCCAAAACATGAGTCCCGGCATGGAGCCCACCATCTCTAATGCTCTCATGGCCGCCTTGAAGCGAGCTCAGGCTCACCAGTGCCATGGCTGCCCCGAACAGCAGCAGCAACCTCCGTGGCCTTCAAAAAGCGTGGAGACGTCGTCCTGACGTCAGATTGCCTTCGGGCGCTCGGGCCGGCACGAATCGACGGGCCTAGCACTCAAGCCTGCTCGGGCTCCCTCGCCAGCCAACGCTGGACTTCCTCCCTCGAGCAATCCAGCCCTGTTGCGGAGCCCGTCCCTCGAGCAGGAGCTCCCGCTGGAGCTGCTCTTAGGTAAGGAAAAGCAAGACGGTGATGTGCTACAATTAAGGGAATTGGATCCTCTCCAAGGCAATGCCTTGGGATCCTACTGAGCGGACAACATGGGCTGTTGGATTTTGATTCAACGTCTACAAAGAGGGGGTCCCTCTAAAAGTTATAATAATTGTAGACGTTGGATCAAAATACAACGGCCCATGTTGTCCGGTCAGTAGAATCCCGAGGCATTGCCTCGCAGAGGATCCAATTCCACAATTAGGCAAGGAAGAGCAAGATGGTAACCTGCTTACATGTCTTCGGTGCTATTTAATTAGAACTGTCTTGTTCCATATTAATTTTGCTTAAAATCGGATATCAACTCTATACCTACTATTTCACTGTTGCTTCAAACCAGCTGCACGGAGAGATACCACCAGATGTCGGCATTACGCTTCCTAATCTCGAAGTATTTGCCGGTGGGGTCAACAAGTTCACCGGAACTATTCCACTATCATTGGCAAATGCTTCTAGACTGCAAGTGCTTGATTTTGCTATAAATGGTCTCACCGGGACACTCCCTGCTGAAAACCTTGCAACCTTGCAAAGCTTAGTTAGACTGAACTTTGATGAAAACAGACTAGCAAGGGGGATAACTGGTGGCAAGGATTTTCTTGGTCTCCTCGCTAATTGTACGAGTCTAGAGGTGTTGGGTCTTATGGGAAATTATTTTGGAGGAGAATTGCCCGGATCAGTAGCCAACCTTTCTACGCAGCTGAGAATTCTTACTTTGGGGTCAAATTTGATGCATGGCAGCATCCCCAATGACAGTGGAAATCTTGTAAATCTGATCAGTCTAGGACTGGAAGGAAACTTTTTGGGTGGTCGTGTCCCCGATGGAATTGGGAAGCTTCAGAAGTTACAGGGACTGCATTTGAATGTTAACAAATTTTCAGGGCGAATCCCTTCTTTAGGAAACTTGACGTCATTGACAAAGCTCTTCATGGAAGAGAACATGTTTCAGGGAAGCATACCTCCAAGCCTAGGAAACTGCCAAAATTTGCTGGTACTTAATCTTTCAAGTAACCGTCTAACCGGCAAGATACCTAAAGAGCTTATTGGACTTTCATCCCTTTCCATATCTTTGTCCATGTCGAACAATTCTTTGATTGGTTCGCTACCATCTGAAGTGGGAAAGTTGGTAAGTCTCGGAGAGCTAGATGTATCTAGAAATAAGTTAACAGGTCAAATCCCAGAAGCCTTGGGAAGTTGTACTAGTTTGGAGCGCCTTCACTTGGAAGGTAATGAATTTGAAGGAACCATTCCCCTATCCCTTACGAATTTAAGAGGCTTAGAAGAAATGGATATTTCACACAATAACTTATCTGGGCAGATTCCTTACTTTCTTAGCAAGTTTGGAGTTCTCAAGGAACTCGATCTTTCTCATAATAATTTTGAGGGTGAATTACCTAAAGAAGGGATATTCTCAAATGCAAGTGGCATCTTAATTCTTGGAAACGGGAAGCTCTGTGGTGGCATCCCACAGTTTCGTCTACCGGTATGCTCCATCAAAAGGCCCCGTTCATCTCGAGGACTACGAGGCCTAAAAGTGATCATCCCTATAGCTTGTTCTCTTCCGTTCATAATTGCTCTATCATATTATATTGCTGCTTGTTCCATGGCGAAAAGGTCGAGAGGAAAATCGGTTACTTCACGTCCTCATGAAGATTGGAAATCAGGGTTCTCGTACTCAGAACTTGTTCAAGCAACTAATGGGTTCTCTATAGACAATCTGATTGGTTCGGGAAGTTTTGGTTCTGTTTACAAGGGAGCAATCCCAAGTAATGGTGCAACAGTTGCTATTAAAGTGTTAAACCTTCAACAACGAGGAGCTTCAAAGAGCTTTATTGATGAATGCAAAGCTTTGAGAACTATAAGGCATCGTAATCTCCTCAAGATTGTAAATGCCTGCTCAAGTACTGATAATCAAGGTAATGACTTCAAAAGTCTAGTTGTGGAGTTCATGGAAAACGGAAGTCTAGACCACTGGCTGCATCGTGGAGACAAGATACTGAGTCTTATCCAAAGACTGAATATTGCCATTGATGTTGCTTCTGCCTTAGATTATCTACACAACCATTGTGAGATGTGCATTGTTCATTGTGATCTAAATCCAAGCAACATACTTCTTGATGAAGATATGGTTGCCCATGTTGGTGACTTTGGCTTAGCAAGGTTCCTCTTTCAAGCAGCGAATAATCCCACGACTCCCACCCCAAATCAAACTGTCTCAGTTGGGCTAAAGGGTTCCATAGGTTACATTCCTCCGGGTATTGTTTCTAAAGTCCTCGTTTTACTATTCCTAATAACTTATGTCTCTATTGATCAAAAAGATTTGCTGCTTTGTTATTTACTAGACAAAAGTATCTTCACAATTTTAAATAAGATATGAACTCTAAAGTTTTTCCTCAATACATGAACTGTAAAGTTTAATTGACTATGGAATCCTAATGTATGTATTGAAATGCAGAGTATGGCATGGGAAGCCAAGTTTCGATACTGGGAGACGTTTATAGTTATGGGATATTGTTGCTCGAAATGTTCATAGGAAAAAGTCCAACTCATGACATGTTCAAAGATGGTCTAAGCATTCACCAATTCACCGCCATGGCTTTGCCTGACCACGTCAATGACGTAGTTGAGCCCTCATTGCTTCTCAAAACAGATGACGAGGATGATGACAGTGACGAAGATGATGATGCATACAGCAATAAAATACAGGAAAGACCAATGGCCAGATACAAGGATCCCGGCCCGGACAAAGCAAAAGGATTGGAGGAATGCTTGAACTCGGTGATACAGATTGGGATCTCGTGCTCCGCAATATCACCAGGAGAGCGGATGCTCATGAATGTGGTTGTCAACAAAATGAATGCAATCAGAGACTCATATCTCAACTTAAGGACAGGTGGAAGAAGATGATGATGATGGTGATTGCAATGTGCAACACAGGCTAAGTTTTTCTACCCATTCCAACCTATATATAGCTTTATCC
The DNA here is from genome assembly GCF_019419815.1 of Pyrus x bretschneideri. Lineage (NCBI taxonomy): Eukaryota > Viridiplantae > Streptophyta > Magnoliopsida > Rosales > Rosaceae > Pyrus > Pyrus x bretschneideri. Next base: position 3,178,572 of record NW_025999402.1, read on the forward strand.
TTATGCAAGACATTATATTTTTATTTATGCATGTGACATCATGTAATGTTGAATCAGTATTTTATCTCAAATTTTCTCAACTGCTACTTGTTTGACACTTAATATATTTATATTTGTCTCTTTATAACCGAAGGGCTTCTAATTTGGCTACTTAAGAACATTCACTCTTGCATTTGAATTCCGTAGTTCAATTCCCCTCACCTCATACAAGGGAATACTTACCAGGTCATGAGGTAGCAGCAAAGTTGCACACCACCGCAAATAAGTGTTCCCGGTAAAATTACTGCAATTTGAGTAAAAGTAATCAACTCTTCAGTAAGAATTCGTATTTGATTTTCTTGAAAAGGAGGGAGAGAATTTGATCCGTCTGGGATTAAATTTAGCAAAAGATCCTTAAAGACCTTACTATTATTCCACTTTTCCACCGTTCTCATGTTTACATCAACTGCTCTTTTTTTTTTTTTTTTGGTAAAACATCAACCGCTCTTTCATTCAGAAAGAAAATTATTTCTTTAGCTTTTTGTATTTTCTTTATCTACGCCTATGATCAAACTTTAATCCCTTCCCTTTGGGCCACTCTGTACCAAAATAATAATAATAATTTTATTGTAGACTTGGATTTAGCTTAAAGAAAAATGCTAACGGGGTTCTCTCAAAAGTAACAGATTTCATCCCCAATTGTTAATTTTGTTCTCTCTTATCTATAGTCACCCCAAATTATAACTTCTCCAATCCCAAATACATAACATATCATAGAATATCGGCGTATAGCAGATGGCGCTATAACGCATTGACGGGAAACAATCATACTTATGCATCATCGTGCATATTCTCACTAATTCCTTTTCCCCTAATGACTAACTATTTAATCTACTAACACTATAATTTGTCAACAAAAAAAAAAGATATGCTTAATTATGAAAGATTTTATTGATTTATATACACTAAAAGAACTAAAGAATAAAGCAAATGCAAATTCGTTATCCTCGAGTTTCCAACCTAAACTCTATTGATATATTAATATAAGGGTGATGATATCCATACACACATTTTTACCTTATACACATCCCAGTTAATTTTTTGAAATTTAATCATCTTCAATTCATTTAGTTCAACAACGGAAAAAATAAAAAGAAGCATGTGAATAGCACAAATCCATATACAGAGGTTTTTAAAATATATTAATTATTGAAAAAGAACAAACATGATGACAAGGGACCAAACAATTGAATAATGAATGAAAACATTGTTGTTCATCACTCTCAAGTGATAGTGATACACATCACTTTATTTATCATCACTGAAAAGATTTAAATTTCAAGATTTGTGAAGTGAATAGACATAAATTTAAAAAATTAAAATAAGGGTTATTATACAAAACGATCCCTGAGATTTGCATGATCAATAGAAATGGTCCCTGAGATTGTCCACCATCCATGATTTTGGTCCTTCCAATACAAACTCTTTGGGTAATTTTCAAAGCTTTGTAACTCAATCGATTCTTAACCAAATTCGACCCATAATATATCAAAATGAAGATAAGAAAGTGTAGAACAAGATTATACATATTTGGAAGCCCAATGATTGCCAAAGATGGTCAGAAAATAGCCTGAAATGTGACTGATCCGTGAGAAACTGGAAAACTCGCCGGAAACTGAATAAACTTTAAACGTTCATAACTTCTTCAATACTCAACGAAATCGAGTGATTCGAAAATGAAAATCATACTTATCGACGAGACGAAGATAATGGTATTTTCTTTACTGCTAAATCGCTGTGGTTTGGCCGGAAAACTGCTCAAAAATGGTTAGCCACTTTCGAGCCGTTGTCCGACCAAACCACGGCGAGTTAACCTTCGAAAAATATACTATTCTCTTCATCTCGTCAAGAAGTATTATTTTCATCTGTGAATCACTCGATTTGGTTGAGTTTTGAAGAAGTTATGATCGTTTAAAATTTATCCGGTTTCTGGCGAGTTTTCCAGTTTTCCCGCGGACCAATCACCTTTCAGGCTATTTTCCGACCATCTTTGGTAACCATTGGGCTTCCAAATAGGTATAATCTTATTCTACACTTTCCTATCTTAATTTTGTTATATTATGGGTCGAATTTGGTTAAGAAACGATTGAGTTACAAAGTTTTGAAAATTGCCCAAAATCGTTTTTAACGGAATGACCAAAATCACGGTTGGTGGACAATCTCAGTGACCATTTCTATTGATTTTCAATCTCAAATATCATTTCTATTGATCATGCAAATCTCAAGGACCATTTTATATGATAACCCTTAAAATAATTACTATGGTGAGCAATACCACTAATGTATTTTAATGATCCCTACCTTATTGACCATTACTTCTGTATTTGTTTATTGCTTTCATTGCTCCAGCTGATGATATTCGTGAACCTATTTCTGAATCTTTATTTTATGAAAACAATATTGTTTCTGGTGCCAATATTTCTGCGTCTCCAGCTGTCGGTTTGCACATATAGCGTATATGAAAAACGGCTTCGGTGATGAGAAAAATGCACCCATAATTCATGGGTGGGTCGCCTGTCCACTAACAAACAATTTAAAGATGAAGATTAATAGCAGCAGTGGTACCAAACTTTCAGAAATTCAGATTTTTTATTTCTAGAAGACAAGAATGGAGAAAATCACAAATTTTTAGCTGCTGCAGACTGCAATCTGTTGAAGGCATGACTTTATATTCCCCTAGTTGATTCACAGAACAAGGCAACTCCAGTTATGAGTATTTCAATCAGGCACTAACTCTTCATTTAGGCCAGTTTTTCTATGCTCTTTGATTATTTCTGATAAGCTTCAACCCAAAATATTCCGATTTATGTTCTGGCAATTGAGTTGTCTTTTTTTTTTTTTATTGAAACATCAAATTCATCAATATATACATGAATATATATATATATATATATATAAGTGTTGTGGATAGGACTACTAACAAAAGCTTTCTTAGAACAATTTGCATAAATGAATATTTGAATGTGACTATCACATCATCACGTTGTTCGTATTATTTAACATATCTTATAGGGTAAATTATACTGTACCACCTCAGATTTGGTGTCTATTATAACCTCATACAACATCTTCAAAACATTTCATTTCATATCTCAAGTACTATTTATTTCAATATAATACATTCGTTACATTTTCTATCCATTGTTCCATTAAAAACTGAAGTGGCTGCAATATTTTTGCCACGTGACTAAAAAATTTTTTTTATAAATTTAAAAATAATTAATTAAAGAAAAATTTTTAAAATAATAATAAAACCCTAAAACCCATCTTCCCCAACCCACTTCTCCTCCACTCTCTTCACCTCTTGTCCCTTCTCTTCTCTCTCCCACTCCTCCCTCCTCACCTCACCGCCTCCTCCTTTCCCTCCCACTCCACCAAAACCACTCTCCAATTCCCTTCAACCCCCAAGCCCCTACCCTTACCCACCGCACCACCCACATCTGCCCCCTCACCACCATCGAAGCCCCAGAAAAGATCGAGAAGCTCGGCACCGACATCTCCAGCCTCACCCTCAAGGAAGCCCGCATCATCGTCAACTACCTCCAAGACAAGCTCGACGTCTCCGCTGCTGCCATCGCTTTAGCCGCCGCCGTGGCCGTTACGCCAGGAGCGGGCAAAGCCCCGCCATCGTGGAGGAGAAGACGAAGTTTGATGTGGAGGAGAAGGTGGAGAGAGGGAGGGTGGGGTAATTGACTAGGAGTTGTTTGGCATTGGGTCCAGATTTTTTAAGTTTTAATCTTCTACAAAAAATTGAATATTCTGGATTTTTGTTCTTGGGTTCGGATTCTAGAAAATTGGGGTTGGAAACCATTGAATTTTTGGAGTTATTTACTATTTGGTTGCCAAGAAAACGAGGGAAATTGATGGGAAAGCTAGGTAATCTGTTTTAGAACAAATCTGGGTACTCTAGGTGGGGTGGGGGTTTGCAGGGGAGGTGGGATGGGGGGTTTGGGTTGCGGGGAAGGGGAAGGGATAGGTTTCTGGGATTTTTTTTTTTTTTTTTTTTTAACCTTTCTTTAATTGATTATTTTTAAATGCATAAAAATTATTTTTTTTGCCACTTGGTACAAATGTAGCAGCCACGTCAGCTTTTAACGGATGAAAAATGTAACGGATGTATTATATAAAATAGTACTTGAGGTATGAAAATGAAATATTTTGAAGATATTGTATGATGTTGTATAAGTAGTAATATAATTGATATTTTTTTGTCAACTAGGACACTCAAAGCGAAGCTACACACGCGCAAGAAGCGTCAGCCGTCCCTCTGGTCGTTGGAAATCCCCATTAAGAATGAGGGTTTGGCTTCTCCGATCTTTTGAACCTGCCAAAATCTAGGGTTGATGAGCTACGCTGCTGGGTTTTAATTTTTTCAAGGGAAAAAAGACGACCTGATTTTGTTCAAAACAGACAGCGTTGTTTACTTTCTTTTTTTTCTTTTTGTCAAATGATGTGTTATAAAAATCAGGGATTTGTTAATGGAACAGTATGATTTGGTGGGCTCCTCTATTCTTTTTAATTTTTAGTTCGTTGTTGTGGGCTTTTTTTCCAACCGCTCTATGATTTAGTTGATTAAACGTCATTTCTCAGAGAAACCAGCCCACCGTTTCAGTTCTCTTCCCTCTCTCTCATTTGTTTTGATTAAAGAAAAACAAAAGGTTGATCTTTGTCACTGTTCTTTTTAAGAAAAAAGTTTGGCTGATTTAAAAAAAAAAAAAAAAGAGCTCCTGCTCTTGCCCAATAACAACTTCAAAAATGTCCTAAAAAGTTGAAAAATTAAAGCTGGAACAAACAATTTGGACGCTTTTCAAGTTGTTATCGGAACAATGTTCTAAAAATCGCTTTAGGCGGCCGTGTAGGCGCTGGAGACCTGATGCAATTTGAGGCAAATCGTTTATAGAAATCATGAGGGAGCTATGCGGTCGTCTAGACGCTTCCTAGGCGGTCTAGGTGCTCTAAGCGGTGCTAGGCGGCATGTCTAGGCGGATTGAATCTTGTCTTCCTCCACCGCTGGTTCTGCAACTTTTGTTTCAAACTCTCTTCTTCGACTCTATGCACAGTTTTTGTCATCGTCTTCTGCACTACTGTAAATCATGCTATCTGGTTTAAGCAGACTTGCATATGCAACTCAAGCTCTCGCTAAGCCAGACTTGAAGAAGAACGAAATTTACAGAGAAAAGAGGAGGAAGACGAAATAGAAAAGTAACCAAATAGGAGAGAAGATGTGAGATAGGAGGAAGAGGAAACGGAAAAAAAAAAAAAAAAAAAAGGGCTCTCCGTTTACAAAGTGTCAAAAAGATATTGTAATGTGCACCACTTTTCTGTATTTACTGCCACGTCCATCACTAACCTCTACCTTATCATTAAATATTATAATTGATTTTTTTAATATTTTTGGCAGTATTAAATCTTTGAAATGGGATTGGTACCTTGGGTAATATGAAAGAGTTCTTATGATCTGAGTTCCACCGATTGGAGTGATGTGGGAGAGGTGGAGGGCACGTGGGTTTTTTTTTATTTTTTTATTTTTTATGTTGTATTATTTTTTTTAAAACCAAACCATATTATATACTAAAAATCTTAAGTTACAAAATTACATACATATATATATATATATATATGTGTATTATTCTTTTTAAAAATTAACATATCTCAATATTTTGTTATATACAAGTAAAAGAGTCTGCGCTATGCCGCGGGTTTACAACTCTAGTTACACATAATTACAACAATGTTTCTAATTCTACTACTACCTATATACAATCATACTCACAATCCTATTTACACAAATACTAATCAGCATTTAAAACTATGTTAAATGGGGGGAGTTTTACCTTAGTACAAAACTTGATAAAATTAAACAAATCCCCATGTCATTGATTCTTCATTTTGACCCCCTGCTCTTATAAACTGGGCTAAATGTTGCACATAGACTGTCGATTTCCACTACAAAGAAGGGATTCTCCATCGTCACCACTATTGGTGTTCTCTTCATGTTTTCCTTTGCCCAGATAATGGAAATTCCAATTTTGAAGCCATTTTCTCACACTAAATAACAAAAAAAATAAATTTAAAAATTAGAGGAAAACAAAGAAAAGCATCTGATAACTTATATTTGGAGACAGAAAAATAAGCAAAACTCACCATAAAAAACCAAACTTTACCCAAGAAAACTCCAAAAAAACTAAAAAAAAAAAAACAATTGAAGAACGCATTTGATTTCACACATAATGCAGCAAAGGAAAGACAAAAAAGAAAAGAGTAAAGCCATCAACCTCAACCTTTCAATTTAAACTCCAAAACAATTAAACACAACCCCATTAAATCATTAATCTTACTATAACGACAAATTATTATGGCCAAACTTTTGGTGCCTATCAAAACCAAGTTTTCATATATATACAAAGCATCTATTTAACCAATGAATTGATGGAGGGCGAAAAAGAGAAACAAAAAAAAGGGCCATTATTCAATTATGTAGAGAATTACTTGATAAGTACAAAAGGTTTGAAAATTAAATTGACGTTAAAAAAAAATAAAAAGATAAAAAAAAAGAAAGAGATGAGATGGAGTGGAAATCACATACCAACATCAAGCTTAAAATTGTGGTGCTCATTTGTAGTGCTATCTGCAATTAGTCTTATCAGGAGATTCTACACTGGTTGATATCTCGGTCTTCTCCTTAGCTGCATATACATTGTAGACTTGGGTAGACGAGAAGCGAAAGAAAATAAAAATATAAGTTAAAGTTATAACTTAACTATCTATGTTGATTCATGTCCAACACATAATAACAATAGCAAATCATTTTTCATCTCGTGCACTGGTTTGTCATTGTCACTCAAATTCACAAATTCATTTACTCCAAATTTCTTAGGTATGACCAAGGTCTAAAATATTGCTAATATCGGAAATATCGGTAGTCCAAAAACACGGAAATTTCGATGGAAATATCAGGATATTATCGATATCGATAAAAATTGAATAAAAACCACGGAAATTGTAAGAAAAACTTGGAAATTTTTATTGAAACTTTGTAGGATGTTTATTTAGTAATTATCTATTAGTTTATCACAAAAAATTGGAAGGAAATGCATTGCATGATGGATTTAACTGATTTAAGTTGATTATATAGCAAGTTGGCAAACATTGTGAGTGTAGAAAATATGTAGTAATTAATGAAAGAAGTTTAAACACACCATAATCATTTATATATAATGAATTAGTACAATATTTTACACTTTATACATTGCATGGTAAGATACATGAGTGACTTAGTACCACATAGAGTTCCTATAAGGTTCAAAATTTTCACTATCTTCATCATCTCTATGTGTAGAGTAAGTGTATTGAGAAGAGTAGTCATCAAATGATAAATCCCCAAAATAGTTTTGAATGTAATTGTTAAGATGCCATCCATATGGATTCGAGATTGGTTGACGTTGTCCATAAGCAAAATCATTTGAAGATTGAGTCTCAGATTCTTTCCATGAGTTGCTCGATTCCATCCCAACAGGAATGGGATATGAAGGGTAGGGAAATGGTTGGTTATGAGTATAACCATAGTTACTACTTCTCACTCCAACAAAGTCCGAAGTTGTAGATAACGAGTCATCTTCTTAACTTAACAAAGTCTCCTTGCCTCTTTCTCTACGAATATAGTCCTTCCCTATGGCACCAATTCCTGGTCCTGCCCGCCTACTGCCATGGTCCTCATCTTGTGTTGCATGCGTGAAGTTTACCTCACTAGTGAAGGGGCTAATAAATCCGGGAGGTGGTCCAACATAGTTTCCATATCCACCACTACCTCCAGCTCCACTATATCCTTCATCATTCCCACCTCCGGTGGTATGTGAGTCTCCTGATCTTGTACTAGAGCTATCATTAGTATCAGCAAGATCTTGTGGTTGTGTAGGATTGTAAGAAGGTGGAATTCCAGTGTTTCTTGGTCTGGGCACAAAAGTTCTTCGAAAGAGTCAGCGTTGCTAGATCCTACCTCCTCCTCTAATACTATTTCTACATTTATCCCTTCATTACGTGCTTCTTCAGCAACTCTTAGAGCTGGGTTGCTTTCATCATCATCTAAATGAAGAGGTCTAATCCATTGATAAAGTTGGTTACCCTCTGTATCATCATCTTCAGCAACAATATCAAACATCTAGTGGGTCACCACGGTCGACATGATCTATCTCTGCTTCCTTATTTCGAATTTGAAGCTTCATATTGTAGTAGCAATAATCTAATTTTTCCAACCTACTATGAGCCAACCTATTTCTTTGCTTTGTGTGTATAAGTGCAAATGTACTCCAATTTCTTTCACAAGCAAATGAGGAAGCTGTTTGTGATAATATTTTGATTGCTAACTTTCTCACAGTTGGTGCATCAGTCCCATACATGATCCACCATTCAGCTATAATGAAAAACAATGTTGATAAGCCTAATAACTCCAACAAATTCTATTATAAACTGATAGTGAAATATGTTTACACTCACTAGGAGACATTTTTGTTCGAGTAGCAACTGATGTTGGTTCTCCAAAAGTTCTTCTTGCATCTTTAAACCATGTTAGTTGAATTCAATAAATCGTGTTAGTTTAATCCAACAATGTAATTATTATAATTTAAGTAATTGTGTATCGTATTTTCAAATTGGCCAACTGCTGGTGATGCAGGGTCTAATTTAGAGTATACATTAGAGCAAGCCCAGCGTGGGCTATTGCTCGGGGGACAGGGGATAGAACAAGGGCCCGAGGCCCAATGGATCAGCTCCAGCGTGGGCTAGCCCAGGTGAAGGTGGAGGCCCAAGCTCCGGGCCCGTGGGGAATTGCCAGCCCGAGAGCCTGAGGCTATGTGACGTCAACGCTGACGTCAGCCTGGCGTCAGCTCAATATTTAATTTTTTTTGTGTCAGGCGCATGCACCCCACTCTCGCATAGGGGCGCGTCGCCGACACAAAATCAGAAAAGAAAAAAAAAAAAAAAAACTTTGTCAGTTACCGTTGGGAAGCCACGTGGCTTCCCACTGTCCGTTAGATCTCAACGGTTACTTAATTTGGACCGTTCGATCTGAGATCAACGGTGGATATTAATATTCTTTATAAATAAAAAAAATAAAAGAAAAAATAGTTTTACAATTAAGAAAAGTTACCGTTGTGACACGTGGCACAATCTGTAGTGTTGGAATTCAAATTTTTTTATATCCAACGGCAGAGATTAATTAATTGAATAAAAATTTTAAAAAAATTGTAAAAAATTCAAAAAAATTCAAAAAAAAAAAATCTGAAAACTCTGAAAAAAATTGTTTTACTTTTCTATAAATACCTTCTCATTATCATCTACCTTACACAACAATTTCATATTTTCTCAACTACTTTCAATCACATTCCTTTCTTTGTCTCAAAGTTTGAATCCATTTTTTTCAACAAAATGACCACTGGTGCAGATACGAATTGGTCGCTTATTGAAGATGTTACGTTGTGTACTAGCTGGGTTGAAGTTACTCATAGTTCGCTTATAGGTAATGAGATGCAGTTGCGAGAAATGTGGAGTCTTATTCATACCAATTATCTTGAGAAAATTGGTGGGCAAAGAACCAAAGAATCAATGTCCAGTCGTTGGAAATTACTTAGCCAATCGTTTAGTACGTGGAGAGACGCCTTGGCACAAGCTAGTAGTAATATTCGAAGTGGGGAAAATTACTCGGATCAGGTAACAATATATTATTTATTTGATACCCAAATTTACATTATAATTATTTGTTTGTATTATTTATTTGTTACCTACATAATTTATTATTTATTGTTTGTATTATTTATTTGTTACCTACTTACATTATAGTTATGTTGTTTGTATTATTTATTTGTTACTTATTTTCATTATAATTATTTATTTGTTACTTATTTTCATTATAATTATTTATTTGTATTATTTATTTGTTACTTATTTTCATTGTGTAGGAACTTCAAGTACAAGCTTGGTATGCTGCCAAAACCAAAAGCAAAAATATCATTCAACCGGTGGGAATGTTGGAATATTGTCAAAGATTGTCCTAAATTTAGAGTTGTGACAGTCGGCCCAGAAGTGCACATGAACAACATCTCTCTACACTCTACACCCGATCATGTTCATGAAGATGATGCAGAAGAAGTGCTCGAAACGCGCCTCCCTGAACAAGCGTCGGGTTCGACCCGTTATCCAATTAGGCCTCAAGGTAAGAAGGCTTCAAAGAGAAAAGGGAGTGCTTCCAAGAATGATTATGCAAAGTTCATGGAAGAACTTACTCGCCAAGGTGAATTGACTTTGGCGAGGGAATTGGCGAAATATAAGGCTGATAAGGCTAGAGAGGACCCAAAAGTAGCAGCTGTTAAGAGAGAATTTCATGCTAATGAGAGAGAACGAGAGCTACTTAGGCAAGAAAGGGAACATGTTAGAGAAGAAAGATGGGCTCAACAAGATCGTGAGATTATGAACACGCCTTTAGAAGGGAAGTCTCCAAATTCTAAATTTTTTTGGAAGTCAGAGAAAGCGGACGTGGTGCGAAGGAGGCTTGCAAGAGAAGCGATAGCAAGCCAAGGTGGTTCTAGCACCACAAGAGAAGATCATCATAGCACCACAAATTGGTTAAGTGATGATGAATAGAGTACTTTTTGTAATCGGAGCCCATAATTTTCCAATCACTTTGGGTTGTAATTTATTATTTATTGTTTGTATTATTTATGTTGTTTCCAATTTATTGAATATTTATTCAAATTAATTTGGTAAGTTATTTATACTAAGAGAATATTTATTGAAATGACAAAAACACACCAAATAAAATTACATAAGCATACAGAATAATTAAAAACTCACTAAAAAAAATTACATAAACATACCAAATAATAAAACACACCAAATAAAATAACATAAACATACCAAATTCAAAAAAACACACTAAATGAACTTAATTATCTTCAGTTTGTTTCAATGCCCACTGGTGCTCTATCAAGTCAATTTGTCGGGCATTGTGCATGTCTGGCATTTGAAATGCAGTATATCGTTGAATGAGCCTTTCATTGTAACGTCCATCTCTTTGTAATAGCTCATGTTGCACAGGCTCATAGGTGGCGTCATGAGCACAATATATACGTGTTCTTGAATTGTTCATCGTGTTTGGTTCATATTCATCAACGGCTTCATAATCGTACTCATCTTCCACAATCATGTTGTGAAGAATGATGCACATCATCATGATGGATCGAAGCGACTCTACATCAAACAATCTGGCAGCATCCCTGATGATCACCCAGCGAGCTTGGAGGATACCGAAACAACGCTCCACATCCTTCCTGCACCCCTCTTGACAGCTTGCAAAGTGTTTTTCCTTTGCACTCCGCGGACGTGGCACTATTTTGACAAATGTTGACCATCGCGGGTAAATGCCGTCAGCTAGGTAGTATGGCCCGTTGTACATACGTCGGTTGACCTCATACGTAACTTTTGGTGCCTTTCCTTACAGGACATCGTTGAATATTGGGGATTGGGCAAGGATGTTGATGTCATTTTGAGCTCCCGGGACCTCGAAAAAGGCGTGCCAAATCCATGTATCAAAAGATGCCACCGCCTCCAGAATGATACTTTTTGCTCCTTTTCTGTCCCCGTAAGCGCCTTGCCATGCACTTGGACAGTTTTTCCACGTCCAGTGCATACAATCAATGCTTCTAATCATCCCAGGAAAGCCACGCATCTCCGCCTTCTTCAACAGCGTTCCAAGTCCATGTGTGTCGGTTTGCGGGGTACTCAGCTGTGTAGATAGATTCGATTGCTCCGCAAAACCTCATCAGGGACTCAAGAATGGTTGATTTCCCCATCCTCGTTATCTCATCGACTTGGTCTGCAGATGCTCCATATGCAAGCATCTGCAAGGCAGCAGTAATTTTTTGCTCTGGCAGTAGACCCATAGCACCAAAAGCATCTTTCTTTTGCACAAAGTAAGAATCATGGTTGCAAACAACAATCATGATTTTGTTGAACAAATGTCGTTCCATTCTAAAACGACGTCTAAAGTGCGTATCAGGGAATGCACTATTAGGAACAAAATAATCATCCAAGAGTTCCATACCTCGTCGTTGCATGCTTCTATCAAGGTTTCCGGAACGGCTGGACCTGCAGATCTGAGCCGTAGTTTGGATGACTCGACGGGAATGTGAGGTTCTGCCCATTCATACTTCGTCATATCTCCTTCTACGCTCATCATCCTCTTACCTCTCATTGTTTGCCCCTGGTGATTGAACATTACTTCTGATTGGTTAAACAATTCTTCCTCTTCCTGATCGAGTTCCCACATCATCCTTGAGGAAGAAGAAGACATTGTAAGAAAGAAGCATAAACTATGAATAATGATACAAATTTTTGTGAAGAAGGAAGCAGAAACTATGAATAATGATAGAGATCTTGAGAAAATTGGTGTGAGATTTGTGAGGATGGATGGTGGATTATATAGAAGATTCAGAAAGGATTAAGTTGTACATAATGCCACGTGGGATGCTGTCATTCGTTAAAAATCTGATGGAAATCTATCCTCAAAGATTGTGAACAGATTATGACACGTGGCATGCCGTCATTCGTTAAAAATCTGATGGAAATCTATCCTCAAGGATTGTGAACAGATTATAACACGTGGCGCGACGTAATTGGTTAATAATCTTATCAGAAATCCATCACCAATAATTGTATTTTCGGATAATGACACGTGGCATAACGAGTACGATTTAAAAATTTATCGGATATTACAATTAAAATTATTTAATAATACTTCGGATAATGACACATGGCGCAACGAGAACGATAAAAAATCTTATCCGATATTACAATTAAAATTATTTTGTATTATTTTATAAATAAATAAAATACTAATATTTTATTGCCAATTGCCAAGGGTATTGAAGTGTAACGGTGGAGATGCAAATGCTATTGCCAGGGCTATTACTGTTCATTAAGGGCAGTTACTGTTCATTAGGTGGATTGAATAGTGCATTGCCTGGGGGGAGGGCTCCAATGCTGGAGTTGCTCTTATGTACAACACGTATAAGGGTACCATCATCTCCAACACCGGGTCTGTATTGGTATCGAGGATTCAAATAATATGCTATTCAAAGAAACACATACTCTAATAAGAGAAATAATACTTATGCAACTAAAGAAATGAATTGCAAATTATGACATAATTTATACCTGCTGCATGCAAATCGTGGTATAATGTTTTGGCCCAATCGTCACTAGTGAATAGTTGCTTCAACCTTACTTTCTTCTTAAGTAGGCTGTCCAATGCAATATAGTTGGTGGCGAATCGAGTGGTAACTGGACAAATAATTTCTCCTTTGCAAAATTCACGCATCTTTGCCAACAACCAACCGTGATTGTAAATATAATTTGTGATCATTCTAGCTCTTTTTACGACATTAGCAATATTCTCTTTCTTCCCCATTGCCTTAAACATGAGATCAATACAATGTGCTACACATGATGTCCAAAACACATTATGATGCTTCATTAACTTTTTTCCAGCTTTGACAAATGCAGAACTGTTGTCGGTCATGACTTGGACAACATTATGCTCTCCCACCTCCATGATTACATCCCTCAATAATTTGTAAATATACTTGTAGTTCTTTATATGGTCTGAAGCATCAACGGACTTCAAAAAAATTATCTTTCCCTTGGAGTATACCATGAAGTTTATGATAGACAATCTGGTTGGGCCAGTCCATCCGTCACACATGATTGTGCAACCATTAGTTTCCCACTTTGACCTCAACTTGTTAACATACTCGCCAATGTCTTTATACTCCATTTCCAAATATTTGTTTCTTACCTCATAGGGAGTGGGAGGTTATACTCCAACACCGGCATGTTGACATCCCAATACCATATTTTTGAAATGATGTGATGATGCCTTCTCAGCAGGGACATTTTCATAGATAAAGAACTTGCTAATTAGATGCCCCATTTCCTCCTTCATATTACCTCCAGTGAAATAACTTCAAACACTTTTTTGACGTGCTTTGGATAACTTATATAAACTTAGGGCTATTGGTGGTGTTGGTTGTGATTCTCTAACACTTGCTCCCCGTCTCATTTGTGCACCACCACTTGTCCCGGAACCTTGTGCTCTATTAGGAATTTTATGAAGGTGTTCTCTTTCCCATGCTGACTGTTTGGAGACACGTAATGCTTGTTTGAAATTGCGTCGTTCTTCAAGTCCTATGTCATCATCACATTTGTCCTCATCGTCATCATCATCATTGTCAACTACTTGGCCAATGACTTCTCCTCGTAGCCCAACTCGAATATTTTCCATTCCATGTGTTTTCTTTTCCTTCTGGTGTTTTTTATTTTTTAATAATGTGGTGATGAATGCCTTCACTTATGGGGGTACATTATCTCATCGTTGGACATTATTTCCTGGATCTAATCCACTAAGATGGTACTTAAGTCATGTCACTCCGCCACTCTTCATTACCCGACCACAATATTTGCAAATTGTGCCATGTTTGTTTCCGTCTATTGGGTCTCCATGTTCCTAAGCTGGATCACGTTTAGTAACTCCACTAGACATCTTAAACGTACCTATATTTATTTTTCATGGAAATTAGGCAATTATTTTTTGGCCAAAAAATATAGTAGTGATGACGGTTATATAAGGGAACCTAAATAATAAAGTTATTCTACAGAAGAAATACGAAGTAAAAAAAATGATTGTAAGAATTTAAGTAATTATAAAAATAATATGGAATAATAAAACCTAATATTAATGAATAATAATCCAATTTGATAATAATCCAATTTAATAATAATTCAATTTAATGAATAATCCAATTTGATAATAATCCAATTTAATGAATAATAATCCAATTTGATAATAAAACCTAATATTAATAAAATAATAAAATAATAAATAACATTAAACATATTAAAATTATCCTAGGGAATAATTATACAACATTACTTAATTACTTCAAAGAATTAACATGCAAGTATTATTTGGTTCTTAGATCACATGTACGAGTCCACACAAATTTTTTTGTTGTTGTATAAATTGCAATAATATAAATATAAGTTTGTAAACTTGCCTTAAATATGGAACCCTTTGTGTTGAAGCTCTAAAAGGGCTCTGGAAAGGCTTTGAAAGGGCTAAGGGAAGAAGAAGAAACGAAAAGGTGTAATAGAGGTGTGATGATCTGATACTCTGAATGTGAAAGAGTTGGAAGTGGCACACAGTTTTGAGTATGAAACCAACCACCACTACTTTTTGTTTTGTCAAAAGTTGTCAAAAGTTTCAAAAGTTGGCACGTTTGGGGGATTTATATTATATATATTATGTAACTTATCATAACACACACACACACTGACACACACATACACACACCGACACACACACTGAATTATTATGTTTATTTTATCGATGCTATCCCGATATTACCAATATTATCCCGATATTACTGATATTACCGATATTATCCCGATATATTAACAAACATAAGATGGATATGTGTGCAAATATCCCCATCTCAAAAAAACGATATTATCGGCGAAATATCGATATTTAAGACCATGGTTATGACCAGGAAAAGAATGTTTAAGCAAAAATATGTTTATGTGTTTTTCCACTAAACTACCTTTTAAACCAAATCCACCGACTCCACCCCAATACTCAATTGCGCCCCAAAAATTCTTGCACCTTTAGTAGCCTAGATCATGCATGTATCAGTATAAATACGGAAAAGAAAATAAACGCAATTTATTAGAACAAAGAATTTGGGATCAACAAAGTTTCTCCAAATTTACAGTGAGGCCAATAAACAGCAACTGAGGATAATTTTTCGTCTAGCTACATTCAGAGGGGCACCCAAACCTAATATTAAAAAACAAAATATCCAGTATAATGCAAACGAATCAATATGTAGTATCAATTTAGGTTGCATAATTCAAGGCTCTAAAGCATTGAGAAGGACACTAAACTTGTCGGTATGGCACAACTGAGGATTCAAACTTTGTCCAACTGAGCAAGGGGCTTAATTTTGGAAAGACGGCCAGAATGAACACCAATGTATTCACTCGAAGTAAATGTGCCTAGAAAACTCTACTCATAGTTTACAAATCTGCAATTCTCAAAGGTTAATCATATAAAATCACATACACACGCAGACACACACGTATATGTATATATTATGTATATTATATGTATGTAGTAGCTATTATTGCTGACCTTCAGCAGAAGTAGAGTTCAGTGTGATAAACTGAGGTATATTTGACCTTTACCCTCATTTCCATGGCCTTAGGTGAAGCAAACTTCACCCTTTCCATCACCAATGGCTTCCCTGCCTCCTATGCAACTGCTGTTGCAAAATCTACAACACAAAAATCCCAAATTGAGGAGTATTAAATCTCTATCCTCAAATATCCTTTGAAAGACATGCAAAATGAAGAACAATGGACCTAGCGGGCAAAGAAGCTGATTGGTGTTCATAAAAATGATATTTTAGTTTTAATTACCTTGTATTTGATAAGAGGTTCAAAACTCTCTTCAATTTCTTTTGGTTCTGGTTTGGCTTCAGGCCTAGCCTCCTTTGTCGCCATTGACAAAAGATGGGCTCTTTGGAATAGAAGTGGACGTGAATGGAGCTTGATATGATCTAATTATGAAAACATATACTAAGCAAACAACAATTTTTACATATTTTCTCGACAACCAAACAACAATTTTGTCGCCGGTGTTCAGACAGAAATAATTCGCCGGAATTTGAAGACCGAACCCCTAAAACCTTAACACTTGATATCGATTCGATTAAGTGTCGATGGAACAGGATCCCACATATTTCAGAATGCTGCTACACTTGACAGCAAGGCAAAATGGCAAAGTTGAAAAAAAGGGAAAAAACAGGGGCTAAAATCGGAACAACATTGTGCTTATAAATAGTGTTTCGGTTCATTTTCTCTTTTAGTGTATATATATCATTTATATTAAATTTATTAAATCCGTCTAGTCCGCCTAACCATCCGCCTAGGTTCTACCTAGTTAGTCGCCTAGGTGCTAGACTCTAGTCCGCTGCCCAACTAGTGCCTAGCGTTTTTTAGAATCATGTTATTCGGTGAGAGCATGAGCTCCTTTATTATTTTAAACCGCTAAGCTTTGTTCCTTTTTTAATTCTTGTTATTATTTCTAGAGTTTTAAATTATTTTCTCTTATTTTCTTTTAAACTTGAGAGATGTTGACTTTGAGTACTTGTTTCATGATGTACAAAAAATTTGTGAGGAAATGATGTAAATGACTTTAAGACCGTTTTCTGCTATGAATATTGTCAAAACATCATTGCATACAAAATAGGAGATCAATGATTGAGCGATAGCTTTGTTCTTAACATTGAAAGAATTTTTTTGTTTTTATTGATAATGAGCCTATTATGTAGCGTTTTCTGATATGAAACCCCGTCGGTAACCATTGTAACTTGTTTATATTGATAAATTATGAATAACATTAATATTGTCTAATATCTAAAAGAATTTGGTTGTCTAAATTTTTTTGAAACCTTTTTCACGTTTAAATTTTGCAATCCCAAATAATTTCTAGCTTCGTCACTAATGACACTTCACCTTCTTGACTCTGTGTTATATGATTTTTTTTTTTTTTTTTTCTGTATCTTGACTAGTAGTCTGTGTTATATGATTTTTTTAGCTGTATTTCGAACAGGATGAAGCGTTCGTGAAGTCAGTCATCATGATCGACTGCTCTAATACCATCTCAGAAATAATGGGTTTGTGGTCAATTGTCTGTATATTCCTTTGTCTCCCTTAAGACCTCTTTACATCACAATCTATACATCTAATATCTAAAGACTCTATAATTTGGGCGGCTAGTATTAACTACATTTCCCACCCCACTTGACAATATTTATAATAGGTAGTAACTGATGTTGACAATATCCATGTTGGCAGATAGCAACTGTTGTCAACATCAGCAGCCCCTTTTGACCAAAAAAAAAAGCACCCAGTTGGCAGATAGCAACTGATGTTGAATATTTATAATAGGTAGTAACTGATGTTGACAATATCCATGTTGGCAGATAGCAACTGTTGTCAACATCAGCAGCCCCTTTTGACCAAAAAAAAAAAAAAAGCACCCAGTTGGCAGATAGCAACTGTTGTCAACATCAGCAGCCCTTTTGACCAAAAAAAAAAAAAAAGCACCCAGTATTATAAATAGATCAAAGTTAGAGAGATAACATTTTAATGCTAGGTGCGAGATAGATGTAATATGTCACACTAAAATATAGCACAATAGAATAACAAATAGAGACAGAGGAATAGATGATGTTACTGATATTTTTCTCTCGTTTTCTTTCTTCTTATCTTTTCTGTAACTTGAAAACATATGGAGTGCTCTATTTATAGAGCAACTCCAAACTAATGCAGTTAATGCATTTTGAAACTTATGGCACTTCCTTTGACAATACAATTTCTATGTATTTACATATTCAACTTTTACTTTGCATGGGCATTGAAAACTTCTACCTATGCTGAAAACAACTTCTGCTAATATACTGTGGGCATTCAATACCCACCAGACTTTTCAACACCCAGAATAAATCAGTGGATCACGCTTATCTTATCGTAATCAACCGACGAACAATTTAAGATCAAGATTAATAGCAGCAGTGGTACCCAGCTTTCAGAAACTCAGATTTTTTATTTCTAGCAAACAAGAACGGAGAAAATCACAAATTTATAGCTGCTGCAGACTGCAAAATGTTGAAGGCATGATCTCCCTTCCCCCAGCTGAGTATTTCAATCAGGCACTAACTCATCACTTAGGTCAGTTTTTCTATGATCTTTGATTATTTCTGATAAATTTCAACTAAAACAATTTTGATATATTTTCGGGCAATTGAATTTCGGTGCATTGTTGACGATTGTTTGTCTTTAATATAATACATGAATATATGAAAGTGTTGTGGTTAGGACTACTAACACTAGTTTTTCTTAGAACATTTTGCACATTAAATATTTGAATGTGACTATCACATCGTCACGTTGTTCATATTAACTAACATACTATATTAATCGTTTACAATAAAAGTAGACAACATGATTGATATTTCATGATCTCTCGGCTATGACACTTCACCTTCTTGACTAGTTCTGCAGATGCAAGAAATACGCATATAAGTCTTAATTGCTTCTCGACTAGAAATCTAATCTCCACAATCCAATTGAAACAAAATCTACATTCATATTCAACCAAATCACTATAATCATTTTTTCGCATCATAGAATAACCCTACAATTAGTCTAGTCCTTGCGAAATTTTCGAAAGCAATTAGAACTGGGAAATGAGATCTAAATTTTCTGTCTCACAAGTTTTCCTAACGCCGTATAGGACGTGAATGCTGGTCTTTGTTGAATTCCTCTCCATGACTCTGTCCTAATCATGTATACAAACTTGGTTGCTGTTTTTTTATCTGTATTTCAAACAGGATGAAGCATTCATCTATGCACGATGGGAGGCAGATTTTGTCTAAATTCCTTCTTGGGTTCATTCTTTTATACATGAGCAATGGTCTGGAATCTGCAGCACTGTCAAGCAGTACTTTCGGAAATGAATCCGACAGACTGGCACTGCTAGACTTCAAGAAAATGATCACTGAAGATCCTCAAAATATCATGAGCTCATGGAATGATTCCACCGATTTCTGTGGCTGGAGAGGTGTTACATGTAACAATTCCAACAAAAGAGTCCTGACATTGAAGTTGAATTCTCAAAATTTAGTAGGCTCCTTACCCCCTTCTATTGGAAACCTCACTTATCTTACTGGGATTAACCTTACAAGCAACGGCTTCCATGGTGAAATTCCGCAAGAAATCGGTCGATTAAGAAGCTTGGAATATCTCAACCTGTCTTACAATTCCTTCGGCGGAAAAATTCCAACCAATATGTCTACTTGTACCCAACTAAAAGTGCTCAGTATTTATTCCAACAAGCTTACTGGGTCGATTCCTGACCAACTCAGCTTGTTGTTGAACTTAAATCATCTATGGGTTGATTACAACAGTCTCCCCGGAACCATCCCTTATTGGGTAGGAAACTTTTCTTATTTGAAAACTGTTTATCTTGGCAGCAACAATTTACAGGGAATCATACCTAAGGAACTCGGGCGTCTAACAAGCTTGGAGAGATTCTCACTTCAGGCGAATAATTTATCTGGTACGGTCCCTTCTTCAATCTATAATATTTCTTCCATATACCTTTTCGATGTTACTGAGAACCAGCTGCAAGGAGAGATACCACCAAATGTCGGCAATACTCTTCCTAATCTCATAGGGTTTTTCGCTGGTGCCAACAAGTTCACAGGGCGTGTTCCTGTCTCATTTCACCTGGAAATGCTTCTAGACTTGAGAGGCTTGATGTGTTCAGAAATTCTCTCACTGGGGCACTCCACGGTGAAAATCTTGGAAGCTTACGGAGCTTAGTTTTGCTAAACTTTGAAAAAATAGACTAGGAAGTGGAAAACCCGATGACTTGAATTTTCTTACTTTCTTGGCTAATTGTACTCGTTTGGAGAGTTTAGGTCTTTATGGTAATCGTTTTGGAGGAGAGCTGCCAGGATCGATAGCCAATCTAGTCAACCCAACTAATTACTCTTACTCTGGGGGATAATATGATACATGGAGTCATCCCTGAGGGTATTGGAAATCTTGTAAACTTGACAGCCCTAGTACTAGAACATAACAATTTTGGTGGTACTGTCCCTAATACAATTGGGAAGCTTCAGAAATTAGTGGAGTTGTATCTGAATAGTAACAAACTTTCTGGGCCAATTCCTTCCTCCCTGGGTAACTTGTCTGCGTTGACAAACCTCTACTTGGACTGGAATATGTTCGAGGGAAGCATCCCTCCAAGTCTTGCCAACTGCCAATTTCTACTGATAATTCACCTTTCTCATAACAATCTATCTGGTTCCCTACCTAAACAGCCGCTTGCGCTTTCATCCCTTTCCATTTCTTTGAACATGTCTCACAATTCTTTGACTGGTTCGCTACCATCCGAAGTGGGTGATTTGGTAAATCTCGCAGAGCTAGATGTATAAGAAAACAAGTTATCAGGTGAAATCCACAAACTCTTGGTAGTTGTATAATGTTGGTGCGCCTGCGTTTAGAAGGTAATAAATTTGAGGGAATAATTCCTTAATCTCTTAAAAATTTAAGAAGCTTGGAAGAAATAGATATTTTGGGCAATAACTTATCTTGGCAGCTTCCTGAATTTCTAGGCAAGTTTACATTACTTGAGAAACTTAATCTTTCTCATAATAATTTTGATGGGGAATTACCTAAAGAAGGGATATTTTTTAACGCAG
Organism: Pyrus x bretschneideri; assembly: GCF_019419815.1. Classification (NCBI taxonomy): domain Eukaryota; kingdom Viridiplantae; phylum Streptophyta; class Magnoliopsida; order Rosales; family Rosaceae; genus Pyrus; species Pyrus x bretschneideri. Next base: position 3,199,994 of record NW_025999402.1, read on the forward strand.
GTTGCGTGTCAGTTCTTGGAAATGATAAGCTCTGTGGTGGCATCCCACAATTAATCTAACTGCATGCTCCGACAAAAAGCCCCATTCAACTCGAGGACTACTTGCCCTGAAAGTAGTCATCCCTATAGCTTCTTCTCTTGCACTCATAATTGCTCTATCATGCTTTATTGCTGCTTGTTCAATGGTGAAAAGGTCAAGACGCAAACCTGTGACTTTACGCTCTTATGAGGACTGGAAATCAAGTCTCTCATACTATGAACTCTTTCAATCAACTAAAGGTTTCTCTATGGACAATCTGATTGGTTCGGGAAGTTTTGGTTCTGTTTACAAAGGAGTACCGTCAAGTGATGCAGCAATAGTTGCCGTTAAGGTATTGAACCTTCAACAACCAGGAGCTTCCAAGAGTTTTATTGATGAATGCAAAACTCTGAAAAGTATAAGGCACCGTAATCTCCTCAAGATCATAACTGCATGCTCAAGCATTGACAATCAAGGTAATGACTTCAAAAGTCTAGTTTTTGAGTTCATGGAAAATGGAAGTCTAGATCCGTGGATTCATCCCAAAAATGATGAGCAATCTCAAACAAAGAGAATATTGAGCCTTACCGAAAGACTAGATATTGCAATTGATGTTGCTTCTGCATTAGATTATCTACACTACCAATGTGAAACGCCTATTGTTCACTGTGATCTAAAGCCAAGCAATGTGCTTCTTGATGAAGACATGGTAGCCCATGTTGGTGACTTAGGATTAGCAAGGTTCCTTTTGGAAGCTTCAAATTCGAACAATCTTACCGCAAGTCAAACAATGTCAGCAGGTCTAAAGGATAGGCTACATTCCTCCAGGTATGAGTTTCTATCATTTTCTTTATTGAGCCAACTCTGAAACAAGACCTAAATCCAAAAGGTCATTTGACTATGGCATTCTTTTGTGTATTCATTGGCAGAGTATGGCATGGGAGACCAAGTTTCTATACTCGGAGATACTTATAGCTACGGGATACTGCTACTAGAAATGTTCACAGGGAAAAGCCCTACCGATGACGTGTTTATAGATGGTCAAAGCATTCACCGTTTCACAGCCATGGCGTTGCCAGACCATGTCATGGACGTTGTTGACCGTTCATTGCTCCTTGAAATATATGATCCGGATGCTGATGATGAAGAATACAAAATACAAGAAGGACCAATTACAAAATATCAAGATCGGAGCTCAGCCCAAGTGAAAAGATTGGAGGAGTGCTTGGTTTCTGTGATGGAAATAGGGCTCGCATGCTCTTCAATATCGCCCAAAGAGCGGATGCCAATGAATGTTGTTGTTAACAAACTGAAGGCAATTAGAGAATCATACCTCAATCGAAGACGAACACGCTACTGATGCTCAAGTATGTTGCCTAATTTAAACATGTATCCCCATATATCTGCAAGCTATTCTTCCACAGTTCGTTATACGTCAGCTCTAATTTTCTTTCGAAATGTCTTTTAATTTAAAACCAATCTGCTTCGTATTAGAAGGCATTGCTGTCGTGTGTTTTTTTGTTTCTTCTCTTGCTTTGTACATTACACGTTATATATTCAGTTCAAGCAGACGATGTGAGCTTCTGAATTTTTATGTCTATCTTTTGTAAACATATTCGTTAGTTGGTCCCGAGCTCGATCTTCTTTCCCCACTGAATATATCGCTTGTTAACTTTCTGTAAACCTCAAAATCAGTTGCAACTTTCCATTCAAACTTGCTTCTTTAGGTATTGAATTCCCGAATATTTGAGACATTTGGATTAAGATGGTAGAGTCTAGCCCATACTATTTATTCAAGATTTAGAAATTTAGTCACGCGCGAAACCCTGTCTAGAACTCCAAAAAATGCGCAAATTCTTTATTACTATGCTAATCTCATTTCTTGCACACACACCCTTGTTTTCTCCTTCAATAAAGTTCTCTGTAACTTACGTCACATTCATTTCATGTTTTGATACGACCTAGTATCTACTAATGGGAACGATTATATGAAAGCTTGTCTAACAAAGCTACTTATGCTATGTTTAATCATATTTATTTCTTGCACGCACCTTCTTTGGATATGTGTTTTTGAGACATGTAGTAGTTTTGATATATATTTTTCTAAAATTGTCAAAATAACTCATAGAGTTACGAATTCTCACATCATTGACCTTCCACCGCCAAGTTATACTTTATTATTTGGGTGTAGTATTGAAATTTCTCATGTTTTGCACCAATGGACGTCGTACTATGTTGAATAATAAATCTCATTTGATTGATGATAGTTAATTTTTTGTGTTTGATGGATGGAGGGGTCAACGGTGTAATAGCCTATAACTTTAAAAGTTAATTTTGGTTTGTCCAAAAAAAAAAAAAAAAAAATCTTATAAGGATGTCACATGCTATGCATGCGTTGGATGTTAAATTGTAGAGAAAATAAAAAGAAATTGAGTTAGAGGATTGACTGAAATTTCTGAAAAAGACAAAGCGGGAACCAATCAAACCGTCACTTGACATATTTCACTTTTTCCTTTTTACGTCATCCATATAAGTTGAACTCTATACCTTACACTTATAAGTAAAGAAAACCAAAGTTTAATTGAACCCTTTTCTTATCTCCTTTGCTGGAGGGGTTGATTTGGGCCTATGTCTTTTTCTCAGTGACAAACGTGTGCTAGCAAGCTAGTAGTGAGCTTTATCAAGATCTCATATCTAATGGGTTTTGTGTATTGTAGGCCCAGGAGGCTCTTCTAGCCATCTAAGGTAGGCTTTTTAGTCAAAATAGTCTATAAGATTTGCATAACTCCTCAATTTGGTCATTGAGATTTAAAATCAATAGAATTAGTCTCTAATTTTGTCCACCATCAATCATACTAGTCCTTCATTGAAAAATCTCCATAAATAAGAATAGAATGACTGAAATACCCTTAATTTTTATCAAATCATTTTGGCCATTGTTTATTAAATTGAGGATATATTTGTTACTTTGATCCTTATTTAACATAATTTTGCACGGAATGACTAAAATGATTAATGGTGGACAATCTCAATGACCACTTCTATTGATTTCAAATTTCAGGAACCAAATTATGTGTTATGCAAATCTCAAAGATCATTTTAGCTAACAAGCCAAAGAAAATTACTGGCACTTTCTCACGAACTTTTCTCTAGTGTACATCAAAAGTACAAATTTATGTTGCACATGTGAGCAACTAAATAGTTTGATCTAATTAAATTTAACGACTCTTATTTATATATAACTTAAATGCGCACTTTTTCATGTGTGAGAAAATTCAACTTTCTGACTCATTGAGTAATTGACTGGGAGAAGAAAGTTGCCTCAACTAGAGGCAAAGAATGCAAGTCACCCTGTCTAAAATCCGACCTAAAAACCACTTAATATTACGATTTGGTGATATTCCTTTTCATTTGGAAGTGAGAGGTCTTAGGTTCAAATCTCGCAGATGGTGAATTCAAGACCAAATTAGACTACTCATTATGTGGCTTAACCGAACTTCACATCTCGTTAATGTAAAACTATCAAAGTATTAAAAAAAAAATTCCGACCTAAAAATCAAATAATATTTTCAGCCAACCCAACCCAATCCAAGACCAGGTCCAGCTAACTAGTATTTTCATTTTCCTCGGGTCGATGACAACCCGGTAACCCAGGCGGAAACCAAGGCCTATGGCCCATTTACCATGAATTTTTGCAAAGTTTTTAATATTTATAAATTAACAATAAATGACCATCAGCTGGGTCGCGTGACACAGTAACTGTCCAAAGAGTAAACTCTACTACAACTATTTTTAAATAAATAAATTTCCAAAATTTTATGTGATCAAGTGAAGACCTGTAGGGATAAGGGATGAGTTTTGGAGGTTTTCTTGTTTATCAAAGAATTGCGAGGCCGGGCTATTTCAGAAATATTAAACGATAATAACTGTTTATAAGAAGATGGAGCATACTTAAAGTGGACTAAACTAGAAAGACGATAGACGCTCGGGTTGGCCAAGTCATTAACAACAAAATTCATCTCACAATAAGTACATGCATCATATTATATTTCCCGTGACGTTATTTTGTAATTTTCCTTTTGTCGGGTTATTAGCCCATTTACTTAAAAAAAATATTGATCAATGGTAAGTCTTGTATATGCTAAGTAAAAGTTATCATTTATCCATGATATTATTCTAACAAGTTACTTTTTACAGATCGAGAGACATAATTTGAACTTATGATCGTTCTCAATATCAGAAGGAGAAGTACCACTAAAATAAGAGCTACTTGATGTTTTAACAACCTTCAACATTGGAAGAGAGAATCAAACTTGCTATCAAAGTGCAATAGAGGATCTAGATTTGCTACTTAGCATAGCTTAGAGGGTGTTGGATAGAGGAATCAGCTTCTCACGACTAATTACATAATACTAACGCCAACTTGCATTTGCCTATATATAGGATAGCAAGTGTGATGTTTTATCGTAAACTGTCTCGGTACAATGCACAATATGATAAAGATCTTCATCAACAGGGCGACAAGACCATTGGCACATTACGGTTTCTTTCAACTAGCAAGTAATACCTCTCGATCACTGTCAAATTCTGCAACCAAGGCTTATTATTTCTTTCTTTCAACCAGCAAGTAACCGAAAAATCCACAATTTTTGTCATATGAAAGTTGGATTAATGCAATGAGTCGAATGACGTACGAATCTCCCAAAATATTCAATCCAAAACTTGATAGGCATTAGGCATTTTCCTTTTTTGTTTATCTACTCTACCCTTGATTCATCAGCCACAAATATTCACAAGACCCCTATAAAGAATGCAAATCTAATGGCGTGTTTATGAAACCGGAATGAAATAGAAAGAAAGTAAATTATACTTCTTGAAGCATTCGAGCGTTTATCAACATTTTAGTAACAAGTAAAAAAAGGTGGGATCCACTCAAAATCAAGAATTAAATTCTAAATCTCTTATAATTGGATCTCCTTCAAGGAGCTGGTATCTAAATTCCAAAGAGAAGCCTCTTTTAAGAATCCAACTTTTCTATCCAAACTATCCCTGCAACTTCTACCTTTCAGCCAAGTCTGCTGACTCCCTTGAACATTCACCAACTCAATCTCATCCATCATTGATAGGTTTCAAAGTTGAAGTTGATGAAGAATAGGTTGTTGTTGGTAAATATTAGATTTAGAACTTGTTTGGTGCACATCTAGCGAATACGAGATATAAAACTCGTTCAATGCGCATCTAGCGTTCCAAATTCATCCAACACTTAACAGGAATTAATTATGCATCCAAAATGTTTAAATTATTAGTAATGATAGATGAGTGAAAGTTACTAGTTACTAGTTCAACTTAAACCTATTTAGGCACACCAACGTAACGTTTGCCACTTTTTTCGTGCTTACCATTTGACACTAAAACAAATTAAGGGTTGAGATTGTCCGATCTGAAAAAGCAGTCATCACGGAGTATATGATGCTCAAACAGTTAAAAAAACAGTTGGTTGGGGTTGCAAAGCAAGATTCGATTCAATTCAATCCAAATTACCGATGACGTGTCCCCAAGCTACACGTGGCAACGGATCCGATCCTTTATCTCCCCACGAGGACCCCACCGCTATATATACCACAAGAACTCGATTGCTCATTAGGAAAAAGTGACAGAGACCCCCACTAGCAAACAACCCAATACTCTCTCTCTCTCTCTCTCTGTGGAAATCCAGAAAGCAACAAACTTTGAGTGCAAGAGCAGCTCGGGAGGGTTGATTCAGTGAGTCAGTGACCGAGTCATGAGGACCCTGTCGAGTCCGAGTTCGAGGGTGGCGGCAGAGAAGAAGTGGGTCGGCGGAGAAAATGTCTTTCTCCGCAAGCATGAACCTTGTTTCCTCAGGCCAAAGAGAAGCAGCGAGAATTTCCGGTTCTTGAATTTGGTGTGTTTTCTGAAACAGAGCAAGCCCATCAGACCACTCATTTGCCTCTCGTCAAAAACCCAGGTGGAATCTTTTTTTCGATTTTCTGAAAACTTTTCGTAATTTCAGTCAGTTATTTCGTTTCTTGTTTTTTAAAATTTTGATGAAGTTTCCATTTTTGTTTTCTCTGTTTTCAAAAATTCTAGAATGTGATGTTGTTCTTGCTTTTTGTGATCATTCTTTTCTTTGGGTTGCCAAGAAAGTTTGGAATCTTGCTTTTTCGGGTTGGGAAAGTTTGGAATCTTGCTTTTTTGGGCTGGGGCTAGATTCTTATTTTTTGTTTTTGTTTTTTGTATGTTTATTTATTTTGGAGTAGATTATTAATTGGCAGCTTTATGATGCATTGAAGATTATATAATCATTTTATTCGTTTAATTTATTTTTAATCTTGTTCTTGAAGCATTTTGTATCAGAGAATCAATCATGCTGTGTAATCGGATGTACAATATATACATATATATATATGTATGTATATTATAATGTATGTGTGTGTATATATTATATATACACAAAGCAATATGATTGTCTAAGATTTATGATCAGTCTAATAATTTGTTTTCATTCTTTAGGAATGTTGTCATAATTTAAAATATTTCTTTGAAGAAGTTGTTTCCATATCTGATTTCTGAGCACTCTCTTTGCAGACAGAATTGGAGGTTGCAGATTCTCAAATGCAGGAAGCATGTAAGTTCTTGCCTTTTCTTTTAAAATAATATATATATATATATATATATATGTGTGTGTGTGTGTGTGTGTGTCTATGTTTGTATGTATGGGCATATTAATCTTACTGACAATGCCATGTTGTGCAGATCATACAAAAACTATTCATGTGAAATTCCAGTTGCAGAAAGAGTGCTCGTTCGGTCAGGAGTTCCTCATTGTGGGGGATGATCCTATGTTCGGTTTGTGGGATCCTGCAAGCGCGATACCGATGAACTGGTCAGATGGGAATGTGTGGACTGTTGAGATGGTGAGTGAAATCTACCAACAAGTGCAATTTTTTTGTTAGGTGAATACCAGATTTGTGGTTTACTGTAAGTCTTTGTGTTTGATTAGGATATACCAGTTGGGAAATCGATTCAGTTCAAGTTCATACTAAAAGAAAGCACAGGGAATATCTCGTGGCAGCCTGGCCCTGATCGGATTTTCCAGACCTGGGAAACTAAGAATGCGATCACTGTTTGTGAAGACTGGGCAGATGCTGAGCTTCAGAAAATAATAGAGGAAGATCGGGTTTCAGATGAAAGCGATGGTTCCAATGTTAATGCAGATACGTTGATTGTGGATGAGAACCTGACACAGCCGAATGATGAACTGGCTTTCAATATAACCAATGAACCTACGATCACCAATAGTAACACTGATCTGGCAGAGAAGCCATTAGTGGAACCATGGAAGGAACAAATTGGTGCCGGAAATGGTTCTCCTTCACAAGAAAATGTGACCCCTAAATGGCCAAATGCATACGTGGAATCATATGAGGAACCAGTTGCTGCAAGAGCTGCAGTGCTTAATGAAGAGAGAGTTATTTTTCCGAGCGAGGATTGTGCAGCCATCTCAAGTAAGGAGTTGTTGGTGGCAGACAATATTTTCGGAAATAATGGTGGAGCTGCAACAGTAATGAACCTTTCAAGCACTCAAATCGAGGGAAGTCTAATTAACTACGAAGAAGGTCCTGTTCTGGTACCTGGGCTGACTCCTTCACCACCTGTTCCAACTGAAGAAGCGAACAAAGAGGGCATCGACAAACAGATGTCTTTTGATGGTTCGGTTGGAGCCTTTGAAGCTAAGGATCGTAATATGCCAGAGGTAACTGCTTGATGAGAGTGACGTATCTTTTATCTTTTTCTGTTTCTTCTTGTACTGCATTTACCTCATCCCTGAAATAACAATCCATTCCATTTCCGTAAAACTGCAAGTTGTCCAGGGCTATAGGAGAGATTCTTTACTACTAGGTAGTTTTTGGTTTCATCTTGTATGTTGTTGGAATCTATGTTTTCCTTGAAGAGAAGTTCATGATGATGGTGTATGGCAAGGCAATTATTTAATTTCATCGAAATTGAGCAATCGTCTATAAATTCTCATGAAGAAAAGTTCATGTTATATCTTACAATCATTAACCAACAAAGTAGACCATCTTCGCACGATATCATTGCAGTGTAATTAACGTTGTAAATATAAATCCCAGGCCAAACATTCTCCTATTGCGAATCGAAACTGCGCTGTCTGATTCAAATTGAAACTATTAACACTCTGGAATATGACATCCGAATTCTCTATCAAGCATTTTGTGTATATATTTTGTTTCTGCTGGCAATTCATGAGCATTTCCATATGGTCAACTATTCATATTTAGAGGGACCCTATTCCTAAAAGCATATGAAAGAGTTCATATAATCATAATTATGATCAAAGTTAGACCGCCAATCATGATGAATAATTTTTCAGTTGCCATGCGTAAGGCGATGTATTGTTGCTAAACAGCAGTATTTGATTTAGATGTTATTGTCCCTTGACTATGCTGTTATTGATGTTCTCCTTTCTGTTATCTCTTCATGGCCTCAAACAAATGGATTCAGCTAGAAGAGAAGCAAGAACAGTACAGTGACCTACCTCAAGAAGTAACAAATGTGATGATCAACGCTAATGAGGAGAATTTTGACGATGAAATCAAGCAAACACCTCACCCTGCAAATGAGGAAGAACAGTTCCACTCAGAGCCAGTCAATGATAAGGTCTTGTGCAATGACCAACCTCAATGTGGAAACAGCTGCCGCAATCAATGATAATGAAGAGAATTCTGCTAAAAAGGAAGAACAGTCTGACTCAGAGGCAATCAACGAGGTCTTGCACAATGACATGCAATGGGGTCGTAAGATGCTGCAGAACCTTCTGTCTAACTTCAGATTGCTATAGCATGCACATTGCCGATAACCTGGGAAGAAATTTAGGGAAATTGAGCCTGTAACTCACCTGCTTTGTTGCTGATGTTTTCTGGTGGCCTACAAAGAGGGGAGAGAAAGAGGCAATCTTATAAGCAAACTGTTATATGTGCATATGATATGAACATAGTTGTTTGGGACTAGTATTGCCACTTTCCTGTGATGTAAGAGTGCTCTGGTTTTTGTATTCTTTTGGTTTGGCATATTAGAATTTGTTCCAAATACAAAGTTTTGTAAAGCTTCTTCACAATGCTGATTTGGTAAGGATTGGGTTGCTTCTTTCTAGTACTGTCATAACGTGATGTTGGTTGAAAATATGCTACCCTTCGGGTTGAGCCCGGGGAGGGGGGCGGGAAAATGAGTCAGGATTGAAATAAGTCAAGACTCGAGAGTTCGATTCCTTACATTGTCTGAAATGGTATCAACTGATTAGCAAGATTTATTTTCTCACCACATTTTATATTAATCCCTTATAAAACCTTGCAATTAAAACGCTCTTTTTTCATCTATCAATATTCTTAACTGTCCGTGCATCAATTTAAATATTTTCCAAAATTTTAAAATTAGAACTGAAAAAAAAAAAAAACCAACTCCAACACCACCCAACACAATTTAACAACGCCCTTGAGCACCTTCTTCTTATGACGGCCTTGACATATCGTTTTTTCTGTGTGGTCTTTCTGCGTAGGCTTGTAAAAGGTGAGTTTTCTGAAATGGATGGCTGAGCTCTTTCTTTTCTTATTTTTTATTTTAATTTTTCAGTTGACAACTTCTTCCAATTTGAAGAAAGCCATGTGTTCTCTTTGCGTTTTTAATGTTTCTTGTACTTTTTCTTTTGGCTATAAAAATAGATTAGGATAATTTTTATAAGGGCATTAAAAGTCATTTTACACAAGGTCAGATGTAAAAAAAAATATTAAAACGTGGTAGGGAAATAGGGTTGTGTAGTGGGTGTAGTGGCGTTTTATGAGTGGTGATAAACTCACTCACTGTCATATCTTCCCACCCACATTTTAGTAAAAAATGTTAATGACATGTTTATCCTTTTATAAAAAGACTTTTAAACCCTTATTTATTTTATTATAATTAATGTTATTATAGCTCAAAAAGAAAACGTAGAAAATAAACCCAGCTACCATTTCCCCTGTTCCCACCCCATTTCTCTCTCCCCCTACCACCGTCTCTCCATCTCTCTCTCAAACTGGAAAAACTGAAAATCTCCCTCCTCATCACCCACCACCACTCCATAACCCAGCCCCCACCCCACTGTTGTCCACCTATGTTCCATCAAAATTGCATTTCAACCATCGCTGACAAAGAGAGGGGGTCTTCATTGTCTCTCTCCCGTGCTTCTCTTTCTTCCTACCCTCCCGTTTCTCTCTTCCTCCATTCATGTTTCTCTCTCTACTTCCCTCTCCCATTTTATTCTCTTCCCAAAGGAGATGCCACCGAGCATGTGTCAAAGGTTTTGGTTACTTACCGGGGTGGGTGACGTTTTGAGGGGGTGGTGCAGCGAGTGTGATGACATTCTAATCAATTAAAAGAAAATGAGTTTAGATATAAATTAGAGGGTATTTTAGGAATAATAGTGGATGAAGAAATAACATTTCAATTTTTTAACTTTTTATAGTGAGTCAAATTATAAGTTGGGTGGAGAAATAAAAGAATGGGATGGGTCTAATAACTCTTTTTTTTTTTTTTTTTTTTTTATATATGAACGATATTGAAAAGAAGAAATCAAAATTATAAACTTATTGTATCTAAAGGTGAATATTCTTAAACAACCGAACTACAAGCTTATTGAGGTCAGTCTATCCTCTAATGGGATTTATGATTTCAATCACTACAGCTAGATTATATTCTTTTTATCAGAGATTCTGAAGCTGGATTTATATAATTTTTTTTACTTTCACTTCAATCAAACAAGAATATTTTGGACATCAAAACTCACCATATCCTAACATATTTTTGGGGCAAATGACACCCACTTCCCGTTTCTTTTTCTTGACCCCTCGTTCATTTCTAACACCTGGATTGGATAAATCAACAGAAAATCAAATAATAGAAATGAAACATATGGGTTGTGCGAAAATCATTTCCCGACCAAAAAATAAGGTCAATATTTAATTTTCTTCTCCAGCGATTAGGGAAAGAGCTAGTCTTACATACTCGGAATCTGTTTGTATCTAACATACAGCCGGCATACGATTTAGCAAGGAAGCAATCACAATGTCATTATTTATCGACTTTGACGGGATAACAAATTTGTTACACGTCTTGGGAACAAGATGGATCTCAAATTTCAGTTTCCATGCTCAAATCTTATGATCAACCAGATTTACGTAAAATGTATGTTGTATTCAAATATGGCAATCCCGAACCTCAAGATTCACGACAATGTATGCAAGCAAGAAAAGATGGAGCAAGATGAAAAGAAATATAGCCCACCTTTCCACCAACAAAACTTACACGCCGCCTTGGCGATATTGAAACCAGCATTCCGCAAGGGGAAAAGATATTCTGAATGTACAAGATGCCAGAGTCGTGTGCCTCAAAACGCCAATCTTTTCAATTTTACTTGTTCCTTTGTTTTCCAAATCTTCAAGCTAGTGGTAAAATCGGAGGCTGGGAAGAGATGGAGGCACCGAACCTCTTCGAGACCTTCATTTCATTTGTGAGGAGAAGAATGTGCTAGCAGGAGCCTTGATTGAAATGACTTGTGTCTCAAAGTTTGTCTGTAACCCCATTCTTCTGTTGCCGTGAAAATGATAAACTTCGTGAACCATGCAGTATTTCTTCCTTGGATCGTTTTGCAACAGACTCTATCAATCTGCAAAAGGAAGGTAGACAGTGGTAATGAAAAAATTTGGGGAACAAAGATTTGTGAAATAAGGGCAATGAACTCATAGATCGTTTATTATTCAAGAAAGTTCCATGAGAATATCGGGGCCTTTTATTCTAGATCCCAGGCAGTGTCTGACCATCATCTTGTCCTATTCGTCAATCTTACAGATACACAATTGCGTATAGGCTAGAAGTTTGCTTTGTTTGGCTTCTAGCTTAGCAGCGGCAAGTGGGAAAAGAAAAAAGAAAAAAAGAACCTCATTGAATGCTTAAAATGGACCATGAAGACATCCAATAAACAAGCAGAAAGAAGCAGCCAAAAATCAACATTAACCATAACTTGGCCGTGCTCTGTCCAGCCAAGAACCCTTGAGGATTCCAGAATTAGCCCAGAAAATAACAGAGAAACTCAGTTTCGGACATGTCTCAACTCAAACAGGGTGAAAAGAAGCTTAATGTTACCTTGGGGAACTGGCATGCTTTAGAACTTGCTGACTCACCGTAGAAGTACTCCCGGGTTCAACTTCAGCAGCCTGTATATTTCGCATCGAAAAGACAGGAATTTAATCAGGAAATTCAACAAAGTCAAAAAGTTTACACGCTAGATTGAGGTCTCCTGTTTTCTATTCCTCCAGAAAAGGAAGAAACTTTGGGTTCAGAAGCTTCTCTTTCACAGGAGGAAAAAGGAGATGGTTTCCACAATGCACAAGTTAGATCCAGCACAAACATTGGGAAGAAAAATGAATCTGTGAGAAGTTTAAAACGAGTCTATGTGAAGTTTAACATTCAACTAGAAGCGATAATGGTGATGAGGACGTCTAAAAACCTATCGATTGAGGTACAAAATAATTGTTCACTCAAACCAAAAAGAGAAAAGAACATAGCTAAATCACGCACATTGGAATACTTGGATAACGGGTAGAAATGAGGGACTGACAACCAAGCCCATACCTTTCAAAACAGGAATTGATGGAACCAATAAGGCAGCAGTAGCAGACATTGAAGCCAGCTCAATCCGCTTTCAGTGTTTTAGCCATCACATCTTTGTCAGATGCAAAATTCAAAATGGGAGTGGTTCTCCTTTCGGTGTCTTGCCCACATACCCTTTATCCAAGCATCACCTATGTTTTTAAACATTGAAAATCAAATCAACTAATGAAAGCATCATCAATTATCCCCACCTCAGAAGTGCTTTCTGTAGGCAATCCATCCCTTAGTAGCTCAGCCGATCCTGGACCAACCATGTCCAATAGAAATCCGTTTTCATTTCCTTTATCTAAATCTCTGTCCACGACACCAGTATGAGGTGCAAGATATGCTGCATATTTATCTGCCATCCCACACAAGAAATATATTCAGCACATGCAAACAAAAACATCTCAAAATATTGCAAGGAAAAAAGAAACTTGTGGTTTTAAGAATAACATTACCAGCCAAGCTGTGAAGGGCATTCTCAGCAGCCTGTTGTTGAGCATCCTTCCTCGTCCTACCGGTTCCAAAACCTATCTTCTCTCCAGTGAAAAGAACCTTTAAAACAAAGTTAACAATGAGCACATTAGAGTCCAAAACTGATAAAAGATCACTCCTCAAATCAAAATTAAAACATAAATACAAAATGTATAAACAAAAAAATTGAGAAGGAAGCGAAGTCTTGAATTTTTCTCCAAGTTTCTTTTTCATTCTACCAAAGTAAAAAAAAAAAAAATTTATGACACTGTATTATTGATTTGACATTTTTTTTTCTGACTCTATTATTAATTTGTTCTGCTAAAGAAAGAAATATGACAAATCAGGGTCAGCTTATGTTAGGAAACACCACACCCTAAGACAACAATTTAGTTTTACAATATCTATTGTTTATAACTATATCATTTCACAACAACTTCATGCATTTAAGGCATGTAAATAATAAGTACAACAGCCGTGATGTAAATAAGTAGTAAAAACTACCAAAGTACAAAGGGAAAAAAAGTATAGAAGGAAAGTTCACTGACCTCAACAGAAAACTGCAAATCATTGCTGGTGCTTAAAACAGACCTGAACTCAATCTGAGCAATGGGCAACATCATGATAAACTCCGTTAGGAAAAATAAGAAAAGAGAAGAGAGAGAAAGGACGGAATGGGGCACTGTGTTGGGGAGATAAAACTAAAGCTATTTGTACCTTTGAACTGCACCTCCGTCCAATTTCCTGCAGCACTCCAATAGATAAAGGGGATGGCAGCAGGGTCACTTTACCAGATTCTATTTGAGCTTCTCTATTCAAAGAAGATGCTTGATTCTGGGATACACCCGCCTCTGAACGAAAAAACTAAGTTATAAAACGATAGGTATCACTCATAAAAAAACACCATACTATTAATCCTAAAGGAAGATTATAACTTAAAACCATACAAAAGCGAATGATAATCCTATTCCCATCCTCCAAGTTGTGAGGTTGGATAACAGGCTAAAATTAAAACGAAAGGATAGAAAGATAAAGAAGAGAGGAAGGCTCATTAGGCACGAAGCAGAAAACTTTCAGTCTCAAAACCAACACAACAATAATCTATACTAAAACGGAAGGACAGTAGCCTCGGACTCTTGATTTCTTCTTAATATCTCAAAAACATTCCTCATATAAACTTCAAAATTAAAAAGTAGAATGATGATTAGGCAGCAAGCATTTCAAATAAGAAAACCTCTCAAACCACTTGAGAGAACAAGGACACATCAAAAGGAAACTTAACAATCTATATCCAAGATTTTCCAAGGTCCAAGGAACATCAACGTCTCACATCTATGTTTAAAATTTGTAAATATATGGATTAATGCATTGACCACTCAAATCCAACACATCATTCAATGGATCTTACAAATCCATATGATACTTTCCATTTGTTTGACAATCTCTTCTCAGGTTACTTAACTTGTGCATGAAAAAGAGGACATAAGAAGACTCATTTGCACAGAGTGTACCATGAAACGTTGACTGCAAGCTATAGTGTTATTCTATAATATCATCAAGGTGACATGACCTAAAATACAATGCAAAGCCCAGCAACCTACTATTGAAAAGATGATGGCTAGGAAGTGAAAGATACATTCTAATGAAATCATCCAATTCATTCCAGTTCGACATGTAGGTTTCTACTACCAGGCGATAAATTAAATTACCTGACGGCTGACTTGGAAATGGAAGATTCTGTTTTTGCAAATCACGCCCAGAAGATACCTGCAAATAGAGAAAGTTTTGGTCACTGAGACATTTCTGGAATTCTTATAGTAACACCTTAATTCAAATTGTCAAAACAAGTGACTCTGAAAGAAATTTAACAAATTCTGGACATACCTCTTCCCTCTTCAAATCAGATTTGTGTGGGAGCAAACCAGTGGGTGTAGCAGGACCGAAAGGATTCTGGTAAACTAACTTTTCAGGTTTTGAAACACCAGGCTGTTGAACAAGCTCAGAAGTGTGATTACTCGAATGTCCTCTGTTGTTGTCATCATCAACCAACCATCCTCCTTGTGCATTTATTGAGGATGCTGGCAGTTGTAGAGGCACTTTAGATAACAGAGGGGGCTCAGCAGAGCTTTGACTCCTTATATCTAGACCAGGATTTGTACCAAGGAGTCCTCTCCTCATTTCATAGTCACGATCAGAAAAGCTATCTCGTCTAACAGGAAGTCCAAGCAGACCAGGTTTCTGAGAAGGTATGACCGGCCTCAAAGATGTCGTACCAGCAGCATTGGGAAGAATTGCAGCCGGTGCTTGAGAGTTGTCAGATCTTGACTCAGCATGATTTTTCACAGAATGAACCACCGACTCCACACCACCCTTATCATCAGATTGGTTTAATCTTCGTTCCACTTCGACACCATTCATTCCTTCACTAATGGGAGCATTAGCATTTCCATTTGGTGCAAAACCAGCATCCTCGGACATCAAGTAATTGCTCACATCAGGAGCAGGAGGCAAATTTACCACCTCATCTTCATAAAAAACTCCAGAAATTCTTCGCAACAAAATTTCATCAAACTCTTTGAAAAAACAACCTCTGACATTGCATGCAACATTTCTTGCTACACAGAGGACTGGAACTGCACTAGCTGTCTCTGCTTGAGGAGCATAATAAGGGCTGAAAGCCGGAACAACATGGACTCGAGGTTGATCCTTATCTTCCCAGACATTGGAACGGTCATCAATAACCAGTGCCATCTTTGGATGGCACACTCCTTGTTGGAAGACATTCAGTAAAGATTTCTTGGAGCCTGATTTAACACAAACAACACGGTCCAGAAGTTGCTTTGAGCCTATTAAGTGTGACCCCGGGTCAAGAAGCCTCCACATTTCTAAGGCATAATCTCTTTCAGCCATAGTGCAGACGTAAACTTCAAACCTCTTGCGTCCTTTTGCAGTTAAATAACTTCTCAAATCTTCCCATGCAGGTCGTAACCGCACAAGCACACTGGTATCACGAATCTGCAATAAACAACAAAATTGTATTGTAGTCTTTTGCACACTTGTATGAGAATATGTAGCTATATTTGCAGCTACTATGACGAGATTGACTTATCAGTAATCACTCATTCTACTTTTTTGTAAGATAACAGTTGTTTTACTAAATAACTTCTAAAAGCTTCCTACCTAATCAAACTGCCACATGAATTTTGGAGAACTCAAGGGAACATATCGCACAGATAGGTGAATGTATCAATGGATCAAAAAGTTAACAAACATATGTTGATCAAAAAAGCACTGCAAGTGTTTGGAAAACCTACCGAGGTCTAGCCAAATGAAAAAAAAATCTAAAATTCTGCAAACAACATTAGGCTACACTCCTAGCATGCAGCTAAATTATCTCTGCCTAAAGAACACACTACGTTGT
The DNA here is from genome assembly GCF_019419815.1 of Pyrus x bretschneideri. Classification (NCBI taxonomy): domain Eukaryota; kingdom Viridiplantae; phylum Streptophyta; class Magnoliopsida; order Rosales; family Rosaceae; genus Pyrus; species Pyrus x bretschneideri. The sequence continues at coordinate 3,216,630 of NW_025999402.1, forward strand.
TTTCATAAATTTTACATTAGGATGGTGTTGTTCTCAAGTCCTAGTAATGAATGATATTGCAACATATTGTCTCAATGCACTCATTCATTATCTCCAATGACAGCATTTAGGGTATTGAATTCCTATAAAACAAAAGGGAAACAAACATATAAAACATACAGAAATAAAAAATAAAAAAATAAAAAAACATGACTAGAGGATCACCTCAGGATTGATGCGAGTGAGCACAATGTTCTTCTCTGGCAATCTAATGATAGGCCGAATCATTTTCTCGTGGTTATCAGACAGTGGAGGAACCTCCTCCAGTTGAACCTTATACAACTTTCCATTATCCATCACACAATCGTTATCTATATACTGCTTCAACAGCCACCTCTCGTCCATGTACCGCTTCATTTCAGCAGACATACCGGCTATTCGCATCCCATCACTCTCCCGTGCAATCCAACTTCGTAAAGCCTCGATCCTATCCTCAAAAGATTTCATGGTGTTGGCAACAATCAACGTCTCATCGAGATCAAACACAATTGAGAGAACCCTCAGATTCAGCATTCCTAGAGAAGCACTGTACAGACCAACAGGAACCGCATAGCACCAAAAGCACGGAAATTTCTTCTGCTTACTAGGCATGGCTACCAAGTGAATCTCCTCATCCCCTACCAACACAATCGCCGTCTGCTTAAGACAATTAATCACCTTATTAGTACATTCCGCCTAATTAACTCGAAAAAAAGAAAAAAACTAAATCTGGATCACATTCTTGATTTAACCACGATACTAACTGAGCTAACTTTACTAGGTCAGTTAACTAAACGTTTATCCAATCGAATTCCCACCAAAAACTTCATATAAAAATTTCTGTGCTGCTGGTACATTTTCTTGGGAGCCAAACAGAAAGCTCAATCTAAACAATCTATATAAACAAATGCAAACATCGAAAAATGGAAGCAATTGAGTGGGAACCTTGAACTCGTAGAAGCAGGAGGCGTGGAGATTGATCAAATGCGGCTGTTCGGCAGGGAAGGCCGATTCGAGTTTGCATCGAACAGAAAACGAAGAAATCGTCTGGAGAATTGAGAGCGGAGGACACCTCTCGCTTTGCTGCGAAATCCGGTGGATACGAATCTCATTGTTCGGGAACTGGAAATTCCCGTCCGTCACCGGAATAGCGTCCAGCTCTCCCAAACGCAGCTCGCCATGGTAGACCACGGACTTGAACCCTAAACGGCTCATTAATTTAGATCAAATTTAAGAGGGAAAGCGCGAAGAATTTGAGGTCAATTCGTAAATGTTGAAAAGATCAGGGGGGTTTCTGTGAAAAATTGGGGAGTAATTCTCCAGTTTTGCTCTCTGCTCCTCCTTTCTCTCTCACTCCTCTCAGACCTCTTCGCTCTCTCTCGCTCTCTCTCTGCCTTCGGTTTCAAACAATGAGACTCGCCGGTTATTTATACGCCCAAGGGGGGAGGGGGGCGGTTATGTGTCCGAAATTACCATTATATCCATTCAGTCCTGAAGTCCGTTGATTTAGGATGGCCCCCTCTGGACCGTTTGATCAAAGGTATGATTTTGGACTTTTTTGCGCATCCTTCAGTTTTTTTTTTTTTTTTTAATGAGACAATTGACACAGTATCCATCATTTTTGGAAGTCAGAAGACTCACAAATGTATTTCAGCTTTTTTTTTACCAGAGTCAAGTAAACTCACCAGCTTAGGTCTCGAACCTAAAATCTCCTTCTTTTTATATTTTAGGAGCCGAAATTCACGCTCTTACAACTGGATCACTTGTTGTGGTTTGCGAATCTTTTAGTTCAAAATGCTTAAAGTTATAAGGTATTATATTTTATTTTATTTTGGGTTTAATTCTTTTTTATATTTTATTTTTAATCCGTGGGAATAATTTAATTTTTATCAGCTAACCAACGGAAAACAGGCTGAATTTTGTTGTTAATTAACCGTGGTCTTAAACATTAATCTTAGTAATGTTGGACTATTTGTAATTTTATATGAGATCCATTGGGCTTTATTTAAATGGGCCACTAAAAATTGCTTGCAGCAACTTGGCCCTCAAAATCCAAATAGAAAACCCAAATAGCATTTGACAACTCAATTTATTGAATGGAAAAAACCAAAAAACCAATTATGCAACAGAAAGTTCTAGAGCTTTTATTTCATAAATAAGAAGTTGGTAGGTTAGTTGGGCTAGTTTGGTATTATTGTGTTCTAAAAAAAAAAAAAAGATTGTTTTAAAAAAAAAAAAGGGTTGTTTTTGCTATGTTATGAGAATAAACAGCTGTAAAATAAAGTTGTTGAGTGCTTAGTAAATTTTTTTTATTGGTAATAGTGCTTTTAACAAAAAAAAAATGTGTCAAAGCTTTTGATAAACTTTTAGATAAATTGTTGTGAATATGTAAATAACTAAAAAGGATATGGTATTTAATGTGATATTAATAATTGTCACTGAGAATAATGTAGGGGCAATCATTGTAATTTTGTAAAATATGGTGAGATATATTTGTCATTTGAAAATTTCATTAAACGAGCACTGATTATTATGCTTTGAAAAAAAAAACACTTTTTTCAGAAGCATGATAAAACCTGCCTCTGATTTTCTATGATTTTGTACTGTCACTTACAGCAATTTTTTTAAAAAGTACTTTTTTTTAAGGGCAAAAGACTGTTTACTACCCTCATGTTTCATGGTTTTCAACATTTAGTACATCAAGTTTTTTTCGTCTCAAAGTCATACCTAAAGTGTAAATTTTGGAATAGTCTCATACATCCGTTAGTCAAACTGTTAAATCTCCCGTTAACTGTGACGCATCCTATGTGGACAATGACTGGGCTCCACGTGGGTCCTTGTGGATTTTTTTATTTTTTTTATCTTTTTAGAGAAGGGGTTTCAATGACAAAAAAAAATTCAAAATTCAAAATTCGCAACCCCCATCTCCCCTAGCAAAAGTAAAAAAGTGAAAAAGTGAAAAGTAATCGCGACCCCCCATCTCCGTCCGAAACCCTACCCACGGGCCGTCACTCCACCTTGCACGCCGTCACTCCACCTCTCACGCCATCGTACGTTGCGCACACGTTTCTGGGAAAGATTGTTGTGAAGTCATCGCTAGCGATGGGGTGGGAAAAAAGGAGGATCGAAGTGGGTGAAACACCACTTTATTGTAAGTAACCTACCTTTTTCGAAGTGTAGATAATATGGGTTTAGGCTTTCCGATTTTTCAATTTTGAATTTTAGGGATTAGGGATCTGTGAGTTCCAATCACTTTTTTTTCTATGGTTTCTGGAATTGTGTTTTGTAGTCGGTTGTGCATGTGGTTTTGTCTTCAATCGTGGTCCCCATGGTTTTGTTTTCACCTGTTTTTCTATGGTTTCAGGAAAAAAGGTGGAACTGTATTAATGGACCCCATGGTTTTGTTTTCACCTTTTTTCCTCATGGTCCTACTAGTGTTTTCACCTTTTTCCCCATGTGCTCCAGGATTTTATGTTGTTTTCACCTTTCTCCATGACTTTGCAAGCATGCCCAAATTATTTAGCCTTAAAATTAATCATGGTGAGAAGTGGTCTAAAAGTGCATATACAGGAGGGTTTGAGGCTTGGTTTGATTACGTAGACAAAGACTTCATGTCATTTTTCGAGATTGATGAAATGGTTAAGGAGTTAGGATATGATGGGTTTATGTTGTATCACTATAGGATTCCTATGATGTCTTATTGGGACGGATTAAGGCTTATTGAACGGAACCAAGATGTGGGTGAAATGTGCAAATATGTTCCAGGGGTTAGGGAAATAGAAATGTATCTAGAACATCTAAGTCTGAAGTAAGCTGCCTTGAAACATAAGCTTTTGATGAATCTAGATGAGAGTGCCATATTAAAAAAAAGGTGTCATTATAGAAGATATTGAGGAATCGAGGGTGGCGATTTCGATTACAAAGGGAAGTGGATCAAAACTGAAGAAGGGTAGAGCAAAAAGGGGTGCAGATGACTTAGAAAAATGGCTATGTCTTTTAATTGACATAGCCTACAATGGTGATGATGAACATGAGGCTGAAGCAACTGAGGAAGCATAAGGAAGTGGAGATAAGGCTGAAGATGGTCCTCTCAATGCTAATGATGAAGGTGAAGAAACTGAAGAAGGTCACGAAGCTGAAAAAGTTAATGAAGGGACCAAAGTAGAAGCTAATGCTAATGAAGGTAAAATTTTTGAAACATTTATTTTTACAATTTTAATTTCAGTATTCACTTATTTTTGCAAAGTTTAGGTATTTAACAAATATGCATTTTTTGTGGCAGTAAATGCAGAGGATGACACGACAGATAGTGAGTTTGTGGATAATGACTACAGTTTGGAAGATGATGATCATCATGAAGTAGATGATACGGCTGTAGAAAGTGTCGTTGGAGATGCTGAAAGGGGTGAAAGGGGTTGGGATCCAACATCCAGAAGACGTTATTGATGAAAGGGATGTAGAAGACGTTCCCCTTGATGATGAGAGACAAGACTCATATGGCCTGCACAATGTTGACGATTCAAGTTCAGAATGTGACGAGAAGGTCATTTATCCTGAGTTTAATGAAGAAGCCGACATGGATGATCCAAAGTTTGAAAAGGGATTGAAGTTCAGAGATGCTGCACAGTTGAGAGAGGCAATGTGGTCTCACTCCATTAAGAATGGTGCACCTTCTATTAAGCTAAAAAGGAATGAGAAATGGAAGATTAGTGCAAGGTCTGAGAAAAACTTTCCATGGAGATTGTATGCTTCCAGGATGTACAATGAAGATTTAATGCAAGTGAAAACCTATGTTAGGAAACATGAACGTCCGAGGATTTGGAAGGAAAATCCTCACTGCAAAGTGGCATGGCTTGTGAAGAGGTATGTGGACAAATTCAGACTCAACCCAAGCATGCCCATCACTACATTTATGGAGACAGTGAAAGAGGAAAGAATGGTTGAGATCCACATCAAGACAGCCTATAGAGTGAGAGCACAGTGTTTGAAAATCCTTAAGGGGAGTAACATGGATCAGTACACAAAGTTGTGGAAGTATTGTGATGAGCTTATGAGAACAAACCTGGGTAGTACAGTTCAGATGAAGGTGCTACTCTATGATGATGCTCATGTGATATTTCAGAGGATTTATATTTGTTTGGGGGCTTGTAAAAATGGATTTAAGAATGGATATAGGCAGCTTGTAGGGTTGGATGGTTGTCACTTGAAGGGAGTGTTGAAGGGTCACTTACTATTTGCAGTAGGAATGGATGCAAATAACCAAACTTAGGTATTGCATATGCTATAGTAGAGCTCGAGAACAAGGACAATTAGGTTTGGTTTCTGGAATTGCTAGCTACTGACTTGGGAATTGTGAACCAGCATGCATGGACTTTTATTTCTAACAAACAAAAGGGTTTATTATCAGTTTTTGAGAAGGTGGTGCATAATTGTAATCATCGATTCTGTGTTAGGCACTTATACACCAACTACAAGGTAGATGGGTTTAAAGGGAAAGAATTAAAGGATGCCTTGTGGAATGCTGCCAAGGCAACAACCATCGCTAATTTTAGGGAGAGTATTGCTGAGGTGAATAGGATGAATGAAGAAGCTTATAAATGGTTGGAGAATAGACCAGCCTTGCATTGGAGTAGGTCACACTTTGAGAGACACACTCATTGTGACATTCTTTTAAACAACCTCTGTGAGAGCTTCAATTTTTTTAGCCTCAGGTCTAGGGACAAGCCTATTATTACCATGTTGGAAACTATATGAGTTTTATTGATGAAGAGGATATGGTTGAGAAGAGATGCAATGAGGAAGGATAAAGGAGATATCTACCCAAAAATCTAGAAAACGTTGGAGGAGTATAAACTGAAAAGCTCACACACTATAGCTACATGGTCTGGAGGAGAAAATTTTGAAGTGGATGAAGGCAGAGGCAATGTATTTGTGGTGGATTTGAATGGGTGCACTTGCTTATGCAGAAGATGGGATTTGACAGGCTTTCCTTGCATACATGGTTGCTCAGCCATCTATTATGCAAGGAGACAGCCTGAGGAATTTGTTTCCTCTTGGTATAAGAATGAGAAGTACTTTGAAGCTTACGAAAACTTGATTCAACCCGTCCAAGGCATGAAATTTTGGGAGCCATCTGAAAACAAATGCATTCTTCCTCCAACTTTTAAAAGGTAGCTGGGGAGACCAAAAAAGAGGAGACATAGGGAGGGTGATGAAAATGAATTCAAGTTAAGCAAGAGAGGGCAAAAAAGTGTGAAGTGTAGTGTTTGCAAGGCCTCGGGACACAAAAAGGCCAGATGCCTTACCACTCATCCTCATCCAATTGCTAGAAAAGGAAGAAAAAGCAAGAAAAATGAGGTATAATTTTGATATTTTTTGTTGATTTTTCATTTGAATTTGTTATTTGTGAAGTGTAGTATCTGTCAGTGCTAAAGCTATATGGGTTCATTACTTAGGCCTCAACATCTAAGGCATCATAACCCTCTCAGTCATCGCAGCCATGCGCTCATAAAGCTCCACAACCTTCATCTCAGCCAACTCAAGCCTCTCAAATCATTTCAAAGTCTATTGCAAGAGGTCAGAAAAGGAGGAGGAACGTTCCATGATGCTGCTTTAATGCTTTAGGTTGTTTAAAGGTTCATTTTGTTATAGTTGAATATGCCCTTAGTTTTTTTGGAAACAACTTTTCGATAGATCTTTAGTGTTTTGGACAGAGCTCAATTAGTTGTTTAAGTTGACCCATTAGTATTTTGGACAGTGATTTGGACAGATCTTGAGTGTTTTTGGAAGAACACCTTGACCCATTAGTTGTAAAAGTTGTGGTCTTTTGATACTTTTGTGTGAATTGAAGGGTGTATATTGAACTTTGTTGTGAATTGAAAGTTGTTGACAATTCAAATTTGTTGGTAGTTTAAATGATGAATTTGCATATTTAGAATTCAAAGTTTGTTTAGAACTGAATTTGCAGATTTGGAATAGAAAGTTCTGGCTTTTTTTCCTATTTAATTTTTTTTTTTTTCAAAACGTTTTGGCGGGAAAAAAAATGTAAGGTACATGGTTGTGGGAAAAAAAATTTGGGCGGGAAAATTTTTTTTTGAACCCCTAAAAAAAAAATCCACATCGACCCACGTGGCGCCTAATCATTGTCCACATGGGCGCCACATCACAGTTAATGGGAGACTTAACAGTTTGACTAACGGATGTATGAGATTGTCTCAAAATTTACACTTTAGGTATGACTCTAAAACGAAAAAAACTTGATGTACTAAATGTTGAAAACTACAAAACTTCAGGGTAGTAAATTGAGTTAACCATTTTTTTTATTTTACCAAACACATTTTATGTTCCAAATTTGTTAATAAGCTTCTTTTTTTAGAAGCACCACCCTTAACTAAAAACACCTCTTATATTAGAGGTTCTAAATTCGATTCCTCCTCCTTGCTATTATTTGTATTAAATTTTTTTGAGTTTTTATAAAAAAAAATAGTTCCACCTCTTCAAGCTAGTTCCTGCAATTGAAAATCGTTCAATGTAGTCTTTGAAATGGATGTCTGAAATTAAGGGTTTAGGATTGTCAATTAACGTGGTCCTTCCTTCACAATTCTATCAAAGATTCTATTATGTGCTGATGTGGCACATAATCATGTTCCATAAGTCTAATTAAATATTACCATGTGAAATAAAAATATTTAAATAAAAAAATGTATAAATTAGGCAACGCACGAACCACACTGATAAGACAAACATGGTTTAGCATAAAATCTCGAACGAAGGATGTGAGGGTTAAATCATTCATGCGGATGTCGCCCGAACACTAATCAGTCTAGAGAAATGTTGAACAAAGAAACAATGTTCTGAGAACTATTGCCACATAAGCCAAAAATAATGTACTTTGTCTTAAGCTACTCGGGTAAGTCTTAATAGTCTGAGTTTTAGAGCTGTAAATTGGCTCGAAACAGATCGAACTTGTACCGGTTTCTACTGGTGTTTGGCTCGTCGAAGTTCGGTTCATGAAAGAACCAAGCCAAGCCTAGTTCAGCTTGATTAAAAAATAAGCCAAGTTTGAGCATTAGTATGTTTGCCTTGTAAAACTTGTGAACAACTCAAAATTTTTCATGAGACAGGTCAAGGTAAGCTTGAGCTCGGCTTGGTCATTCAGGCTCGACAACTATTGAGAAGTACGCATCTTGAGTCCCAAGTCTAACTAACTCAATTAACAAAACAAAGAATATCCATTTAATATTACAGTCTAGCTACGGTCTAGTGGTATTCCTCTTCACTTGAAGTGAGAAATCTTAGGTTCAAATTTATATAATGATGAGTTAGCAACTAATTTATTCCACCCGCTTACTATAAATATATTGTTGTATTAAGAAAACCTAGAAATGATACTTTGATGGGGGTTCTTTCTCATGGAACCAAGTACAAATAGGACTTCATGGTTGTCGCTCAAAGAAGCCTAAACCATACAACAAGATACGTAATGTCGCACTACGGACGTTACAAGTTTTCAAGAAATCACGCGTCACCTAACAAGATTAAAAATCAGCAACCGCTTGCATACTATAAGCTTTGTTACTCATTTTATACTAACAAATAAAAGGAAAAATGTGAAGCAGCCAGGAACTTTTGCAACGTTCCCGCAAAACAGTTATACGACACCGTGTGAACGATCATCTGGGAAGTATTTGTGTTTCAGAATCATCAAAGATCAACGAGCTGGTGGAAGTTATATCCGGGTTTGCTGTTGATTTCTTGCGTTTCTCTGAATGAGATGATGACGATGTCTCCTCCAACGAACTGGTACCGCCAAATTTTCCAGTTGCATGCATCCTCGGCCTTGGTTTTGTTAGTGCCTTCTCATGTTTCAATCGGAAGAGGACGTTTATTAACGATTAAAATGCGTAACATCATCATTCAGCACCTGGGAAATCAGAAGTACCTTCTCGTTTAGGTGGACCTCTTTGGAAAGCATTTCCACAACTTGCTTCATTGTTGGTCTCTGTTGTGCAGTGGCTTGAGTACAAAACAGTGCAACCTTGATAAAGCGCATAACCTCGGCCTCTGGATATGCAGTCAATTCTGGATCAACAAGTTCCAGGAGCCTTTCTTCTTCTCTTAGTTTCCATACCTGTAAAAGCATTTATACGATTGTCAAGGGACTCGGAATATACCTCTTGTAAGTATGTTTTAAGTTAAGATGAATGCACGCAAAACATCCTGTTAACGACCATTGCATCAAAACATGAAAAGGGTTTCTATGATTCATTGCCTAAGAATTTTGTACTTTGGCTGAGCACAATGTAAAAATTTATACATAACAGAAGCATACCCATTCGACGAGAACCAGCAGTTGCTCCCCGAAGGCTACCTTACTACTACTTCTGCCACTAATTATCTCAAGCAAGAGCACCCCAAAGCTGTACACATCTGCTTTCTTCGTAAGTTGTCCCAAAAGCGCATATTCTGGGGCGAGATATCCCCTGCAGAAGCAGAACATTATTGTTGTTAGTGCACAAAACATTAGTAGGAACATTTATATTATATCAGTTGCTAATGGCTATTGGTTCCTACTCTCCTACGCAGTACACACTACAAGATTATTGACTAAATTTCTGGCAGATTAAGAGCAACTATGTACTTCGTAAACTCTGATACTGAATTGAACTTGAAGTTACTACTCGATCATATTGGTCATTCATTTTAAAGTGGAAACCTCCAACACACCACATTCAAAAACTAAATTCTGAACTACATAGCTGGGTTGCAGTTGAATTAAATGTTATAAGAAATTCTTACTCCGTTCCAGCTACTCTAGTACTAAGATGAGTGACATTATCAGGAAAAAGTTTTGCCAGCCCAAAATCTCCAATTTTAGGACGAAAATTTGCATCAAGAAGTATATTGCTAGCCTTGATATCTCTGTGGACAATTTGCTGTTCAGCTTCCTCGTGAAGGAATGCAAGACCGGTAGCTGTACCAAGGCAAATCGAAACTCTCGTTGGCCAATCTAGAAAAACATATTTACTTCTCGAACCTGGAAAGATAGTTGTTGCATATTAGCATATACAGAATGTTTGACAGATTAGAATAAAAGGGAAAAACGATGAGATAAACAGCTCAACCAAGCGGGTTAAAAATCATGTCAATCCCCCCGCAGGTGGGTGAAAAATTAACTTTAGAAAATGAAATCTGAGATAAAACATAGTACTTAAATATTCCAATAATTACCAAGCAAAGATTTAGAAAGACTGTTGTTCTCCAGATATTCATATACCAATATCCGATGATTGTCCTCCACACAGCAACCAAGGAGCTCAACAAGGTTTGGATGTCGTATACGCGATATCACATTAATCTCTGTCAAAAATTCATTTGCTCCTTGTCTAGATTCTGCAGAAAGACATTTGATCGCAACTTGGGCATCGTCTCTTAGAACTCCCTGATGTGATAAATGATATTAAAGTATCAGAAATAAAGAAACCGTACAGTAGTCAATCTTGAACCTTTAGACCTAGGATTAAAAATCTTTCATTTTTAAGTGCTTCAATGCTGGCCATCATGAAGAAATTTAGACCTACTACACAAATAAAAGCTTCATTGACCTCACCCTATAGACAACTCCATAACCTCCTCCACCTATCCTGCTCGATGGATGAAAGTTCCTAGTAGCTGATCTCAGAGAATTATACGAGAAAAGCCTTACGTTGTTGTTGATAATCCCTAATTTCCATACATACAGACATAAAAACCCTTGTGAGATCAATTTATCCAGTTCAGAAATAATATAAGAAAACTTCTAATAGCATGTATGTATCCGACAGCATAATCTAAGCCTAACACAGTAATCTGCATACACATTTTTCGGTCTTTCTTTTCTGCTTCATATATGAGATTTCTAAATTCATTAGTTGAACCGATGGTCAAAGAGGTGGAAGTAGAAATAAATAAATAAATAATTAACAGGGTCTTGGAGAAATTAAAGACATAAGACATACGAATCTGCATAATTTTACTCTTCTAGCTTGCTATGAAAATTCAATTTATCAGGGAAAGAAAATAGAACCTGGACACAACCATTCACCATGGTGGTGATATACAAACACGACACTACCATTCGTCATGGTGATGAAATACAGACACAACACGACCAATTAATTTACGCTACAGCAACAATAGGAATCATTGTATTCGGGGAGCTTGTGTTCTGCTAGATTTGAGTACTCTCATTTCTTACGTGCAACACAATAGATGTTTCACAAGCTCAGAACTTGAGCTACATTGCGGCCGTTGCCCACAAAAATTTTACCCTTGTACATCCACTGAAAAGGTACAAAGGTGCAAACTAAAGCTCTAACAGAACCCTTTTGCATCCACTTGAAAAAAACCTAGACTTTGGTTCTGAAATTCAATAGAGACCCAAAAATCTGCAATCAAAACGATAATTATGCTACAAGCAACTTACAGAAGGGAAACACACAAAAATGGAAAGTATTTACTATTTTACTGCTTTTACCATATAAAGAGTTCATTTGCTAATTAATTACTAACAAATCCTTACCTTGCTCCTGGAAGGAAGACGAGGAAGCTCTCTCTTCTTTACGCCATTTCAGCACAGAGAAGCAACCACAAACCATTGCAGCACACAATTTAGTTGCCCTAAAACCCTAACACCATATCTCCTTAAACCCTCATCTGAAAATCACAGAATCAAGCTCCAAAATCCAGCACAACCCACTAAAAGCAAAAGCACAAAGAACCAAAATTAAAGTCGAGAACTTTTTGTTCTACAAAATGAAAATTGAAAAAGCAAAAGCTGGGAACTTTGAAATAAAGCAGATCACTGCGGAATCTGGAACCCTAACCTGAGTTGGGAACCTATGGAATTCTTCTTCTGTAACAGGAAAAAGCCAGAAAAGTGCTTTTGCCTTTCTGGGCCTGTTGGGTTTTTAAGCAAAAACGACAACCCAAATGGCATAGAAACAGGGAAGGCAGATGAAAGGTGGGAAATTAATAGTGGAGGATTAAATTGAAAACCCATGTTACCTATGAACAAGGGTATAAGAAATAACAAGAAGTGGGAAACCTGATAAATATGAAGGGGTCAAAAGTCTGCTATTTACAGAAACGAGTGAACCGCTTCTGATGGTGACATTGTTTTTCTTTGGTTTAATTTCTTACCCGAGTTGCAAGAGAAGGGAAAGATTAATCAAAATTAAAGTTGGGGTTTTGGCGGAGAGGGACATAGTGGGAGTGATCACATTGGTAAGTCAAAGTTGAAGATTTGGGCGTTTATCCTCCGTAATTCTTTAGGCCTTTTCTGGTGCTGGTAGGTAATCGGTCACACACGAATTGCTGTAGTTTCAAACTCACCCACCAAGTTTTTGATTCTTTTTTTTTATACGCGGCAACCATTTTCTTCCCTTGACCCCGACAATAGTTTTTTGAGAAAATTAATGAAAGTGGTTTAAAAACTTTGAGTTTTAACGATAAATACAAAATAAAAAGTAAAATAAACAATACCGGAAGTTTTTCGTTAAAATCTCCTAGTTTTTTTAGTGTACCCAAAGACCATCACGTAATATTAATTTTCAACGCATGACAAATGTTTCGAGTACACATAATTTCTCATATCCCACATCAATAAGCCACCTAAAATTAGTATAGACCAGATAGGAAAGTTGGCAAAACTGAAGTTAAAAAAAATATAAAAATAAAAATAAAGAGGGTCATTTTGGAGTTGATTGAGAATCGAACTTAAGTTAACATGTGGACGTTATCAACCCACCTAGTTATTCTTAATCTGTTTATGTTAAAAGGATACACACAAAATTAACATTCTTTAATTTATATTAAAGGTAGACATGCAAAATTGACATTCTCTAATATAAATAAGATCTCGTATTATGAGTTTTCTTTTCTTTGCTGGACTATGATTGAACACACAACACATCCATCTTTCTTTGATTTGTAAAAGTTTAGGAGGAGATTGGTTTCTCTCACTGCTAATGTCAGGACATACCCACAATCTCGAGCAGGAATAATTTACGTTTGGCATCTAACTACCGGTTGTCACCTGTAAGGATTTGTATAGGAATTTACAAATAGCAAACCAACAAGGACTGCTGACAGTGGAACTCGAACTTTGACGGAATGACACACAAAACAAGAACCTTACCAATCATTTGTTACTATTGAACAAATTTCTCCTTTAGTTTTCTTCTTATTCTTTGCCTTAACGCCCATTCGGGACAAGTTGGAAGAGGAATTCCCAATTCTTACACCGATGAGACCATTGAGCCAACCCTTGTTGGCAACACGTCAATCTTTCTTTCAAAGGTTTCCTTGTTAGAGTTGAATTAGACGAACCAACCACAGTCCACACCTTTCATTTCCCCTATGCATCATACTTTGACAAAACCCAAATGTTTTTTTTTTTTTTTTCTTCTTCTTTCTTTCTTTCTTTTTGTTAGACGATAGATTTTTAACTCGGTTAACAACATAAAGTGCTATAATAACAACCATCAAAATTCGATTTAACCATTGCACAAGCTGTAGAGCTGGTTACTACGATCAGGATTTTGCTTCTTTTCTTTTCAATGTACACCAACTTTAAGTCGGTTATGATTAATAAATAACACAATGTATACATCTTTAATTTAAAGATTAATTACCTAACCAGTCCTTGGAAATGGATTAGTTGAACTAACACCTTTCCCGCATCTGTTATATAAGAAGGCCCACATCTCAAAGTCTTTAACGATGGAGATTAACTGCTTAAAAACCATAGCTTTTTAATGTGTAATCCTATGAAAATAATAATGTTTTTGAGTCCCCACATTACTGTTCTAGATACATGATGCACAGAGAGAGATAAACACAAGAGAATAAACAACTGATTACATAGTAAAATCTTTTATGCACGTGTGAGCAATTCTTTTTTATTAATTCAAGCATTTTTTTAAGGAGATTTTTTCAAAGTAAGACTCTCAATAAATTATTAACAGTTTAACGTCAATTTCTATACCAATATTATAAAAAATTATGCTAAAAAATAAGTGACATAAAACGTGCAGAAAATCTCACGTCTGAAAAAGTCTTCTTAGCATTTCTCATTTTCAAAATATCTGTAAATAGGTTGGGTATTCTTGCCAGGACTAGTGGAGTCTGCACTTCTGAAGCAAAAAGAAAAGATTGAAGTTTGAACGTTTTCTTCCTTTTTGCTAATTTTTAGTTTATTACTGAGTGGGTTCGATGCGGAAGCAGTAGGGGAAGAACACGGGAAAATGTTGAATATCATATATATGCAAAGGGATCCGGATTAGGTGTGGAGCTCACTTCACGTCGAACTTTAACGATCCGAACTGTCTATTTTATAAGTCTCGATTGATCGATCATGCTTGCAAAAGTTCAATTCAATCCGAAACCATTTGTCTATTTAATTATCAAGATAAAATTTCATTATTTCTTATATAACAAAGTATTCGGTAATTTCTTTGAACTCAATTAAATATCTTAAACATTTCCGATTTAGCTAATATCTTGCAAGGATGATCTATGAAGTGCAACTTAAAAAATAGATGGTTCGGATCGTTAAAGTTCAATGTGGTATAGACCCTACAACTAATCCCATTTTATAAAATAAAATAAAAAATGGAATCCATTCCCTTAAAGGTTCCTATATAAGAAAAGGATTCTTGCCGGATTTTTTTTCTGAAAATCCTATGATCATGACCGTTCATCATATATCATGTGGTCCGATTCCCTCTATACATATGTGTTGACAATTGACAGGGACATGTATTCATTCACGCAGAGCATATGAACACTTGTTCGATTGTCAAACGTTTGTAATTTTGTCTCCCTCCGCAATATATATGTTGACAATTGACAGGGACATATTCATTCATGTGGAGCATACTTGAACAATTGTTCGATTGTCAAACGTTTGTAATTTTGACTCTCTTCGCAATCCGAATTGACTTGTTGTCTCTAGTTTTCAATTGCTTGGCCTTTTTCAAATAGAAGTTTTAACGAAAAGCTCACGTACTGTTTATTTTAACGAAAAACCATATTTTTACACTAAAAAGTTAATCTTGGTACTATTCACTTTACCCTTTATTTTGTCCTTATCATTAAAACTCAAAGTTTTCAAACCCTTTTCATTAGTTTTCATTTTTCAAATTACTTTAAACACCCGTTTCTTTCATTTGGTTGTCTATTGTCAAGATGCACGATTACGCAAGAACTGATTTCCACACTCCCATTTTCTCTTTTGCACTCCACCCTTTTTCGTTGTGTTTGGATTGAATAAATCAAAAGATAATGAACGGGCAAAGAAAAGGGGATAAGTGCAAAAGTAAACGGGAGCGTGTAAGCAACTCCCATGGAATGTCATGTCTAATATGATAGCAATATGAAGAATGAAACCTTAATAAATTTCAATTTTCAAGTTTCATAGTATGAACAGTAAATTGTAAATGCTGAAGGAGGTCTTCAACTTCCAAATCATCGAAATCTAGTACAAACAATCATGGCTACGGATAATATGGTTCATCAAAAGCACTTGATACTTGTTCTGGCATAGCGAGGACTGATACTCAGAATCGACATGACTCACAAACTTTCTCTAACATTTACAGATCAGCTTCGTTCAGGTATGCGCTGTAGCTTAAACATCGCGCTGAGTATGCCAATCCCCCGTGTAAAATAATACTGCTGGGAGAATGATGAGGTTGGCTGCAAATAATTCGGGGTCGATGGTCCCATGGGGCGGTCACCTACCTTGGTGTCTTGCAGGAGGAGTTTCCTCTCTCACTTCCAAGATCAATATCTTCAATTGCACACCCCTCTAAACTAAGAGGAATGTTGTTGACACTTGGTTCGGAGCTAGCATTGCTGCATGTGGCAAGAGGAGAGTCCATCGCACCAGTTGTATTGCTTTTTGTTGGTTTAATTCTGACACTATACCCAGAGGAAGCTGGAACATTTGTCAGAACTGGCCGTAGATTGCCTGGCATGCTTCGCCTTATATCCTGTATAAAGAAAATTCCAAAATTTAAGTTAAATGCTATTTCTAAAAACGGGTTTTGCTAGTCATGTGGATAATTTATGTATCACACCAAGCATAATTTGGAATTGGATAGTACAAAGTGGAATGCAAGATCCAAATGAAGGGAAACAACGTGCACTTGAACAAGGAAAGTGATGCATACCATGTGCCTCATAGCCATATCAATGGACTTCTTTGAAAGATTTCTTCCAAAGCCTGAGCTTTCAGAGGATGAAGACTTCCCACCGGAACCGTTATCAGTATTATGATGGTCATAATGCTTAGGTGGTGCCAATTTCCGCGAGTTTACTACTCTCTCAACCATTTGTGTTCCAATAAGTACAGGGTTCACATCATCATTGTCATGAGAAGATGCTCTGCTTATGACTCGATGAGAGTTCCCATTGGTAGTGGTACTAACATTTGAAGCCCGTGCTCTAGAAGGTGAACATGATTGCTGTCTTGGTTTTCCATTAGAACCAGCCATAACAGAAGATGATTTAACACTTGGCGCTCCAGGCCTATCCCTAGAGGCTGAAGCCGGCCTTTGTGGCACTGATGTTCTTAAAGTTGGGGGCGCATCATGTAAGAAACCAGGAATCTCAGAGGATTTCAAGGGCCTTGGTTTTACTGTTGGAGAACTTCCACGTGATGAAACAGGATTTTTTGAACTTGTGGGACGTAACTTTGATGCTGAAGAAGATCGACCAGGAGGGGCAGATACAGCAGATGCACCTGATGAACTTGGTCGATGGGTTGGTGTTGCTGATCTTGATGTTGACCTGGAAGCTGGTGCAGAGGGTCTGGTAGTTGGTGCAGAAGGTCTGCCAGTTGGTGTAGAAGAACGAGCTGTGGACCGAGAAGGAGTTGAACACCTTACGGGAGGAGCCACAGGCTTTGCGGATGATAAGGTGGCTCGAGAATTTGGGGTGGAGGATCTTGAGGGCTTGGTTGTTGAAGGTAATGTGGACCGTCCAGTTGGTGTTGCAGATCTACGAGTAGCAGGTGATGAGGGCCTTCTGTTACCAGGAACTGGAAGAGTTCAGTCCAGACGGCAATGTTGGCTGCTTAGATGTTATATTGTTCCTTGAAGCAGATTCTAGCTGGTTGTTTGATAGCTGAAAGTCCCAAGTTATGCGAAACATGACAAAATAAATTTGCAAATGACAACTTCATAAGTAAAACAAAATGTCTCCTAAAACAATCAATAGAACACCATTTGCAGTCGTAAGTTTGTAACTTGTAAGTAAGGAAGACTAAAAACTATGGGAAGATTCAAGTCCAACCTTACTATGACACACATACATCTCATAGAATCTACTATCAATGAGTCAAATGTACAATTGCTGCACATACATTTCTTAGAATTAACATCAATGAGTACAGATGCTGCGCATACACTTCATAAAATTAACAACAAATGAGTCAAATGTCCGAATGCTACACATACATCTCATAGAATTTAACGCTTATATGTATTTAGAACGTGTTAGCTAAAATCCTTACCCGAGATTTTGGGGCGGATGCACGGTCATTGGTAATCTCACTCTGATTCGTTGTAGTTTTCTGCACTTCCATATCCAAGGATGAGAAAAGTGGAGTAGCAGGTGGAGTAAGAAGCCTGGACACAGAAAAGATCACCGATAAATCCGATACCACAACAAATGACTCAACATTACTACGACGCCGGAGTCCAGACCAAAGCATAGAGATTAGAGTGAGAACTAGAAGTCTACAAAATTGAACAAGGATTTCTGTCATATGAAGGCTCAACCAGTTTTTCTTGAAAACAGTCCTTAGAAGCAGAACCGCCCCTGATTTTTCAAACACCTCAGCAAAATGTTTCAGAAATCAGATCCCAGTTCATTAGTCCTAGGATAATTTAATCCCACCCAATTTAGAAACCCAACAGTTTTCTTCATCAATTCAACAAGCTACCATAACCAGAGACTTAAACTTTGATTAGTCCTACGGAAATTTAATCCCACCAAAAAATAAGCATAAAATCAAAGACTTAAGCTTTGACAATAATTTACTCACCAATCGTAATCAGATTTCTCATTCTCCGAATTTAAAAACTCATCCACCCGGATCTTCGGCTGGGGCGGCGCCACCGTCCCAACAGTCCTGGAAACCGCTGCGCCTCCGCGGTTGTCAGATTCTGCAGAAACCAAACACAGCCCACCATCAAAACCAACCTCAAAACCCAAAAAAACAACGAAGACCGAAACTTGAAACCAAAAACAAGAAACCCAAATGCCGTCGTACCCGGAGGAGCAGCAGCAGCGCCAATAGGGTCGAGCTCGTCGACGTTCTTGTTCGGAGGAAGGAGGAGAAAGCCGCCATTTTTCTCCTTGTCCTTCTCGCGCCTCCGCATCTCAAGAAACAGAGCGAGCTCTTCGTCTCTGTCGTTGACGTTCACCACCTTCCCGAAGCTCCGTTCTCGCGCCCTCGACTCCACAGTAACTTCCATGGTCGACTCTGCAGCTCAGCAAACACAGAGGCTTCGAAAAGAGAGAGAGAGGAGCGGAGAATTTCAGCTGAAATTTCGGGTGCTGAGTTTTTTTTGTAGTATTTTTCTGATTGCTTTGACAAGAAATAGAATTTCTCAGTCAGTCGCTCTCTCTCTCTCTCTCTCTCTCTCTCGTTTTGGAAGCATTTAGAAATTTGAACAAAAAAACAAGGCATTGGGAAATTAATATTTTATTTAATGTGGGTAATTTATGAAGATTAGTGCTGAATATGGGCTGAGATATGGGGATAATTACGACTGTGCCATTGGATTTGCTCTTGCGAGACGTGGCCTTCTCTTGATCATTTTCCTCATAAACGGTAGACACGTGAAGATACAAGATTCGTGATGCATGTGAATTTTATTGAAAGCATTTTTATTTTGTTATTGTTTTAGTCTTTGGGATCCAACAGGATCGTTACCGAGGAACTTTTATTAAAACAAACACACATTTACAAAACAAACAAAGGCCCAATTTATTCCTATAAACAAACAAAGAATTGGTCTAAAAACAAAGAAATCACAGAAAATGAGCCCAACAACAGTGAAGCTCAAACACAACAGAATGTCCGAGAACCATCCACTGTGCTCTCCACCACCGATCTAAGAATCAGCCAGCCATCCGATTCTATGTCCACCACCAATCATCACCTCCATAGACGCCACTTGCACATAGCCATCAACCAGAGATAGTTGATGAGAGAAAAAACAACCATAAAAATAAGCGCCGGGAAATTCTCGAGCAACACCGCTGAAAACGGCAGACAACAAAAAGAACGTGGTGGTGTAGGAAACACCTGAGCAGGATAAAACACCGGAACTCTACACACGAACTCAACAAAAAACATGACTGAAACTAAATGATTTTGGGGTTAGTGAAAAGCTTAGAATTCCTGTTATAAGATGCTCATAATATTTGCAAAGAGGATGATCAAGATTTGAACACGTAATTTTAAGTGTGCAAGGCTAACGTTATTAACAACTTGAGTTACAAAATTTTTAATTTAACAATTTAGCTTGTAAGAAGTCATTGGGAGAGGATTACATGAGGTTAATTTTCACATTGTTTGTAACTATAGCCTATTAATTTGGTATATATATTATGTTCTTGATTTTTAATATTATGTATGACTAGTGATCACGTAAAATGTGTGATTAAGATTGACAATCTGACAACATAATATGTTGAGTGATAGAAAATACTATGCTATGACAGCAACCTCAACCATACCTAGGTTTTGCAGTTAAGCATAAGATAAAATCAATCATCAATTAATAGATAACCCTATGAATTTTGATGATAAACAAGTTTAATTTTATTAGAAAATATCTTCATACATCACAGTATGATTCTCTCTCCTTCAAATCTCCTCCCCTCCCTTTTAGTCTCCTCCTCTCTCACTTTCCTCTTTTTCTTTCCCTTTTTATAAAGATGTCAACACCAGATGTTAACGTGACTTAATCGTAACCGTTCAAATAGAAAATGGTAAGGACTGAGTCACTAAGGGACTAGAGTGGTCCCGGGCCCACCTTGACTACGGTGTGAGAAATTTCTCAGCGGTCCCAAGCTTGCAGTTACTATGAGACATGAGGAATAAGATGGATTGTTTCTTGTGAAGAAGTTGAGTCGGATCATGTTATACATTTTTGGTGAGTTTGTAAATGGGGGTTTAAGATTTTAATATTATTTCTAAAACAACATATTCATCTATTATTTGTGTACGTCCCTTTTGCCCTCCTCTTTCGAAAAGATGCAAACTTGAATTATTTGTGTATGTTCTTTCTATATTTTTAAATTTTTTAGCGGTTACCCTACTCTTTACCTCCCACTAAGTTGTATTGCAAAGTTTTTTTTATTCTCTCTATTAAACTGAATGGGTCTTTCAGTTTTGTAAAAATTACTTCAATTACTCACGCAATGAGTTCAAAAATTTTCTCATACATATATGAAAGGCACTTCCTCATGTAGAACCCTGACTCTACCACAGTGAGAGGACTAGAAAGAAGAGGAATTTGAAAGGAAGAGAATCCTACTCTCCATAAAAGATTGAAACTTGCATAAAATACTTGATTACTTGCAATAAAAGTAATCTCATAATTAATAGGTAACATTTCATTTTCTAATAATAATTGAGAGAACAATATCCCAGATTTGATGTTAATGACGAAATCTGTGGCAATATTGTAATTAAGTGCAACGACAAACCCATTTAATTATGAGATTTAAAACGGGATAGAAACATTCCCGTTAACAGTGGCACATGCTAGAAGCCAGGAGCCTTTGACACGACACGTCGTATTAAAACGCCGAGGAATTTAATTCAAACTTCGTTGCTCAAAAGATGCTCGGATTTAAACGTGGGCTGTTGGATTCCTTTCCTCGAGATGACCTAAGCATCGGACGGATGCTGTTGGTCGGCGAATTTAAAAGGGGCGCATGGCGTGGGTCCCGCCCCGAGAATCGTGTGGTTTAAATTTTGGGTATCTTGCTCAATTCGTGGGCCCCGATTAGATTGCAGATTACCGTGATTGGTCACTAACCTATGGCCCAAAAAAAGCCCAACCTGAAAAGGATCATTCATATGACTCTTATTTTTATTCAGCTAAAAAGTTCTTTAATTCTTTTCTTTATCAATAAATCTACACTTTTAGGCTTTTTTAGTTTAAGATAATTTTCACTTTGAATATGTAATTTAAGTTTTAGAAAATTTTAAACATGCATTTTGTGTACTAGTGTAATTTTGAGTTGCTAGTCTCATTAGAATTGACGATGAAATATGATATAACAGTACATACGTGTTTCATATGTTAAATTTTAAGACAAAGTCTTTCCAAATCAGTTCGAGAAAGGATTTTTAGCATTTGAACTAGATTTCCAAGGTTCGTGATGAAATATTAAATATGATTTTAGGGCACGTTTTTCGAAATCAACGCACTTAAAATGTCAACAAAGTACAATATAAGTAACAAAAATGATCCTTCCATTTTCAATCCTTAAACAAAAAACCCAGGAATCGCTTTTTATCAAATTTCATTTCCGCGTACCAAACATAGTGTGTTTTTAAGTTTCGAGACAAAAATGAGATAAGAGCAACATTTTGAGTATGGATAGGAATACACGTTTGTGTCACTTGTGGTATTTTTGGAAAAGGGATCATCTCCGGATCCCTTCCACCAAATTACCTGATCCGGGCCTTGGAAATTTGATCAAACGACTAAAGTTATTATAACTTTTAAAGAAACCTCATCTTTATAGTCGTTGGATCAAATTTCAAGGACCCGAATTGATTGATTTTGTGGATTTGATGGAAGGGATCGGAGAGGATCCCTTTCCGTATTTTTGGGGTCGGAAGCGAGTGAGACGTAGGGCATGTCGCATGCTTAATCCCCTATGTTTTGAGCCCCATGCAGTGGGTAGGGGCACGTGGTTGTCAGATTAAGTGTGGAATTTTTGGTGATGATCCGAGCAATCAGTGCTAAAGACATAAACAAGACAATGATCAGGTCCTATCGTCCCCAACGCATATAATGCATTTCTGGCTGCAGGGAATAAGAACAATAATTGCACGCTGGTGGGCATCACCACATAATTGCAAGGGAGAAGTTAGCGACCTTTTCAATCCAATATCCTTGTCTTACTTTTGTGGTTACCTTTTTCATTCTTGGTGATTCACATTGATTAAAATCGTTTACTTTTTAGATCACCCTTAACAACCAAATTATGAATCATTTAATGCACAGCTAACATTGTCAAGATTTTGGTGCTTAATTGTAATTGTCTATGATTAGATGAATGTTAGATGACTAAAAAAATTTCGGATTTGGTTGATTTTGGCGAGTTGATCTTTAAAGAGTGATCATCATGCAACATTGCAGATTAAGAAATAAAGCCGAGAATCTAGAACGACAAAGTTCAAACGAGAAGGTTGCTACCAGTCCTTTAATTGCAATATCTGATATTTCTGTCCATGTTCCTGATAGGGCAACTCAATCACTGTAGCGCGAATGTAAACTCAAGTGCCTAAGAGCAATTATTCGCTCCTGTCGCGGTAGGCTTGTGTCAAAATCTGTCGCAGGCAATTAGCTTCATGCATAAATGATGAGCTCATAAACAATATTTTGTTTCTGTTGGGCAACTTTTTACTAACTAGAAGCAACAGTTACAGGAAGGTGAACCTCTTCTAACCAGAAAAACAAAATGATCCATTTAATTAGACTCGCTCGGACTAAACAAAATCATCCGTTTCATCCTAGGACTTTCGAAGGTTCTTTGTCGGAAGAACCGTAACGCTGTCAGTTGGTTCTTCAGGAAAAGCGTCCAGCAACTCAATTCGCCATGGACTAACCACTGCTCCAACACCTCTCAACCCCGAAGAGGCACTGCATCCATATTAAAGCACTGAACGTGAGGAACCTCCGGTGGAAATTGGATGAGGCTATATGGGAAGATGAAGAATGGCGATCATGAAAACGGTCACACCACAATAGCCATCACAGAGGGGAGAAGAAGTGCAGACCATTATTCCTTTCACTCCAAAGATACCAATTGATGAATAGGAACCAACAAAGGTCCCGCCCTGACAAGACATGCCGCAGCTGCTTCAATAAATCCACACCAGCACCTCAACACCTTTGGGAAGTGCATCAGTAAAAGCCGTCATCTCCTACTTGCCCAAACCATACTGCATGTCAACGGTTCGGAACTCACCCCACATCTGAAGCATGAGGCTGAAAGGCATTTTTGTTTCCCAACCCAGTGCTTGGAAACAGAATGCAGGAATGCAGAAAGGCATGTCTTAAACAAAATAATCAAATCCTTGTACCTTGGAACTTCCCATTTACAAGAGTATCATATGTATTGTCATCTGGTACAAGGCCTTTGTCAAGCATTTCATCATGCAACCTAAAAGCCTCTTGCAAATTACCCTCCTTGAAGTTTCCAGTAATCAAAGTATTATAAAAATGAACACTAGGAGTCATACCCCGCCTATCCATGTCTTCCAAGTTCTTGCGTGCACTCTCTAGCTGTCCTTTGTTACGAAGGGCATTTATCAGAACCGTATATGTGTTTGTATCAGGTATAATTCCCTTCTGAAGCATCTCTGAGTAGAGATCCGTAGCAGATTGTAACTCACCTTCTCTTAGCAATCCATCGATTAATGTAGTGTATGCTTTCACATCACAAGGAATACCGTCTCTAATCATCTTGTTGTGCATGTCAATAGCTGCTTCCATGTTATTTAAATTCCGGAAGCCAGATATCATGCTACTGTAAACAACTACATTTGGAGATAAACCAACTTGCAGGAGTTCTGAAAAAAGTTCACGGGCAGTTCTCATGTCTCGTCTTTTGCAAAACCCATCAATGAGAGCAGAATATGCAGTAACATCCACTTCAATGCCCTTGTTTTTCATCTCATTCCACATTTTCAAAGCCATATCAATTTGATTGCTTTTGCAAAACCCATTAATAATGCTGGTGTAAGTGACAACATTGGGGGAGACTTCACGTTCACACATTTCGCTGTACACAGCCAGTGCAGAATTAATGTCACCCTCCTTGATATACCCATCAATAATGGTATTGTAACTAATACATCCAGGAACAAAACCCCTTGCAACAATTTTCTTTAGCATCTCACTTGCCTCAGACGTACGACCAGCTTTGCACAAGCCATCAATGACAATGCCAACTGTGAAGCCTGTGGGAGAAATCTTGGCAGCCACCATATCATCAAAGACATCAAAGGCACGCCCTACATCACTGTTCTTGAAGTAGCCATTTATCAAGATAGAATAAGTCACATCATTTGGTTTCAAACCCCGTTTAAGCATCTCCACGAATACAATATGTGCATGCTCCATATTCCCTATTCTGCAATAGCCATGTATCTTGCTATTGTAGGATACAACATTAGGTACCACACCTTTAGACATCATTTTATCCCATAAACTACAAGCTTCACTTACTTTACCTTCCCACATAGCCATGATAAGATATTATTATACGAGAAAACATTAGCAACACCACACTCAACGGCCTCATCAAAAAACTTAGAAGCATCTTCAAATGACCGATATTTCAAAAATCCTCGTATCAAATAATTTACAATGAAGACATCAGGCAAAATATCCATGTGTTTCATTTGCTTGTAAAGCTCATACGCCTTTTCCATGTTCCCATTCTTACAGCAGTATTCTATAAGAATTGCATATGTAACCCTGTTTGGAGTAAGTCCATCCTCTATAATCGTATTGAACAAAGCCAAAGCACTCTCCAAATTCCCTTGCACACAATAACCCTTCATCAAGCTTGTAGCAACAACCAAATTAATTGGGTTCCCACAACTTACCATTCCATCCTTAATCCTTGTGGCTTCAACCATATTCCTCTGCTTCACACAAGCCGCGATGACACTACTAAACGTGACCATGGAAGGAACCCACCCCATTTCTCTCATTTCATTCAACAACTCCAGAGCCAAACATGAATTGGGTTTCTTACAAAAAGCCTCAATAGCAACACTATATGATGCTGCATCAAGTTCTACCCCTCTTGCCCTCGCCTCTCTAAAGTACTCCTCTGCCTCATCCGGCTTCCCCTGCTTCAAACAACCACGCATCATAACGTGTAGAGTGACACGATCACCTCCAATTCCTCTCAAAGCCATTTTATCATACACCTCTCGTGCTTCCCCAATCATATTTCTCCTAACCAATTCTGTTAAAAGAATATTCACATACGTAACACAAGGATACATCTCAAGCTCTAGCATTCTATTAAAGCAATCAATCGCACATTCGATTCGATTGGCTCTAACATAACTGTTCAATAAATAGCCAAAAACCTGAGATTCTAGTTCAAAATCAAACCTTTTGGCGCAGTCCACCAAGTGATCGACAAAGACTCCTGGAACGGGGCCCGAATCACCTGAAACGTACTGGTTAAGCAACATCTTGGCACGCTCCTGAGTATTCGGAGAGCCCATCAAAATATGAAGCAACACACAGACGGCATCGACACCTCTGACAAAGCCTCGCTCCCTCTCAGCCCATTTGAAGTATTTAACTGCCGAATATGGCTTGCTTTTGTGGCTAAGAAGAGTGCTAATCACACTGGTTTGTGTTAATTCGGAGTCTTGTGAAGTTGGGGCGGCGAACTCGCCCTGATTGGGGTCTGATGCAACTGGGTTTTCGTGAAATTCGATTTCTAAAGTGGGTTTCCCGGGAAAATCAGATTTTGGAGCGATTTTCTCTGGAAAACCTGAGCTCGGATTGGGATTCTCGGAAAATGGTGGCGATTCTGAATGGGGTTTGGAGGATAGGAATTTAGGGTTTAAGGAAGGAAGGCGACGTAGTGGAGGAAGCGGTGAGGAATTGAGGGGCTTCATTGTTTTAGGGTTTTTGCTGCATAAGAAGAAATAGCAGAAACCCTAATCGAGATTAAAGGTTTCGGCTCGGCGGCGAGAGTGATGAAGTGAGGAAGGGGACGACAACAGAAGCTGTGGCGCGAGCTTTGGCCATTTTACGATTTACCCCTTTGAGTTAAAATTCAAAAGCCAAATACATATCAAGGATTTTTTTTTTTTTTTATGGGCAAATCAGAAAAATGGTGCTTGCTTTAAAAAAAAATTACCACATGATTATTTGTATATATGTGGATGTGTTAGGTTGGATTTTCGGATTGGGAGTTGAATACCACATGCATATGGTGGGCAAATTATGTGACATAAAAATACTACTATATTCCATGGAAAATGATTAAAACTTAGTGCTAATGGACGGAAATATTGACTAGACGAACTTATTTACTTCACATTTGCATTGCTTCTTGAATCATCTATTTTGTTTACCAAATAATTTGAGTGTTTCTTCTTATCCAGCGCCTTTAAGTTCATTTTGTAAGGGACTTGTAGCTCAAGTGGTTAAGAGTATTTAATTTAAAACTCGTTTGTTTTTTTAAGAAGAGAAAGTCAAACCTCGAGAGTGCAGAGGCAAATGCTTTAAATCACTTCTCCTACAATCCTGCTGCACTAGTAGTCTCTTTTTAAGATTAAATTTACTACTCCGTATAGTTTCTTTTACCAATCGAGAAATCAGTTGAATAGGATAAGCATCGAGAGTGTACTTAGTTCAAGAACTTGAATCCATGAGGCCATTTGCCCTATCTTTCGGAATATATCCCCGTACGAGTGTCTTACTAGTCACGTAATTTGGCTATGCGAAAAAGACTAGAGATTCAGTCTCGTCACATGGGGATTCATCTCCAATGAACCTAAAAGCAATAGCAAACCAGATGTACACTAATTTTTTTTATCCGAGAACTTGATTAACTGTTCTGTATTGGTATTCAATGACCATGTTCTAAAACAATTAGCAATTCACGACGGTACGAAGAACTTAAAGAGTCCTGGCCTACATCATCGATGAAGACATTTTTAATCCCAGTAGCCTACTCGACGAAAGAAAATAGGTTGCTAAGAATTTACATTTGAAATTAATAGTTCAATTTTCCTGAATGGATGGTAAATCAAAGCCTCATCAGTCATCACCATCGCTTCCACCAATCTGAGCTTCGAGAGCAATCGAGTAGTTGCTTCCATCAGGACCGAGAATCTGAAATCTGCTAAAGAACAAAGAAAATCACTCTAAAAACTTTTAATGCAGCAACCACAGACACCAATTTGGTTTTACCTCTCAAGGATAAACTTTCCTTCCTTGTACTTCTGGGATTTCTCATGTGCAGCCTCCTGAAACCGATAACCAAAATATGAGTTTCATACAGCCATCAGCGATGAAAGAACTGTAAATATCAACACAAAAAACATAGCTTTGGAGAAAATATCTTCTTACATATTTCCACCCCACATTTGAGCCACATGAAACACAAAATATGTCAGCAACGGTATGCAATCCTGTTATCATGATCCGCTCTTCTTGCTCTCCAAGTGTGACATTTACACTGCCATTGGGGAAACGAAAGGTTAATTCAGCATTCATATGTATAAGCTGCAGTAAGTGTGAGTTATGCATAAGCCGCCTTCATAGGATTCAAGTGAACGAAAATGCTTTTTTGAGACAAATATATTATGTTGTCATTGATTCATTATTCTCTTTCTTTTTCCATCCTTAAAGTTAAGCTCTCAAATTTATCAACATGAATAAATCTTCTGGCCAACGTCAAACCATGTTTGGTTTGCTGCTATAAGTCATTCTGTATCGGTGGACAAGAAAAAATACGTGCACATAGAATGAGCAAGTTTTTTGTCACAAGTGAGACCAAAATAACTTGCACACCCATGACCCTAAAAGTACATAAGCATGCATCAGCATAGCTATGGATGAATCAATTTCAAAATTTCAACATTAAAATAGTACTGCACTTACACTTTATCGAAAAGATAAGCCTTTCCATGTCTGCAGTGAAAAGACTGGAACAAAAACAAAAGCAAATCACAGGGTTCGAATGTCACTAATCAATCCTGATATCAAACATATAACATCTTAAAAGAGGGATTAATGTACTCAAGCATAAAGCAAGAAGTGGGAAGATATGATTGAAAAAGACAAGCCAAGAAAAACCTTGCTGCTCTCAGATGGGTAATGTAATCAGGACAGTATAAATACAGCTTTGCCGCATAAGTTTTACACCGATACAATATTTACAGGGATGTTCAAGCTACTTACAGTTAACCAGAATTTAAGAGTTATTATAGTGCGCAAATAAATAATTAAAGAGCTACTAAACTGCATCGCTTTTGTTTCCATATAGTTGACGTTGAAACAACAATAAGGCAAGTAACCCGGACAACATTTTGGTCTAGAATTAGAGTCTTAGAGAACAGAGACGCAAGTTCCCATCTAATCTTCCAGCCAAAGTTAACTATAAAACCAGGAAAGTGTAAAGTAGATATCTTCGACCTAATCTTAGCAGGAATTAAGTACCTAATTCTTCTCCAGCAAGTAAAGCCATAATCTGTGTTTCTAGATTTGCATAATTAAATCCAGTATCATCAAAGAGGCTTTACAGATAAAGGTTCTAAATTTTGAGCATTTTGCCTATCCGTTCATCAAACGTGCAAGCCATTTCACAAGAAGCCAAAGCTGATTGTAATGAGGCATAAACACAATTAGGAAATGAAACCCTGCACCACGAATAAAAGAAGGAACCGAGAATCAACCCAATGTTTAAGCTATCAATGTCAACCACTTTGAACATGAACGATCGCATTGCGCTACGGTATAAAGGTACCCCAACTCCTCAATATCACAAACAAAACACTCCAAAAAAATACCTAAAACCAACAATGTACATATCACAACTCCTATATATCCAATGATTAGACCCACACAAATTACATTCATACACCTAATACCGATAAATCTCTCTTCGAAAATCGCCACAGATTTACATATCACAACAATGCATCCCAATTTCACAGAGTTCATGAATGTGTAGGTAGAGTGCATTATGCAAATAAACAGTAACAATCCATAACAAACAGAATCACGGAGAAGGCCATTTCGGACCTTAGAGATTACGTCGTCCACAAGACCGAGATGGGTTCTGCAGTGCTTGCAGCTATACATGTTTTCCTCAAGAGTGGTCACAAACAGCCTTCCCATTTTCTCAAAACAATTCAGCTTCCTTAATTTCTTGATTTTCTTTCCTGCAAAAACACCAAGATCGGCCGCCATGTTAGAAATTCAAGCATTCCAAACGAAACCCAGAAATTATGTCGACGACAATTTGAGAAGCGTCAATGTGATTAAAACCTGAAAATTTAAGGGAAAAAATAACGAAAAAAAGAAAGAAAAGGTGTACAATGCAGGCATGTACTTCCAATAACTGTGTGATATGAAGAACAAGAAGAAGAACAGAACGACGACGCACAAATGGGTTTTGTGTGATCTTTGCCGGTAGTTACAGAGGTAGCTGAAGAGAAACGAAGGCTTTCATCGAGAATTGAGAAGACGAGAAGTGCCAGCTTTTAAACAGAGAAAGTGCTTTTCCGAGTGTAAATATACAATAAGACAATTAACTTTTTTCATTATTTCATTTTTATTTCTTTTATCTTTTTTAAGTAAAATAATTTGTCTTTAAATTATAGAAATGTAATTTTTTTTTTTTAAAACAAAATTAAATTAGAATGAATCTGATAACTTCAAGGAAAAAAATGTAGATTTTAAAGAAAAGATTAATACCAGGAAAATCTATGTGTTGGGTGGATTTGGAAGGCCTTGTTTTGGTATGTTGGGTTGTTTATCGCTAATCTCTCGTCCCTCGTTAGAGTTAGCAAAATAAATGATACGTTTTTTTTTTTAACAAATGTTATTATCTATACTAAAGAAAAGAGATGTAAGTTTAACTTCACAATGATTAGCATTAGTGTTTTTCAAATTTGCTTGTATTTAAAAGTTAGTATCCTTCTGCCACTTAGTACTACGGTTTGATGGTATTTCTCTTCACTTCAAAGTGAAAGGTCTTACGTTTGAATTTCGTGGATGGTGAATTTGATACCAAATTAGGTTGCCTATTGTGTGGCTTTGTCGATTTACTAAAAAAAAAAAAAGTTAGTATCCTTCTTTTAATTTGATATGTTAATCTAGAAACTGTTAATTAATAGTCTTTGCATCACTATCGGATAACGACTCGTCAGATTAAAAAGACAATGTATTTCATTATTATTCTTATACAAACAATATTTAACTCTAATCTAATCTAAACTGCACTAAAAGGGAAAAAGAGATTCAAACTCAAGCGTTAGGAGATCACTCCACTCGCTAACGTGACTACGTTCATATGCATCACGTTATTATTATTATTTTTCTGAAAGAAATAAGGTTTGGACATGTTTAAAACTTTTCAAAAGAAAAAATACCTCCATTTGAGGAAAAAGAAAAAAGAGGAAGAATTATCATGGCCTATTGTATGTTAATCTAGAAACTGTTAATTAATAGTCTTTGCATCACTATCGGATAACGACTCCTAGAATTAAAAAGACAATGTATTTCATTATTATTCTTATACAAACAATCTTTAACTCTAATCTAATCTAAACTGCACTAAGAGGGAAAAAAAGATTCAAACTCAAGCGTTAGGAGATCACTCCACTCGCTAACGTGACTACGTTCATATGCATCACGTTATTATTATTATTTTTCTGAAATAAATAAGGTTTGCACATGTTTAAAACTTTTCAAAAGAAAAAATACCTCCATTTGAGGAAAAAGAAAAAAAGGAAGAATTCTCATGGCCTATTGTATGTTAATCTAAACACTGTTAATTAATAGTCTTTGCATCACTATCGGATAATGACTCCTCTGATTAAAAAGACAATGTATTTCATTATTATTCTTATACAAACAATCTTTAACTCTAATCTAATCTAAACTGCACTAAGAGGGAAAAAAAGATTCAAACTCAAGCGTTAGGAGATCACTCCACTCGCTAACGTGACTACGTTCATATGCATCACGTTATTATTATTATTTTTCTGAAATAAATAAGGTTTGCACATGTTTAAAACTTTTCAAAAGAAAAAATACCTCCATGTGAGGAAAAAGAAAAAAAGGAAGAATTCTCATGGCCTATTGTATGTTAATCTAAACACTGTTAATTAATAGTCTTTGCATCACTATCGGATAATGACTCCTCTGATTAAAAAGACAATGTATTTCATTATTATTCTTATACAAATAATCTTTAACTCTGATCTAATTTAAACTGCACTAAAAGGGAAAAAGAGATTCAAACTCAAGTGTTAGGAGATCACTCCACTCGCTAACGTGACTACGTTCATATGCATCACGTTATTATTATTATTTTTCTGAAATAAATAAGGTTTGCACATGTTTAAAACTTTTCAAAAGAAAAAATACCTCCATTTGAGGAAAAAGAAAAAAAGGAAGAATTCTCATGGCCTATTGTATGTTAATCTAGAAACTGTTAATTAATAGTCTTTGCATCACTATCGGATAATGACTCCTCAGATTAAAAAGACAATGTATTTCATTATTATTCTTATACAAATAATCTTTAACTCTGATCTAATCTAAACTGCACTAAAAGGGAAAAAGAGATTCAAACTCAAACGTTAGGAGATCACTCCACTAACGTGAGTACGTTCATATGCATCACGTTATTATTATTATTATTATTATTTTTCAGAAATAAATAAGGTTTGCACATGTTTAAAACTTTTCAAAAGAAAAAATACCTCCGTTTGAGGAAAAAGAAAAAAGAGGAAGAATTCTCATGGCCTATTGTTTGGTAAAACAACTCGTCGCCAATAGGAAAAGGCGACGGTAGAAAGGGGTTGGAGAAAGAGTGCGAGGAGGAGAAAGCCATTATTTAGCGGGACATGCCATGAAACCAATGAGACTCTGATTTGGCTGGAGAACGGAGAGAAATATACAATTCACCAATCCCTTTCCCAAGACGGTGCCAAAGGACACGAAGGAAACGTTTCACTTGGTGTGACTAGACCAAAGCAGAAAAGGCCAACCCAATCCAACTAGACATGGTTCCACAAGTCCAGTGCCTAAACGTCTAGACTTCTGTAATTAAATATATTATATAACATATAAAAATGTTTATTTATACTTAAAAAAAATACATAATTGTTTAGCGATACATAAAATATAAAATAAAAGTTATCTATTTTTTATCTATGTAAAAGTTGCAACCTAGGCGGTCTACGCTCATTCTTATATTTTAAATGCCTATAAATTAATCATGACAGTGACAAACCACCTAACATCTAGGTGAGGCCTAAGCAGCCCTAAGTGGGGCTTTTTATTTAGAACACTAGACTTGCAACTTTTTTCTTTCGCCTTTGTTTTCCTCTTTTGACGAGAAAATTTATACCATCACTAGTTTTATGCAGTCATGTGTTTATCCTTGTTATCACGTGACTATTCACGCTGTGATGAGAGATAAATACGTAATTGCTCTTAGAGCTCGGTGATCCCACATCATATAATGTACCTTAATTCTTGAAGTGGTTTAAGGAGCTCTTGGTCACCCTTCCCTTACAAGTAGATTTTTAGGGGGAAGTAGAAGCTCTTAGTAATTGGTACCAGAGTTAGTTTCACCACGCAACTGGATCCAACTCCAGGGAAGGGGCAAGCCGCCTCAACGAAGGGCTACCGCTAGGTCAGGGTACAAAGCAAAACTTCCCCAGCCTCTAAATGAAATCAAACCAGTTTACAAAAAATTAACTCACAACGAAACTAAGTTTTTCTTGAAACGAAGTTTTTGTTGAATCAATAATCTAGAGACTGTTAAATTGACCAGTGGACGAGATTTAGCACAAGAAAATAACTAGATAGAGAACCAAACAAGAGCTAAGACAAGGAACTTGATGAGCTGATGGCTAAACCTCGAGGAGGGCCGGAAGTTCAAACGACCTTACTTGATCTTCCTTGACTAATAATATTCCAATAAAAGGCTGCTGCCATGGCAAATGGTCAAAATATAAGAACTCCAGAAAGAAAAAGTATATGTTCTCCCGTTCAAAAGTGGGGATCAGCAGGTGTGTCCAACTATGACGATGAAATCGTGTCTTGCGGTGTTATTCTCTCAACAGCACCCATTCTCTGAGGAGGCCACACAATGTGGGTAACCCTTCCTTGAACTAAACCCAGAGGAATCTGCCAACAACAGCTTGTTTAACTTAGCCAAAGTGTCCAAAAAGTAGAAGAAAGCCAACATTTTCAAATTAATTTGCAAAAATGCAATATGAATTCTGATGCAGACAATTGAACGAAAATGATCATAGGTAACTTCTGAAAGAAATTCCTAAAACATGTCAAGCATTACAAAAACATCTAGCATAACCTCGCGTTGCAAACTTCTTTCAAAATGATAAGTCTTGTGCTAATGCCAAACTAATTACCTATACAGCATTTCAACTTTATCATGTCCTGAAATAACATACTGTCTCATTTAAACGATTTCCATCCTACTCCGCATTTCAAAATTTTTTAGAGTATGCATAAACAAGCAGAGTGATTTGCCATAAATATACAGAAGTAAGTTCAGATACCTAGTCTGCGAAGGGTTTCACATCTTAGGCAGCAAATCAAACTAATGAAGGCCATGATAATAAATTATACTATCAGCTAAACTACTTGTTTGTAGTGCACAAACTTAGCAGTAAGGGGAACTTACTGGTCCAAACGACTTTGAATCCAAGCTAGAAGATGAATTGTCTCCCTCAACCCAACAATGTCCTTCTGGAATTTTCACCACATCATAGGAACGACGTGTTCCAATCCACTCACCAGGTAAGGCAGTTATTCTCTTTATGTGACTCTCCTTGTGGTTACTTGGGGAGCTGCAAAATGTTCCAACAAGTCTAGTTTCTTATTACAATTCACCAGACAGGCAGACACAAATGGTATTCGAGCAACATTGGGGGCAAAAATTACCGGAAAACTACCACGTCACCATGTGAAAACTTGTAGCTTTGAAGACACCGTTTCTCCACCAAAACATAGTCATCTGCAACCAAATCACAATCAGACCACTAAATAAACCATCACATTGCACAGCACAACAATCTTAATAAGATATCTTTCAATATACCAACCAATTGGCAAGCCCATCAAAGAAGTAGTTCCAGGGTTTAACGTAGGCGACATAGAGGAACCGCGCACCGGAGCAACACTCGCAAATCGGTCTGAAACATATAAGCCTATGATCCCACATGTGAAAAACTTGTTGCCGAAATTCCACAAACCACTCCGAGTTCCCATGTCCAATCTTTTTCCGTAAATATTCACATTTCATGCGCAACATGGAACCATCTGTAACATTATCATCAAATTTACCAAACATAAAAGACAGTTCATAGCTAACGTAAAAGATTTATACAAGCAAAAACAGTATCCAGTCTCTCAGAGGCAAACAATCAAACACCTGCTGAGCCCAATGGACGAGAGGGAAAGGAGAAGGTTACCATTAGGAATGTTTCGAATTAGCTGTCGAAGAAGCTTCCTTCGCCGGCGGGAGCCTTCGTTAATGGAGATGAGGAGGGAGGAGGAGGTCGTGTACTGCCGCCGTCGTGGACTCGTGATTTGGAGGAGAAGCGAAGTCTGGAATATTTTCCGGATTTTGAGCTAACAGATGCTTTTTGCTCAAGGGATTTGAATTTTACCGGATTTGGGCCGTTTGAAGTTGCAAAATTGGGAATTCTAAGCCCAATCCAATCAAAGAGTTAAGACTACTGTAGGAGGGGAGTTTGAATCTACACCGGTTGCAGTGATAAATATTCTTCGTCATTTGAGCTACAAAACCTTGTAGAACTCTATTTTTTTTTTTACGCGATAAAAAAATGACTCCAATTAAGTTGATTTATTGCAGTTTCGATCGTTTTTTTAAAAGAAAAACGATATTTTATATGGAGTGAGATTCTTATTCGTCGCCAAATTGGTAAGTTATGTTATTATGGTTGAATCTCGAACTTGATATGCTATGTTTTCTTTTCTTCAATTGGGTCCTTAGGGTTTTGAATTTTTCAATTAGATAATTGTAATTAGATTTTATTCACCCATAAGAACATCTTAAATAGTCGATCAAGGCTAAAAGAAATTGGTGAATGCAATATGTTTATTTTCAATCAAGTATATAAAGTGAAAAAAAGGTTAACTTTTTCTACCTTAAAAAATGACTAGTTGATGACTTCATGATTTCGACACATAAGTCCATCATATCGGAGGCTAGGAAGACTCATAGAGGCATTTCAACCTTCCCTAGTCACCATCATGTGATTCATGAACGTCCAAATCAAACTCAGAAAGTGTCATGTAAAATACGAGTTTAGAATTCATCCTCAACCACTGAGTCATCTCATGGTGGTTAAAAAATATACTTATTAACTCGAAATAAATTGTTTTACGTCTAAAGCAAGCAATGTAACATATCAACCATGTAGTCATTTAGCAAGTAGGAAAAGCTCACATGCCATTGCGTACACTAATCCTTTGATCCCATCACAATCTTTACAAGCTTAAGCAGTACATATCATGATTCAGCTGATTAACCAACGGTACATGATCATGGTCTACTGATTAAAAAACCAAACATGATATGCACATAAAGATACTTCTCTAAGAAGAGAAGGCGTCAATAATGGTGGTGTGGAGCGGGTCACTCAAATGGGTAGCCCAGTTGTTAAGTGGTCCCTTCCCGGTGACGGCGGCTTGCACGGCAAACCCCAGGAACGCAACCATGGCGAGGCGGGCGTGCTTGATTTCGGCCAGCTGAAGAGTGGCCTTCTTTTCCGGGTCAGCAGCAAGACCCAACGGGTCGAAGAACTTGCCACCCGGGTACAACCTCTTTTCCGGGTCGAGCTCGGCGTTCCTCTGGAACTCGATGTAGCCAATCACTAGAACTTCGATCCAGATCAACGTGGTTAGTGAGAAAGGCAGTGGTTGACCCAAGTAGGATGATCCTTCGATGAGCTCCACCTGTACAAATAGGTCAACATAATTAGTGTTGACTGGGTGAAGTGAACAGGCGAAAAAATACACTTCATGTAAGCATCGTCCTTGAAGGTTTTAAAAGATACTAGACATTAGCCAGGTGGTGGGTTAGAGCCTAAGGCTAAGGTTGGATTTAAAAAATTTTATTATTGTATAAATAAGTGTCTATTTCTACTTAAAAAATACATAATTTTATTGAGATACTAACTTGCAAAATAGAATAATATATAAATTATAAAGTATTAGAAGTTAATGAAAAGTATTCAACAAGTGTCTTAAAATTTATTTAAAAAAAAATGCAAACTAAAAATTATGTATTTTATGTCTAAGTGAGAGATATAACCTAGGCAGATACTTAGACAAGTATGAGCAGATTAGACGAGCGCATAAGCAGGTCTAGACATTATTTATTAATTTTCAAACGAATTAATCGGCGTGATAACCATAGAAAGAGCCTAATTTGTTTCTTTGTTGCTCTCTGAATTTTTTCTATTTAAGTGATCGTGAGGAGTGAATCAAATTACGAACTTCGAAACGAGGTAGAATATAGTCAATTTGATTTGGCGCCAAATCAAAACATGCAAAATGGAAGTTAATTACCTTTCCGGCGTCTTGCCATGTGATCCCGGTGAGGGACTCAACAGTGAGAGCACCGAGCGTGGCGAGCATGGCCCACCTTCCATGAATCAGCTCGCACTCCCTAAACCTCTGCAGCCCAAACACCTCCGTGTAAGGCTGAAACGGCGTCGACTGGACGTCCGCGGTTTCTGTTCGGGTCCCGATAATGTCACCCGCCAAGTTCTTGGCCAAATTCTGGTCCAACCCGTCGTAGTCGTACTGCAAATACTCCGCGGGTTTGCCCAAACCGAACGGGTCGAACCCGTAGTCGCCCACCAAGCTCCCGTCCAGCCATTCAGGAGCCTTGGCGCCCGGGTACCAGAGCGGGCGGTCTGTTGAGAAAGTGGGTTTTGTTTTCTTGGGCTTCTTGGCGCCGAATCCGAAACGGGCCTGGACCCGTCCCGAGTTCGAGTACGCGTCGGTCGGAAGGCGTGTCCCGATGAATGAGGATGCAGCGGCGGCAGCAGCTGTGGTTGTTGCCATGGTTGTGTGCTAAGATTGCAATGTATGTTTTAAGTGAATTTGATTGGGATTTATGTGGAGGTGGAAGTTGAAGTATTTTATCGGGTTCGAATGGATGATCCGGTGTGGCGGGTTCGTGGGCGTTGGATTGAGGAGAGTATCCATCTGACGGCTGCGAGGGTATCGGCCTTATCTTTGCCTTATCTGAAGGGAGGGTTTTGGAAATTTGGACACACTTGACTGTTGTGGCATTTCTTGTGGCTGAGGTTACAAGTACCATAAAATCTAGTTTGTTTTTTTCTTGTGGTTGCCACTTCCTCAGTGATTTTCTTCCATTTCGTATTAATTTTGTACAACAGAGCATTGCTCGACTTTTTTTTTCCTTAAACGAGTAATTTATTTTTACCACTACTTTTAACTTTTTTTTTTACCTAAAACTGTAATTATGTGAGATAAAGGTGTTTTCCTAAAGCTCAATCCACAAGGAAGACCCAAGTTGTCTTAGCATAAACCCATAAGATTAGAAAATAACTTACATATCAAGGTTTATTTTTATCACTACTTTTAGTTTTTTTTCATCCAAAACTGTGAAACAAAATGCTGAAGTTGAATGTTTATCAAACACATTTTTTTTTTTTTTATACCCGTTTTTTTTTCTTTTAAAACTCATCAGTACCAAGCTAGTACTACATAGGATCAAGCAATCGCCATCAAAATGCACTTGTTTCTGTACATATATGCTCACCTCTTTTGGATATTAATATCTGAACAGTTGATTCTATGTTGTAATGTTCAGCTTTAGATGCGTCATTGTCTTTTTAAGAGAGCTTGTGCATAAGCATCTGAAAATTGTAATGAATCATGTGTAGGTCACTATCGGCACGGCGTCTACCGCGGTCTGGATGATCGATGTGCGTGCGGCAGCGCCGCATCTTCCACCAAACAGGTTCCCGGCCCTTGGAAGAAAAATCGGGAACTGGTTGCTTACACACCGTGTTCCGCCTTGCCTTTCCACCAATAAAGAAAACAACTTTCATGCTTGCTTACAAAGATAAGGAACCTCTAAACTAACACAAATAAAATGGTAGTATTGCAATTAATTACAAATTAAAGAAAAAATTGTCAAAGTAATGCAACACTATTTACATTTTCCAATTTAAATGGGAAATATGGAAAGAATTGTAATGAGAATGTCCCCGTTGATACTCCAGCCCCTGTTAATTGTCCTTACTGATAACAAGGACCGAAAGAACATGCGAGTATAAACCCCTTACCGACGAAGATCATACGAAACAAACGCAGGATTTGGGGCGATGAGAGGAAGCTTATCGATGTACATAAAAAGTCTCTTCGAATTCTCCCTAGAGATTGCAGACAGATCAACAATCTCGCTGTTGCTGGTGTAGATCCAAAGATCACTTGAGTTGACTCTTTTGAGACTGTCCCGGCAGAAGGGGCACGATTGAGACCGTGTACGCCTAGATAAATCAAAGGGGAAATCTTCTCAGCTGTGCATATTTGCATGAATTGATGTAGCCAAAGGAAAAACATACGTCTTAGATTCCGATTATATATGCTAGTGATGACTCGACCTTCGTGCTATGTTATCACTTACGAGAACCGAACATCATCTTCTCACTTTCAATTCATTCTTGTTAGTGTTTGTCTCTAACTGTAATTCACTCTTGCAGTATAGAAACGTCTACCCAAGAAATATTTCCGTCATCTGGTATATCAACTGCTAAATTTCGAAGTATACCGATCTAAATTATTGTGTTTCAGCCAAATTTCAGCCTATCTATGTGCAAGTAAAGATTACTAGAATCTTCAACCACTTGTGCTTTCGTTAAGAAAAATGAGAAAATAAAATCAACAAGCAAAAGGGGAAAAAGAAGGACAAAGTAACAGCTGCTTACCAGTTTCGGTAGCACTTCATACACATAGAATGACTGCAATTGGGCAATACAACCTTGCTGTTCATCTCCATGCAAATACCACATTCTTCTTCTCGCTCTAAATCAATTTCGGTGAGCTTTCCTTTGTCCGTCTCATTTTTTCTCTTGTACTTGGCGGATAAGATTTCTTTCTGTTTCCTATCTTCTACATCAGTCATTCCTCTCTGGAGTTGCAATAACGAGGGAAATATCACGCCTGTTTTGAAACAGCCAAAATGGGATTGCTAAACAGTTGTACATCGTTATTTTATAAACACTTCTGTTCAAGAATTCGAATAAAAGAACACAAATCGCCATCAATTTACTTACCGTAGAACTCTTTTAGACTAGCTTCTCTTTCATGAATAGACATGGTGGTCTTCCCATCCTCGTACGCCTGCGACAAAATTGACACCATCACAGCA
The DNA here is from genome assembly GCF_019419815.1 of Pyrus x bretschneideri. NCBI lineage: Eukaryota > Viridiplantae > Streptophyta > Magnoliopsida > Rosales > Rosaceae > Pyrus > Pyrus x bretschneideri. Next base: position 3,256,140 of record NW_025999402.1, read on the forward strand.
AAGACAAGAAGCTACCATTCTTTATTACCAATACACCAGATTAAAAGTTGGACGGAGGGGTCACTATCTATCAACTAAGCTAAAATAACATCACATAGGCGTGGAATAAACTGCAATTCACCTTGTATATTAGAATTCTGAGCAATCCCAAGGCTCCAGCAAGGTGACAATCAGTCCACCGAATAAGAAACCAGAAGAATTGTGCGGCCGGCCTATAGGATAGTCTCATTTGGAGGCAGGCCCCGTCGTATTCCCTCGGATAATCAGAAGCCCTGTATACAATAAAATTTCAATGGATAAAACCCATAAGATGCATATCTCCCTCAGAAAATTCCAAAGCAAATGATGCATCAAAACAAAATTTTCAGAAAGTAAAACATTAGATTATGCAGTGGACCAACAAAAGTTCCCAGATTGGCAAGATGTGAAGAGGACAGGATCAAAATTAACTGCAGATTTGAAGTTCTACCGAAATAAGTTACCCAACTTATCGGAAAATACCTAATTGCAGGTCCCACAATATCCACGTAAAAGCAGAAAGAACAAGCTCAAATCCCCCTATACCAAATAGTAAGAGTTTGAACAAGAACAACTACCAAATCAAGAGGCAGTTTGGATACATCGAGCCTAACATTGGAAACCGAAATTCTACAAGTATGCTAAGAATCGATAGCAACCAGCCTCACATCCTCAAATTGTAAATTGTGGGTCTGGAGCTGGATCACTTATTTTTAAATTTTGAATTATTCGATAATTCTCTACTTACAAGGACATGAAAAATGGATGCAAGAAAGCTCAGACCCTTATACAGTAACAGTAATATCCAGTAGTGAATTGTTCAACATATAGAAGTATGAGTAAATTCTGCAATACTAAGTACATGAAAAAAATCCAGAAACATAAGAGATTAACAAAAATTATGTGAAACAGAGAACCCAAATTCTGAAAAATCATCAAATTGCTAGTACGATAATTTTCCATAAAAATCACATAAACCCAAAAGAAAAATTGGGAATTGGGTACGACCCAGAATCTGAAAGTTTTACAAAAATTAACAAAAAGGGATGAAATTTGAGAGAAAGAACAGGAGTTCTTACAGAGTGTTGGCGAACTGGATATCAGCTTCGAGTGCCTTGATAGAATCCTTGAAAGACTTGCGCATTTTGCTTTTCTTGATCGTTTGTACTATTTTCTCATCCCTCCCATAGAAAACCCTAAACATCCATCACTCCCCACCCACCTCAAAAATCCTCTCTCTCCAAAAACAGCAGAAAATATATGACCCTTTCTCTCTCTACAACCGGAAGAAAAATCAGATCAAAACTTATAAAACTGGTTTTTGTGTTTGTGAATCTGTAACTCCTCAGGCGTTAGAGAGAGAGAGAATCGTGCACACTGAGAAGGGTTTTAGAGAGAGAGAGAGAGAGAGAGGGGTTGGGGCTTACTTGGTTTTCGCTTAGAGCACACGTAACAGTCTATTAATGAAGAAAAGAAGAGCGAAAAAGAACAGAAAAGAAAATATTAATTGTGAAATAACTAATTTACCCTTCTCTACCCGCTTCGAGATTCACGACGAGGCCGTTTGCCGATATCTTTCATCATCACCGCGCGAGTGACCGTTTAGCCTACCGACTCGCGATTTGTGTTTGCGGAAAACGACGTCGCTGAGGCGGTGGGGTGCAGAGGTGCTACGTGCACGGTGACAGGGACGAAGCCATATTCGAGCTGTTGGTGTGACGATCTGGTGCGACCGTTTGTTTGTGGGTCCCGCGTTTGGTGGTTGTTTCAAGCGCGACGTGTCGTGATTGGTGAAGCGACGGGGCTCTCTGAGCTGTATTGTAACATTGTTCTCCGAATCTCTTTCATCAAATTTTAGGAATTTAGATATTCAGAGTTTTGAAATTTCATCCAACAATTATAAATAGAAAGTTTCTTTAAAAGTTATAATAGTTGTAATCGTTAAATCAAATTTTTAGAATCCAATTTTCTAAATTCTTAGAATTTGGACGGAGAGATCCGTAGGAATCTCTTCCCTTGTTCATCATGGAGTCGGGAGTATGGTATTATTATTGGCCTATTATGTGGAAAATAATTGATATAATATAGCGACTCGGACATTTTGTTTTCATGCCCCATGTGAATAGAACTCTATCAGTTTGTACAACGAATAGAGTTCGTTTTTTGTAGAGATTTTTTTAGTAGAAATTGTATTATTGAATTAGAATGTTACGTAATGATAATTTCGTTTTATATAAATTACTTTTCTTTTATTGCTTCAGTCAATTTTGTTTGAGGCGTATGAGGTGCATTTCTTGGATGCAAGGCATAAATACAGTAAAATAATCAAAGTAAATTAAGGGAAACCTGAATGTATGATATATCAACTTATAAATAGTACCACACGTGATAAGTGTTCTAAGTACACATAAAAATATTATCATCAAACATAATATAGGTAATCAATGTTAAGACAGATTAACTATAGTTAATATATAATGTATCTCATTGTTAATGTATGGTAATGCTAGAACCATTTGGGATGGTGGTTCCCTGATGGGGAAAGATTATATATATATATATGCCATTAAAAAGGAGGTTTCTTGCAGAGTTGTAGTCCATATTAATGTATTTCTATTGCTTTAGAAATTAATTATTGTCCACCAACATTGTTTAACAAACACTAAGCAGAAAATAAAATAATTATCAAGATTAACACATTTTTTCTTATGCTGCACGGTGCGGAGTTGCCAATAAAAAATATCATAAAAAAATTACGGCATTTTGTACTGCTAAAACGTGCATAAAACTTCGTACATGCTGGTATATTCAAATGATTAAGTTAAAGACAATATTAATATTGATTAGAAATGAGAACTGCTAATTTAAAATCTTAACGTGATATTAGAGTAGACATGCTAAAATTTTGACGACCAACGTATAGTTATTAACAAGATGGTGTACAAATTAGAATTATCTTCATCAAATACCACTACTAACATACATTAAGCATTGAACTAACAAACGCAAGCAAATGCAATCAATTAAGGATTAGAGACTTAATGATTGATTAATTGGATGATAATGACAAGGCAACCCAAGAGAGATTGCATATATGATCAACAAATTAATTAACTTGGCTGCAAACAAGGGCAAGCATTCCCTTTTTGTGATTCGACATCAAACCACTAATACAAGTTGTATATAATTAAGTGCTCGATGGACTATTATGCATCACAAATTCTTTTCAAATATAAGATCAATAGCACTGGGATCTATTAACCCTTATATTTTTTATGGTTAAACTGTGGTTCAATCGCGTGAACTATTATCCCACTAGAAATTGATTCTCTGAATATTTTTTTTAATAAATTAACTCTGTGAATCAGGGTTGGTTCAGTTGGTAAGGACGTGCTTGTGGTTAACCCCAATCCAAGTTGGATCCCCGCTGCTAGCAGTTCTCGTTGGTGCGCGACTTGTAAATTCTTATGTAAATCCTTACTTGTGACAGCTGGCAGTTAGATGTCACACATAAGTCTTTTCCGGCTTGAGGTTGTGGGTATGCCCTAGTGACGGTGGTGAGAGTAGGCAATCTTCCCTCAAACTTTTTGTTACAAAAAAATAAAAATCAAGTAAATAAAAAAAATCAACCAATTAACCACTCACTGAAATATTCGATGACATTACATCCACTTTGATGTTAAATACTAGCATGACTTTACCCACAAGATTGATTCACGTGCCAGTATTTGACAGCAAGGTGGAGAAACTTCATCGAATTTGACCGGGAGGGGTTAATGGCTAATTTCAAATAGTTAAAGGTTCAATATCAACTAGGATAATAGTTTAGAGGTTAAACAACAATTTACTCATTTTTTAATGCCAGAGATATTGAGAGAGAGAGAAGTACAAATATGGGACGTGTGCTGAAGTAAAAGCTTTTACCGTTTGAGCTACAAACTCTTGACAATCGCTTCTTTAGTTAAATTATATAGGAAATATTTGGTTTAATTCTTAATTCTTTTACTTTGCCACTGATTGGATGAGTAGTGAGTAGTAAGCTGTTTATTGAGATAATCCAAGGCTAGAGTATGGGCAACAGGCAGAAACCTTCTAAAATGATCCAAGTTGAAACCTTGCCGTGCAAGATCCTTATCACTAGATTAACATAAAATGTAACTTCTAAGACAATATCTCTAATAGTATGGCCAATTTAAGTAAATAAAATTATATAATATAGGTTGATGTGGCATGTTGCTTACTTAAATGTTTTATGGACAAACTTGGCTGTTCTAAAGTGGTACAAAATTGTATTTTTTTTTGTAATTTTCTTATACAAAAAAGGATCAGCTGGTGGCTTTGTCACTGCAGTCCATCCTTCTGGGGGTTAGGAATTGATCCAGACCTCACCTTGGTACAATTTACTTCTTGGAAGAACTATCCAAACTCATCAACCTTGGTGCTTGTTCTGTCATCTGTGAAACCTACATGCCTATTTTGATGCCGGTATATGAAAACTCAAGCGGGGTTCAATTCATCAAGCGAGATTTCCTTGGGGACCTTCAGATTCATTTGATTTGTATCCCATCCACTTCCATTTAACTGCTGGATGAAGTCCTCGAACCGGTCTTCCATCTCCAACCGGCTTTCTGTAAGTTGGTCAAATGCATTTCCTAAGCTATTCCAGTTGGCATGGAGCCAATAAGCCTGCCACACACTTCGTAAGACCGAGATACTCGTAGCTCCAACCTGCATTAATATTATTCTTTTGTCATTTCAAGGTGGATGAAAAGTTGAGAACAACAATCTTCTGTATACCCTTACTAGCAATTTATATGCATACCTTGAACGAAACAAAGACCTCAAACTCGCTTATTTGTTGGTTCACGACAAGAATATACTTCTCCTTTGCGTATAATTCCAGAAGTTCCTTCACCTGTTATTAAGGGATGAAAGACGAGAAGATAAAAGAATGAAGGACTGTATAACAAACCACTGACAAACACAGATGGTGAGATGTTTGTAAGCGTAAACTTTACCATAGGAGCGGCTCTCTCTCCAGAAATCATCTCCTCCAAGGGCACACCAAATGTAATTCGTGGTTTCATGAATCTTTGCCATATTAATATGTTTTCTTCCCTATTGCAATCAACAACACCTAAATTAAACCACCAGAGAGAAAGGTCATTGTTTATGATATAACATCTCTATAAGCAGAGGATAAGAAAAAGGTACATATCTTACCAGGTACAATAGAATGTAATACATGCGATTTAATCAGTAGACGAGCACGCTTAAGATTTAGCTGTAAGAAAGTAAAACATAAAGAATAGTTTGTACATGAACTAACCCTTATATCAAATCTCCTAGTTTTCCCCTTATTATCCAGTGCAAGAGAGAGACAGTCTTACCGAGTTAAATTGGAGAACAGAAAGTGATTGATAACGTAACCAAAGATGTAGTAGTCGCATGAACGTCCATGTCGTTGCCAATACTGGGTATGCTTTTACAAGGCCTGGGGTATCCTGCATTCACGATTCTAGATCATTTAAATACATCAAAAAAAGAAGCTGGTCACTGCTAAGTTCACATTACTTTCTAGAGAATAAAGATCATCATCAAAAACAAAATAACTTACGAGGAACAGTATGCCCAAGCCCAAGCCAAGCAGCTGAGCAGCCACTTCCCATACTTCCTCCTGAAACATTTGATCAATTAATTATGAGAAGAGCGGTCTCTTTTAAAAATAGTTCAATGAAAGGGGAAAAGATATAGCGAGGCAATATTGCTTTACTAAATCACGAGAAGCTTTTGTCTTCTTTTGTTGACTAAATAACTATGTGAAGTTTGATTAAGTTAACTAAAAATGACCTTTGCTGCTATCTCCCCAAGATTTCCCTCAACTGCAAAATGATTTTGAATAACACGGTTTGAAGGATCTTTTAGCCCTCTCGCAACAGCCTGTTTAGATGCCAACATCATGTAAATATTGGAATACTCAATCATCAGCTGAATGCTGCTATGGTTGAAAAATATAGGATTAAAATGACTAGAGGGAATAATGCATTTTTCAGGAACCAAACTTATAGAGATAACAGAAGCTAGTGCTGCAGATGTGATTGTACAACCAATCTAGGCATCATAGGATAGCAGTTCTATACCTTTGCAAGATTTCCGAGAGATGCCAATGGCAGGAAATAGGCAGGATACAACTGGTGTAGTAAGATCGAAAATACTGCATAATATATTAAAAATCTAATCACCCAACAATTCATTTTAATTTCAATCATGCAATATCCAACAGAAAGTTTGTTAGATGAACCTTCCAGCACTGCCAATAAAGTCTGCATACAAGCGCCACTGCTTTGGATCATCATCAAAAACATTTCCAAATCGCCCACCTGAAAAAGGAGAGCATAGTCACTGACAAAATTCAGCACATAACCTTGTATTCCATTTAGCTCTCTTTATGATTGGCAAACCGATAAATAAGCGTCCAACAGCTCCAATTCCATCTTTTGAAACCCATCTGCAGAAACAATCTTATAGCCTACAGTTCAGTCTAACAAAAAGAATTGATACACAAACGTTGCTTTATACATAAAACATGCTGAACAGATGATGTCCTTTGCTTTCGAGTCTTAGGCAAATCTCTAGATTCAAATCCTAGAAGTTGAACGTAACTTGCACGTATGATTCCACAAAAATTAAAGATACAGAAAACAAAAAGGAATATCCACCTTATAGCAGCCGCTGAAGCAGCAGCCGTACTGCCTGAGAAAGAGCCAACACCGACAGCCTGCAAGTAGCGCATGATTACAATGTAAAACACCATTTTCAAAAGACAAATGATTCATCCACTAACTAACTAACTAACTAACCAACCAACCTTTAGGAGACTAGATGTGACTAAGGTATGGCATATCCATGCAGTAACATTGGTAGGGAACTGTAACAACATGTACAACAAATAATCATCAGAAACCGATCCTGCACGAAAGTGAAAAGCACGAAGTTAAAAACTTAGCACCGCGAATCATGTTTAGGTCTATTCTTCTATACAATCTATTAAATAAAGGTATGTCAGTCACCTGGGAAGCCTGCAGGAAAGATAAAATCTTTGACAATATCCGGAAGCCATGATAATTTTTCGTTGTTGAAATGTGAGCTCCCGGAACTATCTGATACCGAACCAATAAGTTCGTCCTCGACAAATGTCTGCACTTGAAATTCATCATCTACCACATACCTGCTCGCGAAACCAAACCACAATTCAATAAAAACAGCACAGAAATCAACAACATTTGGGGGTTTAAAATTTGAACAGGTTAATCAAATTTCAAATTTGCAATCTGACCTCTTAGCAGTGCCATTTCCATATCTCTCCACTAAAATCACTTGCGTCTGCCGTTGATTTCTGTTAAAAAAACACGAATTTACAATCCAATCCTACTCTTTTTCTTTTCCTGCAAAAATTTTCTCGGGAGCCAAACAGAGAACTCTTACCTGCCGTTTCCGGCTCGATTTTCGTCGTTAACATCTCCGTCTTGAGAGGAGGAGGAGGAGGAGGAGGATGCGACGGTTCGGAAACGGCAATGTCTGAAATTGAGAGGCTTTCGAGAAGATTTGTTGAAAGCGCAGGTAGGAAGCGAGAGTTGCAGAGCAGCAGCGCCACAAGGCATTGCGATTTGTTTGAAGGACGTTGAAAAGGGGGGGGTTTAATTAGGGTTTTTGAGGTTACAGAAGCTGCAGAGTCAGTCTTCTTCTTCTCCAAATCTCCACTGCTCGCTGCAGCAAAACGGAAATAACGGTCAAATCTATCTTCCATCTCTCTTCGATCCTCTACCACCCAAACTGTACGGACATTGATAACGGAGTTTATGCCTACTTACCCGCCTTCCAAAACGACCTCGTTTGGCCCCCTGAATGGAGGCTTTAAAGTGAGAAGGGGATGCCAATGTGGTGGTGTCCAAACCCGTTACCCGCATTTTAACTTATGATACCAACAAGGTGTCTGTGATTAATTTTTTTTTTTTTGTCGAAGTTGTGTGATTAATTTAAGATACCATCACTTTGAGTTCTCGTTTCATGCAATTCCTCCTGACATATACCGTCAATGTATTTTCACAAAACTTTGTATTATTAGCCTAGAAATTGATGCAACAGAAACGAGTTTTTTGCCGTAATACTTGCCCAGACACATTTTTCAGCAGTCATAAAATTTATAAACTAAGTGTCATAGACATGTTGACGTGTTATAATATCGTGTGTTCAATTCTGATATAACTGAGCCAAGAAAAGAATTACTACATGAAAATTATAATCAAAACAGCTTCCATTACCTGTAGCGATTACATTACAACAAGATTTTCTACCTAACATAATCTCAAACTCACTGCATAGCCAGGTGGAATACAAAATTCCATAAAAAATAGGCAACCTAACTAGAACTAGAACTAGAACTAATGATTGTCCTACAAAAATAGAACCTCGGAACAAAGCATTCACTGGGCAGCTCAGTCCTCACAATACAAGTCCCACATGATGTCGGGAACAAAATTTGGTGAAGGTTAAGCCTCCTAGTACTCGCGTAGTTTGGTGAGCCAAATACAATACAGCAGCACAAAATGTTGGACTGTTCAACTGACAGCCTTTTAACGGTGTTTACTGCGATTTTCCTCCACAATTCTCTGAAACTCTTTTTGGCTGGTTGAAATGAGACGCTTGACCATGTCGTAAGTAGTGAGCCTAATGCTGCAGTTGAAAGAAGGAGATTTCATCAGCTAATACAGTACGAGGCTTGAAGCATCGATAGATCCCCAAGCATGGAACAATAACCAAAACTGCGCTTAGGTATGAGATCATTCGACATATACTTTTAACATAATGCGAGAGGGAAACAATAGACAGGGTGTGCATGGAACCTGCTATTCGGTAAAGTTTTCAAAGCATTAGGCAAGAAACCCCTATATAAGCCTACAAGTCCATCACGCTCCACAATACCTGCACAAGCAACATCAACTCATATCAATGACTTTGACTATGGACCTAAAAATGTAACTTCATTACAAACAGAGACAGAAGCGAAGAACAAGATAATAAAATTTTCCTATATACCATAACTTGAGTCACACACACACACACAGACAAACCCGTTAATAGAGAGAACATGTGTGAAAATATTTAACACCATGCGTCACTTGTATCTCAGTGCCAGATGGTAAAAATATTTAACACCATGGGTTTACCTGGAATGGCATCCAAAACCGACTTGTAAGGTGTGCCCTTCATTTGCATCTGTCTTCTCACTGTGTCCAAAGGATAACATGTGAGTGTGGCAAGGGAAGCTGATACCAAACCCGTTAATAGAGATGCTTCAGCTTTCTTTTGAAAATCCTCCGGTAGAGACTTCTTCACCCTGCAATCCAAAGACAACTATAACTAACATAGAATACATTATTGTATTATCCTTATTGTGACAAAGAATGAGGTACGGGTGGACTCACAAGTCAAAAATGCAAAAGTTCACAGCAATATATGGAGCAATTCCAATTAGAGAAGGTCCAAGACCATAGTAGAAGGATGCAACTCCTTCCTCTTTTAGCATGTTTAAGGCAATCTGGAAACAACACTTCAAAATTCATCTTTCATGATGATAATGGCAGCTATTCATAAATAACACTATCAGGTCAGTCATACCTCAGACATAGTTCGGTACCCTGGTTCAACTGCTAGGCGCAACCTCAGAACATCCAATGGGTATGTTACCTACAAGGAGGAAAATGGTACATCTTTGAATAGTTCGACGTAACAGGTAGAACGAAAAAAGGTAGATAAAAAAATCAACAATATTAAAGACTACCCATAGAGTAGACTTTAGAAGTAAAATAAACGGTTTACATGTTCCATGGAGTACTACCCTGACAAACAGGTTGATGATAACACGAAAAGGCTCATCAAATAAAAATGTCGCAGTACCACAAATGACTATAAATGTATTACTCACAAAGGTGGATGTCATGCCAGCACAAGCACCTGCTGCAAGTCTTCCTATAAGAGATAGCTCACCATCTTTGCCCCTAAAGAGTTTCTTCAAAATCAAATTAAAAAAGAAGCTTTAACTTCTGAATACATGGAATGTTATACGAAACATTTTCGTAAAGAGGGTTTCACTATTACCTTATAAGCTTCATAAGCAAAAAGCTGGACAGCACTGTAAGGGAGAATCCGTATCACCTAAACAATCAAAAGAATTTTCAAAAATTAAATGCAACTCAAGCAAACCCTTCCGTAGAGCATAGGAAAGTAATATAACAAAATGGGAAATTTAATCAGCAAAGAACCTGAGGAAGGTTGCCTTTCCAGTACCCTTTAATCCCTTCTTCCTTCCCTATCATTGTTATAGCCTGCAGGGTATGACCCGACATTAAACATGAGGAGGTGATCATACAGGATAATGTCAAATGCTTCTAAAAGATATGTTAATAATAAAGTAATAAAATTTTGAAAGACCATAAACTACGCAACTCTTGAAAAAATCTTAAATCTACATTATGTAAGCCACAAAACCACAATATGAGAAATTAGCGAGCAGGCAATGGAGCTGAATGCATGACTGTAAGACAAATGCATATAATTTATGAGGTTTTAAAAACTGGGCAGAGCCAGAGGCTGGTCCGGACCAACCATAACATACCTCGACAAAACTGATAGCCTTCTTAGCGCTTTGTTGCCCAACTCGCACGCCATGAGTCTGCAAAGATGTGAACAGATTTTCGAGTACTGAACATTTCCAATTAAACTACTACTTGATTTAGATCGAAAGCAATAGTGAAGAATACGATTTGCTACTACCTTACGGCCCTTAACCACAACGCAATTAACAGAATAACAACTCAAATATTGAATTTTTTTCCCCGCAATCAGAAATCTTTGCCTTCCTTGCAGCAAAAGCAACCACCCAGAATTACTTTTGAAAATTCCAGAGTAATGTATTCTGTTCTATGCTATTTTCTCAAATTAGCTACTTCCAAAATTCACAAATGCACATAAAAATTCTAAATTTTGTAACGAATGCCTTCTTTAATTTCCCAGAAGCAACAACTTTTGAACATTCTATCTGTATTTTCACCGAAACCAGAAAGCAAAAGGCAAAGGGCCGCTACAATCTCTGCATACGACGCCGTACGGAAGCATATCGGGTAATAAAATTGTCGGAAATGTAATAAAATTAAAGGCAGAGAGAGAGAGAGAGAGAGATTAAGAGCACCTGCATAAGAATCTTGATGCGGTCAAGCGGAGCCGTGACGCTCTTAGCGGCGGCTCCAGCGACGGCTCCGGCAGCAAACAGAGCAACGTCTTTGGGCACGCATGCGAGAATAGCCAACGGATGCTTCAACAGCTGAGCCGAGGTCGGCGAAAACTCGTTCCTCTGTTCTCCCCTTTCCGCCACCGAAATGCAGGTGAAATTGCACCGAGTACTGCCGCCGCTGCTGAAGCTGAGCTGCGCGGTCGTCCACAGCGGTTCGTGGTGGTCCGCGGCGTCGGTGAGGGCACAGCGGGAGGTGTTGAGGCTCGGGATGCTCCGCCATGATACAATGGCTCTGGAATCTTCGACCATGGCGCGGGAATTTTGAAAAAGGGAGGTGGAAGAGTGAAGGGATAAGGCGAGGGAGGCAGTTGCAGAGCGAGAGAGAGCAGAGCACGGGAAGGTACACTTTGTTCCGACTCTCAAACCCGTAGAGACAGGCGCGTATATATTATTTGCTATGGAAAGAAATGCGCGTGTTCTAAAAAGGAGGCGACCTTTGGGGGCCTTGTTCATTTGCTTATATTACGTAAGGAATTGTTATTACGCGTTCTAAAAATCTTATTTGATATTTTAAAGTTTCTATAATTAAAAAGAAAAATATATTTGTGAGGAATGTATAATAAGATTTTTGAATTGCTAATAACAATTCTCTTTATGTATAATTGGGCTTTGTATAATATATGGCAACTACTTTTCTTTTAAAACAAACGATATTATCTACATTAGAGATAAGGGTTAATCTCACAATGGGCTTGTAATAATATGGTTCAAATTTGCTTTTGGCGAGAATTAAACATAAGACCTCTTACTTACAAGTGAAGAGAAATATCACTATACCGTAGTACTAAGTGACAATATATGGGAATGACTTAGATGGATGGAAATTTTTCATCACATGACGTATTTCTTCACATAGTAATGTATTGTTGGATTGAAAAACTAATTTATATTTTTATTAAAAAGAAAGAAATAAAGCAAAACCATGAAACCTAACCACCCACTAACATGGGAGTTTTTGTTTTTTTTTCTAAAGTTTTAAATTTAAATTCATTAAAAATTAAAACGTGGTGAATTATTTTATTTTATTTTATTTTGGTTCAATTGTAATTTTTGAAATTCTTAAAGGACAATTTATAGTATTTTGAATGTTTCACCATATTGGGATGCTCACTTTATATACATAGATTAGCCTCTTGCCACATGAAAACATGAAACCTAGCCACTCACTAATGTGGGAGTTTTTTTTTTTTTTTTTCCCTAAAATTTTAAGTTTAAATTCATTGAAAATTAAAATGTGGTAAATTACTTTAACTCAGTTTGGTTGAATTGTAATTTTTGAAATTCTTAAAGGACAATTCAAGGTATTTTGAATGTTTCACCATATTGGGGTGCACTTTATATATATAGAAGATGATGAACTCATTTCATAAAATTTGAGAAACTTGTTTATGTTATCGCAATACTGTTACTGATTTAGTTGATAATGTATAATATTTGTGTAGAGTTTAGTAGTTAGTAATGAGTAACATGTTGTGCGGTTTAGTCCTTTTTTTGTCAACAGTTTAAGTGGGGTTTTGTGAAGAAGGGAAGAAGGGTAGGGGAGCCTCGAACTCTAGTGAAGAGGGCCACAAGGGTGCTTGATTTCAAGGTTCTTCGCACCTGGATTTACCAGGACTCTTGTGCCCCGACCCTTGATCAGATAAAGCTTCCCGCCCTATGACCCACAATTAATAATGAGCCTTGCGACGAGACGTGGAAATTCCCCATGCTATAGTTCCCCCCAGTTTGTTCCCGAGTTGGGTTGGGGGACATCCGAGTGATTGCCCTTGTAGTTCCAAACGTGATCACAAGATGCACAATAAAAATAAGACCAATAAAGACTTCAAAAGGGACCATTTAATTTGCAGATCATAATGCTCCTAGAAAGGCATATGCAGTAGCCCTCCTCAGCTTAGCCCTTCTCTAAAGTAGAATACCTTGTGAGTTAAGCCATTAAAAATCGCGTATATATCTCATATACGTTTAATGACTTATCTCATTAAATTAGAATAATTTAGAATATCAATCTCGTATAAAAAAATATGCTTAATTATTTAATGCTGTATAGAAAATATGAACTGATCAATATATTTTGTAGCATGTGGATTAATGGCTATATTAAAAGGGTGCACAACATTTTTATATTATGGTGGACAAAAAGGTATATCGGCAATATTTGTATAGTGGTGGACAAAAATTACTCTTGTTAATAGTATAATAATTAACATAGAATCAAAATAACAGATACTTAGATTGAAAAATCAATTAGCACTTACAAATTTTGTTTCACAACCAAAATAGTGAAAGAGATTGAATAATCGAAGAGTATGAACGAATTGTTATAAAAGGGTTAAAGTTTGAGAGAATAACCTTTTCAGTAGTAGGTGCAAGGTAGATGTAAAATGTCACACTAAAACTTATAGCACAAGAGGATAACAAATAAAAGGCAGAGGAATAGATGATGTTACTGATATTTCTCTCTTGTTTTCTTCTTGTTATATATTCTGTTTTATGAAAACATGCAGAGTGCTCTATTTATAGAGCAACTCCAAACTGATGCAGTTAATGCATCTTGAAATTTATGAAATTTCGTCTGACTATACAATTACTTTCACTTTGCATGGGCATTAAAAACTTTGCCCATGCTGAAGACTTTTGCTTTGTGGGCATTCATTGTCATCAGACATCAGACTTTTCAACACGAATAAAGATATAAATAAAAATTGAGATGAGTGAGTCAACTTGTGAACTAAAACTTAAGTAAAACCGACTGGCTATGCTTATCTCTCAGATGCGTGAAATGAGATAAGAAATAGGCATAAAAATATAAAATCGTACGTGCTCAGCTCAGTTGTATATAAGTTTTTTCGTTGTTTATTAAACAAGCAAAATGGGTTAATTCTGGACTAAAAAGAAAGACCTAACCCTTACCTTGAATGAAGAAGGAGTTAGGCCGGCCCAACCTTCTGAAGCCCAAGTACAAAAATAAGCTGACCCAAATCATGGCACAATGGAGTCCATTCAAGGGGCCTAATAGCAGCCTTGAGTTCTCACCATAATCTCAAGTCAATGCCTCTAGGGTTGGAATGTTTAGATTTTTTTGGATTGAACCCCATGAAACTCATGAAACTCCAAGCCATCTTAAGAAATGAACCCCATGAAATTCTAAGGCTTAAGGGAGTGTAGTCAAACTCGGATTTAAAAGGATTTTAAAAGATTTTAAAATCCTAGTATAGTCAATTAAAAGATTTTAAAGGATTTTAAAATCCATTCAAATCTAAGTGTATTAAAAAAATTAAGATTTTGGAAGATTTTAATAAGTTGTGGATTTTGTGGGATTTGAGAGCTATAACCAAGACTAAAAAGAATCCAACTTCACCCTCTAGGATTTCAAATCCTTCCATCACAATTCATTCAAATTCTTTGAAATCCTATAAAATCTATCATTTTAAAAATCCTTTACGATCCTTTAAAATCTTAGTTTGACTACACTTATAATTTCTAAGGAAATCTTTGTATGAAATCATAGTCTGTCTGCTAAAATCCAATCATTTTGGCCTCTCGTTTCAATCACTTTCAAAATTTAAAGCATGCATTGTTTTGGTCCTTTTTGGCAACAAATATACGAGTCGGTTTGTACCCTAGATATTGTTAATTAGGTACATAAAAGAAATTAAAGTGCTTAAACAAGCGTTTTCCCTGAATCATACAAGAGAACAAATAAATTACAAAACCCATACCAATCTTGAATTTATTTATTCTTTTATTGGATTACAAATCAAAGAAATGGACCTCTATGCCATGTGCCACAACTTTATTCAGAACATGAAATGAAAAATCAGATGATAAAACGATCTGGAGCTATACATGACATATATATTATATCTATTCTGTAGCCGGTCATCATCAAGCTTCAACAGTGCTTCCAATTCGTTTTGGATCCCCAAGCAAAACGAAAATTGTTTGCTTTTAGACAGGCTCAAGAACACAAATTGAACTAACATAACTAAGCTGCATCCATCCAGCAAAACCTGCTGATCAAGGCTCAATCTTTTGTAATCGGGAAATAATGACCCCGAAACGCCAAATCTGCTTCAAAACCAATCAGTTGAGTTAATTCATGTGTTAATTAACTTTATAACTTGCTAGCTGGAATGTAAACATTTGCGTTGAACTATCGTAATGAACTTACACTTTAATTAAGCTCCACGAACTGCTCCAGTGGACGTTTGAAGTCCCGGGTTCAGGATGTTCGATTGATCTAAAGGGAAAAACGCATGTTTTAGATATGAAGAATTTTAATTGTTACATTAACAAGCAAATTAGATTGTTAAGCACTTACGAAGCGGAGATTTGTTTACGAAGAAGCAGGCTGCAATGATAATGTAGCACAGCAAAAGAACCAATCCCTTCAGGTAGTGGGAACTGCCATCCTATAAAATCAAGGAGAAAGTGAGATAAATGGTTGCTTGCCAGTTAATGAAGGAAAGCTGATTAGGTTAAGTTTAGCAATATTAGATTGTTAATTAATTACCTGTAATGTGAAGGCCACAGCAAGTATTGATAAAGCCAAAGAGCCAGTCTCAATGACACTGAAATTGAGATCCATGTTAATTCCCATTATCCAAGCAATGATCACGCACAACGGAACCTGAAAGTTCATTTAAATGGCATTAGAAATTAAGCTTGAATCAAATTTGAAAAGAAAAACTAGCATTAAATATTCTTAGTGTATATATACTTACCACAAACATGGCAATTTGAGTTGCAGACCCCAAAGCAACACCAAGAGTTATATCCTGCGTTTATCCGAAAGAATGTACTTGAGAACTTAGATTTCCAAATAAATAGTGGCAACAAAAACGTGCTGGAAAGATTAATCTTAATTATGTTTAGAAATGCACTGAGAAACTAATCAATGCGATTGATTGAAGACTCACCAGCTTGTTCTTGAAAGCAAATATGATTGCTCCTGCATGTTCTGCTGCATTGCCAACAATTGGTAGCAAGATTATGCTGATGAAGCTGACAGACAAGCCCCAAGAATCTGCTGCTTCCTGTTGAAAAAAGTTGTGAGGAAGTTTATATTAACATAGTAAACAACATAAGGTAACTAATTCAATCAGGGTGGTCTGACTTTTACCTCAATTGTTCCCACAACATACTCAGACAACAAGGCAATGACAGCAGTCATCCCAACCAGCCACACAATTCCACTCCAGAACCCTATATCAGGTGTTTCTTCAACAACATCATCGTCCGCTCCCTGATCATAACACCATAAACAAAATGTCTAGGTTAGTAATTATCAATGCTGCTAAAAATGTCCCGCAAATTCAGTTTCAAGAGTCTTGCATAACAATATTCTCCCCATGCTTGTGCTGGAAGACTGTGAATCTGAACGACACATTCAGGAAAGATTCCGACATATTTTGTGGTCCAAATTGGCAAAAGAACAGTTTCCCACAATTTCCTTAGTCGAACACCAGATTGTGAGATCATGAAAGGTGCAATTAAATTAGTTAACTTGTTTAATTATTTACCTCCTGAGCTTCAAATAATTCGCGGTGTGTCCACAGCTGGAAGATTATGTATGCAGCGTAAGCTAAGAGCATCACAATGCTGCTGGCTCTGGACAAATGGAGTGTGGGGTCCACTCCCACACCAGTAGAGCTCCCTGCAGCAGCAAACGTGAACAGCATTGGCAGCAAGTGGCACAACAGAGCCAGAAGCAGCATGAGGGAGTTCACATCAGCTTGTCTCTGCATGAACAACAACCAAACAACATATTTTAGATAAGCATGAAATGAAACCATACACTATCCAGGACAAGGATAAGTTTAAAAATGAAGAGATAATTGTTGGACTGTTATACAGACTTAATACGTCGACTTCCAACATTTATAAATTTCACCGAACAACGGCCATAACATTTATACAATTCAATTGAAATAGTCTAGTTCAAGCCAAGCCAGCTTACCCTGTCATATTTTTGTTCTTTTTTCATGTTGGCAATGCCACCACAAAAGAGAGAAGTGCCGAGGACTAAGAGAAGGTTTGAGAGAATGGAACCCAGTAGAGAGTACTTCACCACTGCTACTTTGTGTTGGGCTAGGGCAAATATTGCTATTATGAGCTCTGTAGCATTGCCACAGGTCGCATTTAGAAGGCCTCCCACTGCAAACCCAAAAATAAATAAATTAGAGTAAGATAAATCGATCATTTTCCGCACGTCTATGAGAAATTCATAAATCTGGTTCCTTCTTGTCTTGCCCTTTTGTGTACTTATAATTACATATATGGTAGGGCAAATAATAAGAATGAAATGAATTACCTGTTGGACCGGTGTAATAAGCAATTTGTCTGCATTTTTGGGAAAAGAAAAGTACAATGTTAGTGTGGTTTAATGCTTAGTTTATGTCAATGACAATGAAAATTACACTACTATAAGTACTAAAATAAAATAGTGCGAATGAAAAGTTAGCACTCCTCATTTAATTTCTCGCAGTCAAAACCAGTACAGGATTTTGATATACTTATGTGTGAGTCCGAGAATATAAGTTGTGAGTGTCAAAATCGCTACTAATAAAATTAGACTTACTCTGTCAAGAAGCTGACTCGTTCCGCTAGTGGCATGAGTCCAATTAAGCTCAGCGCAAACACCCAAGGCTGTTTAATATAAATTAGAATGTTGTAGTTAGAGAAAAACAGTCGGAACGGTTACAATCACAAAAGAATTAAGAACGGTTACGGTTATAGAAAAGAAATCAGAAGAGTTTTTTTTTTTTTTTTTTTGAGAAAAGAAATCAGAAGAGTTACAAGCACATAAAAGAAGTCAGAACGGTTACAGTAAAAAACATTTGCGTACATAATATGTAAACGATATAAACTCATTAGATTTATGCACCAAGTTTAAACTCATTAGATTTATTTACCAAATGATATATTGAAATATCATTTAGTTTATGTACATATATACTGGAGTAATCAATATATGCATAATTATTTGGCTCATTCTTGTAAGGAATCATTTCTCCTAACCTTAAAAGAAAAGTTTCTGCATAATTGTAAAATGGTAAGTAACGCCGCAAGGAGGAATGAATTTTTCTAGAGAAGGAGCCAGATATTTTCTATTTTTATGCATGAGACACTAATGTGAGGATATGAAGGTAAAATAGTTTCACATTGGCGAAATGAGAAACTTTGCAAGGGCTTATAAGAGGTTGGGCTACTCCCATATTGCCAATTGGTTTTATAGTAGAATTTCAACTTTCTTCATGGTATTAGAGCAGGTTGGCTCACATGTGAAGCCCAACGGTCACACATGCTCCACGTCAAACCTTGCAAGGGCTTCAATGGCGTAACCATGATTTTCAAACAATGGGGTCATAATATCAACAAAAAAAGTTTATGCGGTCATTTTGCCGAACACCTAGTAGGCAACTTCCAATTCTTGTCAACATATGCTGAAAATTTATGTCGACATTTGTTGAGGCTTGTCAAGGGTGATGCAGGATACTGGAAAGTAATGTTGAAGACTGCCAAGGCCTAGTAGGCACTTTCCAATTCTTGTCAACATATGCTGAAAATTTATGTCGACATTTGTTGAGGATTGTCAAGGGTGATGCAGGATACTGGAGAGTAATATTGAAGACTGCCAAGACTTTTCAACTAAAGTATTTCATACAAGAAGAGAGAAAAAAAAGATAAATATGACAGAAGAAAATAGAAGAAGTAGAAGGTGGATGTTGTAATTTAGTTTGTCTTATCTGTTTATAGGGGTGAAATACAATACATAAACAAATATAAATGGGTTTTTGAAGTTGTTGGGTCAAGGACAACCAATAACTCTTTGTTAGCTCCGCCACTGAAAGGCTTATAAATGGTTGGAATACTCTCCATATTGCTAATTGGTTTTATGGTGAAATCCCAACTTTCTTCAATTAATCTTTTAATTGAAAATATGACTATAACCCCTCAAATTCAATTTTTTTCCATATAAAACCCGACATAATTTTTTTACTCAAAAAAACCCCAAGTGATTAGGATCCGCCTAAGTGAATTCATTAATTACATATACTTTACACATTTTTACATTTTTTAGATACTTAAAATACCCCTATTGCATATTTGATGTGCACAATAATTCCATGCAGATTGTAAGGAGAGAGTTAATGATTTTGCAAAAAGAAAAATAAGACATTAATGTTAAAAAATTCATTGCATATTAGTATCAAATATGAAAATTGTTGGCTTAATTCTATGTGACACACCCAGATTCGAAATGTCCGCTAGGACTCCAAATTAAGCTGTGTTGGCCCAAACAGACACCCCGACCCGGAATGCCCACTAGAACTCCAAATTGAGATGTGCTGGCCAACACTTGGAAGGTGACGAAGCCATAGAATGTGATAATATGTAAAATGTGAATAAATTTAAAACTAAAAGTGCCTATATACACAAGTGCGCGGTGAGCGAGTATGGACCAGGTGTCGGCCAGCATAACTTGATTCAGAGTCCTAACGGACATTCTGGGTCGAGGTGTGTCACTATGTGCATGGCATTATGAGTTCATATATATATTTTTACACAAAAAAAGAAAGAAAAGAAAAGCCTAATATATGTAATAATACATAAAAAAGGTAATTTACCTACCATGTACAAAAATGTTATTTGATTCAAAATGTGTGTGTATTTATATAATTAGACCATATTAATTTACCTACCTACTATTTGAAATGTTCATTTCCAATTATGCAAAATATTGCATAAACTTAGGAATTGGATCATGCTTTTGATTTTATCTTTTACCTACAAACAATCATATACATATTACTTTATATATTTTTACCAAAAAATGCCCCTAATAGGCTAATATATGTAATAATACATGAAAATAATTTATCTACCATGTATACAAAAATGTTATTTGATTCAAAATATTTAATCTATGTTTTCTCAAAAAAAAAAAATTAATATATATATATATATATATATAATCTAGGTGTAGTGTGTGTGTGTGTGTGTGTGTGTGTATTTATATAATTGGAACAAATTAATTTAATTCTCAATTAATGCAAAATATATATATATATATATAAAGGTAAATTTTTGGTATGATATGGATACAATTAATCCAATACAACATTTTATATATTTTATTTCAATTTTTCTACAACTTTTATTTCAAATAAATTTAGGGATTAGGAAAAGTGGCATGGGTGTAAATAAATTGTATTAGTAGGTTAATAGTGTTCTGATGTGGTTGCCGATTTTAAATTTGAATTTTTATTGGACGTTTATATGTAGATGGGTCTTTATCTATGAATCATAAATTGTAAGGGCCAAAATCTAAAGCACCCTAATTTTAATCAAGTTTGAAAAAATGACGTTTTGAAATTAACTAAATAAAAATGTTGTTTTTCACTGTTTTATTGAAACCCTTAAAGTGAAACTCACTCTTGCAAAGCCAAAGCACTGAGCAGCGATGGCAAGAGGGATGGCTGGGAATAAAAAAGCGAGTTTAGTCCCCAGTAAAACCTCTTGCAAATTCGCCAGAAACTGTCTGAGAAGGGCACATGGAACTTTGGAGACAAGTGTGCGGTCGGACTTCTTCCGAAGTGAAGAGGATGACATGTTGTGCGCAGTCCGTCCGGTCCGGCCGGTCTCCTTGGTTAAACCCTTGAGGGTGCCATTTTCTAGCAGCCATGGCTGGTCGGGGTTTGAAGCCATGATCGATGGTGGTTCAACACAAAAATGTAGAAGAAAAACAAGGCAAGGTATGCAGCAGGCTCGCTATCTAGCTAGCTCAATAGTATCTGTTGAGATGAAGTAGACTGTGGAGTTACACGGTTTAAATAGAGACTTGCAATGTCTTTTGTATTTGCCAACTAGGCTTCCAGGAAGTTCTTCTTCTTTTTTTTTTATTTCTTTTTTTTAAATTTTTTAAATTTTAATTTATTTTTTTAAATACAGCTTACAGGCTTATTACGGCATGTATTTCTTAAAATAAGAGATAAAAAATAAAGTAAATTGTAGCAATGGTCCATCAATTTTAATCAAATTAGAGCAATGGTCCCTCAACTAAAAATCCATTACCATTGGTCCCTCAATTCATCAAATGTATAGTTATGATCTTTTTCATCAACTTCGTCAAAATTTTGTCAAAATAATCTATGTTGGAATGATCATTGCTACAATTAGGGTCCTTTACTCATCAAAACGTATAAGCTATGGTTCTTTTCGTCAACTTTGTCAAAATTTTGTCAAACCGAGTTATGTTGAAAGGACCATTGCCACATTTGGGTTAAAGTTGAGGGACTATTGCTCGAATTGGGTTAAAGTTGAGGGATCATTTATCCAGTTGGATTAAAGTTGAGAGATCAATAGTAATTGATTTTTAGTTGAAGGATCATTGCTCCAATTAAGTTAAAATTAAAGAATTATTGCTACAATTTACTCTAAAAAATAATAATAATATTTGGATCAGTACCCATTTTACTCATTAACTTACTTGGCCCAATAAAAACTAGACATGTGTTAAATGTTTAAGTTTTATAACTAAATAACCAAACATCGTTTCTCTTATTAAACCCTTAACCAAATAGACCACTTGGTCTTTCTCCTCCAAGTCTGCGAATCTTACAAGCCATGGCCGGCATGGCTTCTCTTCTCCGGCGACCCTAACAGGCCACCTCCACCACCAATCCTTCTTTTCTCCAGCGACCCACCTCCAATCCCTCTCTTCTGCAGCAACTGTAAATAGTCGTCCTCCGTCGTGGACGACGGCCATTGTTAAGGACGGTCTCCCGCAGTGGATCGACGTCGTCGTTCCAAAAGAGTATTGCTCCGCGATTGCTAAAATCTACAGCTTGTATCTTGCAAACGATGGCGGCGGAGTCGACGAGGTAGCCGTGGTCGCGGACTTGTTGTGGAGGACGGAAGATATGTTGGACAAGGGAATGGAGGTGGGGTTGACGGAGGAGAGTTGAATTGGCTGGTGAGATCTGCCATGGAAGAAGCGAGGGGAAGAAGATGCTGCTGTTTAGTTAGGGACATAAGGTGACAGTTGGGTGTTTGGGTATTACGTCAGCAACTGTTGGGATAGGTTTCAAATGACAGATGTTTAAATTCAATTGATCCACGTAGTGGTCAGTAATATTGGTGTGCTGATTGTCCAGAAAATAATATGTATATTCGTCCTGCATTAGACAATGCTACGCTTCTTAATCCTTTTTTTTTTCCTTTCAAACTAACATGATACTATAACGCAGTTGATTTTTCGATACAATAATATAACGTGCAATTCAAATTCAATTCTCCATACTATCGTAGTAAATCTGGTGGTTAAGATTAAAAGAGATCCAAATTCAATTCTCGCTAATAACTACACACAAATATCTTACTTTGGTAAATGTTGATTATATGAGAAACCAACTAAATAATATTTGCAGTTTGAGGAATTTTGATGTGGTAGTGTTCCTTTTATATGGTGATTGAGATCTATGTGCATATAACAGTACGAAATTTTGAGTACCCATAAAGTATGAAATTTTGTTTTTTTTTTTTTTTGGCATAATTTAGTCCAGGTCAATGCTATCACTTAGCTTTAATAATTTATATCTTTTGCACCTGAATTTTGCAGTTCAAAATATACATCTGATCATATGTTTAATTAAAAAATGGTCCAGAACATTGCATTTGCTCTGGGTAAGATATAAGGAATTAATAAACCAGTGTCGGCGGTGGCAGGCGTGTGTATAGGGTATATCAAATTAGAAAGGTACTCGCAAATCGACAATTTAGCAACTTGACGTTTATTAATTACGAACATAATAAGCAAAGGGCTATAGACTTGCAACAGATAATTCATAATATATGCCCCTTACTACTTCGTTTTAGTGATATTTTTCTTCACTTGTAAGTAAGAGATCTTAGATTCAATTATCACCAAAGACGAATTTGAACCATATTA
The DNA here is from genome assembly GCF_019419815.1 of Pyrus x bretschneideri. NCBI lineage: Eukaryota > Viridiplantae > Streptophyta > Magnoliopsida > Rosales > Rosaceae > Pyrus > Pyrus x bretschneideri. Next base: position 3,279,461 of record NW_025999402.1, read on the forward strand.
GTGTAGATAATATCATTTATTCAAAAAAAAAAAATCATGATATATGTTGTTTGGTATAGAGGATTGTATTAGAATGAGAAACACTCTAAATTCAAGCACTACAAGAGGCGTAAGTTATGGAATTTTACGTGATGCCCAAAAATATAAATGAATCATTTTTTATTTTGAGGAGATTGTCATTTTATGGTGGATAGGAATCTATAAGTTTTCTTTTTGAATAATATTCATCTCCTACCTCCAAGATAGTAACAAATTTACCATTTCTTCCTTTCAACATACCTTGCAAATATTGTGTTATCTATTCAAATCTAATCCTCATATTGCTAATTAATTAAATAAGTAGTATATTCATAGCAATCAAGAAAGAAAAAAACGGCATCCTATTTTTGACTGAAGATAAAATACTTGTTGTGCAATTCATGAAAGAATAGGCAAAAATTCAGTAGAGAAAGAAAAGTTGCATAAAACCCACTTGAAGAAAGAATACAGATAGAAAATTATTATAGAAAGTTGGGGTTTCACTATAAAATAAATTTACAATATAAGGAGCAGCTCAATCTCTTATAAGTTCTTGTAAAGTTTTTACATTCACTAATGTGGAGCCTTTTACCTTTACATCCTCCAAAGGCCTCTCATGTGTGGCGCATTTTCAAGCCAAACATGTGAACCACACGAATTGGGTGAAATGAAGCATGTGGTGCCATTTGGCAAATGTGGGTAACATGCTCTGATACTATGAATAAATTTGAGATTCTACTTTTAAAGCAATTGACAATATAATGGGGAGTACCTCAATCTCTTAGACTTGCTCTAACTCTTAAAGTAAAACTCAAATTTTAGATTTTAAACCTACCCCAATTTGATCTCACCTTGGGCCAAATATAACTTTTAACCCAAAACTCATTTATAGGGCAATTTAGCCTATAATTTCCCCTAGGTTAGTGGGCTTGGTCAATATATGTATTTTTTTTTTTTAAGTTTTTATATTTATGCATTGAATCCAACGGCTAAGACCTAAAATAATAAAGTCTAATGGTTAAAAAAAAAAAAAAGATCTAATAGTCAAAATTTAAATCCAACTGCTAAATTAATTCAAAAAAAAAAAATCTTTCATGTGTATCTTATTCTTCCATAGTGTTCCACGAGTTTCATGATGTCGGTTTAGTGATTTTGAATATTTACTTGAATCTACATATTTTTAGGTTAAAATGTTTATAAAATAAAATTAGAATTACATAATTTTTTTTTTAAAGTTACTTCAAGAACAAAATTATCCTAAATTGTTTCTTTAATAATTGCAGGCTAACAATTTAATCTAGAAGGGTTGGGCAAAAAAACTGTTTTTGGATTAAAACCTAAATTTTCTGGTTTAAAAATTTAAGTTCTAACCCAGAAGTTGGAGATGGTTTTGTAAGTCCTTACAAGATTTTCCTTTCACCGATGTAGGACATCTTCACAAATCCTCTCACGTGTGGCGAATTTTCAAGTCAAGCACGTGAATAACACAAACTAGGCGACATAGAGCATGTGTTGCCATTGGACACACGAGGGTTAGCATGCTCTGATATTATGAAGAAAGTTGGGGTTCCACCATGAAAGCAATTGATAATATTATGGGAGTAGCTCAACCTCTTATAAGCTCTTGCAAGAGACATTTTCACAAGCCTCTCACATGTGGTGAATTTTCAAGCTAAACACATGGACAACAAGATTAGGTGACATGAAGCATATGTGGCCCTCAAGTTTCACACGTAGTTCAACCTGACTTGATACTTGAAGAAAGTTGGAGTTCCCCCATAAAACAAATTGGCAATATGGGGAGTAGCCCAACTTATATAGGTCCTTACAAAGTTTTTTCTTTCACCAATTTGGGATTCTTTTGTTAGAATGTGAAGGTAAAAGAGTTCTACATTGGTGAAAAGATAAGCCTTGCAATGACGTACAAGAGGTTGGGCTACTCCCCATATTGTCAATTGGTTTTATGGTGGAACTCCAGCTTCTTCATGGTATCAAAGCAGGTTGGCCCACATGTGAAGTCTAACGGGCACACGTGCTCCACATCACCCAATTCGTCTTGTCCATGTGTTTGGCTTGAAAATCCCCACACGTGAGGGGGCGTGTGAGAATGTGAAGATAAAAGAGTCCTACATTAGTGAAAGGATAAACCTTGCAATGACTTATAAGAGGTTGGCTACTCCACATGTTACCAATTGATTTTATATGGAACCCTAACTTTCTTACCTTCACATCCTCACAACCATTAACGTGTTTTTTTAATAATTAATTAAATAATTTCACATTGATTTTAAACCACGTATATCCAATATAATTATGAGGAAAAAAAAAACAAATAAGTCCAAAGGTTAGCACATAAAAAATTATACGCAAAATATTTTCCATGGAGACAACAAAGAGAAATAATATTAACGATGGTGATGTCATGACTCATGACCATACATATGCAAATATACAATTGCGTATTATTATTTTTTTTTAGTATTAACTGGGCCAAATGCATGCCACATGTATCAGATAATGACTGAGAACTCTCAGAAGTAGTTGTGTACACAACCCTGCGTATTCTTACATACGAACCTTCCTGGAAACTCCTCCATGGATCGATTATCTCTGATCATATCTCTAAATTTTAATCCCAAGTAGAACAACTTTCGACGGTTATGCTTAGCTTTCCATGCTCGAACAAAATCTCGAGTGAGCTATATCATGAAGTTCTTGCTAGGCAGGAATGGCAGGCTCACATGGAGTTGCACATGAGCATATACGATCGTTTTTGTTTTTGATTCGATATTTGTTTGTTTGCTTTGGATGGTCTCCTCCTATTACGGTATTAGCCCGTTGATTTTACGTTGGATATTCACATTCCAGCATGACGATGTCTCTCGAGATACCTATGTCGGAATAAGAGACTGCTTAGGAAAGAAAAGATTAATTTACGTATCAACTATCAAGTCACTTTCTTGCTTAATTACCATACACATACAATACAAAACTACCTTCTTTTATGCACTTGGGTATGTTTATAATTTGAACAAATTAATGAGTCGTAATCAACTAATTAACAAGAAGCAAAGTGACAAAATTAGGGAAGGTAGAAAGAAATTTCGTGCTATATCATACTATTTAAGGACAAATTCCTATATATATGTTTGCGGCTCGATTAGATTTTCAATTTTGCACAATATTTACAGGTGAATTTCGGGTGTCCAAGTTTGAAACTGCGCTATCAACGGTTGTGTTGTTTGAAGGGTTTAATTCTTGCTAGTTGCTTTGTTTAGTTGTAGAATTTATGCTCCATTTAATTTGCTTATTTTTACTGCATTCTATCATTGTGTTCATGAACGTATATATGTACACGTATGCTCATGACCCTACTCTTAATTTTCAGCTTTGAATTTCTGGTATAAGTTGCTTTCACAACTTCTTAAATATAAAATCTTCTTTGGGGTTACTCTATTCATGAAGATTATTAAGCAACCAAATTAATTTGACTAGTATTTTCTTATTCATAAGTTGATCTCTACTGTCTCTGATAGCCTTTTTAAAATAAAATAAATATGTGTTTGAGATATAAGGAAAGTATGTTATAGAAGTGGTGAAGAAGAGAGGTGGGAGGGAGAAAGGAAGAAACAAATTAAGAAGAATAATTTTTTTTTTTTTTTAAAAAAAAAAAAAAAGTCTTGAAAGTATAACAATTTTTTTTTTTGAACAAACAATAATATCTACATGAAGAGAGTGAGGGAGTTGGTTAAGTTTTAAAATGTGCTTGCCATAATAATGTGGTTTAACTTGGCATTTGGCGAGAATTGAAACCTCTCACTTACAAGTGAAGAGGAATATCACTAGCTAGGCCATTGTATTAAGCAGCTTAAAAGTATAACAATTACAATAGTTTTTTGTTTTTACTTTTCTTTTATGCGCATTTCGTCTACCTCTCCGTAAAAAAAAAAAAAAAAATACCAAACACAGCGTTATATTGTGTGCTTTTCTTTGCTCTTTTATCTTCTATATATAAAGGAGCACACTAAAATGGTGAAGCTTCAATGTCCCCAAATAGCCCTCCCTAATTAGAATTCTAAAATAAAACAATTTATTATAAAAAAAAATCCAAACTAAACAAACTGTCACACGCATGTATATCTAATTTTCTCATCTATTATCCCTTTATTTATAACACAACATAAGAAAAATAATTATCAAACGGATCATTTATTTATCGTCTTGCGCTGCCATGCTCAAGTAATTTGGTAATTAAAATTTTTGAGGCCAAATTAGTATGTACTGTAATGAGTGGTAAAATTCTGATGTGGTCCCTTTCGTTAAGAACGATATATATAAACCTTTGAATTACCACTGTTAGTTGTTCAAAATCTATATTGGTTGCTTGGAAAAAAGTACGAATTGGTTTCAAAGAAGGGAAAGAAAGAATTACTTTGTCATATATCAACCTCAATCATACTTCGATCCTTATAAACTATTGAATTATTAGAGCTCTTATCACATTATTTAACATCTACCCACACTACAAAAACATGTCTTGCTCTCGTTCATTATGTCTTCGCTAGAATATCCACATACACCTGTAAGTATATTTGCCCTCCACTCGATCCCTGACTGTGGAACACTAGACAGAAGTTTCCACGAAGCTTCCTCCATCTATTTAGGTATCCAGCCCATATTTTTGTGGCCACGTCCGTGACTCCGTACACATCTCCATCACGTCGTTCTCTATATGTACATGCATGATTTTGTACAAGATCTCAGCTGGGTCATGCATGCGATTTATGTAATACGTTTTGGATGAATAAGGACGAAATTGTAGTTCTGGGATGTAATCATACGTGGGGTTTGGGACATTATGCTCGAACAGAAATTTCCACGAACTTTCCTCCCAATCAGGGGTCACACTCTTAGGGCGCGTTTGGTTGAAGTGAAGGTAAATTTAGCGATTTACATGACATTGTTGTTAATCTACTGTGCGAAGTCTTAGGTTCGACTTTCGTTAAAGGCGAATTTGAATTTTATTATTACTAACTCATTGTAAAATTTAACGCACTCTTCACATTCTTAGTGTAGATACTATTGTTTGCTATAATAAAAAAAAAAAAAAAAAATGACGTTACGATTTAAGTTGGGTTTTATATATTTAACTCTATGCATGCAAGTCAATATTTAGACTAAAAGAGAAGAAATAAAACAAATCGAATTAAATTAAAATCTACAGATGGTGCAGAAGAATTCGTTCAAGATTTGGACTGTGTGCTGCTGACAGTGAGAAGGTTCACGTCATTACCATATTAAAGCCTGATTAATGTACTAATTGTATCATCCACAACTTACTTTTCTACTTCCGTACCAGTCACACCTAGGTGGTTGACTCGACATATACTGGTAAAGCTCAACATCAAAGCCAAGTCTAGAAAAATTTGGATTTTGTACTTTAGCTAGTGGAGAGTTTCATATATTTGGATTTCCTAATTATCAAATAATTGAAAGAATCGGTAAGATTGGGAGTCGAATGATCCCAGAAGAAATAAAAGTTTGGTTGACAAAATGAAAGGAAACAAATAAAAGGTTACGTAATTTTTTTTTTTTTTTTTAAGAGAGACGACAGTTTTTATTGAATCAACAAAATTCAAACAACATCAACGAGGGCCTCCACAATCAGATCTGGAGGCTCCGCAAACCAACAAAACTCAATAGGAAAAGACATAGCCAATTTGGCCATACCATGTGGCGCATTATTCATAGAACGGTGCACATAACAAACCTGAGAATCCACAAGGTTCGCAAATTAGCACGAATGTCATCCACCAGAGAGAAGACCCCTGGAATCAGTTGCCAACAGCTTGAACCACCTGCAACAAGTCACATTCCACAATAATGCGATTCAAATTCCTTTCCACTACTCAACGAATTCCCTCATGGACTGCCAGAAACTTTAGCATAGTGGAGCACAATGCAGAAGGTATTTGGCGAACAAAACCTCCAGCATAGCTACCAGCTTCGTCACGAAATACCCCTCCACCACCCACATTCGACCTAGAAAGGAAAGAACCATTAACATTGACTTTCACCTGTCCAGCTGGAGTGGTATATGTACACTTTAATTTGACATGTAATACTGTAAATAATAACATTTAAGTATAATTTCCTATTTTAACAATGTAATCTGACGACTACACCGTAAATGGTAACTTTGTTAGTTAGTATTTTTACGTGTAATTAATTATATTGTTAGATAATTATGTAACTCAAGAGTGTAATTTTGAATAATTATAGTGTAACCTTATCTCATACATTTGATGTGAACTTCTTGTTGTATCTCATACATTCGATGTGAACGTCATGCTGTAGTAAAACCATTATGATGTAATGTAATTTTATCATATTACTATTAAGGGAGGAGGAAGGTTCAAAACTTTTACAATAATTTAGGAAGAGAAGTTTCGAAACCGAAACACATGAGTGAAACCTAGATACTATTCAGTAGAATAGTGGACCACATGCTCATTTCTTGGAAATGTGAAATGAGATGAAAAGAATAAAAGTAAAACCACTTCGTACTACAGTCTAATAATATTCATCTTAATTTATAAGTGAGAGGTCTTAGATTAGAATATTGTGATTGGCGAGTTTGATGTCAATTTATTCTCAAGGATCCTTTAGAGCTCGCTTGGAAGTTTTTTTTTTTAAATGACTGAAAGCGTTTTTAGCGAAAATATTTTTGGTTCTAAAAGCAATTAAAATGTTTTATGTAAGAAGCACATAACTGGTACTTGGAGGAAACACTTTAAGTGTTTTTGTATGATTCACTTGTTCTAAAAACATTTTTAACAAAAACGTTTTCAGCCATTTTAAAAGCACTTCTAAACAAGCTTTTTAACTACTAAACTATAGTACAAAGTATTAGATTTAATTCTCGTGGATTGTGAGTTCAAACTAATATATATGACTTAGTCCATTATGTAGCCTAATTCAAATTTCCGACCTCTTAATATAAATATATAGTCATATTAAAAGAAAATAAAAGAATAAAAGAAAAACCGTAGCCAGGGCTGGGAAGCCCTTTATTTGAATAACAAATCAATCTGGCCAATGTTAACGAAATCAACTGGGCCCAAATAATTTATCTCGTCGCAGGCTAAGGAAGGAAGCATATTTCCACTTTTGGGAGTGACCTTGAACCAATCCTGCCCTCAAGTTTCTCCAACGTCAATCAAAGGATGTGAATACTGTTCAAATATGGTTTCTATATATATGCGTGTAGAGAGCTTTGAGAATTGAAAAGGGTTGGTGTTTACAGCATTTTTAATTACCGAGAGTGATTTCTACATGCCTCTTTTTACCTTCTATTTGCGCCTATTAAAGTTGACCACCCTTGATTCGAACCAAAGACCAAAAAAGAATAGTGGTGTACAGGATGTGAAAAAGTGTATGCAGAAGTCACTTCTCTTCTAACTACTCACCGATCGAGGGGTGTTTCGTATACGAAGAAGCAGATTCCAATGACAACGTAGCAGAGAATAAGAACCAATCCCTTCACATAATGTGAAGTCCCATCCTAAAAAAAAAATCAAGGTTAAAAACATATGAGAAAGTATGATATACTTAATACATATGAAGTTATGTATGATTAATCATGTGAGTATTACTTGTAGAGCAAAGGCTGCTGTGATCACTGCTAGAGCAAATGACAGTGTCTCAATCAGATTGAAGTTCAGATCCATGTTAACTCCCATTATCCAACCAACGACAGCGCAGCACGGAACCTGCGTCATGCGTATATAAAGAAAAGAGTTTTAGTTAATGGAACTTTTGTTCTTCTGGTTTGGAAAGAGACTACAGTAATTGAGCTTAGGTTATGAACACGAACCACAAACATTGCAATCTGAGTTGCAGACCCCAAAGAGACTGCTAAAGATATATCCTGCCATTGTGCAAAACAGAAGAATGTAAACTTAATTATAGCTTCCTGCAAGAAGAGGAGATCAACTTAATCAAAGATATAGGATTACTCACCAACTTGTTCTTGAGAGCAAATATGATCGATCCTGCATGCTCAGCTGCATTTCCAAGAATCGGTACAAGGATGAGGCTGAGGAAGCTGACTGACAAACCCCAGGATCTTGACGCATCCTAATATAATACACGAATTCAGTGAATGTGCATGTCTTGATGAGAAGGTTTACAAACCCACTAAACAACATAGTGTACTAATTAATTACCTCAATTGTGCCCACCACATACTCAGACAGCAAAGCTGTGATGGTAGTGACAACAAACAACCAAGAAAATCCACTCCAGAAACCGACCTCAGCCACATCTTCTTGAACATCCTCGTCGCCATCAACTTCCGATACCTGCTAAGTTGCATTTTTCCTAATGACTTAGCTGAGCTCTAACATTTCAACAACTTGTTTTTGTGAAAGGAAGCACTGAAAATGCAAGTTTAATGCACATATCATCAATTGCTTTAACATAAATTCTCTTTGTTTTGGGATCTTCACTCTCTTAGATCAGCTCGGTATGAAGACTTGCATGACAAGTAAGCAGAAAAAAAATAAACAGATGAAAAGTTTCGTCAATAGTAGCATGAATTTTCATGTAACGATTCTTCTGCATTATATAATTAGATTGATGTTTTATTATATCATCTATTTCCTACGCAGTACTCATCAGACAGACGGTGGAATCATGAAAATAAAATCATGATTGCAGCAAAAAAATTAGGATAATTACTTGCTGAGATTCGAAATATCCATGGTGAGTCCACAGTTGGAAGAATAAGAATGCAGTATAAGAAAGTAGCATTACGATACTAAAGGCCCTTGAGATTTGGAGTGTTTGGTCCACTGCTACTGCAGAGTCCCCAGCGTATCGAAGCAACATCGGCAGCATGTGGCAGAATGTGCCTAGAAGTAGAAGGAGAGAGTTCACATTCGCCTGTCTCTGATGAAAACAATATGCATATAAAGTTTATAAGAAAAAGCAATTCAGGTATACGCAGCAACATATAATTCGGATAATTTAAAAAGAAAGTTCAAACCAAAGAATTACGGAAGTTAAAATCCGAAAATTATTCTTAGTATTCTTACTCTTTCAAATTTTTGCTCCCCTCTGAGGTTGGCAAGGCCACCGCAGAAAAGGGAGGTGCCAAGGACCAAGAGAAGGTTGGAAAGAACAGAACCCAAGAGAGAATACTTGAGCAAAGCTATGTTATTTTGGCTTAGAGCAGATATTGCTATGATCAGCTCTGTGGCATTACCAAATGTTGCATTCAGAAGCCCCCCAACTGCAAACCAAAACCACAAAATATTGTGAGAGTCAAATTCTGTTAATGTCAATTTCATACTTCAGTCTCGTTCTCCAAGGGTTCGTCTTGTCAAGGATTGGATTAGATGTTGTGCGGAAGCTTCAAATATGAAACCAAAGCTAATACGGCAAAATATGACAAGACAAATAATCCAAAAAAAAGGCACAAGGATTTATACTGGTTCGGCGTAAGCCTACATCCAGTTCCGAGACGGCGAGGAAATTCCACTAATGTCAAAAGGAGATTACAAATAGAGTTTTAACTCTCAAACCCAATAGCCCACATACACCCAATAGCTCTCACTCTCACAAAGAACAAATGGAGAAGATGGAAACATATACCAAATTCCTTCTCTCCCAAAAGCCACAAAATGTAGCACAAATATCTTTGATTGAGTGATTACTAACAAAGGAGGGGAAGAGCTTCAAATGGGAGAACCGAATGCTTTCCCTGGCTATCGTCCGCTCCGCTGCACCCCCCCCCGCACCCTCCATTCAACCATAAGGCATAACAAATGCCTTAATATAAAATGTTCAACTTTTTCCCATGGGAGAGCCGAATGCTCTCCCCTTGGATGCTTCTTTATGCTTTCTGCCCACTGCTCTCTGCCAAAGCACATGGGGTGCCAAGTTTCAAAGAGAAGCCGAAAGCACCACCTATAGCCAAACAAAGGAACAAACATTCAACAAACAACATGATGCTTCCTCATCATGATGTTCCTTCATCATTTTCTTATTTCTTGCTTTCGGCTTCTTTAACAAATGCAGCAGTTGCTGCCAATTAAAACAATAGGAAAACCACCCCGTGGCTTTCACATGGACCAAATAAACAAAACAACTTAACGGGCAATTGGGTCAATAAGTGGACCACCACAATTTGGCCACCAATCCAACATTAGATTCGATAACTCACTATATTCAAGATACGTTTAAAGAAGTAACGAAGAGATTAGAAGGCATAAAATTCATTCGTGTCTAATCCCTTCTAATCCATTCAAAATGAAAAATTATTCAGCTCTACGTACGTTCGACATAACCTTGAATCGTATGTTTTATCCAATACCATCAAATCCTAGGCACCAAACGAGCCATCATAAGTAACAATATAAAAAATAAAATAAAAAATGAATACAATTTACCTGTTGGACCAGTGTAGTATGATATTTGTCTGCAATTTGAAGTACAAAATCATATTGGCAAAGATTAATCCAAGCATAATTTTGAAGAAAGTCTAACTGATTGTGTAAAACGCCTTACTCTGTAAGGAAACTGATCCGCTCAGCAAGTAAGGTTATTGCAAGTAAGCTCAGAGCGAAAATCCAGGCTGCCAAAAGACGAAGGTTAGTCGTTTTTAACACGCCTTTTTATAGCCCGTAGTGATTTTCGTACTCCTGTTATGTCACTTGATTCTCTTTTGATTAAAATGTAGAAGGAAGGCAGGAATGCATGCAGAGAAAATGGGTGCGAAAATCACCAAAAATGCTGAGTGAAAAAAATATTAAAAAATATTCAATTTAGAGTCCAACGGATAAAAAAAGGTGTACGAAATTCATCACCAAATTGTATGGAATATTTAATGTTAATTAAGTGAAAGCACTCACCTTTCCAAAGCCATAGCACACAGCAATAATGGATAGAGGAATGGTGGGAAGGAGAACTGAAAGCTTAGTCCCAAAAAGAACAACTTGAAGATTTACGAGCAACTGCCTAAGGTGGCGGTTCTGGACACCATTTGCTAGTGAAGGATCCGACTTTCTAGCGCAGCGAAGACGCTGACATTTGCCTGGCTGTCCTGCCATGGTGGTGGTTCACCTCCTCCTCCTCCTCCCTTGTGTCATTAATAGGGTTGCCGTTTTCCAAGAGGCATTCTTGGTTGGAAGCCATTTTTGGTTTGAGAGTTAGAGATCAAACCCCGGTACAAGGGGACGGACATAAACACTCTGGTTGAGAGTAGAGAGAGAGAGAGAGAGAGAAATTATTATGTCATCTGAGTAATGAAGGCACATATATTGTATCGGCATGCATGGTTGCCAGATGTGGAGACGATCACAAATACATGTCAGTCACAGAGCAAACAAAACATTAACTCCATCAGTTTGTTGTTGAGGTGTGCCATGAGTTTCAAGGCCCATTCATATTGCTTCCTTTTGTGCATGGAAAGGGATCACTCTCCGGATCCCTTCCACTTAATCCTCCTCATCAAACAATTCGAACCCTTGAAATTTGATCCAACGACTACAAACACAAGTCCACTCTAAAAGTTATAATAACTTTAACCGTTGAATCAAATTTCAAAGGCCCGAATTGTTTGATGAGTAGGATTAGGTGAAAGAGATCTGGAGATGATACCTTCCCTTTTTGCATATCATTTTTTTCAATACGAGTGTCATGAGTTTCATGGCCCATTCATACTGTTTCCTTTGTGCATGTTATTTTTTTCAATGCGACATTCTAATTTACGAGAAAGATTATTTAAATTAAAGTACAATACGATATTCTCTATATTATTCTAATTTACAAGAACGATGATTTAGATTGAGATTTTTTTTTTTTTTAATTTAAGAGAAAGATGATTCAAATTGTTGTACAAAAGGACGGGAAATTGGCCTAACCCACATCTATCCGGGCATCATATTATGAACTACATAAATTGCTCAAATATTCGTAGGAAAAGAAGAATTTGATCCACTGACCTCCCAAATTCCAGAAGCCACCAATCCTCGACTAATGTTTTAGGCAATTTTGACAGTTGCTTGAGTTTCTCCTTTGAAGAAATTAAAAAAATATAAAAAATCCCATTCGAAGTAACCATGTTATTTGGAAGCTTTGGCAACGGCTATCTCCACCTCCCATGAAGAGAGAAGCCAGGCTTCTTTTGGGGAAATGTTCAAATTACCTCAACCATAACCTTGCATACTTTTGGCTTAATTTCTTATTTTGGTGGATTAACATTAACCAATTTTTGGTAAATATTATTAACCATCCATCCAATTAGTATTATGATGGATATTCTTGGAAAATCTAAAAACCACCACACTAATGAGAATTAGAATTCACAGATCTGGGTTTGGCCAGTCGATCAAGATAATGTACCCGCATCCTTACAAGTTAGTAGTTTAGAGTATCATTTTGTCAATATGTTAATCCTTCATGTCCAAGTCTTTATGTGTACTTAATTATCCTTAAACAACATCAATAATAATTAAGGCATAACTAAGACAAACTAAGGATTGTTTAAATATCTTCAAAAGTTATTCTGCTACTTCCTACATCCCATGTGCAATTGCAGAAAGATCAAATATTGATATCAGCTACCCAAAAAAAAGGATCGCCTTGCCATGGCTACTTCTCAAACAAATATAGCTTCTAAACCTTCCCTATTTGGTCGCCGTGGGAAGTTGCTTCTCTTGGTTTGATGCAGTACACACGAGATCCCAGATGCTTTACTTCAAGGCCAGCATCCTCGCAACCAGTGAAGAAAAGTGATTCATCCTCTTTTCCGATTCTGCGTCTCCAACTCATCAGAAATGCTGGCCGGGGCAAACTAAAAGGGTCTCCTGTGAGCAAGAGGTGAATAAGAATGAGCATAGTGTCAACATATACTACTTATACTGGACAAATTTGTCAGCATAGTACCACCACTTTGTTCATCCTTTGCTTGAGGCTGTGCTTTACCATCCTTCGGCTTGTAAGATTTGAGGAGAAACAAAAGGGTTTTTATCAAATTTGGATACTGCTTCACATCTGCAAGTAGTCAAGAAAAAGGAACCATTAGCATACCGTTAATGTGCAGCCTCCATGAGCATCAGTTTATTTACAATCAAGAGGATATTCAGTACTACAAACATCGGAATAAAGATTCCGACTCTCCAAGGTTTGAAGAAAGATACTTGAGTGAAATCACAACAGGAGAAACTTACACAATAAGATATCACTAGCAATGATTAGGTCCCAGTCTGGATCAGCAGTAGGGAAACTGTCGCCCCATGTATCTGAAAAATTAGCATCCATCTTATGAATTTAATAGAATCCCAACACAAATTTAAGAAACAGTCAGTCAATTAGAATTTCAACACACTATGTTTTTAGGCAGTAAAAGAAACCCAAGATAAAAAACAATAGTGAAATAAAATGCTCAAGAGTGAAGAAACTGAAGGACAACTCAGTCCAGAAAAGGATGACATACGCTTTATATGAGGAAGGACAGGTGTAATTCCATTTACCCTGCAGTTATGAGCTATATTATCTTCAATTTCTTGATCATTATAGTCTGATGTGGTAATGTCAAGATTAAACAATCTTCGTAGAAAAATTGCCAAAGCACCCGTGCCACTGCCAATCAGTAGACAAACCAACATCAGCTTACAAGCAACAAAGGGTTTCCCCTATGTGAAAAAAGCATCCATGTGATGCAGTCAGTACCTATGATCAACACTAAAAAGTGCGAGGAACAAGAAAAAGAGAAGGATTCAAGTAATCCTTCCATGCAGGAGTAGATGATTGCATACACATATGAAGAGAAACAGTCGAGAAAAACCTGCCCAGTTCAAGACAATGCCTTCCTTCAATTGATGGCCTGTGTTCAACTAACCATTCTGCAAATGCAAATGTCCCAGGCCAGAGTAAATTGGCATTCAACTGATGAAACGAAAATTCTCGGACGACCAACTCCTGTACCAATCCGAATCACTTATCTTAGTTTAAAGTACTAAAAGTTCTATACTACCAAACTCTACAAAGAAGCAATCAAGAACCAAGCTGAAATATAAACTAAAACTAGAACTCGAAATAACTCTTTTGGCGTTCAACGAAAGGCCGAATACCCCCTGAAATGAATGCACCTAAGCACTCAATTCCACGGAATTGAACTCAGATATGTGCTTTTGAGTTTTGATTTATCCATGGAACAAATGATACATATGAATGTAAATGCTGTCTCTAAACTATAAATCGCGTAATATTAAACTCTAGCCTGTTTACGAAATTTCATTTCATTAAGTGATTTCAAATGGGAAAGAGATTAAAAAAAACACAAATTCAACAAATCAGAACAGAAAAGAAAAAATATGAAAAATTACAGTTAGAGGAAGTGAAAGACAAATTCACGTTTCTGGGTGTTACCCAGATGAAGGAATAGACATACCATCCCAGGAAACTCGTGCCTCCTCTCTACGAAGTTTTGCTGGCTCTCTGTGTTTTCCTCACCTGCAACTTAGACCCACTAAGTTAGAGAGAGAGTGGAGAGAGAGAGAGAGAGAGAGAGAGAGAGAGAATATACCACTGGAAGAGTCATCGTCGTCATGAAAAAGCGAAGATGGGGAAAAGAGAGCAATGTCCATCGTCGTCGTTCTTCTGCTCAGAAACAGAAGCTGCGAGAAGGCAAAACCTACCTGGAGAAGAAAACAAGGATTGGAAATTAAAATCCTGCCCCCAAAACACTAAAAATTCAGAAATCAGTCTCAATATTTTGAGTATTCTTCTTTTCTTCTTGTATTTGAGGGAAAATATTGTTAATTCCCCCCTTATATTTGAGAAACTCTCGCGGTTTACCCAATAAAATTTTATCATTTTGTTTCCAAATACAAATAGGTTTTCGTTCACAAATTAGGAAATTATTAAATAATTTATGTTCTTGAAATTTAATCCAACGATTATAAATAGGAGCAAACTTTAAAAAGTTATAATAACTTTAGCTTTAGATCAAATTTTAAGTGTCCGAATTACATAATAAGGAGGATTAGGTGGAAGGGATCTGACCACAAATTAAACATCAAATACTTCAAAGTTTGAATTTTCTGTTCTTTTTATTTTACTTTTTATAGATTGATTTTTTATATTAAGATTTGAAAGAATAAACTTCATCATCCACTAAATTTGTAACTTAGGAACACTTCTAATTTTGCTCTTCAAATTTTTTATATTTAAAATTAAAATACATTTATTTAACAAACGATAATATTTATACTAAGGGAGTAAGAGTGGGCAAAGTCTCACATTGAGTTACCCATAATAATATGGTTTAAATGCGTCTTTTGCGAGAATTAAACCTAAGACTTCTCACTTACAAGTGAAGATAGAAATACCACTATACGGTAACATTAAATGATAATTAAAAATATACTTTAAAAAATATAAAATAATATTTTTAGAGTCCAAATAACAGTACAATTTAATATATATATATATATATATATATATATATATCAAATGGGAAGGAAGGATTATAATGTTTGGCAAAAAGGGAACGAAGAGGAATCGAACCCCCAACCTCGTGCATAGAGTTAGAAAGACTAATAAACCATTGAAACAGGTCAGCCTCCCTCCCTCTCGCCTCCCTGTCTCTCTCTCATATCGGCGTCGCCGGAGCCACCGAATCCATCGCTGCTAGGGTCATCCACCACCACCACAAACCCAGCCACCAGACTAAAAGCCCGAGTCCATCAGGATTCCATAGTTTCGGAACACAAGGACCACCACTATAAATAAATTTGCCCACCACTCTCTCTAATTTAAAGAGTTACTATTTACTTCTCTCCACGAAAGAAGCGCTGCGCTGCGATGACGACAGAGACATCAGAGGACGCCGTACGCCGTCGCACTGCGGTTTTCGACTACCGCAAAAAGTTACTCCAGCACAAGGAGCTCGACTCCCGAGTTCGCGCAGGTCAATTCCGCACCCTCAAACCCTATCCCCTTTTTCAGTTATCAAATTAATTGTTCAAATTAGTAAGCTTTTAGTATGGCTCTGCTCTCCCTTTTAGGGTTTCGATTCACATTTCACTTGAGCGATTCTGCTCTGATTTAGGTTTGTTTGGAGCTTTCTGTTGTGAATTGGGAAATTTAGATATTTTGAAGAAACACAATTGATTTGTTTTGCAATGGTGGAACGGTTTGCAGTGAGGGAGAACTTGCGGACTGCAAGGAAAGAATTTGGGAAAACTGAAGATGATTTGAAGTCCCTTCAAAGCGTTGGACAGATTATTGGTGAAGTTCTTCGGCCTCTCGATAATGAACGCTGTAAGCAGATTGTTTTCTTAATGCTTGTTTTATTGTTTAAAGTTTAATTGTTGGAAACCCTGTTAGAACTGCCAATCTAATGGCCATTGTGTTTGCTGCCTCAGTGATTGTGAAGGCCAGTAGTGGCCCTAGATATGTTGTTGGGTGTCGCAGTAAGGTTGACAAGGAAAAACTAGTGACTGGCACGCGTGTTGTTTTGGATATGACAACTTTGACAATCATGCGGGCTCTTCCCAGAGAAGTAATTATTATCCGCTATCATCTGATTATTTATTATAAAGTTGGACACTTTACTCATCTATTCATGAACATTCTTTCATATTTTTGTTGGCAGGTTGATCCCATTGTATATAATATGCTTCATGAAGATCCTGGTAATGTTAGTTACTCGGCTGTGGGAGGACTATCAGATCAGATCCGAGAACTTAGGGAATCCATAGAACTGCCTCTAATGAATCCTGAACTTTTTCTTAGAGTGGGGATCAAACCTCCCAAGGTAATTTTAAACTGTTGTTGGTGTTCTTCGTATTCTTAGCAATATTTTCAGAAACCTAGAAACTTAGAATTTTCAAATAGAACTTTTCTTTTCTTATTGTATTCACCTTTCAAATTTTTTCAGGGTGTTCTTCTGTATGGTCCTCCGGGAACAGGGAAGACATTACTAGCCAGAGCAATTGCTAGCAACATAGATGCTAACTTTTTAAAGGTTATTCATTCTTCTAGATAGCAGCTTGTTTATTACGTTATAAGTTGTATTGCTGCATATGTAGTTACGTGTTTCTTTGAACAAGACTAGAATCTTTTTAATTGTTTCAACTTATCTTTGATATTGGCTACTGCTATGCCTGGCCTAGGTTGTATCAAGTGCCATTATTGATAAGTATATCGGTGAAAGTGCAAGATTGATAAGGGAAATGTTTGGTTATGCCCGTGATCACCAGGTATGAGCTGGAAATTTTTTTTAGCATTATAACATTAAATATTCCTATTTGAAAGCATGCTTAATTTTGTTGACTTTGTGTCTAGCCTTGTATCATTTTTATGGATGAGATTGATGCTATTGGTGGACGGCGTTTTAGTGAAGGGACTAGTGCAGACCGAGAAATTCAGCGAACTCTCATGGAGTTGCTTAACCAGTTAGATGGATTTGATCAGCTTGGAAAGGTAAGTATATTTTGATTTAAATCAAGATTGATTTTTTTGGTTTGGTCACAACAGACAGATGAAACTCGCTTACTGGTCATGCTTGTGTAAACCTTTAATGGCATAAAAGTAGATCATAGCTTGGCATGGATTATGGAAGTTGATTAATTTCATTTTGCAGGTGAAAATGATCATGGCAACTAATAGGCCTGATGTCCTGGATCCTGCACTTCTGCGTCCTGGGCGACTAGACCGCAAGATAGAGATCCCATTGCCTAATGAGCAATCAAGAATGGAAATTCTCAAAATCCATGCCGCCGGGATTGCCAAACATGGGGAAATTGATTATGAGGCAGTTGTGAAGCTTGCTGAGGTAAGCATGATTATCTATTTCAAAAGAGTCTGTTACATGCTTTGCCTCAATGATTTGATGCATTGTCTTCATTCAGGGTTTTAATGGAGCTGATCTCCGTAATGTCTGCACTGAAGCTGGGATGTGTGCAATCCGTGCAGAGAGGGATTATGTCATCCATGAAGATTTCATGAAGGTACGCGTTAAATCAATTATGTCCATTCCTGAAAATTATGGAAGTCCCAATGCTTCATTTGCGGAGCTACTCCCATACCTTGTTCTAACAATTAGAGATGGAACCCAAGAATGTCTTTGGCGGTGTTTAGGGTTGTCTATTTCATGTTGTTCTAGGTCACAATCTTTAACTTTCTCTTTTGATGGCTTTGTTGGGTTTGACACCTATGGGGTTTGACTACCTACTATCTTAAGGGTCATCGAACCCAAGACCTCAAGGGACAGAATAAGAGTGTGCTACTAAAGTCAAGTGTCGTCAAATATTTGGTGTTTGTCTTGCTCGTTTGGCACTGTGCATGCAAACAATCGATTTTTTATATCTTGCTTCTAAGGGTGTGTTTTTTATGTCTCAGGCTGTACGGAAACTGAATGAAGCAAAGAAACTTGAATCTAGTTCCCACTACAACGCAGATTTTGGGAAGGAATGAAACCAAATTTGAATTTTGAACCTACATGAAGAGTTACGTAAAAGTTAAAAACTCCGATCATGTTCGGGCTGTTGTGCTGTATTTTCTTTACGAGATGTGGCTGGTGCCCGGTGGTACTGCAACATAGCTTCTAAGAATGTGTTTGCCACCAGACTCGCATTTTGAATTGCATTTTGACTCACATTTTCTTTACATGAAGAATGTAAGTCAATGTTCAATTCGGGGTTCAAAGATTAATTATTTTCACTAGTTTGCTTCTTTCATAAGAACACGAGCAGAGGTTGCTATGATTCATCGGCATTAAGCTGGATGCTGTCTCCTTCCAAATCGTCTTTCTTACCGTTACAGTCGGGAATGTCGCTAATGAATCCAACTCCTCGTCGGCATGACATCTACAAATCTAGCAACTGCGTTGATAATACAAGCTTTCGCAACACAAAACTAAGTCGTTATATGTCGCTACGATGGTTGGCAACTCATCAAACGTTGAAAACTCATGATTCGTCTGAGTACCGTTAGTACATTGGGCGACGACTTTTTACTGTAAGGGGAAACCCTCCGCTTTACTGCTCTACTGCTCTACTGCTTATCAGCGTGCGTATCTTCGGAGTTCTCTTAGCACTTTGGACATTTACAAAGCGGCCAATAAAATAAGAATCTCTGATGATCGAGCTCCAACGCTTGGACACATTGTAAAACAAATTTAGTGCAGGTAAGCCGGTAAAAGATTTCAACCTACACACCGTCAGGAAGATCATCAATTGACGATAGTCCTCTCTGTGATGATGAAGACGATATGTTTGATCTTTTGAACTGACTAGAGGTTGGCAATCCGAGAGACGTCCGGGATGTCTTTCCTTTTGTATTGGAGGACAACATTCTGCTACTCTTGCACAACTCTGGTGACTTTGCAGATGTGGGTGGCAACATCTTTAGCCGCATCACTTGATGTCTCAATTCCTGCAAGATTATGGTACTCATAAAATAAAACAAGAGTCGCTGACACTATAGTTTTATTCAAGTATTGAGTTTGAAGTATATTTTAACATAGACCTCAAGAAAAAGTTGGGTGGACATGTTGGAATAAAGGAATTCTCAGAGTCGATGCTATCTCGGAGTTTCCCAACGTAGTTCGAAAATCTAGATAAATTATAATTCATATAATTTTTATTTAAATGTTCTGATAGATTCAAAGCGTAATACACCTCTAGTATTTCTAGAGCAATCATTTTTAAATTATTTTTAATTCAATTGAACACAAATATGTAAGACATGAGTTGACTAGTTGACTAGGATCGCGGCCGTTTCTTGGAAGTTTGGACATCACTTTATCCAGAAAAAGAATTCTTTAAAATTTCCGTTGGCCTTGCACACTATTTGCAGCTTGTTTGGTTTTCCTTCCCTTTAAATCCGAGTTTGAATCCCCTCCCCCTATATCTAGGGTAATCAACTTGGTGCCAAAAATTGTTTCTGATTTTTCTACTAGCGTTGTAAATAAAAAATCAACTATATATATATAGAAGCCTAAACCTAATCCAACCATAACGTAAGAAAGGAGAAAGAGAGAGAGAGAGAGAGAGAGAGAGAGAGAGAGAGAGATGGTCGGACCAACAAGACCTCAGTTTGTGATATTTGGCTCGTCCATTGTCCAGTTAAGCTTCGGCAATGGAGGATGGAGTGCCATTCTCGCTGACCTCTATGCTCGTAAGGTACTTCATCAAATTTCTTTCTCGTCATCTCTTTTCCTCAAGAATGTTTATATACACATGATCAATTAATTTCACTTTTATAATTACTTACAAAAAAAACAAGTGTGATTTTCTTTTTCGAAGACGTAAATTTCGTGCACTCTTTATTAAAAACCGTCTCTTAATTCTCTTTTACTTTGTGATACAATATTGCATAATACTAATTGGAAAGCAATGTGTGAACCAGCATGATGATGAAATCTGAATTTTTGGTACAATTTCTCCTCCATTTGTAACACAAATATGAAAACTAAAAACTAAAGATGAAATGCTTATCAAATAGGCTCTGCATTTTCATGTCCTAGATAAAGTTCCATGTTAATGGCATTACCGACCTTAATCTCTTCGGGAATATAGGCCGACGTACTGGTGCGAGGATACGCTGGTTGGAACTCGAGGCGTGCTTTGCTGGTTTTGGATCAAGTATTTCCCAAGGTACGTGTATATGGAGATCTTACCTGAGGGTCTTTAACCGAGGGATAATACATTCAAGGACTTTATTAATTCACTTTAATGAGTGACATGTTTGGATATCTGTGTCAAAGCCATACGAGCAGTACTTCTAATTGTATGTCTGTGCGTTTGCGGGTGTATGTACTGAATTAGAACTCAGGTTCAAGAACATATAGAATATAGCTCATACATTTGGTGTCCGGAAACTGCATAGGAGATGCTTCTTCCTAATACGTACTTATACATGTAGTTTTGATGCTGATGTTGTGTGATTATAATTGACATATACAGGATGCCACAATTCAGCCATCTTTGGTGATAGTCTATTTTGGTGGTAATGATTCGGTGGATCCTCATCCGTCAGGGCTAGGCGCTCATGTACCACTTCCTGAATATAAAGAAAATATGAGAAAGATTGGTAAACATTTAAAGGTAATAATCTGTAGAGAGGTGAAAATCTGCAAGATATGGATGACATTTGTATAAACAACTTTGTTGGCGCGTAATGCATATAATTCCAACAGTATAACTAACAGATTCATCTGGTTGCCAGAGTCTTTCAGAAAAAACTCGCGTTATCTTTCTTACTGCTCCTCCTGTCAACGAGGAACAAATTCATGAAGCCAGTGACTATGTTCCGCCAAAGAATCGAACAAACGAGTCCTGCAAAGCATATTCAGATGCTTGTTTAGACGTGTGCCGGGAGTTGGATATCAAAGGTGTTGATTTATGGACTTCAATTCAAAAAAGAAAAGACTGGTCTACTACGTGCTTTACGTATGTTCAATTTCATGTTATAAATTATCTTTCCACTTAATCAGATAAGATTTGTTATTGGCACTTTGAAAATATCATCTTGCATTTCTACTTTATTATTTATTTCACAAATGCAAAATGCATGATGACCTTTTTGGAGTGTCAATAACAGCTCCCAAGCGTTTAACAATTCCACTTATCTAACGATTTGGTGTGTGTATGATGCTGATCTGTCCAGGGATGGAGTCCATTTTTCATCCGAAGGGAGCAAGATTGTGGGGGAGGAGATACTGAAGGTGCTTAGGGAAGCAGACTGGGAGCCCCGCCTACACTGGAAATCGTTGCCAACGGAATTTTCGGAGGATTCGCCTTATGATCCGCCCGCTGCTGATGGAAAAACAACTATAAACATCGCTGAGATCAGCGTTAATGAGGGTGTCAAGCACTTGGGGACTAAGCAATGAGATTTAAGATATAGTGCAAGTTTGCTTTGCTTTTCCCCCCCCCCCACACACATATGTAGATATAATTCAATAGCAGAACCCTAGCTGAATCATACAGCCGAAGGTAGATAATGGCTGTATAGAATTCGGCCTGTTAATTACTAAGAGTACTTTGCATAAGTGATAATAATTGAGGACTTGTACATACAATAGTAGAGAGTATTCAAGCTCAAGAGAAGAGTTCAACTCCCGCTCTTCCTCAACCTCGGCCTAAGGCCTCCTTTGTACCGATGCTAAAGGAAAATTATAAGTGAATGATATTCTGAATTTACATATGATAAAGATTCAGCTGCCTGAAATGTTTTGAGACAAATGGTTATTAAAACCCTCCCCAGAATCCAAGCACTCATCAGTCATCACTACGTGCTCGTCAGATGAACACGCATCTTCTTGTAAGTGAGATCACTGGTAGCAAATACTTCTTTCACGGCAAAAATGAATTTTAACGTGTGAAACAAATTAATCGGAGATGCTAAACTATTACATAATAAGATATATTATTGATACTCTAAAAAAATTATTGAATTGCACAATGATCTTTTTTAAGGTGTCAATGACAACACCCTAAATAATATCCACGCAACGCATCTTATACTAAACACTTGTTGCTTTTAGAGATTTGATTAAATTCTTTTTCTACAATTTTGGTGACATATGTCTCATATTTCGTATACCAAAATTACAAAGTTTGCCACACTCTCCTCGTTAAAAAATAGAAAATTGTTACTGTCACTTCAAAAATTTATTTCGCACTTCAAAATTTATATATTTAGAAAGAAAATACAATTGTGAGGAGTTCAAAATGAGATTTTTAAACTGCTAGTTCAAAAAAAAAAAACAATTTTTTGATTTAGAGAGAACTGACTTCTTATAATCCAGTTTTTTCATTCCCACTAACAAAGGTGGTTTTTTTTTTTTTCATTAAGAAAATTTTATATTAGTGTTGGACCAGTTTATCTGACAAGGGAAGAAAGAGGGTTCGGCAAGAGATGGGAGAAAATGTAGGGATTTCTTTGTGTGTGTGAGTTCTTGTTATCCCTTTAAAGAATGCATTTATTTATAGTAGTAAAGAGGTGAATAATCCTTGTCCTCAATTAATTATAAAAATGTCAGATTTTACTAGTTGGTTTGAGTTGTACCTGCTCCCCTATGCAGTTCGAATTCCTTCTCCTTGTCACTTTGTTCGAATCCCATCCCATTTGAATTAGTTAAAATTTCATCCCCAATGTCTACGAAAAAGACATGTAACATGATACAATGTTTCGTATCAATAAATAAAAAAATATGTTAATTCATATTCATATTTTTGTATTATTGACACGTGATGTTGTCACGGAACGAATAATCGCCGTACAAGATGCTCTACAGGGTTGTCAGCTTGTGTACGCAACCAAGTGGTGAATAGTATGTTTCCTACTTGCGTTCCGAATTACAAAAATAAAATAGAGAAAAGTAAAAATATGTTTGTAAAAGCTACCGACCTCGGGCATAACGTTGTAGTGTTTGCAGCAAAGAAGGTATCCAGGTCAGAGAGAACTACAGAGAGCTAGCGGGAGACACTGTTCTAGAGAGAGAGAGAGAGAGAGAGAGAGAGGGAGATGGTTGGACCAGAAAGACCTCAGTTTGTGATATTTGGTTCGTCCATCGTCCAGTTCAGTTACAGCCATGGAGGATGGGGTGCCGTTCTCGCTGACCTATATGCTCGTAAGGTGTTCTTCATCAAATTTCTTCTCATCATCTCTTTTCCTCACGAATTTTTATATATGGTTAATTAATTTCAGTTTTATAATTGCTTATAAACAAAATTTATAGCGATTTTCTGTATCAATTTTTCAAAGACATGCATTGATGCCTGATAAACTTTTCATGTTGATTGATGGGCAATCTTTATTCTTAGTCGTGGGTGAGTCATCACGCTTTTTATTAATCTCTCTAAGTTTATACATATATACATACATGTACATATACATACATATATATATATATATACATATTAATGCATGTATTGCCGTTGACGTGTAATTAACTAATAAGCATGAATTAAAATGATTTGTTATGTGGAGAGTAAATAAAGATGGTGAGATTCGTTACCATCTTAAGTTGCAAAGCACAAATTAAACACGTCATAAACTTTCGGATTAGTAGGTAAATCCCACCCTCAACTTGGCAAATCAACTTGACAATGTATGCATAGATGTCCTTATATGCATGATCTTGTTATCTTTATTTGAACTCTTCTAGTTCACACATTCATGAACTAGCTAGAAAAAGCTTTCTTTAACTGTCAGTTTCCATCAATAATTTATGTTATTTAATTTTTCTTTAATGTTCCATTAGTGTATATTTATCATTATCTAGGACAAGGAACTTTTCCGGATCCTCTTTATGGGGATCCGAGATTCAATTAATCGTGTTCGTTCATCGTACATTATATGAACAATTTTCGTTAAAGACTATTTATATTTAATTTAAATTTTAAAATGATTTATAACCGCACGATGTACAATAAATGAACACGATTGATTGATGAGGATCCAAAGAGGATCCTATTCCCATTATCTCGACCACCAGCAACTGAGTCTGGGATTTTTTACTCTGGGAAATGTATAATCTGAGTGTAATTATATTGCATATAATAATCGTTGATGCCCTTGACAATAAAGCAAAGACAAAGTGGTGAAAGATAATCATAGTTTAATTACATCGACCGTTCAGCTTTGAGTTCGTTTTTTACGTAGTCCATAAGTTTTAAAAAATTCAGATTGCATCTTGAGATTTGACATTGTATTAATTTAAGACAAAGTACAAAAAATTACCTTAACTATTGGTGTCATGACACTTTCATACCTTATTTTTTAAAATTGACAATGTCATACCTTATTTTTAGAATTTAGTCAAATGTTATACATTCCGTTACTTAGCCGTTTACTTTTCAGTTAAATGTTGACCGGACTTTATTCGGAACCCACTTTCTATTAAAAAATTATTAAAATATTATTAAAACTATAAAAAAAAATCTTATTTAATATTTTTTAAATAATAAAAAGTAAAAAAAAAAAAAAAAAAAATTCCAACCCAACCCTATGTTCGGCCCTTCCCATTCTCTCTCTCCCCATCTTCATCTTATTCCCTTCTTAATCTTCAACCAACAAAAAAAAAAAATCCGACCCAACCCAACCCAATTTGCCCCCCCCCCCCTCCCCAACAAACCCCCTGCAACCCAGAAAGGAGGAAGAAGAGAGAGGGGGAAGAAGAAGAGGAAAAAAAATTAAATTAAATAAATAAACCCAACCCAACCCAGTTCGTCCCCCCCCCCAACCAAACCCCCTGCCAACCCCAAATCCACCACTATCATCATTCTTCACATCCTCTTCCGCACCCATTTCCCGCCGACGGGATCTGGGTTTTTTTTTTTTTTGGTTTTTTCTAGGTGCAGGAGGGAGAAGAGGGGGTGGGGAGGGGGGGAAGACAAACTGAGGGTGGGTGCGGGGGGAAGACATATTGGAATTTTTTTTTTTTTACTTTTTTTTATTATTTTAATATTTAAAAAATATTAAATAAATTTTTTAGTTTTTAATAATTTTTTAATAAGAAAATGGGCCCGAATCAAACTATTTTAGTATTTAATGAAAAGTAAATGGCCAATAACGGAAGGTATAACATTGGACCAAATTCTAAAGATGAGGTATGACATTGTCAATTTTAAAAGATGAGGTATGAAAGTGTCATGACACTAATAGTTGAGGTATTTTTTTGTACTTTACCCATTAATTTATATATGGATTTAGATCCTCTCCTGAGCCCAAGAAGAGGATCCTCTTGATCAAGACAAGTGGGCCGTTAGATTTTATCTAACAACTATAATTATTATAGCTTTAAAGTAATTCCCTTGTTTGTAGTCGTTGAATAAAAATTCAACGGTTCACATATCTTGGTCAGGAGGATCTCTTCTTGGCTCTGGTCAGGAGGATCTCTTGGCTCAGAAGAGGATCCAAATACTTTATATATATATATATATATATATATATATATATATATATTTGGCGTTTGAACCTCTAGTCATTTGTTAAATAGACGACCTGTCATGTGTGGGACCTGTTCTTGGGTTCTTATATATTACTTACACCCCCAATAGTTTGGACCAAAATATACGATTGGTTATCTTTTTTTTTGTATACACAACATTGATTTAAGTGAAGCAAAGGCTGATGATGATTCATTTGTTCGTCCGCGTGGTGCAATGTGGCGTATACGTCAACCTAAAAGCTAGTCTTACACTCATCACATCATCAATTTCAGAATTAGTACAATATGAGAAAATTAAAATTTTGTGGTATATTTTGAAAATCAGCTTAAACATAAAGAGATGTTAACCCAAGTAATTATTATGGAATTAATTATGCTAGCTAATTAGAACTAGTTGTTAAAGCAATGTTTGGACCACCATTAGGATGAATTTTGGATTTTTGACAATGGGGACCTCATACTTTACTTTCTGCCCTTTTCTTTTAAACGAAGAATCAAGAAAGGAAGATTCGATGAATGAGGTACAAAATATTGGATTTATCTGATAGTTACTTTTCCAAAGTGAAAGTAGTCTTGATTTCCATGTATATATTTGTTTGTGCATCTTTGTCAAATATATTGGTGTAAGAAGGAAGGCTGTGGCACGATTAGTTTTTTCATATACGTATTATTTCAAAATTATTACACATTGAAATGATGAGTCATGTACAAGTAATATTTCTCTCTTTTTTCTAAAGACCAATACGTGTTTCTTTCATTTATGTTCTTTTTCCCAGTTTATATTTATTTTTCGATTCTTCTCCAGGGTCTCTTTAGTTTGTTGGTAAATTTGTACTGTAATTGTCTTTTAGTTTTATCCTTGTTTAAGAGAACTTCTAGTTGGTGCCCTTTTTGTTTTTTGTTTTTAATTTTCACCTTTCATGCTTGAAATATGAGAAATGTATATAAGCGAAAAAAAGAGATAAAGAAGAAATAATGAAAACAAAATCTTGGAAGTGAAAAAACCTTAAAACGATTTTTCGGTATTAGTCTTCATTTTGTGTGCCTTTCTATTAAATTTCTTCTACATCTCTATCATCTTTCCTCCATTCTTTATTTCCGTCATTTCTCTCGCATACTTTTCATCTATCTCTCTCACAAAAAATGAGAACTGCTAAAGATGAAATGTTTATAAAGTTTCATGTTAATTAATAACATCACTGATCTTAAACCTTTTCGAGCATAGGCGGACGTACTGCTGCGAGGATATGCTGGTTGGAACTCGAGGCGTGCTCTGCAGGTTTTGGAGCAAGTTTTTCCTAAGGTATATGTTCATCAACATCTCGCCTTGGGGACTTTATGGGCAATGCATTCAAAGGGCTGTATAAATTCACATCAACGACGCACTGACTTCAACATTTGTGTCAAATCCAACTATCAGTATAGCATGTCTGCGCGTTTATGCTTGCATGGAACATGGCTCGTACGATTGGTGTCTGAAAATTGCATACGAGATACTTCTTCCTAATACGTGGTAGTTTTGATGCTGATGTGTGTGATTAAATTTGACATATACAGGATGCTACAACTCAGCCATCTTTGGTGATAGTTTATTTCGGTGGTAATGATTCAATGCATCCTCATCCGTCGGGCCTAGGCGCTCATGTACCACTTAATGAATATGTAGAAAATATGCGGAAGATTGCTAAACATTTAAAGGTAATAATCTGTAGAACAGTGAAAATATACAGATCCGGAATCATGGATCATGACATTTATATAAGCAACTTCTTGGTGTGTAATGCATATAAATCTAACAGTACTAACGGATACATATTTTTTGCCAGAGCCTTTCAGAAAAAACTCGGGTCATCTTTCTTACTGCTCCTCCTGTCAACGAGGAACAAATACGTGAAAACTTGAGGTGTGCTTTGTCGTGATGAGTTCTATCTTTCATTTTTCTGATCAGTTCTAAGAGCTTTGTTTTCTTTATCTTGTTCTTCCTAAACACAAAATCAGTGATCAAACTTCGCCGCAGAAGCGAACTAACGAGTCCTGCAAAATATATTCGGATGCTTGTTTAGAGGTGTGCCAGGAGTTTGATGTCAAAGGTGTTGATTTGTGGACTTCAATTCAGAAAATAAAAGACTGGTCTACTACTTGCTTTAGGTACGTATAATTTCATATGTAAATTATCTTTCCAATTATTCAGACATTATATTGTTTATCAACTCCACTTAATTAAGCTAATCGTTGGACTTACCATTTGTGGGGTGGGTGGGTGTGTATGTTTGGTACTGTTCTGCACAGGGATGGAATCCATTTTTCATCCGAAGGGAGCAAGATTGTGGCGGAGGAGATACTGAAGGTTCTTAGGGAAGCAGACTGGGAGCCCTGCCTACACTGGAAGTCGTTGCCAACAGAATTTTTGGAGGATTCACCTTATGACCCGCCCAGTGCTGATGGAACCACAACCGTGAACATTGCTGAGCAGAGCGCTGCGGCAAGTCCCATGAAGTGGGGGCTAAGCAATGAGATTTAAGATATATGATTAGCAGAAACCTAGCTGAATCATATAGCTGAAGGCAAGGGATGTATTAAGCCTGTTACTTTGCAGAATTGATAATAATTGACGACTCGTATGTAGATCCAATAGTAGAGAGCATTCGAGTTCAAGGCAAGAGTTCAACTCTCGCGCCTTCGGCCTAAGGCCTCCTTTGTACCAAAAGGAGAATTGTAACTGAATAATCTGATTTATTCATGATACTAAAAGATTTTACTCGGATTTTTAAGGCAAATGGTTATTTTGGAAAGGCGTCTGCAGAATTAATCCATGGAAAATTTTATGTCGCCGGTCTATTATTAAGGGTATTGGTACCCTTCGTCAGATAGAGTATGTGACGTTAAGGCTGTTACTATGGAGACACATATGGATCCAAGTCAGTAAAGCGAACCGAGTCCAGGTCATTGTACAGCTTGTCCTTGTCATCTCTTAAGAGTTCTATGTATGCAGAAAGGATCAAACTGCAGACATCCGTACCAAGGTTTCTGATACTTGCAGTCCAAGTTTTCTCTTGGTTTCCCTCCATTCAGACACTAACTACAGATTATTGACTGAGCTCCAGCACTTATATAAGTCTCGATCCATCTGTACATGAAAATATGCAGATTTTAACAGTGAAGAGAAACATTTGGTTTGCCAGATCTTTCGGAAAATATTCGTTTTATCTCTCTTACTGCTCATCCTCTCGACGAGGAACAAATACGTCTAAATTACAGGTGTTTATGGGCCTAGGGTGACGATTTTGTGTTAGTTTCTTTATTTTCCTAATCAGCTCTAAGAGCTTGGTTTCAAACCAAAATCAGTGGCAGGATTCTGGAGCAGGTTCGAACAAACGAGTGCTGCAAAATGTCTTTAGATGCTTGTTTAGAGGTGTGCAGGTAGTTCGGTGTCAAGGCTGTTGATCTATGGACTTTCAATTCAGAAAACAAAAGACTGGCCTACTGTTTGCTCTAAGTATGTGCAGTTTCCACATGGTAATTTATCTTCCCACTTAATCGGATGTTAATCGAATATTAGTCCTTGGGTTTACCACTTGATATGGCAGGGATGGAATCCATTTTTCGTCCGAAAGGAACACAGTTATGGTGGAGGAGATGCTGAAGGTGCTTAGAGAAGCAGACTGGAAGCCCAGCCTACAATGGGAGTCATTACCAACAGAATTCGCATAGGATTCGCCTTATGAACCGCCCCGGGCTGATGGCACTGCAAGTCTGCAACTGTAAACACTGCTGAACACAGCATCGCGGGCGAGTCACATGAATTGGGGACTAAGCATTGAGATTTAAGATATATTCAGATGTGATTTGCAGAACACTGTTGAATCATAGTTGAGGACTTGTAGAGAGTTTAACTCTCGCTCTTCCCCGTCCTCGTCCTTGGGCCTCCTTTGTAACAAAAGGAAAATTTACAAGTGAACTATCTGATTCATGATGATTCCAAATCCTGCCCTTGCAAATGGCCCTTTATGTGGAAAGAAGTTGTGCCTTTGCAATTCGACGTGGATTTGAACTCCGTGAACTGTCTAATCTAACATATAACCACTAATGCAATCGTTTTATAATAAAATATCCTGCCCGAATTTTTTCAAGGCAAATGGTTATTTTTGAAAGAGCAAATTGTAGCAATGGTCCCTCAACTAAATATTCATGATTATTGATCTCTTAACTCATCAAAAAGTGCAACTATGATTCTTTCGTCAACTGTCAGAATTTCGTCAAAATGATTCATGTTAAAAGGACCATGCTGCAATTGGATTAAAGTTAAAAGCATTATTGTTCCAATTAGGTTAAAGTTGAAATACCATTTCTCCAATTAGGTTAAAGTTGAAGGACCATTGCTATCATTTTTGTCAATTGGTTTTCCCTAATTATCTTTGATTCAACCTCATGTGCCACGCACGTAACTCATTTTGACAGAAATTCTAACGGAGTTGACAAAAAAGACCATAGATACACGATTCGTTGAGTTACGCGACCCATAGTCACGAATTTTATTTGAGAGACTATTACTCCAATTAAGTTAAAGTTGAGAAACCATTGCTACAATTTCCTCTTTTCGAAACACTAGTGTGTGTTCAGAGACTCATGAAGAGGTATATATCACATTTCATAAAGACAAAACGAACTGCTTACCATAAAGCAAATATGAAGTAAAATGGTCATGACTCATGTAGAGTATATTCGTGGGGATTTTGAGTCATATAGTATCGTGTCTAAAATCGCTACCCGTAAAAGTGAGCAAATATGAAACTAAAATGGCTGCTCGTACAATAATTTGTTCCCAGTGGTTATGTTACATCAACGGCAGTTCCAGGGATCCAGTTTCCACGTCTGCAAAGGATTAACACGATTACAAGACCAAACCAATTTATAACACAAGAAGTCAAATAAAGGAAATTTACATACAAACAGGGGGGAAACAATCGGCGGTGGCAGCAGGAGAACACTGAACATGCTACTCCCCCTGCACTAACCCAATGCAAACTCCGATGATATCCGCCTACTCCTCCAAAACCTTTCAACATTAGATCAAAACTAGGCATATGCATCCAAATGTGAAAACACACCGAAAAGAGATGATAAAACCGGGAATTCCAACAGCTACAAGTGGGTGCATGCTGCTCTAGGGAAAACGTAAATTAAGACGAAAGTTGGAACCTGCCACTAGGTTTTTTTCTTCTCCATCCCTGAAATTTTAAACCAATAATACTTTACTCTTGAAAGCCCGTAGAAAAGACTAATAAACCAAAAAAAAAGAACATACAGTTAGAAAACATACAAAAGCAGCATAGTACACAAACGTCAGTCCCGCCAGGACAATAAATGCAATTTGGAACACATTGTACCTGTAATGCAAATACCAAAATGTATAACCATATCAGTAGAACATACATACATAATACAAGTCTAATTAGATTGAATCGGAGAAAACAAAACAGCTCACTTGTACAGATATCTAATTCCACGAAGAGATTGCAAGGTGTGACCAAATATTTCTTGTGCTGCAGTTGCTTGAGCATAGTATGCAAACGCTGTGGAGCAGAACTGAATCACACTGAAACAGTGGAAACCAGTAATAATTACAATCGTGATTTATAGAAATCTTCAGAAATTTAGGGAACCATGAACACGCAGTCTTCATCTCATATGTAAATGAGAATCACAAAGATACTAACCTGATGGAGCTAAGCAGTATAAGTCCCACGTTAAATAAAAATGAATTCATTAGAGTAGCACCCCACCTGAAATGAGTAAATTAAATTTATGAGCAACCAAGCCTTTTGGTGATTAAACTATGAAGGTGCATACAAAAACTGTTAAATACGTAAGGCCGGAAACAGAAATATCATTACTTCATCGGATGAATTGTGATGAAAACTAATTTCATCCCAAGCATCATGGCCCCAGCAATAACTGCAAGCAGGAGGTAGAAGCAGAAGAATGCAAACGCAACAGTGCCTAAAAGACCTGATGAAGAAGATAAGCAGATCAAACTCATTCAGAAGAAGAAACTATATAATGTAGAGGCAAGAGAACTATATTATGAAAGTACCCCAAACATCATCCAGCTTGATGAAAACTTCATTCAAGAAAGGAGAAAATGGAGGGCTAATCAATAGATATATGACGATATGAGCAATCCAAGCCACTGAAACAATCAATCTGAAAAACACGGGCAAAAGGTTTCAGTATGAATAAATCATCAGTCATTAAAGAAAGCATGACACACAAGAAAACAAGAACTATGGCAGTAGATGCTATGACAAAAATCATGAATGATAACAAGTCATAGCCTTACAGAGAATAAAGTATTCCTAACCACCCAAGCTATATAAATGTTACAGCATAATCAAGCTATATTCAAACATCACTGCCTACGGTGAGCACGAACAAAAATATACCATAGTGAAATGCATATATTATAATTATAAGTTATATCAAATGCTTGAATTTCTCTTCCACAACATAATCTTTCTTCTTCCTTGTCTAAGACTTTCTGCTCTCAAATATCTATCTCATCTCAATCATCTCAGGAAGCCAGAGCCGTTTAAATCACTAAGCATAATTAGATATTACAATGATTAAATGGACAACATCAGCACTCACCCTAAAATTCCCAACACAAGTTTTGCCAAGTACCCAAGAACCGTCATAGCCCAAGCAGTCTCAGCCTGAATTGACGCAGGACAATTAGAATAGAAGAGAGCTATATATATCAAATGTACAACAAGTCGCATGTGTAATTCCCCTTACCTTCTCTCCTTGAGGATACACCTCTTCTAGAAGTTTTACATCTTCTTCTAATTGAAGCAGCTCCTGCAAAATTAAGCAAAGAAAACTTTTGATGACTTAAGTTGTTAAAACAAGACAGAACAAAAAAATAAAAACTGATGCCTAACTGTGAAATAAAATTTACACTATATGCAGAAATTGGATATACCTTTTCCACTGCCTTTACATTTTTACGCCATTTTCTACCCTTAGAGCCGCCTCTTTCTTCTTGATGAAGCGCATCAGCTGCTTTCTTCAACTCTTTCGCTTTCTTGCCCAGTTCAGTAGCTTCCTAGAATATAACAAGGAAAACTACCCATAAGCAATCAAAACAATCTTCATCATCTTAAACTTTACGCTTGATAGAAAATAAAGTAGTACCTTGATATACTGTGACCGAGTAATAACAGCCTTTGGACGCCGGATGAATGAAAATATGAGTCCCAGCGGTAGACAAGCAATGCCAATACCACCGAATATCTGGATGATAAAGAAGGATGTGGATTTAATATATTTTATACTATATAAAAAGTAGATGGGAAAATGCAATGACACTATAATATCTTTTCATCAAGCAATAGTTCTCAAGATTTAAACAAAAGAAGCTCATCTCTTTTCATCATCCACACTCATTTATCTAAAAATGGGTAAAGACTCCCCAGTTATCACATGCATATTCAATAGCAACACAAATATGTGACGAATTCTGGGAATAAACTTACGGTAAAAAGCACGGATCCAACAATGGTAGCAAGAGCAACGACATATTCTGGAAAGGTAGTACGCATTGTCCATGTTTTCTCTGACGTATCACTTGCAAGATATGCAGAGCACTGTAAGAACAAGAGAAGCAGGACACAAATAAAACCAATATGAGTAAGAGGACCAAGTTGGTGCAATCATAGGCCAATATAACACCATGTGACAAGCACATACCGCCTTTGCGCCATTTATGCATTCATTACTGCTAGAAAAGTCAAATGAACTAAAGGAAGCTGTGGAAGAAGAGAGGTGCCTAATAGTAAAGTCCACCTTCCCAACTAGCCCTGGTAAACAATCAAAGAGTAAACAAACGATACACAATCCAGAGTCTTCTAACAAAACATGTACAACAAAGAATCAAAATTTAACCAAACAAATACTTAAAACTCGTGACGCACAGTTGTCGAGAAAAGAACAATTCTTTCAGTGCAAAGCAATAAATGTTCAGATGAAAATGACAAGTGAAGCGAACCAACCGTATAAGATTCCGAGCACAAGAGCGCAGACAATGGCAGTCACCCCTACCCACAACAAAGCGCTTCCAATCCGTTTTCCAACACTCCTGAACACAAAAACACAAACTCAATTCACAAATCAGCAATAGCAAGCTGAATAAACACAAGAATCTGACGAGCATTCATAAGAAAATCATAATTTTGATCAAAAACCCTACAAGTACCTACTTGTCCTGGTCTCCTTCGTAGTAGAACATAGCAAAGGGGATGATGAAGAATACGAGCACGGCGTCAAGGATATAGATTGCGAGCCACAGATCCTTCATCGGGAGAGTGAGATTGCACGCGCCATTATATATCGCGTGGCGACACGCCTGGCGGTTGGCCACGTCGGCCGGCAGCATGAGTATTGAAATTGCGGCGACGGAGAGCCCCAAAACGACGACGAATTTGGGGAAGTATGCCTGGTTCTTATCGTCGGGGTGCTGGTAATTGACGAGCAGGTAGACATTGAAGACGAAGACGATGATGCAGAGAACAATGGCAACGATGACGAGCGCGAGGTTGAAATCGCCCATCGCGGCGGCGTCGTTTCAGCTGCTCTCGATTCGAATCGAATCGAATCGGAGAGATCGAGAAGGGGAATCAGAAATTAGGGTTAGGGATGTGAAATTGCGCGTTCGAGTGATCGCAGATCTCTGTCGCTGGTTCGAAGAGAAGCAGAGCCGTTGAGGGAGAGAAAGGGAAAACCGGGAAAGGTTGAAGTCTCGGTTCCAGTGAGGTGGTGTAGGACCTGTAGGTCCGTTTTGCCGTTGGAGTTATAATTACGGTTCTGTCCTTGAAGAGATAAGGGCGGCGAGGGAGGTGGTTCGGGGGTTTTATTGTAAAATGAGGGGCTGTCCGCGACAAACAGCGACAGGCTGTCAAACATTGAGGCAATGCGGCTAGAGGCCGGTTCGAGACATGTATAAATCGCTCGAAAGCTCCGCGGCGGAAATGACGTGACTGACGTCATTAATGCGGGAGAGTGTTCAAACTAAAAAGTGGGACCGTCTTCAATTTATTTTTGAAAGTTTTAACAAAGGTCTCGGTACTGTTTATTTTTAACGAAAAATTACATTTTTAACTGATACTATTCATTACACATTTATTTGTTATTTTTTATTCAAATTAAAGTTTTTTTAAACTTTTCGTTAGTTTTCTTTTATGAAATTTTTTTATATTTTATGGATAATTTCATATTTGCTCCCTATACTGTTGAGGATTGTTCACTTTGGTTCTTCTTCTTCAACTTCACTGGTGTTAGTGCAAAATACTTCCTAGTTAAAATGTGTTCAAAGTTCAAACGAACAAATAAACCGAATTGAATTTGCACTCACTTTAAATCTTTTTTGTTTTTGTCACTATTATTCTAATTTAACACATATTTAAGAGTTTAATTGCTGGTTGGAATTAAAAAATAGCGAAACAACTTTCTCGAATTTGCTTATTGAATTTCCCTCAAATAAATAACTATTTTCAAATTTGCTTATTGAAACTTGGATTTTTGCATACCCGTTCCGCACATTCTAGCCTCTTATTCTCCGTAGATTTTTTCAATCGATGGCTAATAGAGAGAGTTGTATAAGAGATGAAAAAAAATGTGCAGAAATCATTTCCTTTTGATAATAGTCAATAATCTGTAGACTATTAAGTATCTAGAGTAAGGTAGTATTTTAAGGTGATTATATCAAATTTTCAACAATATATGCAACCTAAATTCTTCTTATGATAAAATGAGAAACAAAGAAAATTAGGGTTTGCGAGAGCCGAGAGTAGAGAGAGATGGAGGAGCTGCAGACTCAGAAGGTGAAACGAGGGAGGGTGCAGTCTGAGAAGGAGAATAGGTCTTTGTATATTTGCATGGTCCAGTACGTGGGGGATCACCCTCGTTACATTGTCCACTCCATCGATTTCGCAGATTTTGTTATCATGCTCCTGTAAGATTCACGCTCAACCTCCTACTGTTGACGGCGATGAGCTCGTGACAACCAAAGTATGCGACTTCTGTTCCTCCGGCTCCGGTGAATTGCCCCTGCTGCGGAATTAATTTGGCTTCCATACATGACGAGAATCTTTGCTACTCGCCTGGCTGTGGCGTCTTCGGCTCCCAAATTACTTTTGCCGGCGGCTTGGAACCCGATAGGATAAAGTCAGGACCCTCATTGACTGCAAGTAAGAAGATTTATGTGTTTGAGACAGGTTCTATTGTCGAATCGAATCCTTCCATTAAGCCCCTTTCTGAAAGCAGCCGCAGGATTATAACCGAGGAATTCATAGGGCGAAAAAACCCAACCGTGTATGGTTGAGTTCAACGGGGACGACGGGAAGAATGATCTCTATGCTCTCTCCCGTTCTCCTTTTTCTTTGTGTCTCCCTCCCACTTTTGAGGTACTTTATGAGACATCCAAGGAATGGGTTACTCTGCCGGAAACTCCATTCTTCCACCTTCGTAGTGGTCCTTATTTTTCTTATGCTGTTGTGGGCACTAAGGTATTGGTCTCCAGCCTCGAAACTCCTGTGTTCTGCTTTGACGTGGCCGAGAAGGATCCCGAACGGCAACACTGGAGACAACTGTCTTCCATGTTCTTCAATGGCATGGACTTTCCCTTCGCGGGCAAGGCTTCAGTCCTCGACTTGGATGATAGTGACGATGAAAAGCTAATGTTTGCGTATCAAGAGACCGACCAAGAACATTCTCTTTGAGGCCTAGCTGCTTACCGCATGATGGAAGACAATGAATCTGTTGAGCTCCTTGGCTCTAATCTGATCCCCTGATCAGTTGCCTTTTCAATTTCGCAGTTATGGATCGCACAAGTATAGAAGGCAGCGCTCCAAGATGCGTTTTCTTGTCATAAGATTTCACTTTTCCGTTTCAAGGTCGACTAGTAGTATCTCTGTCGACATCCTTGCGTCTTGCATCTTTGAATACGATTTCTATATGGAATCGCCTTGCCGCACCTCCATTGCCCAAATGGTTGGTTGCTTTCTGATAGCCAAGCCAACCTTAGAGAGCAAGTGCCATCCATGGACTCGTGAATGATATTGACCGCTCACGCTCCACTGCTTGCTTCTGCTTTGTGCTGTACAACCTTAAGAAGCTTACCTAATAGGATTGAGGAAAGGCCAACAGCTGCTCAAGAGGCCGACGATAATTAGGACTTGTTTTTAATTACCAGATTATAAGGTCAACTATTTCTACTTATATTTTTTAAGGGATGTTCGTCTTGTTTGGATTGGATGTACGAATTTGTTACATATTTATAGTAAGAGAATAAGATGCAAAATATTTGTGTTTATATTGTATTTCTAGTTCAAGGGTTTTGTCAGACGCACCATGTCATAGCTGCCTCTAATTTGTGCACGTCTGTCGCAGCGGGAGGCAACTCCGGCAGCAGCAAAGCGTTTTGTCGGTGTGGCGAAGGGTGGGAATGTGTCATCACTAGGACCGAAGGACCGGATGCTTGCAAGGCCTTCTTCAGCTGTGGTGTAAATTGCACCTGTGTTATGTATGTCAATCAGCGTAGGAACAAACTAATCTAAATTATTTACAGTTTACAAGTACAAGGAACAATACTTGGCTCAGGATTCCTTTCAATGACGACGTGACAACAATTTACTGTACAATTGTTATAATTGGAACTATTCATTCTTTTTATGACCTTAAATATTGATGTCCCATTATTACTGAAAGAGGAATGACTCCTATGTAAGGAGCCTAGCAGTGTCCGTAAATTAGTTCATATATGGTCGTAACGATAATGCCTAATTCTTTGACAGTTATGAAGACGGGATAGTGACAGAGGAGGCCATGACGGTGAAGGAGGAGGTAGAAAATTTAGGTGCAAACGAAGGAGGAGGTAGAAAATTTAGGTGCAAACGAAGCGTACTGCGAGTGTGGCGAAAGCTAGAAATGTGTCATCTTCAAGGTTGAACCTGAAG
Source organism: Pyrus x bretschneideri (assembly GCF_019419815.1). Classification (NCBI taxonomy): domain Eukaryota; kingdom Viridiplantae; phylum Streptophyta; class Magnoliopsida; order Rosales; family Rosaceae; genus Pyrus; species Pyrus x bretschneideri. The sequence continues at coordinate 3,317,465 of NW_025999402.1, forward strand.
GACCTGATGCTGGCAAGAGCTCCTTCATCGAATGTGCTGGTAGTTGCAGCTGTGTGACTGATAGCTATAGGGCGCACCAAGAAAGTGCATATGTAATGGGTTGAACCCTAAACCCTAAATTATAGCTTGTAGAAATTAAACCCTACCCCATGCATGCTTGATATTAAATTATTAATGGCCTGGTAAACATGTATATGCATGTTCGATTCTGTATGTGTTTCCTATACAAATAATCAGTTCATGTTTGGAGAACGCTGTTTTGCTGAAGCGTTGAAATGTGCTGATTCAATTAACAGTGCTGTAATATATTGGATAAAAGCTGTTGATTTTTCAAATAACCAAATTAATTTCACTTGTTGTACAAGAAAATAAAGATAATTGAAGGGGAGAAATACAAGGCGTCAAGCCTTGAATTCTTGAAACCCTAATTAAATAATTGAACCCTTCATATTTGATAATGCTCTATAATCTAGACATGAATATATAATTATAAGGCTAAATTTTTTTCTTGATCCCTGTGGTGAGATATTACTTTTAAATCGACCCATGTGGTGAAAAAAGTGTTAATCTTAACCATGTGGTGAAGTTCGTTATCAATCGTAATCCAAATTGAAATTTCTGTTAAAATCTCATCCACATGCAAGGGTAAAAAGATCATTCCATTCTTTTTTCTTTTCTTTTTGGTAATTCTACTTTTTATAATCAACAAAAATAGAAGGAAAAAGAAAAATGAAATCCCTCCCCAATCCCTACCCTTGTCAGCCACAGCCCACCCACCACCTTCCCCCCTCTCTCTCACATAACCCTAGACATCCCGTCCATCATTGTTCTTAAAATGAAAGTAAATGCAATGTTTGCATAATAACTTATATTCTAATCTAAACGCGGCGAGGTACTTTGTGATTTTTTAAATCTTGAATTTGAACTCTTGGTTCTCTTGAAATGAGAAAGTTTGATAATATGAACCTTGTAATTTTATTGTTTATTTTTTTTTATTGTAGCTCTAAAAGTTTAAAAAAAAAAAAAAAATTATGTCCATATAACGTTTTATGATTCGTTGATGGAATCAATAAAAACGAAAATAACAATTTTGCCTCTACAAATGACAGAAGAATGAGGAAAAATCCAATTTGGACTATGATTGATAACGAATTTCACCACAAGATTACAATTAATAGTTTTTTCACCACAGAAGTCTATTTAAAAGTAGGGTATCATCACAAGGATCACGAAAAAAATTTGGCCATAATTATAATGATATACACCAACACTTACACCATGAACTCGACCATGGAGATCAAGCAAGGAATGACGTTTTCTCAACGCGTGCATTTTTTCTGTCTAAAGAACAATTGGTTTTTATATATCAAAGTATCAACGTTGCATACATTCTAAATTTTTACGTTGAGATTCTCAAAGGCATCATTTGGTATATCGATCACTTCTTATATTTTGAGACGGATTCGAAGACACGGATTCGAAGAGTGTACCATCCTTTCTTGCATACTGTGACGACCTTCCCTCCATGTGTGCTAAACACCTTCTTCATTTTCTTAGTTTTCTGCTTAACCTGCTCCGTCAGTTCTGCCATCTAATTCAAAACAAGTATTGAATGAGATCGACGGGAAAGTAGGCAATCCTTTTTTTCCAAAATATATGATATTAATCGCAGCTTTTTGAGAACATATATAGCTTGCTACTTGCCACCTTAACCTTTCTAAATTAGCAAACCGAGACTTCTTAAAATAGTTGACATGGGAAATTAGTTGATGTCCTGGATGGTTGGGTTGTTTTTTTTGGTTGACTACGTTTTTTTATGTCAGAAAGTTTAATGGGAGGGGAGGCTACTACATCCCAGGACCAGGCATACCACAATCCTTTTTTAGGACTTACAGAGGGTTTTGTGCCCCCTTTGTTGGTTTTTCAGATCACCTACCAACACAAGATTGCTGGCAGCGGAATGCGAACCTTAGTGGGGCGACACACAAGGCAGGGACCTTACTAACTGAACCAATATGTGTTGACTTTTCGTTGACTACTTTGCATAAGTGTCATCACTTCAAAACGCTAATATAAGTTGTAACTAAAAAGGTATTAAAAAAAAAAAGTTAAAAAGTGTTTCTGTAACGAAACTTATGTGTGTTCTCTTGCTTTTGAAATGGTTGGCCAAAAGAGCAAAAGTAAAAATGTTAGGATACTTCTTTAGTCTAAACAGCAACAAAAAATAAGACCAATAATGCAGAAATACAACATTTCCATGTGCAACACAGAACATTTTGACAAGGATTGTCAGCAGCATTATTGCTGACTTATGCTTCCTTCAATAAATTTCTATCTCCCAACGTTGACGTTTTAAAATCCATTAACGATAAATTTTTATATGCATGAGCAACTTAGATAGACTGAACACACTTTTACAGTAACACCTCAATCTAATAACGCAATAGTACGTGCAATATCATTTCACGCCACTATAGTTATATACGACTTCATCTAACTCCTCATATGTTACAAACTTTTATGGTACATATGGTCAATAGAGATGACAATAATATTTGGGGTGTGCTATCTACACACATCCTTTTACTTCTCTCACACCCTTTATTAACTTCTGTCATTTTATCTGCTTTAATTCAGTAGATCTGACAACCGCAAATTAAACACACCCTGTAGTATTTTATGTATCATTCAAGAGCCATGGTTTCAAACATACCCCATCAAATTGGTAGACGCCGAAAACTTGAGGTTCCAAAATGAAGATGTGAATAGAATGCTGGATAAATTATAAATGTATACTGCAACTGCAACCTCACTCATTATAAATTAATCAGAGATTGATACTGAACAATGAAATGATGGGAGGTCTTCGATCCTAGGACCATCTACAAACTAAGATTCTAAAATCATGTTACACGAATTATTGCAACTTAAAAGTACAAGTTGTTATGGAATAAGCCAATTGAAAAAGAAGACGGCATCCGCGAATCTGGTTTCTTGTCCTCCAAGCTATATCTTGAGGTTGGTTCGAACTCGATACCACCCTCTTTTCCAAACGCCGACGACCTTCCATCCTTGTTGCTCGAAGAAGGACCGAAGATCTCGACTCATTTCCCTCATTTGTTTACGTCGCTCTCCCGTACTGAAAGCCACAATTCTCGAATCGAATCGATTTAAATGGCGAATCTCTTTGCTCCCTTCACTTTTGATTTCGCTTTAATTTGCCTATGGCTATATATGTAGATGGTAGAACTTTCCTTGCCCTAATTAGTAGATTCAGTTTTGTTGGAAGCTCGTTCACTGGTTTGCTCATTTAGTATGTAGAGGAGAAGGTTCGAGCCGTTTTCTCCGTTTGGTTAGGTGGCTTGGAGAATGGAGGCTCTTACTTTACTAAAAATTCCTTAACAAACAATTTCGTTGGACATCATAGCTCCAACTTGTTTCATTGATTTAAAAGGTAAAACCATTTTTTATCCACTAATAGAAATTACCGTACTCTTTTTTTTTTTGGCAAAGTAATTTAGCGTATTTTTAGACACTAACTTCGAAACGTGTTTAGTCATTTTAAAAAAAATTAACTTTGATGGTAAAACTGTTAAAGTTTTGAAGAGACAGGTTTCCATTATTAATAGCATTAATATTGTTCGCACTTAATCACTCGTGCAATCAATATGTGTGTAATTTTTATGCTTAGAAATGGAAACATTTAATATAAGTTATGGGTTATTTCGTAAGATTGCCAAAGTGGGTCTTTTTGCTTTATCCAACACTAACTCCTTTCACTTACAATGAAAGTTCATTTTAGAGAAACTAATACGCAAAGTCTATCACATCTATTTTATAAAGAAATTATAATAATATAATAGCTAAATTACATAAAACTACTTCAACTATTGGATCATTAGTAGTTTCATACCTTGTTTTTAAAAGTTTCAATATCATACCTCATTTACGAATTTTTTACAATTTCATACATTCCGTCAGTTTTCTGTCAATTATTCCGTTAAAATATTAAAAAATTAATTAAATATTAAAAACTTAAAAATAAAATTATTTAATAATTTTTTTAAATGGGGACCCACCCTTCACGCCTTCTTCTTCTTCGGCTCTTCCCGTGTCCTCCCCCCAAAACTTCTTTCGCCCCTTCTTCTTCTTCTTCGGTTCTTTCCGTGTCTCCCCCACCCCCCCCCCCCCCCAAGCTTCCTTCACCACCCTTTCTTCCTCCATCTCCAAACCTACAACCCACCTAAACAGTCCCTTAACTCCATCATTGCCGCTCTCTCTTCCTCATCCTTCAAATTCAACCCCACAATCGCCTCCCCCAACCCACAGCTGGCCTACGCCCAGACATTCGGGTCCCGATAGGGCGGAGGAGAGCGACTGGGATGAGTTTCCAGAGCGGAAATCGGCTGGGAGGAGAGAACAAAAGAGCTAGGAATCGGACGCCACCAAGGACAACGAAGCTAGGGATGGGCGAGGAGGGGGAAAATCGACGCCGACGAGGGGGTTGATGCTGGAAAATCGGAGAGGGGAGGTGGAGAGCCAGTGGCGCTTGAGAATAGGGGAGAATGTGATAAAGGGGGCAGTGATGAGGAAGAAGCCGTCGGCGCCGAAGAAAGAGGAGGACTGAGGGGAAGGTGGGGGAGGGGAGACGGAACTAGAGGAAGATAGGGTCGAAGATGAACGACTGGTTGAAGTTGGAGGAGACATTGTGGGATTTGGGCTTGGGGAAGTTGGGAGGGAGAAGAAAGGGTGAGGGGGATAAGGGGTGGGTCTCCATTTAAAAAAATTATTAAATAATTTTATTTTTATAGTTTTAATTAATTTTTTAATATTTTAACGAAATAATTGACAGAAAACTGACGGAAGGTATGAAATTGTAAAAAAATTCATAGATGAGTTATAACATTAAAATTTTTTAAAGACGAGGTATGAAATTGTTAATGACCCAATAAATGAGGTATAAGAGTTGCATCTCATTCTTTAATTGAACCTCATGTCCACCTCTTTCATTGACCATGACCAATCAACTCTCACATGTCTCTTTTCTATAAAAATAACATAAATATTACTTGTACCACTTATTTGTACCGGCATTGTATCATCTTCTAATAGAGGTGAGATCCACATGTGTTGACGAACCTATACCTCTAAAAATAGGTGGTAAGTGTAGCGTACTTTAAAAACAAAAAAAAATCTACATTTGAGCACATTATCCAATTCAGCATTCGATTACTACTACAAGCCAACTTTTAACATCAAATTGTAGTAGTCATCGGAGTTGGAGTTGGAGGTGTGTGTGGGTGGGAAGCGTCATTGGCCGGTAGAAACACAAGTTTAAGAGCATTTTTAAAAGAGACATCACAAAGTCAATTTCAGCAATAACAATAAAAATGATAATATTAATATTTTCAGCTGAAATGTCAATTTTTATGTGACATGACGTGGATTGACAGCAAAGTGGTTGCTGTAAAAGTTGACTTCAAATCTATTGTTTCTAAGAAATTATTTATTACTTTAGAAATGCTCTAAGACACCGAATTGGATCCGCTCCAGATCTTGGAGTTCGAAGTCTAAGGAAAAACTAATCTCAAATTGAATCCACAGGCCTCCATTCACTCATTTTTTTGGCCTACCACTCGCAAACCAACAATTCTAGTTTCTTTTACGCACCAATCAATGGTCCATATGGATTATTCCTTGTCTAAGGTCGGAGCTAATCCAATTTCCTAAAACACCATAAAAAACAGACACCCTTCTCAGCTACCAGTCCTTCGGAGAAGAAGAAAGACTGACTGGTGAGTGGACCAGTTACTCACCCGCGCCTCCTTCCCTCCATGGACCTTCTTCCTCAGACCTCCACAGGTGCGTTACCTTTCCCTCTCTCTTTGCAATGGAAGACCAACCGTCGTCTTCCTCCTCCTCCGCCTCCTCATCTTCTTCTTCTGCTGCTGCTGCTTCGACCAGTAGGGACACTTCTGGCGGTGCTGCTGCTTCTGTCGCTACGACGTCGTCTTCGAACGCTTCCCAGGTGCGGGAAGAGGAGGACGATGACAATCGGTACCAGCAACACAACCATTTCCGGCATCCGGAGCTGGAGCAAAACCACGAATTCGGCACTTTGTACGGTGGAAATGTGCCCGCGTTCGATGAGGTGTCGACGGTGATTACGGATGACACGTGGTCCTGCATCATCGTCCTCCTAACCTTCTGGTTCTTCGGTTTGTATCCAATTGTAAAATTATCTGTCTCAGGTTTTTATGGTTAATTAATTACTTGATTATCCATAATTTGATGGTAATTGGATGTTTCAGTGTCGATGACTTTGATTTTGGGAGTTTACGGGTCTTCGAGTTTGGAACTTGGCCCTAATACTTCAATTCTTCTGCAACCTAACCCATTTTTTGTGCAGTCTATTAAGGTAGTTTTTGCTCTAATTTTTGCCATTTTCCATTTTTTGATGGAATGCCTGCTTTTTTGTGCTGTTTGGCAATCTGGGTTGGTTTTTTGTTTGGTCTTTGTTAGGTACAAGAGCTGAATATATCAAATCCCGGGCCTATACTATATGGTTTCTACAGTAGTCCACCTCTTGATACTGCCACCATTTGGTCTGAAACGCGTACTGTCTCGGTTAAAGCTGATTCCCATACGGCAAGTTTGCATTCTGTCACAAGAATTTTTGAAATCTTTTTTGAGCATGTGTTAGTTGTTGATTAGGATGATAATTCGTTGTGCTTCTTCTTCAGGACTGGATATATTACCTAAATGCGGGGTCTCAAATAAGTATATCATACAGCGTGAACTCTCCGAGCTCATCTGTTTTTCTTATTATTGCTCAAGGTATATAACCTACATTTCCTTTTCTTTCCCACGCAAAATGCTCCTCATTTTAGAAATACTCATGCTTGTTAGTATCTATGCTTTATATATACTACTACAGCAATTGAAGTTTAATATCTTTACTTGTAATTTTTGAGTAAGTTTGAGTATGTTTTGGTTAGTGTAGCGGGCTGCTGAGGAAATTGGAATACCAATTGATTAGTTTCGTGATGGCTGCTATGCAGTCATCGACCCTTCACTCAAATTCCTGGGTATATACCTAGAAATACTGTTTTATAGATAGCAAGCCACATAAGTGAGCGAAGACTGCAGACCAACTTTTTAACTGAAGTCATAATTAGCCACTTAGACCAACTCCAATGGTGGGCTAAAAGCCAAATTATCCCCCAAAATTTCCTCCCAAACCCACTCCAACCCAAGGGGAAATTTTGAGCTAAATGCTAAATGCTAAACCAATGCCAAATTCCCCCCAAAATTTAGCCCAGAAATCAGAGTGGACTCCACCCAATATTTATCGAAATTTATATTTTTTTAGATTAAAATGTTCATAAAATTAATTTACGATAGTCTACAAATTTATTTTTAAAAAAAAATTTAATTTAACAAAAAAAAAAAGCCTAAGTTCATTCTTTAATAATCCTGGGCTAAAATGGTTGGAGCAGAAAAATTGTTTTTGGGCTAAAAGCTAAATTTTTCGGGTTAAAAAATTTGGCTTTTAGCCCAACCATTGAAGATGGTCTTACACGACCTATTTCTCCGATTTCTTTTTCTGTGGTGTCTTTGTGCATTATTTGAAAAATAAGAATTTTCTGCAGTTGTCCATGCATTTTTCTTTATTGCAAAGTTTATTCAACCTCCATAGCATTCTGAAGCCAGAACGTTGTAGGTAAAGAAGGCCTTGCTCAGTGGCTCGAAGAACCGACATACCCTAATACTACTTTATCATGGAACCACATTCATGGTGAGACGAAGTGTGGAATATGATCTTATTGTCTTCTCAACACAATCGTACTATACTAATGTCAGTAATTGCTTCCTCACAGGTAGTGGTATGATTGAGCAGGACCTATCAAAGTCTTCTACCTACTATGTTTCTGTGGGTAACTTGAACGCAGATGATGTGGAGGTAATTGTGGAACATGTAGAATAAACTATAACCTAGGAATTAATGCAGATGTTACTATGGTCTGTACTCATCCGATTAAAATATTGGGAAATGGTACTTATGAGATTAATACAATCCTTGTTGCCCGCAGCATACTGCTACAGTGAGTAACAGGTTGAGTGAGAGTAAGAATGCAAAACCTAATTTTGCGCTAGGCATAGATCCTGATTTGTTGGTCTTGGGAGTATCTCTTGCAAGGGCCTCTATTTTCCCCTTTTCCGAATGCTATTATAGCTCACATTAAAGAATTTTGTTGCTGGTCTGATGTTGATTTGTTACCCATTCACGGTATTCACTTGTGTTCCTCTTGACGTTGAACAGGTGCAATTAAACTTCACAATGAATGCTTTAGTGTATAATACAAATACGGCTTATTCCAAATGTACTTTCGTGGATGAATCCTGTACTTTGAAAATTTTGTTTCCGGAGGGAAATGTGGCTGTGTTGACCACTCCTGGTACAGAGCAGGTAAAACTAATCTAGTGGATTATCAAATAAATAGGCTACGCTGGAAGTTGGTACTCTTTCTTCTTACGTTTTTTGGTTTCCTCAGGATACTCCTATGGCAAACCAGTATGTCAAATTATCATATGGCCCAAGATGGACCACATATATCGTTGGTATAGGTAGGCTCGTTTTCTTATTTCTTTTCATAGTGTAACCTTTGTCTGTTAATCTGTATCATATTTAATTATTTCAGCCTGTGTAGGTGGGATGACTGTGCTCATGTTGTTGGCCTTCAACTTCTTAAACAAGTACCGATGTACCAATGAAGATGGAATAAGAGTACAACATGATGAGTTCAGATCTGAGAGAGCCCCATTGCTTGCCTACAAAGATGATGATCAATCAAGTTGGGGCTCATCTTATGATTCTGCCTCAAACGATGAGGGGGATCTTGAAGACTTTCTGGCTGGAGAAGGGAAGTCGTCAAGAGATGGTGAAAGTAATAACACTCGTCGTCTTTGCGCAATCTGCTTTGATGCTCCCAGGGACTGCTTTTTCCTTCCCTGCGGGCATTGTGTGGCTTGTTCTGAGTGTGCAACAAGGTATTTTTCTCAATCGTTTATAACTTTCTATAGTCATATCTAACTGAGAAGTTGCTCTGCGCTGTACCCTGCAACAATTTCACAAACTAGTTATGTCAGTTGGCGAGGCCAATGCCCATTAGGCTATCAAAAGTTCTGATTTCATACAAGGTTCATCCAATAAGCTTCTAGAATACTAGTGAACTGTGTTCCACACGTCATATTTGTCCTGTTTATCTGTTTCAGATCCAATTTAGTGATTGATTACGTTTTTCAAATTTTCACAGGATTGCGGAGGCAGCTGCTACTTGTCCAGTTTGTCGGAGGAACATAAAGAAGGTGAGAAAGATCTTTACAGTTTAAGTAATTCAACCTCCTTGTAGTGCTGGTGTGCGCCATTCTTTACTACCTGCCAATATAACTGATCAGAGCTAAATTTAGATGGTTACCTACTTACCTGGGTAGTTTCTGAGTGTGGATTAAAAAAGGCCATGCCCTGTCGTTTTACAACAGCTTACCCATATGTATTATTATTTCCGGGTATAGAGAGCCTCGATACACCTAAATAGGATAAAGAATTCAAAATTCTCGATTCTTTTCTTTCCCACGTTGTAGGTTGGGTTAAGTTATTTGATTTTAAGCTGTAATCTTCAACGATAATAATGTTGTTGATGTATATTGTTTGTTCAACCCCTTTTCAGACTGCTCTACAAATTTATGCATCTTATTTTGTGTGATTGAACTCAATTTGTCACTAGACCTTGTTAATGTAGGGAAAAAGAACTGGTTGTAAAACCGGGTTCATGAATGTTTGTTCCCAAGTTTAATCTCCTCCTGTTTAAGTGTTTGAGAAGGCTGATGTGTTGGCCAGGACAGTTTTGCTCGTCTGTTTGTACCCAAGTTCGATCGTTTCTTGTCTACGTGTATATGTAGGGTTTGGGCAGTTGGTTAGAATAATGTGTTTGTGGTTTGTTTCTGGTGAGACCCTCTCTCATAAATTAGAACTAGAGCAGCCTTGTCAAACAAAATCACTAGCAACACGGGCATCTTACTTTTCGAGGTTTGCTCACCCATGCACCTGGATTGTGTGCACGGTGTATTGACTGCGTATCTCCACTATAGTGTGTCGTCATTATACTGGACGGATACATCCGCAAACCGTACGCACAATGGCCCATAGCAACGGAATATATTCATTGCTAATTGGTAAACAGTTAGAAATATCTAAGATGAATTGCATTGATGAAAGTCAGGTCATCTCTAATGGAGAGGGTTAAAGGTCTAAAAGTCAAAAAATGACATGATTTGCCCAAAAATTTATTTTCAACCGATGACTATGCTATAGTTTTATAGAGCTCACCAGACTATTATTTGGCCAAAGGGGCATTAGGTTGGCCAAATATAGCCTTTCTCTTAGCCTTTTTTTGGGGTTCAACTCTTCAGTTGCAATAATTAATTCAAATTGACCGACTAGATTTAAAAACATTCAACAGTAGTTTAACTAAATTAACCAATAAGTATAAACTTAAAACTAATAAAATATTGAGGCAGCTATGTAGAGCCCATTCGGTTGGAGATGGTATATGAATATGGGCATGACATTGTTAAATTAAAAATAATTTTTGCAAGGCTATAATTCTATACAGGGTTATGTTTAGCCATTTCGGTTGGAGATGACCTAAAAGGCATAAAAGTGGAACAAAGATTTGGTTTTGTCCTTTGTCTGTGTGTTGCGAAACAGACTGTCCAATAATGTAGTCCTCCAAAACTACCCCTCCCAAAAATCCAAACTGAAGTAGTTTCGGCTCCCTCTCTAAAAATCTCCTCTTTTCTCTCTCTAAAACGCTCTATGTGAAACACAATTCTAGAAACTTTTGCCGCCGGCCCTAGCCTTTGGCCTGGGTGCCGGAGGCATCCACCCCTCCTTCCTTCCTTTCTTCTTTTCCTTTCTCTTCTCTATTTCCTCTTGAGTTTTTCTCAATTTCTTTCTTCTTTGCCCTCCCCCTCTTTTCCTCCCCCTCTCATCTTCCTTCCCCTCCCAGCTTCCATCCTCCTCTTCCTTCACCTTTACCAGTTTTCTCCCTTCCTTTTTAATTCTTGGTTCTCCCCTGAGTTGAATCTTAGTTTTCCTTAAGCCAAATCTCAACTATCCCGGACTTCATGCCTAGTGTTTTTCGCCTGCTTTTACTACTTTTTGTCTTTAAATTTTCCTTCCTCCCCCCTCCCTAGCTGTGATACCATCCCATCCCACCATGTGCTCGAATTGGTGAGCTTCGATTAGAAATTGGATATCAAATCCACTTCCCTCCCTTGCTTTCCCTCCCCTAACCAGCATGCGGGATCCCCATCGAGGCCAAGTGTTGGGTATTTTACATACCCCTTAGTCTCACTCTCTGCCCATATGTTACTTTGTTTGTATAGATTTGTAGGGGTTCGTGAAGGGACTTGGATATGGTGTTTACTTTCTTGGTTTGGCTTGGCTCCTCTGAGGATGTGACGTCAATGATGATGTGGTCTTTGCTGGAGATTAGGGTCTATTGTTTATTTTTTGCAGCCTTCGGGCCTAAGCTTGTGTGCACCTCCATTGTATTATGGGTTGCCGCTTTCATTTTGCTTGGATTTGTACTTTATGTGTAGTTGTTTAACTGGTTCTTTTTAGATCTTTTACTAGTTTTTAATGTAATGAAAGATAGTTTCGTTATAAATAAAATAAAATAAATTGTCAACTGAAAGATAACATTAAATAAAGAAAAGAGGCCAAGTTGAAGACGCCTTTCTCCTCTTACTAGTGCAAGTCTGTGAGTCTGCGACGACGGCATAAAATATGGTGAAAGCATGTGCTGGTCAAAAGGTGCCTTTAAACTGATGGCTAATTTCTTTAATAAACCCATTGTCTAGTTCCATTTCTTTAATAAACCCATTGTCTAGTTCCATTTTCATCACTTTTTTCGACTTGTTTAAGAGAAATGGGGTGTATGTTTAAGAGTGAGGTTGAGAAAGAAAATTGCAATTTTTGCTCTTTCACTAGTCTTATATTTATCTACTTACTTGGAACCAAAGCAACCAAAATCATGAAACATATTATTCTTTAGGTTTGAATCATGAATTATAATGTGACAGTTATATATTTTTTGTTTATTTATTATGGATGTGTTAAGTTATGCATTTGAATTCAGGTAGCAATAAGCCTAATATTCGAGTTCCACTGCCAGCAATCCTTTTTGGTGGACGTTCTATAAAATCTAAAAGGGGCTAAGACCTCTTCTATAAGTCTTTAAAAAGGGCTGTGATATGTCATGGCTATGGGATGAGGTAGCCTCATCTCTCCCTAAACTTTTTGTAACACAAAAAAATCTATAGGTTGGTAAACACAGAGAAAATCATCCAAACTCATTTCAAACAAGTAAACTTGCCATTATTGTCACATACTAATCCAATATCTTGCATTTACTCATCATATGAAACGAATCTTATACATTCAATCCTCTTATACATGAGTTACATACCAAATGAACGAGAAATACAAAAGATAAAGAGTGCTTGACTCTGAGTTCATAAAATAAACACTTGTAACTATTTGAACTACAGATCCTTAGAGTATACGATTGTAAGGAAATCTTTGGAACTTGAACGGTTGAGATTAAAAATGTTAATTGCATATTTATTTATGAATTGATAAAGAGAATTAATAATTCGAAAAATAAACATATTCAAGATTCGAGGCAGCACAGTCACAGTCTCTACATTTTTATCACCAACGATTGGAACCCCCACTTCCCACGTAGCTAACCGATTCAGCTCATTAAATTGCGTGGCCTCTACTCAAACAAACTACCAAGCGGGCCTCTCCACAACAACCAGTGGCAGCTCCCACCCTTCCAACCGTCCGATCAACATACTTCCCATCATTCAACCGATGACTCCGAAACAAAAACAAATCCAACGCTCAATATTAATCACACGACCTAACCCCACCGAGTAACCCCACGCGACTCCACGCCACCCTATATAACCCCACCCCCAAATCCTTTCCCCTCCCAAAACCCTCGCCAGTCGCCACCCTCTTTCCTCACCCCCCTTTCTCTCTCTAGATCCTTCACTCTTTCTCTCTCTCTATAACCTTCACTCTTTCTCTCTAGAAATGGCAGGTTCAGGGGTGGTCGCGGTGTACGGAAACGGTGCAATTTCCGAGAGCAAGCAGTCGCCTTTTTCCGTCAAAGTCGGCCTCGCCCAAATGCTCCGCGGCGGCGTGATTATGGACGTCGTGAACGCCGAGCAGGCTCGGGTCGCTGAGGAGGCAGGTGCGTGCGCCGTCATGGCCCTGGAGCGCGTCCCCGCCGACATCCGCGCCCAAGGCGGCGTCGCCCGGATGTCCGACCCCCAACTCATCAAAGAAATCAAGCAGGCTGTGACTATCCCCGTCATGGCAAAGGCCAGAATCGGGCACTTCGTCGAGGCCCAAATCCTCGAAGCTATCGGCGTCGATTACGTCGACGAGAGCGAGGTTTTGACCCTCGCCGACGAGGAACACCACATCAACAAGCACAATTTCCGGGTGCCGTTCGTCTGCGGGTGCCGGAACCTCGGCGAGGCCCTCCGCCGTGTCCGGGAGGGCGCGGCGATGATCCGGACAAAGGGCGAGGCCGGAACTGGAAACATCATCGAGGCGGTACGGCACGTGCGGTCCGTGATGGGGACATTAGGGTTTTGCGGAACATGGACGACGACGAGGTGTTCACCTTCGCGAAGAAGATCGCGGCGCCGTACGATCTGGTGATGCAGACGAAGCAGCTGGGGAGGCTTCCGGTGGTGCACTTTGCGGCGGGAGGAGTGGCGACGCCGGCGGACGCGGCGCTGATGATGCAGCTGGGGTGCGACGGGGTGTTTGTCGGGTCGGGCGTGTTCAAGAGCGGTGACCCGGCGAAGCGGGCGAGGGCGATTGTGCAAGCGGTGACGCACTATCAGGACCCGGATGTGCTGGCGGAGGTTAGCTGCGGGTTGGGGGAGGCGATGGTGGGGTTGAATTTGAAGGATGAGAAGGTGGAGAGGTTTGCGAATCGGTCTGAGTGATGGAGTTAATGGACTGTTTGGGTGGATTGGTGGGTTTAAGGGACTGTTTGGATGGGTTTAGTGGGTTTTTCACATGTAAAAAATTAAGATAATGTCGTGGGTCACCGGGGTTTTGGGTTTCTTTGTTGTTGGAAACTTGGATGTTGTATTGATTTTGTTTGCGTAATAATGGATTAAGTTATGTTTTCTGCTTTTGGCTTATTAATTAAGCGTAATTTGCGACACAGCATGCAATTTTTGCTGGGTGTGATCTTCCCCAACAGGTTAATTGGGCTCCAAGTTTTCGGCCGAAACCGCTTGGGTGCTCGAGACTAACGGTACTCCGGTGTTTTAACTGTTAGATGCTGATGTGTTTACATTTACAACCAGGGAAAGTGCTATAGTAACTTCAAAAATCTTATTTTACATCCTTCACAATAATATTTTTCTTTTTAAATATAGAAAATTTGGAACGTAGAATGAGAATTTTGGAATATCAATAACAATTCATTTCAATAAAGATTTAACATTTGGAGTATCAGTAATCTAAAGTACCCAAGAAAGTTCCAGAAAGATTCGGGTTTGAGTTTGGGTCATCGGCCCAAGTTTGAGTTTGGGTCAATGGCCCAAGTTTGAGTTATGGGCAATTTTCAACCGTTGTGGTGTTACTAATTAGTTGGATAATGTTATGTGTCGGTTTGATTGTCATATTGACAGGTTTATCAAAAATGGTGTTACTAATTAGTTGGATAATGTTATGTGTCGGTTTGATTGTCACATTGACAGGTTTATCAGAAATTACAGGTTTATCAAAAATTACAGTATTGAAAATCAAAATATTAGTTATTAGACATTATCCCATCTAATTCTTCATTACCATATTATCAGGTCAGGAGTTGTTTAGTTACCATGGTAAAACACTTATGCCCCAACATCAATAGCATTAGCAATTGTAGATCATTGATATTTATAAATAGACACTTCACGAAGTCAATTGAAGAAGGGGAAAAAACCCTTCAACCATGGCAAAGTAAGAAGGATTTTATAGAATATTGCGTTTGAAATGTTTTTCACAAGCGTAATATAATTTTGATGTGTAGAATATGAACTAGAAGATAAAAGAAACAATAATTTTCCTCTCATAAAAGGAAATATGGATGAAATATCGTGAACTACTGTTTTAATAGGCAAGTAAGTGAATGGTTCTAGAAAAATCCATACATACATGGTCTATGTAACTTTATTAAGGGTTCATTTGGAAGTGCTTTTAAAATTACTAAAATTGTTTTTAGAGAAAATGTAACTAGTGCTTCTTTTAGAAAACACTTTTAAGTGTTTTTTCAGGATTTACGTCTTTACTAAAAAAAAAGTTTTAAAAACATTTTCATCAAAAATACTTTTAGCTATTTTAAAATTACATCCAAACGAGTTATAAGTTGCAAGAATAAGAATTCAAACTTAAATACAAAATGTGGCATATTGACCTAACCAACCAACATAATCCACGTTTGCAACTCGAGTTTCACTGAATTATGAAATTCAAAAATTTTCCCCGTCCGTGGTCAGGAACCGCGAATTTGGATTCTCCACTTTCAAACTTCCCACCCTTTTCCCTCCCCCACCACCCTCTCTCCCCGAAGTTTCAAATCTCTCTTCGCCCCCTTCAACCCTATGTCCGAACCATCTCACTGTATCGACTGTGAGAGCAAAACAAATTAGGGTTTCGTTTCTGCAATGGTGGGCATGACGATGACCGCCAATTCCCACGAAAGGCTGGCTTGTCTCATGGACTCCGCCATATTCGCCTCCGACATTCCGTCGAAGCTCGACCGGTTGCGCCAATCGAAGCACGATTTGGTAACAGGACCCTGATTTGCTTTCCGAACTCCTCCCTCGCTTCTTCGAGCTTCAGTCCGACCGGTTCGCAAATTCGCCACCGAGTGCTGTTTTGTAAAACCCTAGTTTGTACTAGTTTAATTATTCTTCTCTTTAAATTAACCGTATCGTAATTAATTGAGAAATTTCGCTTTTGTTTTTGGAATGTAGAATGCTTGGCGAAATTGGATTGATGCATGTTGAATTGTTGCCAGAAATTGTACGCTCTTTAATTAATGTTTTGAGTGATGGAACACTGGCAGTTGCTCGACAGGCGATCACTACCGGGATTCATTTATTTCATTGCGTTCTCGAAAAGGTTTCGATTCAGGTAATTCTTTTGGTTGAACTTGAAACGTTGTGTAATGCCTTACTAATGGAGGTTTTGGTGCTACTATTCGGAATTCGGGTTACTTTTTATGGTTAAGTATTGACTATGTAAATCCAAGTTGAGTTTGTAAAAATCGACATTCTGATTCCCGGTTGACCTTTCAGGGTCTACATACTAGTGAATTGGACAGTTTGCTTGAGTTGGCTTGGGCATGGGTGTTAAAGTTGAAGGATGAAATATACTCTATAGCTTTTCGGGTATGGAAGCATTCTTTTGATGATAAGATGATCGGATTTTCATTGATATCTAATTCACTGTATCATGCTTAACAGCCGGGAAGCGGCGGAGTAATGCGAGCACTGAAATTTGTTGAGTCAGTCATTCTTCTTTATACTCCTGACCCTAATGGCTCCCCGGCGCCCCCTGATCATGAAGGTAATTAAATTTGACTCTGTTATTTATGCTCATAACTGAACTGGCTTGTTTTTGCTTATGAAGGATGCTTGTCCGCTTTGTAGGGGACTTGGTGGATTTTAATGTATCCTGGCTTCGTGGTGGTCATTCCCTACTCAATGTTGGAGATTTGTCAATTGAGGCTAGTAAAAGTTTGGGTCTATTGCTTGATCAACTCAGGTTCCCAACTGTGAAATCTCTTGGTAGCTTAGTGATCGTTGTGCTTATTAACAGGTATCTTGATTTTCTTGGGCCATATTCAATTTTCTACCACTGTTATGCATTACTCCATACAGACCTTGTATCCTAAATTTTAATGCTGATAAGGTGTAGACGACCCTCTGTAATTTAAAATTAGTTTTGAAGATTAAAAATTTGTAAACCATATCTGGAGCTCCAGAGGAGCTGTTCTCCATGAGAAAAGTAAGGGAAATGCTAGGGAGACCATCGTTTTAGACCATTATTTTGTAAGCCACATGATGTGGTGGTTGATGATTGGATTTCTTTTTTAATGATTTAGACCAACCATCAACTGCTACACCATGTAATCTACAAAACATGGTCTAAAAAGATTCTCTCTAACATCACCTGAAAAGTAAAAGGTGTAAAAAATGTTCTCACTTTACAAACACTGCATCTAAATAAAAGGAGCAAGTGCATGTTATAAGGGAATTTTCTTTTTGTTTCCTCTCTTTTGTCACTGGGTTTGGTAAGAAAAAAGTTTAAACGTAAGCATATGTATGAACCTAGGTTATGGGTGTTGATAAGTGATAACTATGTCTCCTGATATCAAACAGTTACCCCAAATGATGATGTTTAAATTTATAAACAATTGTTCTTTGAGTGGCGTGATGAGCTACGTTTTGGGTAAATGTCAAATTATTAAGGAGTTAGGTGGTTGATTGTTATGTACTAGAGGACTGTTTAAGTGGTTGATTGTTATGTACTAGAGGACTGTTTTAGGATCATATATAGGGTGAAGATAATAGTGGCACTAGTAGGGTTATTGAGGACAAAATATCTTGGAACGAGAGTAGATTGTGATGACCGATATATTCTTTTGTAAAAATATTAAATCATAAATATAGTATTTATTCTGAGTCCTCCAGGGTAGGAGCTTCCTTATATTTTTTTTGGGTACAATTGTAACCATTTGTGTCTGCTTGTTTACATTTACTGCAAGTTTTTCTATTCTTTATTTTATTTGACGGGTCTTGCCAGTCTTTCAGCAATTGCAAAGAAGAGGCCTGCATTCTTTGGTCGTGTTTTGCCTGTATTACTTGGATTTGATCCCTCAAGCACTCTCATTAACGGGGTACATGTTTCTGGGCCACGTCATGCCTTAAAAAATGCCTTTCTCACCTGCTTAAAGTGTATGCACCAGGGTGCTGCACTGGTTTGTTGTTTTATATGATTCTATACTAAAAACCGTAAGGCTTTTATTATATAAATTGTCCTTGATATACCTGTGGTGCCAGTTAATTATGAGTAAGGCAGTGAAAGTTAATGAATAATTGCTCAAAAATGGTTGATAACATGTGGCTCTGAAGAGCATTGGTCTCCGGTGTGCAAAGGAGTAATTGTTTTGACAAATGATAGGTGCTCTCTCTTTCAGTAAGGATGTTGTTACAATTGAAGAACTTTCTACAAAACGTGAAATGTGTCTGTCATGGTATTGTTATTGAGTGGACGCTGTCCAACAATTGATTCTAGAAAGACCCCATAGAATTTTCCCTTTGTATGATCCGTTCCGGTGGAGTAGCAGCTCGATCTTTGGAAACCAATTGTCCTATGCCATTTCAGAGACTGTGTTAGTACTAGATATTCGTTCGGCTTCTAGTTTGGAAACCTATCTGGTAGATTTGGTTTGACATTTGTCTTCTCCATCACCCTCTGTAGGTATTTGCGGTGGTGGGTTGGTGGCGGTTGATTTGGGTTGGGAGATTCCGTATCCGCGAGAGATATAGAGAGACGATCTGGATGCTCTTGAGGTTCATCTAAGTTGAAATTCTTGATGGTATTTGGGTGGAAGTGCAGAGCTTCCAAAGATAAGAACTATACCAGAACAACTACTGTGGCACGCTGCAGCGTCTCAATCTGCGACAATTTCTGTTTAATTTGTTTCCTTTGTTCAATCAACCATAACCAAAGTCTATTGTAACACGGTAACACCCAACTAAAATCATCTTCTCCAAAATTGTCCACCCAGATCTCTACCTCTCCAAAATTTCTTTCTCCGATCAGTCCAACCTGTCTACAGCTGGAGGCCTGCGCAAGGTTGATTCAGGTTAGGAGCCAAGACGTTTGTTGTCGGTTCAAAGGGAGAGAATGGAGAGAAACGCGGGGAGAGAGAGAGAGAGAGAGAGGGATGAAGGGAGAAAAGAGAGAGAAGAGGAGGAAGATGCCCGCGGGGAAAGGGAAGGGGTGAGGTCATTGGCCTCCTTTCTAGCTAGTACTTTATAATACCGAGCTTTGCTCATGATTAGATTATTGGGTTTAGTGAGGCGCAAAGCCTCTCTTAATCCATGTTAGTCTCATTATTGTAGTCCTTGACCATACCAAACATAGGACTGTAATCCTAGTTAAGCCAGCCCGTCTTAAGGATGTGTAACAAACGGGGCCTTACTCAAAAGATTTATATGAACAGTTTGCACGTGTATGTTCAACATTTTATAACGAAAGTGGGGAAAACTTCTATCACCATCTTATTTAGTCTAGCAATTGATCAATGACAGTGTATGTCGATTAGTGATTACCCAAAAGATTTCCAACCCAAAAGAATTGTCAGACAAACTCTTTCAGTAAAGGTTGAAAGAATATAATTAGAAACCCACTTGGAGGATTTTTTTCATGCTTGAATAATTCCACGAATTTCGTTGCCTGTCTTCAGCTTTGAAAACATTGATACCTTTGGAAATACTGATAGCTTTGAAAACATTAATAGCTTTGAAACATTGATTTCTTGTAAAAGGAATAGTTTCATTATTCTCATTATCTGTTGCAATACAATACAGTTTTTTTTCTTCAATTGCTGTAACCTTGTTTCTACTTTGTGTGATTTACTTTAGTATAAAGAATCTGAATAATGGAGTTTGCATTCTGCAGTGGCGGGATCGTTTGGTTGGTGCGATGAGAAAGATGCAAGCTGGAGGGCTGGTAGAGCTAGCCACCCAGCAAGAATGCAAGATTAATCGAAGTGTGGAAGACGGGCTAGATGATTCTCTAGTTACTAAGGTATTCCTTCACCTTTTTTCCTATTTCATATTATATTAGATATGTAGAGGTGAAAAAAAAATGGATGCTCTTGCACAAGTACACATTGGGCCATGGGCGTCATGTATCTTGAAGCTTCTTGAGCATGAGCTTTATGTTTTGCAGGAAGAGAAGCGCACTATTAACATATCTAATGATGTGCAAAGTAGTTTCGGGAAGAAACGGTTAGGAGCACTTGATAGTAGTGATCTTGCAGTGGATGAAAATGTATCAGGAAAGCGTGCCAAATCGACATCTAGTGTCTTTGGGGATTCGGCTAAAGAGTTAGATAGGAATGTTTCTGTGTCTCAAGATGATGTTTCTTCAAGTGGAACTACCACTTCTAGAGGAGATGGTGAAAGTGGACCTGTACAGCAACTTGTTGCTATGTTTGGTGCGCTGGTTGCTCAAGGTGAAAAAGCTGTTGGTTCTTCAGAAATTCTTATGTCAAGTATCTCTGCTGACTTGTTAGTAGAGGTAGTGATGGCTAATATGTGCAACCTTCCACCCAATCTTATTGGAACTGAAGGAGATCAATTTCTGATGAACATGGGTATAGTCGGCAGTGATTCTCAAGTTAAATATCCACCATCATTTATTGCTGATGTTCTTTCACTTACAAGCACTTTCCCTCCAATAGCTGCACTCCTAGATGCTCGTGAGTCAGTGTCAATGATATAGTGGTACAGTTTTCTACTCTCATTTTGGTTTTCACCCCTTTTTTTTCCTTTATTTTTCTAGAGTTGAAATGTTTATGGTAATTGCAGAAATCTGAAAGGGAGAAAGAACATGTAGCAGCCTGTAGTTGAGAGCAGTGTTGCATCTACCGGCATGGATTATGTTGTTGGAGATGATACTGCTATCTTACCTATGGGTTTACCAGCTTCATCTGAAACGGAGCATAGTTGCCCATCAATTCCATCTGATCATGATATGGAATATCTTGAGAGTGAAATACCTGGACTGGATTCTTCTGCTTGTAATAGTGGATCAGAACCTATCGTTACATCCTCATCAGCCTTAATGGATGTAGAAGATGCAAGCCTAGAGCAATGTACCAGTCTTAAGGTAGAAAATGCAAGCCAAGAGCAAGTTACCAGTATGGATCAAAAGACTCCACTTAATATACCTCCATCACTGTCAACGGATAAGTCTGAGGAGCTCAGTCCACGTTCAGCTGTTGCAGATGTCAGCCTGCTTTCTTCGACAGCAACTTCAGTTGGATTGTCCTATCATCTTGTCGTGCCCAAGATGTCGGCGCCGGTTGTTATCCTTTCTGATGAAGAGAAGGATCGGTTGCAGCAATTGGCTTTTACTCGCATCATCGAGGCACATAAGCACATAGCCGTTGCTGGAGGTTCCCAAATACAATGTTCTCTCCTTATAAGTTTAGGAGTTGAGGTAGTAATTCAAGCTTCTTCTAAATGGCTAACTGTAATTTGCACCGGCTGTGATTGTGGTTCCTTGTTTCAATTCTAGTTATTGTTGTTCAGATATTTATTTATTTTATTCTTAAGCCCCTTTTAGTTTTTTTCTTTATTTCTTTTTGGTGTTAGGGTTAGGGGCTGAAACTAGGCATTCTTAGTGGAGGCTAACTTGATGATGTCATTTTCTTAATTTCGATGAAAACCTTTTTAGTGCTGTGGTTTTTTACAGAATCAATATTTGATTTATCTTTGTAGTTCCCTTTGGATTTAGACCCATGGAAACTGCTGGACAAGCACATCTTGGCAGATTATACGAATAATGAGGTATGTGAACGGGATTTGATGATTGTATGATATATTTGTAATTTTTTCACTCTATCATGTTAATTTGATATTTACAAGAATGCACTTTTCGTTTATTAGAATTGAAAACTCTGTTTGAGTCTTTTGGACCACAATGGGTGGTTATATGTGAGCAGCACATATACAGTTGCTGCGTAGAAAAGGATGATCTGTTTAATGGAAGTTTGAAGTTTTTTTTTTATTGTTTGAGGAGTGGAGTTAATAATTCCCCTTATTCCTTTTTCCCCGTCATCTTCATATAAGTGGTAATAGTTAACGGTCTCGGGTGGGAGAAGAGGGGTGGGCCCTTTTTTATTTTGTTTTAATTTAATTTTTTGTTTAAATTGTTTTTTGATAACCAATTATTTTTTATATGCTATGTCATCAAATATGTGGGTCATGCATTTGCCACGTCATCACTTAACGGTCAAACTAACGGATGTATGAAATTGCAACAAAAAAAAAGTTTGTGTACGGGAGTGAAATGTTTTAAAGATGTTGTATGAGGTTGCAATTGCACTCAAACCCAAGGTGGTAAAATGTAATTTACCCAACCTTTGAATAGATGTATTGGAATTTGGAGCGCGGCCATTTCAGTTATGTGTTTAGATGTAGAAATTTTAAGAACTACATACCTGTTAACCTTACCAGATGTGATTGCAAATATCTCATGTTCTTGGAGATAGTACCATTTGTAATAAACTACTGTATTTTATAGATACTGGGCTGAAATTCAATTCTTTTGCAAATACTCATTCAGATATTTTTTAATAGATATTAGTAGTTAAAAAAAAGGATAATGGCTGTTAACTATGAGTTCTTGTGATTCTCTTGCATATATATTATGTACTAACTGAAAGTGACTGGGATCTCTTCAGGGACACGAGTTGACATTACGTGTCCTATACAGGTTATTTGGAGAGGCCGAAGAGGAACGCGATTTCTTTTCTTCGACAACCGCTACTTCTGTATATGAAATGTTCCTTTCAACTGCGGTGTGCTTTTATCTCAATATTAACCATCTTTTTGCTTTACAAATGTCGAAGAACTTTTTATAATATCTTTCATTTCTTTGCAGGTGGAAACACTTACAGATTCTTTTCCACCATCTGAAAAATCACTAAGCAGATTGCTTGGTGAGGTTCCTTATTTACCAGATTCAGTTTTGAAATTATTGGAGTGCATGTGCTCACCTGGAAACTGCGGCAAAACTGAGAAGGAAACACAAGGTGGGGATCGAGTGACTCAAGGTCTTAGCATTGTCCTGGAGCCTGATTTTACTAAGACCTCATCTCCGAGATCTATGCTTAAAAATTGCTTTACAGGTTCTTTTGTATTTTTATCTCTATGTTACTCCCGTTTCTGAAATTCCTCTATACCTTTATGTGTTGAAGAAATTTTCTTTTTTCCTTTATTTCGTCTGACTTTGTTGTTCTCTTTTTCCTCTGGAAGAGTGCAGTTCATAATCTGGAGGAAGTGCGCATGAAGGCTTTACGTCTGGTACTTACTCGCAACTTGCTATTTGATCAACGAGTTAAGTGTGTGGTTCTAAATTTGTTTCCATTATGGGTTGCCTTGTCTAACGGGTTGCAAACAAGCTTTATCCTTTGTCATCTATTGCCCAATGAATAGAAGATTTTGCTATTGAAATGTTGCTTTCTCTGAAAAGTGTTGATGCAACTGAAAAGATAGATGCTGAAGGATCGAAAAATAAATTACAGAAGGTTCTAATCTTTGCATTGTCGATATGGGGTTTAACTCAAATATGTTTTATATTATTGATATATATCAGAGAGTTAACATTTAAGTGGTTTTCCCTCAGGATTCTGATTCAGAAAAACATTCCAATGAACCTCCATCAGGTGAGTGGTAACAGTAAAGATATCTCCTCTGATAATCATCAATCATGCAGTTCTCAAAGCATGTCATCCGTTTCAATTGCCGAGGCCCAGCAGTGTTTATCATTGTATTTTGCTCTTTGTACAAAGGTGTTACTTTATCTTATTATCAAATGCTGAGTTGTTCAATGTCTATTAGTTAATATGGAAGCGCATGGCAGAAGCATTCCCTTTTTCGCCAAATATTTGTTGTTTATGGAAGCGCATCAAAGGCCGTCAAGCAGGTTTAGTTATTTTTAATTGTATATTGATGTATAAATTAGCATAGGGCTTGCTATTCCATCCCCATGAGGAAAATTTTCAACAGTTGTATGGTGCAATGCAGGCGGTACATCGCCAAATTCCAATACTTGTACGTACTGTGGGATCGTCACCTAATCTTCTTGAAATTATTTCTGATCCTCCAACTGGAAGCGAGAACCTCCTGATCCAGGTTTGTAATTATCAACATTACAGTTTTGTCAGTACCATTGATTAACAAATAACATCTGTAATCCTCTCTTCTGTTTAATGGAATCAGGTTTTACATACCCTGACAGATGGAATAGTTTCCTCTCAAGAACTGATTTTTACTGTTAGAAAGCTATATGATTCAAAACTGAAGGTACATTTATCATTTCTGTATGACAGTTGAAAATACATGACACTATTAGCTTATATATGGTTTTTTTTCCTCGGAAATCTAGCTTATATATATATTGTTGGGTATGAACGATTACAGGATGTAGAGATTCTTATTCCAATATTACCCTTTCTGCTGAAAGATGAGGTTCCATCCGTTTCAATGTCTTCTCATAATAGCACTACTACGTGATGTGTGTGTTTGTGTTACTTGTTACATGCCTTTCTGTTATAATTGGGAGTGCTACACAATTCCATCAACAACATTTTGTGCAATTTTGAAATGGTGTAGCTTTTTCTACTTGGGTTAATATTGATAAGAAATATAATTAATTTTATTGGAAAAGATAAATGATGTAGTGGACAAGATGAACAAGGTTTCTGTCTATGATAGAAATAATGCTGAAGCTACAAGAAAGCGATTACAAATTTATTCATAAATCTTAGCTCTTGTCAATCAAGATCATTAAATTAAAGGAATATACTATAAAATGCTTTGGCGTTGATGCCCATAAAGATGCCAATAACATGCTTCTCTCCCGTAGGAAATTAACTTACTCATCACCGCAGAACCTTATTTCTCTCCATCCACAATCCAAATAACTGCTATAATAGCAGATCTTAGTACTTTGAACTTAATTTGTTATCTTGTACTTGGTATATTATGGATGAATCCTTTCCAGTTCTTAGTTACTTACAGTTGATTCTTTAGACTATAAAAGTTACATATTGATTTTAATTCAGTTGATGCTCTTTTATTTAGGTGTTAATGATTTAGGTAGCTACTTTTTGTTAGGTTATGCTTATATTTCCGCTTGTGAATCTTCAACTGGATAAGTTCCAAGCAGCACTAGCTTGCACACTACAGGTATCTATGTTTCCTTGTTAGAACTTGGCAATATACGCATTCTAAGTGTAAGACTGTTCGCATTTTTTCTCTTCTGGCTTGTTTTGTATGGGTCATGAAAATATCTGAAGATAATGCCATAATCATTCAATGATCCTTGTCATTTTTGCATGCTATCAGATATTTCAAGGTTCCTTTGTTACAATTTTTATTCATCATTCTTTGCCGTGTTCATGATGCTTTCTTTCTTTTCATTTTTTCGCACATGTTTCTCTACGTACAGTTTTTAATCCTTTACATGATTTCATAAGTAAGTTTTGCTATTAATATGCTTGTGAAGTACTATTATTCGTTGCTTGACCTTTAATCCGCCTTGCACAGGGATCATCCCAATCAGGTCATCTTCTGGCTCCAGCTGAAATCTTGATTGCTATCCACGGAATTGATCCCGACAAAGATGGAATTCCACTAAAGAAGGCATGTCATTTTTTTTTTTTCTTGATTGAAAATCTCTTTGAGTGGCAATAATGAATGGCTGGATAATGTTTTTTTTTCTTATGAGCAGGTCACAGATGCATGCAATGCCTGCTTTGAGCAGAGGCAGATATTCACCCAACAAGTTATGCCAAAGTTTTGAATCAGTTGGTTTGTACAATTGGATACTTCCTTATCTTTCTTTTACAATGCTTTCAAGCGGAACGTAAAGATGACCAAGCTTCTTATTTGCAGGTTGAGCAGATTCCTCTTCCTTTACTGTTCATGCTTGCGGTATTGCAAGCCATAGTTGCCTTTCCTGCACTGGTAAGATCTGAAGAAATCTTTAAACTGATGTAGGACAAGAAGGAAAATACATGCATTTAGTACTTTTTTGGACCACGATTACTGATGTTTGTTTAATATGTGAGATGCATGCTGTAAATTGTTGAGAATTGAGGAAAAATAGGAAAATTCAAGGAACAGCTTGGAATTATTACAATAAATGAATAGAAATTACCAGCATCACGCTAGTGTGATGCTAGGTAGGAATCACTCCTTGACACAAGGAGTGTCTAGGCAAGTTGAATCACAACAATTCTAGGGAAAGCATATGCTGCTGAGAAATTCTTTCAATCCTATTCATCTCGCCCCTCGTAAAATCTAATTGGTTTGACACTGAAATGTCATCATCAGAACTTTTTGGAAAAAAAAAAATTGTCTATTAATTATTTACTAATAAATAAACTACGAGTTTGAGTAGTACTGCTGATTTTGCTTTTGGGGATAAGAAACTATAACTTCTGTACTACTGTCACACTGTAATCAAATCTGTCAAAGCGATGAACCGAAGTAGATCTAAACAAACAACAGTTCTTCTTAGTCAACATTATGAAATTACATTTGTATGCCCCCACTTGTTCTTATCAGGTTCAGTTTAGTTTTATGACCATGTGCAGATATTTGTATGTGTAGCATTCAATGTAAATATTATTGTAGCTTATCAGATCTTCGAAATTTATGTACACATCCTACATTTATGTTCGATAGTTATGGAAGCCCACTTGCAAATCTACTAGATATCCTATTAGGTTAATTGTTTACCACCTGTGAAGGCTGTGATTGCTTACCATTAAAATTAAAAGAACAATTCACTATACTTTTCACGTTCAAACTTTGGATGTGTTGCTGACTTGTCGAGTTTTTGTCAATAAACAACATAGGCAGATTTTATAATGGAGATCCTCTCTCGACTTGTGAGCAAGCAGGTAAGTCAGTTTCTTAATCTTGTTTCTTTTCATTTATAATGTGTAGTGTAGTTTATGTGACTGATGACATGTTGTAGATATGGAAATACCCGAAGTTGTGGGTGGGATTCTTGAAGTGTTCGTCCTTGACAAAACCTCAGTCATTTGCTGTGCTGCTTCAGGTGTGTCTTTGCTGCTAACATGTTGCTTCTTTATCCTTGCAATCTTTTATCACTACCTTTTGCACTAGAAGCCCGACTCTGTGATTGAATGGATAATAAACTGCATACTCATTGGACTATTTCGTTCACTCGAGGGAAGAAAATCTATGTTAATATGTGATGAAATTGCTTAGTCTAAAATATATTTTTGGACTTTGAAACAAGCGTTCTTCACATCTGTATGAGCTGATGGTATATAATTTTTGTCTCAGCTACCTTCAGCACAGCTAGAAAACGCACTGAAGAGAACTTGCAGCTCTGAAAGCACCGTTGGTTGCTCATGCCATGTCAACCGGACATCCGATCTTCCCTTCCAAGGTGAATGAAATGTCGCTTTTGTCTCATTTGACATTAAGATCTCTAGAACGGGGAAGATCAGCTCTGATATTTGGATTTTCTTTTTTCAGGTCAATATTGGTAGTTTTGGGAATTGTTTCAGATTCGTCGGCACAAACAAGTCAATCTCAGGCCGAGGCACAGACAAGTCAGACTCAGGCCGATATACAAACCAGTCAGTCCCAGGCCGAGGCACAAACAAGTCAGTCCCAGGCCGGCGATGCAAGCAACTCGGAAAAGGACGCAGTCACAGAGAAATCAAAGGAGTCATCTAGTGCTAGTTGAAGATTCATGTGGAGTGTCATCGTGTTATTATCAAATGGGGAATGCCGTAATAAGTACGGACCGCATAGCCATGTAAAACCGATTTACCGCATTCTTAGAAAAGTTACAATAAGAGAGATGCATGGTAGGCAACATTCAATTCAATTATGATCAAAACTTTGCTGCTTCCGTCATTCTCGCGATTGTTTTTTCCTCTTCGGTGAACCTTGTAGTTCCGGTACAAACAAGCTATATAATGAGTACTTTTGCTAAGAAGTGCTTTTCCTAGAAGTACAAGTGCTTCTCCAGAAAGCGGTTCCATGACCTTGAAGTACTTTTCAAGTTTCACTGAGCAGTAGAGCAGTCCAAAAACAGGCCCTAAAAGTTTGTATCGAAGCATATATACTCCGTTCAGTCGCAGTTTATGGTCCAGCATATGTCTTAAAGCCTCGTGAAAACAAAACGATTAAATTCAGAGATGATATGATAACATTACACTGTGAAAGAATAAACCAAAAAATTTCCCAGAAGTTTCCGAACGCATTACACCCTATTTGAAATCTCGTCTAATTACAAAAGAATTGGAGTTAATCCTACCATGAGACAGCCTTCGTAATATGTTCCCAGGTCAAAATTGTTGGCCTTGGAAGCAATATAACGAATTCGATTTTGCCGGCACCTGCGGAATACTAATTTACGGGGGCAGAATACCCCTCAAGAAATGCTTCCACTGGACAACTATCTGGTCGGCTGCCCCGAGACATTGCAGCTATCCATTAGGTAACCTAATTACCATCCATATTCTCAACCAGAAACAGGGAATCCATGCATTTGAAACCATTCAGGCATGTGGAATCTCTCATGAAGCATAGGTCTCACATCTTTTTGCAAGGAGAGCTGCTTGAGGAGAGGATGCAGGACCTCCAAAAGCTATACAATCGACATGACGGAATGAAAGGCAAAGAAGGTTGTAATCAGAGCATACTTCAGATAACTAATAAACTCTTTACACAAAATGCGAATTAGTGAATTACCTGATCATCGTATGGCTGTCCAGCAGAAAATGGAACGCATGGAATTCCATTCAACGGTTGCAGCAAAAAACTGAATGGGTTGTTGTCAACAATGACGATTCGAGAGAAATCTTTTGACAAACATGATAGATCTTTCACATGCTCCCGAAATTCCCTATGGTTTACACAAGTTCAAACATCATTCCTTGCACACAGTATAACAAATTCCATTGCTTAGACTTATGACTAAAATTGGAAAGAGTCCTTAAAAATAAATCACAAAGGCTTTTCCTTTGCAGACTGGCACTAGTTCACATGTGACAGCTTTGAGTACAAAATTCGGCTATATTTATGTTTTCATATGTGTGCGTGTCCGTGTGTATGTTGATATATCGCACAATGGGTCAGCACTTATTATGAATTTGCACCGGGCATGCTTTACATGAAGAGGTGTTACATAAAGGAAATCACAAACTTACGTGCTAACTGTAGAAGGCCGATAAAGACGAAGCTTAAACAGATTCTCCACATCAATTCTGTCAACAAGTGGTCTAGCATAATCTGTATGGAGTCATCAAATAACAAATCCGAAATAAATAAACAACTAAATAGAATAAAAAAAAGATTGTGAAGACGGGGATACCAACAAACCTTCAAGACCAGCAGTGAATAGCACAAGATCAGCAAACTCACAAACTCGCTTCAAGAAC
Organism: Pyrus x bretschneideri; assembly: GCF_019419815.1. Taxonomy (NCBI): domain Eukaryota; kingdom Viridiplantae; phylum Streptophyta; class Magnoliopsida; order Rosales; family Rosaceae; genus Pyrus; species Pyrus x bretschneideri. The sequence goes on from NW_025999402.1 coordinate 3,346,855, forward strand.
TCTCGCAAACCAGGACGTTCAAACACTGTCACATAATTGACCTTTGGTTTACCATCAGACTCCTTCAACCCAAAGAATTATCATATTAAACACACTATCAGACGGCAAACAAATTTCAGCATGAAAGTTGCAGAGAACGGGCGGTCTACATACCTTCCCTGAAGATAGACATTCTATTTCAAACCACTTCAGCCCAGCTTCCGTTGCTTGAGCACGAACAACCGCAGGCACGCTACATGTTTCATAAGCACATACTAGAGTCTCATCCAAATCAAGAACTACCTACATTACAAAATACAATTAGTAATTAAATCCCATCACTAGAAAAGCTAGCATATTCATGTCATCTGAACAAAGTGTAATCAAATTTTTGCGTGACGTATAAACTTCAGCTTTAACAACTCACAGAATTACTAAACAAGCCTAAAAGTTCCAACATTTTTAAGCTTAATTAACTAAATCGAATTAAATTCTATCCGTAAAACTTTGAAAGGAAAAAAAATTAAGAACACCATGGTGATTCATTTCACTTGAAGCAAAAAATCCCAGTTTTTGCAATTAACCCAGATAGTTTTATTGATTAAGCAAATAACCCAGATTGTTATTTCGCATAAATAACTGCATCCGATCATAAATTTCAGTTGTATTACCCCAGAAAATAATAATGCAACGAAATTAACTTCCAACAGTAAAAATTAACAACTGCGATAATAAAACCAGGAGATGAAGAAAGAAGAAGCGCACCGTGAGCTTTTCGACGGGGCGACCATCAACGACGCCGTTTTCGACGTGGGCGGAGGACGTACAAGTCGTTGAGAGGGACTTCGGCGACGGGCAGAGGCCTGAAAGTAGGCGGAGAAGAGGAAGAAATGCAGGACAGCAGGTGAGGAAGGCAAGGCGCGCCTCTGAGGATCTGAAGAATAATCTGGAAGAAGAAGCCCACCCAGTTCACGAGACCTCGCCATACTTGAAGGGTCATAGGCACGTACACTTCGGCGGCGGCGGCAGGCTGTCCCATCGGCGCCATAGCAGCAGCCGAACTCCGATCGGTGACTGAACGCGATTCTAGCTCAGAGAGGCAATCATGGTAACGTGATATGATTCGTCACTTTTTGGAAAAAATTAAAATATGGGACGGTGGTGATGGACCTTTTCCTTTTTAACTCGAAAAACTATGTCTGCTTGTGCTTGGTATATTTATTTTTTCCAAATTTTGACCAATTTTAATAATTTTTTCCCTTTTATGGGACAGAGTTATTGGGTGGGTTTACTTATTTATTATTATTATTTTTTTAAGATAATCACCTGATAACTTCGTCATTTATCTTTTTAGCGGTTGAGAAGACTTATATAGACATTTCAGTCTTTCTTTGACTATTATCGCGCGGTTCACCAGTGTTAGAAATCGAACCCAAAACGTGCAGTATAAAATACGAATCTGTAATTCATCTCTAATCCTGAACCATTCTGTTAAGGTTAGTTATTGGGTGGTTGGACGTAGCGTAAATTTGCAGCTGGTAATGGCGTGGTTATAGCCTATAGGAGTTTTGGGTTTGGTGAAGAAGTTTGGTCATGACTCAATGACTCATGAGAAAATCTACCATCAAAGCAAACAAAATATATTTGGGAGTTATATGTCACTCTATTATTTAAAGGAAGAGATTCATATTTTATTTTAAAAATGGAGATTAATTGTGGGATTCATTCCACGTCAAATTCAATCGATTTTGTAAGTCTCGATTCAAAGATTATTTTTGCAAAAATTCAATTTAATCCCAAGTCATTTGCTTATTTAATTACCACGAAGAAATTTCAATGTTTTCTCAGAAGAAAGTGTTCGTCCATTTCTTTGAACTCAATTAGATGTATTAAATATATTTAATTTGGTTAATATTTTGCAAAGATGCTATATGAGGTGTAACTTGAAAAATAAACAGTTTAGATCAGTAAAATTCGATGGAGTATGGCCACATAACTAATCACTAAACAATTTAGTATTAGATGTTGAAATCCATTAAACATGGTACTTTGAATGTTTTGTTTTAATACAACTTCTACTTTGTAAAATGTTTTGCATGAAAATAACCAACAAATCATAGGTTTTATAAAATTTTTTTATAAATTAGTTGTTATATTTTCATACAATCAAACAACTTAATTTCATCACATTGACGGAATACAATTATACTTATGCTCTCTATTGTGGATTCGATGCCTACCAATTTTCCTTCTCCTTCCCAACTAATTATTTAGCGTACTAACTCTATCGCCCGACTAAAATACAACTTTACTTCAGGTTAAAAAAAAACGTAGTTGGGCCTTATAGTTTAAGAAATAAAAAAGTCCAAGATAATAAGATCTGCTATCTGACGGCCCGCATCAGCCCATTTTATAAAACGGTGGTTGTCGAGACGATTCGTCACTCACGTTACACCCCAGTTCCTTTTCGGAACTCCGGCCAGAACAGGCCAGGTTTAGCACCAAAACGCAGCGTTTTCGAGAAGAAATCTTCCCAGGCTTTTGTACCAGAGAGGAGCACAGAGGGAGGAGAGAGAAACAGAGGAGAGAGAAGCATGGGGGTCGACTACTACAAGGTTCTGCAGGTAGAACGAAGCGCCAAAGACGATGACTTGAAGAAAGCGTATCGGAAGCTCGCCATGAAGTGGCACCCCGATAAAAACCCTAACAACAAGAAAGCCGCCGAGGCCAAATTTAAGCAAATCTCCGAAGCCTACGATGTACGTTAATGTTAATCTCTCTCAATTCGATTTCGATATTTCCCAAAATTCCCCAAATTTTAGGCTGAGATTTGTTCCCAATTTTTGAATTGATTGGTTAGGTTTTGAGTGATCCCCAAAAGCGAGCAGTATACGATCAGTACGGGGAGGAGGGGTTGAAGGGAGGGGTACCGCCGCCCGATTCGTCCTGGTCCGGCGGACAAGGGCATGAGGGTGGTCCGACGACGTTCCGGTTCAACACCCGGAGCCCTGACGATATTTTCTCCGAGTTTTTTGGGGTTTCGAGTTTTGGGGGGATGCCGGACATGGGTGGGTCAAGGGCAGGCGGGTCGAGGGCTGGCGGGAACCCGTTTCCGAGGAGTATGTTTGGGGAAGACATATTTGCGCAGTTTAGAGGCGGAGCAGAGCCTTCTGCAGCTGCCCCGCGGAAAGCTGCACCAATAGAGAGGACATTGCCTTGTACTTTGGAGGATTTGTATAAGGGCACCACCAAAAAGATGAAGATTTCTAGGGATGTTCCTGATGCTAGTGGGTAAGATTTTTCGTTCTCTGTGAGCATTGTTTGATTGTACAAATCATCTCCCTACATATCTGTCTTAGCAATGCCATTGTCTGTTAGTTGTTAATATGCTTCATATTACCTTTGCTACTGTTTATAGTTAAGTGACTGGTACCTGTTACTATGTCTTCTCACATCTTTCAGGTGGCTTTTTTTTGTTTGGGTATGTAGAATTCTAGGTCAGATCTCTGTTAGTTTGTGTTATTCTTAATGTAAGTATTGCATCGTACTTTGTTTACTATCCTTGCTTGCGAAAGTACGATCCTTGCTTGCGAACATATGATCCCTGCTTGTGAAAAGTATTGCAGTGTCATACTTTGTTTACTATCCAGAGGCAGGAAAGGTGGGGATAAAAGCATTTATTTTTGAAGTATACAAGGATGATGATATGACTACTGATCTGGGTACTTGTTTGCTTGAGGGTCTTATCTCGAACTTGGGGTTGTTTGAAGTTTTTAACTTATATTGTTGTCTTGTTTCCCGCATGAGATCACTTCTCATTTGATTTAAAGTATCATTAATGGAGCAGGAAAGTTCTTGTCGACAAATTGCACAAAACATCAGTATGTATTAGTGGTTGCAAGAGCTTGTTATATCACCGGATGTGCATCTTTTTTATTGATCTCATTAACAAAATTTAGTTAATAGTGCTACCTAATGTACTAAATCTGGATTATGGTTATTTCCAGTACTAACCTTATAATTTCCTCCAAGGTGATTCTTGGTCTCCCAATACACGATAACTAGAAAATTTGGATACATCTACTTAGGAATCTGGCTATATATAGGAGCTTTGTGTAGATGTTTCTTGTTGAGTAATGGTTTACCTGATAGCCAGTGCTGATGAAGAAATAAACTAAAGATGAACTGACTGGACTAAGCCTTAACCTTACTGTTTCTGTTTCAAGTTTATATAATCTAATCTCCACTATATCTTGATAATCATCTCAGACAACTTTACCTGTCACTTATAACTCATTTTTGAAACCCACGACGAGATATTACTTCCTTCTTTGGATCCTTTCATATGCTTGAAGTAGTTTGACCTAATGCCAAATCACATTAATTTATGATTATTTCTTAGTTGTTAGTTGTTACTTAATTCCAGTTAATTGAGATTACAAAACTGTTGGAAAGCACTATCGAATAATCTTGGGAATTTTTTACCGTGGAATAGTAAACCTCATAACACTTATGGATGTATATTTCCTCATATTTATGTATTTGGTGTCTTTTATTGTCTCACAGTCAAGACAGTCATCCAAAATGACGCAGAGTACGACAAGAAACTTTCTATATTTGGATATCTGGCAGCAGATAGGGAATCCAAGATGTCCAAATAACTATAAGACATTGTTTATCATAATGCTTTCATGTACTGTGCATGCTTATTCCTGCTTTATTAATGATGGATTCTTGTGTCTGCTTATGTGGTCAAGTTTTGCATTGTTCCCTATATTGTGTACTATGATTATGTATTCTATCCGTGTCTACTAGCTAGGTGTACTAGTATGTTTAGACTTTAGCATTGGGGTGACAGAAATATCTCTTTGGTTTTGTGGGAATCATAGTTTTGCTGATTGATACATGAATTATGGTTGTGGTTAGATTAATTTGCTGATTGGAAGGATGAATATTTGCTTAATCTAATACGTGTTGACGTCGGAAAGACTCTTTGGGAGGTACTGTGGCTTTAGCATGCTGTTCTTGTCCTTAGTAATGTTATTGTTTATCATCCAGGTGTCAAATTGGCACCTTTTGGATCAATTTAATTGACTAGAGGTAAAAGTATTGAAAAATGATGTACATTAACAAGTCTGTGTTGGATCCATATGCTATTTATTCTTGTTTCCTTTCTTTGTTTACAGGAGAACTACCACAGTGGAGGAAATTCTAACAATTGAGATCAAGCCAGGGTGGAAAAAGGGCACGAAAATCACTTTCCCGGAGAAAGGGAATGAACAGAGAGGAATCATACCAGCAGACCTTGTATTTATCATTGATGAGAAGCCTCACACCCTTTTCAAGAGGGACGGGAATGATCTTACAATCACTCAGAAGATCTCTCTTGCGGAAGCTCTGACAGGTTACATGGCACAGCTGACAACACTCGACGGCAGAAATCTTACAGTCTCCATCACCAATATCATCAGTCCCACCTATGAAGAAGTGGTTAAAGGGGAGGGGATGCCTATTCCCAAGGAGCCTTCCAAAAAGGGAAACTTGAGAATCAAGTTCAACATCAAGTTCCCGACCAAGCTTACCTCGGACCAAAAAACCAACATGAAACGGTTATTAACATCTTAGTAAAGGCCAATGGTAGCTCTCCCTTCTCCCTTCCAGCCCGCCGAACTTGTGAAAGTTTTGCATTTGTTTGCTTTCTTAGCGCTTTTTGTTTTTGGGTTTGGAAATTGATGCCTTGTCGAATGAGGGTTCGATGTTTGATCACAGCATTTGACTAGGAGGTTATGTTGATTTCCACATTCCTCTTTCGTTGTCCAATCTTTTTGTTGGTTATGTAGAAATGCTGGATAGAATCTGCCCCCTTCTGTTTAACATGAATAAATAGCACAGTGGATTTTAAAGTGTTCCAGGAACTTTGTTGTGCACTTTGTGGAATATTGCAAAACCTCGCTTTGTCAAACCAAATGTTTGTGTCTCGTTTTGGTCAGGCAGCTTGATCATGTGTGGAGGTTTATAACCAAGAATATTTTTTATTTTTATTTATTTATTTATTATTTTTTTTAATATTATTATCACCATTTACTCTCAATTTAGACTTCTACTTATGCTTGCAGAGAAACTTGTTAGATATTGAGAAACTTGTTAGATATTGAATGGTCGGACATGTTGCATGGTTGAAGACTTGAAGTAGTCTAGAATAAAATTTTCGCCTAAATTTCCAATTATCCTTCAATCCCGCCAAATAACCATAAACAATAGAGCATTTTTGCTTACTACTATAAATTATATTCTATGTTTATCATACAGCGTATTATACGTCTCACGTGTTTTTTCATTTAACTAGATGACGAGGAGCATGATGAATATATACCGTAATTTATGGTGGTGATTGAAAATACTTCGTAAAACAAAAGCTAATCACACTTTCTGTCATGATCCAATATCACCAAAGGCAAAAGGTTTTATTATATACTAACTTTTCCTCTCTTATCCAAAGCAAAAGCGAACCTTCGACGAAGTTGTTTTTCCTCTGCTCCGAAACCCATCGAGGAAGAAGTTCATAAACAAGAACAAACAGTCCCAACTTATCTGAAAGCTACACCACGTGTCAGCTGCTCAACTAAATGAGAGATTTTCCAATATATCGAAACACAGCTTTGTACATCAAGTATAATGATACAAACAATTAGATACGTGAAAAGAAAATTTCCAACCACAGTGTAACAAGTCATGTTCCGTGTACACCAACCATGAGGACACAAATAGTTGGATACATGAAAAGAAAATTTTCAACCACACAATGTAACGAATTGTGTTTCCGACACATTGAAATATTTTTCGGTTAACAAGTCTTCTGCTACAGAAGTCAAGCCACTGTACTAGTACCTTGTCTCGGAAGTCCCGCGAAATTACCCTTTGCCCCTCTGCTTTTGCAGATTCCATCCATCATTGTGACTCTGCTTTGTTTCCTTGGTGCGATCAATAATTGAGCTCGCTATATAAACATGGTAGCACCGGTAGTTTAACGCACAACAACGCAGAGAGTTTACATCAACAGAAGATCCGACGGTTTTGAGTGAGCAGATAAAACAAGAGAGGGAGGAATGGCCGTCGATTACTATAAGCTTCTTCAAGTTCAGCGAAACGCCAGAGGTGACGACTTGAGGAAAGCCGCCGAGGCCAAGCTCAACCTAATCAACGATGCCTACGAGGTATGTGATCATTCCGATTTTTGTTTTCTATCGTAAGCGATATTTTAGACTGCTCTAATTTGTTGGCGGCGTAGATGGTCTCGGTTGGGACTATTTTTTACAGTAACACTTCTGTTCGTAACCGCTTATAAATATAAAGATCGTCACTTCCGAGACTATTTATGTAGAAAACAATTTTATTTATAAGCGCTTTTTTGTTAGTAGTGTTTTAAGTAAAGCCCATAGAAAATTTCAAGCACCTGGAAGTGGTGTTTCTTCATGAATCAAAAAGCGCTTTTAGTTTTTAGCATGCAGAATGGGCGGGAGCTGCTGCAATATTACGTTTAGTTTATTTTAACTGAAGTTGCTAACTGAAATTTGTTGTTAATTTGATGGGTAAATGGGCAGGTTCTGAGTGATCCCATAAAGCGAGCGGTGTACGATCAGCACGGCGAGGAGGGTCTGAAGAGAGAGGCAGCGACGCCTCCTGATTCGCCCGGGTCGACCCGCTTGAACTTCACGGACTTTTTCGGGGCAGGAACCGGGGGGTCTCGGGTCAAGGAGACCCGGCAACCGGAAGAGATATTCTCGACGTTTTTCGAAGGTAGACCGACGAGGGAAGATGTATTCCAGTCGTTTGGATTCGCGGACTTGGGACCTGGAAATGGGCCGAGGAAAGCAGCGGCCATTGAAAGGACGTTGCCTTGTACTTTGGAGGAGCTGTACAATGGCGCCACCAAGAAGCTGAAGATCTTCAGGGATGTTCTTGGTGCTAGCGGGTAAGCGCTTGTTCCCCCTTTTTTTATGAATATTTTGTTTTGTTTAATTTTTTGCTAGAAGCCTAAGGCTCGTTCGAAAGTGCTTTTAAAATGATTGTCGCTTCGATGAAAATGTTTTGAAAATATTTTTGAAACCAATTATTAGTACAAATCGATACATTAGCACCATCAACTTGGTTGCAAGGTTCCAAGTCAAAGAAAATTTGAAGTAAATTAAAATGCTCGTTTTTATTCGGTGCAGAAGAAAAAGCACGGTGGAAGAAGTTCTGACAATCGAGATCAAGCCGGGATGGAAAAAGGGCACAAAGATCACTTTCCAAGATAAAGGGCACGACACACAGCGAGGTGTGATACCAGCAGACATTGTCTTCATCGTCGATGAGAAGCCTCACAGTGTTTTCAAGAGGGACGGGGACAATCTGATTGTCACTCAGACGGTCTCTCTCGCGGAGGCTCTGGCGGGTCACACCGCGCAGCTGACAGCCCTAGACGGGCGAAATCTGAGAGTCTCTATCGATTCCATTATCTGCCAGGCCCATGAAGAAGTGGTTAGAGGGGAAGGGATGCCTATCCAGAAGGAACAATCCAAGAAGGGGAACTTGATCGTCAAGTTTAGCGTCAAGATCCCGAAGCTCACCTCAGAGCAGAAATCCGGCATCAGAATGTTGCTGCCATCTTCGTGAACGCAGGTCATTGACTCGTACAAGTCCGTATTATCTTCCGAGCTAGTGTTAGCTTTCCTAGGTTTACAAAGGTGTTTGTTGTGTTTGTTGTGTACTAAGTAGATTGCTGCTCTATCAGCAACGACAATAAATCCGTTCTATGTATATTTTCAGTGTGTTTACTTTCCTCGTCAATCTAAATATATTCTGATGAAAACTTGATGCATGAACAAGAAATTGATGCAATTGAAGAAACGCCGAAATGCGATGCAGATTCAGTTGATGCAGTTTCCTCATCCACCTATAGAGCAAACGGCCACTGAAAAACTATCAAAACAATGACGGTCCTTACCGGAGCTCAAGCCAACTGCTGGAGCTGCCGGTTTTCTTTCCGGTTAGACTTAAATAGTTTCATCAGCTCAGCTTGGTTTTCCAGCATTGCACTCATCACATTCGACATTACCATCTCTTGCAGATGAAATTGTCCTAACCATTCTATACGAAGGTTCCTCGTATCTTCGTGCACGACTTGCGAAAAGAATCGGGAGTTTCTTCTGGTGGAGTACGTCGATGAATTGAAATGCAAAGGAATTTCCCCCCTGTGCATCTTAACGTGTTGTCTTGTTCTTAACTTTACTACATTGTGTCCAATGATTGGTTTGGGACTTCATCACCTTGACGTCGCCATTATATATAAATTCTTCTTCAATTTTCGACATGACCTTGATTCACCAGATTAGCCGATTTAACACAGTTGCTACCCATTGGAGGTGGGGAAAAAAGACCAAATCATTCAAACCAACCAAATCAAACCAGTCCAATCACTTTGGTTTGATCTTAAAGTAAGAAAGTGTAATCTTGGACTAAATCGAATCAGACCGCAATTAATTTGGTCCATTTCGGTTTGCCTTGTTTAAAAACTGCTTAAATTGAGCCAAATCAATAATAATAATTTTTTGATTTTTGACACTTGAAATTTCCTTGGTAGAGTTACCATTTACATTTATATTTTAGGTCCCCCATTGATATCAAGCAATTAATAGTTTAATACAACAAATTAAATTCAAACATTTCGACATCTCTTTCTCCAAACTATCTTCGTCTGTAATGGTAAAACACATTTTAAAAAATCGTTCATTTTACCTAATGAAGGTCCATGTAATTATCAAAGGAGCATAACCAACCAAATCAGTAGTCCCTAATAAATTGGCTTGGCTTGTTTGTGCTTTACTAATTTTGAAGTCTAAACCGAACCAAACCGGTTAACAAATACCCCAAAAATCACCCATACAAAAAAAACCAAAAGAATTTGGGGTTAAATTGTAAATAAGAACTAGTATAGAGGCGTCCATGTGAAATTGATACAATATACGTCCTTGCTGAATTAAAATTTCTCAGTAGTTTGGATTCTCTATAGAACTCGAAGGGGGGAGTGGATTTATCAAGTATCCGCGACCTAAATACACCCCCGCTCTCTCTCTCTCTCTCTCTCTCTCTCTCTCTCTCTCACATCACGTTTACATGCATCTCTCTCCTCCTCCGATCTCTCTTCATGCTCTCCTCCTTCCCTCTCTCTAATTCGAACTCTTCCCCTGCACTCAAACCCTAATACTAAATTCCCAATTTCTTCCCCAAAACACTGCGTTTTTAGATCCCATGGAGATGGCCTCGAGTCCCCGTACGGTGGAGGAGATCTTCAAGGATTACAGTGCTCGGAGAAAGGCCGTCGTCCGTGCTTTAACTTCCGGTACTCCAATCTTTCTTTCTCTCCCTCGCCCCTCTCTTTCTCTCTCTTAATTTTCTTTCGGTTTTGGATATCTCTGACCTTTGCGGTGGTTTTGTTTTCTCGCAGGTGTCGATGAATTTTACGGACTCTGTGATCCAGGTAAATGCCTAATTGTAGATCAGACTTCTAATTACAATTTGCTTGCTTTGTGAAATTTTAATTGTATTTTAGGGCTCTAGCTTTTGTAATTTTGTATGAATTTGTGAATGTTTTTTAAGTTAATTAAATGCTTAATGTATTTTGTAAAAAGGATTTGTATATGTTTCCTAGAGACTAAGAATATGGAAGAATCTAGGGAAAGTAATTTGTTTACTTTGCCTGTTATTTCGATTCTGCTAAATCTTAATTTACTGTAATTGTGTGGTAATTAATTGGATTGATTGTTAAAACTGCAACTCCTTTTGACCTTACCTGTATTTAAATTCACTTTAGTTAGCTGAAACCAATTCACAGATTCTTTGTTGACCCAATTCATGGTTTTCCTTGGTTCTAATAACTCTGGTTGGTTTAGAAAAGGAGAACTTGTGTCTGTATGGGCACCCGAATGAAACCTGGGAGGTGACGCTTCCAGCAGAAGAAGTCCCACCGGAGCTTCCTGAGCCAGCACTTGGGATCAATTTTGCAAGAGATGGCATGAACCGCAGGGACTGGCTTTCTCTGGTTGCTGTTCACAGTGATTCTTGGCTGCTCTCTGTGGCCTTTTATTTTGGAGCACGTCTGAACCGCAATGAGAGGTACCTGAGATTTTTTTGTTGTTGCTCCATATATGGGGTATAGATACTTGGTGGTGTTCCTTGTTCTGTGTTGTTGATGCATGTGTGTAGGATGTCTGAACTCTAGATGCCGAGTTGAAATTAGTTTTTTAGCAGATGCAAAATAGCAACATGAGTGGATCAATTGGTTTAGTGTTAGTTGTCTCCATTGATGATAGTAGTGATAAACTGAAATCATATGTTGATTGATAGAAATCCTTTAGTTTAACAGTGAATTCTCCAATGTCCCGCTTGACTATAATATCAACGTGAAATGAACCTAAAAAGGTCCCTTATGGTCATTGAAGAAGTTTTAGCACTTGATCCCCTTTTCTGCAATTTGCACCAAAGCACCAACGATAAATTTATTATATGGCTCATTTTTTAATATCTTCCATTGTTTGGTATAGAGGAATTCCATTGTAGCAAGTTTTTATGCACCATGCCCCTTTGGTTGAGTTCTCTATGGCTTTATCCATCATGAGTTGGTTCTGTATGACAGGAAACGCCTATTTAGCTTGATCAATGATCTGCCTACTGTCTTTGAAGTTGTTACGGAACGGAAACCCGTCAAAGAAAAGCCCAGCGTGGATAGTGGAAGCAAATCTCGAGGCAGCACAAAGGTTAGATGAATCATTTCTTGTTCTTTTGTTTTCCCTCTTAGAATCTTAGAATACCCGTTCTTGTGTAAGGTTCTTACCTAGTTCAGAAGCTTTTTGCTACGATGTACAGTAAGATTCTTTTGTTATTTCAAGAAAAAAGAAAAGGAAAAAAAAAAAATCTTTTTATTACAGAAAATCGCTGATGTTGGTGTACTTAAAAGATGTCATGTCTTATAATTTGCTTGCTTTTCAGTACTGCTGATATAGGAATTTGGAATATTTGTTTGTTACGTAGTGGCCATTAACTTGTTCGTCTTCTCTATAGAGATCTGGTGATGGACTAGTGAAAAGCACTCCTAAGCTACCTGACGAGAGCTTCGAGGAGGAGGAGGATGAACATAGCGAAACTCTCTGCGGTAGCTGTGGCGGAAATTACAATGCAGATGAATTTTGGATCGGCTGTGACATCTGCGAGAAATGGTTCCATGGAAAATGTGTTAAGATAACACCTGCTAAGGCCGAGAACATCAAGCAATACAAATGCCCGTCTTGCAGCTTGAAAAGGGGCAGGCAGTAGTGGACACTCAACCGTCAACCCAAACCGTCGGACGAGAAAAGGGCAGATAGCGTCGTCTCCGTGGCTGACAAAGTAGTATAGGAAATGTCACTGTTTAATGTACTGCATTTGTTGTTGTGATGTTTGTTCATAATAGATGCTTTTTTTTTCTTCTTCCCTATCAAACGTTGCTTCGGCTTTTATATCACCTTCCAGTTATTAATTATGACAAATTTTATGAATTATATTTGCTTCTTGTTAGTGTTATTGTTCCAATCTTTCAACCTTAGGTGATACCAGGTTTGGCAAATCTGAAATTTACTCTTCAGATACGCATGTACATGTGGTATTCTTGGTGCAGGGTACAAGTTTTTATTGTTAGTTGAAATAAGAGAAAGTCATGAATGGAGAAAGTCGGGAGTTCGAGATGAGGAAGGGATCGACTACCTGTCTCCTAATCAATCTAGTTCCTAGATCTTTGATGTCATATGTACTGTTTTATTGAGTTTTGAGGGGTGGGCATAAAAACCGTCGAACCGGAAAATCAAATCAAACCGTGACAAAAAAAGATTAAAAACTGTGTTAATCAAAAAAGTCAAAACTGTGACAAAAACCGAACCGGACTGTCTCAAACCGGTACTTGTTTCAGTTTGAAAATACCAAGAATCGATGGAACCGGATCGAACCGCTTTTCTTCACTTCTCTCCCCCTCTTTTATTTCCCTTCATTCTTTTCTAGTATATTATGCATTATGTACACTTTGGTTTGATAAGAGGCTTCCTATCTTTTGATTTATATTTAGATGTACACTTTTTATCTTCCGGTCACAAATCTTGTAGATCTAGTTGTGTGAACTCAAATTTGCTTGAATTCGTGGTTAAAATATGTATTTGGTATTGGAAATAGAAGATTCAATATATATATATATATATATATATATTGGTTAGAACCATAAATCTGCATGAATTGAACCGGAATAGGTGTGAACTGAGCCATACAGTTTTAGTGATAAATTTAAGAAAACTTGACCCAACTGAACTATTGATATTTCCGGTTCAGGTTCTAATTTGAGGGTGAAACCGGCCGAACTAGACCATACACACCCTATGAGTTTCGATCTATTTTTGGATATATTTGGCCATCTGTCTAATAAACACTTGTCAAATCATCCAAATTGCTGCGATGTGCGATGGCCTCCTCCATCATCCAGATTGCTGCAACGTGCGATGGCCTCCTCCTCCTCCATCGTTAATTTCTCAGTTCTCCGAAGCTTCATTGAGTAATTTCTTATTCTTTTATGGGTATTTATGGGTTTTTATTTTTCTTCTTCTGGTTTTCAAAATCTGATTTTCATGAACTCAAACAAGGAGTATTGAATGATTTGGCTTGACAAGGCATGCATGGCGGCCTATTTGCACTGATCTGTCTGTAAAACGAGGTTTTTTTTTTTATTTTTTTTTATGTAATTTCATAAAAGGGCCAAAATAACCCAACCAAGGAAAATGACAGTACAACTCAAAGAAACCGTCCGAAACTAAATCTGAAGCAATTGTTGATAAACTGCAGCAGATTGATTTATCCGTATGAGGGCAGGAAAGGCCATCGGGGTTCGTTTAAATGTTATTAACGGCAATGGAAGTTTGACAGACTTCCTTGTCTCTTTGGTTTTTCAAGAATGCAATTTAATTGAACAAATGAAGAGCCACGTGTGTAGTTTTCATTTGTTGGAACACCAGGTGTCATATGTGTCCGGAACCTGGAAAAATTTCTCTCCCAATACCATTATTTGTCCAATAAATACTTATTACATGTAAAGTGCACGACCTGTTCAAAAGTTGCAACATAGTATTTCTAATCGGTTGGGGTTGACTTGCTTGGGAATGTCGACATGTTTATTCGCAATTTTACCTTTATCAATCATTACACAACTCTATTACGCGTACAAAACCAATATGTGCAATGTTAATTTTATTTAAAAAAAATATAATATGACAGCAGGGCGTATACAATTTCTATCAAGCTGCTCTATTATTTTCCTAGTGATTAAGGTTTGGGATTTGACCAAGGTACGTTTAACTTCGGACAGAACATTGCAACCAATGAAACCAAGTCGAAAAATTTGACTTACAAAGTTTTAAGACGCAAGACATTGAAGCATGAAATGTTGTGGACTCTGCTGCGTTTTCTTCGTTTAATCCGACAGTTGGAGACAGCGTAAGGCATATATCCAAATCCAGCACTCCCCACTTAGTTCACATCGTCATTTGTTTTGTCTCCAACTGCTGCTTCTCGTACATGTTGATCCTTCTATTATAATCGTGTTCCTCCTCTCCGCAGAGCTCGGGAGCAGCTGCTGATCTTCATCGGATTTTGAGATGGGTTCGAGACGATCAGAGAGCTCTGCGGCAAACAAGGATCGCCTGCGGTGGACGCAAGAGCTGCATGATAGGTTTGTGGAGGCAGTTACTAAGCTTGGTGGCCCTGATCGTAAGTCTAATTAATCTTGGTTCATGAAGTTTATTAGTTTAACGTGACGTGAATATTGTCCCAGTTACTCGAGAAACACGTTGAGTGTAACCTATGTTTTAGCCCCTCTCTTTATGTCACATGATACGAGAGGTGACGTGATGTGAGAGAGAACGAAATGCGTATACATACGAGGTTACAAGAGTTCCCCGGTTATTTGATGCGATGTGCCTGGCTTGTGCTGTTGCTATAGCCTGTAGCTGGTGCGTATTATTTAGGTTTATAATCTGTTTGGTTTTATAGGGGCAACACCAAAGGGTATCTTGAAAGCTATGAGTGTTTCCGGACTGACCATCTACCACATCAAAAGCCATTTGCAGGTTCTCTCTCTTTCCCTTTGTCACGTCCGATCTTGACATACTGTGTTTAATTTTCAATAATTTTTCTAGGATAAAGTATCTGATTGTTTTATTTTTCTTTTCATGTGATGATTTTCAGAAGTACAGAATCTCAAAGTTCATTCCAGAGTCGACGAGCAGTGAGTTGAATTTTAATTTCCCTTATAAATTTTGGTACATATGATGATATCTAAACCTTAATGCTTACTTATCTTGTGGTACCATTGTTTAATTTGCACAGAAGGCAAGCTTCAGAGAAAAAACATTACGGAAATGCTGCCTAATTTTGGTACAACATCGTGAGTAATCATGTCCACTCTCCCTAGGTTTTGAATTAAAATGATAGTTATTATGCTGTTTGTATCAATTAATTACTGGCTTAGTACTAACTTACTTTGTAACTGCTGTGTTTTTCTAAACAACTTCTAGTGCAGCTCAGCTCAATGAAGCCTTCAAAATTATGCAGATACAGTTACACAGGAGACTCAGTGATCAACATGAGGTACATAGATAATATCCAATTATAATTATGTAAAAATCTTTACCTCCGTATAAATTGTTTGCTATGGAACAAATGTTCGTTCTTCATTAAATTCATACTGTTACGTCATCTATTGTGTCGATATATTTGTGGGAAATAGAGCCTAGAATTTCTGTCACATGAATACCAAAATAAACTAATAATGGTTCTTTTGTTGTGGGTTTATTTTGAAGGTGCAAAAGAACCTGAAACATAAACTTGAATCCCAAGGAAGGTTTCTTGAAAGATATTCAGCAGAACGCCATAACACAAACAAGAACCGTCCTATCGTGATCACAAAACCTAGAAAAGCACCCTTGTCGCGGACATCGCTCCCTTCTCTCTGTGACGACTCAGAATCAAATGCAAAGGACTTTGCATCCGAATCGGAGCCTGACAGAAGCGAAACACAGTCATCTGCAGAACAATTCCAAACTCTGAAGAAGCTCAGGCTGCACCATCATCAAAATGACCCTAATGTCCAGTTTGCACTTAACTCAGAGTTGTATACTGCTCAAAGCCACAGCTTGCTTCTACCTCATGAGGAGGACCACATCAGCTTTCCTTGGAACTTTGCAGCCTGCTCATCTCCTTTAGCAGTGCCCAGCTGCTTTCTATAAATAAATTTTGATGAGTGCCATGTGTTAATATATATACAGTTTGCTACGATAAAGGTGATATTTTGATTTTGTTGCTTCCATTTTGCTTTGCTTGGAAGTTTGTGGAAGCAATCAAAATATCCATCATAGTATAGTTTTGTAGTTGAAGATGTTTCCTAATAAGATCATCAGCATGATCTTGGCACCACTTTCTCTATTGCCAAATGGATGACTACATGTATAAATATAAATATTCGATATGGGATTTAGGCTGGTTTTGTTTCTGAAATAAACTCACACTATACTACAATGGTATTGTATTCTTTTGTTTGGATTGACCATACAAGAGGAATTATTCTTCTTTTGTATGTGGTGAGGAGAGATTTTAAATACCGAGTATTTAAACGGTACATTACATGTTATAATATAAGTGAAGAAAATGATATATTATTCTGTGTCCCTCCACTTATTTTATAACACGTAAAGTACCTGTTTATAAAACGAACGAGTTTACAACCGCTCTTATCTCTATGGTCCACACTCATGGTAATGATGTTCCTAATTACTTGGATTTGATCTCTAATGTTCAGGACGAAGGCATTGAAACAGGCTTCAATTAGCCCAGATATTTCCAAGTCTTGTGAGGCAAATAACAATTTCTAATCAGGTTTTGGTTTTCTGGGTCTAACTTTTTGGGCCGAAAAAAAGTAAATAAACACTTACAATTAACTAATTCACTTGTTATAATATGGGTGAATTAAAAATTTATGTTTCAAAATATATTATTAACATTGGTGGCACAAGATGAGGTTCCTAAAAGCATAGAGGCTTGACACTGGAAACTTCTCCTGGAGAGTCCATGGAGAAGCTGCATTATGTCAAGTGGCGTGCTTTGAGGCTTGACACTGGAAACTTCTCCTGGAGAGTCCATGGAGAAGCTGCTAATGTAGAGGAGCTTTAGGAAAGTGAAGGCTACAAATAATTAGTCCACTCTTTCATTCTTAGCGTAGATAATATTGTTTGTTAAAAAATGAAGATTGAAAACTCGAAAAAGTAGTACCTAACGAGTTGGGCCGCACAAAACCTAATCAATGTAGATGCTCCCCTCCCGTGTACAAAAAAGAAGAGAGAGGAATTCTGGGTCAAGTTGGGCCTTTTTGTAAAATTGGTCTTCACAAAACAATTGCTCCTTTATATAATAAATTAACAGTTTGATGACGAATTATTATTATTATTTTTTTATATAGAAAACCTCGAAAGCACAAGAGGAATTTTGTTGATAACAAAAAAAAAAAAAAATTACACTTAACTAGAAGGACATAAACTTAATCCATCATAATACAAGAAAATTAATAATAAAAAAAATACATGAAAAAAAGGGGGACATAAACCTTACCTCTTGGGCTGGACAAACGGGTACAGGACCCGCGGGTCAGGACGGGGCCAAATTTGGTAGTGACAAAGCTAGGTGGGGTAGTTCCACAATTTTAGAATCCTGGGGCTTCGAACCAACCCTTTCTACCATAACAATTGCTTTACTCGTTCAGTCCCCTTCCCCCACTCCCAGATTACCCCATGTTCTTTCTCCATTCTTGTTCTCTTCTCCCTCCCACCCCTCAATTGCATCGACATCACAGCAACCACTAGAGTCATGACTCACGAAATCACCTCACCATCAAAGAACACGAAGATTGCAAAGCTCCAGATCGGAGAAAACAATAGGCTCAACTCGGCTGCTGACCACCCAATCTGATCGCTCTTAACTCGATCGACGGCCTTATCGCCACGATTGAAGACTGGACAGCCATGGCCGACAATAAGTCCATCGACGTTGCGAATCCTAAGGTTATTCAGCCTGCCATATTACGGCTTGAGGACGAGTTCTTATACAACAGGCCATGTTTTGAAATTTTGTATGCAATTTCTAATTTTTGAAGAATATTCATCGATCTTTGAATCTGGTTGTTTGGTTGCAGTGACGGTCTTGTCATTGGGGAAGATGACTTTGGTATTTTCCTTTTTGTGCCTAGGAAACATGACCTTCAGTTTGTCCCTTCTGTGCCGACCTAAAAAAAATTGTAATTGGACCTGTGGACCCGGCCCGAATCGGCCCCTTTCAAACGGGCTGGGTTAGGTTTGGTTCCAAAATTTGAAATCCCATTACTTGCCCTGACCCGCCTCGTTGCATTTTCATACAGGTCTAGTTCGGTCCCTCCAAATTTGGGCTCGGCCCGTGCCTAGCCCTACTTACCTCTCTAGAAACGAAAACAACAAAGATAGAAAGAAGAGAAAGGGGGGAGGGGGGACATGAAATCCTAACCCCTCTAAAGTTGAACCTAAAGGTCTAAACCTGCATAACAGATCGAGCAACATCACAAGGATAAAAAGAAAACAAGAAAGTGAGACAAAACTATATGCTAAGATGCACATTAATTGAAGAAGCAGAAGTCAGGAAAGCCAATATAGTTCGAAAAGCAAAGTAGCATGAACCGCCAAATGAAGGGAATCATACCATACCAATGTTGGAGAAGACAATTCCATGTCAGTAAAATTGTTTGCAACAAGGTTTCCTTTGCGATATATGTGAGAGACGTAGAAAGTCATCTTCCAATTGTGGTCCAAACAAATAGACCATTGCGCACAAAGAGTCTAAAGAGGATTAAAAAACAATCGATTGGAGAGCAAAAATAACACAGGAAGAGTCATTTTTTTACTAAAGACAATGCCAACCTTCTAATATGCAAACTGTATACCAATAATAATTGCTGAAAATTCTGCTAAAAAAGAAATTGCAATGACCAATCCCTAGATCGTAACACACCAGCCTCAACTCTTAGTCTTAAGTCTTAACCCTATATGTGTGTGTATTATTTTATATCTTTTACTATCAACGGTTTGGTTCAGTTAACTCACAGTTTGTCAAAATCAAAATCACATACTAAATTGATTCTTCCTGTTTAATCGAGTTTATAAACCGAATCGACCAAAAAAATAAGAAATAAAAAAAATCAAATCAACCCAAACAATTTGATTTGGTTGGTTTTTCAATTTGTTACCGATCCCTAATTTATTTCATACTCAATATTTCTCTTCCTAATTTCAGACCTCCTCATATTCATGTAGAGATGTCATTAGGATAGCCCTATCTTGTTAATGCATTCATGGTGGACTCCATTCAAAAAGGAAGAAATGAATATAATCATAATGCAAAGAGTGTGTCGACTGGTCAATATATAAACGTATAGAGGAAATATCTATACATTATTAGTAAGTAGTAAACTTGAACATCATCTTTCCTACTTCTAAATATACAATGCATGATCCTTAATGGGAACGAGTGCGTTTCCCATCGTGTATAACTTTGTTGGCCAACACCTGCATGCCTGTAATGATCGATGAGTGAATGGTCAATGATGGTGCCTTTGAAAGTGGGATATTTAGTGAGCGAGTCAAAACCCCTTTTGTAAAAATCAAACTTCACAATTTAACATAAAATAAACGTGCATGAAACAGTTGCACTCTCTCTTACGTTTGGATTTCCTTGAGCATTGTCTTGTCAACGCTTTTGTGCTTGCTTACACTTCATTTTCTCTCTTACTTTCAGCCTTCTTTGAGAATTGTCTTGTTAATGTTTGTACTTTACACTTCATTTACAATCACACTAATTTTGATCTTATCTTTATTTAAATTTCCTTAAGTCCTATTTCGATTCTTCATCCTACCATTATTATATGTTCACTCGATATTAGAGTATTTACAGACTCATTGCAAATTTGTCAGGAGAAAATTGGAGCAATGACCTTTGACTTTGGCTTTATTGAAGTTTTTATCTATAAACTAAAAATCTTTGACTACTGATCCTCTGAATTTGTCTCAATGTGAAGCCATGATCTTTTTTATTAGCATTGATAGAACTTTCATCCAAAATAAGCGTTTAAATGGCCAAGTAAGAAACAATAAATTTTGATGGAATTACCCAAAAAAATCATTGCTTGATATTATTACAATTTAAAGATTAAATAACCACATAATTTTAGAAGGGTGCTTTAGAAATTGAGTTGTGGGTTTGAATTGTTAATAATAAAATATTTAAAATTTGTGAAAATATAAAGTGTTTTTAGGAATGAAAAATTAAACTGTTTACTAGCTAGTATAACAAAATTTTAGAACTTCTGTTAGAGATGCTCTTATGTATTGATCAATACTCTAATTTTGTCTTTTTCCTTAAAGGTGTTGTTTGACATTATCCAATGTGCAAATGCATGGCCACTTTTTAAAGTGGAGTCCACCTAAAAACCACATTTACAGTTCTACAATCAGTGCGTACGGAACTAAAACTCCACAACTAAGCCTTGGCACCAAAGGCATGCAGACACATCTTCATTGAACATTTCATATATGATGATATCTTGTTTGTTTCAAGTATACAAGTATATTATAGGGGCCGACTAATCGAGTTCAAACAACATGAAACTTGTGCTTATTTTATCAAAAGAATTGGACCACTATACGAATTACCAAGTCTTCGGACTCGTGAGTTTGAGTCGGCAAAGAGAGAACGTACACTTAATTAGGTATATTGAAGAGAAAGGGTAATCGTCATCCCTTCAACTAATATTGCAAATAACTACAAATAGAAATAAGTGATTTGCAATGGGATATTTCCACATCATGCATAATTTTTGTTAATTTTGTACCTTAACTCGTTGCAGAACTTGAAGTGAGGCCAGTGTCATATGATCTCGCATGAAAAATACTAATTTCAGGACCGATAGCATACAATAACAGTCAACTCAAATTTAATCTATTAAAAATTTCAGTAATATTCACTCAAACAAGATATATATTTTTGGATTTTAAATATTGCATTGTCCAATCTTCATTAAAATACGTTCATTATAGGAAAACAGAGGCCTCCATGACCAAATTCTATGCAACGCCTGAAAATATGGATATGAGAATCATTTCAATTTTTAGCATTCTTTGTGTTTACTAACACATGGAATTGTAAAAATGTGAGTTTCTCCTTAAAATCCGTAATTAGATACCAAAAAGCAAGAATTAGATCAACAATGGAGGTGAAGGGGACTTGAACGATTTAGGGATTAGATTTTCTGTTTTTGAGTGATGAAATTCCTGATCAGTTGGGAAAAGTAGTTCAAAGCAGAAGTAAGATCATTGAGGGTGATTAGGATTTAGAAGAAAGGAAAACACCACTACTTAGAGAGAGTTCCAGCTGTGGAAGAAGGTGTGGTTTTGTTAATCCATTCTTGTACTGATCAACTTCCGACCTGTCAATTATATTTTAATTTGGACATTTTTTGGCGAGTCAGGCCATTGCCGCGCCGACTTTAACCAGACCGGATTTGTGCCAGATTCATGCCGGAGTAGCTGATTGTGCATCTCTAGTGAGAAGCTAATGCTTGAGGGAAGTATAACATTAATAAATATAGGTGAATTTACAAATATCACATTGAAAGTCTAGTACTTGACTTATCCCATGCAATAGTTCCACGTAATTCTTTGGAAAATATAGAATAGCTTTATTAATTAGTGAAGTCTGTAACAAATTACAAGATTATTCCAGTGCAGCGACTACCACCATTTATAATATGTTGTGTTCTAATACGGAAACTAATACTATTCATAGGATTTTAAAGATTCAACTTGCGCCTTTCCACAAGGCCCCTTCATCCTAATATAAAGCCGATACTCATCAAATGTCATAGGCGAGTAAAGGGCAGGGCGATCATTTGTGACAAGAGCTTTGGCAGGTTCAATCATCAAATCACTTTTTGGGTTGTAAAACAAGGCCAGTGAAACTCTGTCTTCAACTGAATTCACAATCACTCTATGTTCTACACTTTTGTAAATTGCATTGCTCAGCACCTGAGTTTGATCTCCGATGTTTACGATGAAGGCATTAGGAACAGGCTTCACAGTCACCCAATTTTCACCTTTACGAACTTGAAGTCCAGCAACATTTTCATCAGGTAAGAGAAGGGTCAGGCCACCTGGGTCAGAGTGTTCTGAGAGACCAAGGGTTAGATCTGGTTGAGGGCATTTTGGGTAGAAATTGACCCGTAAACATGCCCCAATATTCTCTTCTCCTCCGAAAGCATCGAGAAGTTGGTCTTCCCCAAGGCCAAGGTTTAGAGACAACACCTTCATCAGAATCCCACACAGTTTAATTGTTTCTTCGCTGTATTCTTCAATCAATTTCCTACAACAGAAGCTAAACATTATAGCATGGAGTGGATTTACAAATATCACATTGAAAGTTAAATTAGTAATTTGACTTGTCACATGCAATTTTCCTAGTAATTCTCTAAAAAGTACAAAATACTTCTATTAATTGGCGAATTCTATGGCAAATTACATTACTAATTATTTTAGTACAACAACAATCACATACTTATTACACACACACACACACACATATATATATTTGCAAATATTTAGATTGTTTAAGTTTTTTAGCATACGTTTATGAATTTATAAAGAATGCAAAGGTTAGTAGCGTATACGCATGTGTCATCATTAGTTAGAATCAATCGATACGTATTTTCCTTATTTCATGTGTACCAAATAAAGATTCTTATAAATCAAAAAATGCAATTTGCGTGTTGTAGTTCGAACCATGTGCTTAGGTATGACCTTCATGGAAAAGGCGAAAATGCCACAAGGTAATACCATAGATATGTTTTTGTGAAAAATTTGATTCACGACTTTAGTCAGTTCATTTTAGTAAGGATTTTTTATTTTTATAAGTTAGAAAGGAAATTTTAGTGGATGCATGACTAACATATTTTTCTATAAAAAAGACTCATATCATTAGGTGAGAAATATCGGTATACCTAAAATTTGGAAATATGAAGTTATGTATCTAATAAAACCAAATTTTTCTCTTTACATTATTTTTCATATTCAACATCAAATATTTGGTAAGATATTGATATCAAATATATAGATATGTTCACATAAGAGATTTACCACACTTTGAGAAAAAAGTATTATCAATTTCTATTTATATATATAGTAACATGTTACGTTTGGTTAATGGTTACACAAAAAGAGTTGTGCCATACACAATTTATAAACCTAATCAAAAGAAAGCATAACTTACATACTGCTAATTCAAATATGCTTAATAATACGAAAATAAATAATAAGCCGTCACGACTAATGAGACTTTTACACACAAAAAGAATACTCTAACAAAACAAAGCGCATACAAGGCTTCTTTCACAATATCTGATAACATAATTTACGTGTCTAAAAAGCCACCTACCAAGCAAAACAGACCGATTTTATTTAGGCATTATATAATTAGAAAAAGAAAAGTCATAACAAGCACGTTTTCAATGATGAAATACTTTCATGTCAGAAAATGAAAGATGAAAAGTACCTGCATGAAGTTGGGAGAGCTGGCCATCTGTTGTGGTTTCTGATCTGAGGAGGCATGTAATGAAGAAAGTAATAATCACTCCAATCCAGAATAGCCCCCTTCTCAACTCCCAGCCGACTTCCGTACCCTTCGTACGTACTCGGCTTGTTGGAGTACTCCTGCTTCACCTCCAGAGGCAGGCTGAAGAACTCGCGCCATGTGTCCCTCGCCCGCTTCATCAGCTCGTGGCTCACCCCGTGGTTTACCACCTGAAAAAAACCCCACTCCCTGCAGGCGCTCGAGATTGAACGCATCGTTGCCTCGCGGAGGCACCGGTTGTCGCTCAAAAGGTTTTGGAGGTCAATGATCGGGATGTTGACGTCAGCATCACGGTGGTTGTTGGTGTTTGGCGGTGATGGTCGTTTGGATGGTGGTTTGATGTAGAGATCGGGGATAGCGGTTATGCCGCTTTCTGCTAAGGACTGGACTCTCACGATAGGCTCAGGCCAAGACTGCAAGCAACTCATTGTGGTTATGCGTCTAGTCAGATAAGTTTAAATCTGCAATGCAAGAGTGAGACTGTAAGAGGAGGAGACGGTAGGTTTATATAAAGTAGTTGAAGGAGGGTGAGGGTGGGGGAACTAGCCATGGTTTCGGCGCCGTGAGCAACTTGATTTTCTCATCACCATAATTTTAAAAGAAAATAATACTTATGAATAATTTGATATGCATATCAATTAAAAATAAAATTTCAAACAAAAATACAATTAAGTGGAGAAGAAAAGGAGAAGAAAAGGAGAGAAATCAAATTAAAGCTGCTTGGAGGGTCCATTTCTTATGTGCTTGAACCTGAAACCATACTTTCACTTTTGAGAATTGGCAGCTAGCAAGACAGCATGTCCTAGCTTGGGCTGGCTGACATGGCCTGCCTACACTGCATGACTACTTGTGGCTGAGCTTGTGTCGCTCCATCTGCCTTTTATCTTTGTGTACCACTATGATTGAAATATATCACAATACATTTATTGATTTGTGCTGAGATGTCTTTTTCCAATAAAAAAAAGGGGAGAAAACTTGATATAAAATAATATTAGAAATATTCTATTTTATTAAAATAGGTCCCATTTTTTTAGTTTATTATTTTATTATCAATAATTATTTTTTTTAATGATATAATTTACTATAGGATTTAAATCTCTTCCTAATTATTATTTTTAATTATTTCTTGTTATTTATTTTTCTTCTTCTTCCTCCTCTTCTAAACACCATTCATATAGGTAATTTCTTCTTCTTCTTCCTTTTTGATAATCAACTTGTACACATATTAATGTGTCTTACTTGTAAGTATATATATTATATTTTTGTACCTTTTAGTTAGGTTTTATATCTCGTTTATAGGTATATTATTCATTTATTTATTTGTTTCTTGAATTAGGTATGTTCTGCAAGTGGGTTTATATATGTTAGTATATTAATTTTTTTTTTTTTGTCAAACGATAAATTTTGTTACTATATGATTAGTCACCAACGGAATTAGAATCCACGCCGTCATGTAACGGCTCAACTCCTTTCCACCATTTTAATAAAGGGCCACTTGCTTTTTTTTTTTGTTAAAATATAATAAGTAGATTAATTTTTTTTAATAAGTAGATTAAAAATAAAGTAATTTTCAAATATTCAAAATTCAAAAATACAAACAAAAAGATGCATGAAATTAGAGGATTTTAATTATCTCTAATATTAAAAAATGTAAAAAAAATATAAAAGTGAAGAAAAGGTAATACTAGACTTAATCTAATAGCATGTTGATTTTTTTGACCCATATCTAAATGCCTCTAAAAAAATTATAACTACACTATATCTTGAATCTGAACTATGATTAAGATTAGGTCTTACTGAAATCGGATTTCCTTTTCGTGTCATATGCGCTTAGACTTTACTTTACCCCTTTTTATTCGTGGTCCAATATTTGTTCTCAGTCTTTACACAGTTATGTTTAATCATCTATGTTGTTCTTGTTGATTTCTTCAATTTAATGGCTAGATATAAATGAATGTAAAAAAAAAAAAAAGAAGAGACGTGTAATTATCATTTCCCTCTGCAAATTCTACATTTCTTTCTTTCCTCTGTGTTCAACTAGTTAGTTGAATAGTTTAATTGATATGTGCATGCACATTATCCATTAAGTTGTATATGCAATTTACCACTTGAATAACGCAATATGAATGAACATGGGTTGAGTTGTAAACTAAACGATTAACCTATGTAAAAATTTCGTTTATTATTGTGCTTTGTAGTTGATGAGACTATTTTTTATGAAAGTTGATACCTCTGTAAAATCTTTTGTTTATTATTGTGCTTTATTAAGTTGTTTAGGTCCACTCTAAAATCTAAATCATCGAACCAAATCGCAAGGTTCCAACTGATGTATTAGTAATATTTTATGTTTAGGTTAATTCAAAACCTCATTTATCTCTAACTATAAGATAGTCTCATCTTCTCTCTGTCACACCTTTCTTGGCTAAATTTGAAAGTAATTTTTCAGAATTATTGTTCTTTACTTACATTTCCTTCTTCTTTCTTTTACTTCTCAACTACTTGTATTCTACTAGCTAATCTTAGCTAATATCAAATGAATATCCTCCATATACTGATAAATACTAAGTTGTGGATCAATATGGTGCCCTAGATAAAAAAAAGTAGACAAGGCATGTAGTTATCCAAATTCCTTTTCCTTTTTCCTTCCTCTCACGTTGCTAAGATATATATGTATATAATTTTTTATATCTCCCATTAACTTTTTGTATAATATATTATCTACGTAATTCTAAAGTATATATACATAAGCAAAGGCGGACTGACTTAGGGGGAAGGGGAGTCAGCTGACCCTCTGAACTCCCATGAATCTTCATGGATGACTTGGGTACTGCCCTTTTGAAGGTTGGAGTTGCCTTTCATATATGGCCTCCAATTGCTTGATAAAATGCATTAGAGAGGTGCTGCCTCTTTATAGTCTAGTCTTAATATAATTTATCTTCGGTGTATTTGTTGGTTGTGATTACAATTGTAGGAAAAAAAAAGAACCAAGTAAAAGACTATCCAAAAATGCAAAGTAAATAAAATGGTAATTTTAGAGAATGAACAGAGCATCATCATTGTTGGACAAACATATTAATGGGATGCAATGATATCAATCAATTTGTTAGTGTGTTCAAGATAAGCGTGTTCTTTTGTTACGCATTCATATGGGAGCAGCTTTGGAACATGGTAGTTACCCATGCGACTGAGGCATTAACAGGTGTGCAATATGCCTTTGCAAATGACTTCAGGCTTATTAAGACTCGATGAAATGACGATATGCATGCTATATTTGTTTAAAAAATTTTGCACGCTGCGCGCGTTATTCTTGTGAAACCCTAATAATATTTCTTGAATCCGCCACTGTACATGAACTGTAATGCATCCTTCCTGGATTATTTTTGATAGATTACACGGACTGTCTTGCACGTGTATAGAAAGTTATACAACTCATGTGCATTTATATTTCGTTACAAATGAGATGAGAAATGTCATCGAAACTTCACTGCTCTCCAAAATTAAAATACATAGAAATATTAATATTAATATTGGGTTTTCCCTCAAACGAAAAAAGAGATATCTTCTTCCTCTTTATTCTCTATTCTTTTTAATATCTAAAGCGTAAAATCTAAATATTTGGTTTTAGGTTGAAAGAAAATATTAAAAGTTTAAGATTTGCACTAGAAACCTCTCCTAATTGTCACATCCCGGCCCAGGACGGATCACTTCCCGAGCCCGCTCCACCACCGTAGCATGATATTGTCTGTTTTGGGCTTTCCATTCCCTCACGGTTTTGTTTTTGGAAACTCACAAGCAACTTCCCAGTGGGTCACCCATCATGGGATTGCTCTAGCCCCCTTCTCGCTTAACTTCAAAGTTCCAATGGAACCCGAAGCCAGTAAGCTCCCAAAAGGCCTCGTGCTAGGTAAGGATGAGAATATACATATAAGGATCACTCTCCTGGACGATGTGGGATGTCACAATCCACCCCCCTTAGGGCCCGACGTCCTCGTCTGCACACACGCGACCAGGATTAGGCTCTGATGCCAAATTGTCACATCCCAGCCCGGGGCGAATCACTTCCCGAGCCCGCTCCACCACCGTAGCATGATATTGTCTGCTTTGGGCTTACCATTCCCTCACGGTTTTGTTTTTGGAAACTCACGAGCAACTTCCTAGTGGGTCACCCATCATGGGATTACTCTAGCCCCCTTCTCGCTTAACTTCGGAGTTCCGATGGAACCCGAAGCCAGTGAGCTCCCAAAAGGCCTCGTGCTAGGTAGGGATGGGAATATACATATAAGGATCACTCCCTGGACGATGTGAGATGTCACATAATACTCAAACCTAAATTTTATGGTTGGATGTGGGATGTGATGTATTCATAATGAAACAAAAAAAAAAAAAATCTTAGTTGTCCTCAGTTCCTTTTTCTTAGATAGATATGTTAGCCTACTTTGGATCAAATAATTAACTAAAATCCCTCCACATAACACATCACCACTATAAGGAAGAAGTTTATAGTTGCCTTGGTCTTCAACTCGCAACAAACCTTAAATCCTTAAATCCTGGCTTGGTCTTAACTGATAATTTATCCACACAATCTCATCATTTACTCCAATTATATAGGTTAAGAGCTTCCTTGATAACAATTTCATTTTTGGTTTTTGATTTCACATACTCTTGTTGTAATATCTCGCATCGCTCAGGGGAGTGGATTCTGTAAGCCTTATATGTATCTTCCCATCCCTACCTAGCACGAGGCCTTTTGGGAGCTCATTGATTTCGGGTTCCGTAGGAACTCCGAAGTTAAGCGAACAAAACCGTGAGAGCGTGGTCGGGACCCAAAACGGACAATATCGTGCTACGATGGAGTCGAGCCCGGGATGTGGTGGGGGCCCGGACAGGGATGTGACACTTTTTTTTTTTTTTTCCTTTTTGT
Source organism: Pyrus x bretschneideri (assembly GCF_019419815.1). Taxonomy (NCBI): domain Eukaryota; kingdom Viridiplantae; phylum Streptophyta; class Magnoliopsida; order Rosales; family Rosaceae; genus Pyrus; species Pyrus x bretschneideri. Next base: position 3,375,554 of record NW_025999402.1, read on the forward strand.
GAAGATTTAAAGGTAAAAGAGTTCGGCATCACCCTTCTTTCCATATACACTTTCATCATATCTTAAGCCACAAAACATGTACACAAAAAACGAAATACCGAAGCAATTATTAAACATGTCCGAATTAAGCTTTTCACCTCCATATATCAAGATATAGATGTCATGCTTATGGTTTTTGAATAATTAACCTAAATATGTAATTGTAATATTAGTGGTTGTGCGCTTGGCACACAATTAAGCTTTCGTGATATATGCAATTTCGGCTGAAACACAACCATCGTTAGGCTTATGACGGCATCAACCTCAATGACTCGATCACTTTAATTTGTTAAGGAAGCTGCAAGCATCACTGCCTGCAGTGTTACCTTAATTATAACTAATATTTGCCTACACACTTTGTGTGTATGAACACATTTTTTTAGAAAATGAGAAGGAGAGAGGGAGGGAGAGAGAGAGAGAACATGGGGGGAGTGGGAGGTTTTTGTTTTTGGTTTTTTTTTTTTTTTTTTTTTTGTTTAATAATGTTAGAGGTATTTTAACATCAGCTGTAGATGAGATTTCAATAAAAAATAGTAAAATTTGAACCTGTGAAATTACATTATTGCTCATAATTTTTTTTATGTGATAGAAGACTAAGTTATCTTTTTATCATTTTTTAATTGACAAAGAAGATTTCATTAATTAGTAGAGAGATTACAAATATAATACAAAGTCCGTTATTAGATAGTCTTTGGCCGACATTTCGGTGGAGGGCTTAAGGTTTTTCATCACGTGGGAAACATTGGCTAGAAAACATTAAGAAAATGTGACATAGTCGAGATGATATCAGCCAGGCCATACCTTGGCCTTCCAAATCTGATGTCCCCCCGAAGGCCCAATATTTCCACAGAGTCCCTTTCAATTTTATTTGTTTATAAGTTTATGTATAGTTATGTGATAGAGATGGCATATAAGAAATTAAACTATTTCTATTTAAATACTTTTATAATTCATAAAGAATTCTCGTAATATGTTTATTTTATTTTTATAGGTAGGCATTATTTCACTCAACGATATTAAAAAGAGTTAACAGTTCAAAACTGCTGGGGCTCTTGTTCTCCTGCCTTAAAAAATTAGAGGTGTAATAGAAAGTTTCAAGCTAATTACCTAGTTTTTAACTTTTTGTATTGTTTTTTCAAAGGACACGTGAAATTTAATGTGGAATTATATATTAATAAAGATGTTGATGTTCTAGCAAATCATGGCATCTCTTGATCATGTTTGGTAGGCTCCTACTTTCATCCCTTTATATTAATATCGAAATGATATGGTTTTCCAAGCTACCGCCTTCCGTGGATTTTCTTTGTTTTTTACTGGTGTGGATTTATTGAGGCACTTAGTGTACTTGTTTATTTTTCATGGTTTCATTCATTGCATGATAGGGTTCTTGTCACGAAATGTTGTATTTTTTTAATTTTCTATTAATAAATGTACCTCATAGTTATTTTTCAAGACAACAATGTTGGAGTGGGATTAACCTTGTGGTTTTGACGAAAAATTAAAATGTGGAGTTATAAATTGTTTTAATTGCATTAATTTTTGTCATGTTGTAAAGGGTTTCAAATGTTTAATATATGTAATGAGCAGGGCGATTATTCTAGCATAGATTGCACAACGATGTTGTTGTTAGACATGTCTAAGTGGATTTCTCTTCACATTGCACTAATTATTAGCATATATGAGCATTATTGATGTGTTACTAATTAAATTTGTACTTTAATTCAAGTTGAAATTTGATAATAATTCTAGTGAAATTTTATATGATGTACAATCTACCATATTATTTGATCCACAAGTTTAATATATGTAACACCACCCTATATTTATATTATACATGCTCCACCATTTTTGGAAAATGGTTGTTTCTACTTTCAAGCCACGAGCAATATTATAGTCTTGAGATAGACAAAAAAGTAGAGTAGGTTTGAGTTTTAAATAAGAAAAAAAATAGATGGATTAGAGGAAAAGTTAAAAAAAAAAAAACTTAGCCGCCTGAGAGAAAAAAAACCTAGCCGTCTGGAGAGAAAAAAAACCTGGTCGTTTTGGGGTTGCCGTTAATTTCTCTCCCTCTCTCTCAATTTTTCCTACTTTTGATTTTGGGGTAGAAATAGTTGGGATGGTCGCCACTTTTTGGCTGACACACACAATTAATATAAGAACTTGGTTACAGTTGTCATCTTCGAAATGGATAAGGAGCCACAAGGGGCGAAATATGTCAAATCATCATTTCAGGTTTAGCGAGTACGATACTAAGACTTCAGCCCGTATGGTGCTACGGATATCTTCGGGATGTCAATAGGTTGTGAAGCAGCGAAACTGTTTGATTTGATGGATCTACTATCCCTTTATGTTTTAGGCTCATGGGGCGGTGATTAGGTGATGTAGTAGGCATGTTTGCATCAACTTGTCCTAATATGATTTGAGAGTTATTGTTGTTACACGATCTCGACGTAATACGGTATTTATCAATTCAACTGATCTCTTTAATATTGTGCTTCCCAGCTAAGGAGCTAGGTTTTCAGCGAAGTGTTTGAAATCTACTCTTTGTTTTGCAATTGATCATGTTTTATTGTAAATTTCAAATCAAGTTTGCAAGGACTTTTTTTGGGTTGAATTCTTCATGAATATGTATTTGTAATGTCTTTATTCTATGAATAGAATATCGTGCTTATTCTTCTTCTTAAAAAAGATGTAGATTAAAAAATCTCTATCTTTGTTGACAGTATGAATCCTACACGTATTTTTTTTATCCATGTACTAAGATTGCCTTTGGGCTTACATGTGAATAGCTGTTGGATTCACTCGTGAATAGCTTGCCTAATAGTTTAAATAATATTGGGTGTCTCTCTTTTATTGTGAAGTGAGATTTTGAGATGGATGCTCACATTCTAATAGGGTATCAAAGTATGTTATTTACATGTGAATCTAACGATTCACGTACTTCCACATTATCTAATATAATGTTGTCCATATATTAAGCTTATAACGATATAAATACTTCCCTCCTATTTTCATTAATTTTAAGATAGAAACTCAAATTGAGTGAAATAGTTTTTCGGGAAAAAATAAAAAAACCATATGCGGCCACTTCGTTTGGAGGTGGATTTCGTAACAACAATGTTGGTACACCATGCATGTCGACTGGGAGAGAAAAGAGGTCACTACAGGTTGGTTTCCTTTGAAACTTAAAGCAGGCCACCACATCTACACATTTTTTGTGATGATATTGATTAGCTTGTTCTCTTTATTGCAAAAAAGGTATGAAGCAGATGGTTTGATAAGGGCTAAATGACACCTACCAAAACTTCCAATCACATCGTACGATGCACTGTCTCACGTGAAGTCCATGGCCCATCCATGCTCGTGGTTCATGCCACTGGTCCCGGTGTGAGGGCTCACCCTAACCCACCGTGCCTTTCTGAGCAATGAAATTATATAGTGGATTGGTCATAATGTCACTCATCAACGTCATAATGTCACTCATCACTAATGATGTAAAAGTAACAAATTAATGCATGTGTCAAATTTTTAGCTTTTCCATCTATTAGCGTTTCTCTTCTAAATATCTTATATTTTGATCAATACTAAGTTCAAATCTCTCTTTTATATTTCACTTGTGACTCGAAACCGTTTACGAATAATTGGAGTTTTCTATTAAGGAAATGAAATTTTTACTGCCAGTTGATGCCATTGTAGACTTGTAGCAATTGAGAACACAAGAACATGGCTACATACCCAGTACATGCAGCATGTTTGACATAAAAGTATTAACCACCACACTAAGATTTCACCAATGTTTTGCCTCACCCAACATGGGAATCAAACTCAATGATTGAAGCCTCTTGTGCCCAACTTGATCTTAGAATGTGAATCGAATCCAACCAAGGGTGGAAAACTAGAGCTTAAAGTATACTAGAATGTCGACCTTATTAGTTGTTTCACAATCCAACGCCAATATTTCTTAAAAAGTTAAAGTTGTATATATCACCCTCTAAGCATTGCTTTATTGCTTATATGTGCATAATAAGCTAATCATGGAAACCCATTAAAGAGCTATTGATAAGCAGAAAGTTATGTCTGGTTCATATGGTGACAACAATTAGGGGGAATGCCCAACAAGCACTTTACAGAAAAGCCAAGGGGGTGCATGTGCACTAAAATGTTTCAGGTAACATCAACGGTGATGCTTCACTTTGGACTACAAGATCGATTTTCCAATTTCCACCGTTTGGAGAAAGACATTTTCACTTTGTCCGAATTTACAAGTGCTTTTGAGTTTGACCATTCAATGATGCAAACCAAACATGGGAAATGAGAAACTTATTCGTTTTGCTTGGTTTTTGCCGGTGCAATTTATTTGACCATTTAAAGTAGCAACTTTTCATCTTTCTGAACGTGCAGGAACAGAATGATTAAAGCATGATACCTTGAAGATGCCATTATCTTATCGTCATGTTTTGGATTTCAAATTTTATTTGTTTTTTTGTAAGGTACGAGATGGACGCAAACCTATTTCTTGTCTGCGGAGTTTAGGGCGGTATCAGTGAGGTATCTTCTCAGGGACAACATATATTCTTGTCACTTACAAGATGATGGAGTTTGATTGAGTTGTCTACTGCAAAAAGCTAGTGTGAACTCATAACAGAACAACAATCAATTATGAAAACATGATTTAAGAGGGGTTTTAAAACGTTGTAAGATATTTGGCCTTGGTCATGCTGGAAAACAATAGGGGATTGATTTAAGCACCCCTTCTAATTCCATTGATTCTCCAACCGTTTATTCAATCCAATGGTTAGAAACGATAAAGAAAGTGCAAAAGATGAAAAACGAATGTGAAAATCAATTCTCAAACATTAAATTACTGATCACTTCAGCCTAATTATTCTTATAATAATTGATGATAGTAGCCATAGCCACATATTCTTACAAATTAATGAGTTGCAAGTTGGCCTAGTAACCTTCTCATTTCTCTTTTTTATAAAGCAATTCTCTTGTATTTCTAGGGTTAACCTAATGGGTGAGTCTGAGTAGGGTGAGAGCAGAGCTACAGATCCAGAGTTCAAAACCCTTTTTTTTTTCTTTTTTTTTTTTTTTTTTTTTCAAATTGTCTTTATTTCTTGACCCAAAAAAAAGTCTAGTATTCAGTTAAATAGAAAAGCCCTAAGCTCTGATTCTCTTTAGGGTTAGCCAAAATGCTGATGAAGGATAGTGTAATGAGTTAGGATTATAACAAATTCAAAGTTCGGTTCCTTCCAATACCAAGCAGCTGACCATCATCATCCGTGTGACCTACCTTAGGGCTGCATCTAAAAATTGGAGCCTAGACGGTTAAACTGATATGTTTTCCAGGGGTTCAATTTATAAGCATGGGAGAGAGACAACAGGTTAGATAAAATATAAAAATATAAAAATATTATCCAAATTCACACAATGAATCTCTAGAAATTGAAAATCAATTGTGCATGAAATGATTTCACGTTGATTAAAATGCTTGAAAAGTCCATGTCAAACCTAGAGATTGGCTGCCATGTAAATGGTAAATGGTGAACGCCTGGCACAGAGCCGTCCTAATACAAATTATGGCCTGTGACGAAAATGAAATGATGGCTTCCAATACTTTAAATATGATTTTTTTTTCTTTTCAAAACAACATTAATTTGAGATGCGTTATATTAAATTTATGAGAATACGAGATTCTTTTTCTTTCTTTTGAATCAATAATAATGAAAAATTATATAAAGAAAATATAAGGCATAATCAAAGACGCATACTTCGTTCGTCTTACTTATGAATTGCCTCCTCCTGACATAAAAATAAACATAAACATAAACACGAACTTAAACAATAACGGGTGATATTGAAGAAAGTTGAAGTTCCACCATAAAACCAATTGGTAATATGCCAATAACTTTCATCTCATCAACGTATATTTCATTCTTAACACGTCTCCTTACCATAGAGGGAGGCAGCTAAGGCCCACTGGGGGTAGTGCCTTCACTAAAGTTTTGTGAGGGGAAAAGTTGTGATGAATTTAGAAAGTGCGAAGAACATATAGGTCATACTAATGCTGCTCCTTTTAATGGAATATAAAGAAAAAGACTTGCAACTTGAATTTTTCTATAATTTTAGTACTTTAAATAATTTCAGTTTATATTCCCATCACTGTAACTCCTACAATTTATGGCATAATGAAGCTTGTGAAAAAAGAAAGCTCCGTCTATGCTCTTCACGTGAATTTTCAAGTCTAACACGTGAACAACATAAATTGGATGACGTGAAGCGCGTGTGATCATTTGACTTCACACGTGAGACAACTAGGCTCTAATACCATGGAAATGTTTCATTATAAAACTAATTGGCAATATGAGAAATAGTCTAACTATTTATAAACACATACAAAGTCTCTCTTCTTATCAATGTGAAATTCATTTTTAAAAGATACGTAAAGATTTCACCGTGTGGGAATCCATCCAAGTTGCCTTGTGTTTTATTTTATTTATTTACTTGTTTTGTGAGAATGATATAACAAGGCTTGATACATGATATGTAGCAGCTGCAGCAGCAACAGCAGCCAATAGCAGCCAGCCATAATGTGGGCATTATCTGATTCTGTAGATTATAATGGTGCGAAATAAACTTTATATTATTAAAGTGCATAGTTTGGCAGATTGGGAGAAAAGTGAATGTGTTTTAGATGGAGATGATGTGCCTATTTGGCATAACAGAGACTAAGAGTGACTGTAGACCTGGCTGCGCCTAATAAGACACTGAAATTCATGGAGTTTTTGGAACAGATTTGTCAGATGTCTTTTTGGGTTTCTTCGACATATACAACTTTTCTTCGGTGCCATTAGGTATTTGTACTGAACATTTTGTGGCCTTTAGATCCCATCCAAGGGTCCAGAATCATCACTGGGTGACCGGTTGTTCCTGATTTAATCGCAAAATTGGGTGTCAAAAGGCATAGTTGGAAGATTTGCACAGCAAGTCACAAATTTCGAATAAGACATTGCAAAAGAGTCGACTTTTGAAGCAGAACGTGAAACTCTTGAGTTTTCCGACGAGTTTCTGGTCGAATTTTGTTGAAATCGGTCGTCTCCACCAATCGGCCAGATCGCTTCATTTCGCTCTTAGATTTGTAATTCGTCTATTGCATGTCGCTTTCTATTTCGTTTTGAAAGAAATCGAGAATAAAAAACTAAACCGTGTGCCACCATCATCAGTTAGATTGTCTCACCCTCAGGAACTCTAAGCCAATTTTCGATGAGGTCCATGGATGTGCAATGACGATGTTAGGACATTGGATTATTAGGCAGCTGCTCTATCTTTTATGGTATTTTATTTTATCCTTGTAAGTGTTGGTTTCATCCAACGGTAGGGAATATGGTGATGTGTTCCAATCGTGAGCACTTCCCCTCTAGGGTTGTATATAAGCTTCATTTCACCATTTGGGAAAGGTATGAATGAAAATAAATGTTTTAGTTTATTCCTTTTCCTCTTTTCTCCATACCCTCCACACTGTTTCAAACTTTGCTCCTATCATCTGGTATCAACGACAGGTTGTTGCCATCTATGGGCAAAAGCAAAGCCTTCGTGGTAGTGGCTGACATCACGGAGGTTGACCTGGAACTAGAGTACCAATAACACCAAAACCTAGAGCAGCTTAATAGGTTTCATGATTCGGTGTCTCTGTTAGCCATTTGCCAGGAATCCTTCCAGTCGAACTTGACGGATATTCAAGCTTCATTGGCTAATATCAGTCTCGTCCAGAACCATTTGATGGAAGAGCTCCGTGTCTCCAAGCAACAGCCGCCAACAACAACCCCTATTTCCCAGACTCTGATCGGCTCTTTCCACATTCCCTGGGCACAACATCCACTCTACTACCCCAAACCTCCCAACCCCCTTCCGTTGGTCCACCTCCGACATAGGGTACCCACTGCTCTCACTCCCCTTCTCTCCCATATTCCCTTCCCCAAGTCATAGGTTACCCACATGCGTCCCCTCTCATCTCGACCTCTACCACCACACTCCGTCCCTACCTCCCATCCTCTTTGTTTCACCTTCCCTAACCGCCGTCCTTTCTTCCGGGGGCACCACTAACCTTCATCGGCCCGAAATACATGAAAATCAAGCTCACTTGATTTTTCGGGGACGATATGTATAGTTGGCTGGCTCTAGCGGAGGAATATATGGATTATCACGGTGATGCCACCAACCGGGTCATAATTGTAGCATTTCATTTCACTGTCGATGCTGCCCTTTGGTTCAAATAGTACAAGCCGCACATTGGGTCTGGGTTTTGGGCCACCTTTACTGAAGCTTTTGCTCCAACGATTTGGGATGGGTGACCAACTAGACTTCAACATGTTCTTTTTCCCATGTCTCTAAAAAGGGCTCACTAAAGGCCCACATCAATGATTTCATTGGTTTGTCCTATTGGGCCCAATGTTGGTCTGACTCCCAACTCTTAGGGGTTTTCCTTGGTGGACTTAAGTTGGAACTTTAGGATCACATTTTAGCCCAGGCTCCTCGCTCTTTAGCCCGTGCCATCGAACTCTCCCGTATTTACGACAACAAGCACCAACGTCACTAAGGCCCATTCTACCCTTTCTTCACCCGACCCACTTTTACAGTACCAGCCTCATCATCATCTTCTCCACCTCCACCTCCCAAACTAGTTCCATCTTTTCCGGTGAGGCCACCATTGCGCCTCTCCCCTGCGGAAGTTAAGGAGCGTCGTGCCTAGGGCCAATGCCTTTATTGTCCCGACAAATACTACCCCGATTATACATGTGTCACCCATCGTCTGCTACTTCTAGACGCCGCCGCCGTTTCTGCCGCTTCTGAAACACATACTAACAACCTTTTACTGGCGCCTGATAAAACTCAACTGGAGGACCCCATTCCCATCACCCTTAGGGGGCGTTTGTTTGCCCTAACTAAGTTGGACTGGACTGGACTGGACTAGCTATTAGTCTAATACTATGTTTGTTCCATGCTGGGACTAACATTAATGAGACTAAAGGGGACTAGCATGGACAAAACCCTTCACTAAGAGGTCTTAGCGAGACCCCCCAATAACCATGGGACTAGCTGAGACTATCCTCTCTTTCTCGTCCTCGTCATGCTCAACGACCACTCCCGACAGATTCCTCATCATCTCCGATCACCTAGATCAATCATTAACTTTCCGACTCCCTTTCAGATCCATTTCACAACCAAATTTCATATAAAATATACCAAATTGAAGCTGGGAGTGACAAGATTACGATTTTACCTGAATAGAGGCCAAAATGTGGTCGAATGTGGCAAGAAAATGGCCTGGAAGTCTCGGCCTGTTTGGGCTTCTTCAAATCCATGACAGATTCGAGCATTCAAAGCTAAGATCTCGGTCTAGGGATGGTGATGAATTTTTTGGCGGTGCTAACTTCATCCAATTTAACGAGGGTTGGCCGGAAAACACATCGGGAAACCTGCAACTCGTCGGGAAAATTGGAGCCGTGAAGTTCCATTCGAACAACACATAGCTAGAGAGGGAGGGAGGATAGATAAATAGACACTGGAATCAATAAGGAGTTTGACCAGGAATGAGAAAGAGACATGAATTGAGAGGTCTAAGAGGAAAAAAAGAGGGAGAGGGTGGGACGATGAGAGAAGAGGAAAAGAGTGGGACGAAAATGGTAGGAAAAGATGAAGAAAAAGATAAGATCATATAAATATTATAATTATATTAATACAAATATTAAATTTGTATCTGCGTAGTTCATACTCACCAAACGTACTACGTTGTCCAGTAGCTAGTCTAAGCCAGTCCTGGTCTGAAGCATCAGTCCAGATAGGCGGTGCAACAAACCCCCTATTCAGTTTTTACTGGACATGCTATACGCCTGGTGGGTCATATTAGGACTCTATCTATTCAAGTTTTTGTGGACTTCGGGGACGACCTTAACTTTCTTAACCCCACTATAGCAACCCACATTGGCCTCCGCATCGATAGTTCTCATATCGAACCCGTCTGCGGTTGCTAATGGTCACATCTATTACACCAATGAGCTTGCATACAATGTCTCAGTTCAATTGTAGGACTATGTTTTTTCCTCAGATATGCGACTTTTGTCCGTTCTAGGGTACGAATTAGTTCTGAGGGGCTGAATGGTTAGAATCCTTGGGTTACATTAGCTGGCACTTCAAAAACAAAATCATGGAATTCCAAGTTAATGGCAATAACTATCGCTTGGTGGGCCTGCGATCAACTGATATCTCTCCCAACCCACCCTCATCCTCATCTGTCTCCTCGTTGGGGGGTCATGGTTTCCTTGGTTGCCTCCTTAATGCACGATCCCTCACCTCTTGAGGGAGTCCCGACCATCCCACCACCTATTAAGCCGCTCCTGCACACCTACTCAAACCTTTTCACGCCTCCAACAGGTCTTCCCCCTTCGCGGCCAACTGATCATCGTATCACCCTGTTACTGGGCATCCACCTAGTGAATGTTCGCCCATATCATTACATTCATGCTTAGAAAGCGGAAATTGAACGATAGGTGGAGGACATACTCGCCGTCAGTGTTATTCGCCCCAACTCGAGCCCTTTTTCTTTCTCTGCTTTGTTGGTCCATAAGGAAAATTGCACTTGGTGATTTTGTGTGGACTGCCACGACCTTAATCAGATTACGATCAAGTTTCTTTTTCCCATCCCGATCAACGATAAACTATTAGATGAACTTCCCGGTGCTACAGTTTTCTCCAAATTGGACCTTAGATCGGGTTTTCACCAATTCAAGATGTATGAGCCTGACATCCCCAAAACCGCATTTCACACATATGATGGATAATTCGAATTTTTAGTGATGTCGTTTGGGCTCTGCAATGCCCCTTCCACTTTTCAAGCCTTAATGAATTCTATCTTCAAACCATTTTTATGGTAGTTTGTCCTGGTTTTCTTCGACGATATTCTCGTCTTTAGCCTGAACTTGCAGACTCACCTCACACATTTGGTCTTAATGTTTGAGGTCCTGCGTACTCACAACTTTAAAGTCAAGCATTCAAAATGCTCTTTTGGACAAACCACAGTGGCATACCTTGGGCACATCATCTTGGCCGAGGGCGTGGCGGTCGATTCTCAGAAAGGCCATTGCATTTTGGAGTAGCCTCACCCTCACACGCTTAAAGGATTAAGGGGATTTTTAGGCCTTGCAGGTTATTACCGCAAATTTGTATGTAATTTTGATTTACTCGCTCGCTCACTGATTGAACTATTAAAGAAAGATAACTTTAAAACCAAGACCCCATTGATTTCTTGAGCAAGTCCTTGGCAAATAAACATAAAGCCTTATCAATCTACGATAAAGAGATGATGGCAATTGTGTTTGGGGTACAAAAGTGGCGCCCTTACTTGCTCGGGCACTCATACAAAATTCTAACCGACCACCAAACCTTGAAGTACTTTCTCAACCAACGGATCACTGCTCACACCTAACATAAATGGCTTCTTAAATTGTTGAGCTACAACTACACACTTCAATAACGCTCAGGGTCTTCGAACACAGCTGTAGATGCATTATCTCGGCAACATGAGTGCTTGGCCCTTATGGGTCTTTCCCAACCCATCTTCGATAGTATTTCAGAGATTTAAGCCGAATATTCCCAAGATTCGGAGGCCTCTCTGTTGGAAATGTGCCCTAAAACCAATCATATGATGATACTTTATGGACATTTCACATGTTAAACTAATCTAGTTTAATATTAAGGGCAAACATTATTGTTTGAGCCGTCTCATATAAATGTTATATGCTTAAACGATAAGTCCAAGGAATATGTGATTGGAAGAATGCGATCTAAAGAAGTTAGATTCATGAGACCATTCTTTCGTTGACACATCCTAAACGTTCCTGATCATAGGATTGTCAATTGGGCATTGACAGTCCGTTAAGATCAGTACGTGCTATGTCTTCTCTCAGGGAGAGTGACTAGTCTCGAGTCATTGATGTGTGTGACATCAAGACAAGTACGTAGGTGCTCAATAGAGAATGAGTTCACTGAACACGATCAACGAAGAGTTCTCATATTCATGTCACATGAGAACTCATGGTTGGGATAATGCAAATTAGTCTTTTGACCTGAGGCATCACAGTTGTCTTGTGGTTAGGTCCTTAATCTTTGATTATGTCAAAGTCACTCCATCAGGAGGGTGTCCATGGCATCGTTGGGGTTAAGCCACTTAGCCATGGAGGCAAGTGAATGCGCAACAAGGGATCTCTAACCTTCAAACTGTTTGAGGGAGAATACTCTATGATATGATTAAGAATCTTTGGCCAAAGTATGAATGAGATTTAGGAATGTGTTCCAAATCACATTCAAGGTAATCATATAAGCACAAGACTCACATTGGATAGTAGACATGAATAAACTATCAAACCAAACAATGTGGTCAAGAGTATTGTATTAGAGAAAGACCGTATTGCATTTGTAATCCTTAAACTGAATAGGTTCTCCACCTCTTCTGATTAGCTTGGGTAACCATGACATGCTGCTAGGCGTCAACCATGGTTTGTGGAAGCCCTAAAACTGTATTATCACTAACGGGAGAATTGAAAGTAAGTTTCAATTCACAATCGATTAGAAAGAGTTTTAATCGCCCACTGCCTCGCTAAAAGGAACCTAATGGATCGTTCACCGAGTAAGGTAGAGTTTGAAGAAACAACGGAGATGAGTAAGAATAATTAAATGGTTTAATTATTTATCTAAGGCTAGGATTAATTAATATGTTAATTAATCAAACGAATAAGTTCGTTAAAGACCTCGGGTTAGTTTTGGGCCGTAAGGCCCAATGGGATTTGAATGTCAAGCCCATTAACTCAAGTTGTATGACAACTTGAATAAACAAAGGGCTTGAAAGCCCAATAAACCCTATAGGCTTGCCATGTTAGAAGAATAGGGCTTTTGGTCCATTAGGTCACTTATTTGAAGGGACTATATAAAGGACTTTATAGCCTAAAATTTACATATGGTAATTTTGGGGAAAGGATGAGAACACAAGCTCTCCTTTCTCTCTAAAATTTAGGCCACCTTGGAGGGATCATCTAGCAATCAAACTCCTCCAAGGTCACTCATTTCTTCTTCATTATGCCTTGGTGATGAATCATTAGAGGTTCTTCTCCATTCTCCAAGCCCTACAAAACTCTAGGCTGACGTGCTCCTATTTTTTTCTCTGAGGGGGATCTCCTACATTACCGAGATGGCATTTTTATCATGGCTTCTTCTTTACGGCGCCATCGCATTTTACAGGAATTCCATTCTTCCTCTACTACGGGCCACTCAGGATTCCTTTGCACTTATAAACAAGTTCGCCGAAATTTTAATTGGCGGGGCTTAAAGAAGGGATCTACATGTGATACCTGCCAGCGCACCAACTATGAATCAATTAAGCCACTAGGGTTGCTTCAGCCACTTCATATTCCATCTCAAATTTGGACCGACTATGGATTTTTTTGAAGGCCTTCCTTTTACCTAGGGACGCAATGCGATATTGGTGGTGGTCGATCGACTCTCTAATTATGCACACTTATCACCATCAAACACCCCTACTCGGCAGCAAATGTGGCTGATATTTTTCTCCGTGAGGTGTTCCGCCTCCACGGCACACCCCCGACAATTGTCAGTGACCACAACCATTTCTGGGAATCTTTTTTCAAGCTACAAAACTCTTAGCTTTGCCATAGCTCGACTTACCACCCCCAATCGGATGGCCAAACTGAGGTCTTGAACCGTACCTTTAAGCATTACCTGCGTAGCTTTGTAGGTGATCAACCCACTTTTTGGGTTGAATGGTTGTCGTGGGCAGAATGGTGGTACAATACAACTTTCCATTTAGCCACCCAAATGACTCCGTTTGAAGCCGTCTATGAATACCCCCCACCACGTGTTTCCTCGTACTTGCCTTGGTCTTCACCAATACACATCATGGACATCACACTTCGTGATTGCGATGCCTTGCATTGCTCATTCGTCAAATTTTGCAGCTCATTCAAGATCACATGCGCCACTGTGCTAACAAGAAGTGTCATGAGCGCGAGTTCACCGTTTGCGATTGGGTCTTCCTCCACCTCCAACCTTATCGCCAATCTTCTGTCCACTACACCAACTGCCCCAAGTTGGCACCCAGGTTTTATGGCTCCTACAAAGTCCTCGCTTGTGTTGGGAAGGTTGCCTACACCTTGGACCTACCTCCAGACTCCCGCATCCATCCCATCTTCCATGTTTCTCTCCACAAGCCTAAGCTAGGCTCTAATATGGTTGCTTCCTCCGCACTTCCTTCTACGTCAACAAGGGACTGGTGGCTTGGACACCGAAAACAATTCTGCAGCACGACATGTTTAAGCACGGGAACCATGTTGTCACACGTTGGCTGACCAAATCGTTGGGTTTACCAAAACATGATGCTACTTAGGAGGATGCTGATGCCATTCTCGAACACTTTCTGGATTTCAATGCTTGAGGGTAGCCTCCTTCTTAAAGGGCAGGATTGTTAGGATATTGGATTATTAGGCAGCTGTTAGTCTATCCTTTATGGTATTTTGTTTTATCCTTTTAAGTGTTGGTTTCATCCAACGGTAGGGAATGTGGTGATGTATTCCAATCGTGAGCACTTCCCCCTTTAGGGTTGTATATAAGCTTCATTTCACCATTTGGGTAAGGTATGAATGAAAATCAAATGTTTTACTTTATTCCATTTCCTCTTTTCTCCATACCCTCTGCACTGTTTCAACTTCTGGTCCTATCAGACATCGCATCTACCATGAGCCAATCTTTTTTTTTCTTTCTTTTTTCTTCCCTTTTTTTTTTTTTCTCTTTCTTTCTTTTTCCTTCCTTCTTCACAGAACATCGAACACTTTTGGACAATGAAGTAAAACAACAATATCAACAGTGGGCAAGCGGGTTTGATGGCTTTGCGGCTTTAGGTTTTTAGAGAAACAATGGCTTTGCGAAGAAGAAGAGCTTTTTTTTTTCAAATTGTTTTTTAATGACCTAGCCAAAACGACATCGTTTTGAGCCAGGTCAAATAAAAAGAAGGATATTTTTTTTGTGGAATCAAGAAAATGTTGTCAATGAGGCTAAGAAGTACACTATAACACCTCAACCAAAAAAGTTTATGTTGTAAACTTCTAGTTTAAGTGTGATTGTGTAAATCCTAGATTAGATTTGATTGTAGTTATTCTTTCCTATATAGAGTAATATTCCTTGGGGATGAAGGATTTTTTCTCTCCTTTATTACTATAAATAAAGGCACTACGTAGGGGGGAATAACACACACATTCCTCTACACAATTCCACAAGCACATCTTTCCATAATCTTTCTCTTTGCCGCAGGCCCCCTTCCCTTATCAGTTAAACATAGGCCACAACACGTTATCAGCATGTTGCTACCGCTGCACCTAAGATTCTGATGAGAAGGTTTTCTGCATCAAACTAGTTTATCCATATCATCACACAATCAGGTTCTTTCAAAACAACGGTTTTTATCTCGATATTTTGCAGCCCTGATAACATGAACATTCACTATAATGCAAGACCCAACTTTACGCTTTTTGAATTTTAGATTCTACATAAATTGTGTATGCATTATATTCAAAATTGTTGAATTGTGTGACTTTGATATTGCCATGAATGGCATCAAATATATGTCCATGCATTAAAATATTTGATTAAATATGCATGCAAATTGAATTAAATTTCATAATCTGGAATTACGAAAAATTATTAGGGTTTGTTAAAAACCCTCCTCATCGTATCAAGAACCATCGGTTTCCGAGCCTCATCGTCGTGCAAGCTGCTAGCACCAGGCCAGCAGGTTGAGTTGGCTTGGCGAACCTAGCCCAACCACGAAACTCAAGGCTGTAAGCCTAGAACCAAACTGGTGCTTTTTAGGCATCATCGTCCTCGTCTCAACTCTAGGCCTGAAGCTCAGCTCCTCCCTGTCGATTTTTTTTATGAAACACGACCGGCAGTCGTGTGATTTGGATGAAACTCATTGTTTTCACCAACAATCTTCGAAATTCCAAAGAATTTTGTGAGTTTTTTTTTTTCGGATTCACTCGAATCTCTTCGGTTTTCACCTTTCGACGTTGCGATTCAACCTCCGTCGTCTAATCTTGGTTCTCCAATGAACCAAATGCTTGCACCAACCATGGAACACCGCCTGAAGTAGTGCCGTCGACCATCTCCGACATATCCTGTCACCTAGCGCCTTTGGGGTGGCCTGAAGATCCAACCCGAGCCCTAACAGGCCTCGGATCCTTTTGGTTCATACGCATAACACCTTTGTTATTGGGCCTACTTGTGCCTAGAGCCTTGACCCACATCACCAGCTCTTTGGGCTTTAGTGATAACCTAACCCAAGAACTAGTTGAGCCCTTCTAGGCTCCTGCTGTTTCTCCCATGCACCCGTGTATACATCACAGCTGATCAGTGCCCTTCACAGGCCCTTCTATTTTGTGCTTGCGCATGCCGCCCACCTATTTTGTTATGTTGGGCCTGTCTACATACTAGCTCAATCCTAACCTTGCCCAATATTTAGGCCTTATGCCACATGGCTTCTATTTGATTAGCCCACCCATGGGTTTTGGCCCCTTAATTTGGACCCCAAATTTAATTGCCTAATTATTTTAGGCCCTATGGGTTTTATATTTTTTCACCCACACTTTAAATTTGGCTCGAAGTCCAAATAATTAATTCAATTAGAATTATAGACCTGAAGTTCTATTTGCAGATTTTCTTGTTGCATATTTTAATGTATATTTGTGCTTGTTTGCAGGAACATATAAACCTGAAGTTCAATTATTTCGAAACCTGAAGTTTCTAGAAACATGCATTGTCTGAAAACCTGAAATTTTCCTTAAAAACATCACCCATGAAAACCCGAAGTTTTTCATGCAAATTTAAACCAATACATGTCTATTAGAACCTGAATGTTCTACTCCTACGTGTATGGATTGATTTTTTCTCCATTACACTAACCACCTATTTTGTGATAGGAACATGTCGAAGTTGAACAAACTCGATTTTACCATTTTGGAGGTCTTTGGAAGGAACTACCTCAAGTGGGTCCAAGATGTGAAGCTCCACCTCACTACAAATAATTTGCGTCTCGCCATTGAAGATGAGATGGACAACTCGGTTGGCGAAGCTGAGAAAGCCATTGCCATGATCTTCATCCAAAGACATATTTATGACGCCCTACAAATTGAGTACCTTGCTAAGGATGATCCACAAGCACTAGGGGTCACTTTGGCTGATTGTTTTGATCACAAAAAGGACATCTTCTTGCCTGAAGCAAGACATAACTGGCAACATTTATGCTTCTAAGACTTTAAGTCTGTGAATGAATATAATTCTGAAGTTTGTCGAATCCAATCACTTCTCAAGTTATGTAACGAGAATTTGACTGAATAAGATCTCATAGAGAAAACCTATTCGACCTTATATGCTACTAATATTGTCCTGCAGTTACTTATTGCTGAAAAGTAGAATCAGCTGTTGATGAAAAATCATCAAGTTCGACCTACTAGGGCGATTGTTGTGCCTGAAGCTACACTATAACACAAACCAACGCCCAAAATGCCAAAAGAGGCATGGTAGGGGCAGCCAGAAGCCACCCTGTCAAGGTCAACAAAGTCAAGGCTCATCTAAGGGAGGAAACAAAGCCCAGAAGTGCCCTAACCTCACTCTCAAGGCCCCAAACTTCAAGAATAAGGGCAAAACACTTGAAACCACAAATGCAGACATGTGTTATCGCTATGGTTCAAAGGACCATTGGTCCAGTGTTTGCTGAGCTCCTAGAAGGTTGTAGTTGAATATCATTCTCGTCGCAAGAAGTTTGAATCAAACTTTGTGCAAGTCGACGAACTGAAGAATACCAAGATGAAGGTTTCTAACTTTCAAGAGGTCGTTACCCCTATGGAAGATTAGAATCTTAGACGTAAACTTAATTTCTAGTTGAAATTTAGACATTGGGGCCGAATTCCACCTAGTGGCCAAACCTCCCCCCCCCCCTTGTGTTTTTGGTTAAATTTTGAACAATTTTCCTTTATGTTTGGATTATTTGTTGATGATTTTTTTTTTGGATATTACGTTTTAATTAATTACCATCCCTAAATACTTAAATTATGTTGAATGGATATTTGTTTAAGAACTTTTACGCATGTGACCGATTTAAATTAATTTTTCATTCTAGGTATGACTAGTGGGGAAGTTAGTTGTTTAGAAGATAGTGCAACCATGCACATCGTTTTGCGTGAACGCATCTATTTCACTAACTTCATACCTAAGAATGTACCTCTAACAACCCTCTCAGGCCCATCCAACTTGATCGAATGATACAGTAAGGCACGTATAATGTTGTCTAATGGTACAATTTTGACCAGTGATGAGGGGCACTTTATTTTCCATGTTTTTGAAGAACATTGTTGAGTTTCAAGGACACTAGAGATAATAATTACCATGTTGAAACCATGACGAAAATGGAGTTAAATTTTTAACTTCCTACGAATATGGCCAGAATCGTATTTTAGATAAGATTGAATGTATCCCTAGTGGTTTGTATACTATGACTATACGCCTTATAGAAAGCCACTATGTGGTCGGCCCTACCTCTAGGACCGCACACAAAATCACACTTTGGCATGATTGTTTAGGACACCCTGGATGAACAGCGATGCGATGTATCCTTAAGTCGTCACACGGGCATCCACCAGCCTCGGCCCAGGCCTAGTGTTGCCAAAGCAACCATCTGGGGCCCAAAATAATTGGAGGCACCATAATTATTAGGGTGATATATTTATATATGTTTTCATAAGAGTATATGTAACGTCCCGCCAAATTAATTCGAAATTTATATTTAGTGGTAGGCCTAAAATGTCATTATTACCTTTTGTTAATAACCATTCTAATATTTCTTTCTTTGACGAATTCCCACTAAAATTTAATCTCGTTTATTTTATGATTGTATCTGACTTTTTGTTAGACTGCCTACGTACCCTCAATAGGGATCAAGTCATTCGTAGTTCACCTTTCAATACAACTCCATCTATATCACATTCCGTTCAAGTCGAAAGGCCCAACTACCCCAATCAATCATTAGGACTTGACAAGCAAGAAATTATTAGATACAGGGCTACATAAAAAACCCACATGACAAACAAAATTTCTAATCCATCCATCATAAAAATCATTGTGCTTCACATAACACCGCAATTCACAGTATGCAACATCTCAAAGAAACAGTCAATGAAGCATAATGTTATTCTCTAACCACATTGGTCAACGAGTCTAATCACAATAATAACAATTCAATAGAAATCACATTTAATAAACCAGTATTACTCAATATGGTGCCAGTAATACATAAATCGAGACACATGTCATCACGATGACCACATTAAGCTCCATGAAATCCCAACAACACTCTAAGATAAATGACACGCCATAATGATTTGGCCTACTTGACTAAAAAATCAACTGTAAATCAAGGTCGAGGGTAGGGTCCACAACCCTAGTAATCTAATCCGGAAGATTCGCCTATCAGATTTCTGATCCGTAACTTCCCAAGGGTCCCTTTAATTTTCTAGAACAATATCTTAAAATTTTCAAAATAACCCAACGGTTGGATTTCTGCCAATCGCTAAAATTACGTGGCAGCCGACGTTTAGTTTTACAAGCTTCGGAAACCAATCCAGGAAGATCCGTACGCTAGATTCCTAATTCGTCAGTTCCTAATATCCTCAAATATTATGTTCTATTACATATTTAAGTTTGGTGTCGATCTAACAGTCGGATCGTCAAATCATATAATGTCTAAGATGTAGTCTCTATCAAAACTATAGTAATACGACATGATTTCATCAATCGGGCGTCACATATGGAATCAAGATATCCAAATTAGTCCAGGAATTGAAGGTGGGGCCTCGACCCATGCGGCGGCCAGGCGTCCTGACTCGCTAGAAAATTCAACTATTTCTAAAAATTACCAAATTTTACAGGCAAGTAGATCTCAGTGAAGGGATAAATTTTTATACCTAGGCCGAAGACCAATTTTGTCGAGAAATGCCTGAAATTACCCACGAACCACCGGAACCCTAAAATTAGGTGTGCTTTAATTTGACCTCCGTACGTGTTTTGACACCTCCACCACTATTTAGACTTTGTTCCTTGGGTTAAGGGGAGCCTATTAGTGGTGGTAATTGGCTGAATTAGTTTTAAGATTTGTTACATCCCAGTCTGGCTCTGCCATAGCACGATATTGTTCGCTTTGGGCTTACCATTCCCTCACGGTTTTGTTTCTTGGAACTCACGAGAACTTCCCAGTGGGTCACCCATCCTAGGAATGCTCTTGCCCAAACTCGCTTAACTTCAGAGTTCCAATGGAATCCGAAGCCAATGAGTTCCCAAAAGGCATCGTGCTATAGGGAGAGGAGCATGTACATATAAGGCACATCGCCCCCTCTCCGTTGGTCGATGTGGGATGTCACAATCCACCCCACTTAAGGGGAACCCGGCGTCCTTGTCGACACATCCGTACCGAACGGCAAAGTGGCTCTGATACCATTCTATCACATCCCAGTCCGACTCTGCCGTAGCACGATATCGTCCCCTTTGAGCTTACCATTCCCTCACGGTTTTGTTTCTTGGAACTCACGAGAACTTCCTAGTGGGTTAACCATCCTAGGAATGCTCTCGCCCAAACTTGCTTAACTTCAGAGTTTCGATGGAATCCGAAGCCAATAAGTTCCCAGAAATAAAACCGCGAGGGAATGGTAAACCCAAAGCAGACAATATTGTGCTACAGCGGAGCCGAACTAGGATGTGATAGAATGGTATCATCGGTGCAATTCCTACGAATCCAAGGCCAAATTGTATGAATTTAAGGGTGGAATTGGTAGAGGGAAGATTAAGGAGTATTTTTCAAGTGGTGTCTCGGCATAGTTCGCTGAAATTTGGATGGAGATCCATCGGGTTCCATGGTTTCCAATCAGGTCGGGTGACAAGGGGGATGGGCGGGTGATTCCATGCTTCTTTCTTCTTTCCCTTCCCCTCCCGGCTCTCTCCTCTCATTGGTCCCTTCTTCTTCTCCATTCTCCCGATTCGGCCAAACCCTATTTATTTATTTTTCCTCATGTTCCCTCTGTTTCCTCTTTTCTTTCCCGCCACCACCTTCTTTTTCCCCCTCCTTCCTCCTTTTCCCTTTTTTATTTTTTTTCCTTTCTCTTTAGCCACTCACGTGGCCTCTTTTTACCAAAATAAGGCTCTCACAAATCTGGAGCCTTACAGATTCCTAGCAAAATGACTATTTTACCCCTACCTTCGTTCGTTTATAACTTTCTTTATAACTCCGTTTCACAAACGGTTTACGCCTACACATTCAATAGATCAAGTGTCACATCCAAGATCAGCTCCGTCATAGCACGATATTGTCCGCTTTGGGCCCCGACCACACCCTCACGGTTTTGTTTCTGGGAACTCACATGAGAACTTCCGAGTGGATCACCCATCATGGGAATGCTCTCATCCGAACTCGCTTAACTTCAGAGTTCCGATGGAATCTGAAGCCAATGAGTTCCCAAAATGCCTCGTGCTATATGAAGGTGGACATATACATATAAGGCACATCACCCCTTCTTCGTTGGTCGATGTGAGATGTTACATCTAGCTCTATCCAAATATGCCAAGAAATACAATAAAATATATGAGGATAAAAATACATCCTCGTATAATTATGTTAATCAACTAGAGGCATTTACGACATAAATAATAATAATAAAATCCGGAAGCAAAATTTTACATTTTCCCCATTCGAAATTCATAACAATAAATCGATTTATTTTCGATTTTCTCCACATATTCATAATTATGAATATCAAATTCATATATTTAAATTTTTTAGGGTATTACAGTATAAATTTAAAAAAATTGGTTCAATGATAAAGAAATTTAATTAGAATTGGTGGTTTTGTTGTTTGAAATTAATGAGGAAATCTTGGGTTCAAAACACAATGTGTGCTTATTTACCTTTCAATTTTTTACAAATTTCTTTTCATAAGAGTATAAATATATAAATTTTGGTTAAATGATCAAGAAGTTTAATTAGAATCAATGGTTTTTGTTGTTTAAAATTAATGAGAAGTCGTGAGTTCGAAATGCTAAGTGCATGTTTATTCCTTTCAATTTTTACGAATTTTTGTTTGGTTGTTAATTTATTTTTAATTAGTAGCTAGTGGCTATGTAGATTATTATTTTTAAACATTTGTTCCAATTCAAGTCTAATCTTCAACAAAGAGTAATGCGTTGACCAAATTGCAAATCATATAACGTGTCATCAAAAAGTTTAATTTAGTACCCATTTATTACTAATACATATCAATTAAGGACTCAAAAATATCATTATTTTTTTAATCCCATATTGACAAGGTTAGTAAATAAGAAAAAAAAACACCTCACGATTTATACAAAAACACTTTAAAAGTTTAGATGGAAAACAAAACTCATATCTATCTACTTGTAAACCTGAAGTTTTTTTGTTTCCTTCTCACGATACAAAATAAATTAGTTTTTTTGTGTTTCTAAATTATTAAGTTTGAAGTGATTTTCTAAGTATAATTTTATCGATGTTTTACGTGTGAAAACAAATAATTTTTTTTATATAAAGTGAAGGCACATCTTTTGGCGTCGCCCCGGGCCTCATAAATCTCTAGACTGACCTGGCATCCACTAACCCAAAGTTTAAGCTCGATTCAAGGAATCGCATGTCAAACCTGTTTTATGGGAAAGGTTATTATTAAGTCTTCTTATGACAAGATTTGTTCAAATCCTCATATTTTTCTATAAAGGAGTCAGGGCGACATTTGTGGACTGATTCACCCCATGCGGACCATTTAGATATTTTATGGTTTTGGTTGACACTTCCACACGTTAGTCACACGTGTGCTTTGTTGTCCACAAGGAACGCTGCATTCTCCAAACTATTGGCTCAGGTTATCAAGCTCACGGCTTACCACCCTTATTATTCGATCAAATATATTCGATTGGATAATGCTGGAGAATTCACATCTAAAACTTTTTATGACTATTGCATGTCAGTTGGGGTTGAAGTTGAACATCCAGTACCCCATATTCACACCCAGAACGGCCTGGCAGGGGCATTCATTAAGCGCTTACAAATGATTGCTCGATCATTGGTCATGCCTACCAAGTTCCCAATCGCTGCTTAGGGCCATGCAATATTGCACGGAACCATGTTGGTTTGCTTGAGGCCTATTGCAACCCAACCATATAACACCATTTAGTTGATTATCGAATATGAACCCGACATATTGCATCTGCGCTTTTTTGGTTATGTGGTCTATGTGTCGATTTCGCCGCCCTTACGTACATAATATGGCCTCAACGAAGGATGAGAATCTATTTCGAATATGATTCTTCTTCGATTATTCATTACTTAGAACCTTTGACAGACGATTTGTTTACTGCTCGTTTCGCGGATTGTCACTTTTATGAGACAGTTTTCCTGTCGTAAGGGGGAGATAATAATGTCAACATTCATCATAAACGATGCAAATTATTGTGGACGACTCCCACTTTGTCTCATTTAGATCCCTGCACTGCTGAGTCTGAAACTAAAGTGCAGTGCATATTAGTTTTCTAGAGCATAGCTCAGAGCATTCTAGATGTTTTCATCAATCTAGCACGAGTGACAAGATCACATATTCTAGCTGCGAATGTGCTTGTAAAGATGGATGTACCAAATGTACGACAGAATTCCCTTCTGGAGGCTCAGAACACCACTTTGGCCGATCCACGTACATTAATGGCTAGCAAATCATCTGCCTCTACACACAAGTGTGGTAAACCACTTGGTTCCAAGGATTTACACCCCTAGAAGAGAAAACCCACGGCACAAGCACCTGAAGAGCCTACTGTGAATCCGACTGTCACTTACTCATTATATCCAACTCATGAGGAAATTCTAGATTACGGAAACGTCCTTAAAGAGACTCATCCACCTCCCGAAAATCGTGAGATTTTGATCTATTATACTAGCTTAGATGATGTTTGGTGTAGAAATGAGATGATCATCGACAATGCATTAGCATATGCAGTAGCTACTGAGATTATGCTGAGTGATAACATTGAACCCCGTTCCGTTGATGAATGTCGATGTAGAACCGATTGGTCAAACTTGAAATAAACAATCCAAGTTGAACTCGATTCTCTTGCGAAACGTAAGGTGTTTGGACCTGTAACTCCTACTCCTTCACATGTGAAACTTGTTGGCGACAAGTGGGTTTTCGTTCGGAAGCATAATGAGAAGAACCAAATTGTGAATTACAAAGCTCATCTTGTTGCGTAATGCTTCTCACAACACCCCATGATTGACTATGACTAAACTTATTTACCCATTATCGATGTGATTACTTTTCGCTACCTTATCAATTTGGTAGTTTCCAAAAAACTGAGTATGCAGCTGATGAACGTAGTAACTGTGTATCTTTATAAGGATCTTGATACGAAAATTTATATGAAAGTTCCTGAAGGTTTTACATTGATCGGATCAAATATTTCCAAACCTCGAAACACACTCTCAAATCGGCTGAGGCGTTAACTCTCCATTTTGAAGCAATCCAGAAGAATGTGGTATAACCGTTTGAGTAAGTATTTGACTAGTCATGGATATGTGAACAATGAATTATGCCCTTATATGTTCATTAAGAAGTCACATTCCGGTTTTCCAATTATTGTAATATATGTCGATCACATAAATCTTACGACATACGATCGATATATCTATCCTTACAAGTGCGTTTGCAGCGGGTATATGTGATCTCGTCACCTTTGCTAGATCAGTAAAAGCATTCGGCATGCTTTGAGAAATGCTCTGAAGATCTATAATGCGTCGCACTTCAGTTTCAAACTGAGGTGTGTGAGGATCTAAATGAGACATAGTGGGAGTAATCCACGAGAATTCAGGACATTCTACAGGAACGTTAATGATCTTATCTCCCCCTTACAACGGGAAGATTGTCTTATCAAAGTGATAATCTGCAAAACATGTGGTAAAGAGATATCCTGTCAAGGGCTCTAAGTAGCAAATAATGGATGCCGAACCATAACTGACATAAATTCCCATTTTTCTCTGAGGACCCAATTTGGTACATAGTGGCGGCGCTATTGGCACATAGACTGCGCACCTAAACACACGTAAATGCGAGACGTCAAGCTCGTATCCAGTAACCAACTGTAACTGTGAATGAGGTTGGGTAGCGGTGGGCCTTAGGCGGACTAACATAGCTACGTGTAATATTGCATGGCCCCAGGCAAGTACCAGCAAATTAGTTCTCATAACCAAAGTCCGAGATATCGTTTAAAGGTGCTTTATGAAAATTTCTGCCAAGTCGTTTTGGGTATAAACATGGGGTACGTGATGTTCAATTTCAATCCCAATAGACATGCAATAATCATCAAAGGTCTGTGACGTAAACTCTCCAGCATTATCTAGTCGAATTGACTTGATCGGATAATCAGGGTGGTGAGCCCTAAGCTTAATAATTTGTGCTCGAAGTTTCGCAAATGCAGTATTGCATGTGGACAATAAGCAGACATGTGATCATCATGTCAATGCATCAACCAACACCATAAAGTATCTAAATGGTCCGTATGTTGGTTGGATAGGTCCATAAATATCCCATTGAATCCTCTGATGAAATTTAAGAGGGTCGTGAATAATCTTTGTAATTAAGGGTTGAATGTTTAATTTCCCCAATGAACATGCTTTGCAAAGCGAATGGCTGGAATAAGATTTAAAGTGATGCCTATGAGATGCTTTGAGGATACAGCGCATCATATCTCGTCCGAGGTGTCCCATTCGATCATGCCAAAGCAACAAAGTGTTCTGGAACCCAGCACTAGGGCCGGCCACATAGTGTGTCTCTACGGCTCAAATGGTTGTTATGTACAACCTACTCGGGAGATGTTCTAGCTTCTCGTGAAGACGCTTCCGACCATATTAGTAAAAAGTGATACAAAGAAATTTAGAACCATTATTTTCAGTGGTTTCAACATGATATTGATTATCTCGAATATCTTTAAAATCAGCAACGTTTTTCCAGAACGTGGAGAATATGGTGCCTCTTAATGGTTAATTCAGTACCATTGGACAACATTATACGGGTCTTTCTGTATCTTTATATCAGGTTGGATGGGTCTGAGAGGGTTGTCAGAGGTGCATTCTTAGGTACGAAGTTAGTAAAATACTATTTCTTATGCAATATGGTGTGTGTGTAGTTGCACTATCAGCCAGACAACTAACTTCCCCATTAGTCATACCTAGAAATAGATTAATTGAATCGGTCACATGCATAAATATAATTCCATTCATTCAATTAATCAATTAAAGAAATAATATCCATATTAAAATTGTTCAAAATTAAAACACAAGCCTAGAAAATTTAGGTGGGGGTTCGGCCACTAGGGGTTAAACACCTTAAAAACATGTCTAAAATTTATTCTTCCATAGGAACGGATACCTCCTGAAAATTTGAAACCCCCAGAGTTGTAGTAGCCACTTCGGGGATTTCTACATGCACAAAGTTGGACTCACGACGGGAATGATACTTGGCAATGGCTTTGAGGGTAGCTCGACATACACGTGACCAATGATCTCTTGTTCCACAACGGTAACACATGTCCAATTCAATGGAATCCGATTGAACGGTATATTTTTCTTTGTTCTTGAAGTTTGGGGCCTTCGGGGCAAGGGGTTGGGGTTTCTGGGCCAAATTTCCTCCCTTGGATGGGCCTCTGTGTGGTGGACCTTGGGCCCGTGGTGAGGCTTCGCCTTTTCCCATGGCCACGACAGGATCTCTGTCGGTTATGGCTGCTAAAAGTTGTCGCATGCGCTTTAGGCACAGTGTTCAAGCTGGTAGGTCGAGCTTGATGATTATTCATCAAAAGCTGGTTCTGCTTTTCAGTAAGAAGTAGAAGATATATCAAATCTAAAAATTTGGTGAACTTATGTGCCCTATATTGTTGCTACAGGACAATATTGAGGGTATTGAAGGTCGAATAAGTCTTCTCCAAGAGATCCTATTTGGTTAAGTCCTTGTTACAGAACTTAAGCAGTGATCAGATTCTACAAACTTCATATTTGTATTCATTCACGGACGTAAAGTCTTGGAAGCGTAAATGCTGCCAATCGTGACTTACTTCAGGCAAGAAAATGTCTTTCTAATGATCAAAGCGATCTGCCAAGGTGAGCCAGAGGGTACGTGGATCCTCCTTTATGAGGTACTCAGTCTACAGTGCATCATGGATGTGTCTTCGAATGAAGATCATAGCAGTAGCTTTCTGAGCTTTGTCGACAGGTGCATCGTCAATTGGTTCCTCAATGGTAGCTCTAAGACTTTTTCAGTAAGATGAAGCTTCACGTCTTGAACCCACTTCAGGTAATTTCTTCCGGAGACTTCCAGAGCGGTGAAATCGAACTTGTTCAAGTTCGACATGACCCTAAACAGAGAGTACAACAAAACGTGGTTAGTCATATGGAAAGCCATATACATAGATTGTAGAATATTTGAGGTTCTATAGACATGTATTGGTTTAATTTATGCATGAAAGCTACAGGTTTCATGTGGTAAATTTTGAATGAAAACTTCAGGTTTCAAAGGCACTAAATTCGAAACTACAAATTCGATTTAGTTATGAACGTTTTAGTTCATACATATAGGGGTACCTGCAAGAACACATAATACCATATACAATAAAGTGTAGTGGATTTGTGGATTGCTTTAGGAACCTAAGTGTGAGTGCTATGGGACTACAAAAGATGGTCAACGATTCAAAGAGACAAAATAATTTATTGAATCGTTAATGCCAAAAAGTGAGCTTCATGCCAATAATTTCGGATTAATTGTCAGTATAGTGGACTCCTAGTCACTTTAATTAATTCAATAGATTGAGACCATTCGGGGTCGATCGTAGAAGCAAAAAAAATTAGAATGCCAAAAATTACCATTGGGTTCGAAAAACCATGATCCAAACATGGTGGGCATGGGTGTCGTGCGTCAGGCAAGGCCCTATAAAGTTTAATGGGCTCGGGTGGCTACTAGGATCAGCCATAATCATGGCTGCAGGCCTAAAGGGCATGCAGGTGTGCAAAGAAACCCCAGTCGCAGCTAGGTTTCAAATGTGGGCTTCAGGCTAGCTTGGTGGTGCTAAAAAAAAAGTACCCAATTTTGGTTTTTTTTTTTTTTTTTTTCGAATTCTAGGGTTAAAAACCCTAATTGCTTCTAAATTAATTTCAATTCTTTTTACTCACAATTCCACATAGCATATATACGTAATGCATGAACAATTATATATATTGACAAAATATATGAACATATATACGATATATATAATTGGAAGGAAAATATAAATATAGGGGGTTCATGCACCATGGGAAATGTTTTCATGCTTCAAGGTTTTTTCAAATATCTTAATTTATTTTAAAAGAACCTGATTGGCAGAAAAACAATTGAGAGCCCTTGAATATGTGGAAGATAGCCTCCTCCTACGATCCTTCAGTTCCTTAGTTTCTGGCAAGAGCGTTTTAATAACGTGTTGTAGGCCTAATTAACTGAGCGATCTAAGGAATAGAGAGAGAGGGGGCCGGCGGCAACAAGAGAGAGAGAGGGAGATTTAATTCTGAGGTGTGTATTGTATCACCCCCTTATGTCTTTATTTATAGTAGTACGAAGGGTAGAATCCTTACCCTTATAGGATTACATCTCTTAATAGGTAATTAACTTCTAATATGTAACTACAAGATACTCCTAGATATACTAGGATTTACACAATCATATTTCTAATCTGATAGGACTGCAACAAAATACTATTTATTATACGTAGAAAAGCATATGAAACTGTTCAACTGACAAAAAAAAACAAAGAAGGGAAAAGAAAAAAAAGATAATAACAACATATTAACATCAACAGGCAACAGACAAATTTTACTAGTTAATGTTTTGCAATCTGTTCCCTGGGATTGGATCAAGAAGTCATTAGGAGGAATGGCTTCTACCACTCGGTTCAGGCCGATCACTTCGATGCCATTTTCTTGTTACATTGGAAAAGTAGAGTCTGCACAAAGCCTTATTATGCTTGTCTAATTGGCTCGGGCATGGGCTTGCAATCACAACCCACTTCTCTTTTACGGATAATCGGATTCCTGATTAAAAATAATAAAAAATAGAGAGAATACTAACATAAATTAAGGCAATGTGAAGACTGGCAATGGTAAATGCTTTGAATAAGTTTTTTCTTTGTTTAGGTAAAATGTGAGGCTAGAAGCCCAATAACAAGTCAACAACTAAATAAATGATAATCACATGTTTACTTATTCATAATCAGAATCAAAATAAGAATTAGAATTTTAATGCAAACTAACAATACGAAAATGAAAACATAGGTGGGCCAACAGAATATGAGGACTTCAACTCTTAATTTAACACATGAGAGTGAGAGGTCTTGATATTCTTCTTTAATTGTGAGCGATAGGTCTTCGCTGCGGATGGTGTTCTAATTATTGAAGAAATAACTCATCAAGAATCCATTTCTTTACCCGTTATGCCCTCACGTTAATTTTAAACTTCCAAGTTTGATCATTTCTAACTATTTTAAAACGCTACATTTTAGTAACCAGAAAAGGTTTGACTCTCGTTCAGGTACGTCCCAAGGGTGGTATGAGGGTCTCGAGGCTCGGGCTGTATCCATGGTCGAACATGAAAGTCAAGCAACCGTGTTCAAGCCAGGATTGAAGTGCGATGCACGCTTTCTGACGTTACTAGCATGGAATTTGGGAATGAAGAGGTTTTAAATTTGGGCTTGATTTTAATTTTAGATCCCATTTGTTTGAAAATATAAAAATAGTTACCAAACAAGTTTTCAGTATTCCGTAAAAGCGAAGGTAAACATGACTTATTCAGCAAGTCACCCGATTACGGATTAGTGCTTATAAATGAAAGGAAATTCCGAGGTTTAGGATTTCGTTGAGTTGTGACTTTATTCAGCTAGTCCTTGGAGAAATGGATTTAATTGGGAAGGCCTTTTAGCCAAACAATGAGGTACTCGTGTTGTCCAGAAAACGCACGCTGATGTAGTTCAATCCAATATGATCAAGCAAAATACAGCTACAAAACGTTGGAGCGTACAAGATTAACAGAGAAAAACCATACATACATGCTGTGTCGTTGCTACGAGGTACTGTGTTTTTACACCATTAGACGATTGCAGGGACAAACGAACGTACCCATCCCCCCTCCATGATCCAACTTGTATGGCACCCAAGCAAAAAGGAGCCCCGTCTCAATCAAGGGACCCTTACAATAACCACAAATGAAAGCAAAGAAGCTGATGTGCCGAAAAGACCGAATGACTTCGCTGATGTGTTGAAAAGACCGAATTACTTCTTTTGCATCAACAATCCAATTACCAAACTTGTCTATGCTTTCACTCATTCCCCAAATTTATGGAACCATCCTTCATCAGCTTTATGCTTAGACTGTTGAATCTCCCTCTTGAGTAATGACGAGAAGCCTTTCTCCAATCTGTCCCGGTTTTCATCATGGCGACAAATTCTTCATAGCTGATACGCCCATCCTGCATCAACAAAACAATAACATCAGTTTGTCATCACAAGTTGGGGAAAAAAAAAAAAAAAAAAGTTCGTCATCGCAATGTCATAGTAAGAGTGTAAGATGCAATTGCTCCTCGAGTCCTCACCTTGTCTGTGTCCACTTCTTGGAATATGTCATTTGCTACATCTGTACAATCATCCGCCCCATCTTCCATCAATGCATCCCTGAGCTCGTCTGGTTCAATATAGCCGTTGTTATTCTTATCAAAGTAGGAAAATGCCTTGTGAAGATGCTCATCATTTGCCATTCTCTGTAGGTGGAGGGTAACGGCAATAAATTCTCCACAGTCCAGAGTACCCTTCCCATTAGTATCAACCTGTTACCAACAAACTAATCAAATTAAAACCAGAAAATACTGATATACCTATGGAAATTATGTTTCTCATTCAGTAATTTCGAAAAAGTGACCATGCTGCAGGAACAAAGGTCATTGAGAATCAATGACACAAAGTCAGTGGTAAACTACCAAACACGACATGAAAACAGAAAATCCATAAGTTACAACAAGATATGTATGCTTTTTCATCAGCTTCACCGATTGTTCCTTTTCCCTACACCTACATTACCTTTTCCATCAAAACATAAAATTTGCATTCAAAGTGAAAAATATTTGGGTTTAGAAGTCTGGGCCCAAATGGGGAAGAATGTATCTAGTACAGCAGTACAAATCTCCACGAAGGAATAATCTTACAATTTGGACCTACAGATGACTTAGTCATATTCCTTAGAAGGCCAAATCGGATAAATGATCCCTGTGGTCATAAGGTATTCGGAAGATAGCCCCCGTGCTAAAAAAACTCGGATTTAAACCCCTGTGGTGTACTCCATTAGCAAATTTAGTCCAAAAGTGACTTTTATGTTAACTATCTGTTAATACATAGGTAAAATTGTACTTTGACGTGTAAACCCTATTATTTACCCTATTTAAAAATAAAAAATAAAAAAAACCACAAACCCAGAACCTCCCCCCCCGTGACCCACTTCTCCATCTCCTCCCTCTTCACCTCCCATCCATTCTCTCTCCCCAAACCCACTCCTTCCTCTTCACCCCCAACCCACCTTCGTATGATCACTGTCCATAGAGACAAGGGTATACTAAGTTTCCTGCAGTTCCGTTTACATTTTTCTCACAGAGACAAGGGTGTAAGGTTTCCCTTTACCAAGATGCTCATATCCCAGATAAATTTATTCCTAAAATTCCTCTTGCCGGAGGCAAACGTTATGAGCCCCGCAGATGCTGGGAAGACATCTTTGATGCAATTACTAATGCAAAGCACCTGATCTACATTACTGGTTGGTCAGTTTATACTGAAATTTCCTTGGTAAGGTTCTGAGTTTGGGGAGAGAGAAGGGATGGGAGGTGAAGAGGGAGGAGATGGAGAAGTGGGTCACGAGGGAGGTTCTGGGTTTGTTTTGTTTGGTTGGTTTTTTTTTATTTTTTATTTTTTATTTTTTTATTTTATTTTTTTATTAATAGGGTTAATAATAGGGTTTACATGTGAAAGTACAATTTTACCCATGTATTAACAGATGGTTAACGGAAAAATCACTTTTGGACTAAATTTGCTAACGGAGTACACCACAGGGGTTTAAATCCGAGTTTTTTTAGCACAAGGCCTATCTTCCGAATACCTTACGACCACAGGGATCATTTACCCAATTTGGCCTTCCTTAGAATGCATCTTTACAGTATTGTTTCCTACTGTACACGGGACTAGAGGAAAAATTTGTTTGATCTTATAAAGTGCATTGGTTGAATTTGTTAAATACGTAATAAATGAATATCTAACCCAAAAAATTTAAGCATTAGGCGCAGATATTTGATACCTAACAAATGTTGTATCTAAATCTAACTAATGCGTATTTGCTTTAACACCACCACCCTAAGAACATGTCTAATTAATATAAGATTAATCCCTTTGAACAGAATGGATTGGAGGATAAGTATTGGTCTATTAACAAAGCGAGAACCATGTAAAGCTCAATATCATATTATCAATATATAACTTAATTGCTTAATGCATACTAGATCTAATTTTGATAAGAGTTAACAATGAAGCAATACTCACTGCTTCAATAAGCAACTGAATGTCAGAATCGGCAAGCTGGGATCCAAAATTCCGAAGTCCAGATTTCAATTCTTCAATTGAAACAATTCCATCATTATCAGTGTCTATCTTCTTAAACATCTCCTTACTGTCTTCAACTTCATCAACGGAAAAGAAATCTGCAATAACCTGTTTGAAGTTCCACATAAATTAGTACTTGCATTGAAACATAGTACAATACACCAAACATATTAGAAAGTTTGTAAGAGCAGTCAACCAACCCTCAAGGCCTTTCTTTTGAATCTGTTCATCATTGAAAACTGCTTGAGCCTTGACTTGACAACATCTCCAAGGGGAATGTTCGGTGCTTTCTTAGCATTTTGGAGCCAAGGATGCTCTGAAAAAGGAGAAAGTATGACACATTAGGTACTAACTTAAAGCAAGCAAGACACAACTATACGTTCTTCCTATACAGGACAAACAATACAAAATTAGTACTTCAGTGGGAATCTAGGGGAAAACATAAGCTTTCCTCCATTTGGAGACTGGCATATTGTCATCCTTAAAGATCAGAAATGTAGCCGTCCACACCATTGCATTGTTTACGCATGTCAAAATTTCGTTCTCATGTACCAAGATACCTATCTAGAGTTTTGTTAAATGCAATACTTGATATATATTTCAAATCATATGAAGAATACATTAACCTTTTTAACAGCGTAAACTCTTCATAATATAAACAAGAGAGCTTGCTCAATTTCCACATTAAAATTGTTCAATGGATCCCTATCGCAAAGTATATGAATATCACAAAAGATGCAATACCAAGAACTTGCTTCGCAGTCAATCGTAGCTTTGGGTCTGGCTCCAACATTTGCCTAACTAAACTCTTGGCACTCTCCGAAATATTGGGCCATGGATCACGCTTGAAATCTATCAGCCCACGTAGAATTGCCTGTGCAACCCCTTGTTCAGACTCTGCATAGAAGTACACAATGTAAAATGCAAAGCTCTTTACGGAACAAACTCCCCTCCTCAAGGGGGTGAGGAAGATATTGGAGAGAAAGAGAGAGTAAATGGAAGATATAATTACCAGCCCAAAAAGGGGGCACCCCACACAACAAAATATACAGTATAACTCCTGCACTCCATATATCTATTTCTGGCCCGTAATTCCTCTTGAGCACCTCAGGAGCCATGTAGTATGGACTTCCAACAATTTCTGAGAACCTCTCACCTAAATTTTTTGTAGAAGTTAATAAGAAGATAGCAACATCCATGCATATGACAAGAAAATGTACCTCAATTAGCATAATTTAGAAAAAACAGCAGAAATTCATGCTTGCAATGTTGTAGTTACCAATAACAGTAACAATACTTGGGAATTTCCTGCTTACCACACCCAATAGGCATTAGGAGAAATCTACTTATTTGGACTTCTTGTTCACAGTTAGATGTTATTGTTGTAACTCATAGCTTTTTCCACTTTATAAAGTCTTTATTTCATATCAGAAAAAGAAAAATTTATTTCTTCGAATACCCATGTTCTGGTTCTTGAGTATCCATTTCTTCAAACCCTCATGTTCTGCCTCTGAAAAAACTTATTTCATTCAATGTCTGTTTAACGCTATTAACCTGCTTACTCTGTTGGCAGCTATTTGAAGAACTATTTCAAGCTTTGTCATTACTTGAATGAAGGAGTGAGATCAGATTTTTTCCTAACTCATTTCAAAAGAGAACTTTAACCTCCAACCTCAGATACCTAAGGTTTGTTTAGCATTATTTGCTGACACTCACAAGGAATCTACAAGATTCAAGCATCAAAGAGAAAAACAATCTTGGGAAAGGATGTAAGTGTGTGACAAGTCCAGACACAAGTGTAAAACATAAGAGCGAACATTGATGGCAACAACAATGCAACTTTTCTAATATGAAACTGGGATAACAAGATTACAAGTTTATCATTAGACCCTTATTAAGTTAATTATCAAAGTCTTCATCTCTTAAACTCCCATACTTTGTTTTAAGTTAGAGTCATTCATTTAATTCCCTGGTGCATTACAGCAAACCCAGCCAATACATTTTTTCACATATCAACCCTTTAAAATCGCATATCAAAGTAACAAATAAAGCTCATCGTAGTTCATATATTGTAACTTTAACTTGTGCAAAGCTGAAATGAATGCTTCGCTACACATTTAAACCTTCGATAGTAACTTAACAATGTCAAATTTGAAATGTAACTATTTTAACTAAGAGCCGAATAGGCAGTCACTTGTGCATAGTATTGGACAACTGAATAAACAACAAAAATGCAAGTGCACTACTGGCTAACTACTATAAATTATGGTCAAACTCAGTCCAAGCATTACGAATCGCACTACATTCTACATAGCAGGCAATTCATTGAAGATAAATACCATAGAATTCATTAACCAGTTATAATAAGCCAACGAAATCGCAAGCGTAGTCACAATCAAAACATTCGAGGAAGATACTATATATATATATATATATATCAGTGAATACTTCAATTTGAAGCTTAGCATCATAATTTCAAAACCCCTAAATTCGAAATTGGAAGCGTACCTGGTTTGAAGAATATAGACAAGCCGAAATCAATGGCCTTGAGAGGCGAATTCTCCTTCTTGTTGGCGAACAAAAAGTTCTCTGGCTTCAAGTCCCTATGAATCACTCCATGCTTGTGGCAGAGCTGCACAACCTCAACAATGGTCCTGGTTACGGCCGCCGCAGCCCGCTCCGTATAATGCCCCCTCGCCACAATCCGATCAAAGAGCTCACCGCCCTCGCACAACTCCATCACCAAATGCACGGCGTTCTCGTCCTCGCAAGCCTCCTTCAAGCTCACAATGCTCGAATTCTTCGGCAAGTGCTGCATTATCGCCACCTCGCGCCGCACATCCTCGACGTCCACGGCAGTCCTGAGCTTCCGCTTCGAAATGCTCTTGCAGGCCAAGAGCTCACGACTATGGCGGTCAATACAGAGGTAAGTAACGCCGAACTCCCCCCGGCCGAGCTCCCGATCCACCAAATACTTCTCCTCTATATTCTCCTTCGGCACGCCAGTCAACACCGTCGTCGGAGCCTTCTTCCCGGCGTTGGAGTCCCTCCGGCCGTGATCGTGCCCGGAAAAGTTCGATTTCACGTCCTCTCTGGCGACAGCGGCCGGAGATCTGCAGCAATTTCCCATTGCAACGCCCTCTGTCGGTAGCTCTGCACGGATCTCGCCAAAACCCTAACTAGCCCTGGGCGAGCTAGGGTTTCACATGATAATGCCGAAACCCTAAGTGTGAAATCAAAGCGAGTTTAGAGAGAGAGAGAGAGAAATTGGTCTACAAAAAGTGGGAGTGACGGTGTACGGTGGACCGTTGCTGTAGAGTGAGAAGAAGTGAGGAGAGTGATAGTTTTTTGGAGATTTATTTATTTTATGAGTTTAAATATTAAATGTTTGGAGAATATTTTCCGTTCTTCCTTGGTTCTGCGATTTTTGTCGGCTAATCAAGCATGAGGGTTTAAACGGTCGGGAACGGGACGGAGAGTGTGGGAACAACGAAGAAGACAAAGTTCCTCAATGACTTACATGTAACAAGTTTTATGATATATAACATGTAGCGTTTGAATATTTTTCTGTTGGTAGACCGTAACGCTATATGATTGCACTGATTTATAAATTTGTCTCCATATTTTGATCGTTGAGATCATCTCTAATCGAAATGGTTAAACATAACTCCGTCTAGAATTATAGCCTTACAAAATATTATTTTTAAATAAATAATGTCAAGCCATACTCATTACCATCTCTAACTAAAGAGACTAAACATAACCTCTTTAATAATTTATTAGTTTTAGTTTACTTGACATTTATTAGTTAATTTAATTAAACTATATTTGGATATTTTCAAATCTAATTGTTGATTTTGGACAAAATATTGCAACTAAGTAGCTCAATCCGTAAAAAAGGCTAAGAGGGGGACTACATTTGGCCTCCCTGAAGTCCATTTGGCCAAATAATGCTGGTGAGCTTCATAAAATTATAATCCAATATTCAATTAGAGATAAATTTTTAAAAAAATTAAACCATTTTTTAGCTTGTGGACTTTTAGCGCTCTCTAGAGTGTCGTCTATAGTTGTTGATTTACTTGGTCTGGAATTTAATTAATTTTTGTTATATTTAACCCAACACCTATGGCTAGGTGGCACGGTAGAGCCAGAGAACAGACAATTTGATAGGGTTAATTACAATTTAAATAATCAACCTTATTTCTGTGCCCCTCAACTTTTGGCTATTGATTATGCTGCCTTAATTAATTTATTAATTTGCATTTCTATATCAATTCTCAAATTTTGATCTTTTTGTGTAATATCTCGACCCTATTCCCTCCACACTCTTATGATGTTCTTCTCAAAATGTACAAACAAGAGTGATCTTTTGGGTTTCTTATTTTTTTTGTTTTCTGTAGAGTAGAATAAGAAAGAATTTTAAAGTGCTCAATTGAATATTACATTTCTTGCTACCTGTTACATGTTGATAACGTGATCAGTTATTGCAAAAAAGATGTAAAAAAGTGAACTAACTACTTCAAGTGTTTCGTAGGAGTTTTGTTCTCTCACCTTATACAACATACGTTTTTGGTTTTGATACAAGCGGTAGTAAGGAAAATAAAATTTGAACATAGGACTTCGAACGCGGCTGTAAATGTTTTTAAGCATTTGAACTACAAGTGTATTGAGTTTTATTGTAAACAGAATGGAAGTGTGGTGGTTCAGATTTTAATAACAAAGTTTTTGAGTGTTTAAAGGAGAATAATTGGAGCAGCCTGAGAAAAAGCCAAACACAAAAGAAAGTGAGTGCGAGAATTAAGAAGAGAAGATGCTACTTGTTGTCTGTAAATTAGAGATTAAAGGGGACCTTGTTGTCTCTCTCCCTTTGAGTGGATCTCATTTGACACTCTACCAACCAGCTTTCAACTTTTTTTTTTCTGCTTTTGCTTCCAATTATTGCTTAGTGCTTATTGCTTATTGCTTCTTGCTTCTTGCTTCCCCAGAAGAAGAACTTGATTTGTGGGGGCTTAAATCAATGATGTTCAATGAATAGTTTGAATGTTATGGGCTTTATGTGAATTACTGGGTCCAATATGTTGTATAAAACAAGGTTACATTTTCCAACTTTGATTTTCACTGAAATTGCTGGTAATTATTTGTTCAAAGATAATTATAAACCAAACAGGATTATTGAGTGTGGTGAGTGAGGAGGAAAAGCGATTATGACATAAGTGCTTCTGTAATTAACGTTGGAACAAAAACATCATTCAAATGTCACAGAAAGCACATAATGTAGTTGAAAAAAAAACAGATAACATGAAACTTAAGTCCTTCTCAATCTTTAGAAGTCAAATCCCTCTTCTAAATAGTTCAATGGAAGAAAAATTGAGCTGTCTTGATTGCATGCACTGCTCGTGTGAATTGTACCTCAACATTTTTCAACTAAATTTTAGACGAATTGTGCAGTCGGTGTATACATATCAGCCCACCATCACTTTGCTCATCTTTCTCTTCACACGCTATCTCATGCTCATAACACTTACTTCGTGCCATTTCTCAGTTACGTGAAAAAAAACATATGTAAGAAAAGAAAAGAAAATGCTATAACATGACAAATGCAGCCTCTACACCGTACCTAAATATTGTTGTGTAAGGATGCAACAACATAGTGTGCGGCATGTGCTTTAGTAGGTCAAATCACCATGGTCATTCCTTTTAAGTTTACAGGGAAGTTCCCCAGTAGAAAACTCGATCTTTATGCAGTTTCCCTAATGACTTGGACTACTTACAACAGAAAACTCGATCAACTTTGTGGTGTTGCCAAAATTCTTTGTTGACTGGAAAAGCAAGGCACGAGGGCTTCTGTGAAGTTGAACAAAGGCAACATGCAATGTCACCAAGGATGTACACAATGCATTATTGCAGCTAAAAATTAAGAAAAACTCATTCGACTCGTGGTTAATTACTCTCGAAGTCTTGTCATTTGACGCATTTTTCCATGAAAAAAAATTATTATATATGTACATGTACAACAGTTAATCATAAACGTAAATGATACCCTTAAAAAAATATCTCCAAGGAAACTCATAAAATATCTATGTAATATGATCAGAAATGGAAGAAATCCTATGTCAAATATCAATATTTACGTAATTAACTTGTCAGTGAAGACAGATGCATGCACAATGTTTTCAACTAAGTTTTTATCAAAGAGTGGAGAGGTAACTAATATTTGAATGCGTAGAAGGCATAAATTTATAGGGAAAATTAGAATATCCTACATCTTTTTTTATAGTTGTTAGATTAAATATTCATCCCTTTTAAAGATTTGATTAAGGTGTTTTGATCAATTACCGCCTCAATAATTTTTTATTTATTTAATTTTCATGTCATTAATTTAAATGCATTTATATAGAGGCATAAGGTAGCTTAGCAACTAATTGCCTATAATATAAGAATTTAATTTTGTCAATCCCCTTCTATGCATTAAATGATATGTTTTTAATAAAATAAAATAAAAAATTAATTACTAATTCCTCATTACCTTGTTATCAGTGTTTAAAAAGAAAAAGAAAAATTCTATTTCTATTAAAAATGTCTCAATAAAAAGTCTTCAATACATATATTTTCACATATAGATATATAAAAAATATACTTAAAACTTATGGTACATTTGAGAACAAAAGTATCGACTTTTGTTACGTTTAGGATTCAAATGTACCAAAAATTCAAATATACCATAAAACCAAATGTACCCATTGTTATGTAACCCTTTTGGTACGTTTATATTTCAAATGTACAGAGAAGCCAAATGTTTCAAAATTTCAAATGTACCATAAAACCAAATGTGCCCATTGTCAGGTAACCTTTTTGGTACGTTTAGATTCCAAATGTACCAAAAGACCACATGAACAAAAAATCACAAATTTACCACAAAACCAAATGTCTCTATTAGATAACCCTTTTGGTACATTTACATTCCAAATGTACCAACAACTACAAAAAATCAAATCCACTATAAAACTAAATGTGTCCATATTATAGGTAACTAGACGTAGCCATATAATCAAACAAATCTTTATTATGTGTTGGGTCTTCTAAATAATAAAATCTGACAATTTTTTTTATAAATATTCTACTATATTCACAAAAAAAAAAAGTCAAATTATAACAAACAATAAAAAAAAAATGCATAGAGATGGATAATAAATGCATAAATATAGGGATAAGAGGAAAAGAAAAAAAAAACGAAATGTCCAGGAAAAGTCGTGAAAAACTAAAATTCTAAATAAAATTGAACTTATGTGAAAAACTGAAATTAATAACCAAAATTTTAGAAAAATGTTTGATCAAATTCAAAAGGAGTGTATGTTTAGTCTAAAAAATTAAAAAAATTAGGCGCCTATATCAAAACACCCCAAACTTATATTATGTCCAATGTCATGGAAAATAACTTTCATGGAGTGCATCGGTGCATATGAACCATCACTTCACTTCTCTCTTATTTCATGTGAACTCTAGTGTCCACAACACCGATTTCATGTTGTACATCAATTACGCGAAAAAAGCATAGGTAAGAAAAGAAGAGAAAAAAGGTTCCTAAGGTTATGCCATAACAAATGCAATCCATATGCTCCCTACCTAAGTGTTGTTATGTGAGTGTACAGAAACATAGTGCATTGTGTCATAGTCGCTCAGTTCACCATGGTCAAATGCCACACTTTGAGTATTGAATCGGATGAGTTTAAGAAAAATCAACGGACATAAATATTGCAAAAAATAAAGAAATGTGTGAAAATCATTTCTATTTCTCTAATGACTTTTAGACTTAACAATGTGAAAATAAAACTGGGTTGAGGCTTACTTTTTTTGATGGAACACATCAAATATGCACAAAACAGTTGAAAACCATATCTAGGGTTGTACTTGTACCACAAGAATCCGCACCTTATTTTGTGGTGAAAAAGAAAATTTGATAACAATGATTGTTCAGATATATACGATTTGCCTATGACTTGTTTTTTCAAGGGATCACCGGGTCCTGGTTTGTTTTTTTCCATCGCAAAATGATATCAAGTTGAAGGCGTTTTGCGACTCACAATGGGTTACTTGTCCTATCATTAGATGATCGGTTACGGGCTACTGTAGATTTTTTGGGACCGAAAGCCAAAAAAAGTACTGTTGCTACCGAAATCCAAAAAACAAAGTACTGTTGCATGCTTCTCCGCTGAAGCGGAGGACCGAGCCATGTCAAATATACGTTGTGAACTCATATGTCTTCAATACATACTTAAGGAGTTATGAGTTAAACATCTTGAAGCAGCGACTTTGCATTGTGACAACCAACCTTCTTTACATATTGTGAAGAACCCTGTTTTTCATGAGAGAACGAAGCACATAGAGCGTGACTTCCATCTAATACAACAACATCTCACATCAAGTTTAATTTCCACTACCTCCACACCAACAAGCTGGAACTTGGCTGACCTGTTTACAAAGCCAT
The DNA here is from genome assembly GCF_019419815.1 of Pyrus x bretschneideri. Classification (NCBI taxonomy): domain Eukaryota; kingdom Viridiplantae; phylum Streptophyta; class Magnoliopsida; order Rosales; family Rosaceae; genus Pyrus; species Pyrus x bretschneideri. The sequence continues at coordinate 3,416,935 of NW_025999402.1, forward strand.
TAGGAAAGGCTACTTTCGCAACCCTGCTTGGCAAGTTGGGAGTGGATACAACTTGAGGAGTCACGTTGAGATACGATTAGCCTATGATTATGTCGAGACATAATTTCCTTAAAGGTTAACAGCAAGAAACTAGCTAGGATCTCCTTGTACCATTCTGATTCAATGAAAACTATTTACCATTTTCACAAATGATATGGAAAAATTCAAATAATAATAAGCTTCTGCATCTTTAGAGCTAAATATTTTGGCTTGACTTATAAACCTATTGGACTTTTAAGCCTATTGGACTTTCGGATGATGAGAGGTTAAAAACGTAATTTTAGAAAATGATGTACCATACACCATCCCTTGTCAATTGAGGAAGCAATAAAGTCAAAGTGTAGAATTGATTAAGATCAAAGTATCGTAATCAATCCAAGTAAAAGTTCTAATGTTGTGCGTATGCTAATTCGTCATATTTTGTGTTTTTTTTTTCAAAGAAGCAAAACCTTCCCAAGTGGAAACAAATGGAAGGGCGCTAGTCGATCAGACTTGGGTGCATGTCGTGTTGTGTCATGTAATTTATGCTAAAACTCAAGTTTGAGTCGTTAACTTATTGTGCCTGAATATATAAATTTAAAACATTTACAAGTTCATCATAGTGTGTGTGTGTGTTGTGCCTGAATATATAAATTTAAAACATTTACAAGTTCATCATAGTGTGTGTGTGTGTGTGTGTGTTTTATTGTTTAGAAAACCTAGACAGTGCGAAGATAATTTTATTGATATCGAAAAAAGGGTACATCTAGTCGCCGGGGGGAGGGGGGGACATAAACCTAAGATGAAACCTAATCCCTCTAAAACCAAACCTAAATGTCTAATTCAGCAAAACAGAACGAGCAACATCAATTTTATCGTGGCTGGTTATTTAAATCTCTCCCTTTTTTTCCTCTTATCGAATACCCAACTATGAAATGTATTATCATAATTTTTATTTACAACGTAATGAAAACACCTTGGATTACCATACAATTATTCCAAATACATTATACAACTTTGTTTTTTGTGGCTTGTATTAATCTTCTAAGTTAATAAGTTGATGCACGAGGTTGTCACATATTTTGTAAGGTCTCATGTTTAAATGTGTAGGATATTACTTGCATCACTCACTTATAATTTTATAATCAGAACCTTTTAATTTTTTAATCTTCAATTGAAGATTATTCTTACAAAATAATTATTTTAATCGAAAATTGTTTAGTTATCTAAATGTATCAAATAAATGAATGGTTCACCACACATATGTACTTGGTACTCACACCGTCGATTTATTTGAATCCCCTCGTAAGAAAATTATCATCCAAATGTGAATACCAACCAAATTTTTTCTTGAGGGTTTCTAAACGGGTCAGGGTAATACTTTGGATTGGACTTTTTTTCTTGGGTCATTTTTGTTCCGGTCCCTAATCGACTCAATTGTTAGATTGAAATCTTATTGTTTTTTATTTTTTTTTATCAAAGTCCTTTGACTTTGTACACCTCAGCATTTTAATTAGTATTACTATATTTCCATGTCATATTTTTGATATCTTAAATAAAAAACTGTAATTTAAAATATTGATTGCAGTCCAACATTTAAGGGATTTAAATCCAAGAATTTATGTAATTCAAAATCCTAGTATTATGAGATTCAATCAATCGATCAACTCTAAAAGAAATTTAAAATTTTTAAAATTCAAAAATTTATGGGATCATATATGTACAAATCTCACGAATTATGAGATTTAAAATAAAAATAAAAACAATTTCTACAATAAAAATTCATGCACACTGCACATATTTGTGAATTTCATTGAGTAGTATTAAGGGAAATAATGTACGTCATGAATTCATACATACAAAAGCAACGTACCCACGAACTTATACCAAAAATAATGTATGTACCCATAATATAAATAGCATATGGGTACATACAAGAAAACTCATGGGTTCATTTAAAAACTCAAGGAAAAGAATGTACATCATACCACATTGTTTTATAGACATGCATATGTGGGTACATAAAATGCAGCAACCTTAAAAACCCTTTTACATAATATTCTCCAAAAACTTTGCACCCATATATTTATGTAAAACAAATTTGAACCAACCAAAACATATTATAGCAATAGATAAATTTGAACGAAACATGCAGATTAAAGATGTACAAATGGATATAAGTATAGCCAACCAGATATTGAATAATCAAGAGTAATATATAATAATAAAAGGAAAAGAAAATATATAAAGAACAAAAGAAGATGACTTTAGAATGGTACGTTTTTCACATAGCCCACTCACTCTACAGTCTTTGCATGTTTGAATCAACCAGATTCCTTGAGAAAGTGATGCTTGCACTGCCTTGCCTATCCCACACAAATCTCACTAGCTGATAAAACCATTGATGCTAATTTGTATTTTAATCACAATAGCTTTATTCAACATATATGCATTGGATCAATTCAGGAATGGAGAAAAAATGGAGAAAATTGGGTTTGGGGCGTTGTAGATTCCGGATGTGCATAAGGGAAGAAGAAGAATGGAGGAGTTCAAATGGATTTTCCTTTTTTAAAACTTCCTCATATAGTTTATTTTACGTTAAATGTACAAAGAGATGATATTTCATTTAGGATGATGTGTAATATTTTAAATACTAAAATAATGACTTGGAATAAGTCGAAGGATATTGATCTAAAATAAAAAAATAATAAGATTTTAATCAATATAATATAAAAAAAAGGGATGAAAACCAAATTTTTTTTTTTTTTTTTTGTCCTTGCTGTACGGAAAACCAAATTGACGCCAATATCTTTGATTAGTTTTTCACTGCGTGTCATGCATGCACACCTGCAGTGCTGCACACCACGACCAACGCTTAATTTGGTGGACAATTTGACGACACCAACTGAGCCCACGAGGTCGCGCTCCCCATTTCAGATAATATACATGGAAGCCAACCATCGGTTTCTTGGCGCACACCCTTTGAATTTGACTTGTTCACCTTCACCACTTATAATATATATTTTCAACCCAGCACAAGTCTTGGAATTTTGAATTAAAAACTTTGAATTTGAAAGAGTAAAATTATATATTTAGCACGATTTGCTTTAGTCAAAGTCGTTTCAATTTCCAACTACAAATATTGACGTTTGCTAAAAGAAAAAAAAACTGAAAATATTGTCAATCTTTTGTTAATTTTCGTTTCATTTTCCACTATTATGTAATATAGTAGGTGAAGTGTGTCAACCAAGTTAATTTTCTTTACAATTGTTTTGTGGGAAAATCTTAAACATCGGACTTCTAGATTTGAGAATATATAAAGTATGAGAAAATTACTAATCAATTACTGGTATTTGCGGGGATGTTACCGATCTTCTTAGCAAACCTTTTGTTTCCACCATTTAGGTTTTTATTCTCGTCTTTTAATGTTGCACAATGGTTTAAAATGTTTTCTAGTCCACTTTTAAAGATCAACTCTGCAAAGACTTACCTAATAAGAAATCGTGTAATTGTCAATTAAAGTTGTCAATTTTAAGTGTTTAACTGAAGAATATATAGTTCGTCTATTTATTAGATAAATGTTAAATACTTATATTTCCAATATTTTTGGCAATCTTTAAAGGGTGAACTATAAAATAGAAGTCTCATGTCATCTTGAAATATGCATGATGAGAAAGAAAATTGGAAAAGTTAAGAGAGAAAGTTTCAATGAGAAAATTATTAACGTCCTTCAACATCTCATACTTACGAAATAATATGACAAAGAGAACATTAACTGATCCTCTCGACTCATAAAAATTAAACAAATTAGGTAAAATTAGGTTTGATGACAAATTAAACTTGATTAAGGTACCTTTGAGGTCACCGCGAAGAAATTGGCTTCACCCTGGTCTCACCATAGAAATACACATTTACAACACCATCTCCTTCGACAAACGACGTTTTACCACTTTTACCTCCCAATTCAAACTTGTGAAATTCCACAAAATCCACGTAAGTCGGTCCGCCCATCCCTCCACTTCTGCGCCAAGTGTCCATGACCATTTTGGTAATCTTACCGACCAAGAATATGACGTGGCGTGCTGGGCCACAGCAGCCACAGGTGTGAACCAAGAGACTGGTGGGTCCAAGGTATTCTCGTTTATCATATCTGCATGCAGGCCACGTGGAAGGAGGTGGTAGGGGTCGACACACGAGACATTGCAGAATAACGCGTAGCTGATTAAAATAATAACGGCCCACAAAGAGTGTCGAGAGAGTAAAATTTTCTTTTGGAAAAGGATAGTAAATTTTTTTTTTCCAACTTTATGCTATTATTATATAGTTGGAAAAATGAAATCCTTTTTATAATCAAAATTGTACATATATTTTAGTGGACAGTGTGTTGCTTGTTGAGATTCTGCCATATGTTTCGGATTTGAAATTTCATCATCTCCTAAATTATTTTAATACTTTTGAACTATCCTTTCCTAATAATAATAAATTTCTTTTAAAATAGTTGTACATAATTGAAAAATTACAAAAATATATACAAAAAGCTTATAAATTGATTTATAAAAGTAGTCAATACCATTTATGAGAATTTAGCAGGATTTGGATCCTCTCATGAGCCCAAGGAGAGGATCCTCCTGACCAAAGGGATCCCCCTGTTTATAGCCATTAGATTTTCATCCAACGATCCAAGTCATTTGGTTAGAAGGATCCTCTCCTGGGCTCAGGAGAGGATCCAAGTCCTTTAGCAGCTATATATGTGCAAAAATTATAAATAGAGCCCTCTTGATAGTTTTTCAAGAAAATACTAATACGTACCAATCACATAATCACACTATGGAACATGAGATAGGTGAGTCATAATAATTTAATTTGAACATATTTTTAATGAAAATATAACTTAAAGCCTCTAATTTACAAGTAAAAAGAAAAACGTAGTATCAAGTTGTCAAATACTATTTTGCATTTGATAGAAACAGTTACTATTTTTTTTTTTTTAAACATCGTACAAATATTCAATAAGAAAATTTAATTACTAAAACTAACATAAACTTTTAAAACTAAGAACTAATTATCAATTAAGAGACAATTGTCAAATTCATAAAACCAGTAAAAACATAAATTATACGGACTTCAATCGAAATTGTTAGCATCTCTCACTCCAAATAATTAGTGATCTCACTTATTTCGAGATTTTCTTAGAATAGGAATATGATTATAGGATTATGTGAGAGAATTAATCAAATATTCTATTTTTATTATTGGATAAATCATATATTATGAGGTGCAAAAAACTTTGGCGGCCTCCTCAGTTCGGCCCTGTGCAATGGCTCACATAGGGACTTGGATCCTCTCCTAAGCTAATGGAGAGGATCCTCCTCATCAATTATCATTGGCCGTTGGATTTTTATCCAACGGCTACAAACAGGGGGGGTCCTTTTAAAGTTATAATGATTGTAGCCGTTGGATAAAAATCCAACGGTCAAGGATGATTGATGAGGAGGATCCTCTCCATTAGCTTGGGAGAGGATCCAAATCCCTCAAATAGCTCCGGAGTATTTGCTCACTGCTATAATTATGGTGTATGCTTATCATACACCTAATCATATGTTACGTGTTCTTTCACTTAACTCTAATTCACTTTCACATTCAATGTTACTTTTTCAATTTTGAAAAAAAATGACCAAAGTGCTAGTCGGCCAGTGGGTAGGGATCAAGTGTCTAGGCGATGGGCTGGAGCCTAACGTCCAGGCGGCTAAGCCCCCTGCCTAGACGGATTAAGTAAATTTATCATATATTGTATAAATAACTGCTTATTTTATACAAATACATAATTACATTGGGATATATAAATTGAAAACTAAAATGCCTTATAGATTAAAGCATTATAACATATTAAAATATGGGGACCAAATGCATATAATGAGTGTTTATCCAAGTATTCAACAAGTCTCTTTTAATTTATTGAATAAAAATAAAATGCAAAATGAAAGTTAACAATTTTCTATCTAAGTAAGAAACGCAACCTAGGCGGGCCAAGCGGGTGCCTAGGCGGACACCTAAGAAGGTCTAGCTAGGTGCCCCTTCTTAATTTTCAAAAGCCTAGGGATTAATCAGGGCATTAGCCAACCGCCTAGCGCCTAGATGGCGCTTGGCAGCACTAGGCGGGGATTTTTAAAACAGTGAGATTAGATAAAAGGACACGTGACATATAATTATGTGTATGTTAAGCATATACTGTAGTTGAAGGTGATGAGCAAATATGCTTCTATATAGCTCTTTCCTAAATCCGCCACGGGGACTAGGAGTAGTTTACATAAATTGGATTTGTTTCACTTATCAAAGAAAACCCCCAAAACAATTGATGCTAATTAGTAATTATACATCGAAAGCTCACTCTTTTTTTATGAAAATAATAAGAAAGACAACGTTTCAAGAGTACATGGGTATAAGCGTTCTAACTATTCAACTAAATAACTTTGAACTTCTCATACACTTTTTTTTCTTTCTTTAAAGCCGTTTCTTTTTGGTAAAACTCAGCATATTAACATGAAAATACAACATCACAAAAAGAAAGTCCGATCAAGATATACATAAAAGCCTTTTGCACCTTTAGATTTAAAAGTTCATGCAAAAGCTTGCAAATCAAGGCCCTTTGCCGCCTTGCGAGTTTGCGACACACACAGTATCTGGAAGCCTCCCCTTATCTTTGTTGTCACCTTCACACGCAACAAAAAGCAAATACCAGAAGCTTGAAGAGCTAAAAAAAAATGAAATTAAAATAACTAAAAGGCTTGGAGTGCAAGATTCAACAAAAAATAGGGTGCAAAGAATTTGAAAATTTTCATTATGATCATAACACGGGTGGTACATTATTTCTTTTTATATAAATGGTGAATTTTTTTTTTAAATTATTAACTTTTGAACACACAAATCATACTATTTATATACTATTCCGTATTTTGTTCCCATTCAAAATCTCTCTCATAGAATAAGACTTTTCTCGTAAGCCTGACGACACGTAAACGCAATGGGAACAAATGGGATCACGTATGTACACAAAAACAAGAAATAGAGAGAGAAAGTAGAGAGAGAAACGGAAAAGGGCAATGAGTTTCCGCGTAGACAGATGAGAAGCTCAACAGCAAGAAGCAATAAAGATTTTCTTTTCCTTCCTTCCTTCCTTGTCTTTCTTACTTTCTTTTTGTTTTAATTCATTTTTTTTCAGAAATCTATCAAATCTGAACGAAGAATAATTAAACTACGCTTTCTTTGAAGCGATTACAGGAAGAGATGATCAAATTCTCTCTCTCTTTTTTTTTCGTCCTTATGGATTCACACCTTCCATTCACACCATCCTTCATATAATCAAAGCTTTATCCTTCTCTTTCTTTGAATCCCATCGGCTTTTCCGAACCCCAAAAGCTTAATCTTCACGAAAGCACTTTTGTTTTTTAAGATTGCGTTTGTGGTCATGGAACATCATCCTCATCATTATCAACGTCATCAGCAGCAACACCATCAGCAGCTTCAGCTTCAACAACAACAACAGCAGCAGCTTCAGCAGCAACATCTTAGTACTGTGACTGTACACGTGGACACGAGTGATAGGTTCCCTCAATGGAGCGTTCAGGAGACGAAGGACTTGCTTCTGATCAGAGCCGAGCTAGATCAGACTTTCATGGAGACGAAGAGAAACAAGCTTCTGTGGGAAGTGATTTCTACGAAGATGAAGGAAAAAGGTCACCATCGCAGCGCCGAACAGTGCAAGTGCAAGTGGAAAAACCTCGTTACTCGTTACAAGGTAAACATGTTATTAAACCCAAATGAATACTAGATTAATAAAGTTAAACCAATCTAATCAAACTAATTAATCTTCCATCTAATCAACATACACTTTGAAGAACACACTGATTCATTTAAGGATTTGCTTTTCCTTATTTCCTCAACCCATATCTTCAAGACTTAAGGAGAATCAAACTGAAGACCCTAGGTGTAGGAGTGAATGTTCTTTATAAGCTGAGATACAAGCATGTTGCAAATCTTCAACACATACCCTTCATGTGTTTGATAAATATACAGTACTCTTATGTAGGTATTTATTTCTTGCTTTATGATTATTTAGGGTTTTGAGACAATGGAGCCGGAAGCTATGAGGCAGCAATTCCCGTTTTACAACGAGCTACAAGAGATTTTCGCTGCACGGATGCAGAGAATGCTGTGGGCAGAAGAAAGCGGAGCTGCAAGTGGGTCGAAGAAGAAAACGCTTTCTTCAGACGACGAGGAAGATAACGAGGATAGCGAGGCAGAGAATAAGGGAAGCACGGGGAAGAACAAGAAGAAGAAGATGAAGATGAGCAATATAGGAAGCAGCAGCGCAAGCGGAAATAATGTAAGGGAGATATTGGAAGAGTTCATGAAGCAACAAATGCAAATGGAGATGCAATGGAGAGAGGAGTTTCAAGCGAGGGAGAATGAGAGGCGGTTGAAGGAGATGGAGTGGAGGCAGAAGATGGAAGCATTAGAGAACGAGAGGATAATGATGGAGACGAGATGGAGGGAGAGGGAGGAGCAAAGGAGGATGAGGGAGGAGGCTAGGGCTGAGAAAAGGGATGCTCTTATTACTGCTTTGCTAAACAAGCTTAGAAGAGAGGATATGTAGCAAGCGTTATCTCAAGACATGGTTTGAGAGCTAGGTTTGTTTATTAATTAATTCTCAATTAGCTAGAAACTGAACTGATCATTTTGGACATGTCCATTTCGACGATATACTGGTCCATCTTCTTCTGTTTTGCCCACTGAGTCTTTTCAATTTATTGCATAATATCCATTCTTTTGTTTCCATATATAATTTTATGTTTTACCCTAGTAATTGTGATCTTTAATGCACAGCTGTTAACTTTCCCCCCAAGTGCATGCTTAAAACTTTCACTTAGAGAATACAAACAATCCGAACAAGTAAAATTCTTGGATTATTTGATTTCTACATGCATGAAGATTGAAGAATTGTAGTTTTCAACATTAGCAGGAAGCACGCGAAGTTGAAATTTCAATCATGCAAGTCACTGAGTCCTACTGCTTCTAATTGTAGTAAGGGTAGATGCGTGCATGAAATATATCCGGTTCTTATATTTATAGGTTTGTCACGTGCATGTAGCATGTGTAGTGGCTGAAGAAAAACGCATTCCATGTGGAAAATCGAAACATCTAGATATCATCTGCATGAATTATGCTGCGTTTGAAATTGTATTGAGAGGTATAGTTTTGTTTCCTCCATCCCTGTTTTGTGATATATTCAAGTACTGTAGTCTGCATATACATATGCAGGTGGGGCTACGGTGGATGAGTTATGAAGATTTTAATGTATTAATACATGATCTAATGCGACTGTATAATGTTCTAGCTATTTTAGACAATTTTGCATATTATGTTGTTATTATTGTATCATTCTAGTCATTTTTTATTTACGTCACATTTCTCTTTGTTAAGTTCTCAATCATGTTGCATAATCGTACTTCCAACCTGGAATGTGCTTTTTCTTCAGTAGACTTTCTCGAGCATATTGGGAATTTCTCGTGGGGTATAAGTGGAGCAATTTTGTATGATCTTAACGTAGTAGTTTCAGTTTGACGGTGTTCATAATCATGGTTATTATCTTCTTTTTTTCATGTGGTGTTGTACGTGTGGCGATCCTGCTTATATCTCATGAAATGTGATGAGAAATTCCGTTTATATCTCATGAAATGTAATAGATAACGTGATAACATATATAAACATAATGACAAATGATATATAGCTATATGTCTCTGAAAGTTTTACTTCTCTTAAAAAGTATACACACGAGTGTGAAACTCCAAGACACATTTCCAAGACCCTTTTAAGAGATTCTCAAGCTTTGGTTCCTTTTTGACATTCTATGTTCTGGCGTTTTACACGGTTTACACCGCTCGGTTTCAAGCTAACAAATCTATACATGTATTTCAACTTTAGCTACAAATTAAATATATACGCGCGGTACATATCAGATGGGCTGTCGATTCGAATTTAAACTATTTATAAATCCCTACTTTGACATCTTACATTCCATGACAATGCCCCACTTTGTCTTGTAATACAAATTCAACGGAAGCCAGCTACTCTATAATCATTTAATTTTTTGTTAGCGAAACAACCATTTCACTGCAATTTGGGGAATCCCTACGTTTCTTTGTCACATTCTGACTGCCATAAGTTAAACTGAGAATGCTAAAATCACTACCCCAACAAATAAACTATCTAAGAATTCTCGGAATAACGTGGTTTGCGAACGTAATTGAAGAATTCTCGGAATAACGTTGTTTGCAAATGTAATTGCTCCAAATATTCCTCTTGCAATTCAAGGTCCAAGCTCCCACTGCAAATTTTACAGCAAATACAAGAACTAGTCATGTGCGATGTGTCATAACCTAGATTCTTCCATCTGCTATAGCAGCAAACAAAAGCGTTAGTCAGTAGGCTTGTCGGTTTGGGGACATATCAAATAATGCTAATAACAATCTTCATCTCCAAGTTTCATATTGAATCTTTTCAATTGAGGTCCAGCTATTTTCAAACGTACGGTTACCGTGTTTTTCCCTCTCACTGGCTCTCTGCTTCTCTATCTCTAGCTGTCACATATGTTACAAGTCATGACTTTTGTATTTTTCACCGACGCGTATGTGTGTCTGTGTGTATACACATATATAATAATAATGTATGTGCGTACGTGTGTGTGGGTATATAGCCTTTTGTGCCAAATAATTTGGTGTGCCAAATAATTTGGTGGTCCAAATATGTGTGCATGCATGTTTGCTCCGTGCAGAACCTTATTTTTGGTTGCAGATATGTGCACATCTCGATCGGATAGAGACCCAAAGATGTAATGACGGTACCATTTCTGTTGGACCACTGATCTCTTTCACCAGTCAATTGGAGCCTACTATTGCCTTTTATTTTGTCTTCCATTTTTGCTAGAACAGTACTCATCGATTAACAACATTGCTTGTCGAAAAAGAAAAAGAAAAAAGTTCTCACAAGAGTTATCTTCGACGGGAGAAGTTAAATTCGGCGAGTAAAGTTGGTTTTAGCTTCTTCTTCGTACTTCCAGATAGAAGGATGGCGATGAAAGGAGTTTTTAATATGCTCCGACATTAGAACTGTTAATTTCAAGATGTGAAATCTGAATCTACACATTTTTCGGACAACAACCCTATGTATTTACAGACAGTTGAAGCATGAACAATAACAAAAGATGCTAAAAGAGATGATATAGAAGTTCTCATTACATTCCTGGATATGCTCTAAGTTCAAACTTTTATAGTTTTGGAACATTTAATCTGCAGAACTTATCAATAATAATTTGGTATAACGATCCACTTCGCTGCGATGAACTTCTAAGTTTGTGAATTTGTGAGTGAGTACGTAATAATTTTCCTACAGAACATTAGAAAAATTAATTTTATAACGTCTACAACTATGCAGGCAACTTCTAAATTTGACCAGCTTCTATGTTGAGATAATTAATCACGAGTCCGGATCTTCGCCTGTTCTTGATCCCGGAAGTCTACAAATCATGTCCGTTTATCGTATATCGTGTAGTTAGAAATTATTTTAAATATTTTTATTTAAAAATAAATATAAACAATACTTGACAAAAACTGATCTATGATGTACAATAAATGGACACGATTTACGAATTCTCATAATTCTCGTCAAAAGTATTTGTCAGATTAATCACAGGATTACTGTCCTCTTGTTCTATATAATAATATTAAAAATAAAAGTAAAAATTGTTATCGTATCATCCATTGGTCTTTCTACGAATCTGGACAGTGTACGTTAAATGGAAAATGGGAATGGACTTTTCTTGATGTGCCCCTACTTTTGTCAAGCCTAGGAAAAATTCGTCAATTTCTTGGATATTATGTGTTTATTACTAATTAAAGGGAAATTTAATTCAAATTCATCTTTTGTATTTCTACATTAAACTTAAATTTTTAACATGTATTGTATTTTTTATTATATTATATATACAACCATCAGGCTCCATCATAAATGTGAGATTTATTCTTAATTCACCCCATCACGTGTGTTGAATTTTCAAGATTAACACGTGAAAAACACAAACGGAATGACATGAAGTACGTGTGGCTGTTGGTTTTCACAGGTGAGACAACCTATTCTATTACCATGAAGAAGTTGAGGTCTACCATAAAACCATTTGGTGATATGGAGAGTAGCCCAACTTACTTATATGCCTTTGCAAAGTCTCTTCTAGTATCATTGTGAGATTCATTCTCAACACTCTCCTCCAACCCCTTCCGGCCAGAGCCTTCCATCGTCTTCGTTGAGTAAATTTAAAAGGTTTTGTTTGGTCCGGAGTTATGTAATTTTCAAGGTTTTTTTTTTTTTTTTGGTTGATTTTCGTAGATGATTTTTTTATTTTATTTATTTTACGTTTGGTTTTAATCAAGGTTTCTTTTAAGAGAGAAACAGAGATTGATGCAGCTAGCATGATCGTAATATCAATTATGTAGAAGAGAGTAAACTGTAGCAATAGTCTATTAAATTTAACTCAATTGGAGCAATGGTCATTCAACTAAAATTTCATTACTATTGGTCTCTCAACTTTAATCCAACTGGAGAAATGATCCTTCAACTTTAATCCCAATTGGAGCAATGATCCCTCAACTTTAACCCAATTGTAGCAATGGTCCTTCCAACATAACTAATTTTGACAAAATTGACGAAAATGATCATAGCTACACGTTTTGACGAGTTAAGGAATCTCAATTGTAGCAATGGTCCCTCGGACATAACTTATTTTGACAAAATTTGACAAAGTTGATGAAAAAGACCATAGCTACACATTTTGATGAATTAAGGGACCAATGGTAATGAATTTTTAGTTAATGGACCATTGCTACGACAATGGTATACAACGGAAATACATGCCTTTTGAAACTAATGTTGGGCTAAAGATATAATAGTAGACAAACCAAGTAGAATGTGGGTGTGGACAGGAAGTGGGTATAGAGATACATACTACGGGTTTTGAGCGCTTTTGGTTTTTCAATAGATTTTGTAGATGGATTCGTTCCATTCTAGCTTCAGCTCATCTCTCTATCCTCACCAATGGTTCAATTGAAGGTTTTTTTCACGCATTCTCGTGATGTTCGGCAAGTGTATCTTTTTATCTCCGAACCACCATAGTTATATATGTAATAACCTATCATTATAAATGAGAGCTAATTGCTCAAATCAAGGTGTTTATATATAAGGTTAACATTCCAAGTTGACACAGCCACTGCCATTGACCTAATCGGAAGAAGAACAGACAATGACGTGCCTCAAGGGATTCGCCACTTCATTTCTACCGGCATGCTCGACAAATTTAGTAGAAGAGTGAAAAAAAGCCATGGCAACACACAAAAAATGCTTACTTGGGCATCCCGGGTATACAATATCCCTTCAATACGTCTCCCGCATGCTCCAGAGGTTCTCACTAACCATGTCATTTGCAACAGTTACAGCAATATTTTCATTGGAAAGTTTGACCCTCTTTGATGGGGTTTATATTGCATTTGTGAATGGCAGACATGCTTTGACGTCCTCATGAGAGGGAAATGTCGCATCACTTCTTTTTCCTGCATAGAATTAAGTGCAATATCTTTGAAGTATAATGTACAATATAAGAAAACTATATGGAATTAAAACCTCCGAAGCAAGTTGAATTTGTTATACTAATCTTCTTCAACAACACGTGTGTGAAACATCCTAAAAGTTTGAAAAAAATCACAAAACTGATCTATTGAAAAATGATGAGTCAGAAGATAATTTAAGAGAGACGAGGAAGAGATCGAATTTTGAAAAGAACACAAACCTTGTTCGTTTTACCCTCTCCTCAGTCCATTTGCTCCCATGCCACTCATTCTTATAGAGAAGTAAGTTCTCATTAGTTTTTCCAAGTCTCTTTCAATCTCAATTGCACTAATTTTCACTTCCATCCCTATTCTTCCCCCCTTCCTCCTTCCTCTTAAATGTTAAAACGCACCTCAGTTTACCTTCGATTTCTAAGTTGATAACCATGATAAAATGAAAAAAAAAAAACTAATTGTGAAGAATAACTATATTATTGACTTCATGTACTCATAAAAAAGTTGAAAGGTATTACTGGACGATGAAACCTATGATGCGAGTAATAATTGTTTAGCAATGAACTAAGTATTCACTTGTTTCATGTGAACACAAAAAAATGGCAGACTGCATTACATAAAAGAAAAGAACAATGTATGACACGAATTACCTTTGGAGATCACATGGAATATCTGGCTAGAAAAAGATTTCTTTATATTTTTTTTTAAATAGAAAATTTCAAGGCTTAGGACAAACTACCATAAGAAAAATAAAAAGAATTAGATTGCTGGTTCGCAAACTTGGGTTGGGCTCCGACTATATCCTGGAAAACTAAATTTGAAAATATAAAACATTTACGGAAAGTTTGAATCCCATTAGGCCCAACTAATTTGTTTAGAAATTAGAACTATAAAAGTGCAATCTAATTGGCACGATTCATGACGTCCACTTCTTCTCTTTTCTTTTATTTTTTTCACACCAATGCTATTTTATTACGTGAAATGATAGATTTATTAGATTAAATATTATATTAGAGAGCTGATGTTGATAGGGATTTTTAGATACATAAACTAATATGCATGTATTAATGATCTTGACAATTTAAATTACAAGCCTGTTAGTATGCTATTGACTTGTAATTCTTACGGCATGTGCTAGATATATTTAATCTTCAAAAACAAATAATTTTGTTTTACAGAAAACTCTACAATTAATTTTTCTAGTTAACAATAACAAACTTGGCCACATAACGACGGCAAGGTTCGAGTTGATTGAAAAACTGACGACATAGACAAACAAAATCATGCTTAAGCTAATTTCACGTGAGGATACTAAAAACATTTGTGGCAATTGTTATAAGGAAAGTAAACCTACTTATGGTGCACGTCTCAATAATTTTCAAGACATTTCAATTGATCAATCTTAAAAAGAAAAATAGATCCTTCCAACTAGTTAAGTTTTACCTTAACTATATATTGGGATTGGATTGGATTGGATTTGGTTTGAGTCTAGATAAAGTTCTTATATCTGAACGAATCTGTAAAATTAAGGAAGGTTTGTATCTTTTCCTTTTCAAATGATAGAAATTCATTAAATTCAATGAAAACGTTTACATCAAAGGCCAAAGTATTAACCAACAACTCTGGCTCAAATGGATCCCAGCCATGAAATCTCTTGAAACAAAAGAAGCCACTAAATGTGGTGCCTTATTACAAACGAGGAGCAAAAAGAACTTCTAATGACCTCTTTCACCAGTCAATTGGAGCCTACTATTGCCTTTTATTTTGTCTTCCATTTTTGCTAGGACAGTGCTCATCGATCAACAACATTGCTTGTCGAAAAAGAAAAAGAAAAAAGTTCTCACAAGAGTTATCTTCGACGGGAGAAGTTAAATTCAGCAAGTAAAGTTGGTTTTAGCTTCTTCGTCGTACTTCCAGATAGAAGGATGGCGATGAAAGGAGTTTTTAATATGCTCCGACATTGAAACTGTTAAATGGGTTTAATTTCAAGATGTGAAATCTAAATCTACACATTTTTCGGACACAACCCTATGTATTTACAGAAAGTTGAAGTATGAACAGTAACAAAAGATGCTAAAAGAGATGATGTAGAAGTTCTCATTACATTCCTGGATATGCTCTGAGTTCAAACTTTTATCGTTTTGGAAGATTTAATCTGCAGAACTTATCAATAATAATTTGGTATAATTAACGATCCACTTCGCTGCGACGAACTTCTAAGTTTGTGAATTTGTGAGTGAGTACGTGAGAATTTTCCTACTATAATGTCTGCAACTATGCAGGCAACTTCAAAATTTGACCAGCTTTTATGTTGAGGTAATTAATCACATGGTTACTGTCCTCTTGTTCTATATAATAATATTAAAAATAAAAGAAAAAATTGTATCTTATCATCCTTTGGACTTTCTACGAATCTGGATAGTGCACGTTAAATGGAAAATGGAATGGACTTTTCTTGACGTGCCCCTACTTTTGCCAAGCATAGGAAAAATTCATCAATTTCTTGGATATTATATGTGCTTATTACTAATTAAAGGGAAATTTTATTCAAATACATCTTTTGTATTTCTACACCAAACTTAAATTTTTAACATGTATTGTCTTTTCTATTGTATTATATATACAACCACCAGGTTCCACCATAAATGTGAGATTCATTTTCATTACGTTCCCTCACGTATGTCAAATTTTCAAGACTAACATATATACAACACAAACGGAATGACATAAAGTACGTGAGACCGTTGGTTTTCACATGTGAGATAACCTACTCTGTTACCATAAAGAAGTTAAGGACTACCATAAAACCATTTAGCGATATGAAGAGTAGCCCAACTTAATATGCATTTACAAGATCTCTTCTCCTATCATTGTGAGATTTATTCTCAAGAATCTCAACACTCTCCTCCAACCCCTCCCGGTCAGAGCCTTCCATCGTCTTCGTTGAGTAAATTCAAAAGGTTTTGTTTTGTCCTGGAGTGATGTATTTTTCAACGTTTTTGTTTTTTGTCTTTTGTTGATTTTCATAGATGATTTACCAAGTAGAATGTGGGTGTGGATTGTAAGAGGGTGTAGAGATGCATACTACGGGTTTTGAGCGCTTTTGATTTTTCAATAGATTTTGTGGATTGGATTCATTTTGTTCTAGCTTCAGCTCATCTCTCTATCCTTATCGATGGTTCAATTGAAGGTTTTTTCACATATTCTCATGGTGTTCGGCAAGCGCATTTTTTTATCTCCCAACCACCACACTTATATATATATAACCTATCATTATAAATGAGAGCTAATTGCTCAAATCTAGGTGTTTATATATAAGGTTAACATTCAAAGTCGACATAGCCACTGCCGTTGACCTAATTGGAAGAAAAGCAGACAATGATGTGCCTCAAGGGATTCGCCACTTCATTTCTACCGGCATGCTCGACAAATTTAGTAGGAGAGTGAAAAATCCACGGCAACACACAAAAAAATACTTGGCCATCCCGGGTATACAATATTCCTTCAATATGTCTCCCGCATGCTCCAGAGGTTCTCACTAACCATGTCATTTGCAACAGTTACAGCAATATTTTCATTGGAAAGTTTGACCCTCTTCGAGGGGTTTTCTATTGCATTTGTGAATGGCAGACATGTTTTGATGTCCTCATGAGAGGGAAATGTCGCATCACTTCTTTCTCCTGCATAGAATTAAGTCAAAATCTTTGAAGAATAATGTACAATATAAGAAAACTATATGGAATTAAATACCTCCAAAACAAGTTGAATTTTTTATACTAGTCTTCTTTTATAACACGCGTTTGAAACATCTTAAAAGTTTGAAAAAATCACAAAATTGATCTATCAAAAAATAACGAGTCAAAAAATAATTTAAAAGAGACAAGAAAGAGATCGAATTTGAAAAGAACACATTCAATCAACCTTATTCCTTTTATCCTCTCCTCAGTCCATTTGCTCCCATGCCACTCATTCTTATAGAGAAGTAAGTTTTCATTAGTTTTTCCAAGTCTCTTTCAATCTCAATTCCACTACTTTTCACTTCCCTCCCTATTCTTCTCCACTTCATGCTCCCTCTTAAATGCTAAAAAGCACCTTAGTTTACCCTCGATTTCTAAGTTGATAACCATGATAAAATGAAAAAAAAAACTAATTGTGAAGAATAAATATATTATTAACTTCATGTACTCATAAAAAAGTGGGAGGTACTATTGGACGATGAAACCTATGATGCAAATTAGTAATTTTTTTGCTATAGATTAAGTATTCACCTTTTTCACGTGAACAAAAAAAAATTGACAAACTGCATTATATAAAAGAAAAGAACAATGAATAACACGAATTACCTTTTGAGATCACATGATAGGAATATCTGGCTAGAAAAAGATTTCTTTATATATATTTTTTTAAATAGAAAATTCCAAAGCTTAGCACAAACTACCATAAGAAAAATAAAAAGAATTGGATTGTTGGTTTGCAAACTTGGGTTGGGCTGCGACTATGTCCTTGAAAACTTGAAAATATAAAACATTTACGGAAGGTTTGAATCCCATTAGGCCCAACTAATTTGTTTAGAGATTAGAACTACAAAAGTGCAATCTAATTGGCACGATTTATCACGAACAAATTTTTTTTTACACCAATGCTATTTTTTATATGAAAAGATGAATTTGTTAAATTAAATATTATATTAGAGAGATAGCGTGGAGGGGGATTTAACCTAATATGCATGGATAAATGATCTTAACAATTTAAATTACAAGCCCATTAGTACTTGTAATTCTTACGGCATGTGCCAGATATATTCAATCTTCAAAAACAAATCATTTTGTTTTACAGAAAACTCTACAATTAACATAACGATGGCAAAGTTCGAGTTGATTGAAAAACTGACGATATAGTTCGGCAAACAAAATCATGCTTAAGCTAATTTCACATGATGAGGATACTAATAAAATTTGTGGCAATTGTTAAAAGGAAATTAAACCTGCTTATGGTGCACGTCTCAATAATTTTCAAGACATTTCAATTGATCAATCTTAAAAAGAAAAATAGATCTTTCCAACTAGTTAATTTTTACCTTAACTATATATTGGGGTTGGATTGGATTGGATTTGGTTTGAATCTAGATATAGTTCTTATATCTGAACGAATCTGTAAAATTAAGGAAGGTTTGTATCTTTTCTTATTCAAATGATAGAAATTCATTAAATTCAGCGAAACGTTTACATCAAAGGTCAAAGTATTAACCAACCACTCTGGCTCAAACGGATCCCAGCTATGAAATCCCGTAAAACAAAAGAAGCCACTAAATGTGGTGCCTTATTACAAACGAGGAGCAAAAAGAACTTCTAATGACCTCAAATGCTTTTGTAAAAGGGTGTGCTATCCACACATCCTAAATTACTTCTCACACACCCCTTGTTCATTTCTGTCTGTTGATATTCTTCAATTCATTTGATCTGACGGCCGAAAATTGGAAGCGTGTGTGAAAAGTAACATGGAGTGTGTGGATATCACAACCCTTTGTAAACTCTGTATGTCATATAAGAGACCTTCAAGCATAGCGTCAGGATGCATTGCACCCTTAATTCCAACTGACCTCCAGAAAACCTTTCTCTACGCATGCCAAAATTAAGGAAGGTTTGAATCTATTCAGGAACTCTTTTATGTCGACACCCATTCAAGATATCACTGTGGTTGAATCATACAACTTTTTTGTTGTCCTTTCTTATTTGAGTTATGTGTAGAAAACAAGAACTTCTTCCATTTCGAAAAAAATAACTAAGGTTGGAGTCGACAAGCGTTCAAATGTATATTTCTTTGAAATTCTCTTTTGAAGCTTTTAGCTAAAGTGTATATGCTCTTTTAGATTTCTATAAGATTAAAAACCTCTGCGATATTACCTCAAGTAATTTTTACTTTCAAACTCCCAAGTGGTAAATCACGATCCACAAAGAAGGGTGCGGATCAGTCAACAAGTATTGGAGAATGGAAGATATAGCTGGGCTTCTACGAAGAACTACGAGAAGATTATCAGCCACAGTTCAAGGGAGCAGACATTTTGATGTTTCCAAATTCTGTCATGGTTCATACATCGTTTCTATTTTTACTTATGTGGTAACTTTTTACTCTAGAAATGGTGTAAATTTCTTTACTAACAAGTACATGAGCAATATCCATTGTCGCATTTGTTAGCGTTGCATCCAGATGGGCATGTTGCCATGTACTTGCACTGCCTGTCCCAATAACAGAAGTGGTGAGGGTCATCAGGTCCACGTCCACGTTCAACTCCTGGATAAAAATTAAGAAAAAAGATTAATATCATCAAAAAATTAAGCAGGATAGTATAGCTAAGTCTCTTAATTAGTTACTATTGAGAATTTATAAAAAAATTAATCTTTTACTGTTTCATACCAGTGATTGCTTCTGCAATGGCGTTGTTGTTTGCACAGCCACAAACACATCGACCAGTTCTGCACATGTTGGCTAGGCACCCATAACACAAGCTTATTCAATCAACAGGGCGTTCACATTGCATTGCTGTGTCCTCCTTTATTGTGTCTCTTGCTTCAATTTCTTTTGAAAAACCTGCATTCGATTAACATTTTTCATCGATCTTTCGATTTTTCATTCAGTTTCTAAGCGTTATGATTTCAAACTTTGTGTGCATGTATAATGGTAAGGGCAGGGGTCATGGACTCATGGGCTAAAGATAAAATCTCGCCCCTCAAACTAACATCATTCATGAAATTTAGCCTTTCAAATTTTGTGTTGTTTTAATGACCATTAAGGCTAGAAGATAAAAAGTGTTAGGTGACTCGTTTTCATTGGCTACATGTATTGTCCAAAACATGAAGTCTTGGACATAACCTGAAGGAGCCTTAATTGGGCTCCAACTAGCCTAGGCTGATTAGGTGCGTTAGAAAGCTTTCTTTGCAACTTGGGACTAGATCTTCTTGTCTGGGCTAAAAGCCATGTGTTATATATGCTCTTATTGTTTAAAAATACTATTCAAACTAAACTATAGAAAGGAAAAAAGAAGGCAGGTAGTGGTTTGCGGTAGTGGTTTGCCGTAGTGGATAGGGCCTTTCTCCTCAATTTCCTTGTAGCGGTAACTGTACATTTTTTACAATGTTCATTTACTGATCGCACTCGATCCCAAATGATCAAATGTTTCAAGTACCAATGCCATTTACTTTCTAAGAAGGTTGGTGAATATTAGGAGCCTAAGGGGCTTTCCATTTCAATGAATGTTCTTTTTCTTGGTTGTTTATTTTCTTTTCCATTTCTCTTTCATGTTCGTGGCTGTGTTCTTGGGTTTATTGGAAAGTGGAAGCGCTCTGTTCTATAAGATAAAAAATGTCACACGAGTTAAGATTTATGATCCATATAATTCTCTTAATAGTTTATACAGTTCTCATTTCTTATTTACAATCGAGCACTTGGCATGCATGATTTGATGTCAATTTGCCGAACACATGTGGAGACACGCTCATCGTGTCTAGATGAATGCTGCATGTGTTTTTGAGGGGAAAAATTTGAGTCTGTCAGCATAATCAATTGTATGGTTAAATATTTTTATAAGACAATAATTTATATTGTATTGGGTATTATCAGTCTTATGTAGGAGAGATTCTTTATCGTAACTAGAACATAGTTTTAGTGGCACCACCTGCCACATAAATGTTTGACATGTGTTTAAAAAAATAAATCATTTGTCTAATGACCATTTGCCACTTGATGAGAAGAGAGTATCGGTCCTTATATAAGTACAACCTCCAGTACTCACAGTCCTACACGTTTGTGAGAGTGGCTAGTCAAGCTACTATATGGATATTTTTCTTGTTATTAGAATTACCAAAGTGCTAAGGTGGCTTACGGGTAGGGCTTCAGCTTCCGGTAATCCTTTCACGTCATGTCAGAAATAGAGAGAATTACCACATATCTTTAGTAAATAACTGCTACCATTGGTCGTTTACAGTTATAATTCACAATCTCACAAACCGTAAAACCGATGCTATCATAATTCGATTCTCACTATAATTATGAGTGACGACTTATATCGATCGGACGTTAGCTTTCATAATCTCATGATGGAATTTGCAATAAGTGTACAGATTAATCACATGCAAGATGGCCAAGGTTTCTCTAGGATTGTTGACTTCTTGGACCTATGAAATACGACTACAAAAGTCATCAAAATTTTCACAAAAAATAATGAATATTTCTTCTTTCCACCAGTGGATTCTTATACACAAAGCTTTGTTTTTTTTGGGTGATTATAATAGTTTGCTGTGATTTACTAGTGTAGACGTGACATAATATTGTAGCATTAACACTCTTTATCTTCAACATTATTTTTTAGGACCGGTTAGAAATTTCGTCACGACAGTCTATTCTTTCAAAGTTTATCTACAATCTTATTACAGTGTGTTCATAGGTATATTTTAATTGACTTCGACTAAATTGGATGATCAACATTTTCACAAGACAAGCATATAAAATTATTGAAATTAAATTAAATTTTCGTTGCTGATATACTTGCAGGCAATGCCTCAGTTGTCGCTAAAAGTCTCAAACTCTTTTCACACCAAAATAGAAGGGTTGAAGCTTCAACCAAAAGTCTAGGGTTTCAAAGTTCTGGACGGAGAAACTTGAATATTTACAACATTTCAGAAGTTTCTTAGTTCTTCAACTAGCAGCATTGCAAGTCCACAGATTTCCCCACATATTTTCATAAGAAATCTCAATAAATTCATCAATGGCCTGGTGCAATAGCGTGTCAAGGATCCGCCCTTCAAATTCCTCGCAGATTTCATCGAAACCTTCGAACCCGACCACATTCTTGGCCACCCAGTTTGATTCTTTCAAATCCTCCTCCGTCCAATTTTGGATTTTGGAAGCCAGCAGCTTTGCGTAGTCTCTGGTTTCCTCTTCGTTAATCGGCTCAAAATCTTTCCTTTTTGCTGCCTTCACTTCTGAGCTGTCACTAAAAGGAGCTTTTGGTGACGGTTTCACAGTGGAGTTCAAATCCATGGGAATTGAATATCCTATAAGAAAAATTAACACACAAAAATGAATTTAGAATGAATTGGTTAGACAATGTGCTAAATGAAATTACTTAGCATTTTGCAATGAAAACTGAGGAAACAAAAGTAGACATGCGCTTACTCAAGTTGATTAGCAACCAGTATCGAATCCATTTTTCGCAATTTCGATTAGAGTGATTAGAATATTTGTAATCAGAAATAAAAATTTGTTGGAAACAGAACAAACCTGATAACCAAGCTTCATGCTCGATCAACATGTCATCAATGTCAAGAACTGAAACAGGGCTTGCATCGTTCTCTGAGGAGCCATGAAATTCAGCAGCCTCTTTTCCCTTCTCAGCTTCATTTTTATGGTTTCTCTTCTTGATTTTTGGTTCCACCACAACTTTCTTCTTCTCGGTTGCTTTCTTCAATGCAAGATTTCCGCTCTCCCCCTTCAAATTCGCACCAACATTTTTGTAACCCTTCGAAGATTTTGCACCAATTTCCCTTCTGGGCTCATCTTTTAACCTAGAAATCTTCTTGTTTTGCTTTATCATTACAGTTTTTTCCTTCTTCTTCTCCTTCATAATCTCATCATTCTTCACCTTGTTCTTCTTACTACTCTGTTCCTTCTTCCCCTGCCCCAGTTCCCCAAACCCCACCTCAGATTTCTTCACCATCGACCCAACTCCCTTCGATTTCTCACCCACATTGTCCAAACACACAACCAGAAAATCATGGCTGTTCTTCTGACGATGCATAACCTCCGGAACTTCACGAAAAGAAACCGAGGTTCGAACCCTACGATGCGGATGATCCTGCTGATCATTCGAGTCAAAACCCATCAAGTAATCTGCAAAACTCAACGACCTACTTCGACTGACCAACTCCGGGGCTCTTGAAACCCAATTTGTTTCCGGCAACGAGTCCAAACCCATCAGCCTTGCCACGATTCCAGGCGTGACAGAAGCTGAAGATTGAATTTTGGGATCAGGGTTTTGTTTTCTGGAGGATTTTGCGAGTTGGGTAGTGTTAGATTCTGGAATTTGATCTGATGGGTGTGTTGGAACGCTTCCATTGCACAAAAGCCGGCGCAGGATGCCATTGAAACAGCCAGAGGTCTGATGAGCTGAGTTACCACTCATGACTGTAACTTTTTAGAGAGAGAGAGAGAGAGAGAGACTGAGAGAGACTTGAAGTCGTGTTTCTGGAGTGAGAGGGGTTTTTTTTGGGTGATTCGAATATGGTGGTGGTGTTAGTGGTTTATCAAGGAAGGATTGAAGACTTTGGTCGTTGAGTTCACATTAGGGAAGTAGAAATTTATAAAAATATGGGAAAATTGGTGGTCAGACGCGCACTTTGGTCGCGTAAAGAATGTATAGTTAAACACAAAATGGTCTGTCACCGTGTTGTTGTTGTCAGTCATGTTAAATAATATTTATAATTCATAATTTTTTAGTCACTGTACCTAATCATTGTATGTATTCTTCTGTAATTTTCAAGTCTCGCTAATTTGGTGTCGATGTGCTTTTAATAAAAACTGTTTTTGTTGCGCTTTTTATAAAAACTGTTTTTGTTGTACTGCAGAAATAAACAATTGTAAAATAAATTTGTTAAGTATTTGGTAAACTATTTTTTTTAAAGTGTTTTTAATAAAATAAAAAAAAAATGTGTCCGAGTGTTTGATAAATTTTTATATAAATTGTTTTGAATATGTTAAATGACTAAAAATGATATAGTATTTAATGTGATATAATAATTGTCAAAAACAATAATGCAAGGGAAAAAATTATAATTTTGTAAAACATGTGGGGATATATTTGTTATTTGAAAAATTCATTAAATGAGCTTTGATTACTATGCTTTGAAAAAAACATGGTAGACCATGCTTCTGCCTTTCTATACTTTTCCAGTTTTTTTTTTAAAAAACATTTTTTTTTGCTTTACCAAACAAATTTAGGACTGATTTGGTATTATTGTGTTTTGAAAAAAAAAAGTGTTTTTACTGTGCTATGAGAATAAGCAACTGTAAAATAAAGCAGCAGAGTGGTTGGTAAACATTTTTGTAAAAGTGCTTTTGGAAAAAAAGCAGTATTATAGTGTTTGGCAAACTTTTATGTAAAACAGTTGTGCTTGTGTGAAATGACCAAAAAATGTGCAATACCTGATGTGCCATTAATTTAATTTTCTTAACAAATAGAGATGAATTACTAAATATACTTTATTTTTAAAAGAAAAATATTTATAAACTTTATCTTAAACGTATAATCCAATGTTTAACAAGAAATCATAATCCAACGTTTAACAAGAAATCATAATCCAACGTTCAACATATAATCCAAAATTTATGCTACGTCACATTTTTAGTTTTTTTTTTTTACCAAAAATTGTGAAAATAAGCTGTTTTTAAGTGTTTATCAAACACTTTTTTGAGCTCAACTTTTTTTTTATACCCATTTTTTATAAAAGCACATCAGTACCAAACTAGTACTTAATGTTCTAGATTTTTTAATAAGCAGTTTTTTTTTTAAAGCACCACAATTCCAAACCAACCCAAAAAGACATCGTGCGCCTTTACATTGTAGTAAAAAGATTGTACTCTTTACACACAAATTAAATCTTGGAAAGCCAATTCTACAGGGTACCAGCCTTCTTAAATCCTTGGGTTTCAATTTTCTTACCTGTGGTCGTGTTCTTCTTCTTGTTCTTTGTCCTCCTTCTTCTGTTCATCATGGCCTCTTTCTCTTAGTCCTCTAGTCTAAATCCCAACTTCACAAACTTCGTCAAACTATTTGATTCAAACTATCTCATATGGCCTTGTCAAATTACCTTTTTTCTTCATGAACATGAATTTTGGTCTCATATTGATGGCTCGTCTCCCCCACCATCCACAATCATAACCGATCCCAACCCCACGGACACCAACACAACTTCTATTCAAATTGACAACCCATAATACGCCACTTAGGAAGATCAACTTTCATCTCCTACCTCACACAAGCACCATCTCCGGAGCCATTCTCCCTGTCACCATTGGCTGTCCCATCGCATTTGAAATTTGGACCGCTCTGCCACACTGCATTTTCTTATTTATGAATATGTGTCACACTATAATTTACCTCTTAAATATTATAACCTATTTGATTGGTTTTTTTATTTTTTTTAAACAAACGATAGTATCTACATTAAGGGAGTGGAGAAGTGGGCTAAGTCTTACAATGAGCTTGCCATAATAGTGTGGTTCAAGTTTGCTTTTGGCAAAAATCGAACCTAAGACCTCTCACTTACAAATGAAGAGGAAGATTACTAGATCGTAATATTAAGTAACATTTGATTAGTTTATTATGTGCCTTATAACAGGAGAAATTTATAGGCAATCATGATGCTAAGGCATCTCAAGCGTATCACGCAATGGCATATTTTTTCACATAGCATCACAAAATTGATTTGAAGTATTGTTATCCTTTTTCTTCTCTTTTCTTTTTTTAATAAATGTTAGACAATATTTACACCATTTCATCTAAATTAAGAAGAAATGTGAATGTTACAAAATGAGTTAAAAAAAGAAAAAAAATGGACGATACCTATCAAAACAAATTACGAAATTATGCTATCTTGAAGTCCAATTGCATGTAGGAGATTGCCTTTAGTATCAACTAGCCAGCAAGCATGAAGAATAATTAAAACATGGAGTTGAAAAATGGAAGAAACGCGTGGGTGGCATTTGGGTCCTTCACCTCAGTTTGTTTTGCCATTTCGGGGATATTCTTTTCTTTTTTCCACGAGGAGAGAAGGAGAAAAGATGCCGAAGTTGTTGACCATTTTTCCCTCTGAAATTTGAGACACCGTGGTACGAATTTCCACTCACCGACTTTGCAGACTCTTTAGACCATCTATGAGGGTCAGATAGATCGTTTTAACCCTCTAGTCTTTCAAAATATTAATATTTTAATAAATAATACAGAGTCTTATTTGCTTTCATCTCCAATCGAGGGTCAAAGGGTCAAAGGGCTCGTTTTAACCCTGTCACAAAAGAATATCTCCAACCGAGGGCGAAAAGGCTATAGTATGAAATATGAAGAATTGAAATAAAATAAGGTAAGACAATATAGCCCGCCGGTTGGCCCTTTGGCTCGTTTTTGTCCCGTGAGGCCCACGAGCCAGTTGGCTTAGTCCTCGGTTTGAGACGGTTTTCGAACTATTTTCGACTCTCTGACCCTCTTGACCCTTCGGTTAGAGATGCTCTTATGTAGGAGCTTATCGGGGTCAATCGGTTCGAAGCTCTGATGGGTTTATAGAATGAGTCTTAAGAAAACAATTATTTTTTATTTTCAATATTTTCCTTCGTCTTGGGGCAACCAAGCCATCTCCAACAGCTGAACTCTACCTAGTCAACAACAACAACTAAGCAACGTAACCATTAGCCGCCACCACCACCCTCCGGCATAGAAAACTCCATCACCGCCTCCATTATGAACCCCACCGCCAAAACCAATTGCCTATTCATCCTCTAGATCTTCATCAATGTCCCACTTTTTGTTTTTTTTTTTTTTTTTTTTTTTTTGTCAAACGATAGATTTTGTTAGATTAGATGTTAGGTTAGCACTAATGGAGTTTAGTCACCAACGAATTTTGACCCATGCCTTCATGTAAGGATTCAACACATTTCCACCATTATGGTAAATGACCACTTTACCCTTTTTCTTCCTCATTTAATTGATTGGTTTTCATATATTAGATAATTAAGAGACGGAGTGAAATCTAAATGCTAAGCGCAGTTGTAAAATTTCAATTTGACATAACATAACCTTGTCTGCAACTAATCCATAACCAGCGCTTTATATTAATACAAGAAAACTAGGTGTTCAGAGAAAAATAAATTCACGAAAAGTAAAGGATATTTTTGGAAGTTTAGTAAATTATTTTGGGTGTCCAAAGAGATGTGTGAAAGTAAATCAGGTGTCCACAAAAACAAGGATGTAGAACTAAAAATAATCACAAAGCGACATGTGGATTTTTGGTGAAAAGGACAAAGTCACCCTTGAGAGATGCCGGTTGTCCTATGCACGAGTAGTGGACAATTAGCCAAGAGTGTCCAAAATAGGTAACAAATTCCAAATTATCTCATCCATCCTCATCTTAGGTAATTACTTCATAACCTACAAAGTATTCCATACAGATGGAGATTAATTGGCTAATTAATGGATTAATTCCTAATTAATCCATTAATCACCAATTAAATCATCCATTTTCACACAAAAAACATCTAAAGGCCGGCCACCTCCATTCCCTATATATATGACCCTATTTTCTCTAAAAAGCTAGTTCCACACTCTTGCAAAACTTCCAAAAACTCTTAAACATTTTTCTCTCTAAATTCTAACTTTGGCATCAGAGGTTCTTCGGCCAAAGCCACCCCCCATTAATCGTGGGCGTGTGAGGATTTTGGCCTTGACCTAAGTGTTATTTGTTTTGTAGGTGCAATTTTGTCCAAGAGCAAGGAGAAAGAAATTTACATCCACAAATGATGTTTTTATATGAAACTTGGGTGCCAACATGGTTCTAATTATATATTTTGCACACATGCGGATTATGGCATGTAGCAATTTGATCCTTATTATTTTCATAACATTGAAAAATATAATCATTGAAAGCTATTGTTACAATAATAGAGAATAACTTATATGAAACTATCTCACCAGTACATGATATTTTAATCTAATAATACAATATCATGTGTTGAAAAACTTACACATACCATTATTTTATTAGAATAGGAACTTACAATGCATCGTAAACCCATTTTATATAAGTTCCTTCTTACATAATGGGTCATGCGGCAGTTAAGTTGACAAAAAAATTGTTAATTTGATCTGAGTTGGTCCTTCTATTTCTTACATGAATGGTAGATCAGTCACAGAGAGATTAACAGGTGCCCCATAAACGAAACGTAATAATTTTTTAAAATGAAAATTCTTTTTAATCTTCTTGATACAAACATATGAAAAATAACATGTGTAGCTGCATCCATGTAAGAAAAGAATAGGTCATTTAAATTAGAGTAGAAAATCAATTAAATTATAGGCTCTAGAGTCGAGATTAGAGAGGTGTGAGATGTCACAATTTGGTCGAGGAAAGGTGTAGATATCGACAAAAGCGACAAAGACTTAGATGCGCATTAAGACTCCGACGTTGTTTAAGACAATGACCGGGGCATTTGCCTACAGTTAGGTTTTTGATTTGTCTCCTGCCTCCTAGTCCGCAATTTTTGGTGTCCAACGCTACTCAAATCTTTAAACTTTGTGATATTTTAGTGTAGTTTTCTTTTGTTGGGCGCTTAGCTACGGATAGTCATGTACGGATCAGAATGGTCCCATGCCTACTATTGGAGGAATTGGTTCAAAGCTTGGATGGGCTTATACAGTGAAGGCATGTTTACAAACTCGTAATCAGAATGAAAATAAGAAGTTCAATTCCGATTACAGATCATTTTTGTGTTCACTCATATTTGGAGGAATCAATCGTATGTGGGATCCACGCAAAAAATAGAATCCAATTCTTGAATTCCGGGAGGATGAGGGAATTGGGAATGGATTTTTTTTTACCAATTATGCCCTCACTTGGTTCATATAATTCCAACGATGCCCTTCGTTTCCCTCACCTACGCTGCTCATAGTTTTGCTAGTGTCCTTACGCTTGTTTGCACACTCCCTCCTTGCCGAACTAGGATTGAGAAAAATAATGTCCTTCCTTGCCCATTTGTGTATGCAAGTACTGTCCTCCATACAAGTGAGAAGGAAGCCATGGAGCCATGGACGGATTGAGTAGAGCCACGATTCAGGAAGCCTATGTGATGTAACTAGAATCACGCGAAAGAAATAAATATAGAATGAAATAAAACCAAAAGAAAATGACACTTTAGTAATCATATTGATTTCTATTCTGATTGAGGTGAATTAGTAAACAATTTATATGAACTCAGTTTTATTTTTACTTTGATTCCAGATCATTTAAGTAAATAACTTCAACATAAATCCGATTATGACTCTTCCTCATTCCAATTCAAGTGTTTATCAAATATAGCCAAAAATTAACCCTTAATTTAAAAAATGTCACTTTTTATAAAATCTTTCAAATATATCCAAAATTTTATCCAAATAGACACAAATACCTTCAAATTTAACAATCAAATAAATTAAAGGCTTTTTAGCCAAAATGATTTGTGACATTGACATAACTCCTTAATCTGATTCTTAACAATTAATTATAATCAATAGTAGTGTTCTTGAATTTGTCTGTTGTGAATCATTTAAGTCTTTTTTTTAATTTGTCCATTGTGATCATTTTAGTTTTTTCGTTAAAAATATGTCAATTGTTCTGTTATTGTGATGATGTGGCGTCACGTGGGTCTCACAAATACAATCATATAACGACATGTGAATTAACTTTAAAAACTATTTTTATATTTAAAATTAAAAATGATATTAGTATGAAAAAAGGCGTTGAAGGCATGAATGAAATTATGCTGCTCCCACTTGCAATAACCATAGTGGCGCTCAATGTCGGTGATGAGGGGGTCGAAGGGGATATGGTTGTGGTGGTAGAGTGTAGAAGTGACGATGAAGTTGGACCGAAGTTTGAGGCGACAGTAGCTAAAAAGCGTTTAATTTATTTAATTGTTAAATTTGAGAGTATTTGTGTCTATTTATGTGAAATTTTGGATATATTTGAAAGTTTTTATAAAAAGTGACATTTTTGAAATTAATAGTTAATTTTTTGGCTATATTTGATAAACATTCTTTCAATTCCTCGTCAATTCAATTTTTTCTATTTTGATTACGGTTACTTACGTAAACGAGCCATTATGAGTGTAGCGGTGCCCCCACGTCGGGATAAATGTTGGGTTTGATTCCTTAATTATCAATCATAGGTACTCTTACATTCATATATAAGTTTATCAAAAAGAGCTTAGTGATATTTTTTTTAAATAATTATTATCTCCTCTTTAATATTATAGAAAAGAGAGCTTTATTTATAAAGACAAAAACTTTCACTATATTTTAAAGAATTCCACTAGTTTTAAAATATGTGAAGGAGAGACAAAAAAAGCCCAGCCCAAAAATATGGAAACAATGTTTAAAATATCAGCCATACCCCTAAGGCTTTAGGGCGATTAATAGAATACAGCCCTCACAACTCCAATAAAATTAATATATGTCATAAGCTCAACCTTTATTTGACTATTTTTGTAAAATCAGTTCAACTCTTATTCGACCATTTTTGCAGAATCAGTTCAATCAGTCCTCGACCATTTTTGGAGAATTAGTTCAACCAGTCTTTGACCATTTTTGCAGAATTAGTTCAACCTATGATCAACTATTTTTGCAGAATCAATTCAACATTTCCTCGACCATTTTTGCAGAATCAGTTCAACCCGTCCTCAACCATTTTTGCAAAATTAGTTCAATCAGTCATTGATCATTTTTGCAGAATTAATTCAATCAGACATCGACCATTTTTGCAGAATCTGTTCAATCCGTCATCAACCATTTTTGCAGAATTAGTTCAACCCGTCATCGACCATTGGACAGTCATTTTTGAAGAATGAGTTCAACTTGTCCTCAACCATTTTTGAAGAATCAGTTTAAAAATATGCATAATTAATTTTGGTATGCTTTTTAGCTCAACCAATTTGTAAATGCATATAGTTACATTTAATTCTCTATTAATGTAGGATCATCTCATTCTAAGTAACTACAAGTCTATTATGCCCAAGCATGAACCTACCATCCAAAATTAGGGTGGGCTAAACTTTGAAGCCAATTTTCAATAGTGAAACTATTTTATTAAAAAAAAAAAAATCACAATTAACAGCCAATAACCAACAATTCAGAATTGCGACATGCCAATCAGCCGCATGGCCCAAAAAAAAGAGAAACAAGTGAGTAGAGGTGGCCACCAAGAATTGCCCAGATTGGCTCATTAAGCTATTTCACTGATTAATGATTAAACAAAAATATTCATATTATCATACCCAGAATTGCCTAGATTGGCTCATCAAGGCACAAACGATTAATGTTATATCAAGACGAAAATCAAGAAAGACTCGGAAGGAAAATGAAGATGAAGAGGGTTAAAGAAGAGTTGTTGTAGCAGCAAGCCAGACAAGGGAAGACTCAAGCATGACTTACTCATATTTATCTTCTTGTACCTTTGTATTCCGTTATTTCATCTACTTCTGATTTAGTCTGAGCATTGCTCTCGTGAACACAATCACAATCCTAGAATAATTTAACTTGGCATTTATAGAATAGCTAAATTCTATCTTATTGATGACTTCATATCAGCTTTTGAAAATCACATGTCGTGTTTTTCAATGATTAAATAAATAAAAAAAAAAAAAAAAAACAACAACAACACTTTGAAATGTTGATGATATATGCCGAGACACTGTCAGGAATGCATTTTCTGAACATTGTTCATATAAATATCCATTACTTGATAATAAAAACCCCCGATTCTCGTAAACTTCAATCGCCTATTGTGAATGTTTATGTACATATGTAAATGAGTATGGCTGCATGGGCATGATGTTTGATAAATGTTTATGTTATTTTGTGGTGTGTTGGCTTTTGGGTTTGGGTAGAAAATGTATGTTAGAATCTGAATGATTATAATGTTAAAACCTACGTTAATAAAGAATATTTTTGTAACTTGAAAAATAGCCAATGATGTCATATTTCACATGTTTTAATTTTTGTCTCTCTTTGAAATGTTTAAAAAATGTTATCTCAATATACAATTAAGTATTAAAAGTATACTCTATGTATAATTTTTCCTATAGAAAACTTTATTTTAATCCTTAAAAAAGATGAGTTTTAGACTATAACCTTGCGTAAGAATAAAATCCAATTTTAATCCCTTGTACATTTAATCATCTCATTTATTAATTATATTTTGATGATTTATTTATATTTTTCTTCCTTTTCAATGTATTAATTACATTTAAATTTCATTTTCATGAATCATAATATATTTTAGGGAGATTATATTCACATACCCCAAATTACTTTTCCCACAACTTTTTAATATTTTTAATATTTTTATATCAAGTGTTAGTGGTGTGTATGACACACCCCGACCGAGGTAGGAGCGTGCTGGCCGTCACATAAAGGCGACGTAGCCATGTGCACGTGCGGAAGCTAATAGAGTAGTAATAAGAAGTACGAATAATTAAAAACTAGCATTCAAGTACCAGAATAAGTGCTAGTTAGTGCGATACAAATTCAGAGCAGGTCTATAGCAGTCCAAATAAAATAACAACCGTAGTACGCCCGAAGGCGAACCTACAATGTGGAGTGTCTGTCAGAACGCCGAAAAGCTCGCAAGGGAAACCACCGCAACGGCTAAGCAACTAGAACCTGGAGGGGCGCAAAACAAAAGCGTGAGTGGGCAAAAACAAAACTCCTTGAAAACCATTTAGCAAAACACAACTAACCCCTCGCCGTAAAACCTGTATACGTCCCAGAAAATAACATATGTACGTATGTATAGATATGCTCAAACATGTTCAAGGGTATGCCAATCATGCTCAATATGTGCTATGACAAAATCTCCTAATGATATGCAAGTGCTCAGGTGTGAGTCGTATCAATCACACAATCTTCTGACAACCGGAGTCACCTAACGCGACCTGTACGGCTGTATATAGAGCTCAAATGTCAATCTCAATAACTAAACCTGCCCACGAGTCG
Organism: Pyrus x bretschneideri; assembly: GCF_019419815.1. Classification (NCBI taxonomy): domain Eukaryota; kingdom Viridiplantae; phylum Streptophyta; class Magnoliopsida; order Rosales; family Rosaceae; genus Pyrus; species Pyrus x bretschneideri. Next base: position 3,450,403 of record NW_025999402.1, read on the forward strand.
GAACCACCTAAAGGGTCTGTACGACAGGCCTGGGTGTAACATGTATATACGCTCTAGTGCTACGATCACGTGAAGGCTGTGCGAATAATCGCGGGTCACCTACGAGTCGGAACCACCTACTGTGGTCTGTACGACAGGCCTATGCACCTAACTTGGATCCAAGCTGAGCGTATGGTGCGAGAGGTGAACAACACGTGAAGGACTGTGCCCTACTCTGGGCGGGAGCACTAACACCGGGGGTGCAGGTTATGAGCTCTCTAATCATCTCTAACCACTATTTAATGCAGTCGTTAATTAACGCTTACCTGGCACTCACCTATGCCTCCACAGCACCCACACATAAATATATATGACATATGCATATGTATATGTATGCCACAAATGATGCATGCAACGATGCATAAACGATAAATAATAAAGTACATGGCATAAGGCAATTAACCCTTTTTAAATCAATTTCTGGGAATATAAATGTATATAGGTATATACGGAAAACAAAAGCCCACTCACTGGTATGTAGAAGGGTCGTAGCCCCCCTGCCTCGAATGTGCACGCTCGTCCTCGGGATACGTGTCACCTATATGCGAATTAACTATAAAAACGTTAACTTTAGAGCACATAACCGTCCGTTCAAAATAACTTCTCATACATTGCTCAAAATGGACAAATGAATATACCAACGTGACCTACACAACCTCACGATCACAACCATATTTTTAAAATAATTTTTGGACCACGCACGCGCCCCCACGCGCCAGCACAGGCACGGGTCCACGCGCCCCCACGCGCGGCCACGTGACCTGCACACTGACGGCGTCAGGTGACGCCGTCAGGAATATTCCCTGGAATATTCCGTTAACCCTGACTGACGCCGTTAGCTTCTGTTAGGAATATTCCGTTAACCCTAACGGAATATTCCTCTGTCTTCTCCGGCCAACCCCCGTCGCCGGCGCCGTCGCCGGAAAACCTGCAACTTAGGTTTTCTCGCTCGTTTTTCAACCGTTTTTCAAGATTTTTGCACCAAAAGAAAGCTCTAGACTAGTAGAACATGTCCCAACAAGTTTTAAGGGCTAAAACCTAGAGATTATACCTGTCCAAAAACTCCAAGCTCGGCTAACCTCGAACCAGGCCTTCCCGACGTCCAAATTCGTCCAACGAGCTACTCCGACGCTCCTGGGAACCTCACCAACACCTCTACAAGCTTCAAAAGTCCAAAAACTCAATGTATAAAACTTGCATGAACAGTACTCAATTCGGCCATTGTTAAATCGACGTGAAAACGAAGTATTCCTCACCTGAAAATGGTATGGTTGAGCTCGCCTCGACCTTACGAGTTGAATGGTGTAGCTGGTTTCCACGATCTGTTAGGATTGTGTGGGTTGTGGGTTTGTCCGTACGTTTTCAAAGGGAAGGAGGAGAAATGGAGCTCGGGGGATAGAGAGAGAGAGGAAAGTCAGAGGGAGAGAGAGATAGCAAGTGTGAATGTGTGTGTGTGTGACCCCCACACCTGTCCACACCACACTAAACACCAAAAACCTAATAGAACAAACTAGGGGTAAAATGGTCATTTCACACGTACGGTTCGATAGTTTCGGGACGGGATGTCACAACCTACCCACCTTATTAGAATTTCGTCCCGAAATTCAAAACAACCGAAAACGACTCCTAGTAACCAAAGAATAATCTAGGATACAAATCCCTCATCCGATCTTCTGTCTCCCACGTCGCTTCCTCAACGGAATGGTTCCTCCACAAAACCTTCACTAATTTCACCGTCTTGTTCCGCAGAACCTTCTCTTTCCAATCGATGATCGTCACCGGTTCCTCGTCATACGTCAAGTCTGGATTAATTTCTAACGGTTGAGGAGGTATCACATGGGATGGATCAGCAACATAATGTCGGAGCATAGACACGTGGAAAACGTTATGCACTCTGGCTAGCTCCGGAGGTAACTCCAACCTGTAAGCTACCTCACCAACTCGCTCCACGACCATGTATGGTCCGATGTACCGTGGACTTAATTTGCCTTTCTTACCAAATCTCACTACACCTCTCCACGGCGAAAGCTTCAAAAATACCCAATCTCCGACTTCGTACACCCTGTCTGTAGCATGCCGATCCGCTAAACTCTTTTGTCTGTCTTGTGCCGCTTTCAAATTAGTCTTGATTACCTGGACGTTCTGGGTAGTCTCCTCAACGATCTCCGGACCTACTAAGACCCTTTCTCCGACTTCTGACCAACACAACGGTGTGCGACAAGCTCTACCATACAAAGCCTCAAATGGTGCCATGCCAATACTTGAATGAAAACTATTATTGTAAGCAAACTCCATCAAATCTAACCGCTGGTGCCAAGCGTCACCAAACTGCAACACCGAAGCTCGCAGCATATCCTCTAAGGTCTGTATAGTTCTCTCTGACTGCCCGTCGGTCTGTGGATGATACGCCGTACTATAAAGTAATCTCGTGCCCAAGGCTTCCTGGAAAGCTACCCAAAACTTCGATGTGAACCGTGGATCACGATCCGAGACAATACTCACAGGGACACCGTGGTACTTCACAACCTTCGAGATGAACAACTCCGCTAAACGGCTCAAAGAATACTTCTCTCTCACTGGAATAAAATGAGCCGACTTAGTGAGTCGATCAACGATCACCCAAATGCCGTCAAAGCCATTATGTGTACGCGGCAACTTGTACACAAAATCCATGGTGATATTTTCCCACTTCCACTCGGGAACTGGAAGCGGCTGCAACAACCCAAACGGCTTCTTCCTTTCTGCTTTAACTTGCTGACAAACAGCACAACTGCTCACATACTCGGCTATCTCCCTCTTCATACCTGGCCAATAATAAAATGGTCGAATGGTATGATACATTTTCGTAGCTCCTGGATGCATGGCGTAAGCCGAGATATGTGCTTCATCGAGAATTTCTTTCTTCAACTCCACGCTCTTAGGCACGAACATTCTACCATCTAGCATCAACATGCCATCCGAATCTCGAACTCTGAGGTCTCGCCTCCTTCCTTGCTCACGAGCTTGAATTAGTGCTTGAGTCTCTTGATCAGCTACCTGAGCTTCAAGTACCCGATCAATAAGAATTGGCCTAACTTGGAAATTAGCAAGTAACGCCACTTCTCGATCTTCAGCTTCTAACCTCACTCCCGTGGCACGCAAGTCAGCCAAAAGAGAAACACGACTAGCGTACAACGCATTAATGCGGCCCTGTGACTTCCTACTAAGCGCGTCAGCCACTACGTTCGCACGACCAGGATGATAATCAATCGTGCAATCGTAATCGCTGAGCAACTCCAACCACCTCCGCTGACGAAGATTAAGTTCCTTCTGAGTAAAGAGATACTGGAGACTCTTGTGATCTGTAAAGATCCTGCACTTTTCTCCGTAAAGATAGTGTCTCCACAACTTCAACGCAAAAATGATAGCAGCCAACTCCAAATCATGTGTAGGGTAATTCATCTCATGAGGTTTCAACTGCCGCGAAGCATAAGCAATCACCCTACCCTGCTGCATCAATACACAGCCCAAACCATTCAAGGAAGCATCGCTATAAACCTCGAAATCACCGCTATCGTCTGGGAGTGCCAAAACAGGTGCATGAGTGAGACAATGCTTCAACTGTTGGAAACTCTGTTCACACCTATCATCCCACTCAAATTTAACATCCTTCCTTGTTAACCTCGTCAGTGGTAAGGCAATCACCGAAAAATCCTTAACGAATCTCCGATAATACCCTGCCAATCCAAGGAAACTTCTCACCTCGGTGACGGTTCGCGGTTGCTCCCAATTCTCTACCGCTGCAACTTTCTGAGGGTCAACCAAAATACCCTGAGCAGAAACGACGTGCCCCAAGAACGCAACTTGGTCTAACCAGAACTGGCACTTGCTAAACTTAGCATATAGTTGGTGTTCCCTCAACCTCTTTAACACCAAAGTAAGATGTCGAACATGCTCCGCTTTCGACTTAGAATACACCAGAATATCGTCAATAAAGACAATGACAAATCTATCCAAGTAAGGCTGGAATACTCGGTTCATCAAATCCATGAAAGCGGCTGGTGCATTCGTCAACCCAAATGGCATAACCAGAAACTCGTAATGACCGTAACGAGTCCTGAACGCCGTCTTAGGGACATCATCCCTACTGATCTTCAGCTGATAGTAACCAGACCTCAAGTCTATCTTAGAGAACACGCAAGCACCTCTCAGCTGATCAAACAAATCATCGATACGAGGCAAGGGATAACGGTTTTTAATCGTCACCCGATTGAGTTGCCTGTAGTCGATGCACAGTCTCAAAGTTCCATCCTTCTTCCTTACGAATAACACTGGAGCGCCCCAAGGTGAAGTACTAGGCTGAATAAAACCCTTATCCACTAATTCTTGCAGTTGCACTTTCAATTCCCTTAATTCAGCAGGTGCCATACGGTAAGGAGTCAACGAAATAGGATTAGTACCTGGAAGCAACTCGATAGTGAACTCTAAATCTCGATCTGGTGGTAACCCAGGCAATTCCTCGGGAAAAACATCTGGAAAGTGTCGGACGACCCTCACGTCCTCAACACCACAAGGAGGAACCTCATCCAACACCACATGGGCTAAATACCCCTGACAACCCTTAGTCAACAACTTTTTCGCCCGTAGCGCCGAAATAACACCATGTCTCACCCCACTCTGCTCACCAACAAAGGTAACCACGGGTAGTCCAGGACGACGAAATGTAACTACCTTCCCGTAACAATCAATATTGGCACGATTGGGGTGCAACCAATCCGCGCCCAAAATCACATCAAAATCCACAATATCTAACGGGATAAGATCAGCGGGCATAACCACGCCCTCCACTATCACTGGACAACCTGGGTACACGCGATCCACAATACATCTCTCCCCTCTAGGCATAGCGAACTCTAAATCATACCCTAGGGGTGTGGGGCGAGGTTGCGTCACTTGAGCAAATGTATGAGAAATCACAGAATGTGTAGCTCCACAATCAATTAAGACTCTAGCAAAATAACCAAGAATATTTAACGTACCCATAATCAGATCCGGGTTGTTCTGAGCATCCTGCAAAGAAATGTTGTGTATACGCCCCTGGCCCTGATGCCGTCCGCCACGACCTCTGCTCGCCTGAGCACCACGACTCTGCGTACCACGCCCCTGACTGGGCTGACCGGTCTGTCTCGAAGACCCTGCACTACTGGTAGCAATCTCTCCTGTCTGAAACTGTCCTCCTTGATACCATTGAGAACCGCCGGCTGAAGCTGGAGGATACGGCATATAGCCGCCCGAATACTGAGGGTAACTACCCTGGGAGTAGGGGTCCTGAGGATACTGATACTGTCCCGAGGCATAGGGTACAGCATCACCCTGGTAGTGGTAGGCACCACCTCGACCTGCTTGTCCGTAACCACTAGGACCCTAGATCTGTTGAAGTGGTGCAGGTGGTGGCATAAAGGTCTGCTGTGGTTTCTGCTGCTGCTGGCCCTGGGGACAATGTGCCGCTCTATGTCCCACCTGTCCACATGTGAAGCAACCATTGCTACCACGTCTACACTCACCAAAATGCCGGTTGTTACACCTACGACAAACTGGGGCTCTGCCTCGCCCACCATCGCCCTGCCTCTGGCCTCTAGCGCCACCAGAAAATCTACCTCCACGACCCTGCCCAGTGGCACTGAAGCCACCACTCGAAGAACTAGAACTAGCTCCACCTCTCTTGAAGTTCTGAGTCTGACGGGGCCCAAGCGATGCTTGACCTTTACCTTTGTCATCTTTCTTCTGGTTGCCGTCCTTTTCTTCATCAGTATCGCTCGACATATTCTCCGAATCCTTGATCCTCAGTAGTATCTCATAGAAGTCCCGATAAGTCTCGCTGTGGATTGCGGACGCCATAGAACGCCACTTCTTCCTGGTGCCCAAACGAAAAAGACGGAGCATCTCCGCCGGATTACCAGCGACATCAGGGTGGTAACGGGACAAGTCAGTAAACTTACGGTAGTACTCATTCGCTGACATCTTCCGCTGTTTCAGTTCGGAAAACTCCTGTTTCTTACGGTCAATATACTCAGGGGGCACATACCTTCTCCTAAACAACCTCGTAAAAACATTCCACTCGACCCTCTGATCCGGAGTCAACCTACGAAGCTCCTGCTCCCACCAAGCTGCCGACTCCGTATCAAGAAACCAAGCGGTCGTCTCAACCCATCTCTCCATAGGCAAGTTCCCCTGATTATGTAGCACCCGAAAAGTCTTCTCTATGTGTTCTAGCCAGCGCTCTGCGTTCTCGGGTCCCTCACTGCCCTTAAACTTATCCAACTTCAGATTATACATAGTTTCCAGAGGAGTCCTCTGGGGAGGGCGCATCACTGCCTGAAGGGCTGTAGCAAAAGCTTCCCCCAATTGAGTAATATCGGGGAACATAGGCTCAGAAGAGCGACGGGGTTCCCGACGAGGCGGCATAGTTCTGACAGAAGACACCAAAATTATTAGAATACTCACAAGGACACAGGACTGCCAAACCTGGCTCTGATACCAAACTGACACACCCCGACCGAGGTAGGAGCGTGTTGGCCGTCACACAAAGGCGACGTAGCCATGTGCACGTGCGGAAGCTAATAGAGTAGTAATAAGAAGTACGAATAATTAAAAACTAGCATTCAAGTACCAGAATAAGTGCTAGTTAGTGCGATACAAATTCAGAGCAGGTCTATAGCAGTCCAAATAAAATAACAACCGTAGTACGCCCGAAGGCGAACCTACAATGTGGAGTGTCTGTCAGAACGCCGAAAAGCTCACAAGGGAAACCACCGCAACGGCTAAGCAACTAGAACCTGGAGGGGCGCAAAACAAAAGCGTGAGTGGGCAAAAACAAAACTCCTTGAAAACCATTTAGCAAAACACAACTAACCCCTCGCCGTAAAACCTGTATACGTCCCAGAAAATAACATATGTACGTATGTATAGATATGCTCAAACATGTTCAAGGGTATGCCAATCATGCTCAATATGTGCTATGACAAAATCTCCTAATGATATGCAAGTGCTCAGGTGTGAGTCGTATCAATCACACAATCTTCTGACAACCGGAGTCACCTAACGCGACCTGTACGGCTGTATATAGAGCTCAAATGTCAATCTCAATAACTAAACCTGCCCACGAGTCGGAACCACCTAAAGGGTCTGTACGACAGGCCTGGGTGTAACATGTATATACGCTCTAGTGCTACGATCACGTGAAGGCTGTGCGAATAATCGCGGGTCACCTACGAGTCGGAACCACCTACTGTGGTCTGTACGACAGGCCTATGCACCTAACTTGGATCCAAGCTGAGCGTATGGTGCGGGAGGTGAACAACACGTGAAGGACTGTGCCCTACTCTGGGCGGGAGCACTAACACCGGGGGTGCAGGTTATGAGCTCTCTAATCATCTCTAACCACTATTTAATGCAGTCGTTAATTAACGCTTACCTGGCACTCACCTATGCCTCCACAGCACCCACACATAAATATATATGACATATGCATATGTATATGTATGCCACAAATGATGCATGCAACGATGCATAAACGATAAATAATAAAGTACATGGCATAAGGCAATTAACCCTTTTTAAATCAATTTCTGGGAATATAAATGTATATAGGTATATACGGAAAACAAAAGCCCACTCACTGGTATGTAGAAGGGTCGTAGCCCCCCTGCCTCGAATGTGCACGCTCGTCCTCGGGATACGTGTCACCTATATGCGAATTAACTATAAAAACGTTAACTTTAGAGCACATAACCGTCCGTTCAAAATAACTTCTCATACATTGCTCAAAATGGACAAATGAATATACCAACGTGACCTACACAACCTCACGATCACAACCATATTTTTAAAATAATTTTTGGACCACGCACGCGCCCCCACGCGCCAGCACAGGCACGGGTCCACGCGCCCCCACGCGCGGCCACGTGACCTGCACACTGACGGCGTCAGGTGACGCCGTCAGGAATATTCCCTGGAATATTCCGTTAACCCTGACTGACGCCGTTAGCTTCTGTTAGGAATATTCCGTTAACCCTAACGGAATATTCCTCTGTCTTCTCCGGCCAACCCCCGTCGCCGGCGCCGTCGCCGGAAAACCTGCAACTTAGGTTTTCTCGCTCGTTTTTCAACCGTTTTTCAAGATTTTTGCACCAAAAGAAAGCTCTAGACTAGTAGAACATGTCCCAACAAGTTTTAAGGGCTAAAACCTAGAGATTATACCTGTCCAAAAACTCCAAGCTCGGCTAACCTCGAACCAGGCCTTCCCGACGTCCAAATTCGTCCAACGAGCTACTCCGACGCTCCTGGGAACCTCACCAACACCTCTACAAGCTTCAAAAGTCCAAAAACTCAATGTATAAAACTTGCATGAACAGTACTCAATTCGGCCATTGTTAAATTGACGTGAAAACGAAGTATTCCTCACCTGAAAATGGTATGGTTGAGCTCGCCTCGACCTTACGAGTTGAATGGTGTAGCTGGTTTCCACGATCTGTTAGGATTGTGTGGGTTGTGGGTTTGTCCGTACGTTTTCAAAGGGAAGGAGGAGAAATGGAGCTCGGGGGATAGAGAGAGAGAGGAAAGTCAGAGGGAGAGAGAGATAGCAAGTGTGAATGTGTGTGTGTGTGACCCCCACACCTGTCCACACCACACTAAACACCAAAAACCTAATAGAACAAACTAGGGGTAAAATGGTCATTTCACACGTACGGTTCGATAGTTTCGGGACGGGATGTCACAGTGTAGAAAATATTAAAATATTAAAAGGGTGTGGAAGAAGTGATTTGGGGTGTGTGAATATAATGTCTCTATATTTTAAGGCAAACTAATTTTTTTTATAATATATATTCTAATAACAATTTTGTATGTTCTTCATTTAGGTACATTAATACATTTGAATATTTCGGTATATCCATCGATACAAACATATAGATACTCTAATTCAATATAATGCATTTCAGTATGTACATTTTGGTATACACTTTTGGGTATTGACTTTCAGATACATTGATTCAATATACTATATTTCGGTATATATATATATTTGGTACATACATTTTGGTATTTACATTTAGATAATTAATTCAATATAATCCATTTTTGTACATACATTTAGGTTCATTATAATATATTTTGGTATATACATTTAGGTACAAACATTTCGGTGCAAAGAAGTCAATTTTATATATTTCGATATAGTCATTTTTATACACTTATGTATTTACATATTTTTATATCACAAATTTCTTTTAATATTTTCTCATTTATGTTTATTTATAATTACAAAACTAAATATGTGCATATTAATAAAATTAAAATTTAATATGGCGAGATTAAATAAAAATACACATTAAATAACAAAAATTGAATATAAATTTTAGTAAAAGTACAAAGTACACTTCAAGTGATTAGATTGAATATGTAATCTAGTACCAAATTTTTTTTAAAATTTTAATCTTTTACAATGATTAATGTTCAAAAACCCCTTAATATTATTCTTCACCATTGACGCTCTATCTAGTCAACAAACAACTACTAAGCAACATAACCATTAGCCGCCACATGTTGAAATGTCCCACATCAACCGTATCAATAAGAAAACAAGAGTTTAAATATTTTAACCTCATTCCAACTAATACCGAGGCCTTTTGTGATAAAACCCGACACCTGACGGATTATGCAGGTGGTAATTACCAAGTTGAAGACAATATCGGTGTTGTTGGAAGTGGGCCATATGGCCCGTCTCTCTAATAATTCTAAATGGTATCAGAGCTAGGGAGTGGGTCTGTACTGTATTGCCATGTGATGGGTGGGTCCCCTTGGCCCCACGTGTTGGGTGAGTCCCCTTAACTCCACATGATTGTCGATGTGTGGATCTCCCACATGTGACCCACTAATTAGGTCTCACATGAGGGGGTGTGTTAAAATGTCCTACATCGATCGTATCAATGAGAAAATAAGAGTTTAAATATCCTAATCTCATTCCAACTAATACCGAGGCCTTTTGTGATAAAACCCCACACCTGACGAATTATGCAGGTGGTAATTACCAAGTTGGGGACAATATCGGTGTTGTTAGAAGTGGGCCGTATGACCCGTTTCTCTGATAATTCTACAAACCCTCCCTTCATCTAAACAAAGCCTTTTCTACAACCAAAACCACCCATTTTTTTACAGCCGACACAGAAAACACCATCACCGCCTCCATTACGAACCCCATCGCCAAAGCCGATTGCCTATTCATCATCTGGATCTTCTACCATTGCCCCACTTTTTGTTTCCTATCTTTTGTTTCTTTTTTAATCTATTGGTTTTCATATAATAGATAATTAAGAGACAGAGTGAAATCCAAATGCTAAGCCCAGTTGTAAAATTTCAGTTTGATATAAACATCCTTGTCTCCAACCAATCCATAACAAGTGTTTTAAATTAATACAAATAAAATGGGTGTCCAAAGAAAATAAAAAGAAAGTTGTCCGTAGAAAAATAAATTCACAAAAAATTAAAGAAGAGTATTCTTGAAAGTTTAATAAATTATATTTTATTTGTCCCAAAAAAAGTGAGAAAATAAATTGGGTGTCCAAAGACAAAATTTGGGACTTCACATAACCACTCTAATTATAATTCGCACACCTGCGAACTGTGGCAATGTAACAATTTGATCCTTATTATTTTACTAACATTTTAAAAATATAATCTTTAAAAGTTATTGTTACTATAATAATGAACAACGATAATGAACAAACTCACTTTCATGTCACTTTCCAATATATATCCTTGCAAGCAAAAGAATAGGTTCATAGTGCCGTGTAAATTAGAAAATCAATTAAATTATAGGCTCTAGAGTCATGACTAGAGAGGTATAAGATGTGGTTGAGATTAGTCACACCTTGGTCGATAAAGGGTGTCGATATCGACAAAAGCGACGAAGACTTGGATGCGTACAAGAATCCGACGTTGTTTGAGACAATGACTCGGGCATTTGCCCACGGTTACGATTTGATTTGTCTCCTGCCTCCTAGTCCCCATTTTTTGTGCGTCTGAAATCTGTAGATGTTGTGATACTTTCTTTTAATTTTTGTTGGTCTTTTGGCCATGGGCGGAGCTATGTAGGAACCAAAATAGTCTCAGGCATATCGTGATATTTTCTTCACATAGAAAAAAACTCGAGTTATTTTTTTTTTCAAAGAATTTTCATGGTATTAGATCCCCAATCAAAGTCTTTTCCTTAGTTCTTTCACTGGGTTCAATTTAAGACTTGTGGCTATTATATAGTTAACTAGCTTAAGTGGGAATTTGAGAGACTTAGGTGATGAGAAGAGGGAGAGAGTGGAAGTAGGGGATAGAGTTGGTTTTTATTTTTATTTTTGCTTATCCTTTTATTTTATTCCTTGAAGTCTTTTGATACTGTTATTTTTGCTTTCTCTTTTTTCTTATTTTTTATCCCTCTCTACCTCCGTTCCTTCTTCCGCTTAAAAAGACTTTTATTTTGAATATGAGTCGTGATACTAGCAATGGGATTGAGTTGAGAAAGAAGATAACAACAATGTCATGCCAAACTCAAATGAAGATGGTTGGTAGCTTGGAAAACGTAAAATCCTTATTTTTTTTCAATAAGAAGATTGCTTTAGAGTGAGACTTTTGGAACCTTTTGGAGCTAAAATCTGACTCTGCCCCTGCTGTTTACCAACAATTTTCGTTTAGTCGTTTTAACTAAATATATGGAGAATGATTTAAACCTACCAAGAAAGGTAGTGACGGGCAAAATTTGTTTTCATAATGAAAAAACTACGTGGTCCATTAACACAAGAATGATCATGCCCCACTGAATCCACTCATTTGAATCAGAAGCAAATGATTGTTACTTTCACCTACGATTTATCTCAAAAAATGATAACTATACATTATTTTTCTCTCTTAGAGCAATTCCAGCGTAGAAACCCTCTCCTCCTAGGCAATACACTATACTATCTACCTAATAAATAGTAATTGCCTTTAATGAACAATAATTGCCTTTTGTATTTCTACCGTTACATTTCAATAACTCTGGCAATATGCAATAAAATATTAATATTTTTTTAATTTATAAAATAATACAAAATAATTGTGTTGGCTTTAATGTGCAAGTTGCATTAAACATATATTTTAATGGGTTTTAAAACCCACACTCTTGTGACATCAATTCCATCAGACATCATCACTCTTTCTTCTCCCCTCGCTCAACCGACTCTCTCTCTCTCTTTTACACATAGACCACATCCCATCGTTCTCCCTCACATCTCTCCCTTTCTCTCTCTACCCATTAAACTCTCTCTCTCTCTCTCTCTTTCTCTCTCTTCACTCAGCTTTCTCTCCCGTAGCTCTCCTCACTATCTTCCCCTCGGTGCAAGCCAAATAACCACCACATCATCTCCAAACGCCGCCAAAACTCCCCAAAATTTTCTAAGGGTCTCACTCTTAACCCTTGACCGTGGGAAAACCCATTGGAAAACAAAAACTCAGTTGTGTAGCTAGACGAATGTTGGCGAAACTTTCACTCCTTCAACCGTGGTAAGCCTAGATTTCTCACTCTCAAACTTTCCCTCGAGTTTTTGGTAAATATTCTTAGCATGCATGCACTTTTTAGTGCATTTGAAGGACAAATTTCCCTACTCTGTTTTCCCATCAAAGTTTGTAGGATTCCTAAGCCAAACCCAGCCAAATCCCGTTGGTTTGGTTGAGTTGAAGGCATATGACGATTTCGCACGACCCCTAGACCACGAGTTTGAGCTTGCATGCTTGAGTCCACTTTGAAATCGACGAAAACAAAGAACTTCAACTCAGGCCGTCACTTTCAGGGGGTTTTCCGATGAGCTCTGGCCATTTTTGGTCTTAAAAAAAATATAAAATTGGGCTGACGCCAGGATGACATCAGCCCTGGCGTCACATCCACTCAGGCTGGCAATTCCTCACGGGCCCGGAGCTCGGGCCTTCACTCTCCCTCGGGCTGCCTACGCTGGAGCTTCAAGGCCGGGCTATCTGGCCCTATTTCGTCCCCCGTCCCCCGAGCACCAGCCCACGTTGAAGTTGCTCTTACCTCTCTTCTTTTTTTGTCTGATTTGAAAGGGTTCCTGTTGAGTTCTTTGCTTTCATGTCTACAACTCAGTTCATCTGATTATTACAAGAGTGAACCTAATCTGGAATATGAACCATAAAAAACAAGAAAACTCTACACACATCTGTTTAATCTTATTTATTATACTATTTGATTTATTCAATTTGATAACCATAAATAAAGTGGTCATAATTTCCTTTTATTTTCTCACAATTTGCAGAAAGAGAGCTCTTTTCTCTCTCCATAAAGAATAAATACATTTTTTTGTTGTGTCAAGAACCAGTTGAAAACGCAGACGCCGATGCAGAGAGATTGAAAAGTTTTCTTGTGGTCCAAGAAACTAAGAAGCGAAGCTTTAATTCGATGCAGGAAAGCCACCAAGGTTAGGGTCGGTTTGGTAGTACACAACATTGCCAGTGTCACTCACATAGTGGTCTTTTTTCAAGCTTCTTATAAAACTTCCGAGCAAGTGAAATGGTAGGGGTCCTGATTTCTTTGGCTCTCTGTAGTATTTCCCGAATACTGGCTTTGCTGCCTCGGTCTGCAAGTTGAAGAACATTAAAACATCGTCACGACTCATGAGCGCTATTGGTTATCTGAAAATGGTTTAGAAGTATTCCCAAACAAGCCTTCTATAGGTATTAAGTTGGTACTTACTGCTTCAACTAAATGGTAGTGGGGGATCTGAGGAAAAAGATGATGAACCACATGGGTTCCAATGTCGTGGTGGATGTTATTGATCAATCCATAGTCACGATCCTAGTGTCGTAAGCCCTCCTCTCAGATAACTCCATTCCTGTCAAAGTTTTGAGGAAGAAAGTTACAAGATTTTGCAAGAACTTCAGCCACAAACTTAAACGAGACATGATAAGATGATGATATCCATGGAATTCTCTTTGTCGTGGCTTCATAAGGAAATAATGCCTAACTTGATTCGAAATCCACCCACCTTTCCTCGATACCAGGGTAGTTTGTCTTCATGACCATGGTGATGCAAGTACGTTACCAAATCCAGCCACATGACAAAAACCTAACAATGAAAGCAGAGTCAAATGTGGATTCTTGTTCGATTTAGATGCAAACCTATAGGAAAATTAAAGATGCAAAATTTACCCAGTAGGGAATGCCGTAGAGCTTAAGAACTTGAACAGGACCCATTACAAAGGACAATCCCACAAGTAGTGCGGCCATTGTTGTCCAACATAAACTGGAAGTGATCACATCCTTTCTCTCATTCTTGACAAACAGATCGCTGTCCGGGTGAAAGTGGGAACCAGTCTTTCCCGGACTTCTATTCCACTATAGGAGACAAATCACAATAAGTAATTGGTTTCATAGGTTCATGCATTATGCAGTTACAATCATCAATCAATCAAGGAACTACAAACTTACAAGGTAGAAAGGGTATGCAAGCATGGGAAAAGGCACGGTGAAGCGCAAAATTCGTGTCATGTTATCCAAGTTCTTGTAGATTTTCTCAGACAACTGCAAGCATACAATTTATCACCCTCAAAGATCAGAAAAATCCGGACGCGTCAAGAGAATGAAGAACACATAAGTGATACAGAGGAAGGAAAAAACGACTAACTGGGTGCCACGACTCGTCGTTCTCAACATGGCCATGGTTCTGATGATGAGTCCTATGGCTAATTCTCCTGCAAAGTTCAATCACCATTTTAACCATACTTCTGAATGTTCGATTACATACGAAAACCAATACTCAAATCAAAATGCATTATATTGTACTAATCTATCATCAAGAACATACCATCCATGATAGGGTACAAGAATTGATGAATGCAAGAGATGCCCCACCACACTGTTTAGCTTCGGATTATTCGAAAAGCTTCCATGGCCACTGCACAATCACAAACCAGACAAACAATTCACACCAGAAAACACAAATTGACATATAGCATGCAAACGAGTTCAAATTCTCTCCCCGGAGTTTAGAGTAAGTCTAGATTAGTCTAAAGTAGAATATCGCTGGTATAAGAAACACACAAATATATAAGAAGGGAACATAGGGAATCATTAGTATTTACCAATCATGGCCAAGGACAAATAGAGCCCAAAACATTGTCCCCTGAGCAGCCCAATACAGAGGCCAAACAAACCACTTGTTTACATAAACCGCCGCCGCAGCTAACCCAAAAACCACCGCCACATCCCTCACCACATAGCTCATTGACCTCCAGGGGTCCTTAACCCAACAATGCTTCGGAATGGCAGCTTTAACGTCAGCCAATTTAAACGGCGGCGGCGCACCCGGATCAAATCCCACCTCCTCTTCTCCATCTCCTCCACCATTAACGCCGTTAACCGTCTCCTCCTCCTCTTCAAATGAGGCAATTCTCAACGGAGCGCTCACGTTTAGTCCCCATCTTCTCTCTCTGAACAGCCCACCTGGGATTTTGGTCGAATCCAATCTCAGATCCGTCGAGCTCTGGTTGGACCAAAAAATTCGAACTTTTGACCGGTGGCTACAGCAAATTGCGGTTCCGGGTCCGCGCCGAACTTGGGGGAGAGGTTTTAGTCCGCATTCTGAGAGGACCCGACTCGCCATTGGAGACCCAGATGGAAGCAGAAACACCAGCACCAGGGCTTTAGTTCCGGGTCGCCCTCAGGCTAGAGAGAGAAAGCGAGGAGAGAGAATTTGAAGCTGGAGCAAAAACCAAAAGAAGAAAGTTCTAATGCAAAAAAATTTGGATTTCAAAATTGAGAAATATATATAGGATAACAGATTGGTCTTTGATTTCTTTTCCTTAAACAACAACCACACAAATACAATCTATATTGTCTCAGAGTTTTAGGCACTGTTTCCTTCTTGTTGGGTTTCTGGGTTAAAAAGCTAAAAGAAATCTGTATTATTTTATAGTTTTTGTTTCTCTTTCTCTCTCTCTCTCTCTCTCTCAAAGTTTGAACATTGAATGTTTCCGATCCCTTGTGATGAGGAGGAAGATAGGGCATACGAGTGGGTTAAATATAGGACCGAAGATACTGAGAAAGTCTGAAGCTTCCGCCATGGCAACTTGGTCAGTGGGCTTCTACTTTTTCTGTTTGTTTTGGGGAGACTTCCACTCTGTTTTACGCGTGTCCAACACGCCAAATTTTTTTCATATTTAGATTATGGAAGAACTAATAAAAAAATGTTTTATACGTGTCCCTCGCAAAACATGTTTTTTATTAAAAAAATATTTAGACATTTTATTATTATTTTTAAGGACATATTTTTATTGAAAGAGAAAAAACTAAACAAAAAGTCACACTTGAGAGTTTTAATTTAAAGTGTAATTATTAACAATAGCGAAAGTATCGATTCAAGCTAGAATTACAGCGAATATCATGTAGCGATCATTATAGACATGTAGCTATAGGACATGCACCTTGCAATGGAAAATACAATTATGATTTTAATGGTGTTCAAATTTATTTATTGCACGTATTGTCATGTGACTTATGATCAACAATGGAATGATATATTGGAGTAATATTATTGTTACTATAATTTTTAGGGAGTTTTAATGAAAAACTCGTAGTATTGTTTACTTTAACGAAAAATCATATTTTTACACTAAAAAAATCAAACATGGTGCTATTCACTTTACAATTTATTTTGTCCTTATCGTTAAAACTCAAAATTTTTAAGCTTTTTTCATTAATTTTCTTTAATTTTTATATCATATTTATACTATCTTTTTAATAGAAGTACGCCCATCAAAACATGAGAGTTTTATTTTTATTAGAAAAGTAGGACAAATACATGATTTTTTGTTTACGAAACTAAGAATTTTGCTCAACTTTGATGGTAGTGGTTTTGTTGGTTTGACCTAAGGAGGGAATTTTATTGGTGGGATCACGATATCATGCCACACATGATTTATTTATTTATTTTTTATTTTTTATTTTTGTAAACTCATGACACATGATATAATTTATGTTTTCGTTAATCATCATTGGAAGGTTGACAAGTAAAAGCCTGTAGATAAGAAAGAAAGGTAGACTGCATGAAAAGCAGGCCATGATCATTCTTCGTGTTATCGTCATGCAGTTAATTATTAATTCTCCAATGCCGCCGTCCAAGTAATTTTGTGACTCACTTTGCTTCTACAAGTTGACAACAAATTTTTTAGTGTGCCAAAATTACAGTTTGGTAAATTAAATGTTATAATACATTGGTTGGAAATTTGAAGAATAAAAATATTCAATTAATTGTATTATGATAATTGATGTATTGGATCGTGTTTTTAACACATTGAAAAATTTCTTCAAGTTGACACTTATCACAAAATTTGGTAATTGTCTCAATCTTTCTATCCAAAATGTTTAAAAATAAAATAAAAAAAGCTTAAATATCAAAACAGGTCTCTGTGTTTCATAAATTTGGTTAATTTGGCCCCCTTAGTTTCAATTTGACCAAATTGATCACCGCGTTTGCCTTCGTCAGTCAATTCTAGACAAAAGAACTGTTCAAATTGACATGTGTCTTGTATGTGAAAAGACAAAAATGTAATGCCATGAAACCCGTCTACTCCCTCTTCAGTAATCTTTCTAATCCTTTGTTTATTTTCCAGGAGAATTGTAATCCTAAAAAATTATTGTGTAGTTGATTTGCACTCCAAATAGATGTCCACAAGATTATCCTACATGAAAATATTTTGAGCCGTTGTCATTGATCATGTGATTTCGCATGCATGTAATAAGTTTACAATGGAATTACATTTTTTGTCTTAATTTTAATGTCAGTCTAAAATTGATTAACAAGGATAAATATGAAGATCAAATTGATTGATAGAGTAAAACATAGTAAACATTTTGACACTTAAGCCTAAAATATCATCTTTTGTGGCTCGACTTTCAATCTTTTTATTGAAAAATTAAAAAAGGTTTTGAGTTTGAATTTTCTTTGGTCATAAAAGAATATTCATATCATTTCAAACCATCACTCATCTTTGACATTCACGTATTCCACATAATACAAATAAAATTGGGAGGCTGTTATATTTTTCTTTATAAATATAAAAAAGTGTAGAATGCGAAAAGAAAATTTTAGAATGCCAATGATAATTTTTTAACATTTATCCTAAGTTATGTTTTATAGTACAAATAACGCTCCGTTTATTGTGCCTATTGCCTTACGTTTCGGCCTAACTAGTGGAGATCTTTTCAATGTGTACGGAATACGAGGATGTACACCACATGTAATTATGCAATTTGAGGAATATTTGAAAGACTTTTTAGCTAAAATAGTCTCTAAGATTTGCATAACACATCATTTTGATCTCTACGATTGAAAATCAATAGAAATGGTCCCTAAGATTGTCCACTATCCATTATTTTGATTATTTTGTTAAAAACTCCGTTAAGTGTCCCGGATCTCTTAGTCGGAAGTTTGGACAATTTTTCAAAGCTTTGTAACTAAATCGTTTCTTAACCAAATTCGACCCATAATATATCAAAATAAAGATAGAAAAGTGTAGAACACGATCATACCAATTTGGCCCAATGGTTGCCAGAGATGGCCGGAAAATATTTTGAAAGGTGACTGGTTCGCGGGAAAACTGGAAAACTCGTCGGAAACTGGTAAACTTTAAACGTTCACAACTTCTTCAACACTCAATGAAATCAAGTGATTTAAAAACGAAAATCATACTTCTCGACGAGTCGAAAAGAATGGTGCCTTTATCGATGGCTAATTAGCCGTGGTTTGGATGGAAAACGGCTTGAAATTGGCTAACTTGAGACTAAGACAACCACTTTCAAGCTGTTTTTGGCAAAACCACGGTGAGTAAGTAGTCTAAAAAGGTACCATTCTCTTTGTCTTGTTGAGAAGTATGATTTTCATTTTTGAATCACTTGATTTCGTTAAGTATTGAAGAAGTTATGAACGTTTAAGGTTTACACAGTTTTCGGAGAGTTTTCCAGTTTTTCCCGCTGACCAGTCTCTTTTTAGGATATTTTTCGGCCATCACCGGCAACCATTGGGCTTCCAAATAGCTATAATCTTGTTCAACACCTTCCTATCTTCAGTTTGATATATTATGGGTCGCATTTGGTTAAGAAATGATTGAGTTATGAAGCTTTGAAAATTGCCCAAACTTTCGGCCAAGAGCTCTGGAACACTTAATGGAGTTTTTAACGGAATGACCAAAATAATGGATGGTGGACAATCTCAGAGAACATTTTTATTGATTTTCAATTTCAAGGACCAAAGTGATGCGTAATGTAAATCTCAGGAACCACTTTAGCTAAACAGTCTATTTAAAAAGAAAATTTTCCAACCACTCAGCGTTCAGGCGACATCAATAAAATCTCACCTAACCGGCCCAATAAACTATTAAATTCATAAGTCTGCCTTTTTTTCTTTGACTGATCATCTTCCTTTTATTATACTAAATTAATATTAATTATAGCGACACTGAAAAATCCGAACTTAAATGTAAAAAGAGAAGTACATTTCTATAATCAACTTAAACTAAAGAAACACAAAATCATGAACTTTTATTTTCACTCATGCATTGGCCAAAACCCTATTTGGTCTCAGCCAACAGAGAAAATTTTTAATATGATGGGAACGTAAGTAGTATACCATGTGTTTTTATATAAGTATGAGGAAATTATGTTTGTTAAGTTATTAACTTGTTAACACACATATTTCACTATTGATACAGTAACACGTGGTATAACACCACATGTTCCAGTCACAAAAAAATCTCTGCGGCATGAAGAAGAAGATCCTACAGATCTGCATGCTTCTAATACAAGGCACGTGTCAGTCCGAATGAACCCTGGCCTTGGAACTAATTAGTTTCACATTTTTGTAAATCATAAAAATCAATTAATTATCCCCCATTGAAACATGATCACTTTCTTTTCCAATGGATCGATCGAGCTCAGTTAGTTCTGGTAGGGTTACCGATCTTTTCACGCCAAAACCTTCCAAAACTACCGCTCATTATCCTCTTCATGACGCCGATGATCCTCACCATCCAGACCCCCAGCAAGAAGAGCTCCAAGAGCCCCTCAAATTCCCTACCCAGCAGGTCTGACAATTCATTTCCATTGTTTATATGCATACATTGCACAGAAACTCTCTGTGGAAGACGTCTATTCTTTTACGCACAGATATATTGTATTGATAACATAAAGAACGAACGCCTGTTTGATAGTTGGAGTGTTCATTACATCAGTGATAGATGATCGTCATATGCTGAAATTCTCATTTGTTCGTTCAACTGCAGAAATCTAGTGGCAGTGGGGGAGTTGGCAATGGATGCACCATCAATATTGATTTTTGTACATCTTGTTCTTACAGGTTTCTATATATGTATATTATGTTTGGATGATCTTAAACTATGTCTGGCAGAGGAACTGCAATAACAATGTAAAACATGCTGGTAACGTCATTTCCCCGGCTCGATGTAATCCTTCCCTTCAAACTTCCAAGGCGCCTGCTGAGCAAACTGGTACCGGTTGTTCAGGTAGGAATCATCGGGACGATAATGGTCGCAAACATGTGTTCTCGAGGCTGAGAATAACGACGCCACCTCATTGGCACCAGGCCCTGTAAGCAAATAGGTTTGGAAGTATGGCAAGCACTTGGCTTTTTGGAAACTTCATCCAATCCTTCCTTTAAAGCACAGGAGCTTTTGAAGTGTATTGTAATGGTGAACTGGTATAACTCTATCCTCTTCTTCTCGATTGAGTTAAATGCCGAAATTTCTCCATTTCTGTCTCCGCTAGTTGCTCATTGTTATGAATCTTGTCGGACGTAGCTCTTCTCGAAGCTGGAGCAGAGGTTCCCTAAAGAAATTGAGTTGAGGGATCTCGTCGGAAAGAGCTTGGAGGAGGGTATGGTCTTAGTTGCGCTGGAGGAGGAGACGTTTTTACCTCTACACGATCGACATATACCTGATCTTTTGTTGATACGAACGCAAGATTGCCTTGCGGTTTATATGCTTTAACATGCATGAATTGCCACTCGATTGAATAACCACAGTTGTTCATAACATTTTCTTTTTCTTCTTAATTTGTACAATCATCAACGTAAAGAAAAGTGTGGCCGGCAATGTTTCTGAAGCCTAGCAACATAAATTACTTTGTATCAAGGATTACAATGACACACGGTGACAATTATATACACTGTAGAAGAACAAGAACGACCTCTTGGATATCTTCTGGATCACAAGCTGCAGGTGGAGTTCTTAATTGAATGACATTGCCTTTCGGGTAACTGCAGAAGGATTCTTACTCCTGGACATGGAAATTCATATCTAATGCATAAAGCTGAACCTTTGTTATTTTAAATATGCCACCATTTTCGACCTTCCAATCTCTTGACAAGCTCGTTTGCCATTGATGAGAAGTCTTCAGCCCCGTTCTGCAGATCTTCAGTACGCCGGCTGATTTTCTGATAAATGTTTAATTTTGGGATTAGACAGAGAAAAGGAAACTAGTAAGTTTAAGAAATTTAAACATTTGCTAGTTGAAGATATGCAACCTAGAAGAACAAACTGAGATTAGAAATGAAATATTGTTCACAATATTTGCTTTGATCATGATAGCAATCTTTTATCACTAAACATATGAACTCTTTTTGGACCCAAAAAAAGAAACGCAAATAAAGAAAGAAGAATTAGTTTGTGAGGTTCTGCTACAATCTTATATGCAAGCAAATAGTACATCCGGACGTAATAGTTTGTGAACCCGCCCGAATACATTTTCACAACATTCTCCAACAAAAGATAAAATGAGAAGCAGTTAGTCTAAGGAAGAAAATTCCTTTGTGAACCAACATAGTAGAAATCCTACCTCAAGTTTTTCCTGCCTCTCCATGAGCTTATTTCGTGCTTCAGAAGCCGCAGAAGAAGCACCCTGAAATGAGTTCTTACCAGATCAGAGAAGGCATTTCATTTCTAGAGTAACTTATGTATCATCTGAACCGTCATCATTTGATATTACCTCAGTCTTTCTATATTTAGCTCTAATTTCTTCGGCCGTTCTAACTCTGGGCTTTGTATCACCAGTCCCACCTTGAAATAACTTTTCCCTTTCTGATTGCCCTTCTGCATACAACAATTAAATGACACTATTATTACATTTCCTAATATTTACAGAAAAGAAGAAAGCAGGTCGAATATTACAAAAGGTTTACCTCTCTTTTCATCTTTGACATCATGTGGTGATAAAGTAGATGCTACTGATAGAGGTTCATCTATTTCAATGTCATCTATATCAAAGGAGAACTGAGTTAACAAGAAGGAGAAAGACGTAGAAAAGATTGAATACAAGGAAACAGGATAGCACAAAAACCTATATTAAGCTCCAAAACTTCTTGATGATCTACAGGCGGAGATGGTTCTGACAGTTGAGACTTCCAAAACATGCCCTCTAAATGATTGAAAGTTGATTTAGGAGTTGCAGTATGATCTCCACTCTGGACCATTTTCCCCCCTTTAAAGCCTTTAACAATACCACCTAATATTCCGGGTGCAGTACCCTGTAGTCGAAAGATACGTTATTACTGGAAAACTATTCTCCCTTCATCACAATGAAATAACAGTTTGTTTTTCTCTAAACCTGTTTTTTCTTCTGATTCAAAGAGACACTGAGTGCAGCTTCTGCAGCAGCTGCAACAACTTTATCATGGAGACAGGGCAAAGACTCCGGAATCCTACAAACAGACAAAAAAAATTCTGAAATTATCTAACAGAAAGTTCATGACCAAACCGTAATGCAACTATCACATTTCCCTCACAGTGTGTAAATGAACATAAACAATACCTGAAATCATTCTCAACAGCTAATATAGAGATGAATGCCGATTCATACCCATTTACCTATAAAATCCACATCATAGAGTCTAATGAATGCACGTGCTATTTTTCAAGAGATTTAAGTGCAAATCCAACATTCTTGAAAAATTAAAGGCAATGATACCAGTGTAATATGTGCATCATCGGCACTCATTGTCTTATCCATGTTTGCCTTACAATTCCACCTTAGAATTGACATCAAGGAGCTTTCTTTCACCAATTCTAAATCAGGAATGGATCTGCCCACGAACAGGTATGAAAAACTCATCAGACAATCAATAATGCACATATATCTACAGCGTCAGTCAATAAACAAGTAGCGGTAGCTTGATATGCTATCATTACATGTTTTAATCCCCACTAGAAATATTGATAAGGTACTTGCTGCTACATAATCTGTATCATTTCCTTGACTATTGGGGAAAAGAATGGTACCTGATCTCAATTTCTCCAGTCTGAAACAGCAAAACCAATCCCGAAACCTTTTCAACTCTCTTAAAAGTTGCTGTCCAAATGCAAGGTCTTGCATGTTTCACTTTTCGGATGGGTTTATTGTTTCCCTGATAAGATGACACTGTCTCAGCATGCTTTCCGAATAAATGAAATAGCAGACAAAAATAAAGAAGGCAAGAGGCACCTGAATCACAGATTTTGTTGAGTATAACTGCAGTGAATCCACACAACAAAGCAAAATGAATGAATTCAACAATCTCTCTTCAGAGTATGTACTTTCTGAGCTGGATTCATGCTCAGTTTCATGTGAATTTGTAACAATTGGAGTATCGCCTGGCATAGGCTCATTCTTTGTTGAAGAATCCTTGGAGGCTTCTTGGGGTGGATTATCATCAGACACATTTTCAGACGTAGATACTCTGCCATCTGGAGTACCAACAGAAAAATTATTAGAGTTCTCTAATTATGAAGTGAAAAAGAAACTAAAAGTATTTTATTCCCTGGTAGATGATATCTGTACTTGCCTATAACATACATTGAAAGTGCAATTGACTCCTTTTTCAAGTGCCATGGCTGAGGGATGATCAGGTTACCAGCATTTCCATCAATTACATGTATATTTGCATCCTTGGTTAAGACAAACATTACCTCCTCTGCTGGGTTAGCTGTTGATTTTGTTTCGGAAACCTTTGGGCTGTTCAGGAGGTGTTGAGAATTTGTAAGTTCTTTCCAAGTCATTGAAATGACTGGAGAGCTCGAGAAAGATGCATCTTTTATAAAGAACAATACAGAAAAGGAACTTGTGTCCAGCACCGCAACCTGAAATGGATGCATTAAATTCAAAAGTCTTTCTAACTATAGCAACTTAAATTTTATGGGCCAATATTCAATCTATTGAAAACAATGAGTTATAAATTCAGAAGCAGAAAAAGAATACTTACATGACCACACTTAAATCCCACAGCAAGTTTAGCACCATGCTTTACAAACTGAAGTGTTTGAACTGAGGAATTTGTAAGACTAAATACAGCTCTGCATTGCGATCCTTTTGCTTGAGGCGAATCGTGAACTATTAAACAGAGTGATAAAATTGTTAGCTTCATAAGCAAATGTTCCATAAAAACTACTTCAAGATAAGTTTAACACTAAGATCTGATGAGCTTGCACCTGATGGACTGTGTAAGGAAAAATGAAAGCAACATTTTTATGAAGTCAAAGAGATTGACACTTAAAAAACCTACCTTCACATTTGGTTTCTGTGACATACATGAATTTTACCCCATCTGAACAGCCTTTCAGATTATAAATTCGAACCTATACACGCTAGTAGAAAGACAATCAGCACAGTAAAAGTAAAAAGTAAAAAATGGTATCGATAGAGAAAGATATCTGACCAGACCACATTCACTGCCAACAGCCAGATTTAAAGTGAAGGCGCAGAAATCCATTTGTGATACGGGAGCACTTGAACCAGCAACTTTTATATCTTGCACCTGCCAGTTATAAGGTATCACACCATGCACATGCCTTTTTTATAAAGACAAAGTTTATAAGATTTAAGTGATGAACTCTAACCTTGCTTTCTACGAGGCAGATAAAAGAGAAGAGTGGATATGTTGCATTCCATATCCGAACAGATCCATCTGAATATCCTGTTAGGTACAGTCTCTCAATACCATTATTCTCAGAAATAGACAGTTGACTGGGAACACCCCCAGTCAAGGGCCATTTTGTACCAGCTGATGGGGTTTGTGCTGAGCCAAGGTTGACAACTGAGGATATCTAAGATATACAAAAAGTAAATAATTATGTGATGTAGAAGCATTAAAACGAAGATGTTTGAGCCACCTCATCTATAAAATATATATCCAACACTCCTATAGAACCTTAATGGAATATAGAAACGGGAAAAATATAAAAGATAATCCACTCATACATGGATGAAGTACAATACCTCTGATAGAGCTTTGAATAAGTTGTCCCCAGTGTGTACCCTAACAAGTTTGGCAACAGTCATGGTTGGATCAGTTGTAGGTATCACCACCGGAAACTCCAAAGCAGAGACAGATGGACTCCTTTCTTTCTGGGACATTAAGGCAGAGAGGCAAGCATCATCATAAAGATGCAGTTGCCCAGGGTTGGTTAAAACAAAAACATCAGCTTTATGATTATCCCCGGTTGTCCCAGAACTTGGTAACAAAATCAAGTCTGCAAAAGAGCCAGTAAGGGTGAGGTCTGTACGACCAACACATCTTAAATTCCCCATTCCAGGTGACCATTCAAGAGTTAGAACCTGAAACATGGAGAATCTTGTCAGCTCCTATATTTTTGTGGCAGTAAATAAACAAGAAAAGCACCAATTCAATTGTTGTACAGAAATTGCTTTGTTTCTAGCCATGTTAAACTGTTTTCGAAAAGTGAAGCCTTTATCTCTTTAAACTGAAGTCTTTACTATTTATAGGCATGTTATACTGTTTTCAAAAAATGCACTGTTTTGGTATAATATTAACCATTTTTCCGAAACAGCCATGGAACTTTTCAGTAACTACTAACTACAGCTATCCAACTAAAAGTATAAATGAAATGTCAAACTACAAATGGACAACACACCGTCAAAACTTCTTCTGATCCGATTTCATCGCCACCATAGATAAATAGTTGGCCATCACAACCATTATGGGATTTATAATCTGTGGACCACTGTAAAACTATGACAGGAAGTCTCCTTTCAGCAGATGATAATTGTAACTTCACAACATTATTAGATGGCGATAAAGCTTTTTGACCCTTGACGGAAGCAGGAGATGACATGTTCCAGAATAAAATGTCTCCATCTATGTATCCCACAGCCAGAATGGAGCCATTCGCAGATGCCCAACAAAGAGCACTTATCTCTTTGTCTCCCAATTGCTGTTCCAATGTATCTTCTGGAGAATCAACATTGACTTCATGTGTAGATTTAACAACTCCATCCCTTAGTTGGAGATCCTTACCACCTCCAATAAAAACTATTTTAGCTTCAGATACATCCCAAAGAATAACCAACCCGTTTTGATATGCAATCAATACTCTGCCAATAGAAAAACCTCATCATTCAGTGAAGTGAACATATAAACTATACTGTTCCTAATCAATAATACTTAGTCTTGAATAAGACAATGTAACCTCAATAAAAAGTCGCATGCTATCAGGAAATCATAAATACAATAAACTGAATTGAAATTGGATTCGTTAATGGGATAGCATAGCAATGAACTTTATTTAGAGACTCAAGAACGGCAGGGAGCTAAAGTGATATACCCCTCATATATAGTGCCATCAGTCCAAGTTCCTAACTGTAACGGTCTCATCTAATCTTCCACCATGTCCATGTTTTTTGACATCTTTCATGACTATAGGACAAGTTAGATTTGTGTTCTCCTTATGGTAAAAATATAGCACTCTACTCTTTATTGGTATGAGTAGTTGTGGGTATGAAATAACTTTATTACTTCATTGTTAAGCCACTCAAAGAGAAAAAGAAAAGAAAGAATATCAAAACAAAAGTAACCAAGGTTTAGCCATGATTAAACAGGACTACTTATCAACTTTTAACTGATATACTACCTTAATTTAACAAAAAATTCCTGCAAATTTATAAACACACGAAGGAGACAAGAAAACAATTATAAATTAGGCCCATTCTTGTTCCACACTAAAAGCAGATATGGAAAGTGAGAATCTTCAAGTTTATAACTTGCCTATTTCCAGATGAACAGGGTTGGGGAAGAATTCCAACTATAGGTTGGTCAATTGGAAATGGAAACGCAGCAGCTTCTGCAGAACATAGAAAAAGAACGATTGCATTACATTACTACAAAAGCAAATAAAATTCACACATTCCATAATTAAATTTTATTGATGTTGACTTCACAATGAAAAGAAGACATTTAATCATACAATTCTTCATGGAGGATACAAATATCACAACTATCTTTCAAATTGTACCCTACAACTTCTAAAACCAAAGTCCAAGTCTTCTCGGAACAGATTTAACTGAAAAGGGAGAGAAACAATTTCGTGGCACAAATCCATATATAGAAATAGCATCATCATGAACAATATTTAGGATCCTTCAGTAAAATGAGGTTCACATGAAACATATTTCTGATCAAATAAATTTTGGGTTTTAAAAAAAAAACCCTCCTCTTTGGATGAAGCCCTTGCAACTTTATATTTAGCTTCTTCTGTGACAAGAATTGCAACATTAACTAGAAAAATCATAAACCATAGGAGCAAAGAAATGATAAAATTGTAAGCTACAGTTATTAACCACCACACTGAAGAAACTATTCTTCATATATTACCATATAAAGAATTTGCAGAAATATGATATGGCAATCGCAAAAGTTTTCCCTCCTCTGCATCATACTTCACCACAGCCACTAGAGCATACTCATCACCAACATACCTGCAAGTTTTAATACAGCAAACAAGTTATGAACTAAGCCACTCCAGCCAATTAGTAGCTGACTCAAAATAGTTGTAACAATTTTTTCGATCAGTAGTGTACATTAAATTGGAGCCATGGATTACAGAAAATGCGGTTATATTTGTTTCCCACTCTAGACAATAAACTAGGGACCTGCTCTCGAGATTCCAAACCTGCCAAAATTGAGAAGTTATTGATCACTTGTTTAAATAAAAGATAGTTTCATGCTTAATCACTTCAACGAATTTAAATTCTGGCACTCGATTATCCACTGCAATTTCCAAGTCAACAGCCTTGCTAACAACTGTCATCTGCTTCTATCTATGCGTATTCCCTCCTTATGATATTCAACCTTATTCAGGTGTTCGTACGGTACATTTTTGTTATAACGGTAAACTTATTGAATCCAAAAGGACCACTAATGCATATGCTGAATATTTAAAATGATAAAGACACTGACGTTTGTAATCGCCTATAACTTAATGAAGATGCATACGATGCAGAAGTTATATGGAGTTCTCATGTTTTGCACGGACAGAGTTGAGTTTTACACGAGAAACAAAAACTGCAAAGTGGTTAAAGAATCAATACCTGAATATCATTATCATTTAAGATGCTCACCAAATAACCCTGGTTTTGTAGAAACTGCCAGATACAGTAAGAAGATTAGTTGCTAACTCGCTTAATGATAGAAAAGACCGGAGAACAGTATTCAAGGACGTTTTGGAGTGTTTTACCGCAAAAGTTTTATAAATATAACATTCAAACATATGATACTTTTGTTTTAATAAGTTGTTGCATGAAGAAACAAGATGCGTTTCATATTTTATTCTTTTAACTAAACAAGAGGAGTAAAAAATAATTCACTGAGAAACTTAAGAATCAGTGGTGCACATAGATACCTCAATGTATTTGTAAGGCAGTTGCTTCGGGGATATAAAAAGTCCTTCAATACCATCATCACCGATTACTTTAATCCTCCCATCCCTACCCAAAAAACAAAACAACAAAGTGAAATTGTAATATAACTTGTGTGGAGCAGCAATCTCATACGTCATGATAGATGTCTGGCAGTAGTGCCAATATTCTTTCAAAAATTTTGGTATCACCGCCTCATAGAAATGAATAGCGATTCCGATAAATGTGGAACCTCAATGCTTAGTACCAATCTATCTTACTAATCACATGACCGAGCACCATACTAAGTAGATTGGCTGGCATTCTATCAATTCCAACACCGAAAACAGCAAACACTAAATAAGAAAGTAGGTGCATTTTAACTCACAATGTTCCAATGGCCAAAAGGTGCTGAATCGGGTCGAAAGCAAGAATGGACGCCGTGGATGGGATGCCATAGTGAACTGCAACTCGCAGGTCCAAGTCTTCCGCCGTCAAACCCCCGTGTGGCAAATTATGCTGAAACCAACAATTTCCCCAACACAAAATCCAAATTTAAAAAATGGCAAGTATCAATCCAAACGCCGATACTAAAAGGTATCTAAAATTAAATTAATCCTGGCATTTCAGCAAAAAATACACAGAAATGAATCACAAAATTATGAAAAATAATCCATGAATGCAATTTCCAATTTCCCACGATACTAACAAGCTAAAGCATCGAAATTTAATCCAACCGAACAAAAAGGAAAGTAATTTTGTAAGTAAAAACGAAACGAAAATTACAAGCAAACAGTGGCGGCGATCGATTGCTTGGGAATAGGAGTACCTGAGAATCGTTTATGGATTTCTGCAAAAGCCGCTTGGCGAGCATCGCGAATCCGAATTTGCAGCTGAAAGATTTGAGCTTCTGAGAATTTTTGAAGTTAGAGAGTTGGAAGTTTTCGTCGGCTGCTTGATTCGACTGACTATCGGAGGAGACTTTCTGGATTTGTTTCAGTGATCATACCAATGGCGTTCCTAGTCTTTTGAGCCGTAAGTTTTTCGAATCAGTCAATGTCAGAAATTAAACATTAAAAGAAAAGAAAAAAAATAAAAGATAAAGTAAAATGGCGCTTAGGCCCTTTTTATGGGGCTTGGATCGTAGGCGGTCGGACTGGTTTAGATTTGGTACGCAATCGGCAATCCCTCCGTTGGAAACTGACAAAGCGCAGTCGTTTGCGTATGTTGTTTGTCAAACAATAATATTACTCGGTTAAATTATTAAGGGTTTTTTTAGTTAAAATAATTTCTGATATTTTTATAGCACATAATTTTGATTCATGAGATTTAAAATCAATAGAAATGGTATCTGAAATTATCCACCATCCGTCATTCCATTAAAAAACTTTGTTAAGGGGTCCAAAGTTTTTTAATGAAATGACCAAAATGATGGATGATGAACAATCTCATAGACCAAAGTTATGTGTTATACAAATCTTGATCAAAATTATATATTATGCAAATCTCAAGAACCAAAGTCCTGTGTTATACCTTTAACTTAACGGAGTTTTTTAACGGAAAGACTAAAATAATGGATGATGGACAATCTCAAGGATCACTTCTATTGATTTTAAATCTCATGAATCAAAGTTATATATTATACAAATCTCATAAATTATTTTGACTAAAAAATCAATTATGAAATGTTGGGAGAGGGAGATTAATGGTGATTAAACCTACACTAAAGTAACAGAGTATAAATATTATTATTTTTTACCATTGTGGTAAAACCGTTATCTGCCGGTGGATTGGGCATGTTAGCTGACTTCTTTTTGCATCCTTTGGCTGACACAGTGCCATTTGCCAATGGAGTAGATGAAAGCAGACGTCACGTGAAGGAAAGCAAAGGAAAACATTATCAATATTATAAGAAAAGTGTTTTTTTGCAGCAAAAAAAAAAAAAAAAAAAAAAAAGGAAAAATGTTATTTACATATTTATTTTTACTGATAAGGATTGTTTGTCCTCTCACTTTCGGTGCCCTCCTATTTGTGGGGCCACGGTTAAGCCACGTTAAAAAACAATATAAAAAACAATATAAAATGTTGACGTGACTTAACCATGACCACACAAAACAGAAGGGCACAGAAAGGCACTGGAAGTTGAACAGACAATCCTTGTCCTATTTTTACCTTATATCACTTTTCGTCATTAATCTTCTTCAATTTATTTTACACAAGATAGCAATACCCTATTATAAAGTAATAATAAAATCTTTTTTTTTCTTCTTTTCATACGGCCATTTTTTTTTTGAATTTTAAATTAATTTGATTTGCAAGGAAGCACTCGATTGCACATGAAGAGCAAACCTATCGGATTTGAAGTGGCTATGACCATGTTTACAAAACTCAATTGCATATAAGAAGCACATCTACAAATCCAAGATGGTTATACCCTTATCTACACAATATAACTCATCATGTATTTCATCAGAGTAAAATTTATATACAAAATCGAATCAAATCAATCACGAGCTATTTGGAAATATAGCCATTTTTTGAAATCAGTTGTTGAAATATAACCTACATTTTCTCCTGTTATAAAACTAACCACAATTAGAATTAAAAAAACTTAATTACCCTTAGCCTTCTCTTAACACTCCTATGCTGTCTCTAGACTCCTCATCTCCATTGAAACACCACCACCAAACTTCTCGTTACCCAAATGTAATTGAACCAAGTGATCACGCCGAGCAGTGACTGCAATACTAGATGAAGAAATAGTCAAAACTAACAAAAGTGTTCTGAAAACTTATTCGTGGTGTGGCTATGAACCCAGTCGAGCATCCTCGCGGAGGGGGTAATCATCACATATTGGACCGGCTACAAGAGCATGGCGTAACGCTTCTCCTGGGAAGAAGGTTGGTTTCATTGGTGCTAGGGGGGACTGGCGTGGGAGCAGGGGAAGGTTTTAAACGAAGGGCAATAAGTCTTTTTAACTTCAATTTTGGTTAGTTTTATAAAAAATGAAAAATGTAGGTTATAATTCAATAGGTGGTCTCTAAAATGGCTATATTTCCAAGGTTCCCATCAATTACCTGATTTGGTTCCAAACACCAGCTGTCCGTTATAGTATAAAATATAAAATGGGTTATTTTGTCCACTTATAGTATAAAATATTAAAAAAATCTGTGCCTTAAGTTGCGTGCCAAGTCGTCTTCCTCATCGCTGATCCGCAAATATTCTTACGTTTTGTCTCTCCAACTTCATTACTATCCTAAATATTTCCCTCCTATTCCAACGGAAAAAGGAAAAGAAATTTCCCCCGAACGCGAACGGTTCGAGCTCCGAGCTCCCAATTTTCCTCCTAGCCGCCATGACAGTTCCTCCGAATCAAGGTAAAATATTCAGCTCAATCGTATTTCCAGCTATTTGATTAATTTTTGTTGGCTTTTAGTTAGATTTCTTTTTTTTCTTTTTTTCTTTTTTTATGGATTTTTAACGATCAGAAATGATGGATTAAACAATTCTATATTTACAAATTACAATCATATGGGGTCTCCTAGAAGTGTTAAAGATCACAACTTTGACGGAAATTATTCCGAAATTTCGATTTTTTATTCTGGGTTAATTTTTTATTTAAGCATTAGGAGACCCTACAAATTGTGAGTTATTGGATTGAACTTGAAGCTTCTGGTGTTGATTTGGTTTATTCTGCAATTGTTATAAGCTGACCATGTGGCTGTGATTTCGAACTTTCGATTCGGTTTGACCGTCGTTATTGCTTTGCTGATTTCTGCAGATGATGTTAAGAAGAATGAAAGGACGAATTACTTCAATTCCCCTGCATTGGATGTCTCACTTGCTTTTCCACAAGCAACGCCGGCATCCACCTTTCCTCCCTGCGGTAAGAACGTTAACCATCCTTATATATACATATAGTATACATAAACTCGTATATGTGTGTATAGAGAAGTCTCTTTTGTAAAACAGTTTAGGATTTCCGCATGTTATGTGAATCCAGACTATTGATTTGATGGAATTGTTCGGATTTGTGTATTCATCATGTCTTATTTTTTGCATTTTAGTTTGTTTTTAGTTTGTTTATTTGTGAATATTTTGTACAATTCTCGTGCACCGCTTTAGTTGATTGTGAGTTGGATTTGTAATTTGAAGTGAACTAGGCAGCTTTAGTTATTAACTTCCATATTCTTATCTCTTGGCCTTAAAAATTCACAGCCTCGGATTATTACCAGTTTGATGATCTATTGACTCCTGAGGAGCAGGCTATGAGATTGAGAGTAAGAAAGTGTATGGAGAAAGACGTCGCTCCAATTATGGCAGAGGTATCCGTCTTGCTCTATCCATTTGTGCATTTCATATTAATGCTAAAACATTAAGTATGTAATGATCTAACTATAAACAATGAGATTGATATGCGAATTCGTTTTTTCAGTACTGGGAGAAGGCAGAGTTTCCATTTCAAATTATTCCGAAGCTTGGTGCATTGCGCATTGCTGGTGGCACAATCAAGGTGCTTAATACATATCTTAATATGTTATTTTTAAATCTTGCGTTCAAAAATTTGGTGGATGGGTTGGTAAACTCGCTTTTGGCCTTCTTGCTATCAGGGTTATGGGTGTCCTGGTCTTTCTATTACGGCAAGTGCTTTTGCTACAGCTGAACTTGCTAGAGTTGATGCAAGCTGCTCTACTTTCGTCTTGGTTCATTCCTCACTAGCAATGCTTACTATTGGTTAGAATTTGGATAATTTTACTTTTGACATTTTGATTTTAAATAACCAAACCTTCACTGAAAAATGATGCTGTTGACAAGTCAAGACTCACAACTAGTGTAACTTTTCTGTACTGTCAAGAATAGCATTATGTGGTTCGGAAGCTCAAAAGCAGAAATATCTACCTTCTTTGGCTGAATTTAAGACTGTAGCCTGCTGGGTAAGCTGCTTTTTTATGATATGTGTCTGATATCTTTATTGCTAATGTCAAGATACTGAAATCTGTTCATCTGCATGTTAAAGGGTTTGACTGAACCTGACTACGGAAGTGATGCGAGTGCCTTGAGAACGACAGCAACAAAGGTCAAGGATTTCAACCTTCCCATTTGCTTCTTTATCTCTGTTATTAGGGCCGGCCCAGTGTGGGCAGGGCGACTGTCCAGGGCCCGAAAAAATTAGGGGCACCAAAATTATTAGTGTGGCATATTTATATACGTTTTCATAAAAGTATAAATTTATAAAATTTGGTTTAATGACAAAGAAATTTAACTAGAACCAGTGATTTTGTTGTTTGAAATTAATGAGGAGGTCTTGAGTTCAAAATACCATGTATGCTTATTTAAATTTCAATTTTTACAAATTTCTTTTCATAACAGTATAAATTTATAAAATTTGGCTAAATGATTAGAAGTTTAACTAGAAGCAATGGTTTTTGTATTTAAAATTAATGAGAGGTCTTAAGTTCGAAATGCTATGTGTATGTTTATTTTTTTCAACTTCTTGTTTGGTAATTTATTTTTAATTACTAGCCAGTAACTATGTGGGTTGCTATTTTTAAATATTCGTTCCAATTCAAGTCTAATCTTCAACAAAGGGTAATGCGTAGACCAAATTTGCAAATCATATGACGTGTCATCAAAAGGTTTAATTTAGTGCCCATTCATTACTTATACATATCCTTAAAAATTCAAAAATATCATTATTTTTTTAGTCTTATATTGATGAGGTTAAATAAATAAGAAAAAACACCTCACGATTTATACAAAAACATTTTAAAAGTTCAAATGGAAGACAAAACTCATAATCTATCGACTTGTAAGCCTGAAGTTTTTTGGTTTCCTTCTCTCAATACAAAATACATTAGTTTTTCCGTGTTTCTAAATTACTGAGTTTGAAGTGCTTTTCTAAATATAATTTATCAATGTTTTATGTGTAAAAACAAATAAATTTTTTTTATGAAGTGAGGGCACACTTTTTGGCGTCAAAAATCTCTGGACCGGCCAGACTGTAAAATGGTATTTGTCATGGCTCTGATCTCATGCTATATCATGTATTCTTTGTGTTGTGGGGATCATCAGGTGGAAGGAGGTTGGATACTTGAGGGCCAAAAGCGATGGATAGGAAACAGTACATTTGCTGATGTCTTGGTTATTTTTGCTAGGAATACAACAACAAATCAGATTAATGGGTATGTAAAACAGAAACATGCGAACCCTCTAAGTATGTAACTTATGCAAAATTTTATGAATATTTCTCTAGCTTCAAAGTTATGCAAAATTCTATGAATATTTCTTTCTGATTATCTTTCCCCTTATATTCACATCGCGTTGGTGTTTAGATGCTCTAGATTAATCCAAAAGTTAGCATGATGGTTTTCTGTAGCAGCACTCTCATGTTTAATGCCTTTTTTCTCCTTCTATTTCAGATTTATAATAAAGAAGAATGCCCCTGGACTGGCAGCTACAAAAATAGAAAATAAAATTGGTCTGCGCATTGTCCAAAATGGAGATATTCTCTTAAATAAAGTATTTGTTCCTGATGAGGAAAGGCTGCCTGGTGTTAATTCTTTTCAGGATACTAGCAAGGTAAGCTGCAAAGCCGTGTTGGTTAAATTTGTTTAATCTTCTCTCTTTAGAGTGATTTAGGCATAACTTCTACTTCTTATTCGACCATATGTTTAATAAACAAGACATGAGAGGTATTACTTTCAGTACTGTGATTTTGAGATCATGTTCAAGCTTGACTAGAGATTCATCTTTGTTCTTGCTTAGCTCTTTCTTCACCTTTTGAGAGATAAGGCTTGATACTGCGATGACATTATACCAAAGTTGTAACTCTGAATCTTCTTTCTACGTAGCATAGAGCAAATTTTTTCTTTCTGTTGCCCTAACATAAAGCAGATGTGAATCAATTGATTCATTTGTTAAGGAATCTTCAAATAGTTTACATTGTTATCGTCTCTCATTTCTCACACGTTAGAATGACACGTATAATGCTGTCTTCGTGAGTGTTTATTGATTTGATGTTGATTTAAACTACTTAAAACAGGTTCTTGCTGTTTCACGTGTCATGGTCGCCTGGCAACCTATTGGTTTATCTATGGGAGTCTATGATATGTGTCACAGGTATTAAAAAGTGCCTAAGCGCCTCTCTCTCTCTCTCTCTCTCTCTCTCACATCTTCAATTCAGTGTATTTTCAAGTTTCCTTGGTACCGAGTCTGAATTATATGGAATTGGAAGGTATCTGAAGGAGAGGAAACAATTTGGAGCCCCCCTTGCAGCTTTCCAAATCAACCAAGAGAAACTTGTTCGTATGCTTGGTAATGTTCAAGCTATGGTTCTTATAGGTTGGCGCCTCTGCAAGCTGTATGAGGCAGGTAAAATGACTCCAGGTCATGCTAGCATGGGGAAGGTAAGAAAAAATGACGTCCTCATGCATTTGGTTATCCTATTGCTTATCCATTCAAAATATTCAGAATAATAAATGTGTGCAATTTTCAGGCATGGATCACTCTGAGAGCAAGGGAAACGGTTGCTCTGGGAAGGGAATTGCTAGGTGGCAACGGAATCTTATCTGATTTTCTTGTTGCAAAGGTAATTTGCTTATTTGTGGATTTAAAAGTTTACGTTTTAGAATCTATACAAGGATTGGAACGTTTTTTATTAGATGAATTTTCAAGCTAGGACTCGAAAGCAATGATAGGATTGAGAGGCTGTTTCTTTTGACACGGGCGTTTGTTATGTATGTCTACCTTTTTGTTTCACCTTTTGAGCCCTTTTCATTTTGGGGTCACCTTGCAGGCTTTCGGTGATCTGGAGCCCATCTACACATTTGAAGGCACGTATGACATCAACTCCTTGGTCACCGGCAGGGAAGTCACTGGCATTGCCAGCTTCAAGCCACCTGCGTCAAGCCAACGGAGCCGCCTGTAGTGGTGGAACTTATCCGAATCTCAACTCCCTCCGCAAGCTTGTTTCATTAACAAGGTTGTCTGATGTCAAATGGGATGAAGTAAACTTATCCATTGACAACCAAAATTAAGGACGCCTTATAAATTCTCGGTTTTTGAACATTGTATCGTCATAGTTCTGAAAGACAAATAAACGATCTCAGCAGATCGCCGCATTCGACTTTTCAGTGAGTAGTAAACTGAGTTATTCGCCAGAAAAGCGCCATACCTGTGCAGGCGCCGGCGGCATAGCTGGAGTGACGAAAAGAAATGAACTTTTTGAAACTTATGACCAGAGATTGCTAAACTTGGTGGTTGGGTCAACAGAAGCTGGAATTTTAACGTAAAAACTTTCAGTACTTCACTTTAACGAAATACTACATTTTTACTCGAAAAAATGAATTATAGTATTATTCACTTACAATACTTTTTTATCATTTTCGTTAAAACTTAAAGTTTTGAAATCCTTTTTATTAGTGTTTCTTATTAAATATAAAATAATATACATCTCAAAATTAGCATACCATAATCAAAATTATTAGCCTAACCTACCATACATTTTCGTCAAAAATAAAAACTCATAATTAACAATAGAGAACTTTAACAAAAAATTTCCGATATTATTTACTTTAACGAAAAATCACATATTTTTACATTAAAAAATCAATCCTAATACTATTCACTTTCCTTTTTATTTTACCTTAAAACTCAAAATTTTCAAGTTTTTTTTATTAATTTTCCTTTTAACAAGATAAACCACAAAATTCTCGAAAATTCTACCACCTACTAGTACTACCAATTGGACTCCCACCGCCGCCGCTCCTTCCGCTCAATTCCCTCCGCTTCTCGGCGTCCCTCTCCAACCCCAAACTCCTAATCTTCAGCTGAAACTGCGCCACCGCCGTTAAAAACCTCACCGCCTGCCTCGAGCTAAGTATCTCCACCAGCTTCGTCACCATCGTCGTCCTCAGCAAGTTGGCATTCACCAGCACGGATTCCAATGCCGGCTTCAGCGATTCGATCACCGCGATGTCCTCCACGATCCCCCCGTCCCTGGCCCTCCCGTACCGCCGCAGCACGTCGACGAACGGCGGCGCCGCCACGCTCTCGTGAATCTTGGCAAGCTTGTCGTTGAGCGCGCGCTCCTCGACCCGGGTCTCCTCCCTCAGCCGGGCTATATTGACCCGTTGCCGGTCGCTCAAATCGGGCACCGACTCCGTCACTATCCGGAATACGAGACCCGGTTTGTACCCGGCGATCCAAAGGAGGGTCCTTTCGTAGGAACTAAACCACTTCGGGGAGAAAACCAGGAAAACATCCCGATGGGCAAGTCGCGATTTCTCGTCGTAGTACTGCTGGTAATGGAGGAGAACCCGGGATATCAAATCTCGAAGGTCTTCATCTCGGGCCTCGTCGATTGTCTGCTGGGTCGATAGGAGCTCGTCGAGGAAGTGTTCTTGCCGGACCAGCCAGCCCTCGAAGAATGCCACGAATGTGTTCGATGTATTGCCGCTGTGAGAGCCGGTTGACATAACCAAAACAAAAACAGAGAAGATTTCTGGGATTTCAAAGGGGACGAAGTACAGAGAGATGGGCGTGATTAAATAGGAGATTGGATTTGAAAGGTGGGTTCTTTTGGTATTTTGATTTCGCTTTGTGGGCAAGTAATGCTAATGGGTGGGGATACTTCGAGAGCAAGGTTCATACATTTTGTTTCTTTAGGGAGAGAAAGAGGAGAGGAGAAAACAGAGGAGGTGATGGTCAGACGGAGACGCGTGTGCAGGTGGATGCCATTATATATATATATATATATATAGAGAGAGAGAGAGAGAGAGAGAGAGAGAGAGAGAGAGAGAGAGGTGAAATAGTGGGATAATAGTTAAACGGTGGCTCCACCAACTGCTGTCATTAAAAAGACACCGACTGATGAAAGAGAGAGAGGGGAGGGGGATGATGTATAACTGAAAGGTCTCGGTGGGTTCCGTCGTGTAGTGAAGCCAGAGGAGTATGAAGGTGTTCAAAGTGGTGGAGTGGAAGGAAGAAAGGAGAAAGATTCACTCACAAGAAGGGTTTTTTAATTTGTGATTCTTTTTGGGGTGTGTATTTTTTTTTCACAATTGTTTTTGTCAGAGCGGGATTTCGATTTGACAAGAAAGGGAAGGGGATTTTGTGTTAGCTTAATGGGGGATTTTCGGGCTGCTCGGATGACGGGCCAACACGTCTTCAGGCGGCAAAGTGGAGGGATTGTGTGAAGCCAAGTCATAGTTTCGGGTTTGGGGAGTGGGGAGGGTGTCTTTCTCAATAGGCAATGTTTTGCATTGATTAAAAGGGGGATTTTTTTTTATTTAAATGATTAAATGAGGTGAAAAAATTTAAAGCTATTATAATAATGAGTAAATAGAGTTTTAAACTCAAGACGTATTGGAGGTTGTTGGTGGCGGGTGGGGGGT
The DNA here is from genome assembly GCF_019419815.1 of Pyrus x bretschneideri. Taxonomy (NCBI): domain Eukaryota; kingdom Viridiplantae; phylum Streptophyta; class Magnoliopsida; order Rosales; family Rosaceae; genus Pyrus; species Pyrus x bretschneideri. The sequence continues at coordinate 3,489,583 of NW_025999402.1, forward strand.
GGACGTATGCAAGTTGGAGAAATGGCTAAGTACAAAATAGAGTGAAGGTCGGTTTGGTAGCTCCGCCTGTACATGACACTTTCGATTGAAAAGCGAACTGGTTGTTGTAATTTAGGGCATGTATAGAGTAGAGGAACTTATTGGTATACTATTGTGTCTTCAAGTCCTGTATAGAGGAGAGAAACTTATCCACAACAAGATGCACCCATGACGTTATTGTGAAATAATTATATATTGTTATGTGTCTTATCTCTTTCAGTGGCAATACATAATTAATTTGAGGTAGCAATTTTCGTTGCATGAAAGCCTTTTTTTATACAACAAAGTTCTACATTTAAGCGGGAGAGGTATATATACTATGAGGAGAGGGAGGCTGAGTTAGGCCACACAATGTGTTAGTCATTGACTAGGTATTAAACTTAATACAAATTTATATATATTATCGTCATTCATGTAAGTCAAACTTAAAAGATCTTACTTACACATAAAGAGTGCTTGCACCGGACTGTCTCAGACTAGACTAACTTCAGGAACTAAGCTGAACTGGCTTAGACTAGACTAAACTGGACTAATTTAGGGAAGCATTTGATGTAGTGTCAAACTAAAAATCAAAATAATAACAAACTTTAATATTACATTATTTAATACATATCTCTTAATATTTTAATGATGCTAATTAATATTTTATTATTATGCAACATTTTTCATTTTCTTAAGAACTCTCCCTCTCCCTAGAAACTTCTCTGCATTTCTCCCTCTTTGGCCCCGTCATATTCTCTTCGTTTCTCTATCTTTTTTCTGTATTTTAGATCCTTCAAAACTATTTTTTGCAAAAAAATTTCTGCAAAATTTCACATTCCCTAGAAACAAGCTGATGGATTATTTCTCCCTCTGATCAAGTTATTACTGCCTGGCTTTGTTCCTTCAATCGTTGCTGTTGAAATGGTGAGATGTTTCTTTTATTCAATCATTTGCTTTAGTAGCACTTTATCTCCATTTTCAACATATAGCTTTAGGAAAGCCTATATCTGCCTTTGATTTGATTTGCTTCATCAATTTCTCTTTTCATTTTTTCGTGTTTGTAAATTCTTCGAAAGGTTGAGATGTTTGGTCTACAGTCGGAGCATGTGGTTGAGACCGCTGTCCTGATTTTGCAGTGCGAGATCGCCGTCTTGCATTTGCAGTGCGAGACCGCTGTTGCTGTTGCTGTTGATGTGCGAAGGACGAGATCCATGGATCTGAAAGCAGAAGGGGCCAGATCGACGAAGCTCGCAGAGGATTAGAGGAGCGAACGAAGCTGGTCTTAGCAGTCCGGCTGTTTTTGGAGGTTCTTGAAGGCTTTAGTGAACGCGAGTCCCTCCTAGTCCCACTAATGCTAATCCCTGATACTAACAAACACAGAATTAGACTAGATGTTAGTCTAGTCCAATCCAATGAGGGCTAAGGAGGGCAAACAAACACGCTCAAAGAGCAATACTACTAAGTGATTGAAGATTGCAGTGAAGTTGAAGGGTAGGAGACAAATTTTCAATGACTTTTACTGATGACAGAAATTGGTTGCCAAGAGATATATTCAGCAACAGGCTGCTGCTGAATAGATATTTTTATTCAAATTGGTTCATGACGTGTTCCAGTTGCTCGAAGTGATGATCTTATAAGAGATGCTGGTGTTGCCAATTGGCAATTTTGACCAGCCAATGATTGTACTGGGGACTGCTACGTGGCATGGGAGATAAAATTTGGTTGTTCTTATCGAACACAGATCCCCTCCGGATCTGTGCAACCGAAGTGTAGGGATGAATGGATTCGAGTCATTGAAATTTGATAAACGACTACAATTATTATAACTTTTAAAAGAATTTTTTATTTGTAACCATTAGATCAAATTTTAATGGTCTAGATCCATTGATCCCTGCACTCACAGATCCGGAGAGGCTCTGTGTTTGTTCTTATCACCTCAACAGGTCTCTAATTTTTTTTTTGGTACATGAAGCGGGAAACCCAATAAGGTTTGATGTAACGACCAACAATATAACTATTTCTTAATTATTTATCTGCGTTCGTAAATTTACGAGTGCTTCAATTTGTCGTACATGTCAGAATGATTTGTATTCTACCATAAACTAACATACATATACGTACATATTGAAATATATGGTTTTTCAATAACCTTATAGAGCTTGATCGAAATCTGAATGGTTGGTATCAAAATCTGTATGGTTGGATCACCAACCAAAGGTGTACATCGGCAGGGCATAAGATTCAAATTCTACGGGAAGGGGATCGAATTCTGAAGCAAAAGGTCGGACAAGACACGCTATCTGGCCAAAAGCACTAAGCGGAACGAATTCAATTGAGATTTTGAAGGATTTTAAAAGACCATTAACCAACAAGCAATATTTAGCAGAATCCCTTCGCAACTTCAGTAGAAGATAAAAAGGTAATGCCAAGTTGAGATAATAAACATAAAATCGCATATTTAAAATTGGATTAACAAAGCTCCAAGTACACTGAGGAGTTCAAACATCCATAGAAGGATGCCACAGATTAACTACAACGATTACGACGGAAAATTACTTTAGTCATAAATTACTTCACTAGACTAGCCACAGAATGAGAGTAGGTTGGAAATATATCGAACGAGAAAATACAACAGTCAAACATACGAGCAGGAATAAGCAAGCTTCCTAAGAAAAACACCTGATTGTAATATAGCCTAAGCCTCAATGATGAACACAACAAAATGATTTCCGGAAGCTAAACGAAACTTGACCTGCTAAAGATCATCTTTTCTTGAAACCATACTTCTTCCGTTCATAGAACAGATCTGTTTTGGCACTTCCCAGATTCACAATTTTCGGACAACCATCTCTATCTTTCTCCTGCTGAGTACACTCTTTGCAGTAATAAGCATCAGAAATTCCAACCCCTCCACAGATAACACACCTTCCCTGGAAAGATCCATAGTTGCACTCATCGCAAACCCGAACAAGCGTGCAAGGACGCACGTAAGAGTCACAAATTACACACTTACCGTCACACTTCTCACACAACCTTCCAATAGCTATTCCAGGTTGCTTCCGGCACATAATCAGGTCAGGATGATGCTTCGCCATGTTCCTGCAACAACCGGGTAAAGTAAGCTGCTGTCCAACAGATAGAATAGGGCCAAATAGCAGTAGAAACGGTATCCAAACATTAAACAACACAAAAAAGAGATTAAAGAGCAATATAATTGAAGTTGGAAACTTGGAACGAAGATAATTGAGTCCTATAGCAAGAAACACAAGAGGAAGCTCTGGTTTCTGAAATTATATTGATAAAACTGAATACATTCATAGCCTATTTATACTAGAGGACAGCAGCCTAGAATTCCTAATCCTTGTTTATAAGAAATCCTTATTCTACTAGGAACTACCAAATTAATCCTATTCCGACTACTTAATAAATCCTAATCCTATAAATAAAGACTACACAAAACATAAAAAACTCCCAAATTAACTAGAACCCTAGCCAGCTATCTGACTAGCAGACTCACTTAGCTTTCGAGAGCGCCTTAGATGCTCCTACATCAACTGATAACGCTACTACAAATTCAAAAATTTAAGATTAACCCAGTTTGCAAATCTGCATAATTTCAACAATTTCATGCCAAATTGCAGGGTGCTTATATTCACAAACCATGAAAGTTATGCTAAATCGATCAGCTACGAATATTTGCAAACTCTTTTACAACTATGCACAAAGACAATAAAAGTGGTTTACTTTTGTTATACCAATTCACCAGAGTATGAACTAACAAAGAATGTAAATTCAAGAAAATGTGCAATTTCATCTTCAATGAAAAGCAGTTCATTGCCCCATAAGTACAAAAACATAAAAACCCCACAAAAAATCTTATTTTTTTTTCCTTTTTTTTATTTCTAATTACTCTTTCAACTTCTGGGCGCTTGCGATATTGCCTAATTCCCATCACAGAAAACAAATTGTGGAATTTAAAAAGGCTGTGTAAATAGATGAAACGATTAATGAATTGAACAGAAAAGGAACCCTAAAACAGGTAATCGAATGCGTATTCGGCTAGAAATTTGAATTTCAGATGGAAAAAAATTCAAAATTAAGCAGCAGTTTCTACATACGCGAAAGCTAGAGAGGAAGAACGAATAGCTAAAGGACCAATGCTTACCGAAGATAGCTGGAGAGGACTCGGATGAAGACTGTATGAGAGATGAGAGCACAAATGGGGGATTGGCGCGATTGGGGATGTAGGGCTCGGCTTACTGAGAGAGAATCGAATGGGGCTAATGTTTTGTTTTCTTTTTCCTTTTAAATTTCAGTTAAAAATGCGTACAACAATTTCGATTTTTTTTTCTTATTTATTAATTGAGTAAATGATTTTCACACCACTCTTGTAATTTTTTTTATAGTTATATTGATAAGTCAAACGAAAATAACAGATACAATTTAAAATAGTGTGTGAAAATTAAAAAGAGTTTATGTTTATAACTTTTCTTTTATAAAAATGGCTTTATATAATTTGAAACACTTAATGAACAACTATAAATAATCGGCTTTTTAATCAAAATTGTCATTGAAATTTGCATAACACATCACTTTGGTCATTGAGTTTTGAAATCAATAGAAGTGGTCTCTGAGATTCTCTACTATCAATCATTTGGTATTCCATGCAAAATTATGTTAAATAAGAATTAAAATGATAAATATATCCTCAATTTTATAAACAATGGGCCAAAACGATTTAACAAAAATTAAAGGTATTTTGGTCATTTTATTCTTATTTAATGGAGTTTTTTCACGAAATAATCAAAATGACTGATGATGGACAATCTCAGTGATCAAAGTAAGAAGTTATGCAAATCTCAGGAACCATTTTGATTAAAAAGCCAAAATAATAAGAACAAAAACAAGAGAGCAGTGGTGATAGTACCGTAAATGAGTAGTTTGCATGCAGTATCAGTATCTTAACTAAGTTGAAGTTTGGTGTATCGGCAATTATTTCTTCATAAATTAAGCAATTGTCCTTATGATTAAAAAAAGTTCATTAAATATTTAGGAAAACTAATGAAAATGACTTGAAAACTTTGAGTTTTAATCAAAATGACAAACAGGTGTTGTAAGTGAATAACACTAGGAGTGACTTTTTAGAGTAAAAATATTCTTAAAATTAAAAGAGAACAATATTATGAGTGTTTCGTTAAGACTCTCATATTTATTTGGATAGAAATAAGTTTGTGAGGCCTTTTACCTTAATTTTCTAAATTTTGATTTTTAGGGTGGGAGGGTAAGGAAAAGGATTCTCACCAGATCCTTTTTCTGGAGATCCTAGGGATCTTGCGATCGTGACCGTTCATTGTACGTCGTGCAGTCATTTTTCGTTATGTACTATTTATATTTAATTTTAAATTTTAAATTTTAAAATAATTTATGACCGCACGATGTACGTAAATGATTACGATCACAGAATTCCTAGAATCTCTAGACAAAGAATCAGACAAGGATCTTTTTCCGAGTGTAAATTAACACGTTTTGGTAGACTCAAAAACTAAAATGAAAGCAGAAACGAAAAATAGAAAAAAGCCCAAAAGTTAAGCATAGTTTGTAAAATAAGGAACTGGTATGTTATGTGAAATCACGTAACTGTATAACTTTGTTAAAATAATAATTTGCAAAATTCCGTCATTATTTTTTAGATTTTAATATTTATTCATTCAATAATATGTTCACAAACAGGTTGAATGTGTGAATTTTATATGCATTATTGAAAAATATGTGAAAATAATGTGTTTTAAACATGAAAGTACATACGCACGTGCCATGTATCGTACGTTGGAGTTTAAAAAAAAAACGTACAATCTAACTAATCATTAATACACATACATAAAATGAATTTGAAAACATTATGTACGTAGTGTATAATACGTAGATTATACGCGAAATTACTAATTATGAAGTTAAGTAACAATGCTAAATATTTTGAGAGTTGTTAACAGCACTTAAAAAAAATTCATTCCGTTCTTTACTAACAAAACATATTATACGAAATTTTAGCAATTTTCATATTAAATTTAATGTTTTATTTTATACAAGTGATTTTATAGAGTGGGAAATCGCTCCTAGGACTTCAACTACAACAGAAAAAAAAAATGCTCCTTTGGAGCTATAAGTCCCTTTCACTCCAGACCCCTCGCACTAAACATTAATGTTAAGCTCTCACCATCACTCAAGTTTCAGCTTCTCTCATCTACAATAAGGTATTGATACTCCAAAAATTTCATCCGCACATTTTCAAGTGAAAATCTGTTTTATGTTTCCATTTATGAATAGTGCAAAATAACTTTTTAGAGCACCGATAACAACAAATATTGAGATTAAAGAAAAATGTAACTAGCAATGTTGTTACTCATCCACCTTCTCTCACACTCCTATCTCACCATTTGCAAATTCTATCAAAGCTGCTAGCGGTTTGTGACTACTTTTGCAGAGTAAACCATTCAACAAAGAACACAATTTTTTTTTGTCCAACAAAACCCACCAATAATTAAACTTCTAAATGCACCACATAAATAAAGAATTCGAAAGCTTCAAGTCGTATAATTAACAAACCACAAACATCAATGAGACAAAATTCAAAGCAATAGCAGGAAAAAGAAAACAAAAACAGAAAGAAAACCTTGGTGTGTACAGAATGGAAAATATTATTGATGAGTGATCATGTCCTTTCTCCTTTGAGAAGCATGCTTTGTCCTTCTCAAGTCTTTTTAAACTTTAAGGTATGAGTCTCTAATTGCGCTTATTTTTCTGACAACCACTTCCATCAGCATCTGCTCCCCTTGTGACTTTGCACCGCAAGAGAGTCATATCTGTATCACTGAAACCAAACATTTCTTTAATTTCTTTGCTTTCACCGGATCACGATTGTTACGTCTGGATGGAGTTTATTCTCGCATTATGTCATCGTTGACATCATCATCTGCTTCGAGGTCGAGGACAATTGAAGGGTGAATAACGTCCATGACATGGTCAGGCAAAGCCATCGCTACGAATTGGTAAATGCTAAGGCCACCATTGAACATGTCATTAGTAGGTTTTTTTTTCCTATGAACATTTCCAGCAACAGTATCGAATCGCTTTAAACATCTCCAGGTATGGAAACTTGGCCTCCCTTGCCGTATTCTAGCAAGACATACATACAATAAGATGTTGTATGTAGTTGACTATTAGAACAATATCTTGTTCAGATTTTTACGTAACTTATTTTCCAAGAAAAAAGAGGTAGTCGCATATTTTTCATAAATAGAGATTAATTAGTTGGTTTGCAATTTTTATCATTCCTCAAAACATTTATAATAGAGATTAATTAGTTGGTATCCTATTTGAAAATTTTTATCATTCCTCAAAACATTTCTTAAGAACATTTCTTGAAAACAATTTTCTTTAAGAATCAAAAACTTGATTGGTTTGCAATTTAAAAATTTTAAATCTTACGACTTAAACTAGACAAAGAGATCTAAAAAGAAGGGGTCGCAGGAGAGGGAGAAAGAGGAGAGAAGGAAAAAAAAGTAAGAGATTTTTGAAGGAAAGAGAAAGAAGAGAGGATCGGATGAGATAAGAGAGGAAGATGAGTGAGAGAAAGAACTTAATGTTAAGCTCTCACCATCACGCAACTTCCTGCTTCTCTCTTTTACAAGTGAAAATTTGTTTTATGTTTTCACCTTTTTATTTTTTTTTGTTAATTATTTTATGTTTTCACTTATGAATATGGGAAAATAACATTTTTAGAGCTCCGATAACAACAAATACCAAGATTAAAGAAAAATGTAACTAGCAGTGTTGTTACTATCCACCTTCTCTTTCACACTCCTAACACCGTTTGCAAATTCTATCAAAGATGATAGCAGTTTATGACTACTTTTTGCAGAGTTTGCCATTCAACAAAGATCATAAAAAAAAATTGATCCCCCAAAACCACTAACCATTAAAATTCTAAAAAGCACCACACAAATTAAAATTCGAAAGCTTCAAGTCATATAAGTAAAACACACCACAAACATCAACGAGACAAAATTCCAAGCAATAGCAAGAGAAAGAAAGTAAAACTAGAAAGAAAATTTTGGTGAGTAGAGAGAGGAAAATATTATTGATGAGTGATCATGTCCTTTCTCCTTTGAGCAGCATGCTTTGTCGTTCTCAAGTCTTCCTAAACCTTGAGGTACGAGTCTCTGATTGCACTCATTTTTCTGACAACCGTGTCCATCAGCATCCGCTCCCTTGGTGACATTGCACAGCAAGAGAGTCCTATCTGCATCACTGAAACCAAGCATTCCTTTAATTTCTTTGCTTTCATCGGGCCACCATTGTTACGTCTGGATGGAGTTCGTTCTCGCACTATGTCATTGTTGACATCACCATCTGTTTCGAGGTCAAGGATAATTGAATGGTCAACAATGTCCATGACATGGTCAGGCAAAGCCATGGCTACAAATTGGTAAATGCTTAGATCGCCTTTAAACATGTCACTGGTAGGTCTTTTTCCTGTGAACATTTCCAGCAATAGTATTCCATAGCTGTAAACATCTCCAAGTATGGAAACTTGGCCTCCTGTGCCGTACTCTGCCAGGACATACATACAATATGTCATATGCAATTGACTATTAGAACAATAAATTCTTTATATTTATATGTTACTTATGTTCCAACAAAAAAAGAGGCAGTAATGTATTTTTCATAAATAGAGATTAATTAGTTGTTTTTTTTTTTTTTTGTAATAAATTACTAAGAACATAAAAAGGAAGTTAGAATGACAAAAACTCATACCTGGAGGAATGTAACCTATAGAACCCTTTAGCTGAGATGACATTGTTTGACTAAAGGAGGGATCATTTGATGTTTCGAAGAGGAACCTTGCCAAACCAAAATCCCCAACATGGGCTACCATATCTTCATCAAGAAGTACGTTGCTCGGCTTTAGATCACAATGAACAATGGCTGTTTCACAATGGTGGTGAAGATAATCTAACGCAGAAGCAACATCAATGGCGATGTTCAATCTTTGCATAAAACTCATTCTTTTACTTGGAGATTCCTCCTCATATCTTGGATACAACATTGAGTCTAGACTTCCATTTTCCATGAACTCGAAAACTAGACTTTTGAAGTCCTTGCCCTGGTTATCAATGCTCGAGCATGCAGTTATGATCTTGAGAAGATTACGGTGCCTTATACTCCTTAAAGCTTTGCATTCATCTATGAAACTCTTGGAAGCTCCTTGTTGTTGAAGGTTTAGTACCTTAACAGCAACTATTGTTCCATCACTAGGAATTACCCCTTTATAAACAGAACCAAAACTTCCCAAACCAATAAGATTATCTGCAGAAAACCCATTAGTTGATTCAACGAGTTGTGAGTAGGAGACACTTGATTTCCAATCCTTATAAGAACATGAAGTTGCAAGTCTATCTTTTGACCTTTTCAGCATTGAACAAGCACCACAAAAGCATGATAGAGCAATTATGATTCCAAGTACACAGGCTATGGGGATGACTACTTTTGGGGAATGTAGTCCATGAGATGAATGGTGTTTTTTTGGGGGGCATGAAGGTAGATGTAATTGTGGGATGCCACCACAGAGCCTATGATTTCCAAGAACAGAAACACCACTAACATTTGCAAAAATACCATCTTTAGGCAGCTCGCCCTCAAAATCATTATACGAAAGATTGAGATACTTGAGAGCACCAAGCCTGCCTATGAATTTAGGAATTGGCCCAGACAAGTTGTTGCTTGAAATATCAAGTTTTTCCAAGCCTTTCAAATTCGCAAGAGATTGAGGAATTGTTCCTTCAAACTTATTACCTTGCAAACACAAGCGCTCCAAACTAGTACAACTGCCGAGGGTGCTCGGGATTTCACCTAATAAATTGTTTCTTAATAAATTTAGCTCTGTGAGATGCACTAAATCACCCACCTCAAAGGGCATCGGACCAGTCAAATAATTGTCAGACAGGTCTAGAGAACTTGAAAGGGTTGAAAGCTCCATAAGCATTTTAGGTATGGTGCCCGTAAGGTTGTTACTGGAAAGGTTAAGATCTAATAGGTATCGGCAGTTTCCAAGACTTGGAGGTATACTGCCCTCAAACTTGTTTGAGTCCATGTACAAGTATAACAATGAAGTCATGTTCCCAAAAGATGACGGGATTGACCCAGAAAATTGGTTACCATCCAAATACAATTCCTTTAACTTCTCTAGTTTCCCAATTTCATGCGGGACACTGCCACTCAAATGGTTATATTCTAATACTAAAGCAGTCAGGCTTATAAGGTTTCCAGTTCCCTTAGGAAGGTTTCCATGTATAAAATTTTCCCCCAGATTAAGAACAGTAAGTTGGGTCGAAAGGTTGGCTATGAATCCCGGAAGTTCTCCTCCAAAATTATTATAGAAAAGACTCAAATGCTCCAAACTAGTGCAATTAGCCAAGAAACTAAGAAAATTCAAGTCACCAACTCTTCTATTTCCTAACTGATTGCCATAAATGTTTAGCCAAACTAAGCTACGCAAGTTTCCTAGACTCTCACCAGGGACTGTCCCAGAGAAGCCATTTTGAGAAAGTTCAAGCATCTGAAGTCTTGACGCATTTGACAATGACGTAGGAATATTTCCTGTGAATTTGTTCACAGCACAGTAAAGTTGTACGAGATTAGGAAGCATAGTGCCGAGATTTGGTGGTAGCTCTCCATGCAACTGGTTGACAGCAACACTAAAAGTGGATATGGAAGAAATATTATAGATTGGGGATGGGATCATACCAGATAGATCATTCATCTGCACTACGAACTCCTCCAAGCCTGTTATATGCCCAAGCTCATTGGGTATGCTTCCTTGAAAATTGTTCTTGCCAAGTATTAGACTACTCAACAAAGAAAAGTTTCCTATCCAAGGTGGGATAGTTCCAGTGAGATTGTTACCATCAAGCCGTAGATATTTCAAATTCAACAATGAACTGAGTTGGTTTGGAATGGACCCCATCATCCGATTGGCTTGTAGATTAAGCAATTTTAGTTGTATGCATTGCGACAAATTAGTTGGAATTTTCCCACCAAAGGAATTATGAGAGAGGTTGAGATATTGTAGGCTTTGTAGACGACCCATTTCTGGAGGAATTTCCCCATGAAACTTGTTGTCTCTCAAATTGATTCCAGTAAGATAAGTAAGATTTCCAACGGAAGGTGAAATGGAGCCTACCAACTTTTTTGATTTCAGGTTCAACATCAAGACTCTTTTGGTGGAACGGTGGCATGAAACTCCAACCCAATTGCAGAAATGGATGGAATGATTCCACGAGCTCATGACATTGAAAGGATCAACTGTTATTCTTTTCTTCAAGTCTAGAAGAGCCAAGCGATCAGATTCATTTCCAAGCAGAGTAAGGCTGCGAAGTGCTGTAGATTCGAGGCATGTGCTCATGCATAAAAGAATGAACCCATGCAGGAATTTGAACAAAACCAGCTTACGGTTGGTACGTGAATGCTCCATCATTGTTCTAAGACAGAGAGAAAAACAGGTTAATTAACGATATTGAATTTGCACAAATGCATAAAGGAGAAGAAATGCGACCACATAGAAGAAAAACCTGATTCAATATTTTTACCAAAAATGAGATGGCAACTGTAACGACAAAAAATAATAGAGCTCCGTCATGCCGTACATCTTACAAGGAATGGAGGAGATTTTTCAAATGGGAGGGGAACCTTGTCAATTCAACATTAATCTTTTGGCCACACAAGAGTCTGATCGATGCGATCGCTCACAAGTAATATTTAGAAAGAAAAGTTTATAAAGAATATCTTTTGACAGTTGAAGTCTCACTTCCATTGGTTTCTACTTTTGCCCAAATCATGAACTGCTGCTTAATTTGTAGTGCTCGGTAAAAGAAAAAAAAGAGAAAATCTTGAAAGGGAAATTTAATATACACTAAAGCTGAAATCTTTTGAAATTACCCTCCCAGTTTTCTACCGATATTACCCTCCCAGTTTTGCTCTTATTCCTATTATGTCCTGACATAGTTATACCCATCATATATGTACTGTATTTATTTTATATTTTCTGTTTCTTCGTTCTCCCTTCTCACTCTTCTCCTCGACTCAGCTGGCGACAACGACCAACCAACAAAAAAAAGGCCCTCGATTGGTGTTTTTGGTTCCTCTCTAAAAGCCCCCCCTCTCTCTTTCGAAAATTCCTCGCCGTTGCTCTCTCCTTGATGGTTCAATTCGGGTTTGGTTAAATCCTATGACGAGTAAGTACCTCCGATCTGTGATTCTTAGTGTTCTGGAATGGTTTATCGGCTCAGAACAATTTGAAACTTTGGGAGTTAATGTTTTGAGGAACAGCTCTCAATTTCCGGATTTTGTTTTTGCTGATTTTTGAAGTGGTTGTGAGAACCGGTTCTTTCGAACCAATTTAATCGGTTTTAGTGATTGCATGTGGAGGGTTTTTGAATTTGTAGAGTCGGTCTGAAAATATGGTGGGATTTTAGGGGATTGAGGGTGTTGACAAACTGTTTGTGATGAGGTTGAATTTGAATTTTACAGACTGTTTGTTTTCTAAAATTGGTTTTGGATGAGAAAATGATGATAAATAAAGGGGGGAAGTCCCAGACTTGTAGTAGTCCTCAAAAGTGTAAGTCATTTTGTCTCTGGTTTCTTACAAAGTTAGCATCTTGTAAAAAATAGAATTGGGTTTTAGTAAATTTTTCATCATTTTGTCGATTTTTTCCCTTAACTTTCTGGGTTTTGGAGAAATTTTTTCCTTTATCTGAGCTTAGTAGTTTTTTAGTATGCTTTGTACAATTCTTAGATTAAAATACGCCAAATTCATATTTGAAAAGAAAAATGTATCAAATTTTTTTGTCTACATTAATCTATTAAGTAGGTAACTTATCAAATTTTTTTGGGGCGATCTTGTGTACAAAGTGATGTGTTGTAACCAGCGATGCAAGGGCGAGATCTGATCGGTCGCACTCGAACAAGGTTTGTTTCTCGAATCACATTCATTAGTGATATTATTAATGTGCTTCGGTGGGGGTTTTCAATATGATTTTCTAATTTCCCCTTTGCAGCATTTTTTTGGTTTTTTGTTTTTGGAGTATGTATGTGATTTATGTATGATTAGCGTAAAAATTAATAAGACATAGTAATTGTTTTAAATAACTGTACTACTTTTGTATTGTGTGCAAGCGTAAGAAAAATCCAAATTGTAATACGGGATCTAGGGGCTGTGTATTTTGTGTTTAATAAGTCAGTGCATTGGTGGAATACGAGCCGTTGTCTCTAGTTTGGATATGTGTCTAAGCAATGGTGTAGCCACACTAAGGGCTACGGTGAGCTGTAGCTCAGGGAGGTTTTGTAGCAATATGTATATAAACTTTAGTGTGTAGATATAATAGACAAAAAAATGTGTAAGAAGAATTATTTTTAATGAAACTAGCCCAATGAATATTTAGCACAACTAAAAATATAAAAATTACCATGAAAATTGTGATGTCATTTTGTTCAAGATTATTCTATTTTGATATAGTGGGGTTTATATTAGTTTTAACCAATTTTTTAATATTATCTTTACTTCTACTTTCAGTGTTTTGCTTTGTGATCTAGTTGTGTGATTGTAATTGAGATAGCAAGTTTTCCATCTTCTTCTTGTGTTTAAATCTAAAGGAAAATTAATGAAAAAGGCTTGAAACTTTAAGTTTTAATGATAAGAATAAAATAAAGGGTAAAGTGAATAGTACCAGGATTGACTTTTTAGTGTAAAATGTGATTTTTCGTTAAAGTGAACAGTACCGCGGGTTTTTCGTTAAAACTCCCTGTATCTAAATATATGTGAAATTTGATAATTCATTGTAATTTTGTTAGTTTGTAATTGCGAAGATTATTGAATTCCTGCCAGGAAAATTTTAAGTATATAAATACAAAAGTTAAACTTAAATTTTTGCATAGAATACGAATGTGGCAAAAACCAAAAAAATGTTAAAAAAAAAAATTTTGATTTTAGGAAAATTTTTTTAGCTAGCCCACCCATAAAATATTTTCTGGGTCGGCCTTGTGTCTAAGGTGGTACCCCATTTCAAGGCAAATGAGAACGCTTAACTATGGTAACCTAATGGCTTTCTTTGTTATTTTTTTTCTTAATGGGTTATTCATTCCTTGCGTTTTTATTGAGTTTTTGGCTCTGGACAATGATTCTTTTTTTGTTGTTGGGTTGCTAAAAGCAAGCAAAACCTATAAAATCGGCCTTTCGGTAACTTTCTCTACATAAATATTATGCTAGAAATTATCTGTTAGAGTGTTTTGTTTTTGTCTTAATATACTGGATAAACTTTGTTATGACAATCTTAACCAACAGGTGGAGACGCATGTATTAGTTATATTTGTACAACTCAATTCATACCTTTTATCTTAAACTTATATCAAGTCTTCATATTTGGTAATCTCCATTGATTTGGGGACCTCATTTTCTCAGAAAGAATCATATTTTATTTAATTACTCACAAAAATGATTCATAAGATTCATATAAAGTTGAAGCTTAATGTATATGAAAGAGAGGCGGATTACGTGTTGAATGGCATCATGAAAATCGTTTAAACAATATCATGAAAGAGCACTCAACATGTCTTCCGAAGTTCTTCCAAATCATACATACAAAACAAAAATATCAAACATACAAAACAAAAATATCAAACAAACAAAACAAACACAAAACAAGCAGTAGTCACCTTTTTGTTTTTGTGACCTTCGGCCGCTACACTTAAACGTTTTTGGGTGCCTACCCCGTCACTAATCGCTTTACTCACCGTGCGGTTACGAATAAGGGGATGGTGACATAATTGTTGCCTCTTCGTCACAATTAATTGCAGTTCTACAGGAAAAAAAAAAAAAAAAGATTGATAAATTTTGAAGGAGAATAAAAGGTTTTGAAGGCAAAAACTAGAAATGGAGGTGTGGGTGGTTTTGTGAACCATCAACTGGAGAGGGAAAGCAAAAGAATACGTAGAGACAAGGAGAGATGGGGTTTAAATACGAGGGCAGAGTAAGGAGAGGAAGCAAAAGCAAGAGTGGTAATCGATAATTAGTGGAGTGAAAATTGTCATTGGCGCGGTCAAGTGCACTCACATTCTCCCTTAATTTCAGTGTTAGAAGACAATAATGTCTATGCGTCATTGTACGAGTTCGATCTCTACCGATTCCCTTCTTCCTCTAATATTTAACAATTTAATTCATTAATGCTATCGTTTGTTGAAAAAAAAAAACAACAATATATTTACACACTAAAGGGGAGTGAATAAATTGGTCGTGAGCTCGTTACTCCTAAAATTTGAGCCTAAGACATTTTATAAGAAAAATATCACTGAACAATATTACTAAGTGACAAACACCTTTTCCATTACCGCCGTGTCTTATACTTAAAGGAATAATGGAAGAGTTAGATCAACGTATGCCCACAATATATGGGATCTAGAGTGATAATTAGTGGAGACGAATATGACATTGTTTGGTACTAATACACCAAATGCTCTCACTTTTTCTCCACTACTGTTTCTAGTCCTTTTAACAGAGAGAGAGAGATATATTAGGGCAGAGTAAGGTGAGTAAGAAAAACCAAGAGCGGTAATCAATGGTAATTAGTGGAGAGAAAAATGTTATTGTTGGGGTCAAATCCACTCACATTTTCTCTTAAATTCACTGGCGGATAGTAATAATACTTAAACACCTTGATGCAAGTTCGATCTTCCTCTCCCTTGAATATTGAACAATTTAACCTACTAAAACTATCATTTCTCTCAATTTTTATTTTATTTTATATACAACAATTTATTTACACACTAAGAAAGGGAGAATAATTGGTTGCTAACTTGTCACTCGTGAGATTCGAATTTAAGACTTTGTACAAGAAATATCATTAAAGAGTATTACTAAGTGGCAAACATCTTTTCCTTTGCCGCCTGTCTTATATTTAGGAAAAAAAATGGAAGAGTCAGACCGAACATAATACACAACTTATTAGGTCTAGGGTGATAATTAATGGAGATAAAAATGACATTGTTTGGTACTAATAAACCAGTTGCACCCACTTTTTCTCCGGTACTAATTTTGTCCTTTTGAAATACAATTCTTTTCAATGTACTTTAAATTTTGTAATAAGTATATAATTCAATAAATTCTAGACACCAAACCAGCAATATATATGTAATATGTAGAAAAATGGCAGAGTTACAACCCAATAACTACCCATTAAACTCGTGGCAATTGAGATAAGTTAACACTTTGGAATTATGAGATTGGAAGTCTCCCCTGCACATTGTAGAAGAAAGCAGATGACCACGGGTCACATTCGCAGCTTACTAAAATTTTGAATTGAAAATAAGAAAGAGGATAAGATTGTTGCCTGCCAAAGAGAAGCACTTGGCGGTATCTGAAATATAACTATGTATGGTATCTCAAATAAATAAGAACTTATTTGAAATGTGATAAAAACTTATACGTCTTTTTTAATTTGTTATATGAATTAAAATTTTAAGTGATTTGTTGTATTAAGTTTAAAAATATTATTTTTATCATATTTATCATATCATATTTGTACCACCTCTCTGATAAAGATGAGATCCACATAATGTTAAAATTCTGACTCCCTCTAGATCTTACTCTTTCATGTATCTGGCAATACACTAAAACTTAGCAAAATAAAGTAAACTAGAAACACATAAGATTTATATTGGTTCGGCAAAACTTTTGCCTACTTTCCTGGGTAGAGAAATCACGATTTTTTTTTTTTGTATTAATAATAGAGTATACAATACTTTTGCAAACCTAGAACTAATCTCTCTCTTTCCAGCCATTCTCTCTTTTTTCCCCTTTTCTAGCTTTTCTCAGTTGCCAGCAGCTGTTTCTAGCTTTTCTTTCCCTTACCAGCGGCTATTTCTAGCTTTCTCTCCTTTACCAGCGGCCATTTCTAGCTTTTCTCTCCTATGCCGTCGGCTGTTTTTGGCTTTCCAGTGGTTGCCGCACCCTGTTTATAAATATAAGGTGTGGTTTACATGCCCCTTTTTTTATATTAAGTTTCCTGTTCTATATGCAATATGAAAGTACACTTTCTTTCCTTTTCCAAGATATCTTCTAGGATTTCCAATCTAATTGTACAAGGAAACTTTGATTATTCCCTAGTCCTTTTAGGAGAAGAATCGGTGCACCATTAATTTCCCTAATACAATCCTAAATAAAATAGGACATTAACTTTGACGAGCAAAAATCCTAACACATGATTGCTGGGTCCTACCTATATTAGATAGATGGTATGCAAAATGTGATACGTGTAGCATTACTCTATTAAGTTTTGAAAATCATTAATTTGTCATCTCACTCTAATTCCTTTAAATTTTCCATCCAAAATAAGTCATGTGCCTGAAGTACCTTTTTAGTAGTTCACCATAAGTTTTTCAAACAAATGTGATATATTTTTTTACTAGCTAAGTCACTTTTGAGATTCGAACAAAAAACCTCTTGTAAGAGAAAAGACTTTTCCCTTAATTTACCTTGAGTTTTACGAGTTAACCAACCCAATCCAAGTCTAGCACTAAGCGAGCCATATTCAAAAAGGGGCGGCCGAGGACTTGGAATAAAGCAATCATCAACTCGGAAATTTTCATGAGAAGTAGTGGAAGTGAATGCATAATAAAATTAGTCACTTATTCTCCATTAATTATGAATTCATGTTCATGTTTTTCTTGGTAAAGTGTGGTTTGGTATGCAGCACTTGCGGCAGGGGCAAGTGGAAAAACATAGCGAAGTGGAAGAAAGCGGAGACAATGGGTCGCTGCACTCACACCCCACTAGGCCACTACCTTAGTGCTCTTGGGTGCCTTTCCCATCCTAATATCTATGAGATATATTACTTGATTTGGGACGCTACTGTGTGCAGTATTTCAAATTAATAATGCTCTGTCATGTAAGTTTTTTGCTCAAATTAAAATATATGCAAAAGTTTAAATTCTTGTCATTCGTTGTTCAGAAAATGGGAATCGTGTAAAGGATATTGTTGATTTTGTTTCTTTTTTTTGAACACATAATATTATTTACACTAAGGGAAAGGAAGTGGGCTAAGCCTCATAATGAGCTAGCAATAAAGTGGTTCAAATTCGATTTTGGCTAGAATCGAACATAAGACCTCACACTTAAAAATGAAGAGGAATGTCACTAGACCATAGTCCTAAGTGGTTGGACACTGTTGAATTGGTAAATACTAAACAAAAGAAATAGTCGAGGGTATCCTGAGGACCTGAAACTTGAGAAAATATATGTAAAAACCGATGATTCAAACTTTAATTAAGTCACATTGTGGAAATTGAAATTTTGAGATTTCATATTAGCTGAACTAATTGACGTGTTGACTTTGAAGTCTTTTCCCTACTTACTAAGAAATTGTCGTTCCTCAAAAATTTAAATGTTTAATCCTGAGTCATTTCTCAAAAGTTTAGAGACTTTGTTGATCACGCGTATAATGACTCCAAGTCCAAGATATAAGATATAAGATAACGCACAAAGTTATATTCGGAACTTACATATGGGAATTACCTACAGTAATGAGGACCTGAAACCTTCAAGATCATCCACCATTTCCATATGCATAATACATCTAGTTTGATGCTTGCATTCCTACCGAGGGTTGAACTCATTCTTTCACTTCCAAATAATGTATCTTTGTCGAAAATTTTCATAATCGAAACCGTTCAATCTCTTAATCTTCTTTTGAAGATCATCTCAATTAAAAATCAAACAAATAAGTGATAGGGATGATCTTCAAATGAAGATTAATAAATTGAATGATTCCGATTATGAAATTCCTACCTTGCATTATTTGCAATTGGAAAAATGAGCTCATCCCCATAGGAGAGTGCAAGTATTATCCTTATATCTAGAGGGGGATTAATCTATAATTGATATAGCCTATTGTTAGAGATGATGCTGTTTGACCCGAGCCTTCCTCGTCTGTTGTAACTGATTTCATAATGTTTAATTTTTAATCCGTTCATATTTCAAATGTGTTATCATTGCGCATAGATTGGCAAGGTATGGTCTTTTAGTGGACCAAGATTTGATTTGGTTCGAGGAACCCTTGGATATAATTGTTTGGCTTGTTACTCGTGGATAGAATTTATTTGTAAATGGTGTGGAACATTTTTTTCCGTCGACCGTGTTGAAATTTCCGGCAAGATTTTTACAAATAGCTCCACACCACACAAACAATAATTTGAAAGCTTTAAGTCATGTACTAATATAAACGAGGCAAAGTTCAAAGTCATGTACAAATAACTCCACACTACACAAACAATATTTTGAAAGCTTTAAGTCATGTACTAATATAAACGAGGCAAAGTTCAAAGCGAAGACAGAGAGAGAGAGGCAAAGAAACAAGAAAAGAAAAACCACAAGCAGCATATCTTTGTCCTTCTTTAGTCCTCTAAAACCCTGAGGTACGAGTCTCTAATTGCACTCGTTTTCCGACAACCACATTCATAAGCTTCCGCTCCCTTGGTGATATTGCACAGCAGGAGAGTCCAATCTACATCACTGAAACCAAGCATTCCTTTAATTTCTTTGCTTTCACCATCACGTTTGGAGTCCAGACCAAAAACATATGAGAAATGGGGAAAACTCAAAGCAGGGGAACATCATCATACCAAAAGAAAGGATAGAAAAACATGCTCATTAGTAAAATCAACGCTAAAAATTATTAGCCAATTGTAGACAAACTGTAAAACAAAAAATCAAATTATAATCACACTGCTGTGGTATAAAGGAGCGTAAGTAAGAGCAGTGGCCTTTAACCGATGTCCACATTTTTTTTTTTTTCACGGAGAACTGAATTCAAATGAAGAAAAAGAAGACTATCAAGTAATCAACTCATTCCAATTATTTCTAGTAAATTGTGAAAGATAACAGCTTTAACAAATAAATGAGCATAATTGTTATAGCATTATAAAACTTTGTCGATATAAAACTGATAAGGGCCTAGGAGGGTCTCAACACTCAAATATCTAACCAACAATCGAAAGAAAGCACAAGAAAACATATAAAATTGCACTCACACTTGGTTATATTATTTTGCATGCCATCGTCAGCGTTGAGACATCCAGCTTCAACATACAACTTAACCCAGAGGGTAGCATTAACCATTTCTCTCTTGCTTTCCCGAAGAGCCTCGTGAATGAAAATGCAAACCCATATGAACAAATTAAGAAAATACGAATTAAACCCGTAATTTAATCTAATGAAAATCAAAAGACCTTCAATAATTGAATGTCAGCTTAATCCCTTAACAAGATTAATTAAAAACAAAAATTGAGCAACAGATTAAGAAAGCGCAAATCTTCATTGATGGGTTTCTTACAGAAGATGTTCATGGCGACTACAATGAGGGCCTAATTGACAAAACACGGCAACACGAGGCTGCAACAGATTTGTGCTGCGGCCAACATGTCATGAATCTAGATGCTGCATCGTCTTCCACTCCAGCACCGGCAACCTACACATCTAAATGCTGATAGAGAGGAGTAGAATCTTAATTTTGTTGGAAGAGAAAATTACGAAAAAGGAAATTTTATCCTACCTTTTTGGAACAGGTCTACGGGGCCGAGGCCCCCACTTCAATAACAATGGTATTATTTCCAATTTGGTAATTACTACCTGTACAATCCATCATGTATGGGGTTTTGTCATAAAAGATCCCGGTATTAGTCAGAGCGAGGTAATCATATTTAAACTCATTCTTTTTTCCTTCCCCACCGATGTGGAATAGCCAACATACCTTTTACAATTCTTACAAATTTAACCATTAATCCATGTTAAATTTCTAAATTGCCTCCCTCTCTTCTCCCTTGTCTCTTCCCCCTCTTTTCGACTCCCACTGGTCCACCACAGCGCCACCCCACCCTGTCTCTTCTCCCAAATCCAGTTAGGCACTCAAAACTGATGTAAAGAAATATATGTGGGGAATTTATCCTTCAAATTTATTGTGTTCCAAGTAAAAGGGCTCCAAACTATCACATCTGCCTAGGCTGGTGGAGATTTCACTGATAACTTGTTTGATATATTTAGCATTGCGAGATGTACCAAATCACCTAGTTCACTTGGCAGTGAACCAGTCAAATAATTGTCGGCAATGTCCAAAGAAATTCAAAGATATGAAAGCTTAGTAAGGTATTCTTCTCATAAGATTGCAACTAAAAAGTGTAAGTATTAACAAATCACGGCAACATCACCGGCGGTTACTTTCAGTCGAAGTTTGGTGTTGTTGGTCTCGACACCAAGTTAACATACATTTGTTGTTCTTAGATTTTAGGCTAGTTTTTGAGTTAATTTTTTATTCAAGCTTCGCAAAACAGGCTTACCATTTACCAAACAAGTTTTTGAGTTGGAATTTGATAAACATTTTTTGAGTTTAAAACCTTGAATTCAAATAAAGTACCAAACGGGCTCTAAAACTCCCAAATTAACTACAACCCTAGCCAACTATCTGGCTAGCGGACTCACTTTAGCTTCGAGAGCCCCTTAGATGCTCCTGCATCAACTGATAACGCTACTACAAATTCGAAAATTTCAAGACCAACCCAATATGCAAATCTGCATAATTTCAACAATTTCATCAAATTGCAGGGTTTTTATATTCACAAATCATGAAACTTACGCCAAATAATAAAAGTGGTTTACTTTTGTAAACAATTCATCAGATTACGAACTAACAAAGAATGTAATTTCAAGAAAATGTGCAAGTTCATCATCAATGAAAAGCAGTTCATTGCCCCATAAGTACAAAAACAGAAAAACCCACAAAAATCCATATTTTTTTCCTTTTTTAATTTCTAATTACTCTTTCAACTTCTGGGCGCTTGCGATTTTGCCCAATTCCCATCACAGAAAACAAATTGTGGGATTTAAAAAGGCTGTGTAAATAGATGAAACAACTCATGAATTGAACAGAAAAGGAACCCTAAAACGGCTAATCGAATGGGCATTCAGCTAGAAATTTAAATTTCAGATGGAAAAAATTCAAAATTAAGCAGCAGTTTCTACATACGCGAAAGCTAGTGAGGAAGAATGAGTAGCTAAAGGACCAATGCTTACCGAAGATAGCTGGGGAGGACTCGGACGAAGGGCTGCTACTGTATGAGAGATGAGAGCACAAATAACACAGAGAATCGAATAGGGCTAATGTTTTGTTTTCTTTTAAGTTTCAATTAAAAATTCATACAACAATTTCAATTTTTTTTTTCTTATTTATTATTGGGTAGACTAGATGATGTTCACCTATCCTGACTTTTTATACTCTTTTTAATTTTAATAGTCAAATTAATAAATTAAACGAAAACAACTAACAAGATTTAACAAGTTGTGTGAAAATTAAAAAGCGTTTATGTTGATAACTTCACTTTTATCAAAATGGCTTTATATAATTTAATAAAAAACGCTTAATGAATTACTATAAATAAGAATGATAAAAACAAAAGAGCGCTGATGATGGTATCGTAAATGATTTTAGTTTGAGTGCGATAATTATATCGTAAATAAGTTAAAGCTATTTCTTTATAAAATTTGTAATTGTCCTTATGATTAAAAAAACGTTCATTAGATTTTTTTGGATAAAAATAAGTTGGTGGGGGCATTTTTCAATAGTCTTATAATTTTTTATTTTTGTGGTGGGAGGGTAAGTTGGCACGTTTAAATAGGACTCAAAATTAAAGTTAAAGTGGTAAAAATAAAAAGAAGGTCAAAAGTTAAGCATAATTAGTAAAAGGTATAGTATGTGAAGCACGTGTATAACTTTACCAAAATAATACTCTGAAAATTTCGGCCTTTTTTTTTAAATTTTAATATTTATTTAATTGATAATATGTTAAAAATATGGGTAAAATATGTGAATTTTATATGCATTATTGAAAGACATGTGAAAATAACGTGTTTTAAACGTGAAAAAAATTTGTATTGTACATTGGAGTTTTAAAAAACATACAATCTAACGAATAATTAATACGTGTATAAAAAAACAAAACTTTTTAAAATACATATGTACATATATAATAAGGATATTATATGCAAATTTACTATGACAATGCTAAATATTTTGAGAATTGTTATTGATACTTCAGAAAAAATCATTATTTTCTTTTCTAATAAAACATATGGTAAGAAATGTTAGCAATTTTCATATTAAATTTATTGTTTTGTTTTATACAAAAACGATTTTATGGGGTGGAAAATCAATCCTAGAACTTCAACTACAACGAAAAAATGCTCCTAACTTGAGCGTCCCCTTCACTCCAAACCTTTTGCACCAATGTTCTAAAAATTGGCCTAAGTAGTGGGTGGCCGCCGCGATTTAACCATAATTGGAAGAAAAATCGGGAAAAGAATTAGGCGGTCGTTGGTTGGCCTAGGCGGGTATCTGGGTGGCCTAGGCAAGCGCTGAGCGGCCTGGGCGGGCATTACCTGAAACTCTCTGGCTCTGTCACAACTCACTGTCTCTGCATGGCAACATCACCGGTGTCCAAACACATGGATGACTAATTGAATAAATTGAAGAGCCTTTTAGCAGATCGGAGGACCTGATCCAAAAATAGGAGATTGGAATAAGAGATTTGACTTATATAAGGAGAAGGTCGAGTTGGTATTGCTTCGTCTTCTTTATCGCTAACTGTGAAGAGTCCGAAGTCTTTTCCTTTCTTCCTGTTAATTGGTTTTCTAACTTTTCTTTACTTCAGTTTAAATCCATTTTCTGAATATTAATATAATATTCATACCCAAGAGTTATTGTAATCGTGGAATCGAGAGTCTGGTGTTAAATATGCTTATCCATTTTCAAGGGTTTAAGTATTAGTTATTATCTTATGTTAATATGTATTTTACTTCTTGTATTTTGCTTATTTTTTGTAGTTGTTGTCCATTTAAGTTATGTTATTTAGTATTTTAATTAATAAAGAGATGATGCATTAGTTAACTAATACTTTTATACTACATAGTTGGCACTTATTTATATAATATATAATAAATTAACTTAAATCTGCCTAGTCGCTTAGGTGCTAGGCTCCAACCTGCCATCCAACTAGCGGCTAGCGCATTTTAGAACCATGTTTGCACTAAACCTTAATGTTAAGCTATCACCATCACGTAACTTTCTGCTTCTTACTATCCACCTTCTCTCTCACACTCCTAACACCATTTGCAAATTCTATCAAAGCTGATAGCAGTTTGTGACTATTTTTTGCAGAGTTAGCCATTCAACAAAGAACATAAAAAAAATTTATCCAACAAAAACCACTAATCATTAAAATTCTAAAAAGCACCACACAAACTAAAATTCGAAAGCTTCAAGTCATATAAGTAAAACAAACCACAAACATCAACGAGACAAAATTCAAAGCGATAGCAAGAGAAAGAAAACAAAAATAGAAAGAAAATTTTGGTGACTAGAGAGTGGAAAATATTATTGATGAGTGATCATGTCCTTTCTTCTTTGGGCAGCATGCTTTGTCCTTCTCAAGTCTTCTTAAATTTTGAGGTACGAGTCTCTGATTGCACTCATTTTTCTGACAATCGTGTCCATCAACATCCGCTCCCTTGGTGACATTGCACAACAAGAGAGTCCTATATGCATCACTAAAACCAAGCATTCCTTTAATTTCATTGCTTTCACCGAGCCACCATTGTTACGTCTGGATGGAGTTCGTTCTTGCACTATGTCATTGTTGACTTCACCATCTGTTTCAAGGTCGACGATAATTGAATGGTCAACAATGTCCATGACATGGTCAGGCAAAGCCATGGCTACAAATTGGTAAATGCTTAGACCGCCTTTAAACATGTCATCGGTAGGTCTTTTTCTTGTGAACATTTCCAGCAATAGTATCCCATAGCTGTAAACATCTCCAAGTATTGAAACTTGGCCTCCTGTGCCATACTCTGCCAGGACATACATACAATATGTCGTATGCAATTGACTATTAGAACGATATCTTCTTTAGATTTATATGCTACTTATTTTCGAAGAAAAAAAGAGGCAGTAATGTATTTTTTTCATAAATAGAGATTAATTAGTTGATCTTTAGTGATAATTTACTGAGAACATAAAAAGGAAGTTAGAATGATAGAAACTCATACCTGGAGGAATGTAGCCTATAGAACCCTTTAGCTGAGATGACATTGTTTTACTGAATGAGGGAACATCTGATGTTTCAAAGAGGAACCTTGCTAAACCAAAATCCCCAACATGAGCTACCATATCTTCATCAAGAAGTACGTTGCTCGGCTTTAAATCACAATGAATAATGGGCGTTTCACAATGGTGGTGGAGATAATCTAACGCAGAAGCAACATCAATGGCAATGTTCAATCTTTGCATAAAACTCATTCTTTTACTTGGAGATTCCTCCTCATATCTTGGATACAACATTAAGTCTAGACTTCCATTTGCCATGTACTAAAAAACTAGACTTTTGAAGTCCTTGCCCTGGTTATCAATGCTCGAGCATGCAGTTATGATCTTGAGAAGATTACGGTGCCTTATACTCCTTAAAGCTTTGCAGTCGTCTATGAAACTCTTGGAAGCTCCTTATTGTTGAAGGTTTAATACCTTAACAGCAACTACTGTTCCATCACTAGGAATTACCCCTTTATAAACAGAACCAAAACTTCCCAAACCAATAAGATTATCCACAGAGAACCCGTTAGTTGATTCAACGAGTTGTGAGTAGGAGACACCTAATTTCCAATCCTTATAAGAACGTGAAGTTGCAAGTCTATCTCTTGACTTTTTGAGCATTGAACAAGCACCAAAGAAGCAAGATAAAGCAATTATGATTCCAAGTACACATGCTATGGGGATGACTACTTTTGGGGAATGTAATCCTCGAGATGAGTGGGGTTTTTTTGGGGAGCATGGAGGTAAATGTAATTGTGGGTTGCCACCACAGAGCCTATGATTTCCAAGAATAGAGACACCACTTGCATTTGTAAAAATACCTTCTTTAGGCAACTCGCCCTCAAAATCATTATACGAAAGATTGAGATACTTGAGAACACCAAGCTTGCTTATGAATTCAGGAATCTGCCCAGACAAGTTGTTGCTTGAAAGATCAAGTTTTTCCAAGGCTTTTAAATCTTTAAGAGATTGAGGAATTGTTCCTTCAAACTTATTACCTTGCAAATACAAGCGCTCCAAACTAGCACAACCGCCGAGGCTGCTTGGGATTTCACCAGATAAATTGTTTCTTGATACATTTAGCTCCGTTAGATGCACTAAATCACCTACCTCAAGGGGCAGCGTACCAGTCAAATAATTGTCAGACAGGTCTAAAGAAATTGAAAGGGTTGAAAGCTCCATAAGCTTTTTAGGTATGGTGCCCATAAGGTTGTTACTGGCAAGGGAAAGATCTAATAGGTTTTGGTAATTTCCAAGACTTGGAGGTATACTGCCCTCAAACCTGTTAAGCCCCATGTAGAGGTATAACAATGAAGTCAAGTTGCCAAGGGAAGACGGAATTGACCCAAAAAATTGGTTAGCACTCAAATACAGTTCCTCTAACTTCTCTAACTTCCCAATTTCATGTGGGACATTGCCACCCAAATTGTTGTATTCTAATGCTAGAGTCGTCAAGTTTATAAGGTTTCCAATTCCCTTAGGGAGCTTTCCATGTATAAAATTTTCCCCCAGTGCAAAATAATTAAGTTGGTCCGAAAGGTTGGCTATGGATCCCGGGATTCCTCCTCCAAAATCATTACTGTCAATAGCCAAAGTCTTCAAACTAGTGCAATTAGCTAAGAAATCGAGGAAACTCAAGTCACCAACTTTTCTATTTCCTAGTTGATTGCTGCCAATGTTTAGATAAACTAAGCTTCGCAAGCTTCCTAGACTTTCACCAGGGACCATCCCAGAGAGGCCATTTTGAGAAAGTTCAAGCACCTGAAGTCTAGAAGCATTTGACAATGAGATAGGAATATTTCCTCTGAATTTGTTACTAGCATAGTAGAGTTGTACGAGATTAGGAAGCATAGTGCCGAGATTTGGTGGTAGCTCTCCATGCAACTGGTTGTTAGCAACACTAAAATTGTATATGGAAGAAATATTATAGATTGTGGAAGGGATCGTACCAGACATATTATTCAGCTCAACTGAGAATTCCACCATGCCTGTTATATGCCCGAGCTCATTTGGTATGCTTCCATGAAAATTGTTTCTCCCAAGACTAAGAATCCTCAAAGAAGAAAAGTTTCCTATCCAAGGTGGGATGGTTCCAGTGAGATTGTTATCATAAAGCCATAGATATTTTACATTCAACAATGAACTGAGTTGGTTTGGAATGGACCCCTTAATCCGATTGAATTGTAGATTAAGCAATCTTAATTGTGTGCATTCCGACAAATTAGTTGGAATTTTCCCACGGATCGAATTTCGAGAAAGGTTGAGATATTGTAGGCTTTGTAGACGACCCATTTCTGGAGGAATTTTCCCATGAAAATTGTTGTCTATCAAATTGATTCCAGTAAGACAAGTAAGATTTCCAATGGAAGGTGGAATGGAGCCTACCAACTTTTGAGATTTCAGGTTCAACATCGAGACTCTTTTGGTGGAACGGTGGCAAGAAACCCCAACCCAACTGCAGAAATGGATGGTATGATTCCACGAGCTCATGACATCGAAGGGATCTGCAGTAATTCTTTTCTTGAAGTCTAGCAAAGCCAAGCGATCAGATTCATTTCCAAGCAGAGTAAGGCTGCGAAGTGCTGCAGATTCGAGGCATGTGCTCATGCATAAAAGAAGGAACCCATGCAGGAATTTGAACAAAACCAGCTTACAATTGGTACGTGAATGCTCCATCATTGTTCTAAGACACAGAGCAAAATAGGTTAATTAACTAAGTTGAATTTGCACAAATGCATAAAAGAGAAGAAATGCTATCACATAGAAGAAAAACTTGATTCAATATGTTTACAAAAAATGAGATGGCCACTATAAGGACCAAAAATGATAGAGCTCCGTCCTGCCGTACATCTTGCAAGGAATGATGGAGATTTTTCAAATTGAAGGGGAACCTTGTCAATTCTTAATTAATCTTTTGGCCAAACAAGAGTTTGAACGATGCGATCGCTCACAAGTAACATTTAGAAGAAAAAGTTGTACGAAATTTGGATTATTAACCAGAGAGCTTTTGACAGTTTAAGTCTCACTTGCAATGACTTCTAATTTTACCAAGTCATGAACTGCTACTTAATTTTCATTGCTTGGTAAATTATTAAAAAAAAAAAAAATCTAGAAAGAGAAATTTAATATATACTAAAACTGATAGTACTCTACGATGCGTTTGTTGCACCGGACTATCTCATACTGAACTAACTTTAGGGACTAAGCTGGACTGGCTTAGACTAAACTAAACTGGACTGATTTAGTGAAGCGTTTGGTGCAGTGTCAAACTAAGAAGTAGGATTCTAATATTATATTATTTAATCTATATCTATAATATTTTATTATTTACTTAATATATTTACTAATATTCTATTATTAATTTATCTTTTTCTTATTTTCTAGAATCATTCTTTCCGGCTGACCTCTCTTCTTTTTTCCCCTGCCGTTTCTCTCCCCTCTCCTCTGTGTATCCAAGTTTCTTCGCTCCTTTTCTCCCTCTGTTGCACAGACTATTCTAATTAAAATCACAAAAAATGGAGACTTGCCTTCCCCCAAAAAACCCCAACCCCTCCCTTTCAAGCTTAACATCGCCAATTCAATGGCAGCCATGGTGTGTTTTCCTGTTCAGCTCATTCTTTCTCTTCCCTTAGTTTTTCCTTTCAAATCCCTTTCTCTCTCTTCCCTTTGCCTCTTTTCCCATCCAACTTCACTTGTTCTTCCATGGGTGGGGATTGAAGTTACAGACGGCACGGGTAGGTGGGGCTAGGTATGGGCGTGGGCAGGGATTGGAGTTGCAAACGGCAAGGGGTGGGTGGAGGAAGACGAGATGGATGAACCCAACCATCGAAAATCGAGGTCGAGGTCGAGGTCGATGCCGTCGAAAATTGAAGACAGAGATGGATGAACCAGCCGTCGAAATCGAGGTTAAGGTCTGTGCCGTAAAAAATTGGAGACTGAGATGGATGAACCCAGCCATAAAAAAATTTCTATCTTCCAAGTTTCAGCTTTCATTAAAGCCCATGCCGTAGAAAATCGAGGTCGATGAACCTAGGGCAGTGAAGCAGACGAAGGCGACAAAGGATGCATCAAGAGTGGAAGAAGGCGAGAGAGGATGATGGAAGTGTTGTGAAAATTACTTGACACACAAATTAAACCCTATTTGTGACAATTGTAGTAATGAAGTAAGTAGGGATCGTTCTAACCGGGGATTAACTAGGGGTGCTAAAACCTCTAAACTGACTTAGAAACACAAAAAATAAACTTAAAAACGTTTGAAAAGACTCAAGGGACTCAAAACAGATTCACAAGACTCAAAACAAGCTAAAAACTCTCAAAACTGTCTAAAAACACAAACTGGGCAGTTTTGACACTAAACTCAACTTTGGACGAAAATTAGGTTTGAGCTTGACTCAAAATGCTTCAAAACACAAGATAAGACAGATTCTAAGCCTAAGACTTAACAAAATAGGGGGGGGGGAATTTGTGTTTGGACGAAATTCAATTAAATGGACAGATTGTAAAGAAAACAGATTGTAAAGCAAATTGATGTAAACCAATGGATAATGGAATGGCTAAGGGATTCTTCTCCACACATGAAATATATGCAACTTAAATCAACTTCCAGTTATCGATTCAACAAGTTATGAACCTCGACACTCCAAGTTAATTAGGTCCGCTTAAATTAACCTTAAGATTTCCCTAAGATCATTGAATTGAATGAATATGCATTGCAACCAAATTATTCCTAACAAGTTCTCTATATGAACAGCATGATAAAGATACAAGTTAGAATCATTACGTTCATTGGAAATCATAAGCATCGACAAGGCAATTGTAACTATGAAAAGCATGATACTTTCGCCAGGAATCTACTTAACACGATCATGACTAGTGACCTTCACTACTTGTGGATATAAACTCATAACGATTAGGTGAAACAAATTCATATCCTAGCACCAGATTCAAGCATGCAAATTAAGTGTGCACTCTCAATCAACATACAAGAATAAGTTCTAAATCACATAGTTAAACAGATTGTATTCATGACTTATGCAACGATAACTGGAGTAATCAACTTATTTCACATATATATCCATGGTTTCGAATACACCCTTAGCCAAAAACGAATTTAGCCAATCATACTCAGAGCAAAACAGAGATTACATGAATTAGACATTGAAATATAAGAGAGAATACACCTAAAATCGTTCAACAGCTCAGAATGGAGAACCAAACAATTTTGCGCATCTGTCTCCTTCCTCTTGCTTGCGGCAGATTGGATGGGGATGAATTCTGGGACGTTTTGATGATGTAGAACGGTTTGTGGGATGTTTAGAGACACGACAAGGGATGTAGGATGGGTGTGGATGAGTGTTTGATGGTTGGGAAGTGGTGGAATGGCTGATTGTATCTCTAGGTTGAAGAATGGTGTTTTGGGGTCAATGGATGCGGCTGGAATAGAATGGACGAATTTTGATGATGAATGAGTGATGTGAAGGGTTTGTGAAATTTCTGAATGCCTTTGTGATGCTTGCAGCTGCCTTATTTATAGGGCTAGGAAGGGTTTAGAACTTAGTTGAAACCAAAAGGTTTTGTACTAGAAATTCTATACATGAAACACTTAAAGGATATATGTGTGTAGCTTGGACAAGGTAGGAGACAAGATAGGACGGCTAGGAGACAAGGTAGGACGGCTAGTGACAAGGTAGGACGGCTAGGAGACAAGGTAGGACGGCTAATGACAAGCTAGGACGGCTAGGAGACAAGCTAGGACGGCTAGGAGACAAGGTAGGACGGCTAGTGACAAGCTAGGACGGCTAGTAGACAAGCTAGAAATTAGGCACCATGTGTGAATAGATAAAGCCTTAAGGTTTTTAGGCCCCCTTGCAGCTCCCTAACTGAATTCAAGCCTTCAAATTCGTCCATCCTCATGCCTCCATGCTTGCACTATCCAATCTTGGCCCAAAAATGCTCTAGAATGCTCCAAATTGCTTCTTTTTGCATACTTTGACACTAAAACCTGAAATTGCACGAAAATGACTTTAAACACTAAACTAATTGTTGTTTTAGCTAATTAAATGCAAGAAAACAAGCTAACTAAGTAGCATAAATATGCTTCTATCAAATTCCCCCACACTTAGCTTTTGCTAGTCCTCAAGCAAAACAAAGATATAAACATAACCTAACCTTCCAACATTTGCTTCAGGGATTTCCAATGATACATAACATGCCAAAGATCATTATTCCCACAGATTTTAGTCATCCCTACTCTTAAGCATATACTTAATCATAGTTACCATTCACTAGCTCACATTTAATCGTTTAAAATAACATTATGGACGTAGTAACATGCCTTAGAGAATCCACTCAATTCCTTACTGGATACACTCTTATTTTTACACAGATTTTCTAACTACACTCCCTATACTAAGCATATGTGAGAAGATTGATGTAAATATGAAAACGAACACTCACACATGTTATAACAAAAGAAGCACTTTTCTGGAATGATTAAGCATTTATAGATATGATCTCATGAATGGAATGCTACTACTTAGATGCGAGAACCAGGGACACCATATGCTCAAACCAATCCCAAACTCCAAATATTGAAATACATAACACTCAAGATAGATGTTAAGGATTGTAACGGGGCTAAGGGGTATTGGCTAACAAAGAAAGGTTAAGGATAAACAAAAGTTCTTAAAGCGATAGCAAACAAGTAATGAACTTGGCACTTAGAATTCACTTTTGCATGCAGAAAATCACTTAGACACACAAGGGGATGAAATACACAATACTTAGGGTCTAATTTAACTTTTTGGACCCTTTCTTCAACAACCAACACTTGTGAGTTATTTCTCACTTATTTTGACCTCTTGTTCATTCTTTTCACATTTTTTTTTTCGTGCCCAATTCTTGTTTTTGGCACAAATTCTCACACATAAATCCCTTCCCCCACACTTGTTTTTCTGCACAAGAATAATCAAAAGGAATTCATTCTAAGTCATGTTCACTATGCTTTAAGAACAAAGGCATGGATGGTCCTATTCTAGGCTAGGTAAGGATAACGTGGTTTAACAAAGAACATAGGCTAAACAAGGCTCAACGGGGCTTAAACCTACAAAACAAATGAACATGGGGTACAGCTATTTGGCTCTTGGTTCACAAACAACTTCATCTTGTTATGTGTTATGCTAATCAATTTTATGCTTTGAATGAAACTGGCATGAGTTCTAGTATTTGGAACTAAATGATGAAACGCCTTCTAAGTAGTAACCAAGCAAAGAATAATGAGATCATGCAACGACTTTAGAAGACAACAAATGCACAGATTATTAACTCTCCAAAGAACGTTAAAAGCTCAAGTCTCTCAGGGTTGTAGCGTTAGTTTGAGTTTCTTCCTTCAAGCATGTTACAAAAACTAATTTTTCTTTTGATTACAAGTGAATTCATGAACTATAATTACAACTAAGCATAAACCAAAGAGCATATCAAACTTTCATCCATGTTTGTAACTTACTTCAACAGTTATGCAATTAAAAACCAAATCCTCATCATTGTGTTGGAAGGTACCCTAAGACACAAAATGACTCAAAAACAACTCTTTTTGGTATTTTCAAAACAATTTTTCAAATTTTTATGTGATTTTCGGATTTTTAAGTTAAAACACATTAAAAAGCACCAAAACAGCTTAAAAACACCTTAAAACAGCAAGGAACAAGTCTATAAGTAATGGGTGATAAAATCCCACGAATTTGCATCAAAAACACTTAGTTACCCCTCCCCCCCCCCCCCCCCCCCACACTTCAATCAAACATTGTCCTAAATGTTTCAAGCATAAAATCACACAAAACACAAAGAAACGCACAAACAGCAAGTAAAACAACTAAATAGGCAGATTCTAAATAAACAACAAAGGGAAGGGTTTAGGAACGCAAATCTGGAATTGGAGTGAGTCCGAGAGCTTCCTTTGTTGAATTGCATGGGTTGCCTCCCAAGTAGCGCTTTCTTTTACGTCTTGCAGCCGGACGTTGCCACGGTGATCAACCTTCATGGAAACCCACGGCATAGTGGGTTGTCTTCTCAACATCATGTTCTACAAAGCCCTCGTAGTAAGGCTTCAATCTGTGCCCATTCACTTTGAACTCTTGACCTGTTTTGAAGCTACGAACTTGGACTGCACCATGAGGAAAAACGTTAGTAATAACAAAGGGTCCAATCCAACGTGAACGTAACTTACCCGGAAATAGACGAAGACGAGAATTAAACAACAACACTTTCTGTCCAACAGAGAAGGACTTGGTGCGAATCATCTTATCATGAAAGGCCTTCGTCTTTTCCTTGTAAAGGCGAGCATTCTCATAAGCTTCATTCCGTATCTCCTCAAGTTCATTCAATTGAAGCTTACGATGAATTCCCGCTGCATCCACATTCATGTTGAACTTCCTCACGGCCCAATGAGCCTTGTGCTCCAACTCCACAGGTAAGTGACATGGCTTGCCATAAACAAGCCGAAAGGGGGACATTCCTATGGGTGTTTTGTAGGCGGTCCTATAAGCCCACAATGCATCTTCTAGCCTTAAGCTCCAATCTTTTCTTGTTGGACCCACTGTCTTCTCAAGAATCTGTTTTATCTCCCGATTCGACACCTCGGCTTGCCCGCTTGTTTGAGAATGATAGGGTGTGGACACCCTATGTGTAACGTTGTACTTCTTGAGCAAGGCCTCAATTGTACGATTACAGAAATGTGAGCCTCCATCACTTATAAGAACTCGAGGCATTCCGAACCTAGCAAAAATGTTAGACTTCACAAAATCTGCAACTACCTTGGAATCGTTAGTACGGGTGGCTTTTGCTTCCACCCATTTGGAAACATAATCCACCGCCAACAAGATATAGAGAAACCCATGTGATGAAGGAAAAGGACCCATAAAATCAATGCCCCACACATCAAATATTTCAACAGAAAGTATAGGGGTTTGTGGCATTTGATCCTTAGCACTTATATTACCCATTCTTTGACACCGATCACATGTAAGGCAAAACGTCCTAGCATCCCTAAAGATGGTTGGCCAATAAAACCCACATTCTAAGACTTTAAGGGCAGTGCGTTGGATGCCAAAATGTCCCCCACATGCATATGAATGACAAAATGTTAAAATAGATTGAAACTCAGATTCATTCACACAACGTCGGACAATCTGATCGGGACAAAATTTCCAAAGGTATGGGTCATCCCAAACATAAAACCTAGCATCCTTTCTAAGCTTATCACATTGATTCCTATTAAGTGTGCTAGGGGTATGTTTAGACACCAAAAAGTTCACCAAATCTGCGTACCAAGGCTCACTTACCTGGATAGACATTAATTGTTCATCGGGAAAGGTTTCAGAAATTGGCATTGCTTCCTCATGCACCATTCGGCTTAGGTGGTCAGCCACCACATTCTCCACGCCCTTCTTATCCCGAATCTCAATGTCAAACTCTTGTAGAAGCAACATCCATCGAATCAATCTAGGCTTGGCCTCCTTTTTCGTGAGCAAATATTTGAGAGCTGCATGATCAGTAAAAATAACAACTTTAGTACCAAGTAAGTAAGATCGGAACTTATCTAATGCAAAAACCACAGCAAGTAATTCTTTTTCAGTGGTTGAATAATTTAATTGAGCATCATTTAGTGTCCTAGAAGCATAATAGATAACGTGGGGTTGCTTGTTCTTTCGCTGTCCCAAAACAGCACCAATGGCATAGTCAGACGCATCACACATTAACTCGAATGGAAGGCTCCAATCTGGAGGTGTGATAATAGGAGCCGAAGTGAGAGCTTCCTTCAAGTGCTTGAATGCCGTGGAGCATGCTTCATCAAACTCGAAAACCACCTCTTTTTGAAGCAACCGGCATAGTGGCTGTGCAATCTTGGAGAAATCCTTAATGAAACGCCTATAAAAACCTGCGTGGCCAAGAAACGAACGAACCTCTCTAACCGAAGTTGGAGAGGGTAAGTGGCGAACAAGGTCTATCTTAGATTTATCTACTTCAATGCCTTTTTCAGAAATGATATGGCCTAGAACAATACCTTGCCTAACCATGAAGTGGCATTTTTCCCAATTAAGTACAAGATTCGTTTCAACACAACGTTTCAAGATTAAAGTCAGATTATTCAAGCAATGATCAAATGAATTGCCAAACACGCTAAAATCATCCATGAATATCTCAATAATCTTCTCCACATAATCAGAGAATATACTCACCATGCATCGTTGAAACGTCGCCGGAGCATTGCACAAGCCAAATGGCATGCGTCTATATGCAAAAGTGCCAAAGGGGCACGTAAATGTTGTCTTCTCTTGGTCCTCCGGAGCGATCACAATCTGGTTATATCCGGAATATCCATCAAGAAAGCAATAAAATTCATAACCGGCTAACCTTTCCAACATTTGGTCGAGGAATGGTAATGGAAAGTGATCCTTCCTTGTCATGGCATTTAACTTCCTGTAATCAATGCAAACACGCCAACCAGTCACAACACGAGTGGGGACAAGCTCTTGTTCTTCATTCTTCACCACTGTGACGCCAGACTTCTTTGGAACAACCTGCACAGGTGACACCCAACGACTATCAGAAATAGGATATATAACACCACAATCAAGTAATTTTATAACCTCCTTTTTCACTACTTCCAACATAGGTGGATTAAGGCGACGTTGAGCTTCACGAGATGGCTTGGCTTCCTCCTCCAAAAGGATGCGATGCATGCACGTGGTGGGACTAATGCCTTTG
Source organism: Pyrus x bretschneideri (assembly GCF_019419815.1). Taxonomy (NCBI): domain Eukaryota; kingdom Viridiplantae; phylum Streptophyta; class Magnoliopsida; order Rosales; family Rosaceae; genus Pyrus; species Pyrus x bretschneideri. Next base: position 3,525,606 of record NW_025999402.1, read on the forward strand.
ATATCCGCCAAAGTCCATCCAATGGCAGATTTGTGCTCTTTTAACACCCTTATCAACTTGTCTTCTTCTTGAGCCGTGAGTAAGCTTGAAATGATGACGGGTAGCGTTTGATCTTGGCCCAAGAACACATACTTCAAGTGACTAGGTAATGGCTTTAACTCAAGTATAGGTGGCTGCACAGTTGATGGAAGTAACTTGTTAGTCAAAACCGAATCTAAAAGTGAGATTGGAGACTTACCAGAGTGGGAGGGCAATGACTCGAGGGCAGCGACCATTTCAAGTACTTCATCACAAGAGGGCACGACAATATGGTCAGATTGCATGCCGTGGGTTGCCAAGACTCCCTCACACTTATTTCTTGTTCCTATGTCGTGGACTAAGGCTACCTCAAGTGCATCTTCGTTCATTTGATCTAAATGCACCTGTGCCAAAGAATCAACAATGTCAATAGCAAAACAAGAATGGTCCTCAATTGGATGTTTAATGGTTTCAGAAAGATTAAAATGAATAATGTCCCCATCAAACTCCATGGTCAATGTTCCCGTATACACATCAATCTTTGTTCTTGCTGTTTTCATGAAGGGACGGCCTAGCAAGATTGGCAATGATGGAGCATGGCTTGAATCCTCCATGTCTAAAACATAGAAATCTGCGGGGAAAATAAGGTGATTGACCTGCACTAAAACATCCTCAAGGACTCCCTTGGGATAAGCGTTAGAACGATCGGCCAATTGAATTATAACGCCATCTTGTTTTAACTCACCAAGGTTCATTGATGCATAAATGGAATATGGCATTACATTGATGGATGCACCTAAATCTAACATGCATTGTTCAAATCTAGTGTTTCCAATTATACATGGGATAGTAAAACTCCCTGGATCCTTACACTTTGGAGGTAACTTGCGTTGCAAGACCGCGGACACATTTTCACTTACTTTCACAACTTCTTTGTTTGAAATTCTTTTCCTAGTTGTGCATAACTCTTTTAAAAACTTTGCATACCTGGGCACTTGCTTAATAGCATCAAGTAAAGGAATGTTTACTTGAACTTTGCGAAAGGTCTCCAAAATGTCCTTTTCGCCTTCTTCCTTCTTTGATTGTGCAAATCTGCAAGGAAAAGGAACATTGGGCAGATTAGTGTTTGAAATCACAACATTTGGAACAACATTACCTGAGGTGGACGGTTTGGAAGGTGTAGATTGCTGCGGCATGGTTGGTGCCATCTTTGCCGTGGGGTGGGATTGCTCCTCTTCTTCCAATTGTAACTTCTCATCTTCCTTGTTTGGGGCAGATGCATGTGCTTTGCTTCCCACTTCTTTTCCACTTGGTAAAATGATGGCTTTTGCAGATTCAAAACCACCCTTTGGATTGATCTCCGTAGTGCTTGGTAACTTACCACTCTCACGAAATTGTCCCAAAAATTCGGCCATTTGGCCCATTTGCTTCTTGAGCTCATTCACCTCCTTTGCTTGATTCTGCATTCCCTGCGCCATTGTGGTTAATAATTGATACGTTTTATCATCATTCATGGACATACTTGAGTTGGTTTGGGATGATTGTGCTTGAGGAGGTGGTTGTGGTGCCATTGGCCTCGGGAAGAAACCCGGGGGTTGTCGGAATCCACTTTGTTGGGCAGGTTGTTGTGCATCCCTCCATCTGAAATTGGGGTGGTCACGCCATCCCGGATTGTATGTGTTAGAGAAAGGATCACCCCTTGGTTGGTTTGGATTCCCATAACCCACGGCATGGGCAGATTCCCACCCTCCATTTTCAATTAATTGAGGGCATTGATCAGATTGGTGTCCTTGAATGGAACATACACCACACATTGTAGTTCCTTGCGGTTTGGGGCCTTCAACAAACTGTGACAACATGGACGTAAGGTTAGCCATTTGGGATTGTAATTCAGAAATAGAACTTACCTCATTGACATGATGTGGCCGTGGGGCATCTCTTTGCCCAACTCCTTCATATTGTTGTGCGTTGAGTGCGCGATTAGCAATGAGAATTTTGGCATCCATGGGTGTCTTATCTACTAGAGCTCCTCCCGCGGATGCATCCAACATTTGACGTTCAATTGGTAAGAGCCCTTCGTAGAAATATTGAAGAAGAAGCTCCTCCTTCAATTGGTGCTGTGGACATGAAGCAATAAGGGTTTTAAAACGTTCATAATAAGTTGGGAAAGATTCACCTTGGTTTTGCTGAATTCCACTAATCTTCTTGCGAAGAAGAATGATTCGTGATGTTGGAAAGAACTTCTCTAAGAAAGCTCGTTTCATACTTTCCCATGATGTGACAGTGCCAGGAGCCAACTCGTACAACCAATCCTTGGCCTTTTCCAACAAAGAAAAAGGAAAAGCCTTCATCTTCAATATGTTGCTATCCACGTTCACCGGTGTCATACTTGAGCATACGACTTCAAACTCCTTCAAATGCTTATTAGGGTCCTCCATTGATAACCCATGGAACTTGGGTATATGATGTAGCAAACTGGACTTCAATTCAAATTCATCGGTCTTCTCAGGGGCTGCCCTAGGGTATTGGATGCAAAGAGGGGCTGCATTGTCCAAACCCGAGGCGGAAAGCTCCTTGATGGTTCGGTTGTCTACTGCCATGGTTGGTACTTCTTCTTCACACCTTGCCGTGGGCTCTTCTTTAACCTCCACTTCTTGCTCTTTGATTTCAGGTTCGGAACTAGAAGGATTAGATGCTTGTAGTTTCCTTTCTCTCCTCAAAGTCCTCTCAAAATCGTCGTTAAAGTCGAATATATTCTCACGAACAGGTTGTGAGCTACGAGTCATAAACTAGTACCTGCACACAAGAGCAAACAAGATAAGTAACACACTTAAAAGACTCGGCACAAGTAAGAAAACAATAGGCCTATACACGGCACAAAAACAAACACACACACACGGTGCAAAAATATAAAACAAAACAGAAACTAAACAAATTAAACAAGACTCAAGACAAGGGATTAGCAACTTTGCTAATCCCCGGCAACGGCGCCAAAATTTGTTGTGAAAATTACTTGACACACAAATTAAACCCTATTTGTGACAATTGTAGTAATGAAGTAAGTAGAGATCGTTCTAACCGGGGATTAACTAGGGGTGCTAAAACCTCTAAACTGACTTAGAAACACAAAAAATAAACTTAAAAACGTTTGAAAAGACTCAAGGGACTCAAAACAGATTCACAAGACTCAAAACAAGCTAAAAACTCTCAAAACTGTCTAAAAACACAAACTGGGCAGTTTTGACACTAAACTCAACTTTGGACGAAAATTAGGTTTAAGCTTAACTCAAAATGCTTCAAAACACAAGATAAGACAGATTCTAAGCCTAAGACTTAACAAAATAGGGGGGGGGGAATTTGTGTTTGGACGAAATTCAATTAAATGGACAGATTGTAAAGAAAACAGATTGTAAAGCAAATTGATGTAAACCAATGGATAATGGAATGGCTAAGGGATTCTTCTCCACACATGAAATATATGCAACTTAAATCAACTTCCAGTTATCGATTCAACAAGTTATGAACCTCGACACTCCAAGTTAATTAGGTCCGCTTAAATTAACCTTAAGATTTCCCTAAGATCATTGAATTGAATGAATATGCATTGCAACCAAATTATTCCTAACAAGTTCTCTATATGAACAGCATGATAAAGATACAAGTTAGAATCATTACGTTCATTGGAAATCATAAGCATCGACAAGGCAATTGTAACTATGAAAAGCATGATACTTTCGCCAGGAATCTACTTAACACGATCATGACTAGTGACCTTCACTACTTGTGGATATAAACTCATAACGATTAGGTGAAACAAATTCATATCCTAGCACCAGATTCAAGCATGCAAATTAAGTGTGCACTCTCAATCAACATACAAGAATAAGTTCTAAATCACATAGTTAAACAGATTGTATTCATGACTTATGCAACGATAACTGGAGTAATCAACTTATTTCACATATATATCCATGGTTTCGAATACACCCTTAGCCAAAAACGAATTTAGCCAATCATACTCAGAGCAAAACAGAGATTACATGAATTAGACATTGAAATATAAGAGAGAATACACCTAAAATCGTTCAACAGCTCAGAATGGAGAACCAAACAATTTTGCGCATCTGTCTCCTTCCTCTTGCTTGCGGCAGATTGGATGGGGATGAATTCTGGGACGTTTTGATGATGTAGAACGGTTTGTGGGATGTTTAGAGACACGACAAGGGATGTAGGATGGGTGTGGATGAGTGTTTGATGGTTGGGAAGTGGTGGAATGGCTGATTGTATCTCTAGGTTGAAGAATGGTGTTTTGGGGTCAATGGATGCGGCTGGAATAGAATGGACGAATTTTGATGATGAATGAGTGATGTGAAGGGTTTGTGAAATTTCTGAATGCCTTTGTGATGCTTGCAGCTGCCTTATTTATAGGGCTAGGAAGGGTTTAGAACTTAGTTGAAACCAAAAGGTTTTGTACTAGAAATTCTATACATGAAACACTTAAAGGATATATGTGTGTAGCTTGGACAAGGTAGGAGACAAGATAGGACGGCTAGGAGACAAGGTAGGACGGCTAGTGACAAGGTAGGACGGCTAGGAGACAAGGTAGGACGGCTAATGACAAGCTAGGACGGCTAGGAGACAAGCTAGGACGGCTAGGAGACAAGGTAGGACGGCTAGTGACAAGCTAGGACGGCTAGTAGACAAGCTAGAAATTAGGCACCATGTGTGAATAGATAAAGCCTTAAGGTTTTTAGGCCCCCTTGCAGCTCCCTAACTGAATTCAAGCCTTCAAATTCGTCCATCCTCATGCCTCCATGCTTGCACTATCCAATCTTGGCCCAAAAATGCTCTAGAATGCTCCAAATTGCTTCTTTTTGCATACTTTGATAAACAAAGGGCAAGTGTAAGTCATCTTTTCCTCTATTTTGTAGATTTTGTCTCTGGGTTTCGCACAAAGCTAGCATCTTGGTTAATTTTCTGACTATGGTTTCTTGTAGGCTGGTGGTCATACTCTTAAACATCATTATCATATACGTGTGAGTCAGGGGCAGAGCCAATTAAGGCTTAGAAGGGTTTCTCACTAACATTTTGCTAAGTTAGTTGAGCTCTAAACCCTTCTCGCCTTGTAATTATTGAATTCCTTACTAATGTTGTTTGGCTTTTAATTAAATTAGGTCAAGAAAAGTTCTATACTTAACTTTTGGAATGATGATTATCAGTCTACTACATAGATATATTGAATTTATTATAAACAGTTATGAAAAATTGTGAAACACCAAAAGAAAAACAACAGAGATAATGCACAAGTAAAATGAATAAGGGATTATCCTTTAGTATTTAAGCTATATAATGTTTATGGATGTGTACCTTACCTTATTGTGTAAAATAAAATATCGTTGTGTAACAAAATGGATCTTATACTCATGTAAAATTTGGATCTACTTCAAATTTGTCATTAAATATAATTTGGTTTTTGTTAAATTTTTCATCATTTTGTATATTTTTCCTGTAACTTTCTGGGTTTTGGAGAAATTTTCGTTAAATTTCTTGGTGTTTTTTGTGTGATTTTATCTGAACTTTGTAGATTTTTTATATGTTTTGTACAATTCTTAGATTAAATTTCTGATTTTGTAAATGATAGGCCAAATTCGAATTTGAAAAACAATATATTACACCTGTGATTTGTTGTTTATGTGGTAAAAAATAGGATGTCTTTATACTCACGAAGAAGGGTGGAGGAATTTTGAGATTAGGGTAATAAACTGAAGTCTATTTCATCTGGGGACTTCCTTTGTACCAAGTATTCATATTTGGTAATATCCATTTGATTTGGGGACTTCCTTTTCTCAGAAAGAATCATATTTTATTTTATTACTTACAAAAAAGATTCATATAAAGTTGAAGCTTAGTGTATGAGAAGCAGAGAGGCAGATTGCGTGTTGAATGGCATCATGAAAATCGTTCAAACAATGTCATGAAAGAGCACTCAACCTGTCTTCAGAAGTTCTTCCAAATGATACATGCAAAACAAAAATATCAAACAAACAAAACAAGCAGTAGTTACCTTTTTGTTTCCGTAACCTTTGGCCGCTGCAGTAACGTTTTTGGGTGACTACTTCGTCACTAATCGCTTTAGTCACTGTGCAGAATAAGGGGATGGTGACACAATTGTTGCCTCCTTGTCACGATTAATTGCAGTTCGTTACGTACAAAATAAAAAGATTGAGAAATTTTGAAGGAGAAGGAAAGGCTTTGAAGGCTAAAGCTAGAAATGGAGGTGTGTGTGGGTGAACTATCAACCGGAAAGGGAAAGCAAAAGAATACCGAGACAGAGAGAGATGGGGTTTAAATAAGAGGGCAGAGTAAGGAGAGGAAGCAAAAACAAGAGTGGTAAATACATTTTTTCTTAATTAGTGGAGTGAAAAATGTCATTGTTGGGGTAAAATGCACTCACATTTCTCTCAATTTTAGTGGTAGAAAAAAATAATGTCTATGCATCATAGTACAAGTTCGATCTCCACAAATACTTTTCTCCAACAATATATTTAAACACTAAAGGGAAGCGAATAAATTGGTTACGAACTTGTTACTTCTAAAATTTGAACCGAAGATCTCTTGAAAAAAAAAAATATCACTGAACAATATTACTAAGTGACAAACCACTTTTCCTTTACCGCCGTGTCTTATAGTTATACTTAAGAAATAATGGACGACTTAGACCAACATGTGTCCGCAATATATGGGATCTAGAGTGATAATTGGTGGAGACGAAAATGACATTGTTTGATACTAATACACCAACTGCTCTCACTTTTCCTCCGCTACCGTTTCTAGTCCTTACGTAGAGAGAGAGAGAGATGGGGTTAAAATGTGAGGGCAGAATAAAGAGAGTAAGAAAAAGCAAGAGCAGTAATCAATTGCAATTAGTGGAGAGAAAAATATCATTGTTGGGGTCAAATGCACTCACATTTTCTCTTAATTTCATTGGTGGAAAGTAATAGTACTTATACATCCTGATGTGGATTTGATCTTCTCTCCCTCTAATATCGAACAATTTAACACATTAAAACTAAAGTTTCTCTAAAAAAAAAAAAATTATACAACAATATATTTACACACTAAAGATGGGAGAATAATTCGTTACAAACTTATTATCCTTGATATTCAAACTTAAGATATCTCATAAAAGAAATATCATTAAATAATATTACTAAATGGCAAACATTTTTTCCTTTATTGCCTGTCTTATATTTAAGAAAAAAATGGAAAGAGTCAGACCAACATCATCCACAACTTATTGGGTCTAGAGTGATAATTAATGGAGATAAAAATGACCTTGTTTGGTACTAATACACCAGCTGCACCCACTTTTTCTCCAATACTGCTTCAGTGCTTCTTGTCCTTTTAAAATATAAAACTTTTCTTTTCAATGTATCTTAAATTTTTTAATGAGCATATAATTTAATTCAATAAAACTAGCAATATGTACAATGAGGATTCTAGAGATCTTCAAATCATTTGTGTTCGTCGTAGATTGTGTGTGACATCCCACATCGCCCAGGGGACTGATCCTTATATGTATATTCCATCTCTACCTAGCACGAGGCCTTTTGGGAGCTCACTTGCTTCGGGTTCCGTAGGAACTCCGAAGTTAAGCGAGAAGAGGGCTAGAGCAATCTCAGGATGGGTGACCCTCTGGGAAGTTGCTCGTGAGTTCCCAAAAACAAAACCGTGAAGGAATGGTAAGCCCAAAGCGGACAATATTGTGCTACGGTGGTGGAGCGGGTCTGGGAAGTGATCCGCCCCGGGCCGGGATGTGACATTGGTATCAGAGCCTATCCCTGGCCGGAAATGTGCCGACGAGGACGTCGGGCCCCTAAGGGGGGTAGATTGTGACATCCCACATCGCCCAGGGGACTGATCCTTATATGTATATTCCATCTCTACCTAGCACGAGGCCTTTTGGGAGCTCACTGGCTTCGGGTTCCGTAGGAACTCCGAAGTTAAGCGAGAAGAGTGCTAGAGCACTTCCAGGATGGGTGACCCTCTGGGAAGTTGCTCGTGAGTTCCCAAAAACAAAACCGTGAGGGAATGGTAAGCCCAAAGCGGACAATATCGTGCTACGGTGGTGGAGCGGGCCCGGGAAGTGATCCGCCCCGGGCCGGGATGTGACATTGTGCGGCAAAAAATTATTTTAAATTAAATATGAACAGTAAGTGACAAAAACTGACTGCACAATATACGATAAACAGACACGATTTAAGTATCCTAGAATCCTCTTAAAGAGGATCCGAAAAGAATCCCCTTAAAGAGGATCCCAAGAGAATCCTCGTTCCAATATGCATGTAATATGTAGAAAAATGGCAGAGAGTTAAAACCCACTAACTGTCCATTAAACTCGTGGCATTTGAGATGAGTTAACACTGGAATTATGAGATTGGTTTATGAATTGACTTGTTGACTGGAAGTCTTCCCAGTACATTGTAGAAGAAAGCATGACGACGGGTCACATTCGCAGCCCACTAAATTGTTGAATTTGAAAATAAGAAAAGGGATAAGGTTGTTGCTGCCAAAGAGAAGCACTTGGCTATACCTGAAATGTAACTATGTAAAGTATCCCAAATAAATAAGGCCTTCTTTCTTCAAATGTGATAAAAACTTGTACGTATTTTTCATTTTGTTATATGAATTCATGTTTTTTTAAGGCCGTCTACTAGTGGCATATTTTTTTACTAGCCTAAAATTAATCATTTATTCTTAATTATGAATTCATGTTCATGTTTTTCTCTTTTAAGTGTGGTTTCGTATGCAAGACACTTGCGGCAGTGATAAGTGGAAAAACATAGCGAAGTGGAAGAAAGCGGAGATAATGGGTGGGGTAGGTTTAGTATTGTTGTCATTTGATAAAAAAAACTGCTTCTATTATGCTGTGAGAATAAGTAACTGTGAAATAAAACAGCAAAATTTTTGATAAATTTTTTAGTAAAAGTGATTTTTGGAAAGAAAAAAAAACATTATAATATTTGGTAAACTTTTATATAAAACAGTTGTGATGGTGTGAAATGATCAAAAAAAGTATAATACTAGATATTCCATTAATTTAATTTTTTTAACAAATAAAAGATAAGAAATATAATACAATAATTATCTAATATAACTTATTTTATTTATTTAGAATTTTTTATTTTAATCTCTCTTTAGAATCTAGAAGCACCGAGTCCTCGAGCTTCTCGCTCTCCTCGACGATGGCATCCCCAGGCTGCTCCTCGACATTGGTAATATTTCAAAACCCAACTCCCCCAATCTTTCAATTCAATTTTGCGTAAAAAATCCAAAAGGGGTTTGATTTTATTCACTGAAATGGTGAAAAAAGTTGAGTGAGTGATTGAGGTTTTCACTGTAGGTTGTGGGTCAAGGCTCAGCGGAGACACATTGTCAGAGAGTGGGCATCAGTGGATTGGTTTGGATATTTCCCAGGCGATGCTTGGTATGTGTTTTTATTTTGGGGTTTTGTTTATCGTTTTCGATTTGGTTTTCAGCTTCTTGATTGCTTGTTTGTTCTAAATCGGAATTTCATTTATTTGATGACTGGAGATGTGGCATTGGATCCGATATGATCATCTCTCTCATCTATTCCGACTGATTCTCACTCGGATTCCGGGTTGAAGAGGGAAGATTGCAAGCAGGAATCTTTTTCTCGCTCGGATTCTGGATTGGTTCTTGCTCGGATTCTAGGTTGATTCTCGCTCGGATTTTGGATTCGATGCAATCGGCAAATTTTCAAAAATGGTTTCTCAAAAAGATTGAATCTTTTTCTTATGTGTGTATTTGGAGGATCTGGAAGGAGAATAGGGATGAATGGTGGTGGTCGGTGTTGAGTGGGAGTGGGCGGGAAGGCTGCCGTCCTACTCTGATGCGAGGGGGTGAACGGGTTTGAGAGATTCCAGTTTGAGTATTAAGGACAAGGCCTGTCATTTTGTAAAAATGACGAGGGTGTTATTGGACTTTAGAAAGTTTCATTAAAGGTGTACTGTAGCTTAGCGTCCTTCAACTTTTTTGATGATTTTTGTTGTCAATCACCACACAGCTTTTCTGATGATTTCTGTTGTCAATCACCACAGCTCCTAAAATAATCTTTTTTTTTTTTTTTTTTTTTTTGAAGTTTACCAAACACCTTCAACATAAAAACTTAAAAAATAAGCAGCTATTTTTTTAAGCACTTCAATGCCGAATCCGGGCTCAATCACACCCTGTGCCAACAGTGGTAAGTGGCTTTTCTCACTTGCCATCCATGGAAGGATAGCTAGTAATTAATTTAAAATGCAATCAAAACAAGTTAAAGCTCCTAATCTCTGCATAAATCCTTGCTACTTTGTTCTCTAAGCAGTTGTTGAAAGTTTTCTCCAAATCAACTATAGGGGGAAAGCCAATTCCATTAATATATGTTGCTTTTGAAGGTTGGGATTTTTTTGGGGCTGGCGGGCATCGACCATTCTCTGGTCACATTAATCTAGCCTCTTTATCTGTAGGTGCTGTTGAAGTTGCTTCTTCCGATTTTTCTTTGCTTTTGGTTTTGATTGGCTTCACTGAGGTTAAATCCATCTTGATGACTAAAATCAGCTAAAACGTACACTACTGAACAACAAACAAACGCACGGAGGCAATTGAGATGCAAAGTACGTAGCCAAGGAAATTAAAGGTGGTTTTGTTGAGACCAATATTAAGGCCTATATTTATACTAGTGTGTTCATCGGCTGTTTCTAACTTTTCTCACTTGCCAGCGGCTGTTTCTAGCTTCTCTCCATTGCCCAACGGCTGTTCTGGGTTTTCCAATGGCTTTATCTAGCGTTGGCGCACCCTGTATATAAATAAATATAGGGTGTGGTTTACATGCCTATTTTCTGATTAAGTTTCATGTTCTTATGGAATAGGAAAGTACACCTTCATTCCTTTTTCAATATATGTTCTAGGATTCCTAATCTAATGATTCTAATTGTACAAGGAAACTTTGATTTTTTTTCCTAGCCAGATTGCATGGGAAACGCATGCAGTGGCCGCTACGTATTCAGCCTCACAGGTAGATAGTGTGATAATAGGTTGCTTCTTTGACATTCATGTGAATGTAGTATCTCCCATGAAGAACACAAATCCAGTAGTGCTTTTTCTATCGTCGGAATATCTTGCCTAATCACTGTCGCTATATCCAGCAAGTTTGTAGTTATCAGAACTTGAATAGAACAAGCCAAAGTTAACAGTACCTTTGAGGTATCAAAGAAGTCTTTTGGCGACCTTCAAATGTGTAGTTGTGGGATTCTCCATGTAGTGACTGACTAATCCGACGACATAGAGAATGTCTAGTCTTGTGCAAGTCAAGTAGCGCAAACTTCCAACTAGACTTTTGAAAAATGTTGGATCTACGCCTTCTCCTTTGTCATGCTTGGTTAGTTTAACTTCGCATTCCATTGGCGTGCTTACGGGCTTGCAGTTGTCCATTTTGAACTTTTTCAGTATCTCCTCTATGTAGCTTTCTTGGAAGATGAAAATGCCTTCTTCGTTTTGCTTGACTTCAATGCCTAGGTAGTATACCATTAACCCGATGTCGGTCATCTCAAATTCTTTGGTCATCACTCTCTTGAACTCTTCAAACATGCTTGGATTACTTCCGGTGAAGATTAGATCATCCACATATAAGCACAAAATCAAAATATATCCATCTTTGACTTTGACATAGAGAGCATGTTCATGAGGGCACTTGATGAAGTTGTTCTCTTGAAAGTACTTGTCGATGCGCCTATTCCATGCTCGTGGCGCTTATTTTAATCCATAGAGGGCTTTCTTCAGCTTCAGAACTTTGTCTTCATGCCTTTTGATTTCATAGCCTGACGGTTGCTGAATGTAGACTTCTTCTTCAAGGACTCTATTTAGGAATGCGAACTTCACATCCATTTGTTGAATCTTCCATTTGTTTTGAGCTGCCAAAGAAATTAGTAATTGTATAGTTTCCAAACGAGCAATGGGTGCAAATACCTCATCATAGTTGATTCTGGCTCCTTGACTATAGCCCTTCGCCATTAGTCTTGCCTTGTATCTTTCGACCTCTCCATTGGCATTTTTCTTTGTCTTGTACACCCATTTGACTCCAATGGCTTTGTGTCATTCCGGAAGAATAGCGAGTTCCCATGTGTCAGTCTTTTGGATTGCTTTAATTTCTTCATCCATTGCTTTCCTCCACTTAGTATCTTGCATTGCTTCTTGGAAGTCGACTGGTTCACAATCAGCAAAGAGACAGAAAAGTGTAGGATTATCAAGTTTTTCAGACACCTAATAGAGATCTCGTATGCTTCTTGTGCGTGGTACTTCTCTTTCATTTAGACTCCCATTTGACGATGCTGATGCTAGTGAATTACCATGATTGGTTGATGTTGGTAAAGCAAGTGGAGTAGTGGATTCTTGTTGAACCTCTTTTGCTTGCTCCATCATCCCTTGTCCATTCTCTTCTTCAAACTGAGGAAAGAAGTGAAGATCATTTGCATGCGGGCCAAAATCCCATTCTCCTTCTTCATCGAACGTCATGTCTCGACTGACCGTCTTTCCATTGTTCAGATTATACAGCTTATATCCTTTTGAATTTGTGTCATAACCGATGAAGATTAACTTCTCATTTTTGTCATCAAGTTTGCTTCTCCTCTTGTCTGGTACATGTACATAGGCCATGCTTCCAAAAACTCTTAGATAAGAGATACCTGGTTTTTTTCCACTCCATGCTTCTTGAGGAGTTTTTCCCCACACGCTTCTTGTTGGAGACCAATTGGATAGGTAGACAGCACATGCTACAACTTCTGCCCACAATTCCTTAGGCAATTTCTTGCTTTTGAGCATGCTTCAAGCCATGTCGAGGATGGTTCGATTTTTTCTTTCCGCCACACCATTTTGTTGAAGGGATCTTGGAACTGTCAAAGGTCGACGAATTCCATTTGCTTCACAAAACTCTTGGAATTCCTTCGAAGTGAATTCTCATCATCGATCAGATCTCATGGCTTTGATCTTGCAACCACTCTCTTTTTCTACGACGGTTTTGAACTTCTTGAATGCTCTAAATACCTCTAATTTCTGCTTCAAGAAATACACCTAGGTTTTCCTTGAAAAATCATCAATGAAGAAAAGGAAATAATTATTTTTACCCAAAGAGCTTGGTTTTATTGGACCACACACATCGGTGTGAATGAGCTCGAGTGGCTTCTGGGCCCTTGTGGTCGACTCTTTTGGAAAGCTTTTCTTGAACTGTTTCCCAAGTAAACATCCTTCACAAACTTGATCAAGGTGGCTGATGCACGGTAAGCCTCTCACCATCTCCTTCTTGTATAATAACTCCAGTCCCCCAAAGTTAAGATGCCCAAAACGAAGATGCCAAAGCCAAGATATGTCGTTGTAACATATCTTGAGACACTTTGCAACATCGTTTTGAATGTTCATGGGAAACAACCTATTCTTTGACATTTTCGCCTTGGCAATTAATCTTCCTTTGTCATCTTTAAGAAAAAGGCTATAATTTTTCGTATGAAAATCATAACCTTTTTCTAAGAGTTAACCCAAACTCAAAATGTTGCTTTTCATATTGGGCACGTAATAGACATTTGAAATTGATTGGTGACCGCCATTTTTTAGGGGAATAAGGATGTTACATTTTCCTTTTACAGGTATTTTGGATTCGTCTCCAAAAGAAACGTTGCCACTCACTGATTCATTGAGCTCTACGAAGATGCTTCTTCTTCCGCACATGTGGTTGCTGGCGCCGGTGTCAAGGTACCATGTATAGTCTTGGTTTTCATCATTGTTCTTGCATGCTAGTAGCACAACGCCATTCTCTTCTTTCTCTTCCACATAATTGACTTTCTCATCAAGTCTGCTGTTTGGAGCTCTACATTCCAAAGCATAATGCCCAAACTTTTGACAATTGTAGCATTGAACTTGAGATTTTTCATACCTCAAGTTTAAGCATCCTCTTCCACAACCTTTTGTTAAGCTTCCTCCTCTTTCGTAGTTGCTATGGTTGTTGAAGTTCTAACCATGTCCACGTCCATGTCCATGTCCGCAACCTCGGCCACGACTTCTTTCGTATTGGCTTCTCTCGTTGTCGAAGCTTTCTTCTTTCTTCTTTGGCTGAACATGTGTCTTAAGGAGCTGCTCATCCTTCCCTTGCCTCTTTTTATGTTTCTCTTCATATGCTTGTAGCGAACCCATTAATTGCTCTATACTAATTTCTTCCAAGTTTTTAGTTTCTTCAATCGTCATGACAATGTGCTCGAACTTGGGGTCCAACGAGCGTAGTATCTTCTCCATAATTCTAACATCTTCTAACTTTTCTCCATTTCTTTTTAATTGATTGGAAACGGCTAAGACTCTTGAGAAATAATCAGAGATTGATTCAGACCCTTTCATTTGTAGAGATTCAAACTCACCTCTTAATACTTGAAGACGAACCTTTTCCACTTGTTCGGCTTCTTTGTAAGAGGTTTGAAGCTTGGCAGAGGTTGCACTCAAGACCTTCTCAAAGCCATTGTCATCTAATGCTTGGTAGATGAGGTAGAAAGCCTTCTTGTCTTTCTTGAATCTTTCAAACTCTCATTCTAGGGTTGAGACAGAGTAGCTTCATCTTCTGGCTCAATGTAGCCTTTCTCCACGACTTCCCAGACATCGTGTGCACCCAAAAAGGCCTTCATTTTGATACTCCAATTATCGAAGTTGTTGTTGTCGAGCACTGGAACTTAAAAGGCTGCCATAGCGTTGTTAGCCATAGCTCAGATACCACTTTGTTGGGGTTTAAAAATGTTTGACTACTTTGGAGATGTTTATCTTACAAAGGAGAATGTAATGTAGCGGAATTTGATAGGCAAGAGAAAAAAAGAACACTCAAAGTGTTACACAAATTTTTTATTCTCACACAAACTTAGTACAAGAGGAAACACTCAAACACTCTCACACTTCTTCACTCTTTTTCTCACTTCTTGCTCTCTTGATTGTTACTTTCTTCTTAATTGATACAAATGGTGTGGATGCCTTCTCCTTTTATAGGCATGGATGGAGCCTTGGAGAAGCATGGAAACATCATTCTAGAGATATCTAGATCATTCCACTACCTTCCTAAGCTAGAATTATCTACACTAATCTTGCATGTTAGTGGAATCCTCACCATTCTTCTAAACTCTTCCACCAACTTGAACTTTGTTAGAACTCTCTAGCATGTGCATAGATCTTTCTTTGTGTATGGGCCGAATCAATTGTCTTGGGCCAAGACAAGATTACAATTCAACAAAGCTTCCTCAGAAAAACACCTGATTGTAATATAGCCTAAGCCTCAATGATGAACACAACAAAATGATTTCCGGAAGCCAAACGAAACTTGACCTACTAAAATCATCTTTTCTTGAAACCATACTTATTCCATTCATAGAACAGATCCGTTTTGGCACTTCCCAAATCATGAAACTCAATTAGCTTTCGAGAGCCCCTTGGATGCTCCTGCATCAACTGATAACACTACTACAAATTCAAAAATTTCATGACTAACTCAATATGCAAATCTGCATAATTTCAACACTTTCATGCCAAATTGCAGGGTATTTATATTCACAAATCATGAAATTTACGCCAAACCGATCAGCTACGAGCATTTGCAAACTCATTTACAACTACGCACAAAAATAATAAAAGTGGTTTGCTTTTGTTACAAGAATTCATCAAGAGTACGAACTAACAAAGAATGCAAATTCAATAAAATGTGCAATTTCATCTTCAATGAAAACAGTTCATTGACCCATAAGTACAAAAACAGAAAAACCCACAAAAATCCAACTTTTTTATTCCTTTTTTAATTTCTAATTACTCTTTCAACTTCTGGGCGCTAACGATATTGCCTGATTCCCATCACAGAAAACAAATTTTGGGATTTAAAAAGGCTGTGTAAATGGATGAAACGATTCATGAATTGAACAGAAAAGGAACCCTAAAACAGGTAATCGAATGCATAATAAAACTAGTCACTTCCGCTATAAACTTGAATTTCAGATGGAAAAAATTCAAAAGTAAGCAGCAGTTTCTACATACGCGAAAGCTAGATAGGAAGAACGAGTAGCTAAAGGACCAATGCTTACGGAAGATAGTTGGAGAGAAATCAGATCAAGGGCTGCTACTGTATGAGAGATGAAAGCACAAATGGGGGGACTGGTGCGACTGGGGAAGTAGGGCTCGGCTGACGGAGAGAATCGAATAGGGCTAATGTTTTGTTTTCTTTTAAGTTTCAATTAAAAATTCATACAACAATTTCAATTTCTTTAATTTTTTTTCTTATTTAATATTGAGTAGATGATTTTCGCCTAGCCTGACTTTTTACTCTTTTTAATTTTGACAGCCAAATCTATAAATCAACGGACAAGATTTAACAAGTTTTGTGAAAATTAAGAAGTGTTTATGTTCATAACTTCATTTTTATCAAAATGGCTTTATATAATTTTATAAAAAAACACATAATGAATTACTATAAATAAAAATGACAAAAACATGAGAGCAGTGGTGATAGTATCATACATGAGTTTAGTTTGGGTGCAGTAGATGTATCGTAAATAAGTTAAAGTTTAGTATCATCGACAACTATTTCTTCATAAAATTTGTAATTGTCCTTATGATTAAAAAAAAAGTTCATTAGATATTTTTGGATAAAATAAGTTTGTGAGGCTTTCTTCATTAGTCTTAAAAAAAAAATTATTTTTATGGTAGGAGGGTAAATTGGCACGTTTTGATACGACTCAAAAACTAAAATGAAGGTTGTAAAAATAGAAAGAAGGTCAAAAGTTAAGCTTAGTTAGTAAAAGGTATACAATGTGAAAACGTGTATAACCTTACTAAAATTATACTTGGAAATTTTGGGAATTTTTTTAAAATTGTAATATTATTTAATCAATAATATGGGTAAAATGCATGAATTTATATACATTTATTAAAAAAAGGTGTGAAAATAACATGTTTTAAACGTGAAAAATATGTATCATACGTTGGAGTTTTAAAAAAAGCTTACAATTAAAAAATCATTAATACGTGTACGGAAAACAAAACTTAATATAATACATACGTACATATACAATAAAGATATTATGCGCATATTTATAAACTGTGAAGTTAAGTGACAATGCTAAAAAAGTGAAGTTAAGTGACAATGCTAAAAAATTTCAGAATTATTGTTGACAGGTTTTTTTTTTTTTTTTTTAGAAACTCACACGAGAACTTCCCAGTGGATCACCCATCATGGGAATGCTCTAGACCGAACTCGCTTAACTTCGGAGTTCCTACGGAACTCGAAGCTAGTGAGCTCCCAAAAGGCCTTGTGCTAGATGGAGATGGGAATATACATATAAGGCTTACAGGATCCACTCCCCTGGACGATGTGGGATGTTACAATTTCGTTCTTTTCTAATAAAACATATTGTAAGAAATGTTAGCAATTTTCATATCAAATTTAATGTTTTGTTTTGTTTTATACAAGCGATTTTATGGAGTGGATAATTGATCCTAGGATTTCAACTATAACCGGAAAAATGCTCCTAACTTATGCGTCCCTTTCAATCCAAACCCTTTGCACTAAAACTTAACGTTTAGCTCACACCATCACTCAACTTTCTGCTTCTCTTTTACAAGGGAAAATTTGTTTTATGTTTTCACTTATGAATATGGCAAAATAACAATTTTAGATCACAATAACAACAAATACCGAGATAAAGAAAAATGGAACTAGCAATGTTGTTACTATCCACCTTCTCTCTCACACTACTAAGACCATTTGCAATTTCTACTTTATGCAGAAGTTAGCCATTCAACAAAGAACATAAAAATAAAAAATAAAAATTATCCAACAAAAACCGCTTATCATTAAAATTCTGAAAAGCACCACACAAATTAAAATCCGAAAGCTTCAAGTCATATAAGTAAACACACCACAAACATCTACGAGACAAAATTCAAAGCGATAGCAAGAGAAAGAAAGCAAAAATAGAAAGAAAATTTTGGTGAGTAGAGAGTGGAAAATATTATTGATGAGTGAACATGTCCTTTCTCCTTTGAGCAGCATGCTTTGTCCTTCACAAGTCTTCTTAAACTTTGAGGTACGAGTCTCTGATTGCGCTCATTTTTCTAACAACTGTGTCCATCAGTATTCGCTCCCTCGGTGACATTGCACAGCAAGAGAGTCCTATATGCATCATTGAAACCAAGCATTCCTTTAATTTCTTTGCTTTCACCGGCCCACAATTGTTACGTCTAGATGGAGTTCGTTCTCGCACTATGTCATCGTTGACATCACCATTTGTTTCAAGGTCGAGGATAATTGAATGGTCAACAATGTCCATGACATGGCCAGGCAAAGCCATGGCTACGAATTGGCAAATGCTTAGACTGCCTTTGAACATGTCATCAGTAGGCCTTTTTCCTATAAACATTTCCAGCAATAGTATCCCATAGCTGTAAACATCTCCAAGTATGGAAACTTGGCCTCCTGTGCCATACTCTACTAGGACATACATACAATATGTCAAATGCAATGGACTATTAGAACAATATCTTCTTTGGATTTATAAGTTACTTATTTACAAAGAAAAAAAAAAGAACCAGTAATGTATTTTTCATAACTAGAGATTAATTAGTTGGTTTTTAGTAATAATTTACTAAGAACATAAAAAGGAAGTTAGAATGACAGAAACTCGTACCAGGAGGAATGTAGCCTACAGAACCCTTTAGCTGAGATGACATTGTTTGACTGAATGAGGGATTATTTGATGTTTCGAATAAGAACCTTGCTAAACCAAAATCTCCAACATGGGCTACCATATCTTCATCAAGAAGTATGTTGCTCGGCTTTAGATCACAATGAACAATGGCCGTTTCACAATGGTGGTGGAGATAATCTAACGCAGAAGCAACATCTATGGCAATGTTCAATCTTTGCATAAAACTCAATTTTTTACTTAGAGATTCCTCCTCATATCTTGGATACAACATTGAGTCTAGACTTCCATTTTCCATGAACTCAAAAACTAGACTTTTGAAGTCCTGGCCCTGATTATCAATGCTTGAGCATGCAGTTATGATCTTGAGAAGATTACGGTGCCTTATACTCCTTAAAACTTTGCATTCATCTATGAAACTCTTGGAAGCTCCTTGTTGTTGAAGGTTGAATACCTTAATAGCAACTACCGTTCCAACACTAGAAATTATCCCTTTATAAACAGAACTAAAACTTCCCGAACCAATTAGATTATCCACAGAGAACCCATTAGTTGATTCAACGAGTTGTGAGTATGAGACACCTGATTTCCAATCCTTATAAGAACGTGAACTTGCAAGTCTATCTCTAGACTTTTTCGACATTGAACAAGCACCAAAGAGGCCTGATAGAGCAATTATGATTGCAAGTGCACATGTTATAGGGATGACTACTTTTGGGGAAAGTGGTCCTCGAGATGAATGGTGCTTTTTTGGGTGGCATGAAGGTAAATATAATTGTGGGATGCCACCACAGAGCCTATGATTTCCAACAACAGAGACACCACTGACATTTGCAAAAATACCTTTTTTAGGCAACTCGCCCTCAAAATCATTGTATGAAAAATTGAGATACTTGAGAGCACCAAGCTTGCCTATGAATTCAGGAATCTGCCCAGACAAGTTGTTGCTTGAAATATCAAGTCTTTCCAAGCCTTTTAAATCTTTAAGAGATTGAGGAATTGTTCCTTCAAACTTATTACCTTGCAAATGCAAGCGCTCCAAACTAGCACAACTGCCAAGGTTGCTCGGGATTTCACCTGATAAATTGTTTCTTAATACATTTAGCTCTGTGAGATGCACTAAATCACCCACTTGAAGGGGCAGCGAACCAGTCAAATAATTGTCAGACAGGTCTAAAGAAATTGAAAGGGTTGAAAGCTCCATAAGGGTTTTAGGTATGGTGCCCGTAAGGTTGTTGCTTGAAATGTTAAGATCTAAAATGTTTCGGTAGTTTCCAAGACTTGGAGGTATATTACCCTCAAACCTGTTGAACTCCATGTGGAGGTATAACAATGAAGTCATGTTACCAAGGGAAGACGGGATTGACCCAGAAAATTCGTTACTACGCAAAGACAGTTTCTCTAACTTCTCTAGCTTCCCAATTTCATGCGGGACACTACCGTCCAAATGGTTATTTTCTAAGTGTAGAGCGGTCAAGTTTATAAGGTTTCCAATGCCGTTAGGGAGGCTTCCATGTATAAAATTTTCCCCCAGTGTGAGATACTTAAGTTGGGTCGAAAGGTTGGCTATGGATCCTGGGATTCCTCCTCCAAAATTATTATCACTAAGTGCCAAAACCTCCAAACTAGTGCAATTAGCCAAGAAACTGAGAAAACTCAAGTCACCAACTTTTCTATTTCCTAATTGATTGACTTCCATGGTTAGCTTCAATAAGCTTTGCAAGCTTCCTACACTTTCACCAGGGACTGTCCCAGATAGGCCATTTACAGAAAATTCAAGAATCTGAAGTCTAGAAGCATTTGACAATGATAAAGGAATATTTCCTGTGAATTTGTTCTCATTGCAGTAAAATTCTACGAGATCAGGAAGCATAGTGCCGAGATTTGGTGGTAGCTCTCCATGCAACTGGTTGACAGCAACACTGAAAATTTGTATGGAAGAAACATTATAGATTGAAGAAGGGACCATACCAGACAAATTATTCATCTCAACTATGAATTCCACCAAGCCTGTTATATGCCCCAGCTCATTTGGTATGCTTCCTTGCAAATTGTTGCTCCCAAGATAAAGGAAGCGCAAAGAAGAAAAGTTTCCTATCCACGGTGGGATGGTTTCAATGAGACTGTTACCATAAAGCAACAGACATTTTAAATTCAACAATGAACTGAGTTGGTTGGGGATGGACCCCTTAATCCGATTGTCTTGTAGATCAAGCATTTTTAGTTGTGTGCATTGTGACAAATTAGTTGGAATTACCCCACGGAAGGAATTATAAGAAAGGTTGAGATATTGTAGGCTTTGTAGACGACCCATTTCTGGAGGAATTTCCCCATGAAAGTTGTTGGCTCCCAATTTGATTCCAGTAAGATAAGTAAGATTTCCAACGGAAGGAGGAATGGAGCCTACCAACTTTTGAGATTCCAGGTTCAACATCAAGACTCTTTTGGTGGAACGGTGGCAAGAAACCCCAACCCAGCTGCAGAAATGGATGGAATGATTCCACGAGCTCATGACATCCAAAGGATCTGCAGTTATTCTTTTCTTGAAGTCTAGCAGAGCCAAGCGATCACATTCATTTCCAAGCAGAGTAAGGCTACGAAGTGCTGTAGATTCGAGGCAGGTGGTCATGCATAAAAGAAAGAACGCATGCAGGAATTTGAACAAAACCAGCTTACAGTTGGTACATGAATGGTCCATCGTTGTTCTAAGACAGAGAGCAAAACAAGTTAATTAACGAAGTTGAATTTGCATAAATGCATAAAAGAAAAGAAATGCTATCGCATAGAAGAAACGCTTGATTCAACATGTTTACAAAAAAATGAGATGGAGACTGTAAGGACCAAGCAAGAATAATAGAGCTCCACCCTGCCGTACATCTTACAAGGAATGGAGGAGATTTTTCAAATGGTTGGGGTGGGGTAACCTTATGAATTCTTAATTAATCTTTTGGCCACACAAAAGTCAGTCACAAGTAACATTTAGAAGGAAAAGTTTAAAGAAAATTTGGATTATTAACTAGATTTGGAAGAAAAAATTTAATTTAAACTAAAATTGAAATACTGTTCATAAGGGCAATGTTTTTCAAATTTTGGCCCTAGCTCTGTTTATGTTACTACGCCTCTGCCTCTGCCTCTGCCACGCCTCTGATCGTCGTTCTCTTTCTCTCTTTCTCTCGACACCTCGATTCAGAACCCCTACCCACGAACCCAGAAACACCTCAAACAACCACCATCATCTCGATTCAGAACCCCTACCCACGAACCCAGAAACACCTCAAACAACCACCATTCTCATCCTTTCGACCTCACGAACCGAAGTCCATACCCAATCTCACTCCCCAGGTCAGATTTATACCTTGAATGTACCATTTTTTGTGATTTTATCCCTAAAACTCATGAGTTTTCTGACGTTTTTGCAACGATTTCGGCGAAGGCTGGCGTCGACTTGGTCTCAAACGATTTCTCAGCACCTCAGGTATAAAGATCTACTTCAAATTTGTGATCAATATAATTGGGTCCTAGTAAATTTTTCATCATTTTGTAGATTTTTTTTTCCTTCTAACTTTATGGGTTTTGGAGAATGTTTCGTTAAATTTCTGGGTTTTTTTCTGTGTGATTTTATCTCGAATTTAATAATTTTTTGTATGTTTTGTACAATTCTTAGATTAAATTTCTGAAGTGATAAGCCAAATTCAAGTTTGAAAAAAAAAAAAAAAAAATTATTATACCTGTTTTGTTTATGTGGCAAAAACAAACAACCACCATTCTCATCCTTTCGACCTCACGAACCGAAGTCCATACCCAATCTCACTCCCCAGGTCAGATTTATACCTTGAATGTACCATTTGTTGTGATTTTATCCCTAAAACTCATGAGTTTTCTGACGTTTTTGCAACGATTTCGGCGAAGGCTGGCGTCGACTTGGTCTCAAACGATTTCTCAGCACCTCAGGTATAAAGATCTACTTCAAATTTGTGATCAATATAATTGGGTCCTAGTAAATTTTTCATCATTTTGTAGATTTTTTTTCCTTCTAACTTTATGGGTTTTGGAGAATGTTTCGTTAAATTTCTGGGTTTTTTTCTGTGTGATTTTATCTCGAATTTAATAATTTTTTGTATGTTTTGTACAATTCTTAGATTAAATTTCTGAAGTGATAAGCCAAATTCAAGTTTGAAAAAAAAAAAAAAAATTATTATACCTGTTTTGTTTATGTGGCAAAAATAGAATGTCTTTATACTCACAAAGAAGAGTGGAGGAATTTTGAGATTAGAGTAATGAACTACTTTGGAGCTAAAGGTTGTTGGTTGAGAAATTAATAAGATTTTCTAAGACCGGTATTAGATTTGGAATCTAAAGGTCTTCATTTAAGTAGGTTAAAAACAAAGTATATGGAGTGCAAGTTCAGTGCAAACGGAGGCTCAAATGAGTTAGGGATGAGGATTGGAGATCAGAAAGTACCAAAGAGCTACCGCCTTCGCTACCTATGATCTATCTTGCAAAAGAACGAAGAGTTGGATGGAGACCTTAATTATAGAATGCAAGCTAGATAGATGAAATGAAAGAATGCATCCGGCATGTTGTGTAGCCGTCGTATGCCATTGAAGCTCAAGAGAAATTTTTATAGGACGGCAATAAAGCCAGCAATGCTTTATGGCACAGAATGTTGGGCAGTGAAGAATGAACACGTGCATAAAATAGGTGTAGTGGAGATGAGAATGCTTCGTTGGATGTGTAGGCACACGAGAAAGGATTAGATTAGGAATGAGGATATCGGAGGTAAAGTAGGAGTAGTCGAAATTGAAGGAAAGATGAGAGAAAATCAGTTACGGTGGTTTGGACATGTGAAACGAATCCCTACTGATGTTTTGGTTAGAAGATGCGATTACAGGACAGAGGTTTATGGCTGAAGGGGTAGAGGAAGACCTAGGAAGATTTTGGAAGAGACTATAAGAAAAGACTTAGAGTACTTGGATCTAACAAAAGACGTGACATAGAACTGAGTGGAATGACGTTCTAGAATTCATATAGCCGACCTCACTTAATAAAAATGACTTTGTTGTTATTGTTGTTGTTGTTGTTGTGAACTATGTATGTGATTTATGTTGGATTAGAGAAAAAAAAAAACACAAGAAATGCAGCAATTGGAAACATGGCTGCAAGTGATAAGACCGAGTCATTGTTTTAAATAACTATACTACTTTTGGATATGTGTCTAAGGTGGTACCCCCATTCCAAGGCAAATGGGAATGCTTGACCATAGTAACCTAATGCCTTTCTTTGTTGTTTTTCCTTAATGGTTTATTGATTCCTTGTTTTTTTACTGAGTTTTTGGCAATGGATATTTTGTATTTCACAATGATTCTTTATTTGTTGTTGAGTTGCTAAAAGCAAGCAAAACCTATAAAATTGACCTTTGGGAATAAAAAGTTGCTTCATTGGTGTGTTTATACTTTTTTTATTATATCATGTGAAATGATAAGTTTAGATTCCTAAAAAGTTAGATATTAAAATAACATTAAGATGCACAATGAATAATTCGAGAGATCGTATAAGTGGTTTTGAAAGTGGTTAAACCTCCTGAGTCCTGTGCTATAAGGCCCAACCCACTATACTCATCAATATGCTAGACAAAAAACACATTTCCCTTGAAAATTCTGAGAGGAGATACATATTGTGTCCATAAAAGTCTGACGCACTATTCCTTTTCTTTTTATGTCTACCTTTATTTGTTATCTATGACCATTGCACAAGTGTTATTTCTTTTTATATTACCTTGATTGACGACAGGATAAACACTATTTGTCGTCAATTCAAGGTAACATTAGCTTCTCTTGAACCAATGCCTGCACTATTCCTTTTCTTTTTATATCTAACTTTTTTTGTTAAGAAATCATTTCACCTCCCAATTTTTTTAACATGCTTAGACTATAATAAAATGAAGTGAAGTTATAAGCTTTCTTGGGATATGCAGAAAGTATGAAAAATATGAATATCATGAAAGAAAATTGTATTGAAATTCAAAAGGTTTTATCTGCACTCAATTTTTTCTTTTTTATTTTTTTTTTTGTTCTTATGTTTGTGAAGAAATTTGAAACAAGCTCAAAGGTCTTGCACTTTTTTCTTTTCTCAATATCTTTAATTCTATATCAAATTTTATTCATAATTAATTCCCTTTGTGAATGTTGATATTCTAGTCTTATATTAGCATTGTATTATGACATTGAAATTGATTTCCCACTGGACAAGGAAACATATTCAGTTTCCTATATGGATTTTGACAGGGATTCCTCATTAGTTTTGGCTAGGATTATGTTAGATATATAGTGGCCTCTACTGTCACAGATACTAAGCTCATTATTGGACTTAAATCTATTATGAGTCGAGCATATTATTTTCTGCAAGAGAGGAAAGGTTCACTGAGTTTTGTTGGGAGTTTTTTACTATGGCATCATCTTCTGGAGCTTCTACATGTTTATCTCTTGCCCTTCTAGTTATATAAACCATATATTTGCATATATGGTGTTACAACTGCATGAATTTTAATTTAATAGTGCTAATATTTGCAAAATTTCCAACTAATGTTGGTAGGGGGGTTTAGATTTAGGTAAAAAAAAATCAACATGGCTATTAGTGAAGTCCAGTATTAAATTTTTTCCTTTTTTTTTTCTTTTATACTATTTTTTACATTTTTTAAAAATATTAGAGAATTGAAAATCTTCTAATTTCATTCATCTTCTAATTCCAACAAATCTACTTAATATCTTCTAACAAAAACTAATATAATAACATAAAGCGATCTACAGAATATACGACCTACGTCAAGTAACGAATATATGAATGTATATTATACCTATAAGCGATATTTGAAACTTAACTAAAATGTACAAAACATAATATGTGATACAGGTTGATTATAAAAAAGAATATGTCATACAGTGAATAAATACAATTAACCTGTGATATAGGTTGATTATAAAAATTAAATCTATAAATGGAGTTTAGAGCAGGAAGAAGAAGAAGAAGGCATAACAAAAAGATAAATAAGTAAGAATAAATAATCAAAGAGATATACAGAAATAATTTTAATTTTTATAGTAAATTTTATCATTAAAGAGACAATTATTGATAATAAAATAATTTTAAAATCAAGAGATTGGACTTATTTTAATAAATAATGAATTATATTTTACTCAAATACTTACAAAAAAAAAAAAAAAAAGGGATTCATATAAAGTTGAAACTTAATATTTGAGAAAGAGAGGCAGATTACGTGCTGAATGGCGTCATGAAAATTGTTCAAACAATATCATGAAAGAGCACTCAACCTGTCTTCTTAAGTTCTTCCAAATCATACATACAAAACAAAAACATCAAACAATTAAAACAAAAACAAAACAAGCAGTGGTCACCTTTTTGTTTTCGTAACCTCTGGCCGCTACAGTGACGTTTTGGGTGCCTACTCTGTGACTAATCGCTTTAGTCACCGTGCAGTCACGAGACGAAAAGGCTTTGAAGGCAAAAGCAAGACCAAAGGACTTTGAAGGCAAAAGCTAGAAATGGAGGGTGTGTGTGGATTGTGGACTATTAATTGGGCAGGGGAAGCAAAAGAATATGCAGAGAGGTGGGGTTTACGTGTGAGGGCAGAGTAAGGAGAGGAAGCAAAAGCATCAATATATATACACTTTAAGCAAGTGACTCTTTACCACAATGGTGGAAATGTGTTAAGCTCTTGCATGACGTGAGTTCAAATTCCGTTAGTGGCTAATCTAATATCTAATATAACAAAATTCATCATTTGACAAAAATACACGCACACACACACTCTAAGATCTACTCCAACCCTTGAAGTAAAACTCAAATTTTAGGTTTCATATATATGTATTTTTTTTAGTTTCATATTTATAATTTCATTAAATTTAACGGTTAAGATCTAATATGATTAAATATAATGGTAAAAAAAATATCTAACGGTCCAAATTTAAATCTGATGGCTAAAATAATTATTTTTATGTGTTTCATATTCTTTTTTAGTGTTCCACGAGTTTCATGGTGTCGGTTTAGTAATTTTTCAATATTAATTGGAATCTAAATATTTTTAGGTTAAAATGTTTATAAAATTAAATTATGATAGTTTACATAATTTTTTTTTAAAATTACTTTAAGGAAAAAATTATCATAAATTCCTTCTTTAAAAAGTTTACATAATTTCTTTTTAAAATTGATTCTTTAATAATCTCAAGTTAAAAATTTAACCCAGAAGGGTTAGAACATAAAAACTATTTGTGGGCTAAAACATAAATTTTCTGGGTTAAGAATTTTAGGTTTAATCCAAAAGCTGAAGATGGTCTAAAGGATGGAGAATAAATTGGCTACGAACTCATCACTCTGGAGATTCGAACCTAAGACCTCTTGTAAGAGAAATATCACAAAACAATATTACTAAGTGACAAAAGATTTTTCTTTTAATATACCTTGAGCTTTATGAGTTAACCAACGTAATCTAAGTCTAGCACTAAACGAGTCATTAAAAGAGGGGTGGCCGAGGACTTGGAATAAAGCAATCATCAACTCGGAAATTTCCATGAGAAGTAGTGGAAATGGATTATAAATTCATGTTCATGTTTTTCTCCGTTAATTGTGGTCTGGTTTGAAAAACATAGCAAAGTGGAAGAAAGCGGCGACGATGGGTCGCATTGACTCACACCCCACTAAGCCAATACCATAGTGCTCTTGGGTGCCTTTCCCATCCTAATACCTATGATATATATATATATATATATATATATATATATAATTATATATATATATAATTATATATAATTATTTGATTTGGGACTGGGTGCAGTATTTCAATCTAATAAATGCTCTGTCATGTAATTTTTGCTCAAATTAAATTCTTGTGATTGGTTGTTCAGACATGAAATAAACATAGACTTGAAAAATGGGAATAATGTAAAGGACTGTTGAAGTGGTAATTACTAAAAAAAAAAAAAAAAAAAAAAATCCTTTTTGAGGAAAATTTGAAAGTAAAACGAAAACAAGTTTAAGACTTGTTAAAGAAAGTACCACATTGACTTTCATTTTCATAGACTAGAATGTGAAATGCTAAGGAGACTCTTTCAAAGTGGTATTTTTTATGAATTTTCTGCTACCCCATAGTTTAATATCAATTTTCTTACCAACATTATAAAATATTGTGTCAAAAACATGAGGCACCAGAGAGTCAATGGAGAGTTTCACATTTGAGAGAGTCTCCTTAGCATTTTTGCTTAGAAACTATATGTTGAAACCGATATTTAAAAACCTTGCTTATGTCACATTGTGGAAATTGAAATTGTGCAATTTCTTTTTGGGTTGACTAGTTGACGTGTTGACGTTGAAGTCTTTGCCCTACTTATCGAGAAATTGTCGTGTCCTCACTCCTCACCGGAATTTGTGAAGTTGGTAATGAGATCATGATCTCTTCTTTCTTCTAATCAATTTAATCTGGAATTTTTAGGTATATATTGAATTACGGATTGCAACATGAGATCCACATAATTTAAACTTTGAATGCCTTAACAACGGTAGAGCAATCAAGAATGAATTCCAAAACAAATTCCAACTCATTAAGGAAGTAAATATGCAACAAATAATTTAGTGGCCACATTTAGGAAGCAGAAATAAATACATTTTTAAGTAAAATTTAAATGTTTAATCCTCAGTCATTTTTAAGTAAATATAACTAAGGAATGACGGAAGAGCAAGACGAATGTTAATCCACAACTTATGGGGTCTAGAAGCTAGAGCGATAAAAAAAATTTGTTCTGAAACAAATTATATTATTTACATTAATCTTCGCTATTGTTTTTAGTCTCCTCAAAATGAAAAGTTATTGCCTACAACGTACTTTGAGTTTTATGAACATATAACGTGTAGAAAATGGCACATTGTGGAATAATGAGATTGATTTATGGATTAATTTGTTGACTTAAATTCTTCCCTGCCACATTTTGTCTAGTGGAAAGGGGAAGAAAGTGGCGAAACTAAGAAAAGGGCATTTGACACCTGTCCACCCCTAACTCAACGCTTAAACACTGTTAACTTTCTGAAAAATAATTAAAAAATAAATAAACAACAAAAATGGAATTTGAAAAGCCAGAAGCCCAACTGTCCTGCCACTCCCGCTCAACACCGCCCACCACCACCTGCACCGACGAACATCCGTCTGCTCCTTCCAGATCTTCCACACCACAAACCTATAACCCCAACTATGCTCGTCTCCTTCCAGATCCGCCACATTACCAAACCCACTCAAAACCGGAGGCTATGGCGTTGGAAACTACTGTGAGATTTTATTTTTTTTAATTAAAACAATAATGCTACATCCGTTACAGCATTGTTATCATGGAAAAAGAAATTATTGTCAATATGTATTGAAGAAAAAAAGTAAAGAAGCAAAAATAATTAGAAACAAAAATCAATTAAGAAATCTTCTAAGAGAAACGAAAATTTGGAAGGTCCAAAAGATTATGAGCAAAAGCTGCAAATGCACAAGGCAGACAAGAATCCGACCAATGAACCCCAACATGATCAACACCATAGTTTACCAAACAATCTGCCACCGAATTTTCTTCACGATAAATGTAAGAAAACTACTATTGCGAGATTGAGTTCAACGACAGTTTTGTATATAAGGATCTTCATTAGTTTGACATCCAAGAACTAAATCAATGATTTTGATTTAGTGATGATGGGACCGATATCGCCGGGGTTAGAGGTGGCACATGTGAACAAAAAATTCAAATCACTGAGGAGTTGAGTTTGGGTGGATCAGGGTTTTGGGGAGGGGGTGGCGATATCGCCGGGATTAGAGGTGGCACATGTGAACAAATAGGGTTTTATTAATTTGATTTTATGAAATTTTATTACTGCTCATAATTTTTTTGATGTAATAGAAGACTAAATAGTTTTTTCACTCTCTTTTAATTGACAAATAAGGTTTTATTAATATATAGTTTATATGTGCCAAGATTTCAAGCAAGCCACTGAGATGCTACATGTACAAAAGGGTGCAGAAGATTTGAACTCTCCCTGCACATTGTGGAAGAAAGCAGATGACAACGGGTCACATTCACACGCTACTAGCTGCCTGTCAAAGATAAGCACTCGTAACATGCCAATTCAAATAATTTTTTTGTAGGAATGAGACCTCAGAGTCAATAAGTCATCTAGTCAACCAAAAAAGCAATCTCACAATTCCAATTTTTACAATGTGACTTATTAACTCATGCGAAAGGTTTCCAGTTTCCACTTGTCCTTCCTGAATGAAGTAGTACGATCATTTTCGCAAGAAGAAAACATGAGCATGAATTTGGTGCAAATCCCAAAGAGCACGTCCGTTTATCAAGTAGGTGGTGATCGATTTGCAATTTGTTTGTCCTTGTTTTGATGTAGAGAAGCAGTATGATTTACATGTAATATAGTTAAGCCATCGTGACGTTTCAGATTATACAAAACATGACGTATAAGTTCATATTCACCTAAAATTTTATTTATTAGAGAGTGAAATCAACGGTTGCGATGAACTTATTCTATGCGAATTACTTTCTTATAGAACACTACATGATTAGTGAATGTTGCCTAAAGTAAAAACTGTACAATCAAAATCATTAGAGTTTTTCTTTGTTAGTGATTTTCCCATGCCTTGTTTCATTTTTTCATACTCATTTCTTCGCCTTTATACATTTTATTAATACATTTGATATTATCTACACTAAAGAATGAGAGAATAGGCTAAATCTCATAATGAGACGTGAATTTTATGCACATCAAACTCAATAATTAATCCTCTTAGAAATACAACATTTATCTTACCACATATACCCTTAATTAAAATTTAAAAACTAAAAATTATATGAAAACTAGGATACATGGCCCACCCACTAAATTACTCTCATCTCTTATTTTTTAATCTTGCATGTATCGAGTTTAAATTACTTATGTATGTAAAGGCTCTCCAAATCTTGACTCTGCCATTGATTGTAATTGAAATTGGTTAAGTTAGCATTGGAAGGGATATGTTGGAATACTAGTCTAATATTTGATGTAAATAACTTAATTGGATACGTTGGGATTAGTAAAGCATTAAATAAATAAATAAATTCCAGAAAATCAAAAATAAAAAGCTAGAAGTGTTTCACTCTACTCGCGACACCGCAACTCACGCGACACACAACCATCAAGCATTTAATTCATGACGATCTCGGCCTTATTTGATTAATCTGAAAATTGGTATTTAGTCTCAGCCCTTGCCGTCAACTCCAACCGCCGTCTATGTACGATCCATATTAGATCTGATCAACTATCCATCCTACTTCATCTATGTTCTTAACAGCCCATCTTTTCGCCGTTCGTGACCACCACAACGCTCGCCACTCACAACCACCACTCATGACACACCAATTTGAATAATTTGTTGTAGGAATGATTTTCAAATGAAGATTAATAAAATGAATGGTTTTTATTAAGAAACTTATAAGGTAAATATATGTATAAGCAAATTGGAGAATATGTGCATTCCCTATTGGAAAAAATGGAACTCTCATTTTCTCTTTTTACATTTATTTATTTATTATAATATATTGATTGACTAAATTAAAAGAGAATAAATATATAAAGACGTCATTTAGTACTATACTCTAGTGGTATTCATTTTCACTTGTGTTGAGAGAGTTTTAGGTCGAGTTGGATTTGGGCTTTGAGAACATCATATTGTCTCCCTTTGTGCGGATTCGTACCAAGTCTCGAGATATCTCAAAGGAGATAGCTTGTCTTAGGAAATACCCCGGTAACATCAACGACTCGAAGATAGCATGATTGATCAAGATAATGACTTGCTCAAGTGAAGTATGGTGTGGAAGCTAGAAGATTATTGGCTTACATGAGAGATAAGGGATTTACATGGTTGCATGGCATTCTTTGCTAGATAATATGGGCTTTCCTAGGGTGATAATAAGGTTTCTAATGGTTGGGATGCTTGATGGAAAGCTATGGAAATCATTAAGGTTGCTTGGGTGGTGATGCTTAAGGCTTAGAATATGCTTCTGGGCTAACTAGAACTCTCTAGACTTATTTCCTAGGTGGTTCTCTCTTCCTGCGTTTCTCCTATCTCCCTCTCTGTTAATCTCATTCCTTATGTAAGTGAAAGGTTCCTCTCTAGATTTCCAGAGAATCTCCCCTTGTGGCTTGGTCCTCCCCTTCTTTCTCCCAAGGCCTCATATTACTCCCCTTTTGGTGTAAGATACCTGCATTGTTGAGACTTGCAGATTGCTTCTTCTCGAGACGCGCCTTTCCCAGGGCGACCTTCCGCAGATGCTAATTCTGGTAGCACTTTATGGCTTTCGTGTATGTTGGCTGTCTGTGTAGGCTGGGAAGGGAAAGTTAACACTAAATGCTTGACTTGCTGGGCTTAACATGCATATAATGCAAGAATCTAGTTTAGTCCTAACTAAAGGGATTGATTTGCTAGGGAAAGGGATAAACTAGGCTAGTTTTCTCTCAAAGGGTATGGGCTTGGATCCTTGGGCTTCCAAGCAACCCAAAGTCTTCCATGACCTCGATTCCACGTAGGCCTGATAATCTTCCATAACCATCCACACCACAATTCACTTGATAAGCCCCAAATATGTGACTTGGGCTTAGCATGAATAGTGGCTAAGGAAGCATGGCGTGATGAATAGGCATGAGCATGGTGTGAATATCCAGCTTAATCTCCTTGGCATGGCATGCTTGTAAATATATTCCTCGTCAATCCCGTGCCTTGGCATGTGCTTGCGCTTGAATGTAGGCTTTGCATGACAATTGGTTATTGACACTTGGTTAGATTGGTGTGTGACATTTTTGGGCCCCAACAACTTATAAGTGATAGGTTTTAGATTCAATTCTTACCAAAGACAAACTTGAACAAAATTACTATGGCTATGTCACTCCCATTGTGAGGTTGAACCCACTCTCTCATCCCTTAATGTAGATAATATCAAGGGTAAAGTACAAAAAACTACCTCAACTATTAGTGTCATGACACTTTCATACCTTATCTTTTAAAATTGACAATGTCATACCTCATCTTTAGAATTTGGTCCAATATTATACCTTCCGTTACTTGGTCGTTTACTTTTCAGTTAAATGCTGACGTGGCTTGATTCGGGGCCCACTTTCTATTTAAAAATCATTAAAATATAATTAAAAACTAAAAAAAAATTATTTAATATTTTTTAAATATTAAAATAATAATAATAAAAAAAAAAAAAGAAGAAAATAACCCTCACTTCCTCCCTCCCCCTCCCCCTCCTCTCCCTTCTCCCCATCTTCATCTTCTTTCCCCCACCTGCAAAACCCCCCCCCCCAAAAAAAAAAATAAATAAATAAAAAATCCAATTTGTCTTCCCCTGCACCCACCCTCAGTTTGTCTTCCCCCTTCCCACCCCCTCTTCTCCCTCTTGCAACCCAGAAAAAAATAAATTAAAAAAAAAAAAAAGCCCCGTTCTTGTCGGCAGGAAGATGGGTGCGCAGATAAGGTGGAGGATGGGTGCGAAAGAGGATGTGAAGAATGGATGAGAGTGGTGGATTTGGAGTTGGCAAAGGGTTTTTTTTGTTGGGGGGGGGGGGGACCGAAATGGGTTCACTTTGGATTTGTTTTTTTTTCTTTTTCTTCTCCTTCTTCTTCTTTCTGGGTTGCAAGGGGTACACGAAGTTGGGTTGAGAATGTAAGGTGTGAGGATATTATAGGGAAGTATGTGAGGTGTATTAAGATAGTTTTTAATTGAAACAGCATATGTGGGGTATATTATGATATGGTATTTATTCAACAATTTGTGGGATGTTAAATATAATAAGCCTTTAATATATACTAAAGCTGAAATACGTTGAAATTACCCTCCCAATTTTCTACCGATACGCATCATATATGTATTGTATTTATTTTTTATTTTCTGTTTTTTCGTTCTCCCTTCTCACTCTTCTCCTCGACTCAGCTGGCGACGACGACCAACCAACAAAAAAAAGCCCTCGATTGGTGTTTTTGGTTCCTCTCTAAAAGCCCCCCTCTCTCTCTTTCGAAAATTCCTCGCCGCTGCTCTCTCCTTGATGGTTCAATTCGGGTTTGCTTAAATCCTATGACGAGTAAGTATGTCCGATCTGTGATTCTTAGTGTTCTGAAAAGGTTTATCCGCTCGGAATAATTTGAAATTTTGGGAGTTAATGTTTTGAGAAACAGCTCTCAATTTCCGGATTTTGTTTTTGCTGATTTTTGAAGTGGTTGTGAGAACCGGTTCTTTTGAACCAATTTAATCGGTTTTAGCGATTGCATGTGGAGGGTTTTTGAATTTGTAGAGTCGATCTGAAAATATGGTGGGATTTTAGGGGATTGAGAGTGTTTACAGACTGTTTGTTTTCTAAAATTTGGTTTTGGATTAGAAAATGATGATAAATAAAATATCATTGTATAACAAAATGGATCTTATACTCATGCAAAATATCGTTGTATAACAATTTGTTAGACATAATACAAATTTCCCTTGAAAATTCTGAGAGGAGATACATTTTGTGTCCGCAAAAGTCTGACGCACTATTCCTTTTCTTTTTATATCTACCTTTTTTGTTAAGATATCATTTAACCTCGGCTTTTTAGCCAAAATAATCTCTGAGATTTACATAGCACATCATTTTGGTCTCTGAGATTGAAAATGAATAGAAATGGTCTCTGAGATTGTCCACCATCTATGATCTTAGTGATTCCGTTAAAAACTCCGTTAAGTGTCCTAGAGCTTGTAGTCGAAAGTTTGAACAATTTTCAAAGCTTCGTAACTCAATCGTTTCTTAACCAAATTCGACCCATAATATATCAAAATGAAGATAGGAAAGTGTAGAACAAGATTATACCATTTGAAATGATTACGAAGATGGCCAGAAAATAGCCTAAAAAGTGAGTCGTGGAAAACTCGCCGAAAACTATATAAATTTAAACGTTTAAAACTTCTTCAATACTCAACGAAATCGAGTGATTCAAAAACAAAAATCATACTTCTCAACAAGACAAATAGAATGGTACCTTGCTTGACGGTTAACTCACTGTGGTTTGGTTGAAAAACAACTCAAAAGTGGGTAACTAGAGACCAAGACAGCCACTTTCGAGCCGTTTTTCGGCCAAACCACGACCATTTAGCCGTTGAAAAAGGTACCATTCTCATCGATAAGTATGATTTTTGTTCTTGAATCACTTGATTTCGTTGAGTATTGAAGAAGTTATAAACATTTAAATTTTATCCAGTTTTCGGCAAGTTTTCCAATTTTCCCGTGGATCACTCACATCCGGCAACCATTGGGCTTCCAAATAGGTATAATCTTGTTTTAAATTTTCATATCTTCATTTTGATATATTATGAGTCGAATTTGGTTAAGAAACGATTGAGTTACAAAGCTTTGAAAATTGCCCAAACTTTCGGCCAAGAGCTCTAGGACACTTAACGGAGTTTTTAATGAAATGACCAAAATAATGGATGGTGGACAATCTCAGGGATCAAAGTGATGTGTTATACAAATCTCAGGGACCATTTTGACTAAAAAACTTTTGGACATGCTTACACCATAGTAAAATGAAGTTAAGTGCTTCCTTGGGATATTCAGATTGTATGAAAATATGAATATTATCAATGAAAATTGTATTGAAATTCAAAAGGTTTTATTTGCATTCATTTTTTTTCTTTTTTTGTTCGTATGTTTGTGAGGAGATTAGAAACAAGCTCAAAGGTTTTGCACTATTTTCTTTTCTCAATATCTTTGATTCTATATCAAATTTTTTTCATAATTAATTATCCCTTGTGAATGTTGATATTGTAGTGAACAATCACAAGAAGGTAAAATAAGTGAAGAAGAAAGTTGTTGAAGCCAAGTATGTTTAAGGAAATCAAACAATTTGTGCTTTTTTGGCATTTGTCTTCCAAGATACAACGATCACATTCTTGTAATAGTAGCACTCCAAATCACAAAGCTCCATGAACCATAATTGTATTGAAATCTCTCTCGTATGGATTCAACGAGACTCTCTAATATTTAATGCACTATATGTATGAATATATGTATGATTAAAAGTTATTTAATGTTTATAGGAGGCTTCTCTATTTATAGAATTTGAGATACCCTTTTAGAAAATATGTGACTATCTACAAAGAGTCAAAAGTTGTAACTCTTCATTTAAATAGAGACATCTTTCTACCAAAAAGCTCTACTTCTAATTTCCATTCAATTAATAAATTTAATATATAATAATATTATTATTAAATTTTCCAACAATTTTAAGTTTATTTTTCTGTTCATTGGCATGGCTCTTTTGTTCATAATTTGGTTGAAGAATGCAGTGTTGAATCATACATTGATTAGAGATTTATTTTATATTTTCTGTTTCTTCGTTCTCCCTTCTCACTCTTCTCCACGACTCAGCTGGCGACGACGACCAACCAACAAAAAAAAAGCCCTCGATTGGTGTTTTTGGTTCCTCTCTAAAAGCCCCCCCCTCTCTCTTTCGAAATTTCCTCGCCGCTGCCCTCTCCTTGATGGTTCAATTCGGGTTTGCTTAAATCCTATGACGAGTAAGTACCTCCGATCTGTGATTCTTAGTGTTCTGAAAAGGTTTATCGGCTCGGAATAATTTGAAATTTTGGGAGTTAATGTTTTGAGAAACAGCTCTCAATTTCCGGTTTTATTTTTGCTGATTTTTGAAGTGGTTGTGAGAACCGGTTCTTTTGAACCAATTTAATCGGTTTTAGTGATTGCATGTGGAGGGTTTTTGAATTTTTAAAGTCGATCTGAAAAAAAATATGGTGGGATTCTGGGGAAATGAGGGTTTTTCCTCCCCTAAATTTGGTGTGTGCGTTGTGCTGAGTTTGAATTTGAATTTGAGTTTTACAGAGTGTTTGTTTTCTAAAATTTGGTTTTGGATGAGAAAATGATGATAAACAAAGGGCAAGTGTAAGTCATCTTTTCCTCTATTTTGTAGATTTTGTCTCTGGGTTTCGCACAAAGCTAGCAACTTGGTTAATTTTCTAACTATGGTTTCTTATAGGCTGGTGCTCATACTCTTAAATATCATTATCATATACGTGTGGAGTCAGGGGCGGAGCCAATTAAGGCTTATAAGGGGTAACAATGTAGTTCTTCTTCTAACATTTTGCTAAGTTTGTTCAGCTCTAAACCCTTCTCGCCTTTTAATTATTGAATTCCTTACTAATGTTGTTTTGGCTTTTAGTTAAATTAGGTCAAGAAAAGTTCTATACTTAATTACTTTTGGAATGATAATTATCAGTCTACTACATAGATATATTGAATTTATTATAAACAGTTATGAAAAATAGTGAAACACCAAAATGAAAAACAACAGAGATAATGCACAAGTAAAATGAATAAGGGATTATACCTTAGTATTTAAGCTATATAATGTTTATGGATGTGTACCTTACCTTATTGTGTAAAATAAAATATCGTTGTGTAACAAAATGGATCTTATACTCATGTAAAATTTGGATCTACTTCAAATTTGTCATTAAATATAATTTGGTTTTTGTTAAATTTTTCATCATTTTGTATATTTTTCCTGTAACTTTCTGGGTTTTGGAGAAATTTTCGTTAAATTTCTTGGTGTTTTTTTTGTGACTTTATCTGAACTTTGTAGATTTTTTATATGTTTTGTACAATTCTTAGATTAAATTTCTGATTTTGTAAATGATTGGCCAAATTCGAATTTGAAAAACAATATATTACGCCTGTGATTTGTTGTTTATGTGGTAAAAAATAGGATGTCTTTATACTCACGAAGAAGGGTGGAGGAATTTTGAGATTAGGGTAATAAACTGAAGTCTATTTCATCTGGGGACTTCCTTTGTACCAAGTATTCATATTTGGTAATATCCATTTGATTTGGGGACTTCCTTTTCTCAGAAAGAATCATATTTTATTTTATTACTTACAAAAAAGATTCATATAAAGTTGAAGCTTACTGTTTGAGAAGCAGAGAGGCAGATTACGTGTTGAATGGCATCATGAAAATCGTTCAAACAATGTCATGAAAGAGCACTCAACCTGTCTTCAGAAGTTCTTCCAAATCATACATGCAAAACAAAAGCATCAAACAAACAAAACAAGCAGTAGTTACCTTTTTGTTTTCGTAACCTTTGGCCGCTGCAGTAGCGTTCTTGGGTGACTACTTCGTAGTCACCGTGCAGAATAAGGGGATGGTGACACAACTGTTGCCTCCTTGCCACGATTAATTACAGTTCGTTACATACAAAATAAAAAGATTGAGAAATTTGGAAGGAGAAGAAAAGGCTTTGAAGGCTAATGCTAGAAATGGACCTGTGTGTGTCCTTGCGTAGAGAGAGAGAGAGAGAGAGACATGGGGTTTAAATGTGAGGGCAGAGTAAGGAGAGTAAGAAAAAGTATGAGCGGTAATCAATGGCAATTAGTGGAGAGAAAAATGTCATTGTTGGGGTCAAATGCACTTACATTTTCTCTTAATTTCACTGGCAGAAAGTAATAATACTTATACATATTGATGTGGATTTGATCTCCTCTCCCTCTAATATCGAACAATTTAATCTACTAAAACTATCGTTTCTCTAAAAAAAAAGAAACAATTATACAACAATATATTTACACACTAAGGAGGGGAGAATAATTTGTTGCAAACTTGTCACCTTTGAGATTCGAACTTAAGACCTTTCGTAAAAGAAATATCACTAAACAGTATAACTAAGTGGCAAACATTTTTTCCTTTATCGCCTGTCTTATATTATTAAAAAAAATAAAATGAAAGAGTCAGACCAACATCATCCACAGCTTATTGGGTCTAGAGTGATAATTAATGGAGATAAAAATGACCTTGTTCGGTACAAATACACCAGCTGCACCCACTTTTTCTCCAATACTGCTTCAGTGCTTCTTGTC
This sequence comes from Pyrus x bretschneideri, assembly GCF_019419815.1. Taxonomy (NCBI): domain Eukaryota; kingdom Viridiplantae; phylum Streptophyta; class Magnoliopsida; order Rosales; family Rosaceae; genus Pyrus; species Pyrus x bretschneideri. The sequence goes on from NW_025999402.1 coordinate 3,564,374, forward strand.
CTTATAAAATATAAAACATTTCTTTTCAATGTACCTTAAATTTTATAATAAGTATATAATTCAATAAATTCTAGACACCAAACTAGCAATATCGAGAATGAGCATCATTTTCGGATTTTTTGTGTGAGGATTTTAGAGATCCTCAAATCATGTGCGTTCGTTGTACATTGTATGATCAGAAATAAATATGTATGTAATATGTAGAAAAATGGGATAGAGTTAAAACCCACTAACTGTCCATTAAACTCGTGGCATTTAAGATAATTTAACACTGGAATTATGAGATTGGTTTATGAATTGACTTGTTGACTGGAAGCCTTCCCTGTACATTGTAGAAGAAAGCATGACGACGGGTCACATTCACAGCCCACTAAATTGTTGAATTTGAAAATAAGAAAAGGGATAAGGTTGTTGCTGCCAAAGAGAAGCACTTGGCGATATCTGAAATGTAACTATGTAAAGTATCTCAAATAAATAAGGCCTTCTTTTTTCAAATGTGATAAAAATTTATACATCTTTTTTAATTTGTTATATAAACTAAAATTTTAAGCAATTTGTTGTATTACGTTCCCACTCGATCCCTTTCAAGATTATTTTGGATATTTTAACTTCCCACTCGATCCCTTTCGAGATTATTTTGGACATTTTAAAGTTATTTCGGACATTTCAACTATTTTTTTAATGGATATGATTGACCGCATCAGATTAATTCTCAAAGCTTGTAATTAGTCAAACTCTACGTTAGTGAGTCTAATGTACCTTTTTAGTAGTCTACTAGTGGCATATATTTTTACTAGCCTAAAATTAGACACTTATTATTAATTATGAATTCATGTTCATGTTTGTCTCGGTTAAGTGTGGTTTGGTATGCAACACTTGCGGCAGTGGAAAGTGGAAAAACATAGCGAAGTGGAAGAAACCATAGTCAGAACATTCTCTGGTCGGGACTTTTTTGGGGCTGGCGGGCATCGAACATTCTCTGGTTGCATTAATTTACCTTCTTTATCTGTGGGTGTTGTTGAAGTTGCTTCTTCCGATTTTTCTTCGCTTTTGGTTTTGATCAGCTTCACTGAGGTTAAATCCATCTTAATGACTAAAATCAGCTAAAATGTACACTACTGAACGACAAACAAACGCACGGAGGCAATTGAAACGCAAAGTACGTTGCCAAGGAAATTAAAGGTGTTTTGTTGAGATCAATATTAAGGCCTATATTTATACTTGTGTGTTCATCGGCTGTTTCTAGCTTTTCTCACTTGCCAGCGGCTGTTTCTAGCTTTTCTCTCCCTTGCCAGCGGCTGTTTTTGGCTTTCCAGTGGTTTTACCTAGCCTTGCCGCACCCTATTTATAAATATAGGGTGTGGTTTACATGCCTATTTTCTAATTCTGAATTCATGTTCATGTTTTTTATCGGTTAAGTGGAAGAAAGTGATGAAATTAAGATTTTACCATAAAATCAATTGGCAATATGGGAAGTAGCCCAAGATCATATAAGCACATAGCAAACCTTGTTCCTCACCGATGTGGGACAATTCTCAACACGTCCCGCACATGTGGTGAATTTTCAAGCCTACATGTGGACAACAACTGAGTGACATAGAGTTCGTGTGGCCGTTTGGCTTCACACGAAGACAACCCGCTCTGATACCATGATGAAATTAAGATTTTACCATAAAACCAATTGGCAATATGGAAAGTAGCCCAAGATCATATAAGCACATAACAAACCTTGTTCCTCATCGATGTGGGACAATTCTCAACAGAAAGCAGGATAGGTCGCATTCACTCGCACCCTACTAGGCCACTACCTTAATGCTCTTGGGTGCCTTTCCCATCCTAATACCTATGAGATATATAATACTTGATTAGGAAGTGTTATTGACCTCTAGCAATCACATAACTTTGCACAAAACACTCAGGTAACTTACACTAATGGTTGCCAGTATTACACAGAAAGAGACAAACACAGAAGAATAATTCAGTAACTCCGAATCTCAGATGGGAAGCCAATAGATTCCAACGAAGTGAATGGTGGAGGCACATTATCACCCTAGCAAAAGATGTAAATCAAATGACTCTGTGAGCAGATCAAAAACTGATATCAGACATCCAGAGAACAGAACATCATTCAGAACAAATCCCCATGTTACCTTCATTTAGAACAAAAAATTTACAAAATTAAAGTAGGGTTCTTCATATTCTCCATTGGGTATCGAAAGTCATGTGGAAAGCTTGGAAATAACCAAACCAACATCCAATTTAGTACACACCTAATAAAAACATAAGCAAGAAACAAAACAATGAAACATCACAAAAGGTTCAGCAATACTAGTAACGAGTGTCCGATAAAATAATTATACTAAATTCATCAAAAATTACGGAAAGGGAGATTTAAACTTGGATGGATAGGGCAAAGCACACTGCTTTAGCTAACTTGGCTAAACGCATGCCTTGCATACGTAGTTAAAAGAAGCTCTATGGAATTACAGTTGGATTTAAAGATGCATACTCAAGTAGCTCCTTGTTGCTTTCAGATATGGCCAGGTCTTCTTCCTTGAGATTCAAGGATACTTTTATGCCATCTCCGTCTCGTGTATCTATCAACACAATTAGATTCTTGAGGTGGGGCTGCCCTGATGACGGGGCAACACGCCTCAAGGCGGCAAAGTGGATGGATTGTGCGAAACCAAGTCATAGTTTTTGCCAAGTCATCGTTTTGGGTTTGGGGAGTGGGGAGGGTTAAACCCTCGGGGGAGAGTGTCTGTCTCAATAGGCAATGTTTTGCATTGATTAAACGGGGCAGTTTTTTATTTAAATGATTAAAGAGGGCGAGAAAGTTAGAAAGTATTACAATAATGAGTAGACAGTCTTAAACTCATGATGCATAGGAGGTTGGTGGCAAGTGGGTGGCGAGTACAAAAATGAGTGAAGGTCGGTTTGGTAGATCGGCTTATACATGACTATTTCGACTAAAAAGGGAACTAGTGTTCTGGTGGTTGTAATTTAGGGCACGTATAGAGGGAGAGGAACTTTCGATGTTCCATATTCTGTCTTCAAGTCTTGTATAAAGTAGAGAAACTTATCCACAGCGAGATGCACATATGATGTTATGATGAAACAATCACACATCTTTATGTGTCTTATCTCTTCCACATGACAGTATACGAATTTGAGGTAGCATTTATGTTGCATGAAAAATCCTTTTTGGTACCACGATAGTTTACGTCTAAGCAGAGGGGATAATCTACTCTAAGATGAAAGGCTGAGTTAGGTCATTCAATAGATCAGTCACTTACTAGGTATCAAACTAAACCACAGTTCCAAGTGATTGCGAATTGCAGTGAAGTTGAAGGGAAGATGACAAATTTTCCTCGACTTTTACTGATGACAGAATTTGGCTGCCATGAGATATATTCAGCAACAAGCTGCTGCTGAATTGACATTTTTGTTAAAATTGGTTCATGACTTGTTCCAGTTGTGGAAGTGATGATCTTTTAAGGGATGCTGGTGTTGCCAATTGGAAATTTTGATCAGCCAATGATTGTACAGGGGACTGCTACGTAGCATGGGACATAAAATTTGGTTGTCCTTATCACCTCATCAAGTCTCTCTAAATTTTTTTATTTTTTATTTTATTTTATTTTACATAAAACATGAAATCCAATGATGTTTGATATCATGACCAACAATACAACTATTTCTTAATTATTTATCCTCGTTCGTAAATTTACGAGTGTTTCAATTGTTGCACACATCAAAATGATTCGTATTTTACCATAAATGTAATATACATATACATACATACTGAAATATACGGTTTATCAATAGCCGTATAGAGCTTGATCGAAATCTGGATGGTTGGTATCGAAATCTGTATGGTTGGATCATCTACCAAAGGTGTTCACGTGCAGAGCATAAGTTTCGGATCGCATTGTATACCGAGGTTTTTTCTTTTGACTACCATATCTGGCCAAAATCACTAAGCGGAATGAATTCAGTTGAGATTTTGAAGGATTTTGAAAGAGCATGGCATTGACATACTGAACCATTAACCAACAAGCAATCTTTAGCAGAATCCCTTCGCAACTTCAGTAGAAGATAAAAGGAAATGCCAAGTTGAGATAATGAACATATAATCGCATATATAAAATTGGATTAACAAAGCTCCAATTACAATGAGGACTTCAAACATCCATAGATGGATGCCACAGACAAACTACAAAGATTACGAGGGAGAATTACCGAAGTCATAAATTACTTTGCTAGACTAGCCACAGAACTAGAGTTGGTTGGAAACATATCGAACGAGAAAATACAACAGTCAAACATACCAGCAGTAATAAGCAAGCTTCCTAAGAAAAACACCTGATTGTAATATAGCCTAAGCCTCAATGATGAACACAACAAAATGATTTCGGGAAGCTAAACGAAACTTGACCTACTAAGATCATCTTTTCTTGAAACCATACTTTTTCCGTTCATAGAACAGATCCGTTTTGGCACTTCCCAGATTCACAATTTTCGGACAGCCATCTCTATCTTTCTCCTGCTGAGTACACTCTTTGCAGTAATAAGCATCAGAAATTCCAACCCCTCCACAGATAACACACCTTCCCTGGAAAGATCCATAGTTGCACTCATCGCAAACCCGAACAAGCGTGCAAGGACGCACATAAGAGTCACAAATTACACACTTACCGTCACACTTCTCACACAACCTTCCAATAGCTATTCCAGGTTGCTTCCGGCACATAATCAGGTCAGGATGATGCTTCGCCATGTTCCTGCAACAATAGGGTAAAGTAAGATGCTGTCCAACAGATAGAACAGCGCCAAATTGCAGTACAAACAGAATCCAAACAATAAAAAACAGAAAGAAGAGATAAAAGAGCAATCTAATTGAAGTTGGAAACTTGGAACGAAGATAATTGAGTCCTATGGCAAGAAACCCAAGAGGAAACTCTGATATCTGAGAATATATTGATAAAATCTGAATACATTCTTGGCCTATTTAGACTAGTGGACAGCAACCTAGAATTCCCAATCCTTGTTTCTAAGAATCCTTATTCTACTAGGAACTACCAAATTAATCCTATTCCTACTACTTAATAAATCCTAATCCTATAAATATAGGCTACACAAAACATAAAGGAAACATGAAATACTCCCAAATTAACAAGAACCCTAGCCAGCTATGTAGCTATCAGACTCACTTAGCTTTCGAGAGCCCCTTAGATGCTCCTGCATCAACTGATAACACTACTACAAATTCAAAAATTTCAAGACTAACCCAATATGCAAATCTGCATAATTTCAACACTTTCATGCCAAATTGCAGAGTGTTTATATTCACAAATCATGAAACTTACGCCAAATCAATCAGCTACGAGTATTTGCATACTCATTTACAACTACGCACAAAAATAATAAAAGTGGTTTACTTTTTTAACAACAATTCATCAAGAGTACGAACTAACAAAGAATGTAAATTCAAGAAAATGTGCAATTTCATCTTCAATGAAAAGTAGTTCATTGACCCAAAGTACAAAAACAGAAAAACCCACAAAAATCCAACTTTTTTTTCCTTTTTTAATTTCTAATTACTCTTTCAACTTCTGGGCGCTAGCGATATTGCCTGATTCCAATCACAGAAAACAAATTTTGGGATTTAAAAAGGCTGTGTAAATAGATGAAACGATTCATGAATTGCATAGAAAAGGAACCCTAAAACAGGTAATCGAATGCGCATTCCGCTAGAAATTTGAATTTCAGATGGAAAAAATTCAAAAGTAAGCAGCAGTTTCTACATACGCGAAAGCTAGATAGGAAGAACGAGTAGCTAAAGGACCAATGCTTACCGAAGATAGCTGGAGAGAACTCAGATCAAGGGCTGCTACTGTATGAGAGATGAGAGCACAAATGCGGGGACTGGCGCGATTGGGGAAGTAAGGCTCCCCTGACGGAGAGAATCGAATAGGGCTAATGTTTTGTTTTCTTTTAAGTTTCAATTAAAATTTGGGTAAATTACATAATAATCCCTCATATTTGAGGTCTATTACAATCTCATACAATATCTTTAAAACATTTCACTTTCATACCTCACATGTTATTTTAAGTTTCCATTAAAAATTCATACAACAATGTCAATTTTTTTTCGCCTAGCCTGAGTTTTCACTCTTTTTAATTTTGACAACCAAATTTATAAATGAAACGAAAATATTTAACAAGTTGTGTGAAAATTAAGAAGCGTTCATGTTCATAACTTCATTTTTATCAAAATGGCTTTATGTAATTTAATAAAAAACACTTAATGAATTATTATAAATAATAATGACAAAAACAGGAGAGCGGTGGTGATAGCGTCACAGATGACTTTAGTTTGGGTGCAGTAAATGTATCGTAAATAAGTTAAAGTTAATGTCATCAACAATCATTTCTTTATAAAATTTGTAACCGTCCTTATGATTAAAATAAAGTTCATTAGATAATTTTGGATAAAAATAAGTTTGAAAGGCTTTTTTCACTAGTCTTAAAAAAAAATTATTTTTATGGTAGGAGGGTAAATTGGCACGTTTCGATAGGACTCAAAAACTAAACGTTTCGGTCGGACTCAAAAACTAAACGTTTCGGTCGGACTCAAAAACTAAAACGAAAGTTGTAAAAATAGAAAGAAGGTCAAAAGTTAAGCGGTATAGAATGTGAAAAATACGCACGTGTATAACCTTACTAAAATAAAACTTGGAAATTTTGGGCGTTTGTAAAAATTTTAATATTTATTTAATCAATAATGTGGGTAAAATGCGTGAATTTATATGTATTATTAAAAAACGTGTGAAAAAAACATGTTTTAAGCTTGAAAAATAGGTATCGTACGTTGGAGTTTTAAAAAACATACAATTTAACAAATCATTAATACGTGTAAGGAAAACAAAACTTGTTAAAATACATACGTACATATATAATAAAGATATTACGCGCAAATTTACAAACTGTGAAGTTAAATGAAAATGCTAAAAATTTTGAGAATTCGTTCTTTTCTAATAAAACATATTGAAGAAATGTTAGCAATTTTCATATTAAATTTAATGTTTTTTTTTGTTTTATAGAAGCAATTTTATGGAGTGGATAATCGATCCTAGGATTTCAACTATAACGGAACAATGCTCCTAACTTATGCCCCTTTCACTCCCCTTTGCACTAAACCTTAATGTTCAGCTCACACCATCACTCAACTTTTTGCTTCTCTTTTACAAGTGAAAATTTAATTTATGTTTTCACTTATGAATATGGCAAAATAACATTTTTAGATCACCATTAACAACAAATCTCAAGATTAAAGAAAAATGGAACTAGCAATTTTTTTATTATCCACCTTCTCTCTCACACTACTAAGACCATTTGCAATTTCTACTTTTTGCAGAAGTTAGCCATTCAACAAAGAACATAAAAAAAATTATCCAACAAAAACCGCTAATCATTAAAATTCTGAAAAGCACACAAATTAAAATCCGAAAGCTTCAAGTCATATAAGTAAACACAACACAAACATCAACGAGACAAAATTCAAAGCGATAGCAAGAGAGTGAAAGCAAAAATAAAAAGAAAATTTTGGTGAGTAGAGAGTGGAAAATATAATTAATGAGTGATCATGTCCTTTCTCCTTTGAGCAACATACTTTGTCCTTCTCAAGTCTTCTTAAACATTGAGGTACAAGTCTCTGATTGCGCTCATTTTTCTGACAACATCGTCCATTAGCATCCGCTCCCTCGGCGACATTGCACAGCAAGAGAGTCCAATATGCATCATTGAAACCAAGCATTCCTTTAATTTCTTTGCTTTCACCGGGCCACGATTGTTACGTCTAGATGGAGTTCGTTCTCGCACTATGTCATCGTTGACATCACCATCTGCTTCGAGGTCAAGGATAATTGAATGGTCAACAATGTCCATGACATGGTCAGGCAAAGCCATGGCTACGAATTGGTAAATGCTTAGACCGTCTTTGAACATGTCATCGGTAGGCCTTTTTCCTATGAACATTTCCAACAATAGTATCCCATAGCTGTAAACATCTCCAAGTATGGAAACCTGGCCTCCTGTGCCGTACTCTACCAGGACATACATACAATATGTCAAATGCAATGGACTATTAGAACAATATCTTCTTTGGATTTATATGTTACTTATTTACCAAGAAAAAAGAAGAAGCAGTAATATATGAGATTAATTAGTTGGAGATTAATTAGTTGGTTTTTAGTAATAATTTACTAAGAACATAAAAAGGAAATTAGAATGATAGAAACTCATACCTGGAGGAATGTAGCCTATAGAACCCTTTAGCTGAGATGACATTGTTTGACTGAATGAGGGATCATTTGATGTTTCATATAGAAACCTTGCTAAACCAAAATCCCCTACATGGGCTACCATATCTTTATCAAGAAGTACGTTGCTCGGCTTTAGATCACAATGAACAATGGCTGTTTCCCAATGGTGGTGGAGACAATCTAACGCAGAAGCAACATCAATGGCAATGTTCAATCTTTGCATAAAACTCATTCTTTTACTTACAGATTCCTCCTCATATCTTGGATACAACATTGAGTCTAGACTTCCATTTTTCATGAACTCGAAAACTAGACATTTGAAGTCCTGGCCCTGATTATCAATGCTTGAGCATGTAGTTATGATCTTGAGAAGATTACGATGCCTTATACTCCCTAAAACTTTGCATTCATCTATGAAACTCTTGGAGGCTCCTTGTTGTTGAAGGTTGAATACCTTAACAGCAACTACTGTTCCATCACTAGGAATTATCCCTTTATAAACAGAACCAAAACTTCCTGAACCAATCAAATTATCTACAGAGAACCCATTAGTTGATTCAAAGAGTTGTGAGTAGGAGACACCTGATTTCCAATCCTTATAAGAATGTGAAGTTATGAGTCTATCTCTTGACCTTTTCAACATTGAACAAGCACCAAAGAGGCATGATAGAGCAATTATGATTGCAAGTGCACAGGCTATAGGGATGACTACTTTTGGAGAAAATAGTCCTCGAGATGAATGGTGCTTTTTTGGGTGGCATGAAGGTAAATAGAATTGTGGGATGCCACCACAAAGCCTATGATTTCCAACAACAAAGACACCACTGGTATTTGCAAAAATACCTTTTTTAGGCAACTCACCCTCAAAATCATTATACGAAAGATTGAGATACTTGAGAGCACCAAGCTCGCCTATGAACTCAGGAATTTGCCCAGACAAGTTGTTGCTTGAAATATCAAGTCTTTCCAAGCCTTTTAAATCTTTAAGAGATTGAGGAATTGTTCCTTCAAACTTATTAACTTGCAAATACAAGCGCTCCAAACTAGTACAACTGCCAAGGTTGCTCGGGATTTTACCTGATAAATTGTTTCTTAATACATTTAGCTCTGTGAGATGCACTAAATCACCCACTTGAAAAGGCAGCGAACCAGTGAAATAATTGTCAGACAGGTCTAAAGAAACTGAAAGGGTTGAAAGGTCCATGAGGGTTTTAGGTATGGTGCCCATAAGGTTGTTACTTGAAATGTTAAGATCTAAAATGTTTCGGTAGTTCCCAAGACTTGGAGGTATATTACCCTCAAACCTGTTGAACTCCATGTGGAGGTTTAACAATGAAGTCATGTTACCAAGGGAAGACGGGATTGACCCAGAAAATTCGTTACTACCCAAATACAGTTGCTCTAACTTCTCTAGCTTCCCAATTTCATGCGGGACACTACCGTCCAAATGGTTATTTTCTAAGTTTAGAGCGGTCAAGTTTATAAGGTTTCCAATGCCGTTACGGAGGCTTCCATGTATAAAATTTCCCCCCAGTGTGAGATACTTAAGTTGGGTCGAAAGGTTGGCTATGGATCCCGGGATTGCTCCTCCAAAATTATTAACGCTAAGTGCCAAAACCTCCAAACTAGTGCAATTAGCCAAGAAACTGAGAAAACTCAAGTCACCAACTTTTCTATTTCCTAATTGATTGAATTCCATGGTTAGCTTCAATAAGCTTTGCAAGCTTCCTACACTTTCACCAGGGACTATCCCAGATAGGCCATTTCCAGAAAATTCAAGAATCTGAAGTCTAGAAGCATTTGACAATGATATAGGAATATTTCCTGTGAATTTGTTCTCATTGCAGTAAAATTCTGCAAGATCAGGAAGCATAGTGCCGAGATTTGGTGGTAGCTCTCCATGCAACTGGTTGACAGCAACACTGAAAATTTGTATGGAAGAAACATTATAGATTGAAGAAGGGACCATACCAGACAAATTATTCAGCTCAACTATGAATTCCACCAAGCCTGTTATATGCCCCAGCTCATTTGGTATGCTTCCTTGCAAATTGTTGCTCCCAAGATAAAGGAACTGCAAAGAAGAAAAGTTTCCTATCCATGGTGGGATGGTTTCAATGAGACTGTTACCATAAAGCAACAGACATTTTAAATTCAACAATGAACTGAGTTGGTTGGGGATGGACCCCTTAATCCGATTGTCTTGTAGATCAAGCACTTTTAGTTGTGTACATTGTGACAAATTAGTTGGAATTACCCCACGGAAGGAATTATAAGAAATGTTGAGATATTGTAGGCTTTGTAGACGACCCATTTCTGGAGGAATTTCCCCATGAAAGTTGTTGGCTCCCAAATTGATTCGAGTAAGATAAGTAAGATTTCCAACGGAAGGTGGAATGGAGCCTACCAACTTTTGAGATTCCAGGTTCAACATCAAGACTCTTTTGGTGGAACGGTGGCAAGAAACCCCAACCCAGCTGCAGAAATGGACGGAATGATTCCACGAGCTCATGACATCCAAAGGATCTTTAGTTATTCTTTTCTTGAAGTCTAGCAGAGCCAAGCGATCACATTCATTTCCAAGCAGAGTAAGGCTACGAAGTGCTGTAGATTCGAGGCAGGTGCTCATGCATAAAAGAAAGAACGCATGCAGGAATTTGAACAAAACCAGCTTACGGTTGGTACGTGAATGGTCCATCGTTGTTCTAAGACAGAGAGCAAAACAAGTTAATTAACGAAGTTGAATTTGCATAAATGCATAAAAGAAAAGAAATGCTATCGCATGGAAGAAACGCTTGATTCAACATGTTTACAAAAAAATGTGATGGCGACTGTAAGGACCAAGCAAGAATAATAGAGCTCCACCCTGCCGTACATCTTACAAGGAATGGAGGAGATTTTTCAAATGGTGTTTTTTGGGGGGGGGGGGGGGAACCTTGTGAATTCTTAATTAATCTTTTGGCCACACAAGAGTCAGTCACAAGTAACATTTAGAAGGAAAAGTTTAAAGAAAATTTGGATTATTAACTAGATTTGGAAGAAAAATTTTAATTTAAACTAAAATTGAAATACTGTTCATAAGTGCAATGTTTTTCAAATTTTGGCCCTCGCTCTGTTTATGTTACTACGCCTCTGCCTCTGCCTCTGCCACGCCTCTGATCGTCGTTCTCTTTCTCTCTTTCTCTCGACATCTCGATTCAGAACCCCTACCCACGAACCCAGAAACACCTCAAACAACCACCATCATCTCGATTCAGAACCCCTACCCACGAACCCAGAAACACCTCAAACAACCACCATTCTCATCCTTTCGACCTACCCAATCTCACTCCCCAGGTCAGATTTATACCTTGAATGTACCATTTGTTGTGATTTTATCCCTAAAACTCATGAGTTTTCTGACGTTTTTGCAACGATTTCGGCGAAGGCTGGCGTCGACTTGGTCTCAAACGATTTCTCAGCACCTCAGGTATAAAGATCTACTTCAAATTTGTGATCAATATAATTGGGTCCTAGTAAATTTTTCATCATTTTGTAGAATTTTTTTTCCTTCTAACTTTATGGGTTTTGGAGAATGTTTCGTTAAATTTCTGGGTTTTTTTTCTGTGTGATTGTATCTCGAATTTAATAATTTTTTGTATGTTTTGTACAATTCTTAGATTAAATTTCTGAAGTGATAAGCCAAATTCAAGTTTGAAAAAAAAAAAAAAATTATTATACCTGTTTTGTTTATGTGGCAAAAATAGAATGTCTTTATACTCACAAAGAAGAGTGGAGGAATTTTGAGATTAGAGTAATGAACTACTTTGGAGCTAAAGGTTGTTGGTTGAGAAATTAATAAGATTTTCTAAGACCGGTATTAGATTTGGAATCTAAAGGTCTTCATTTAAGTAGGTTAAAAACAAAGTATATGGAGTGTAAGTTCAGTGCAAACGGAGGCTCAAATGAGTTAGGGATGAGGATTGGAGATCAGAAAGTACCAAAGAGCGACCGCCTTCGCTACCTATGATCTATCTTGCAAAAGAACGAAGAGTTGGATGGAGACCTTAATTATAGAATGCAAGCTAGATAGATGAAATGAAAGAATGCATCCGGCATATTGTGTAGCCGTCGTATGCCATTGAAGCTCAAGGGAAATTTTTATAGGACGGCAATAAAGCCAGCAATGCTTTATGGCACAGAATGTTGGGCAGTGAAGAATGAACACATACATAAAATGGGTGTAGTGGAGATGAGAATGCTTCGTTGGATGTGTAGGCACATGAGAAATGATTAGATTAGGAATGAGGATATCGGAGGTAAAGTAGGAGTAGTCGAAATTGAAGGAAATATGAGAGAAAATCAGTTACGGTGGTTTGGACATGTTAAACGAATCCCTACTGATGTTTTGGTTAGAAGATGCGATTACATGACAGAGGTTTATGGCCGAAGGGGTAGAGGAAGACCTAAGAAGATTTTGGAAGAGACTCTAAGAAAAGACTTAGAGTACTTGGATCTAACAAAAGACGTGACATAGAACTGAGTGGAATGACGTTCTAGAATTCATATAGCCGACCTCACTTAATAAAAATGACTTTGTTGTTGTTGTTGTTGTGAACTATGTATGTGATTTATGTTGGATTAGAGAAAAAAAAATAAAATAAAACACAAGAAATGCAGCAATTGGAAACATGGCTGCAAGTGATAAGACCGAGTCATTGTTTTAAATAACTATACTACTTTTGGATATGTGTCTAAGGTGGTACCCCCATTCCAAGGCAAATGGGAACGCTTGACCATAGTAACCTAATGGCTTTCTTTGTTGTTTTTCCTTAATGGTTTATTGATTCCGTGTTTTTTTACTGAGTTTTTGGCAATGGATATTTTATATTTCACAATGATTCTTTATTTGTTGTTGAGTTGCTAAAAGCAAGCAAAACCTATAAAATTGACCTTTGGGAATAAAAAGTTGCTTCATTGGTGTGTTTATACTTTTTTTATTGTATCATGTGAAATGATAAGTTTAGATTCCTAAAAAATTAGATATTAAAATAACATTAAGATGCACAATGAATAATTCGAGAGATCTTATAAGTGGTTTTGAAAGTGGTTAAACCTCCTGAGTCCTGTGCTATAAGGCCCAACCCACTATACTCATCAATATGCTGGACAAAAAACACATTTCCCTTGAAAATTCTGAGAGGAGATACATATTGTGTCCATAAAAGTCTGACGCACTATTCCTTTTCTTTTTATGTCTACCTTTATTTGTTAGGGTAAAGTACAAAAAACTACCTCAACTATTGCGGTCATGACAGTTTCATACCTCATCTTTTAAAATTGACAATGTCATACCGCATCTTACGAATTTGTGACAATGTCATACCTCCGTCAATTTTTCTGTTAGTTTTTCTGTTAAATGCTGACGTGGCAATAGACGGGGACCACTTTCTATTAAAAAATTAATAAAATATTATTAAAAACTAAAAAAAATATTTAATATTTTTTAAATATTAAAATAATAAATAAAAGTAAAATTAAAAAAAAAAGTTTAAAGTACAAAAAACTACATCAACTATTGGGATCATGACAGTTTCATACCTCATCTTTTAAAATTGACAATTTCATACCGCATCTTATGAATTTGTGACAATGTCATACATCTGTCAATTTTTCTGTTAGTTTTTCTGTTAAGTGCTGACATGACTTGATTCGTGACCTACTTTCTATTAATAAATTATTAAAAACTAAAAACTAATTATTTAATGTTAAAATAATAATAAAAGGCCAAAAAAAAAAACCCTCATTTCGTCCCTCCCCTCCTCCCTCCTCCCTCCTCCCTCCTCCCTCCTCTCTCCTCTCCCTTTCTTCATCTTCTTCCCCCACCTGCAAATCCCAACAAAAAAAAAATAATCCAATTTGTCTTCCCCCCACACTCGCACTCAATTTCCCCACACCCACACCCGTACCCACACCCACACCCACACTCTTCTCCCTCCTGCAACCCAGAAAAAAAAAAAAAAAAAAAAAACCCAGATCTCGTCGGTGGGAAGATAGGTGCACAAAGAAGGTGGAGGATGGGTGCGGAAGAGGATGTGGAGAATGAATGAAAGTGGTGGATTTGGGGTTTGATGGGTTTTCAAAAAAAATAATTTTTTTTTTCCTTCTTCTTCTTCTTCCTTCTTCTTCCGCAGGGGGTTTGATGGTTTTTTATTTAAAAAAAAAAATTTCCTTCCTCCTTTTTTTCCTCCTCTTCTTCTTCCACCTCCTTCTCCTTCTCCTTCTCCTTCTTCTTCTTCTTCTTCCGCAGGGGGGTGTTGATGGGTTTTCAAATTTGTTTTTTATTTTTTCTTCCTCTTCTTCTTCTTCCTCCTTCTCCTTCTCCCTTCTTCTTCTTCCGCGTTGATAGGGGGAATTTTTTTTTTCCTTTCTCCTTTTTTTTCTCTTCTTCTTCCTCCTCCTCCTCCTCCTCCTCCTCCTCCTCCTCCTCCTCCTCCTTCTTGTTCTTCTGTAGGGGGTTGTTGGGTTTTCAAATTTTTTTTTTTTTAATTTTTTTGGGTTTGCAGGTGGGGGGAAGAAAATGAAGATGGGGAGAAGAGAGAGGAGGGGGGAGGGGGAGGGGAGGGACAAACAGATGGTTTTTTTTTCTCTGCTTTTATTATTATTTTAATATTTAAAAAATATTAAATAATTGTTTCTTTAGTTTTTAATAATTTTTTAATAGAAAGTATGTCCCGAATCAAGCCACGTCAAAACTTAACAGAAAAACTAGCAGAAAAATTGACAGAGGTATAACATTGTCACAAATTTGTAAGATGCGGTATAACATTGTCAATTTTAAAAGATAAGGTATGAAACTGTCGTGACCCCAATAGTTGAAGTAGTTTTTTGTACTTTACCCTTTTTTTTTAATTTTACTTTTATTTATTATTTTAATATTTAAAAAATATTAAATATTTTTTTTTAGTTTTTAATAATATTTTAATAATTTTTTAATAGAAAGTGGTCCCCGTCTATTGCCACGTCAGCATTTAACAGAAAAACTAACAGAAAATTTGACGAAGGTATGACATTGTCACAAATTTGTAAGATGCAGTATGACATTGTCAATTTTAAAAGATGAGGTATGAAACTGTCATGACCGCAATAGTTGAGGTAGTTTTTTGTACTTTACCCTATTTGTTATCTATGACCATTGCACAGGTGTTGTTTCTTTTTATATTACCTTGATTGACGACAGGATAAGCACTATTTGTCGGCAATTCAAGGTAACATTAGCTTCTCTTGAACCAATGCCTGCACTATTCCTTTTCTTTTTATATCTAACTTTTTTTGTTAAGAAATCATTTCACCTCCCAATTTTTTTAACATGCTTAGACTATAATAAAATGAAGTGAAGTTATAAGCTTTCTTGGGATATGCAGAAAGTATGAAAAATATGAATATCATGAAAGAAAATTGTATTGAAATTCAAAAGGTTTTATCTGCACTCAATTTTTTTTTTTTTTTTTTTTTTTTGTTCTTATGTTTGTGAAGAAATTTGAAACAAGCTCAAAGGTCTTGCACTTTTTTCTTTTCTCAATATCTTTAATTCTATATCAAATTTTATTCATAATTAATTCCCTTTGTGAATGTTGATATTCTAGTCTTATATTAGCATTGTATTATGACATTGAAATTGATTTCCCACTGGACAAGGAAACATATTCAGTTTCCTATATGGATTTTGACAGGGATTCCTCATTAGTTTTGGCTAGGATTATGTTTGATATATAGTGGCCTCTACTGTCACAGATACTAAGCTCATTATTGGACTTAAATCTATTATGAGCCGAGCATATTATTTTCTGCAAGAGAGGAAAGGTTCACTGAGTTTTGTTGGGAGTTTTTTACTATGGCATCATCTTCTGGAGCTTCTACATGTTAATCTCTTGCCATTCTAGTTATATAAACCATATATTTGCATATATGGTGTTACAACTACATGAATTTTAATTAATAGTGCTAATATTTGCAAAATTTCCAACTAATGTTGGTAGGGGCATTTAGATTTAGGTAAAAAAAATCAACATGGCTATTAGTTAAGTCCAGTATTATATTTTCTCCATTTTTTTTTCTTTTATACTATTTTTTACATTTTTTTAAAATATTAGAGAATTGAAAATCTTCTAATTTCATTCATCTTCTAATTCCAACAAATCTACTTAATATCCTCTAACAAAAAACTAATATAATAACATAAACCTATCTACAAAATATACGACCTAAGTCAAGTAACAAATCTATGAATGTATATTATACCTATAAGCGATATTTGAAACTTAACTAAAATGTACAAAACATAATATGTGATACAGGTTGATTATAAAAAAGAATATGTCATGCAGTAGATAAATACAATTAACCTGTGATATAGGTTGATTATAAA
The DNA here is from genome assembly GCF_019419815.1 of Pyrus x bretschneideri. Lineage (NCBI taxonomy): Eukaryota > Viridiplantae > Streptophyta > Magnoliopsida > Rosales > Rosaceae > Pyrus > Pyrus x bretschneideri. The sequence goes on from NW_025999402.1 coordinate 3,581,108, forward strand.
AATTAAATCTATAAATGGAGTTTAGAGCAGGAAGAAGAAGAAGAAGGCATAACAAAAAGATAAATAAGTAAGAATAAATAGTCAAAGAGATATACAGAAAGAATTTTAATTTTTACAGTAAATTTTATCATTAAAGAGACAATTATTGATAATAAAATAATTTTAAAATCAAGAGATTGGACTTATTTTAATAAATAATGAATTATATTTTACTCAAATACTTACAAAAAAAAAAAAAAAAAAAAAAAGGGATTCATATAAAGTGTGAAACTTAATATTTGAGAAAGAGAGGCAGATTACGTGCTGAATGGCATCATGAAAATTGTTCAAACAATATCATGAAAGAGCACTCAACCTGTCTTCATAAGTTCTTCCAAATCAAACATACAAAACAAAAACATCAAACAATTAAAACAAAAACAAAACAAGCAGTGGTCACCTTTTTGTTTTCGTAACGTCTGGCCGCTACAGTGACGTTTTGGGTGCCTACTCTGTGACTAATCGCTTTAGTCACCGTGCAGTCACGAGACGAAAAGGCTTCGAAGGCAAAAGCAAGACCAAAGGGCTTTGAAGGCAAAAGCTAGAAATGGAGGGTGTGTGTGGATTGTGGACTATTAATTGGAAAGGGGAAGCAAAAGAATATGCAGAGAGGTGGGGTTTACGTGTGAGGGCAGAGTAAGGAGAGGAAGCAAAAGCATCAATATATAATATATTAAGTTCTTGCATGACGTGAGTTCAAATCCCGTTAGTGACTAATCTAATATCTAATATAACAAAATTCATCATTTGACAAAAATACACACACACACACACACACACACTCTAAGATCTATTCCAACTCTTGAAGTAAAACTCAAATTTTAGGTTTCATATATATTTATTTTTTTTAGTTTCATATTTATAATTTCATTAAATTTAACGGTTAAGATCTAATACGGTTAAGATCTAATATGATTAAATCTAACGGTAAAAAAATATATCTAACGGTCCAAATTTAAATCTGATGGCTAAAATAATTATTTTTATGTGTTTCATATATCTTTATTAGTGTTCCACGAATTTCATGGTGCCGGTTTAGTAATTTTTCAATATTAATTGGAATCTAAATATTTTTAGGTTAAAATGTTCATAAAATTAGATTATGATAGTTTACATAATTGTTTTTAAAATTACTTTAAGGAAAAAATTATCATAAATTCCTTCTTTAAAAAGTTTACATAATTTCTTTTTAAAATTCATTCTTTAATAATCTCAAGCTAAAAATTTAATCTAGAAGGGTTAGAGCATAAAAATTGTTTGTGGGCTAAAACATAAATTTTCTAGGTTAAGAATTTTAAGTTTAATCCAATAGCTGAAGATGGTCTAAAGGATGGAGAATAAATTGGCTACGAACTCGTCACTCTGGAGATTCGAACCTAAGACCTCTTGTAAGAGAAATATCACTAAACAATATTACTAAATGACAAAAGACTTTTCCTTTAATATACCTTGAGTTTTATGAGTTAACCAACCTAATCTAAGTCTAGCACTAAACGAGTCATATCAAAAGAGGGGTGACCGAGGACTTGGAATTAAGCAATCATCAACTCGGAAATTTCCATGAGAAGTAGTGGAAATGGATTATAAATTCATGTTCATGTTTTTCTCCGTTAATTGTGGTTTGGTTTGAAAAACATAGCAAGGGTTGCATTGACTCACACCCCACTCAGCCAATACCTTAGTGCTCTTGGGTGCCTTTCCCATCCTAATACCTATGATATATATAATTATTTGATTTGGGACTGGGTGCAGTATTTCAATCTAATAAATGCTCTGTCATGTAATTTTTGCTCAAATTAAATTCTTGTGATAACTTGCAAAATGGGGATAATGTAAAGGACTGTTGAAGTAGTAATTACTAAACAAACAAACAAAAAAAATCCTTTTTGAGGAAAATTTGAAAGTAAAACGAAAACAAGTTTAAGACTTGTTAAAGAAAGTACCACATTGACTTTCATTTTCATAGACTAGAATTTGAAATGCTAAGGAGACTCTCAAATACGAAACTCTCCATTGACTCTCTGGTGCCTTATGTTTTTGACACAATATTTTATAATGTTTATAAGAAAATTGATATTAAACTGTGGGGTAGCAGAGAGTTCATAAAATTGTCGTGTCCTCACTTCTCATCGGAATTTGTGAAGTTGGTAATGAGATCATGATCTCCTCTTTCTTCTAATCAATTTAATTTGGAATTTTTAGGTATATATTGAATTACGAATTGCAACATGAGATCCACATAATTTAAACTTTGAATGTGTTAACAAAGGTAGAGCAATCAAGAATGAAAATAATTCCAAAACAAATTCCAACTCATTAAGGAAGTAAATATGCTACAAATAATTTAGTGGCCACATTTAGGAAGCAGAAATAAATACATTTTTAAGTAAAATTTAAATGTTTAATCCTCAGTCATTTTTAAGTAAATATAACTAAGGAATGATGGAAGAGCAAGACCAATGTTAATCCACAACTTATGGGGTCTAGAGGCTAGAGTGATAAAAAAATTTTGTTCTGAAACAAATGATATTATTTACATTAATCTTTGCTATTGTTTTTAGTCTCCTCAAAATGGAAGTTATTCCCTACAACGTACTTTGATTTGAGTTTTGTGAACATATAACTTGTAGAAAATAGCACATTGTGGAATTATGAGATTGATTTATGGATTGATTTGTTGACTTAAATTCTTCCCTGCTACATTTTGTCTGGTGGAAAGTGGAAGAAAGTGGCGAAACTAAGAAAAGGAAATTTGACACCTGTCCAACCGTAACTCAACGCTTAAACACTGTTAACTTTCTGAAAAATAATTAAAAAAATAAATAAACAACAAAAATGGAATTTGAAAAGCCAGAAGCCCAACTGTCCTGCCACTCCCGCTCAACACCGCCCACCACCACTGCACCGACGAACATCCGTCTCCTCCTTCCAGATCTTCCACACCACAAACTTAGAACCCCAACTATCGTCGTCTCCTTCCAGATCCTCCACATTACCAAACCCACTCAAAACCGGAGGCTATGGCGTTGGAAACTACTGTGAGATTTTTTTTTTTTTTTTACCATTAATATATATTTTTAATTAAAACAATAATGCTACATCCGTCTATCATAGAAAAAAGATATTATTGTGAATATATACTGAAGAAAAAAAAAGTAAAGAAGCAAAAATTATTAGAAACAAAAATCAATTAAGGAAACTTCAAAGAGAAACGAAAATTTGGAAGCTCCAAAAGATTATGAGCAAAAGCTACAAATGCACAAGGCGGACAAGAATATGAACCCCAACATGATCAACACCATAGTTTGCCAAACAATTTGCCACTTGATTTTCTTCGGGATAAATGTAAGAAAACTACCACTGCGAGATTGAGTTCAACGACAGTTTGTATATAAGGATCTTCATTAGTTTGACATCCAAGGACTAAATCAATGATTTTGAAATATTAGAAAGATGTTAAAAACACAGGTAAGGCATAAATAAAAAACAACAAATTTGGTTTTATGAAATTTTATTACTGCCCATAATTTTTTTGTTATAATGGAAGACTAAATAGTATTTTCACTTTTTTTTATTGACAAATAGGGTTTTATTAATATATAGTTTATATGTGTCAAGATTTCAAGCAAGCCAAAGATAAGCACTCGTAACATGCCAATTCAAATAATTTTTTTTTGTAGGAATGATTTTTAAATGAAGATTAAGAAATTGAATGGTTTTGATTAAGAAATTTATACGATTAATATATGTTATAAGAAAATTGGGTAATATGTGCATTCCCTATCGGAAAAAAATAGAACTCCCATTTTCTCTTTTTACGTTTATTTATTTATTTTAACATATTGATCGAGTAAATTAAAAGATAATAAAAGTATAAAGACGTCACTTAGTATTATAGTCTAGTGATATTCCTGTTCACTTGTAAGTTAGAAGTTTTAGGTTTGATTCTTACCAAATGCGAACTAGAATCAAATTATTATGGGTGTCTCATTATGAGGTTTAGCCTATTCCCTCATTCCTTAATGTAGATAATATCAAATATATTAATAAAATGTATAAAGACAAAGAAAGGAGTACGAAAAAATGAAACAAGGCATGGGAAAATCAGTAACAAAGAAAAACTCTAATGATTTTGATTGTACAGTTTTTACTTTAGGCAACATTCACTAATCATGTGGTGTTCTATAAGAAAGTAATTCGCATAGAATAAGTTCATTGTGACCGTTGATTTCACTATCTAATAAATAAAATTTTAGGTGAATATGAACTTATACGTCATGTTTTGTATAATCTGAAACGTCACGATGACTTGACTATATTCCATGTAAATCATACTTCTTCTCTACATCGAAACAAGGACAAACAAATTGCAAATCGATCACCACCGACTTGATAAACGGACGTGCTCTTTGGGATTTGCCCCAAATTCATGCTCACGTTTTCTTCTTGCGAAAATGATCGTACTACTTCATTCAGGAAGGGCAAGTGGAAACTGGAAACCTTTCGCATGAGTTAACAAGTCACATTGTAGAAATTGGAATTGTGAGATTGCTTTTTTGGTTGACTAGATGACTTATTGACTCTGAAGTCTTTCCCTACTTATCGAGAAACTATCATGCCCACACTGAAATTTAAGGATCATATTAATTTAGAGAAATGCTAAGGAGATTTTTTTTTAAATGTGACTATCTTTATACTCTCTGTCACATCAAATTTTCACCATTCAAATGTTGACGCGTGAATTTTATGCACATCAAACTCAATAATTAATCCTCTTAGAAATACAACATTTATCTTACCACATATATCCTTAATTAAAATTTAAAAACTAAAATTTATATGAAAACTAGGATACATGGCCCACCCACTAAGTTACTCTTGTCTCTTATTTTTTTAATCTTTCGTATATCGAGTTCAAATTACCTATGTACGTAAAGGCCCTTCAAATCTTGGACTCTGCCATTGATTGTAATTGTAATTGGTTAAGTTAGGATTGGATGGGATATGTTGGAATACTTGTCTAATATTTGATGTAAGTAACTCAATTGGATACGTTGGGATTAGTAAAGCATTAAATAAATAAATAAATTCCAAAAAATCAAAAATAAAAAGCTAGAAGTGTTTCGCTCTACTCGCGACACCGCAACACACGCGACGCACAACCATCAAGCATTTAATCCCTGACGATCTTGGCCTTATTTGATTAATCTGAAAATTGGTATTTAGTTTTAGCCTTTGCCGACGACTCCAACTACCGTCTATGTACGATTCATATTAGATTTGACCAAGTACCCACCCTACTTTCTTTATGTTCTTGACATCCCATCTTTTCGCCGTTCATGACCACCACAACGCTCGCAACTCACAACCACCACTCATGACACATCAATTTGAATAATTTGTTGTAGGAATGATCTTCAAACGAAGATTAATAAAATGAATGGTTTTTATTAAGAAACTTATAAGGTAAATATATGTATAAGCAAATTGGAGAACATGTACATTCCCTATTGGAAAAATGGGTGTGATATCCACACACCCCATTTTACTTCTTACACACCTTTTTAATTTTCAGCCGTCGGATCGGATGAATTGAAGAAGATCAATGGACAGAAATTATCAAGGGGTATGTGAGAAGTAAAATGAGGTGTGTGGATAGCACACCCCTTGGAAAAAATGGAACTCTCATTTTCTTTTTTTACATTTATTTATTTTATTATAATATATTGATTGAGTAAATTAAAAGAGAATAAATGTATAAAGACGTCACTTAGTACTATAGCCTAGTGATATTCATTTTCACTTGTGTTGGAAGACTTTTAGGTCGAGTTGGATTTGGGCTTTGAGAACATCATCTTGTCTCCCTTGGTGCGGATTTGTACCAAGTCCTAGGATATCTCAAAAGAGATAGCTTGTCTTAGGAAATACCCTGGTAACATCAATGATTCGAATATAGCATGATTGATCAAGATAATGACTTACTCAAGTGAAGCGTGGTGTGGAAACTAGAAGATTATTGGCTTACATGAGAGAGAAGGGATTTATGTGGTTGCATGGCATTCTTTGCTGGATAATCTGGGCTTTCCTAGGGTGATAATAAGGCGTCTAATGGTTGGGATGCTTGATGGAAAGCTATGGAAATCATTAAGGTTGCTTGGGTGCTGATGCTTAAGGCTTAGAATATGCTTCTGGGCTAACAAGAACTCTCTGGACTTATTTCCTAGGTGGTTCTCTCTTCCTGCGGTTCTCCTATCTCCCTCTTTGTTAATCTCTGAATCTGTTCATATCCCTCCTTATGCAAGTGAAAGGTTCCTCTCTAGATTTCAAGATAATCTCCCCTTGTGGCTTGGTCCTCCCCTCCTTTCTTGCTAGGCCTCCTATTACTCCCCTTTTGGTGTAAGATAGCTGTATTGTTGAGACTTGCATATTGCTTCTTCTCGAGACGCGCCTTTCCCATGGCCGCCTTCCACAGACGCTAATTCTAGTAGCGCACTTGATGGCTTTTGCGTGTTGGTTGTCTGTGTAGGCTGAGAAGGGAAAGTCAACATTAAATGGTTGACTTGCTGGGCTTAACATGCATATAATGCAAGAATCTAGTTTAGTCCTAACTAAGGGGATTGACTTGCTAGAGAAATGGAAAAATTAGGCTAGTTCTCTCTCAAAGGGTATGGGCTTGGATCTTTGGGCTCCCAAGTAACCCAAAGTCTTCCATAACCTCGATTCCACGTAGGCCCGATAACCTTCCATAACCATCCACATCACAATTTACTTGGCAAGGCCCAAATATGTGATTTGGGCTTAGCATGAATAGTGGCTAAGGAAGCATGGCATGATGAATAGGCATGAGCATGGCGTGAATATCCGGCTTAATCTCCATGGCATGGCATGCTTGTAAATATATTCCTCGTCGATCCCGTGCATTGGCATGTGCTTTGGCTTGAATGTAGGCTTTGCATGACAATTGGGCCTTGAGACTTGGTTGGATTGGTGTGTGACATTTTTGGCCCCCAACAACTTGTAAGTGATAGGTTTTAGGTTCGATTCTCACCAAATGCGAACTTGAACAAAATTACTATGGCTATGCCACTCCCATTGTGAGGTTGAACCCACTCTCTCATCCCTTAATGTAGATAATATCAAATGTATTAAAAAGGTATAAGGACGAAGAAAGCAGTACGAAATAAACCTTGGCATGGGAAAATCACTAACAAAGAAAAACTCTAATGATTTTGATTGTAGAGTTTTTACTTCACGCAATATCTACTAATTATGCATATTCTTTGCGAAAGTAATTCGCATAGGATAAGTTCACTGCTGCAGTGATTTCGCAGTCTAGTAATGAAGTTTCAAGTGAGCATAAACTTACACGTCATATTTTGTTATAGGGATGTGATATCTACACATCCCATTTTACTTCTCACGCACCTTATTACTTTTCGGCGGTTGGATCGGATGAATTGAAGAAGATTAACTGACATAAATTATCAAGGAATGTGTGAGAAGTAAAATGAGATGTGTGGATAGCACACCCCTTGTTATAATCTGAAGTGTAACTGTGACTTGAACCTATTCCATGTAAATCATACTCCTCTATTTTGAGGCAAGGACAAACAAAATTTGCAAATCGATCACCGCCTACTTGATAAACGGACGTGCTCTCCGGGATTTGCAGTAAATTCATGCTCATGTTTTTCTTCTTGCGAAAATGATCGTACTTCTTCAGGCAGGGCAAGTGGAAAACTTTTCACATTGTAGAAAATTAGAAATTGGAATTGTGAGATAGCCTTTTGAGTTGACTAGTTGACTTACTGATTCTGAAGTCTTGCCCTACTTATCGGGAAATTGTCGTGTCCACATGGAAATTTGGGGATCAATTTAATTTAAAAAAATGTTAGGGAATTCTCTCAAAGTGATTTTGAGACTGTTTATATATTTTCTTTCACCTCTCAGTTTATCGTAAATTTATGCATCAACATTGTACAATATTGTGCTAAAAACATGAGATGGCAAAGAATCCATAAAGAGTTCACTTTTGAAAGAAACCTCTTAGCATCTCTCTTTAATTTACAGTTTTTCAAGGATATATTGAATAAGAAATGCTAACTACTTTCCCACGCATTTTTCCCTACTTATCTTTCGCGTTCAGATGTTGACACGTGAATTTTAAGCACATCAAACACAATAATTGATCCTCTGTAAACACAAAATTTATCATACCACATATACCATTTTAACCATAAATCGCTTGTAAAAATTATCTTATCTCATAACTTACAAGGCTTGCAACAACAGTAACGTCATGGTAATACATTTTGCAGAGTTTTCGAAAACAACCGTTTGAACGAGTTCAGAACAATGTTATACAAGTCTGCACAAGCGAGGTCTCGAACAGAATTGCCTTCCGTTAGCTTTTACCACTGCCGCTACTCCAGCAGTCACTCCAGCCAAAAGAACAGAAGACATATATTGCTGGGCATTTCGACCAGCTGCAAGTAGGATTTAAAATTTCTCACGTCTTAGTCGATCGAATAGAACTCACAATTGAGAACAAAGTTCCACGGACTACAAGATTTCAGGCAAAACCAAAATAACAGTAGTACCTTGCTGAAGTGTGACGGATGTCAGTGTCAACCCTCCAATTAGCAAAGCTGATGCCACCGGTAGAAACTGCAATGTTTGTTCTCACATTTAAAACTTGACCACAGATTCAGTGAAGTCATTTTAAAAGTGGCACAAGTTACTTTCATTCATGGCCACCTAACAATGATTACGTGCCAAGCTGACCAACCAACCAAACATCAAGTTTGCCAGAATTCGATTTTAGTTTTCCTTTCGTTACTACAAACATATCCATTTAATAGCGCTCGTATTCAAGGTAGGCATGATTTCTTACTAAATTTGCTTTCAAGAGATGCAATTGGACCATCAGAGTACTTCCCAAACCATCATAAACTAAAATATGAGGTTCCTTGAAGATGAACCAAAAAAGATTTTCTTGGTCCTACCAACTGTAATGGGATCTGAATAACTGATAACAACTGGATAAAAGCGGATATTGAATTCAGGCACTTCAATTTCTCAGAAGGATTCATTATACTTACAGAAAAAGATTCAGCCCGGAATGGTGAAGTATCCCTTCTAACTGTATAGTGGCCACTGATAAGATCCATAGCATCCTGAACAAATTTGAGACTAATTTTAAGCAACTATAAACAAGTAGACGTCACTCGCCTTCATGCAGATGAGTGATTCTCAATATTTGAGAAAGAGGGGCAGATCACCTGCCGAATGCCATCCTGAAAGTTATTCAAATAATATCTTGAAAGAGCACTCATCCCATCTTTGATTATTCCTCCAAATGTCTGCTTCCCATATCTGCGGTAATATGGATCCAAAATATGAGTCAAAAAAAGGATGAGTACGTATTGGCCATGATTCAAGTCATACTTTAGTAGACAAAAGAAAAAAGTCATACTTTAGGTTGAACTTACCTAACCAGGTCCCCTTTCAGGGCATAAGTGCCAGCATACTCAAGGCTTATCTCGTCGCCTTGCTCAGCCCACACTGAAGCAACAGAATTCAGAATAAGGACAAAATTTCATCAAGGGCATTGTCTGATCATTTATGAAAGATAGGATACAGGACACGAAGAATTCCATACATGCTCTAAATGTTTGATAATCTTCAGCAAACATGGAAATGCTTTCAGAAGAATCCAGCACTCCAGTTCTTTGCAACTGTGCATCTAGAGACTTCTGGGCCAAGTAACTCTACAAATAAAAAAGGAGTAAAACGATTTATGTTAAATCTCAGTTTACTCATGCTATGGCATATGGTATATAATATCATCACAAAATATTATGAGATCCATCGCACAACATAATTCTCTTAGAAACCTGTGTAACATTTGTTCTATCAAGGCAATCAATGCAGTTTGTTCTGACAATTCCTTTCTGCTCCTCCAGTATGTTGCCTTTCGCATCTACGAGGAAGTATCTGCTCAGCTGGAACAGTTTTGATTAAAAACAGTATTATACATAGCCAGCATACCTAGATTTTGGCATACTTAATTCAACCAGATATTATGCCTTCATTACCCTTGCTTCTCAAATTGCTCTGAGATCTGCTCATACAGAAACTTTACGTTTTCAAAGTTTGAGTTACCACATACATGATGAAAGTCAAATGAAACGTATCTGCAACAAAAACACAAAGTACTAACTATTAAGTTGAGAGCAAAATCTAATTTCTGACATTGTTCCCAATGCCAACCAATAGAACTGATTCATTATAAGCAACCTCAAAAACAAAAAAGGAATCTACTTCAAGTGGGAAAATGAGTACGTAAGTATGCAAATTGTCACCTCACGTTTGGTAGATTTTTCATTTCAGCAGAAAATGCCGTGCTTAGTTGACCTTCATCACCATGCTGCAAATAACAATAAATGAAAAAATTATATTAACTGGAAATACAAGAAACAACATACTTTGCATACAGGTTAAATATAATATTACAAAAAAAAGGAAAACTTGTGTAGCACAACATCATTGCATATTTCGCAAATCCAAGAGCCACAATGGCGAGTGTCGTACAAACACAATTTGAAGGAAAAAAAATTGCATACTTTTTAGCTTAACACAGAAGGTGAATCAGTGTGCAGAGATTATAAAATTCAAAGAAAAATGTAAAAGAGGAGAAACCCTTACTTTATCAGTTAGGTCTACTGCCATTGTCTCTCCATATCTTTGGGAAAGATCAAAAAAATGGCGCTCCACAACATTTGACTGCAAGTTGATAGGAAAATTCAGATCACAACTCTAACAAGGGGGGTGCACCTTGAAGCCAAGAAAAAAGTAAAAAGGGATGGAGCTGCATATCTGGCAAGTGGCAAAAAATTACCGTCTGCTCATGATCAATAATTCTAAGTCGTGGTTTATAGCTCAAGTCAACAATTTGCTCCCAAAGAAGCGGAATTGAACCTCGAATCTGAAAAACATATCAAAAATATTATGGAGGATTTTTATTCAGAAAAAAGGAATAGATAAATAAATCTTCTCGTATCAAATTATGACAAACCTTCCGGTCTACTATCAGTCTTAAGGGTTAATCATGAAACAGTGTGTGCATGTTTAGAAAGTATTGTTACAAAAAAGTTCTCTAATTGTATAAAAGTTGGCAAAACCAATCTGTCCTTGTTAAACGGTACAAAATTTTCATTTATGCGAGGGCAAGTCCTAAACCTCAAAAAAGAACGAAAAAGTTCTACCATTATGATATTTCTCACACCAAGGAGCACAGAAGATACTTTTCTCTAAAGTTTAATCCTCAACCAACTTGGTTGATCATGTTACAATGACACCAAGATATAAGCTAATGTCCTATTTAGGCAAACAAACATAATAGTAACTAAAAATATTCTGATACAATAATACTTCAGCACACATTTCTTTTTGGAACCTCCATATGAGAATTACCTGCAATAATGCGGACTGGAAACCTTCAATCTCCACCAATTGCTCAGTTTCAATAAAATTAGCTACATCTCCATCAAGGTTCGCTCCTCTTCTCCACATTCTTGTCCCTAATTGATCACATTACCGTGTTTAATGTTTAGGTCCTTCAAAACATGCCAATACAGACACAAAAGTGATTACAAGAATCAATCATCTCTCTAAGATTGTACCTAGACGTCTGGTACACCTCCTTGAGACTATCGTCAGTGTGGAAGGTGAGCCTTTCAGCTTTAGCTGTGCAGTCTGGAAGCTTAAATGTAGGTTAAGGAACACCATAAAATTCCCCAGTTGAATATATTACTCAAATAATTTCAGAATCTCCATCTTCCTTACAAGTGCACATATATGCATGCCCCCATACAGGGAGAGAGAGAGAGAGGGGGAGAGAGAGAGAGACAGAGAGAGAGACAGAGACAGAGAGAGAGAGAGAGAGAGAGTATAAACATAAGCAATCAGTAAATTCAGGATATTTCCTTGTAGTAGAGGAATAATGAACCCATCAAGCTGCCATGAGAAATTAATGTGCATTAGCAATAAAATACGTGTGCAAAGAACTAACAACTTTTGGAAATGCTTTTCTTCCTCAAAGATATACATTTAAGTGGCTTAGGCAAGCAATAAAATACTCCAAATTGTTTAACTACGTATGCCCTAGAAGATGGAAAGTCTAACCTTATACTCAATCAGTTCGTCCAAAAGATTTCTGTTCCAAACAAATCGAGGGTCAGCCTGAAAACACAAATGAAATTAAAAACTACCCAGCAATTACTAGTTATAAATCGTAATGAGTAAAGCAAACATTTGAAAGGGGCTAAAATGACATAAAAAGAAAAGACTGATGAACATCCATATGATCTGGTGGGTGGGTTAGTTGACTCGATACTCATGCTTTCTAGTGCCGAGAGAAACTCCTTTGGATAAAGGGGAAGGGGGAATCACTTGACAATAAAAAAATTGCACAAAGGATGGCACGTCTTCAAGGATATGAACTGAGAAGGCATCTTTATTGAGCTCAATCTTTATACCTTGAGAACAAAAGATAAGTATGATACCCAAAAAAAAAAGTAGGCAAATCCTTAGGGTGGTGTTCCTTTCTTTTCCCTAATAACCCTCTTACTCGGAAGGAGTTGAGGATAAAATAAACCCCAGGACAATATGGTTATGTGCACCTGACCGATAAACCGAATAATCTAAGTCTCCAACTAACCTGCTTCCATATTGGTTTGGCCATCCATCCTTCAACTAACTTACATCTTCTTTGAAAGCTGGTAGAAATGATAAAATACATATAATTAGAATAAACTAACACAACACTTAACCAAATAGAAACATAAATTGACATGATACAACTCGGAACCTTAACAGATACAAAACTTTTCAACTGTGGCTGAGCTCTAGGTATAAGAATTTACTTGAGTGTTATATCAGTCTCATACGAGAAGTACAACCCTGGAGTTGATTGGACTGTTTTCAACAGAGCCATGAAGTAAGCCTCATCTTTTTTCTGTACAAACACATCACAATCTTTCAGGCAAAGACTCAAACTTTAAAAATCCCAACTCACTCCTCACATTCGCTTCGTACACGCATCAAAATGAATCAAAAACCTTACCTCCTGAGCAGTTGAATTCTTCAAACCCTCATTGCAGGACAGAAACCTCATCGAGTTTACTCTGTAAACAGGGAAGCCGAGATAATTCCCGACTTCCGTCCGCGAAGTTATTACAAGTACATAATTTCCTGCACCAAACACATCAATTCAACAAACAAACACCATATCCTGGAAATTTAGCCATGCAAAACACGCAAAGATACAATTATAGCAAAAAAAAAAGTTTCACATTTTCGATTCGAAATACTCAAAAGCAAGTAAAAGAAAGAAATTCACTTACCTGCAAGCAATCTGATCGTTCCCGCCACTCCGTATATCGTCGAGGTTTTCGAAGGACTTACAGAAGAAGAAGAAGAATCGCCTAGCAATCAGAAACGAGTATTGATTGAGCTACATAAAATCAGCGAAAAAAAATGAAATTCGCCCGAAAAAGCGAAGATTATGTACCGTTGAGCGGCTCAATAATGCCGTCGCGGTGGTCGATGGAGAATCCTCGATCCGGAGCCGCGACGGATTTGATCACGAACTGGTCCTGAAACTCATGCAATTCCAGCTCCTCGTAGAGCTTGAAATTGCCGCCGGAGCAAGATCCACCGCCGTCCATTTCCGCCGTGTTTGATCGGAGAAGAAAATGATGGTTTATCAATTTGGAAAATATCTTTAAGTTCCCAACGACTCCTCCCTATGTTTTCAGGCTTTCAGCCGATGACCGGTGTCGAAGACATAAAATGACGTTATCACCCCTAATAATTCGTGATTATTCTAATTATTGCCCGCTGGCGGCGGAGAAAGGGGCAGCTGTGATGATTGCGTACCTGATATTGTACCGTAATAAGCTACAGCCGCATTGTTCGTCGCGTGACGGGAGTGAAAACACGTGGCGACGTTTTGGATGGCGTCGGTGGCGACGAGGAGTCTGTGTGCTGAAAACGAAAGATGGACGCTTGGATTGTGTCAACAGAAAACAGTTGTAGTTGCGTACACGTATTTTGGGTTGAGCTCAGTAACCAACTTCTAGAATTTTCTGTTAGTTGGAACTTGGAAGTAGATATTATGGGTTAAATCAATTGGTTGGGGTAGAATTCCCTTCTAACCGAATTCAAATCTCTTTCCTGATAAATTAAAATAGAATTAGAAATTTTTGTACATTTTTGACGGAGCCTGAGGTATCGCACATCCTGAAGGGTAGGATTGATACCTAGTGGAGCCCAGAAAGGCTAAGCGCATTTCAACTTACTTCTGATCACAATCAAATAGCACATGTCCTCTCAAAGCTTTCAATCAACCAATCATCTGTATTTTTGTCACTTCGTACCTCAAACTCAAAAGCAGAGAGCATACTTGACTTGAAATTCTACCCATGAATTAAAGGTCACCTTGCAAAAAGAAGGAAAAAACCAATGAAGATGACAGACAGCTTATCATTCCCACTCAATCAAATTTCCTTCACCCAACTTTATTTGCTCAAAGTTTGAGAGTTACAAGCCTAAATCTAAGCACGACAGCCTAAAGTTTTGAATCCAGTCCATCACAGCTCACGGTCCACCCGGTGATTCGTTGTGTTTCTACCATTTAAGACCCAAATTCCATTCTTTGTTCACAAATTATCTTTTCTACATAACTCGTATAAAACTAATTAATTTCATCAATTTAACATAAAATCAGAGCTACTTTAATAGATAAAAAGAAATACAAAATATGTAACCCAACTTATCTTTTGCTAGTTCTTGAGCAAAACATTAAATTGTGCAACAAGCCTTTAAACCCTTAGGTGTCCCTAATAGGAGGAGTTGCATCTAATGGGGGTTTACCAATTACGCTACCCCCAAACGCTTTATGTGAACATTTCAACTTCACCACCTTTGATTTATGTGAACATACCTTTTGTGAGGACCAATTCTTTCTTCAAGCTGAGGGAATATGTTAACAAGGATTTTATACATAGCTCTATAATACCATTTACTTCATCTCTTGCACAACACAAGTGACCCAAAGGCAACAACAAAGCCAGATGCAAATTCGATTTTGACACTGATAAGATCCTAGTCAATCTCATGTCTAGAATTTGGATGGTTTCCATTTGCTTGTGGTGGTGACAATCCTGCCTTCTTATCCATCGTTGACAGAGGCCCCATAATCCTTTGTTACCCAGAAATGATTCTTTTTTAAATGATTCTTTTAGACAAGCTCAACACCCTCAGGTTTGGGAGTGAAGATGATATCACTTGACACCACTCATTCCCCTCCCCTGTGCTGATATATTCACACCATCAAGATATAGCTCTGTGAGATCTGTGAGGTTGTGAAAGAGCATGCTTAAATTAGGGCTCTCAAATGGCATGTACCACAAATTGTAAGATTGAGAAATATCAAGGACAGCCAACATTGTCAATTGTGAAATCTCAACTGGAATTTTCCCCTCGCCGTCATAATAGCTATATGATAAATTTAAGTACCTCAAGTTTGTAAGCTTTCCAATTGTAGATGGAATGCGAGAGCCATAGCTAAAGATATTATCTGCTAAATTGAGGCTTTGAAGCTGTTGAAGATCAAAGAGACTGCTCGAATTGTCAATCCCACCAAAAATAGATTGGTTGCTAATGTCAAGACCAACAACATGTCCATTAGTACTACAAGTAACACTCATCCAAGAACAACAGTCGGTACTTGAATTCCATGATATGAACTTGGACACAGTAGGAGAAGAATCATGAAATGTAAGGGTTTTCTTGAAATTGAGCAACAACAGCTGCTGGTGTTGAACTGCAGGGATGGTATTAGCACAGGTAGTGGTGATAGTGGTGATATTGAACAAGAATAAGAGGAAGAAATATTGGAGCAAAGCTTTCATTTTCCAGACACAATTTGCTAAGCTTAAGTAGCAGAGAAAGTAATCAAGAACAATTGGACAACTGAGAATGGTTTGGGTGGCTTTTATAGGCATGGCCATTGGCCAGCGAATTGGAAAAAAGTAAAAGAATATGGCTGAGGATTGTATTGATCATGATTATACATGTATAAAAATAAAATATAATCTGAAAAGATATGATTACGTTCTCTTTGGGGTTGCCATTAAATTCGTCGGGCCATTGTAAATGTAGCGTTAGGTTGTGGAATTGTGATATTCCTGGGTTGATTTGTTGACTTATGGACTTTGAAGTTTTGGTCTTCTTCTCTCTCTCTTTTTTTTTTTTCTCTTCTTTTTACATTGATAAGTGAATATGAACCCATATAATTTCTTTCTACTTCATCTTACTATCTACAAATATATTATTTTTAATTAAACTATCAATATCTCTTTAAAACTTTCCATCATTGAACTGAATATTTTTAGTAAAATCAACGAAAAAGATTAAATAAGAATGTAGGTAAGTCCCTTGACCAACCCCTGATGAAAAATTTACAATAGCCTATAAGTTATTAGACAGGAAGTGGAAATTTGTCACATAAGAGGATACTAATGATATAATTGGATTTATCCACGACATTGTGGAATTGTGAGATTGCTTTTTTGGGGTTGAAGTTGATTTTGAAGTCTTGATTGGTTTGTCGAAATTTATGGATTTTGATGGAGTTTAATTTGTAGATATTGTCATGTAAAATTTTGAGTGAACCATTCTTCAAAATCTTAGAGAGGAATGTAAGAATTGTGAATGCTTAAAATGCACTACAAAATCTCTCTAATTCGAGGGACTTGGACAAAATTCTTTAAGCATTCTCAGATCTCGCCTCTTCTCCTGAGATTTTGGGCGAATTCATCTCAAATATCTAGACATGTTACTAAGCCAGTTAGAAAACTAGGTAGGCTACCTTTAAAGACGTTACCAATGGTATTTTTGTAAAAAATGAGATAAAAGTCTCAATGCATTCCCATGATCCCAACGGATTAAGCCAAAAGTGTGGATAGAAAAATTCTATATAATTATAAGAAGGAGAAATTATGTTCTCATTCTTTTTTTGACAACTCCATTGGTTAAAATCTTGTTCCTTTTCAGTTTTTTATTTCTAAATATATTCATTTAATGTAAAAAATGTTACAATTAATATATTTGTATTTATGATTAAATTTTTTATCATATATTTTTAGTTTTAGTTTGTACCCATTTTTAATTTGTAATTCTTTTTTAATTTGTACCAATTTTCTTTTCAATTTTAATTTGTACCCATATATTAATTTCTTTTTGTGCCCATATTTTTTAAAGTTTATTTGTATTTGTACCGATATATATTTTTTTATTTGTACTTTTTATTTTGCTAAATGCACCCATGCTAATTATATGTACCCATTCATGTAAAACTTTTTAATCTTAAAATGTACTCATTCTTAAATATACCAATTTGTTATATGTAAAATGTACCCTTTTTTTTTTTTATATAAAATCTATTCAATTTTTTTCTAATCCATTTTTAAACTTATATAGGTACATTCTTTTTTCTTTGATTTTAAAATGTATCCATGTCAAGTTTAATCAAAGAAATTTACTAATGTTATTAAGCCTAATATCTTCTTTTTTTTTCTTTTTTGTTTTTGTTGTGATTTTTGAAGAATGTATCCATGTTTTGATACAATAATTTTTTTGGTTAATTTTGATGAATGTACCCATGTTTACACACACACACAATAGTATATTTATATTTTAATATTTTTAATCCCCACAAATTATAGTTTTTTATTTAAAATCCCATTTATATAAACAACTAAAATTTCTAATTTTTAATTCAAAAATATAGTAACGTACATAGAAATAAATTATCACATTAATTTCAGGGATCTCAATCAAAAATTAAAAATCAACAAGGTTTCAATCAAAGAATATTCATAACTAAAGACCGCATCCAAAATCTCCCTTATAATAATGATTTTTATATAAAAAAAACTTGGATTTTCCAAGGCTGGAAGAGGTAATTGTATAGCAAACACGACAGTTTTTCGTATGTTTAAAGAAAAAACTACATGCATTTGGCAAGTACATAATCTAAACTACAGAGGCGTCTTAATTCAAACTTAGTCCTAAGACGAAAATAAAATGAGGTTTTTCTAATTTAGTATGTAATTTTTATATTAGCCAGTGAAATTTGGAAATTTTTCAATTCAATCTTACACCATCTCCACAACAAAGTGAATTTACGGCACAGTAGATAAGATTTAGGAGAACGTGAGCATGTAGCTCATTGGTTAGTGGGGTTTTGAATTTCCTGTCAAATTTGGGTTTTCTGAATTTGTGTTGAGCCATAGCAGATGCTCTGGGAGGAAAACAAAGGAGAAAGATTGGGAAAGAGGGAGAGGAAGGAAATTGTAATTTAAAATTTATCTGGTGGGTTCCAATTTTCAATATTTTATTGTGTTTTTTATTTTTTTAAAATAATTAGAAGGGTATACAGGGAAAAAAATTGTCATTTATACCATTAACATTTTAGTTTAATCTGTAGAATTGTGTAAGTGTATTCTACATGTTAAAAGATGAAGATGAGTGGGGATTGAGAAGGTTGTTAGCATTTCTTTTGATTTGAAGATATGTAATATCTATTATATTTTAACAGCCTTGTTTTAGTCATGTCCGTGTCTTTAGTTTTTGAGATTTATTGTGTCTCGTGTGACCTTATCCATGTCCATATCTGTGCAATTTATGGTTTGATTTCTTAGTTGGATTCCATGTTTGTGGAGAGATTTTGTTAATTACCTATTTGATTAGAATTAAGATTTACTTCCAATAGAATTAGGATTAGGATTCTACATTATTGTAACCTAAGTCATATACGCTATAAATAAGACTCTAGGTTTAGTTTATTTTTGTGTGCCAAAATGAGGGAGGACAAACAGAGCCAAAACAAAGGAGAAGAAACAAAGACAATAAGTAAAACTGTTTGATTCAATGTTGATTTCCCATTTGATTTCGTTTCCTTGTTGACTCTGAATCTCGACAGATTACGATGCTGAAAGCAACTCCATAGGACAGAGAAAAGGGCATAAAATTTCGACACTGATAAAATCTACTCCAAAAATGAATGTTGATTGCTGTACCAAAAGAAGTCCAATTTCGACACTGATAAATTCCCAATTAGTCATCATCCAAAGTAGTAGATTTCTCTGTTTAGTGCAAAAGAACAAATAAGTCATCATTCAAAAATAATTAATAACGATAAGAAGTCATTGTCCAAAAATCAAAGCAAAATAGTAGGAATTCCCTTTAAATTTCAGAACTTTATTTGGGAGGACCGGAAGTTTAAAGCAAAACCAGATTTTATCACACTTATTTTCAGTGAATTACTAACTTGCAGTTTGAACTGATCACAACATGATTGTGTTCTTATCTGGGATCACCAGATTAATCCTAGTTCACATGGGGGATATAATAGGAGATTACTACTAATGATAAAACTGTTGAATTTGTGGCTCATTCCGTGTGGGTCTTTAGACCTTGTGAAAACGGCTTTAGGGTTAATTGGCAGCAATCACTCGAAAGGCACTCCCATTTGAAAAAGACATTTTGTATAAAGTATATGCCTTTTATTTCAAAGAGAGGGAAAGCAGAAGCCACTAATAATAAATAAATATATTAATCAATACTTAAGCAAGAAAAAGGGAATAAGCCGCACCCTTTTTACAGAAGAAACAGAGAGTTGCTGCTCTTGCAGTTTGGGCAATTATTCACTCAAAGATATTGGTGCCATATCTTGCAATATGTCTTTTCATCTTTTCCATTTGTTCTTTATTTGAATGCGAGTAATTGAGTGTACGTGGAATTTGGGATTTGAGAGAAACTCTATTTTTGTAATTTGAGAGTTAAACTATGTTTATAATTCCCATTTTGATTATTAGTGAAAATTCCTCGATGTCTCTAAACTAGACGTAGGCTTACGTCGAATCAGTATAAATCTCTGCGTTATTTTAGATTTTTTGTTTTGTCATATTTTCCGTATTAGTTCATTAGTTTCATATTTGATGCTTCCGCACAACAAAACTTCAACAACACGTGAAGATTTATTGCAAATCAAGCTGAGAAATACAAAATAAAATATTTTAAAACCAACTAGAAGGACATAATTTAATTAAAAACGCTACACTAAAAATCACCGTTGTTATTTCATTGGGATCATTTGTGGGGTCTATCCGCGTTGAATTTCGATGATTTTGAACCGTTATTTTTCCTCAAGTCTTGGTGCCGCTGTCAAGTTGGGTATTGGCATTAACGCCCAGGTGGCCGGGCGTGAAGATAAATGTATTGGGTATGGTGGCTTTAAATATTAATGATCTTATGGAATTGGAAAAAAGCTTCCATGCATGGTGGTTGGCTTGACTTATCAAGTCTTTTCTTTTCTTCTCTTCTCCTCTTTGCATTAACCAGAAGAGAAGGGGAAAAAAAAAAAGAAGCATTAGCTTATAAATAATTGGGAAATTCTCTTTATTACCAATTGGTTTTATAATTAGAATTTCAACTTTCTTCATGAACCGGTTGTCAAAGCAAATTATCTCATGTGTGAAGTCCAATTCCAACGTGCTCTATTGCCATGTTTGAGCCTATAGTCGCACAAAATCTGTTGCTGTTTAGATGAGTTTAGTTGTGATGATTTCGTTTAACTAGTTAGTCTGTTAGAACAAGGCATTAGCTTTTCTATACTAAAAAAAGGAAGCAGTGGAATTATTATCATTACGTTAACGTCTCACTAACTCCAAACGACTTGGCTTTGTGGCTATTGACTGACTAATTAAGGTACTCAAAAAAGAGCGAGAAATTTCGCCTCTACAAACACCAGCATAGCCAAGGGGAAGATGAACGTAGATGACGAGTCACATTCACATTACCCCCGTGCTCTTCAGGTTCCAAATAAATAATCTGAAGCTTTCCATGTAGTTTCGGATTATACTGTTATGAAGCATCTGTGGAAATTGATGGATATTCATTTTATAGATATTTGAATTGCATCATGCACTTGCTTGGTCCCAAAACCAGAATTTTAAAGCAAAACACAACTTTAAGCCAAACTAAGCTAGAATTGAGATTAGTTTTGCACGTAGCTTCAACTCATCACTCATCACTCATCACTCATTTCCGGAAATATAAATAATCGCAACTCCTAAGCCAAACATAATTCCAATTTCAACACTAATAGGATCCCAACCAATCTCACGATCAGAATTTGAATGGCTTCCGTTTGATTGTGGTGGTGGTTACAATCCTGTTTTAATATCGGCAGAAAAAGGAGGCCCCATAGTCCTTTGTTACCTGTAAACGAGGCTTTTGGAAATGTTGAAATCTGAGTACTTGACGAGTTGGTTGATTGAGAGATTCAAGAATTCTAGGAAAGTAAGCTTTGCCAACTGCGGTGGAATTTGCCTGCTCAACTTGTTCTGTGAGAGGTCTAACGACTTGAGTTGATGCATGTTGGCAAATAACGATGGGATTTCGCCTGTGAAAAAAATACTAAACAAGTTAAGGAAATACAGTGACTTAAACTCTCCCATTTCCTTGGGTATTGGTCCACTGAAATTGTTGCATGAGAAATCAACCAAGGCCAAGATAGTTAGAATCTTAACCATATCCGTCCTTGAACCTTTTCTGGTAATTGTTATACCATCCTCAAAAGAAAACCAAACGTGTTGTCATCATCTGAAAATTCTATGAGTTTGATTTTAAATTTCGGCCTTGTCAAGTTGTTGTGAGCTAGGTCTATGATGTGAAGCATTGGCCAGGTGCCATTGGTTTTGGGACATGCAATGCGTCCAAAAAATTTGTTGGATCGCAAAACCAGGACACTCAAAATGGATATGTTCTTCAACAAACAAGGAAAGGAATCTTTTGTCTGATTGTTTCCAAGGTTTAAATCGGCTTGAATTTGAAGTGTTATTGCAGGGCCGACCTGGACAGCAGACCCCTCAAATTCTTTTAATTTTGAAGTGATAGAAATATTCAATGTAGTTTTGGGGTCAAAAATTTTAAACACACATTTCAGGCGCTTCAACTCACTTTGCGAAGATGTTGGGGAAATCATGAACCGCAAACATTCAAGCTTCAACTTGAAGATATAAGAAAAAAGGAGAAGAATGCTGCTTTTTCTTTTCTACCATGCGCAATTCTAACCCCTTTGATTCATTGCTTAGACATGAAGGGAACATCATCACTTGTGAAAATGGCAATCATGAAGCGAAGAACGGCATCTTATTCATTCCAGTATATTACAGATTGTTTAGGATTGAGCATAGACCGTCTTATCTCCGAAACTCAACATCCTCTCATACAGTAGCATGTAATTTGTAGACATTTATAGATGTACACGCATTCATTTCGATGTTGGCACGGGTGCGATCCGGTTAATTTGTGGCCAGAAACCAGAAACAGTCATCAATTTAGAGGAAGCAAAAGCAAAGTCTAATTAATTCAAGTGTGATGAACAATCACCAAGGTGTACTAATTTAACAGTCATCATTTGGCATAAGTTTATAGTTTTTACAGAAGCTGAAGGAAACTGTGGAGGAGTTGTCTTTCCATATCTTTCTCAATCAAAGCAAATTGAGCGATAATATACAAACAGAACTTGACCAGTGCACGAAAAACAGAGCAAACATTTAAAATCAAAGATTGTGTACAAACACACAAAAGAAAAGAGCTAATTTTCTCACAAACCAAAGCCAAAACAAGGGAGAACAAACAAAAGAAGCATAAATAATTAAAATTGTTTGATTCAATACTGATTTCATATGTGTATCCATTTCCTTGTTGCCTCTTGATCTCGACTGATTTCGATATCCAAAGAAAGCAAACTAGACAGGGTAGAAACGAGGGTGCAAAACCTGTACAAAACAAAACCAACAGATATAAGATATAACGCATCACAAATTCAAACAACATAACCCCTTTTCCTCGCCCATGTGTTTGAGTGTCCATCCTAGAAAAGTGTTAAAATGGAATTCAAAATGCGTGCCCAAGGCAATGGTTAGTAGGCTTGTTCTTTTCGTTTTTTAAGAAACCTCGACACTACAAGGAAAATTTATTAACCATAATGTAGAAAGATACAAAATAACTTCCAAACCTAATTACAACACAAGCTATAAATCAAAATGTGAAACCATATTTTATTTGTTGGATCTTACCCTAGGCACAACATGGAGTCCAGCTGCTTGCTCCTTATAAACATTTCAACATCTCCACCTCTGATTTATGTGAACATGTCTTCGATGAGGACCAATTCTTTCTTCAAGCTGAGGGAATATCCTCACAAGGATTTTATACATAGACCTGTAATACCATTTACTCCATCTCTTGAAGAACACAAGTGACCCAACAGCAACTGCAAAGCCAAATACAAATCCAATTTCGACACTAATAAGATCCCAATCAATCTCATCTGTAGAATTTGGATGGCTTCCATTTAATGTTGGTGGTGGTGACAGCCTTGCTTTATTATCCATCGTCAGTGGAGGCCCCCATAATCCTTTGTTCCCTGTAAATGAGTCTTTGGAAATGTTGAAATTTGAGTACCAGTTGGGATCTTGCCGACAAGTTGATTATTCGAGAGATTCAGGACTGCAAGGAAATTAAGCTTTGCCAGCTGTTCTGGGATTTGCCCTCTCAACTTGTTCTGTGACAGGTCCAAGGACTCGAGTTGCCGCATGTTACCAAATGATGATGGGATTTCACCTGCGAAAGCGTTGCTCGACAAGTTGAGAAAATATAAAGATTTCAAAGCTCCCATTTCCTTGGGAATTGATCCACTGAAATTGTTGTATGAGAAGTCAATCAAGGTCAAGACAGTTAGAATCTTCGCCAGATCCCTCTTTAAACCTTTGCTTGTAATCGTTATACCAGGCTCATAAGTAAATACAACTTTTTTGTCATCAGGGGATGTATCTGTACCACACAGACGACAATATGCACTTCTAGTATAACGGATTCTAGAATTATAACAACATCCCCTTCTATTATAACGGATTCTAGAATTATAAGAATATACCGTTCTATTTCTAGAAGCCCTGACTGTCGACGAGAAACCAATATTTCTGTTATCCTTCATTGCTTGCCATGTTGTCAGAGAGAATCCTGGTACTTCACCATTGAAATTGTTGTAAGCTAAGTCTACGATTTGAAGAACCGGCCAGGTGGCATTGGTCTGCACTACTGGACATCCAATGCCTCCATAGAAATTGTTGGACCGCAAGGCAAGAACGATCAAGGTGGAGATGTTCTTCAACAAGCATGGGAAGGTGTCTGTTATTTGATTCTCTGCAAGGTTTAAAAATATTAAACTTCTGCACCTGGCTAGAGACTTTGGAAATTGACCCTCAATCTGATTTTGGCTGAGGTCTAGAGCTTTTAATGACTCACAATTTTCAGGAAATTCAAGATTAGAAATAGTTCCGGTAATGTTGTTTTTCCTGACATTAAGTATCATGAGTCCTCCCATTGTAGCCAAGCATTGGGGAATCTCACCACTCAGAGAATTATTGGACAAATCAAGAACGATAAGACCACTTGCATTGCATATTGATAATGGAATACTAGAACTGAAATGATTGTCTGAGTAATCCAGACAACTGATATTTGGTGGGACAAATGAAATTGGCCCCTTAAGCTGGTTTGAATGAAGGTCAAGTGTAGACACAGGAGATGTGGAGTTGATGAAAGGACCTTCAAGACTTTCCAAGGCATTATAAGAAACATCTAGGTAATCAAGAAAATCGAGATTCCATATCCAATTGGGTAGCTGGCCTTGAATTTGGTTTTCCGAAAGGTCCAAATTTCTTAAATAGGTTTGATTTCTCAAGAAAACTGGGAATGTTCTCAACTTGTTAGAAACTAAATTGAAATCAGTAATTTGAGGAAATGAAGAGTATGAGGAATTGCTGCCATTGTATAAAACCAGCAAGCTATTGTGCGAAAGATGAATCTCCTTCAGATATGGCAGCTGATGAGGACCATTAAAAGGAAAGGCACTGAAATTGTTTGAAGAAAGGTTGAGGGTTTGAAGCCCTCGAAAATTAAAGATAGACACGGGTACCGGTCCTTCCAAATAGTTGAAACTCAAATCAATGAAAGTAACTAAATAAGAAGAGACATTAAAAATTTCAGGGAGTTGCCCAGAGAAATTATTATAGGAAAGTACTAATTTCGGCAACAAGGGAAGAGAAAACAGAGACGACGGAATGCTCCCCACCAGTTGATTGTCGTACAAACGGAGATCTACGAGATTAATAAGGTTTTCCCAGTGAATAGAACTAATTGAACCATTAAACATGTTTGATGACAGCTTCAAATCAACCAATTTAGTTAGGTTCCCGATTGACTTTGGGATTGATCCAGTGAAATTGCTTTTGGAAAGGTCTAGTGTGGACAACATGTTGAGGTTGCCAATAGAGTCATGCAATAACCCCGAAAAGCTTGTCTGGCTTAAAATCAAGGATCGAAGAGATCCATTCTTGGGAAATTCTGGCAAGGAACCATGAAGTTCCGTATTACAGGAAAGGTCAATAGTTTTTAGTGTAGGTACCTGAAAGATCTGCTTCGGAAATGTTCCACGTAAACCACAACCTGCTAGACTCAAGGTAGTCAACTTTGAAAAATTGGCAAAGAATCCTGGAACCGGAGCAGAGATATTGTTTCTGTCCAAGTTCAACACCGTCAGGTTTGAAAAGTTGGAAAAGAATTCTGGAATCGGACCGGAGATGTTGTTGTGAAAACCACCCAATTGAATCACGGATAGAGCCTGAAGCTTGGCAAGGGATTGATCAATAGGACCAGAAAGATTAGTATTAGACAAGCTCAACACCTTTAAGTTTGGCAGCAAAGATGTTATCGCTTGGCACCAGTGAGTCTCCTCTGCTGATACGTCTACACCGTCAAGATGAAGCTCTGTAAGTTCTGTGAGGTTTTGAAAGAGCATGCTGAACTTCGGGCTTTCAAGTGGCTTGCGGCCCCCGTTATTGTAACTTTGAGAAATATCAAGGACCTCCAACCTTGTCAAGCTTGAAATCTCAAAGGGAATTTTTCCGAAATAATCATTATTTGATAAATTTAGATACCTCAAGTTTGTCAGCTTTCCAATTGCAGATGGAATGCGAGAGCCTTCGACAAAAGAGTTATTGGCCAAGTTGAGGCTTTGAAGATGCTGAAGATCAAAGAGACTGCTGGAGCTGTCAATGGCACCCAAGATGTGTTGGCTGCTAATGTCAAGACCAACAACATGCCCGTTGGTACTGCAAGTAACACCGACCCAAGAACAACAGTCTGTACTTGAATCCCACGATACAAACTTGGAAGAAACCAGAGAACTAGAAAACGTGAGGTTTTGCTTCAAACGGAGCAATGACAGTTGCTGGTCTTTGAGACACTGGTTGTAGACTCCAGTTGTGACATTATGACAGATAGTGAAGAAGAATAGGAGGACAAATGATCGTAAAGTTTTCATTTTTGCTAGCGGAGTAAGGAAAGTGTTTGATGAAGAACTGAGGGATTGGTGTGGTGGCTTTAAAATTAGTTTTCGTCGCTGCAGATTTGGCTTGAAGTCTTGGTCTATTTCTTCTTTTTACTTTAATCCCACTTTTTATCCCTTTGAAGTCTTGGTCTTGGTCTATTTGTTCTTTTTGTTGTGATTAGTGAATGCGACTACACACACTTTTTATCGCTTTGAAGTCTTGGTCTTGGTCTATTTCTTCTTTTTGTTGTGAATAGTGAATGCGACTGCACGCACTTTTTGTCCCTTTAGAATCTTTGTGACTTGCAGACTTTGAAGTCTTGGTCTTTTTCTTTTAACTGTAACCAGTAATGTTAAAACATTGCAGAAATGAATTAGACAATGATCTGCCTTTAATGTCGTGGATAAATCTTCCACGGGAGATATTATGTTGGCTTGACTTGCTTCCTTTGAAGTCTTTCCCCCATCTTTCTGACGGAGTAGGTGTGAACCGAGATAGGTGTAGGGGCCGGGGAATACCGTGTTAGGTACGTAAGTTGTTTCTATGGTTTAGCAGGACTACAGTAGGAGATAGATTCTATCTTACAAACAGTTTACATGGCGAGAGAGATAAAAAGAGGAGATTATATCAATTGTCGGAACGACGGATTCCCATATGATACCTACTACGATCATTTCAATCATTGATAATATTGGGTCACCCAAAGTTTCTGAATGTTGAAATAGTGTTGCCACTACGATGCATTCGTCGACAGCATGTGTAAAGAATTCAATGTAGTTTTGGGTTAGGTCGTGCTAGAGAATGTGACCGCGCTTCACTGCGGTGATTGAATATATTAGTCGGAACAAGAATGAATAGTTTCTACATAGAGTAACTAAAATGACGGTACAGTACCCAAGAACCAATAAAAGAAACATTCATTTGCAGGTCATATTGCGCCACCAATATCATACTCATAGTTTCAAGTAATCAGTCCATTCCATGCAGGAAAAACACAGAAAAAGGAAAACCCAAAAGTAGAAGACTCAATATTTTAGCATTCGGCAGGAATAGCAAGCTTGCGAAAAAATTGCTAAACCATCTCACAAATTCAATCGTCAAACATTATACTATAACCCAAAACAAAGATAAAGCATGTAGTTTGTTTACAAATCACAACGAAACGCTGCTATAATGTGCGACTGAAAAAATGCTTCTTAATGCGGTCTTGCAAGAAATGAATGCAGCCCGAAAACAACCCAGAAAACACCCTATAAATCTTTACCACCTCAAACTCACTAAGTAGAAGCATAAATGGACATGATTCCTCCCTAATTTTGTAATAGAAATTCCAAGAATACAAGGCTCCAAAGGTGTTGACTTATCTTTGGCATAAATCTGTACCCGTGTAAAGTAAGAGGTATCAACACTATATACACTGCTTCACAACCATTTGAAGTTGTCGACACAACGCTTCAAATATTCCAGACTCAAAGATTTTCATACAAACAGAACACCTAACCTAAACAATAACCGAAGTTATGGTACCTGAATTAAGCAGGCAGCCGCTTTGCAAGGCTTTCTTTGACATCATCTCACATTCCCTTTTCGTCTTTCCTATATGATCCAATAAACTGCTCAAATTCAGACGTAAATCAGAGAATCTGCCACTGTACCATCACAGTCGCTAGTCCTGGTAGCTGCTCTTAATCGAGAACTACATCAAATAAACAATAATAAAATCTAATGTAATCTGTCAAAAACCAAAAAAAAAAAAAAAAAAAAAGAAGTGATCATTTGAAGGCACCGCAATGCCTTCGCCATCATACACTTGCAGCATGTAATTGATGCATCTGTTGTTGAATGAAATCAGTTGTTTGGCTAAAAAAATTAAAATACAATGACATCCAATTTATGAGAAATCATGCAGAAGCAAATGTAAATGATAACGGAACCATGAATGCGAATGAGAAACACAAACTTGCCAAAAAGAAAACCTAATATAGCGTGCAAAGATACCCAGTGTATTTTTTTTTATTGCATCATCCATTTAGCAACACATTAAAAAAAATTTGTTTCAAAAAGCTTTGCTATGCTTATTAGGTCCTGTGAAAAAGACTACGAAAAAAATTATGAAACAATTACTGAAAAGACAGAATAATGGCCTAGTAATGGCAAAATACACTCCTCGACAATGTACACGAACATGCGAGTTGAAATTTTGAAACATTTGACAACAAAAAGAAAGAAGCAAAATCAGTAGAAAAGAAAGAGATGCTCATTCAAAAAGAAAGAAGAAATAATACCAGCCTTCTTCTCTTCGGCATCCAGAATTCCATCGTTGAATTAAATCACAGAATGGAAAAAACGCAGAAGAAATCATCACATAGAATTAAATCACCCAAGTAAAATCAGATCATGGACACAAAAAGAAATGAAGGCAGTTTTATTTGACTTGATCAGTGACTTGCTGAATAACCTTCGAATCTGTGTCACGCATGCGTTCGACTTCAACTCCCATCCTCGTTGCCCCTATGATAAGCAGACACAAAGAAAAAGAAATTGACTTAAGTTATAAGTTTAAGCGCATTACCTGTAAGGATATGCCCCTGTGATAGATGACCTATTAGCTGTAAGGATGAAGACTTGGTAAAACCATCTTACCAACCCAGGAAACCTCTACCATATGAATTTAAGAGAATGATATTACTCATGTTAGACCCAAATCAAACACAACCACCATACATTAACTAAAAGAAAGACCATATTCTTATAGAATAAGAAATCGTCCCACTCTTCAATTCATCCTATCTGCCACACAGCTCTGTATCTATATTCTATAGTTCAGTCATAGGAATGAGCTTATTGTAGTGCCTGACTACGCTAATAATTGATAACCAAACAAAATTAAAGATGAAAAGTCTTGGTACCTGTAGGCAAACGCTCAATCCACCAATGTCTTCCTGATCAAAGTATAATTGCTGCAAAAAGACAATTTTGTCGACATAACTTGATTAGTTAAAAGAGCAGAACATATATAAATATTTACTTTCCAGGTAAACCGTGTACGAAGAGAACTAAGATTTAACCTTGAACTTGCCTTTGCAGGCGATTGCACTTGGCAGACAAATTCAGCTCCTGCTTCCGCTTCGGTATTGTAACAGAATAGAAGTGATTGCTTTTCAACCTGTTAAAAGACAGGAAATAAATGAATATATAGAATACCATAATTAAAAGAATAAACCAGGCCAACAAATGATAACTTACATTTTTCATTATAGACTGCTCCAATGGAAGTGGATGGGTAGTGACCACGCCACTTAGTGCCTCCTCCAAGACAGTAGCTGATACGGTG
The DNA here is from genome assembly GCF_019419815.1 of Pyrus x bretschneideri. Lineage (NCBI taxonomy): Eukaryota > Viridiplantae > Streptophyta > Magnoliopsida > Rosales > Rosaceae > Pyrus > Pyrus x bretschneideri. The sequence continues at coordinate 3,611,015 of NW_025999402.1, forward strand.
GTCTTTAATGGCACTCCGAGTTCAGTGATGTGTAAAACATTGTTACATCATCAGGAATTCTTTCATAAGTTCGGAGAAGAGAAGAAAATTCTGAAGAACAAAAAAGCAGAATAAACAAACCAAACATGGTACCAATGTCTACACTTGGCCTTATCAGTTGCAGATTCCATTTTCCACCATAAATATTGAAGATGTTGCCTATCAGCTGTCCCTATGAAATTAGACACTTACCCGAATATTTGTCAACAGAAACAGGGCAATATACAGCTTGAGAGTCCAAAGGTAGCCAATTAAGGGTACTTTTGATTCTGGAATTAAAACTCACAGCACCCAAACTTGAAAGATCTAGCTCCAAGCCCTAAACAGATTGGAGCACATTGTTGCCCTTTGCAACAATACAATCCTTTCTTTACAGGAAAAGCTAAAAAATAAAAATAAAAACAAAATTATGTCAAACGACTAAGAAACCACAATTTTCTTAGACCATACACAGAAGCAAAACCAAAAAAGTTCAGAAAAGGCAAAAAAATATCATCAGAGAAAATAATAACATGGAATTGAAAACCTATTAGCCAATTTAGTTACCAATTTTTGGGGTAGATTGCCAACTCCCAATTTTTAATTTATCAAATTGATTAAAATTCCTCAATCTGTTGCATCTGACAGTCCCACCCCAGAACAGTAAACAAAAATTTTCTCAATAGAAGAACAGGCACGTCAATTTCAGCTCTTACAACCGAAAGAAAAGATTAGGGGTTCTTAGTTTCTTACCGAAATCCATAAATTTGAATCAAATCTCTGCACCCCAGCTTGAGATCCCTTTGAAATGACCTCCATGAACACAAATCTTATACATGCAGAAAATTTTAGATGAAGTTGTGAGAAGGGGTGATCAACAGCGAGAGAAGAGGCGAGAGGCAAGGCAGAGGTGTAATAAACTCAGTTAACATTTTGCAAGGCTAACCTATAGACTATTGATATTTATTCAGTTCCTAAACAACACACACTGTATGCAATTGTAGCTCAAACTAACTTTCTACATTACACTTTCCTCTCTCATAAGTGAAATACAGGACTGAAATTAAGCAAAAATTAGTCAACAAAAAGTATAAAAGAAATGTACCTGTGAACAACCGGTAAGCATTGGGCAACATCATTTTCTGTGCAGCATAGAACATGTCAGTTTTCTCCGAAAGATACAAAGAGGAAGAATGTCCCAAATACTGAATTTGGGAAAAAGGAGAAACTGCAAATAAGGATACCCCAGATGCTGATTCTGGGAACACAGAGAGGGTTTTCTGGGAAATAGACCAACAAAGCATGACATTATTTTTCGAAATTGATATTAGCAGGGAAAGCACAAAACTTGATAAATTAAATGGAAATTTTACTTCAACCCAATAAATACTTGTTCTTCAATAATTCATGGAATCCACTATATTGTCACATACTACAGCTATGCGTCGGTCCAACACTAATTTTTTTATTTGGCCTAAAACAAAAAAAAACCCAAAACTTCAAATTCAAAAACTAGGCAAATAAATTTAAAAAGGGTAAAGATTTTAGAGAGAGAGAGAGGGGGGAGGGGAGAACCTTGAGCGAGGAGGCAATTGACGGTTTCATTGGAGGAGAACATCAGTGCAGTTACAATTTTGTCAAGCTCTGCACCAACAATTAAAAACAGATAAAACCATCAAATAACACCTTATCCTTTATCAGTCATCTCAGGCATTGATTCTAGGAAAGATTCTACACCACGCAGCACAACAAAACGTATTTGACAAAACAAAAAAATGTATACAAAATCTACACAAAAATACATTCACCATTATTACCTGGAGCTTGGCTGCTTTCTCTAAACCTTTCTGCTTTTCAATTCCACTTCTCTTGCCTGCCCGAATATCAAAAAATCGAAATTACTTTCTTTCGAAAACTCAGTAATTCACATAATTATGTCTACATTACACCCATTTCTGTAAGAATTTGAAATTAATTACGTTTAAATATTACAAAGTATTGTATAAGCACTGGGACAAAAACCTGGCAGCAACGAATGCAAAATCATTCACAAAACAGAACAGAAAACATTAACTCACACAACATGATACAAAATCCTAACACACTAATTCATACAACATTGTAATCCACCATCCCATTTGTCAACATATTTCAACTCTCTGACAATCTTCTCCCCCCCCCCCCCCCCCCTCCTTTCTTTTTATCTTCTCTCTCTCACCAAATAAAAGGGTCCATCTTCCTCTTTTGAAAGCTGCAATTATATAATTGAAAACAATATACAATAAAAATAGAAAAGAGTGCACTCAAGATTAATAAAGGCAAACCAAAATTTAAGTGTTCATTGACGAATCAGCAATGAAAATGTGGAGAATCAAATAACAAAGTTTTTTTAATTTCCTCTTGTAGCAATAGACGATCACCAAGCATTACACACTAACTTTCAGTCAAGCTTAAACTGATATCCCATCTTTCCTTGTAACTCATCTTTCTTTTCATGGATATTAGTTTTTGCTTCTACATTTAAACAAAATGGTGGCATGAAAAACTCATTTTGCCAAATTAACAACCATTAACAAATAGCTTCTAGAAAAGGTCAAAGTGAATAAGATCATTTCAACCTTTAGCTCTAGAACAATTCATAAAAATCTACCCAAATATCAAAATTCCCGCACCATTCTTTGTGATATTGGAACACAAAATTAAGTTGTTTGATTTCAGGCAACCCGACTTCACCTCTATACATGGAAATGGTCCTATTTATGCTGCATCACTTGTTAGCGAAACCATATATTAATTGAAAAGATAATCATCAAACCTAGCTAGCTAGTTGAATTATTTGTTAATTAAACGTACTTGTGGCTTGCAGATTGGCAGGCCATGCCAGAGGGAGAGAAGGTGATCATGAGGGCAACTTCAGCATCGTAGAGGATAGAGAGGTCAACAGCTTTCTTCAAAAGTCCATTTATGCGTTTGCAGAAGGTAATTTCTTAAGTCTCGCAAACAAAATAAAATCATCCTAATTTTTCACTGCATAAACAACAAATCACAAATTTAACACTTACAATGGTATACGAAACCAACCGTAAATGAAAAAGAGAATGTTGAGAAAATAACCCAGATGAAGGCAGCTTTACAGAGTTTAGAATCCAACTATGGTATCAACAGCCAAGATATGTTCCATGTAATATCCTTTTATAGATCCCAAAACAAATACAGTCTGCACAATCAAGTTTCTTGTTATAGCCAAAAGAGAATAATAGTCTGCAAGGTAGTGCATCTCAAACATTAAATGAATAATTCAGATAAAATGAAATCACAAAAGAACCCAAAAATTTAAAGGAAAAATCTTTATAACTTAGCATCCAGACTGCTTTGGATCCAAAAACTTTTAGCACAGAGAGTGCGCTGCAATTTATCTCAGGTAAAACCCTAAACCTATCAAGGCAACGTCTGTGATTTTTCTGTACTGAGTTATGATACATAATACAATCTAGCTATGATGTTTCACATGCATGTGTCTCTGTGTTACATTCTTCTTCTCGCTACTTTTTTTTTTAATTGGAATTATGTGTTGGTTGTTGCTCGAATAGAAATTTCAATTGGTTAAGCTTTGAGGGCTGGAAATAATATTTTCCAAGCAAGAAAACAGAGGTAAATAAATAAAACTGCCGATCAAGTGCAAGTTGTCCCCCAAGCAATTCTTAAGCCAATGTAATTGGCTTCAAAATTATTGGTTCTCTTCAGATAAATTTTTGGTTATTTTTTCTCTCTTTCATGCAAGCTTACATCAGTAAAGGAAGCCAAAGATTTTTACCTTTTACCTTTTATCTTGGGTCTGAGATCCTCAAGTCGTGCGCTCTCCAAATGGTTCCAGAAAATAAAAAGCACCTTTTCCTGAAAAAGCATCAATATTCATACATTTGCACAATCAATGGTGCACTAATTGAGTTCCCAACCTATAAGGATGCTAACCTTATCATATAGCACTACAGTTAAACACGCTTCTTTCCCAAATTAAATTTTAAAAAAATTCGACATTCAGATGCCACAAAAATTACACAGTTCCATGAAGTAATCTTACTATCGCAGCCAAATTGACACAAAACATGTAACTGTCCTTTCGAAAACAAAATTGCCCCCGTTAATCATATACTCATTTAACACTCTAGATTACAGAGTTTCAATAATTTCCATAAAATCCGACGCTTTTGAGCTTCAAATCTTTGCGAACAATTCCAGAGCTTTGAAGGGGTGCAGAGAAAAAGCTGCTGCTTCTGGGTTTAGAAAGCAGGGAAGAAAGTGCCAGAAGCTAAAACCCCACTAATCTTTTTTTACTTCAGATTCTCAGATTCGCACTTTCTCGTTGTTTCTCCCCTTTTCTTGTTAGCTCAACAAAACAAATATCTTCTGAGTTCTCTTTCTCTCTCTGCAATTCCCACGCCCAGCTCCCTCGCCTCTGTCTCTGTCCTCAACCCACTCTGATTGAGACCGACGGAACACCGTCTCTGCGACGGGAGAAGCGGTGGCAATTTTGCATTTGTAGTTTTGATACAAGCGATACCAGGAGGGAGGAGATCGAAGACGTACACACGACTGCCCAAACGATAATTTATATGAATACGAACTCGATTGCCTGGTGCAGTTTCAATATCACATATCCCTGCTCAACTCTGCCAATCTACATAGACGGACCAAAATTTGAACAATCACTTTTTAAACAAGCTGGAAAGCTCACCCTTCTCCTGCAAGGAACTTAGAATATCACAGCCCCAAAGCAGTTCTCCATTCACAAATATCTGCAGGAAAGTCGGCCGGTTACTATACTTCTTCAGTCTCTCACTCAATCCACTACTATACTCTTCGTCAAGCACATCAACGCTCTCATAATCCTCTGCGAAAATCCGCACAATGGGGCACTTGTCGAGCCCTTAATAAAGGCCACGACTTTGTTCTCTTTCACCAACCGGTCAATGAGTTCCTCCAATGGCACTGTCAGATGCACATTAGGACCGGGTGTTAGCCAGAGATCGGGCTTCTTCTTCCTTGGTGGTGGCTTTCGGACCCATGTGGCGTTTGCCTGATTCATTTCCCGGAGGAACCTTCCCGGTAGCTTTTATGTGTTCTTCCATCCATGATTTCTAGGCTTCGTTAGAACCGCCCTATCTGGTTCATCTACTACCCCAACCTACAGTACAATACCATCACTGTTAGAAGAGCAATATTACATAGTTCCTTCTACATTTATACTAGTTTTGCAGTAAAATCAACACCGATTAAACATTTCGATTCGATCCAATAAACTTCTATCCTGTAGGGTAACAAAACACTTCCTTCACCAGAGTATGCATTTCCCACACAAATAAATAACAATGTGGATAAGGGGTTTGAAGCTCAGTTGGTTAACGAGGCCGAGTTTCCGAGTTAGAATTCCCTTTCCCCAATATCGCTTGTATTACAAAACGAAAATTGAATTGATTTTATATTATTTATTGAATAAATTGAATTTAACTCTTGAATCAATATATAGATGTTCAATTTCAAAAAAAATTAAATATTTAAATTAAATTAAATTCACAAAAACTAAACTTTAGTAACAAATAAAGGTCCCAGAAAAAGTACGTACCTTGACGGAGTAGCAAAGCTCTTGCAACGACTTCCGGTGTCAGAGAACACTCACCGCTATGTTCCTCGATAACCCGACGAACTGCAGCTCGCCGTTCTGATAAAAAAAAAACCGCGTAGATCCCCGTCTCCGCCGCCTCCGGCGCAGGGATTAGATCGGCCCCCGACAGAGCCTTAACCGGCGAAGTGATGACCAAAGCTCGAGCCTTGGTTGCGGTGTAGGGTTTGAGAGAAATGGAGGGAAAGGGGAGGGCTTTTGCTGGTAAATTGAATGAAGGATTAGGGGTATTTTGGGAAGAGTGAGAAGAGAATAAGCGGATGGAGGGAGGCGACGGGATTGGTCATCAACAGATACTGTTGGGGCAAGGGATTCGGGTTTTGACCCGACCCAGCTGTTTGCGAGTAGCTAGTGGAGTTGGGCCTTGGAGTCAAGGACCTAAAGAAATAGATAACATTGAGCCCGTGTTGGTCAAAGAATTGATAACTATTATGTGCAAAAGTTAAAATGCGTATCAATATGTGATTAATTTATAGGGTTATATTGTGTATGAAGTTTGATGGAATCTGCTCGACTTTCAAAATCAAATGTATTTAAGATAGACTTTTATGGAGTAAAGTCACCTTGTATTGAATAAAAACTTGAGAAATGCAAAGGGGATTCTCTCAAAAGTAGAACTCTCTGTTACCTCGCAGTTTAACGTCAATTCTCATGTCAACCTTGTAAAACATAATGTCAAAAACATGAGATGGCAGAGAGTCTCATTTTGAGATAATCCAGTTGCATTTCTCTAAAAACTTTTTATGATTTCTAAAAAGTCCATAAAAATCTCGTGGTAGTCAAATATGACTTAGTGTATTCAAAATTTCATTGATTTTAAAGGATTTTTTTAAAATTAATAGACTTTCATATACCTTTCTATGGTATGTTTTTTGTTATTGCAATTTCAACCTCTCCCCTTAAAATTTTGATGGACTTTCATAGACTTTGATACTCCACCACTCACCATGATGCAATAAGGACCACTATTTTCACTTCCACACACCATTCCGTCACCACCACCTAGGGCCGACCAAGCCAGTGCAGGATGACGGACCGTCCAGGATCCAAGAAAAAATGGGGGACCAAAATTATTAGATTGGTACATTCATATATATTTTCATAAGTATAAATTTATAAAAGTTGGCTAATTGACCACCAAGTTTAATCATAAATAGTGGTTTCTTTTGTTTGAAGTTAACAGGAGGTCTTAGGTTTGAAATTCATTTATTTACCTTCAAATTTTCACAAATTTCTTTCAAGAGTATAAATTTATAAAATTTGGTGAAATGATCAAGAGATTTAACAAGAAATGGTGGTTTATGTTGTTTAAAATTAACGAGAAGGTCTTTGGTTTGAAACGATATGTGTGCTTTTTTACTTTATGTTTTTACGATTTTTTTTGGTAAGACTATAACTTTATAAAATTTGGTTAAATGATTTAGAAATTTAATGAGAAGCAATGGTTTTTGCTGTTTAAAATTAATGAAAGGTCTTGAGTTTTGGGTTTGAAATGCTATGTGCTTTTTTATTCTTTCTAATTTTTACGAATTTATGTTTGGTTGTTAATTTTTTTTTTTTAATTACTAGCTAGTAGCTATGTAGGTTGCAATTTTTAAACATTCATTCCAATACAAGTCTAACCCTTAACAAAGATTAATTTGTAAACTAAATTTGCAAATTATATGACGTGTTACCAATAAAAAAATAAACACGTTTATCGAATTCATACATGCGAAAGCAAATAATTATTCTTATATGAAGTTAAGGCACATTTTTTTAGGTCTCCCGTTCCTCAAAATATCAAAACCTGCCCTACCCACCAGAGTATACTTTCGCCCTACCCACCAGAGTATACTTTCTATGATGCAGTTGGACCTTACGAGTTGATCATGTTTTATATTAAATGCTTAATCGTATGACAGATTTGGAGTAAAATTGCAGCTAACTTCAAACCCTAAATTAATGCTACGCAATCATAGAAATGGAAGGACTATTGTCGTACTTGAACATGATGTCAATGTTAGGTTGGATTAATTTTCCACGCCAACAGCATCATACCATTTACAAGTTGCTACCACCCCAAATTTCATGTACTTGTTTGTTCGTGCCAGATTTGCTCATTCAGACTTTTCCATATTTCGGTCAAAATCTCAGTGGTTTCTCTTCATATTTTAGAATTTATAGTTTGTTTTTTGTGGGTTCAGTCAGGATCTTTAGGTTGGCCTATCAGTTCTCCAGAATCATACAGTTTTGTTTTTGTTCATTTCGTTCAGGACTATATCATGTGGAGGTTACCATGTCTATATCAACTGCATAAAGCGTCTCCTCCCGATGTCTATGACAGTATTACAAGCACGACTATTCGATGGAGAAAGTTAAATCGCACTCACAATATGTGATTGACTTAAAATGATGTTATTGAGACATCTTAAATATAAGTGAACTTTTTGAGTTGTATTATTTTAGATGGGGAAGAGTTAAAAAGAGAAGGCGTCATAATTAAAAAAATAAATATTTTTTTAAAAACAAAAGTTAATTGGAGAGTTGGTAATTCAGAAGTTAAAAGATTATTCATTGCTACCATATCCTGAAAGTAATGTTTTGGATTTTTCAAGTTGTTCGCATGAACGCTACTTTCATTTGGCAACACGGTCATGGAAGAGGTGTTCTTTTCTCCCACTGCAGCTTGAAAAGTCCAAAACATCCACTTTTTGGGGATATAGCAGTAGCAAAAAATGTGACATCCCACATCGTCCAGGGGAGTAGATCATGTAAGCCTTATATGTATATTCTCATCTCTACCTAGCACGAGACTTTTTAGGAGCTCACTGATTTTGGGTTCCATTGGAACTTCGAAGTTAAGCGAGTAGAGCGCGAGGTCAATCCCATGATGGGTGACCTATTGGGGAGTAGCGCGCGAGGTCAATCCCATGATGGGTGACCTATTGGGAAGTTCTCATGTGAGTTCCCAGAAACAAAACCATGAGGGTGTGGTCGAGGCTCTCGTGAGGGTGTGGTCGGGGCTCAAAACGGACAATATCGTGTTACAGTGGAGTCAAACCTGAAATGTGGTGGGGGCCCGGGGCGGGATGTGATAAAAAATCTTTTTAACTCCTGAATTACCAATTCTCCAATCAATTTTCTTAATTAAATGGTCCTTCTTTCTTTTAACTCCCCCGCATCTAAAATAACACTAACTTCGTCCTCGACACACACTCACAATACATAATGGACTTAAAATACTAATGAGGTAACATCCTAAATATAGGTAAACTTCTCGAGATGACGATTATGACGATGTGCACCAAGCATATATGTGGTTACTTATATACTGCTGCTACATATCGAAAATTCAGTACAAGTACCTCAACATGCTCTCTCATCATTCAATCAATAAACCCTTTAACAACCTGAAAATGAAATATTTCTAAAAGTTAACCAAAAGAAAGGCATTTGTTGATTTGGCTGCTGATTACCACAACCAACCGAGAGACATGCACTTCGTACAATTCAAGCTACGTAGTTAGTCTAATAGCAAGGCTTCAATAGCTGATATTGAGATTCTAACATGCAACCGAATGTAGATCATCAAATTTGTATATTTTCATTATGTTTCACGTGACGAATGCTAGTAAGATGATATACACTCGGTTGAATTAGTGGCGACGCTGTATGTAGACTAGATGTTGTCATGGCTGCCTCAATTTTCTTGTGGCTTCATGTAATTATAATAGAAAATGGTCAACAAATGTGTTTTTGGCCCTCCCAGATTCTTTAGGTGACCTCGACCACTAGGTGAATCCGGGAATCTCTCCTTATATAATAGTTATCTACGAGTGTGAAGGAATTGTTACTTTAAGACCATCTTCAAAGAAGATATCAAATCTTAAGTGGAATGTCATGTAATCAATTTTGAAGGTAGGAGCAAGCTCCAATCGATATGTCAATCCTATATGGATTGACATATGAGAAAAGATGATGTCAAATAATTTTTAATTATTTTATTGTGTGGATCTTATTAATGCACCAATTATAGATCATGAAAATTTATTTTAATTGATTTCATTTTAAAATGAATCCTACAAATATCATACATAACAAAAAAAAAAAACATATCGGTTGGAAAAAGAGAAAATCTGACATTACCACGTCAACCATCAAATTTAACATTTGACATTTATCTTTTAACATCTCCTTTGGAGATGCTCTAATCGGATTATTTTTTGGTACATAAAAAGTTAAGGAGGAGTGAAGGCTACCCCATTCTAGGGTTAGGGCATGCCACAACCCTCTTTGAAGACTTATAAATGGGGTTAGCTCCTTTTTCTTTTGTTTTTACAAATCACCCACCAAGAGCGATTACTGGCATCGAAACTTAAACCTAAGCCTTAATTTAGTGAAGAGAACAAACCTTACCAACTCAACCAACCTTCATTGGCAATTAGAGTTACATACATACATACATACATACATACATACATATAGATATACAGACATAAATAAATATGATAGATGAATCCTACTAGATAGCCAAATAAGTCAAAAGTGAGAGAGATAGAGAGAGGGGTAGATTCTGAACTACTTTTGCATATGAAAGCAAAAACATAGTTGTTGGATGATCATCATATAAGCTATGGCTAGCTCCCCACTATATCCATTTGCACAGGACACAAAAGGAACGCAAGATGTCAGCCTTAAAACTTACCCCTAAACATTAAATAATTTTAAAAAAAAAGTTAAAAAATTCCCACCCAACCAATACATTCCTTTAGCTTTACTCCTACTCAAAAACCCAAATAAAATGTTCCCCCAAAAATAAAACACCTCTCTCACTAAGTCCTCATCATTCTGTTTGTACACATCATTTCATATAATCCTCCCTTTTCTTTCTTCTCCCACAATCAAAAAGCTTTCTGCAGTACTCTACTCTCTCCCAACTATGAGCTTCCCTCCTTCTGCATCCGGCGCGATGAAAGCGGTTCGAGGAAAGCTACATTTTCCTGTTGTCATGGTCTGCGCTATCGCCTTTATCAGTCTCCTCTACGCCGAACGAACTAGCATCAGGCTTTCCTCCAACCCTTTTTTCAAAATTAAGTCATGTTCCAAACCCGAAGCCATTACGAAAAATAGTAAGTCCAAATAACTATTGATTTTTCTTTTTCTTGTTGAGATTTTTTTCCAACAAAGATTTCCTAATTGATTTTTGTGGTCACCAATCCCTACCAAACAGAAAACAGAAACGCTACCGAGGATAAGTTAAGGGATTCCATATTAGATGATAGGGATAAGTTAAGGGATCCCATATTAGATGATAGGTTTGCTTTCGACCCCGAGGAGTGCAGCGTTGAGAATGGAGAGTGGGTGTTCAACCGTTCGATCAAGCCTCTTTACTCGGATAGAAGTTGCCCGTATCTTGATAGACAAGTTTCGTGTGTCAAGAATGGACGTCCGGATTCTGGCTATCGCTACTGGCAATGGCAGATTGAAGATTGTACATTGCCAAGGTTGACAACTTACAATGCATGTCAAAACACATCTATGCAAGTTTGTCCAGACTAAAATGTTGATATATTTATTGGGAGATATTATTTACACTCCAAAAAAATCATCTTACATCTTCCCGATTTCTAAAATTAAAGGGAGGTCGAGTGCATAATGACTATTTCGGAGTGGTGATAGTATGCAAGTTTATGTATTTATATATACTCAATTACTGCATGAACTATTGTTTTTCTAACAGGTATTTGTTTCCAAGTTTATATGTAGATTTGATCCAGAAGTTACACTTAAGAAACTCAGAGGAAAGAGACTACTTTTTGTTGGGGATTCTTTGCAAAGAGGTCAATGGCAATCTTTAGTCTGTATGGTCGAATCCATCATACCCAAGAACCAAAAATCCATTCAACGAGGGCGGTCTCATACAGTCTTCAGAGCCAAGGTATCTTATAATTCCTAGTCTTTGCTCAGTTGAACCAACGATTAAACAAAAGAGATGAAGCTAATCGAAAGTTTTCCTTCTTCAGGAGTATAATGCTACTATTGAATTCTATTGGGCGCCATTTCTGGTTGAGTCCAATTCTGATGAACATATAATAGGAAATCCAAGGGAAAGAATACTAAAAGTGGATTCAGTTGCCAAGCATGCGAAATACTGGACAGGAGTAGATATCCTTGCGTTCAACACTTACGTTTGGTGGATGAGCGGCTACACGATCAAATCATAGTAAGTTTCTCACAGAATATGCATAAATAGAGTCGGTTACTAACTTCTAACAAATAATAGAAAAAGAGTGACATTAAAACAATGAAGGGCACTAAAGAGTGCTTTATATACGGCTTATTGTCTATTTAGTTAACCTGTTCTGTTATGATTAAAAGTCATGACCCGTTCTATTTGTGCATATTTTTCAAGAAAATTAACTATGCCAATGGATCATTGTCATTTTCTTTTCGGTTTAAGATTGATCAATTGAGCAACAATGTGTAACTGAACAGCTGGGGATCGTTTCCAAATGGTGAAGAAGGGTATGAAGAATTGGATGCACCAGTTGCCTACAGAATGGCGTTGAAGACCTGGGCAAACTGGGTCGACTTAAATATCAATCCGAACAAGACTCGTGTTTTCTTCACTACTATGTCCCCTACACACATGAGGTATCTCTCTCTTATAGACAACTTGTTATGATTAAGCACAAGATAAAAATTGAATGTTTTCACTAATTACTTGAGTAACAAGTTAAATCTCTAATTCTACAGAAGTGCAGACTGGGAAAATCCAGATGGGATCAAATGCTTCAACGAAACAAAGCCGTACATGAAAAAGGGATTCTGGGGAACTGGTTCGGACAAGAGGGTCATGCGCGTGGTGTCCGAAGTAATCCGCAAAATGAAAGTTCCGGTTTCAGTACTTAATGTAACGCAGATGTCAAATCACAGAGTTGATGCTCACACAAAAGTTTACACCGAAACCGGAGGCAACCTACTAACTGATGAACAAAAGGCTGATGTGCTGCACAATTCAGATTGTATACATTGGTGCCTTCCTGGAGTTCCAGACGCATGGAATCAAATTTTTATGGCACATTTGTAGCGCTACGAACCACATGTAAATCTGCAGCGCTATCAAACAACAAGAGGCGGAACAATCGAAAGTAACACGTTTGTACTTTCTGTTCAAGTTCTTGTCTCATTTTTTTTTTTTTTCAATTGTAATGAATTGAATTTGTACAGCAAAAGCTGCTGAAGCAACTTGTTAGTTTCTTCAATGTTCTTGTGTTTTGGTAACATAATGCTGCAATGTAGCAAATTCTAATTTATAAAATAAACTAGGTCATGGTAATTAGTCTGGAGGACTTACCAGTTACCCCCCTTGACAGGACGGGGGATGTTTACCGTTGTAAGTTGTAACAGGAGCAGGTTAATTTTTGGCTGATTTGCCATGGTAAATTGCCCTGCAAGTCATGTTTCACAACATTAAACAGAGGTAAACTAAACAATCCAACCGTCCAAATTCGTACCATCGACAATCCTAATACCATCGCCTCCTCGCGTGCTGACACATGATGAAGTGCTCCGAAAGTACGGGCTGTATACATACTTATTAAGAATATATGTTTGTTTCTTAAAAAAATAAAATAAAATAAAAAGAATACATTATAGTTGCATGACAATTAAATGTTAAATAAGTATTAACTAGATATAAGAAGATTAGCAATTTTTTCATCAACCATCTCTTTATCTCTATGATCTTCCTCATGTCCAGGCGGAAGTAGCTCATCATCATCATCACAAGGTTGGAACTCTTGATCTGTCATGGAATGATTTCTGATAAAATTATGCAAGGCCATTGAAACAACAACAATTGTTACCTGTTTTTCAAAAGAGAAGTTACGCATGAGACAAATCATTGTCCATCAATTTTTCCAAACACCAAAAGTTCTTTCTATTGTGCACCTTAGGTATGAATGCCTCTGATTAAATATCTCTTTTATCCCTCTTGGCTGACTTCCACGTCGAAACTCAAGAAGATGATATCGTTCACCCCTATAAGGTCTAACAAGGGCAAGATTCCTAATGGGGATCTTCATATTATCATGGAAGTTGTAATAATCTATATGCATGTTCGACTAATAATTAGTTATGACCTGTGGGCTAATAATAATCTATATGTATGTTCAACTCAAAGGATATGAAACCTTTTTGTTTGAATGACTTTGTGTATTGCGTTACTATTTTCAAGATCCATATAATGCTATAGATAATAATAAGAGGCCTTTCTTTTCTCTTAAACAGGGTGATGTTTAAAGATCCATATATTCATGGGACACTTATTCTCCATCAACAGGAGGCCAAAGGTTTGGTTTATGTTTTCTCCTTTTTGTTTCAATTTTGAGACCATATTTTATTGCTTTTGAGTCAATTCATGACGATTTCGACAAAAATCATATAGAATCAATAAAATTCTCACACTACATACAAATTTATGATAAGAAGTAACATACATACCTTCACAAAAATTTCAGGTTATGAAGATGTAGAGAGATTTGGGAAGATGGAGAGGAAGAGATGGAGACCAAGTGGACTGCTCTAGCCCCCAAAATAATCTGAAAATAAAAAAACCTTTTGGGGTTTCAATGTGCAACCCTAGAAAAAATTGGTGATGGTAGTTTTGATGATTTTATAAAGTGGAATGGCATTTTAGACTTTGCAAATTAAAAAATAGGGATAATTTTAGAATTGAAAAAAATTCATTAAGGGGAGCAAAGTGTTTTCCTTGTTTACCTCCTAGGTGCTTCTTAGTGCTTCTATTTCTAACTAAAAACACTTTTTAAATGTTTGCCAAATAATCATTTTTTAAAACTAATACGTTTTTACTTATTAGGAATCGCTTTTTACTATTTCAAAAGCACAACCACAACCAAACGATCCTTTATTCGACAGAAAGGGTACCTTGACTGTTAACTTGGCATACCAACAAAAGTTTGTGGGCTGTTTTCAGGCCTAGTATTTTGTGGCTTCTTCAACATGCTACCAGAGAAGTGTGGAATATACAATTCATATGGCTTGATAGAGAGAGAGAGAGAGAGAGAAGGCGGCTGCATATTTGGGTGTGGAAATCACTGATGTTCATGAAGAAAAGTTCTTATCTTCGTTGGTGTACTTTCTTGCCTGTTTGTTATTTGTTCTGCACACAATCTTTCATGTAATAGTTGACGAGTCCAAATAACTTACATACAAGTACAATTTCTAAAATTTTATCAAGTGAAGTCACATGACTACCATGTTAGGCATTGTGTGTACGAGATGGGTTTTATTAGCACATAATAATGTGTGATTGACTTGTATTTTCATCACTGTAATACTCTATTATATATTTCATGTAAGTTTTTTGCCTGCACATAAAACACTCGTTTTGTCACAAAATTGATCTTAAAAGTAAATTGAAGTACAACCGTATTTCAACTCGAAAAAAATTGCCTGGTTAATACAACTATGACATGTTTTACTAATTCTTAACCGAGTGAGAAAGAAATGAATTGAAGAGAGTTAAATTAAAGTTGTTTAATAAATTATTTAAAATGCAAGTAATGAATTGCTCAATTTTTCGTTTTCAATCTTTGCAAATTAATACTGATTATTTCCCAAAAAGGTTAGTATGAATTTAGGCCGTGGGCCTAGGGCCCAAAGAATAGAAGATTGTTGCATACTCCATTTGACTGCGGCTCAAAGCCACCTCCCCATTCATCTCTCGGGGGGATTTGAGAAGCGACGCGAACGTCTGATCGCCAACACTGTTCAGGTAAAATTCCCCCCAAAAAAAATTAGGGTTCTCTCAATCCCCAAACACATTAGGGTTTAAATCCAAATCCCAATCCCAATCAAAATTCGTTCAAGTTTCTCAATTTTACCTACAAATCAAACCTGAGGCTTATGCTATCGGGTTTAGTCGAATCTCTCGCCCCTCTTCTCTATGAATCGAGTGCGAATTTTCTCTCTTTTTGGTCAGGTGACGTAAGCAAGCAGCCATGGCGGGCGGTGGGAATTTCATGAACAGAGTCGTGTCGTACCTCGTCAATGAGCTTCTGGTCGATAGCCTCGCCAACAGGTACTTTGTCTCGATACTTTTGAATCATTGATCCTATTTGATTGGGTTTGATTTGTTGAAAGCTTCATTCTCTGGCCACACGGAACTCTCCGTTCCCGACTGGCTCGTTCCCTTGAAGCAAAATTAAGCCAAAGCTTTGATTTTGCTCTCATCTGTGGCGCCAACAGTTTATGGCGCTTCGGCTTTGCATGCTTTGAGGAAACGTTCGCCACAAGAGAATGATCTTTTTGCTGTATTTCAATTTTCTGTGATAGGGAGTGTGTTTTGTGTGGTGGGAATTTTTTTTTTTGGTTTGATTGTTCACGCTGATGAATATTGAGCTAGTCGGACATTTAGCCCATCTGATAGGATAAGGTATTGGTGTTGTTTGAGTGTTCGCGTGCTGATGACTGTTGAGCTAGTGAATTAAGCTTCTCAATAAGCCGTCGGGACGTTAGATTCCTGATTGGTTGCTCCCAAAAGCAAAATAAGTTCAAAGCTTTTGAAAATCTGCAGTGTAACGGTAAACATCGAAATTTCGGTGAAATAAATGTTGACCAGCATATTAAAGTTTCGACGTGCTTGGGTATACATGACATGCGCTGCGTGTCGCACAAATTGTACACATAACGTGACTCAATAAAATCGGACGAATCACCTCATATTGAGAAGTGGTGTGGTGTGGCGCACCCCTACCTATGAAAATGAGTGCATGAAGAGTATCAGAAGAAATGCCCTTGGAGATGGCAAAATCTAAAGCTAAGGTGGAGATTGTTAGATAGATGGCTTCCAATAATGTCATTATTGATTAAACAAGTTTTTCTCATTATGGGCAATGACGAGGTAAGTACACTTCAATTTTAATATTGTATTAAGTGGAAAAATTAGGCCACAAAAATAATGCTCGAATGGAAAGAAAAATTGTGGTGATGATTCATTCTCAAAGCCTATAAATAAACTTCTTCATCAAAGTATCAGTCATCCTAAAATTATATATTCGAAGCAAAGCATTTTTGGCTTCTCTAGTTTCTTTAAGGTAATCGTTCGTTCAAGATCAGGTCATTGTGATCATTGGATTAACAACACATCACAAGAACCACCAAGTATCTCTACACGTGCTGGTTCCTCCATTGCCAAGAGCCAAAACCTTGCGGCCCTTGTTCATCAAAAATCAAGTCATTGCGACCCTTGGATCAACAAAACTATACATCTGCACCTTTCAGAGATTGAATCAAAAGATCAAGTTGTAAATAGATTATAACCCTACAAATTCATTAACACAAAATTTACTTTATAAACGTATTCTTGTTTCATTTGTCGTAGAAACTTGCAGGAAGCCGCCACTAACTGCAGAAACTTATAGGAAGCCACCACTAAATGCAGAAATTTGCAGAAAGCCGTCACTAATTGCAAATTCGCAGAAAGCCACCACCAGCTGTGAGCACAGGTGAAAGAACTTTCGTCTAAACAAGAAGGAAATCCACTAATGTGCTAACAACAGATACAAAAAAAATAAAAAATAAAAACAAAAAAAATGATGGTGTCGTGGGTGGATATGTATACATTGAATGAAATAAAACTTATTTATTGATATGTCTAAGAAATTATAGATATATGCATACACGAGTTAAAACAAACAAACATGAGGGAGCCTTCATAAAGGTTGCTCATGTGAAATCTCAGTACTTGGTGGAACTTCAGAAAGAAGAGATACGAAAGGTTGATTATTTGGAGCTTCAATACTTGGTAAAACTTCAAATGACGAAGGCAATAGGTGCTTTTAAGATAAAGCCACAAATCTCTAATGATCACTTTGAATCTGACTTTCGGATTCTTGCAGTTGGTAAAGCTTTCTTTTCATGCTCGTTGAGTAATTGCGTGCAAGTATGTGCAACTCTCTATTTTCATGCTTAAGCCCTCTGATCTCCTGTCTAAGATTTCACACCTCAGCTATCAATGATTCAAGTTGGCGAGTTCGAGCAAGTAGGTGTTGACCCATATTGGATACAGAACCCACACATTGAACATTGAAAGTCAAAGAATCTTGAATAACCAATTCATTGGACCGTTTTGAAAGGATCATGTTTTCCTTGGGAGAGAAGATTCCTAGTTACCGCTGTAGTTGTTATGTTATTCATCATAGTGTCCCCAACTGTAAGATGACCATTAGCGGATAAGAAGGATGGGTGTCATATGCTATCTTGAGGAGACATGTCTGCATCTTCCACAACATTCAAGTGAAAACGACAATCAAATGGGCAAACCATTTTCAGAAATGATGAAGGAAAAGGATGTCGGATAAATCTCAGAAGTGTAAAAGGGGAAAATTTCTACAGGCAGCAACTTTTTTAGCTTGCCTTTTGAATACAATCGATGCCTCTATAAAAGAAGAGGCAACAAGGCCACTTGTTTAAAAATCGAAGAGGCACCACTCTTTGAATTTCAAAAGTCAGATTTTCCTAAATAAAGTTCGTTGTCACTTTTCAAACGAAATTTCAGCTTTTCGGATATCATGTGCAACTTTGTCAAAGATCTCTGACAAAGTTGAAACGCATAAATTTTGCAGTTCCAATTACATCACTATTATCGACAAGAGTAAAAGAACAACACCACTATTTGCTATTGGAAAATTCCTATATGTGTTGACATCAGAAGTGCAAAAATGGGAAATTTTTACAAGTAGCAACCTTTCGGGCGTGCTTTTTGAACACAATCAATGCCTCTATAAAGAAGAGGCAACAACGGTACTTGTTCGAAAATCGAAGAGACATCACTTTATAGGCTTTGAGAATGAATCTCCACCACAATTTTTCTTCCCAGTCGAGCACCATTTTTGTGGCCTAACTTATGGTTTAATTTTTCCACTTAATACAATATTAAAATTGAAGTATGCTTGTCTCGTCATTGCCCATAATTAGAAAAAATTTGTTTAATAAATAATGGCATTATTGGAAACCATTTATCTAACAATCTCCACCTTGGCTTCAAATTATGTCATCTCCAAGGGTATTTCTTTCGATACCCTTCATGCACCTTTTTTAAATTTGTAAACATGAGAATCCAGTGATAAATGAAATAAGAACACATGTACAAAGTAAATTTTGTGTTAATGAATTTGTAGGGTTACAATCTCTTTACAACTGATCCTGTGACTCTTTAACACTCTTTTTACGTGATGACTTGATCTTGGATGAAGTAGTGGTGCTGTTACTTTATTCTTGCCAGTAATAGTGATGTAGTTAGAACTGCAAAATTCATGCGTTTCAACTTTATTAGAGATCTTTGATAAAGTTGCTCGTAATATCCGAAAAGCTGAGATTGCGTTTGAAAAATAACAATAAACTTTATTCAGGAAAATCTAGCTTTTGAAATTTGGAGAGTGGTGCCTCTTTGATTTTTGAACAAGTGGCTCTATTGCTTTTTTTTTTTTCTCAAGGCATCAATTGTGTTCAAAAAACACGCTCAGAAAGTTGCTATCTGTAGAAAATTTTCTTTTTTGCACTTTTGAGATTTATCTGACCTCATTTTCCTTCATCATTTCTAAAAATGGTTTGCTTATCTGATCGTCGTGTTGACTTGAATGTTGTGGAAGATATAGACATGTCTCCTCAAGATGACATATGGCATCCATCATTCTTATCCGCTAATGGTCCTTTTACAAAATGAAAACTCTGTGATGAAGAATAACATAACATAATCGCTATAGTGGTAGCTAGGAATCTTCTTATTCTTAAGGATAACATGATACTTTCAAAACGGTCCGATGAATTGGCTGTTCAAGGCTTTCTAGCTTTCAGTGTTCAGTATGCGGACACTGTATCTAATATGGGTCAAACGCCTACTTGCTCGAACTCGCTAAGTTGAATCATTGATGGCTAAGGTGTGAAATCTTAGACAAGAGATCAGAAAGCCCAAGCATGAAAATAGAGAGTTGCACATGCTTGCAAACAATTACTCAACAAGCATGAAAACAAAGTTTAACCAACTGCAAGAATCCGAAAGTCGGGTTCAAAGTGATTAACAGAGGTTTGTGGCTTTATTTCAAATGTATCTATTGTTTTCGTCATCTGGAGTTTTACCCAGTATTGAGGCTCCAAATAATCAAACTCTGATGCTTTTTTTTTTTTTCTGGAATTCCGCCAGGTATTAAGGCGTCACATGAGTAACCTTTGTGAAGGTTCATTCCTGTTTGTTTGTTTTAACTTATGTGTATGCACATATCTGTAATTTCTTGGAGATATCAATAGAATAAATTTTATTTCATTCAATGTATATATATCCACCCACGACACCATCACTTTTTTTTTTTTTTTTTTTAATCTACTGTCAGGGGAATTTCCTTGCTGTTTTGACAAAGGTGTTTTCACCCGTGCTCACAGTTAGTGGTGGCTTTCTACGAATTTGCAATTAGTGGCGACTTTCTGCAATTAATAGAGGCTTCCTGTAAGTTTTTGCGACGCATGTTGATGTTGTCACAAGGGAGTCATCGGATTGCATGCATCGCCTTTGCCTGCGAAGATGAGGACACTGTTGCCTATGAGGACGAACCGATGTGACGACAAGTTGTGATGTAATTGTGATGACAAGCTTTTGATGCCGCTGCTGGCTATCATTCTACTCATTTTCACTTGCCTTATTTGCCCCCCAGCTAGAAGTGGTAGTTTCTTTAGTTGAAGTTTTCTCCCCAAGATGATGTATCATTTGCACTTATGGTTGCATCGTCTCTGAAACTCTCTGCTTCACATTGCTCTTGCCGCTTGCTTGTTCATGGGAAAACACCAATGCATTGAAGACATTGGAGCTCATGATTCAGCGATATGGCTTCAAGGACATAGTTTTTTAAGCAGCGTCTTCAGTGTATTTTTTTTTTTATTGCCTTTGTAATAAAATTGACTTTCATTAGTCAAACCTTTAACAAACCCTTTTTTTCTTTTTTATGTGACTAAACATGAAGTTAAATGTTCGAGATGTCTACGTACCCTTAATTGGGGAGGGATCAAGTCATCACGGAGTTCAAATATGTTTGTTTTATATATATATATATATATATATATATATATTTTTTTTTTTTTTTTTTTTTTTTTTTGTGTGGTGCCGTACGCAGTTTATGCTCTTGCGGGCTAGGAGCATGTCTTTTTCCCGGGCATAGTATCGCTTCAAGAACTTGCCGTTTATGGGGCCAATCCTCAAGCCATCTTCCTCATCGATCTTGTAAGCACTGTTTGTGTAGACCTCTTGTACTACGTAAGGTTCATCCCACTTTGAGGTGAATTTGCTTCCCATCTTGTGTGTTGTGATGATAGGCTTACGCAATGCAAGGACGTGATCTCCCATTTGAAAAAAATGAGGGTGAACTTTCTTGTTGAAGGCCTTGGAGAGTCGTGCTTGATAACACTCCAAGTGCTACTGAGCTTTGAGCCTTCTCTCATCCAATGCTTCCAACTCTTGAAGACTTAACTTTGCATTCTCTTTATCAATCAAGCCTTCTTGTATAGCCATCCTTAGTGAGGGAATTTGGCTTTCCAACGGCAAAACAGCCTCCACATCATACACGAGCGAATACAGCGTAGCTTGAGTAGGCATCCGATGCATCGTCCAGTATGCCCAAAATGCTTCGCTTACTTTCTCGTGCCAGTCTCTCTTGGTCCGGCCAACGACCTTCTTCAAGAGGTTGCATATAGTCTTGTTGAATGCTTCCGTGAGAACATTGGATGGGGTGTGATACATCGAAGATTTGTGCTGTTTGAATTTGACTTCTTGCAAAGCTCGTCCATTAGGCAATTGAAGAACTACTTCCCATTGTCCGTAATTATGTAATGAGGCACACTATATCGGTGAATGATATAAGCCTTTATGAAATGAACCACGGTCTCCTTCTTTACTTCCTTTAATAGGATAGCCTCCACACACTTGGAAAAATAGTTCGTCACCGCCAAGATGTAGGCTTCCCCCGTAGACGACTTGGTGAAATTGGTCCAACGACATCCAAACCCCATGCATCGAAAGGCCATGAGGTAACAATCGGGTGTAACGATTCTGACGACTGATGTATGAAGTTGGCATGGAATTGGCAAACTTTGCACCTCTTTGCATAGTTAAGGCAATCCTTCACCATGGTCGGCCAATAATAGCTCATTTTCTTCAGTTGGAAATGCAGCTTAGGTTCGGACTAATAAGCTCCACATATTCTTGAGTGAGCTTCCTCCATTGCCTAGCTAGCCTCTTCTTCTTCCAAGCATCTAAGAAGCACTCCTTAAAAAAAATGCCGATAAAGTGTCTCCTTGTAGTAAAGGAAGCGAGGTTCTCGTTGTCTAACTTCCGTGCAGTGCCTAGGATCGTCTGGTAGCTTTCCATGATCCAAGTAGTCAGTCAATGGTTGCCTCCACTCTTCTATATCAACAGGAAACACGAAGATGATATTTGCATCTTCCAATGGTAACTCGATGATGAACGGGATCACCCATTGTTGGCAAACCGGAATGTTTACAGTTTCTCCTTCTCTCAGCACTATTCTTGAAGCCAAGTTGGTGAGAGCATCTGCCATTTGGTTCTCCTTCATTGGAACGTGCTCTAGTGTGGCTGCATAGAACCCTTGAAGCACTTGTGTAGCCACCGATAGTATAGGACAAGATCATCACTTCTTACTTCATATTCAGTTAAGAGCTGATTAATCACTAGTTTAGAATCCCCATACACCTCTAGATCGGGATCTTCATCTCTACTACCATTTGGAGTTCAATGATCAAGGCTTGGTATTCTGTGACATTGTTGGAACATAGCTCACTTAGGCAAAAAGAGTAAGGTAAAACTTGTCTTTGTGGTGATACAAACACCACGCCTATCCCTGCTCCATCCGCTCATGTTGACCCATCAAAGAACATCATCCATGCTGGAAAGAGATCGGCATAGAACACTTCTTCATCTGGTAGGTCATCTGAAATGTCCCAATTGGCTGGGATCGGGTGGTCTGCCAAGAAGTCTGCTAGAGCTTATCCTTTGACGGCCTTTGCCAGGATGTAGACTGGCTTTGACATGACATATTTAACTGGGTCGACTCGTGCAATTAAGTGTATAGTGTATGTGTGCATGTAATGTCTGAGCTTCTGGATGGCAAACACAAGGGCAAGGACATTTTTTCTATCTGGGAGTAGTTCAACTCGGCACTAGTGAGAGTCCGATTAAGATAGTAAAGCACTCCTTCTTTATGAGATTCATTCTCTTGTGCTAATAGTGCTCCAATTGAACTTTCCTGAGCGGCGATGTATAATATAAACGGTTTTCCGGGCATGAACACCCCCAAGACAGGTGGACTTGATAAATACCTTTTTATGCTTTCAAAGGCATTGTGGCAGGCTTCGTCCTACATGAACGGAACATCCTTCTTCATGAGTCGACTGAACGGTTGACAACGTCCTGCCAGGTTGGAGATAAAACGTTTGATGAAGGCAAGCCGTCCTTGCAAGCTTTTTAACTCACGTAGGTTCCTTGGCTCTAGCATACTTTGGATGGCCTTGATTTTGGATTGATCAACCTCGATGTTGTAATGTTTGACGATGAAGCCGAGGAACTTACTTGACATAACACCAAATGCGCACTTCAATGGGTTCTTCTTGAGGTTGTATTTTCATAGCCTGTTGAACACTGTTCACAAATCCATCAAGTGATCCTATCTTTTTTTGGTTTTGACCACCATATCGTCGATGTATCACTCAACATTCTTGTGAAGCATGTCATCAAAGATTTTCTGCATGGCATGTTGACACGTCGCTCCAGTATTTTTTAGGTCAAAGGGCATCACTTTGTAGCAGTAGATACCCTTTGGGGTGAGAAACGCCGTTAACTCGTGCCATTCTTATTTGGTTGTAACCAGAATAACTGTCCATGAAAGATATGGCTTTGTGGCTTGTGGTCACGTCCACCATGATTTTAATGATTGGGAGAGGAAAATCATCTTTCGGGCAAGCATCGTTCAAGTCACAGAACTCCACGCAAACCCGGATTTGTCCCGATTTCTTAAGAACAATGACAATGTTTGAGATCCACCTAGGGTATTGTACTTCTTGAATGAAACATGCCTCAATCAATTTATCAATCTTAGCTTCAATTTGGGGGATGAGCTCCAATCGGAAACGCCTCTGAGCCTATTTCACTGGTCGTACCCTCGGGTTGACTGCGAGGTGGTGTACAGCGATGACGGGATCCAGACCTGGCATCTTTTTGCATGTCCATGCGAAGATGTCTTTGTACTCCAGCAACAGTTTGTGGTATTCCTCCACTTCGTCTGGATTTAATAGTGCACTAACGAAGATAGGCGTTGGTTCTTTGCTTGTGCCCAAATTGAGTTCTTTCAAGTCATCAACAGTTGCTTGCCCTTTGTCTTCGAGGTACGATGTAGCTTCTTTGATGCCATTGACTTTGAAGTGTGCTTGGATTTTTTGAACGGAGAAAGAGATGAGAGGTAGAGATTGTCCCATTGGGCGTGCCAAATTTGTAAACACAAGAATCCTGTAACAAATGAAACAAGAACACGTGTACAAAGTAAATTTTGTGTTAATGAATTTGTAGGGTTACAATCTCTTTACAACTTGATCCTCTGATTCTATCTCCGAAAGGTGTAGATGTGTAGTGTTATTGATCCAAGGGTCGTGATGACTTGATCTTGGATAAACGAGGGCCACAAGGTTTTGGCTCTTGGCAATGGAGGAACGGGCACATGTAGAGGTGCTTGGTGGTTCTTGTGATATAGGGGTTGTTAAGTCACACGCCATGTGATATAGGTTTCGGTGAATATGTTAAAATATTCTCAATATGAGGTGATTCATCCGATTTTGTTGAGTCACACGCCATGTGTACAATTTGTGCGACACATGGCGCATGCCATGTATGTCCTAACAGCTCAAAACTTTAATGCGTTGATGAACATTTATTTCACCGAAATTTCGATATCTACAGTAACATTTGAATCACTGCCGCTTTGGAGGGTTGAGAATATTTTAACATATTTCTGGGTGTTACTGTAGGAAAGGATTCTATTCTTTTAATGTTCTTTTCGTGGTGTTTTACTTTATGGTTTGATGCATTCTGGACATTGATGTGGAGATAACTATTTACGCTACTGGCGATGCATAATGGTTTGAATTGACTGGACCCCGGAAGATTTTTCTTACCGATTTCTTTAGTTGTTAAATACAGCTGCTTTTTGGGGCCTTTAGGATGATTTGCTTCCTGAATAATTTGCACCTTTAGAGAAAAATTTTCTTGATCTTTCAGTGCCAGTGATGACTCTGCGTAGGCTTGTAATGATGTCAGATATGACTGCAAGATTTAAAAAAAAAAAAAAAAAAAAAAAAAAAAACCAAAGAGATGAGACCTTTTTCTATCTTCTTGGAAATTATGTTCTGCATTCTTTGGATGAGGAAAATCAGGTCTTAGGCTTCGTTTTTTTTGTTCATCTCTTTCTCGATTTTTAGTTTTCTCCACTTCTTGTTATATAATATACTTGGGTGATCTTGATGGTGTTGTCCTCTGTGGTGGTTATTTGGTCCTTAATTCATGACTTAACTTTTTTACACGAGATTCTTCGCATTTACATTACTGAGCGACGACTATCTATCATTGGGATCATTGCTAATTTCCATGTCCTTAGATAACACAAATTTTCTGCATGCTGTTTAGACTAGTCGCAGACTAGTTTTTCCCTATGACCCTTGTTTATACCTTACATAAAAGTTTTTTTGGTTTTTCAGCCGTGCATTCCAAAGGTTTGCTGTGAAGACATCAAAGAGGATTGAAGATATTCAAAATATCGGTAATGTTTACTTTGTGCTTAACGCTGTTTTGTTTGCTGTACTGCGCCTTTGAGTATATATCATGCTGATGGTGTTATAAAATGGTTTTTGCTTGTACAGCTGCAAAGAAGAAGGAACAACTTGCTGAGCAGATGAAGGATTTTTCAAAGAACATGGAGGATGTGAGTTTCCTTTCTTTGAAATTTTGTTCATTCAGAATCTTTGAAAACATGACATATTTTGCGTCTGATGGCATCTGCTTTTGTTCTTCCTGGCTGCAGTCATTCAAAGACCGGTGATACTTTGGTCGATGAGTCTTTCAAAGTCCGGTGATACTCGGTCAATGATGGGCGATGCTTGAGCGGTCGTAGGCCTCG
This sequence comes from Pyrus x bretschneideri, assembly GCF_019419815.1. Taxonomy (NCBI): domain Eukaryota; kingdom Viridiplantae; phylum Streptophyta; class Magnoliopsida; order Rosales; family Rosaceae; genus Pyrus; species Pyrus x bretschneideri. The sequence continues at coordinate 3,636,944 of NW_025999402.1, forward strand.
TGTTGCAAACATGTGTATATCGTTACATGGAATCCTATTTCCTTCCTTTAAGAGGGGAAATAAATTTTGAGTGTTTTAAGATTTGCTTTCAAATGTACTTAGCATGTTAGTTACATAACTTACACACTTAACAAAAAAATAATGTCGTTCCAATTCTTAATCGGTGATGTTTTGCAAGACATGACGTGAAAATTTAAGATGTAAAAGCTGCATGTACGACTCACATAATATTTTTGAATTTTAGGTAGGTGTAAATTTATTTTTTTATTTATATTTGTTCTGGCAAAGATAAGTATTTTCCGTCTTGTCTAATGGATTGGTTTTTGCATCTCTTATTAGAGAAGCTCTTAGAATATTTGGGTTCATGGAGCACAACTTCTAATCTTGAAGAAATGCGACCTCAATCAAGTGTTACTAATTGCTTCAATGCTTTTAGCCAACCCTTGTTCGGCCGTGTTTATAATATAATTAAAAGCACCTCTATATCTCTAAAAGCACTTTTGACGATATCTCATTCAAAGAACTTTTGACAATATCACTAAAAGCACTTGTAATAGTATTTGGAAAAATGCGCCTGCTAACTGCATCTTCAAGAAATACATTAAGTGCCTTTTCAAGAAGTACTTTGACATTGACGTGCTAATAGATGAGCTTTTATAGGAAACGCTTGCAAAAGTGCTTTTCAAAGAAGCATTTCTAAACAGGCAAATGTTTGACAAAAACTTTGAAACTACTTTTCGATCCCATAAGCACTTTTCTTCTAGGTGCTTCTCCATCCAAGTTTTTTTTAATTCAAAATGCACAATTATTTGAACATGTTTGTGATAAGGACTTCTAACAAAAGCGATTCTAACAAGCATTTCCAAACCGGTACTCAATTGTCTATCAAAGACGTAAAGCCCATAAAAAAATTTGGGCAAAGTACAAATCCGATAAAAGAGAATAAACGACATCTGGAAGGGGTTTTAGCTTTCTTCCCCAGAAAACCGAGAAGGGTTTAGCATTCTCTCCTCTCCTCCACGATCCATGGCGTCCATCATTTCCAGAACCGTAAACCATCTCCGCCACGTCAACCGCTCAGTGATCCGATCCGGATTGCCGATTCCACGGCCACCGCTCGCCGACTGTCTCCAAAATCGGCATCTTCCACTCCTCGGACAGGTTCGTCTCCTTCAACTCTCTTCTGCTAATACTCCGTTTGACTCTAGAGAAAAAGCAAGTAAAGATTCAAGATTTCGCGTTATTTATTTCCCTTTTGTTTCTCTGCATCCAAACAGCTCGAGCTTATTTCATTTTCTGTATTTTTTTTGTATTCGATTGGACCGCAGTCGTTGACGATTTATCAAAGATGTCTTTTTTCGACGACACCCAATACTACGACGGAAAATCAAAGAAACCCAGAACCCAAAACCACGGAAAATGAAAATTCTGGTAATTCTGGTAAATCTGGTGAATCTGGTGAAGGGAGCAAATCTGGGGAATCAAGTGAAAGTAGTAATGCTGGGAAATCTATTCGCGGAGGGGTAATCTTTACAATGGCCATATAACGATTTTTCTTAGTTATTTGAATGTGAAGATGTGATTGACATTTCGTTTGATTTTGTCGTGGTTTTGCAGCCTGTTTCGTGGTTGAGTTTTCTGCTGCTGGTGGCGACTGGAGCCGGAATTATACTCTATTACGACAAGGAAAAGAGACAACATATTGAAGGTAGACTACTATGGTGAGTTGGATGTATGTGAGTTTTGCATGTTGGGTTTGTATTCACTAGTCTGCAACTTTGTCAACGGTGAACTTTAATGTTGCCTGTGTTGTTTTTGATGCATAACGAATACCTGTCATCAAGTTTTTATGCTATGCCAAATGGATTTTCCTTTCCAAAAGAAGCTTTGTAGTTGTGTTATCAATCTACTGCCAATGCTGATATGAGGTTAAAGTAGCATTTTGTTCTGTTCTCTCTAAGAATGCTTTCAGCTTGGACTCAGAAGACGACGGTTGTGTATGTTAAAAGCTTTAAATATGTTTATGCACTTCCAGCCTTCAATAAGTATAATACATTCCCGCCAGCTTGGTCAGTTAACTTGTAGATTTAGCTGCTTAATGTTGATTTAAGTCAGGGATAAATACTCATACGGCTATATTAGGCACACAATACATGACTAAGCACACCCATGTCACCTATTAAATATGTCTTTTTGACTGAGTACTTCACTTTGTATTCTTGTTCATTTCAAATATTTATGTCCGGTTAAATTCAGTGTAGAGTAAAATGTGATTAATGTTGTATCAACTCATTGCTTCTCTCTTTTTCTCATAAGGCATCAAAACTCAATGCTTGTGTTTTCTCTTCTTTACTTCTTTTAAAATGACTTTTGTTCTATTAATTGACATTTGTTTTTCTGCAGAAATATTTAAAGCGTCAAAGGAAGTAAAGCAGGGACCATCTGTGGGAAAAGCTGCCATTGGGGGTCCATTCAATCTTATCAACCATGATGGGAAGCGAGTAACTGAAAAGGATTTTTTGGGGAAATGGACATTGATGTACTTTGGTTTCACTCACTGCCCTGATATCTGCCCAGATGAGTTAGTAAAGCTAGCTGCTGCAGTTGATAAATTACGTAAGTCTTGCGTTTTTACGAGGGTCTACCCTTTTTTTTATTCTCGCAGATAGTGCAAATCATAAAATCTCAATAGGCTTGATCTCTAGCTTTTATTCTCTGTATTCTCAAGCATGTGATGCCTGAAATTTTTTATGGTCTGTTGCATGAGTTCAGAGAAAGATGCAGGGATTGAGATAGTACCCCTGTTCATATCCGTTGATCCTGAAAGAGATACCATTGAGCAAGTCCGTGAATATGTGAAAGGTACATCTCAAGATTTTAGTGTGCACCATAGAGCTAGTAAGAATGACCATACACAACATAATGTAAGTTCTTACCTGATGTTTTCTCAACTGTCTCAGAGTTTCATCCAAAGCTGATTGGCTTAACTGGTAAGCCGGATGAGATACGGAGTGTTGCTCGTGCATATCATGTGTACTATATGAAGACAACAGAAGAAGATTCAGATTATCTTGTGGATCATTCCATAGTCATGTATGTATCAACATTTTCTCGAGTTGAAATTGAACAATTAGTTGTTTGTGTCCTTCCGATATTGAAATCAATGATTATTTTGTGCAGGTACTTGATGAGCCCTGAGATGGAATTTGTGAAATTTTTCGGGAAGAACAATGATGTCGATTCACTTGCTGACGGTATAACAAAAGAGATAAAGCAGCACAAAAAGTAGTGAATTAGTTTTCCTTTCATTGCAAGTGAATAACATTTGTATGGTTACTTTTCAAAGTTACCTTATGAGGCGAAAGCTCGTTCCTTGTTTTCCTTTTTTTGATAGTTGCCGTTATCTAAGTTGAGAGAATGTAACGAGGCGATTATATTTGAAAAACTGACTTCATTTTTCAATCCAAGACATTTCATGGAGTGACAATTTTCATTGAAGTTATCCGAATTTCAGATTTTACTTGTGTTATGTTTGCATTGCTCTGGCTGCTGCGGTAGGATTCTGCCAGTGGCATTATTTGATTTGTTCACTTGTATAGCTAGTATTGGTCAGTTACTAATGGTTGTTGTTATTGCCACTTAGTACTACGGTTTAGTGGTATTCTTTTATTTTTAAGTGACTGGTCTTAGGTTCGATTCTCGCCAAAAGCGAATTGGAATCACATTATTGCTAGCCCATTGTGAGACTAAGCCCGCTTTCACTATAACATGAGTATAAAAATTCACTTTTTAACACTCTCGTGTGTTTAGTAACATATATGGAATTAGAAAGTGCAATTTTCCCGTTGAAATTTGTAATCAAATACTTTAACAACGAATCAAATACTTAATAACGAATCAATCATGAAGCCATTCAGGCCGGATTGTTCATGGTGCTGAATGATGCCCTCATGAGTCATGTCCCTATTCCATCACCAGTCAATCAAATCCGACCATGATACGATGAGTGCTGTAGAACAATGAAGCATATCGACAGCTAGCGCTGTACTGTGAAGTTACAAGAGCGCAAGGCTGAGTTTGTAAGCATGTGATGCAGTATATTAGCAAAACCGAGTCATAACTCGAAACAAAGCGAGATTTTCCTTCTTGCCATAGATAAGCCTTTGTACGGCGACATCTTACATGGTTTTACATAAAACTAACTGCGACAGTAGAGTATCTAGGTAACATGGAAGCTAATTATTAAACTACCCCTAATTACTTGGGTACAAAAACCACTTCTTATTTAACTAAGGCTATTATAGTCGCGTTTTCTCGCTGTTTGTACTTTTTGATTGAGCATATACATGTCCACCTCAATTCTCGACCCAGTTTGCCTTGTGTTTGCGCTTCTTCTCCGGTGCCTGTCATCTCAGTTTCCATGATTATCATACTTTCACAGAGGTACGGGGCATAGATGCAACTTCCTCACCTGAAAAAATGTGTTTCTGTAAGATTTCCTACCAAAATACCTATTATTTGAACAAGAATCGCTATCCAGTCCTACCTCCGGTATCAGATTACTCTTCAAGAAGGGGTTAAAGTTGCACATGCCTTTGGGATTCACCTGTCGACTTCTTTTGGGATAATGGCCTTGCCGAGATAGACCTGTTGCATCTCGTCTCTCCAAATCTGCAAGCACAGTGATTGGTATATCTCTTTGTTCTTTCAGTCTTCCCCAAGGCTTGTGTGTGCGGGTGTGTGTGTGTGTGTGTGTGTGTGTGTGTGTGAGAGAGAGAGAGAGAGAGATGAAGCATAGAACAAGCATGACTGGAAATCTCAGAGAAAGTTCCACACCGTGTCACGAAATTCCACCCGGATATGAGGCACATTTGTTCTGTGGATATCATTTCCATCTGGTCCTCTCTTGTAGTACTCTCTGCCTATCCAGTGCGACTGCACCACAAAATTTGATGACTTAAGTTCGACATTAGAGGAACAAATCGGAAATATCAGAGAAATCGTAGAAATAAAAACTTACCAAAAACCGAGTGCAGATTGGGGAAACTAATATAAACGTGGTTCATATTTTAAAGAAATCAACTGTACACTCGATTCTAGTATATAGCTAGATGCGGGAACCATAGATTATGTACTTCAGTAACGCAGTAACTTACCTTCAGTGCATGTGAAAAACCTGATTGGTAGACTGAATTACGGGCAATTTCACATAGATCACATGAGCTCAATTTCCATACCTGTGTAAAGGAAGGACTTATAAATAATTGGGTCTTTAATACCTTGAGAGAGAGAGAGAGAGAGAGAGAGAGAGAGAGAGCTTACAGAAGCAGCTATACTATATTCTTCCACCAAAGGTTCTTTTGTTAAGTGGATTTGGAGAGGATCATCGGTGGAAAGAGAAACATTAAGACCCCGTAAGAAAAACACAGGAAAAGGGTTCCGATGGTAGTCCAAAAACAATGAATTGTTGCTCAGAGGTGACATAGCCAGACCAATCTGATGAGACAAACAACACATGGTAGCCAATAAAAAATTGCAAAAGATAAGTCATTTATATAAAATATGAAAATTTTCCTTACCTGGGATAAATAATATAGATATTGAAGTACAGGAGATTTTCTCAAATTGATTCCATGTGCAATATTAGTTGCGGTAAGAAAGGTTGCAGCAAGGTGGTCAATGTCACCAGCCTGAAAAATATTGAATAAGTGACTTCGCATTATGTAATACTTGTGATCAAATAGAAAATATATCTTTTAATAAATACCTCCCCAGAATGTGGACGGAGATTGATTGTCGTCAAGCCCTTAGATTCACGAAGCTGAAAACAAAAATCCAACAGCTCAGCACCTAATGCCAATTCATGACAAACTTACATGGTGTCACAATTACAAAGACTAAAAAAACGAGTTAAGCAACCACTAAACATTGTAAAGATACCTCAAAATATGTGAGTAAATAACAACCAAAGTTCGTGGAATCTAAGCCCTGGTGTTGCAACCAAAGCAAACGAGACTGACAACATTGGAAAAAGAAAAGCAAAGAAGGATTCCCAAGAAGCTATGCTACTCTAGTCACAAAGCTGCTCAAACTTGTATGGGGAATAGAATTTAGGTAATAGAACACATAGTATGGCATAAAAATCTTTGGACTGCAGAACATGTACCTTGTTTAATGTGTAGAGATTAGCATAACAATAGTACACGTAGTATGAAAATGCGGGATTGAATACATTGGTCCATTGTGCTGGTGTTGGCATGTGTTTCGTGGGGCGTCTTTCAGGTTTGCTTTCGTCATCCACCAAATCTAATCCCACAACCTGGAAGATCAAACATGTTTAACTCAAGCATTTATTTTGGAAATAGATAAATGCTTCAAAAACATGAAACGCACACACGATACAGAGAGAGAGAGAGAGAGAGAGAGAGAGAGAGAGAGAGAGAGAGAGATGTTTCAGGGGAAAAATTGTACAATTTGACAAGATGCAAACCTGTTTCAGGAAAACGTGCAACTGTGGATGGGAATCTGGATCTACAGTAACCTCAAACAGTGGAATAAAGATATTGTCAAGAATGTTCTGAAATGATGTTACTATTCCCATTTCCTTATATATATTGTACAGCCGGGGCAGCTGAAAGAAGGAGGAAAATACAAGAACCATAAGTATGAGTAGCATTCAAGACTTTTAAAAAAGTGCTTAAGTGGAACAGTACCATACAATCCCAAGATTCTTATAAATGTCACAGCGAACTGCGAATTTTGTGTTTACCTGAATCAACCAAACAACATTCTCACTGTACAATTCATTGTTCACTATCCAACTAGCCATTTGGTCCCACTCACTCTGCTTCCTACCATATATCGATACCCTGTACTCAGCCATCTGCACAAGAAATATGGAACATCAGGCGAGGTTGATCTATCCAAACATGCAGAAAGATAACATAGACACACGATAATGAGAGAGAAGGTAGAGGAAGTGGCATTGGTTCCATATCAATGACATTGAACTTCAGGCATGGCAACGGAATGATAACTCAGAAACCTAAATCTTATCGACATATGCCTATGGTTAAATGAATTTATATATAACTCATTGGGGAATCAAGAAATCACACAATTAAAAATGCCACCAGAATGTAGAGTATTAATCTCATCTTAACAAGCATACTTGCAAAACAATTACAAAGAGAAGATAGAAACTAGAACAAGTAAAAACTATCTGCATACTGGAGCAAGGAAGCACCTGATATTTACTGGCAGCAAGATCAGAAAACACTTGTTTTGTCAGCTCAGCAAGGAAACGTCCTATTCAAGAAGAGATTATCAAATCTGACACTTCATACATTGATCAACGACTAAAAAACTAAGCTTCATCAAAATTGACTGAAGTGGATAGAAACAACTATTCAAGCCCATGGCTTAAGAATCTAATTCTTTACTATCACCCAGTAACCTTAAAATAGTTGAGAAAACAAAAAACTATACCTTGAATAAGATTATCCTGCTTAAGGAAAATCTCCCGGAGCCTACTTTGACCACAGGGGTTGTACTTAAGATTAAACTTATCAAAACGATGAAATGTGCTCTTGTCAGCATGAACATCCAAAAGGTCAACATTTAGGTCGTACCTGTTGAAACAAATGCGAACAGATATTACATCCCATAGCTTAAAATATACAATAGAAATACATGAACAAGGATTGATAGTAAGACTCGAAATGCATCTTTTTATTAATTCAAATAGGCAAAAGGATACCCAGTCAAATCCAAACTCTCAAAAACCTCTTTCAAGGTCAAATAGGTTCCATCTCTAAATATTACAACCTGACAAGAAGCACAAAACATGAGGTATTAGCGAAAATCATGCAATAACCATAACCAACATTATAATAAATCTCATTGAAACCAACAGTTGAGTGACCATATGCATAGCACCTTACAAACTTGATAGTTTGGAATGATTATCCACACTTGACAGAAATAAATGGAAGAAAAAAATAGAAAATCACTCGACAACATATCTGCATAATGATTTCAAATTACCTCATCAGGCTCCTTCCTCAACTTTGATTTTATAAACCTCAAAAGATGTTTCTGGTTCATGCATGCTGAGTGATGAACATGTGTATCTACTTTTCTTACATTATAAAAGTCACGATGCGGAGCACTCTTCTGAGCCAGAAACTCCCTATCCGCATTAAGCATTAAGTGAAGATTGAATTTCTGAATGATAGACAAATAAGAACATTGTTGAACAACTATTACTACTCCAGCATAGAAAGTTCATTGGAAGGAGTCTTAATGACTAATAAGTATTAATTATCAACACAAGTCTGTTTACTTGTTCCAGAAGATTCAGCCGATGATGGCATAAAGTTCTGATATTCCCTGCTGCTGTAACTCGGAGTATGTGATGTAGGTCAGTGAAAAAGGTTGTTGCATCAGCAACAGGAAAAAGTTCTTCTTTTGCTGCAAAAGAGGGAGGGTATCAAGATCTCTACATAGGAAATTCATCAAAAAGAACACTGCAAATGAATAAAAATGCCTCAGATATGACAAACAAAAGACGATACACAAAAACAGCCACTTACAATCTTTATTTGGATACACACGAACAACCCCGTCTTGCATTTCGAAATAATGCTGCCGAATAAAGAAGAATGTTAATTGGACAACAGAAGAACACAGGTTTCCTGAGTTATAGCTTATAGACTAAATTAACAAGTAAAAACTCACATCAGACTTCGCCTCAGAAGTATAAGAAAATGGAGCTGGGTTAGGTTTTGGGGTACTGGGGTCTGATATAATTTCCTTCTCCCACGGAGCAACTGTCTCGGTGAATAAATATCTTGTTCGCAATTCAAGGCATTCTTGAAGAACCACGTAGACCTCCGCTTCATCGCTAGATGGCACTTCTGAAAAAATTATAGACAAAGATAGAACCATGAAGATGAGATCCTAACTCCCCAGTTTCAATATTACAATTTGCAATCAGCTTTTTAAAACTAGTTAAAAAACGCAATCAGTAACTCATTAAAACCAACAAATAGGAAGCACAAATATGGTGAACATGGGAAGTTGAAAGAACATTGTTCAGATTTTGACCATGAGTATTTGTACAACCAGAATATGTGTGCTTCTTCAAACTGATATTAAATTTAACAGAATTAATATATTACTAGCATTAATATATGAATGTTTTGACACCCATTTTGTAGGGCACACTTCATAATATATTTCAATGATCCAAACCGCCTATACTTTAGTACATTATTCATAGATCATCCTTGCAAAATATAGAGAAATCAAAAACCATTAAGACATTCATTTGTAGTGAAGAAAATGGACAAATATGGTTCAACAAAGAAACACTGATTTAATCCAACAGTCATATGGTTTCGGATTTGGGTGATTTTGAGTAGACATGATCTTTGAGGTAAGACATAAAAGGTAGGAGGTTGGATCGTTGAAATACATTATCTTTGGGCCCCACAAAAACGTGTGTCAAAGGCATGTGTCCCCTGGATCCTAACACTATATATATATATATGATTATTTGCATTAGTATCTATTTAATGAGCAGCGAAAAGTCATGTTCAATCATATACAGCAGGTCTATCCAAAACACTTCACGGGTACACATCTTTGTAAATATATGCACGAAATAAATAAACAAACAAATCAACCAAAAATGTGTACGTCTAGGGACGAGAGAGTTCATACCCGTTGGAGTAATGTTCAGTCGTGCAAAAGTCTCTTGTTCTGGCTCTTTCCTTAGGATATCAGCTGCAATTGGATCAGGCTGGACACCATGCAGGTCACCAGATACACTATGGGACCTAATCATACTTGAAGGAGCTATAGGTATTTGTTCTCCATTGGCATTAACATGGTTCGGTAAATTTTCATATATTATCTTACCATCGGGCCCCTGCAAGTGATGTCAAAATAGTCCAAAAGATCCGTAAGAAAGTTTAGAGAATAACAGAAATCAACATAAATATTTCGCCTGAAAAATAAACTTTCGCTGGATTGTGTGATAATGATGTGTGGCCCCATGTCAATATAGAGCAAGTAAGATTATGGACGCTTGCACCATATCTGACAGACACAATGCACAGAAGCTGAATAAACTCACTACAGTGCCAAGTTTAGAATTGTCAGTCATGTTGTCTTCATCATCTGATCCTTCCACACTCTCAAAGGCACTTGCACTTGCAACTGGAGACTTGGGAGAAGTTGGTCGGATAAGACTACCGGTTCTCTTAACTGAGTTCGCAAGCTCAGTAGATTTCCCTGAAAAAGAAGAACTCTGTACTTAAACAGAATAGAAAACTGGCACCTATCTCATTGGTTTGTTCATAACAACAATTTGAGGATGACAGAAAGTAACCTTGAGATCTTACTCAAAGGCAAGAAATCAAATCAGAGGTTAAATGAAAACACATGAAACACTGGGCTTTAAACACTTCATATTATACCCCGTCCTGGTAACAATATCAAGCATAAACAAATTTACATCGTAAAAGAAAATATCTCCTTACTACTTGCATGAATTTCATACTAAGTTCTTTGCCATCATGTCCCAGCCAATAGTGCCACCTTAAGGTGTGCAAAGATGAAATTTAAAATCCATTTGCCGGTCTGCACATGGATAACATATGCTTGAAAACTTTGTCACATCGCATTTGTTTTGTGTATAGCTAATTTGTCTCATCGGATTTGTGTTGTATATAGTAAATTTGTCGCACTGATCTGTGTCGTGCATATTGTAGTATTTTCCTTGTCGTCATTCGACAGTTAAAGATTTGCACAATCACAACATACCATCAATTCCTTTTCTTTGTTTCTTTCTTCATGGCTTATTCAAGTAATTCGGCGGTGGCTTTCAACAACGAAGTTCTCAGACCAAGGGACACGAAGTTTTAGTTTTTTTTGTTTTATTCATTGCTTAGGCTCAAGAAAAGAGAAGTAAATGAGTGTCCTTCCTATGCTTCTCCACATAAAGATACACCATTTATGGGAAAACCTATTAGCATTTCTATTAGTACAAAAATTATATTACCAAATACCAACACACAGTAATTTAGAAGGAGTAATTAAGGCATTGATAATCTAATGAAAAACTACATCACAAGTCTAAGTGATGAAGCCAGTCCAAACACGACGTCGTACCGTTACTGCTATACGTATCAAATTGAAAGTCAGAAATTAAAGCGAAATTGATCACTCTGGTGTCAAGTTCAGTGGAGCATACCTTCCGGGAGAGTGTGCAGCCTCGGCAAACCGGCCGGAATACCGTCGACGGGTAGAAATCCGTTGCGCCTATGATCATCACCATCAATCCCTCCAGAAATCGCCGTCACGTCCGGTAAAGACGCCGCGTTCCGCCGGTAATACCCGTTGCCCTTGCGCCGCGCGTGACTCCTACTCTTCTTCATGTTCTGCGGCGAGTCGCCGCCGTCGGAGTCGCCCTCCCTCTCCTTCTCCACCGTCTTGGCGAACTCCAAAAGCTGAGTTAGGGTCTTGCGGTGCATGTAGTAGGCCGACACAGCCACCACCGAAGCTCCAACCAGAGCCGCCATGGCCAAATGTAGCGCGTACGACTCCATATCTCTCGCTCACACTTCCGTCCTGCCGAGGACAGGGAATCAGGAGAGAGAAAATGTCGGTCCGATTGGATTGTGCGAGTTCTAGAGAGAGAAAAAAAAAACCCTACTGAAAGAGCTGAGGCGAGCAGAGAGAGAGAACAGGGATAGTGCACTCTGTTTGTATTCGGGACAAGCTAGAGTTGCGTCAGTATTTATGAGAGAAGGTGAGAGGAGAAGAGGACATATTCCCTCTGTTGTTTTTAATTAATCGGCGGTGATAGTGTTAGTAGAAAGTTTATTTAAATAATCAGGAAAACGTTGAGTGCCTTGCTGCTTTTTATCGCCGCTTTTGCAGATTAATTTTAAATAGTTATTATTTGGTTTTTGTTTATTTGCTTGTTGCCAAAAGTTCAAATCTGAGTTTTTTTTAAAAGAAAATTAATGAAAATGATTTGAATTTTTTGAGTTTTAACGATAAGGACAAAATAAAGGGTAAAGTAAATAGTACAAGGATTGACTTTTTAGTGTAAAAATGTGGTTTTTTCGTTAAAGTGAACAGTACCGAAAGTTTTTCGTTAAAGTTCATCTTTTTTAATTAAATGATGTATTTACAAAAAATGATGCGGATTTAGGTTAACTATAAAATAGTTTGATTATAATAATTTGGTATCGAAATTGTATGTTAAACTAAGAACGATCAATCGAAGGTGAAGAAAAATATTATTGCAATGTGGCCATAAATCTAAGATCTCCGCTTTGACTTGAGCGTAGGAAAATTGATTAAAACAAAGCATCCATCTTCTATACCTTCTTATCTCGTAATTTAGATAAATTTATTATCATTAGTGTAGCGATAGGATGGCCTTATAATAGGTTAAGAATAATATGAATTGAATTCATTTTTTACGAGAACCATACATAAAATCTATCTCCTATAGATAAATAAGAATACTAATAAACCTTAATACAGAAAAACAATGGTAAATTAAAAATAGGGTTAAGCGGTCGGTGTTGATTACTTGTTTTGTTTGTATGTGTAATGTTGGATTTATTAATTGAGAGTGGGGTGGGGCCGGGGTCCAACCAATGTGGGTTTTGATAGGTAGACAGAGCAGATCAGCATTTCGTGTACAAGGGAGAGTGGATTGTTGAGTCACTTTCATTATCCATATGAATATTTTGAGATGCCACATACGCTCGTTGGGGGATTTTCTGGCCACATGTTAAAAGAGGAAACAAAAGTTCATTCATTTGTGTTCCATTTTAAGCAAGTTATTATGCTCTGAGAAACCCGCTTAAAACCTGTTTTTTTATAAGAAAATTAACGAAAAGTTTGAAAAAAAAAATTTAGTTTTAATGAAAAATGACAAATAAATGTGTAGTGAAAGGTAAAAATATGATTTTTCGTTAAAAATGAACAGTACTTGTAGTGCTTCGTTAAAACTTCTTTTTTTTTCTTAGTATTTTCAAGTAATGTTTTAATGTGATTGTCACGTCGCTACACATTATTAGTTTATTAATTTTTTTAGTGTAACGTCACATCGTTATATATTTCTGTTAATTTATTTATACCATAACACGTAAGTCAGTAGCATTATAATTTTTTCGTTCTTTTTCTTTTGGGATTTGGCTACAATACACAAATACACAGTATTATAATCATCTACTGGTCAAATATATTGTAATAACATTCGAGGAGTATATTGACCGTCAGATGATAATACTGTTAGGTACTTATGTCATTTTGATGTTTGGATTATTAGCCCTTTCTGTAAAAATAAAAAAAATAAAAAAAAAAAGGGCACGTTAAGCAGGGATGAAAAGGATGGAACTCATTTAGGGCAAATATATGATGAAAACGGCAGAACTTAATTAGTTGTAAAGCCTATGGTTATTGAACAAAATAAATTGGAGTTAGCTATTAAATTTAATGCGCCATGTCTTTGGTCGTTAGATTATGAGAATAGTTGAGATATAGCAAAATGCAGATAAATGCACGAAACTTATATGTAGAGACTCATGATCCTTTTTTCTTTTTTTTTTTTCTAGCTTTGAATTGTGAAGAAGGAAAATGGAAAATAAATATAAAAAAATGAGATTTTGTATCCCAAATTAAAGTAATGATTTAGTACATCGATATTTTTACACTAAGGGAAGGAGAGTTCAACTCAGTCATACAATAGGCAGCCTAATTTGATATCAAATTTGCCATCCACGAGATTCGAACCTAAAACCTCTCACTTCTAAGCAAAGTGGAATACCACCAGACCATAGTACTAAGTGGCATCTATTGATAAACTGATTTGGTTTGAGGAGCATCTATTGATAAACTAATTTTGTGAAGTTATAAGTTTTTCATAAACTGATTTAGTTTGAGGAGCATCTATTGATTTGGTTTTACGAAACTTCAGATGCAATCATAGATCTTATCTTGAGGATAATACAACTTTGTAATTTGTTGGTGTGGGACGCTCTTTTTTTCTTTGATCGGGTTGAAATCATGACAAGATTTTTATCGAGGTTCATTTAAATGTACTCTGTCATCCAATATGTATGTATTATTTTCAACGTATCAATGAATATCCTACTTGCTCTAAATAAAAAAAGTTATTAATACATTAGTATCCCTTAAGCTTAGACTTAGTCTCACATAGACAATAGCCCATCTTGGATAATCGATTCATTGATGTGATCGTATTAGGCGATTAATGTGACAGCTCGTCCCGGATTTTTCGTACCGTAGGGGTAAAACGACGGTTTTGCCCATAGTGTTTTGTTTCGTTGTTTGGTCATTTTGGAGTTTTGGTTGGTTGCTTTTTGGACCACACACACACATCCACACTCATCCTCATCATTTCCCTGTCCCGTATCCATGTCTCTCTCTCCCTTTCCTTTCTTCTTTGTACGGACAAGATCAAACCCTTTGAAAACGTGGTAGATCGAGGAAGAAAACCATACCTTTGTGTTTGTGAGCTTCATATGAGTTCAACTATACCCATTTCAGGTGAGGAAACCCTTGTTTTCACGTCGAACTCGAGATCCCCGATTTGGTCACTGTTCATGCACACGTAAAATCATGTGTTTTTGGGAATTTCAGGCTTGTAGGAAGCTTGGTGAGGTCCTTTGGAAGCTCGGGGTGGTTCGTTTAAAGGTTTTGGACGTGGGGATCGTGAGTTGCAAGTTTGGTCGGATTTTGTGGAATTTGTTCGGGGAGATTCCGTTGGTTTTAGTGCTTGAAAGTGGTAAGGTTTTGTTCCTCTTGTTGTAAGCTTCATTTTGGTACCAATTTCATGAAATTTGGGTGAAAAACGAGTGAGAAATTAAGTTTGGAAAATTTCCCAGTTTTCTGGCGATGGCGACGGCGCCGGAGGTTGGCCGGAGAAGACGACGAAATATTCCGTCAGTTTGGACAGAATATTCCTAACGGCGTAGGTTAACTTTAACGAAATCTATCAGAGATAACGGAATATTCCTGACGACGTTAACTGACGCCGTCAGTGTGCCAGGCATGTGCTTGAGCGTGGGTGGCGTGTGTGGCCGTACCTTGCCCGGCACGTGGGGGAGCATGCGACGTCGGAAAATTATTTTAAAAATATGGGGATGTTCGTGAGGTTGAGTAGATCACGTTGGTGTATTCATACACCCCATTTGAGCATTTTATGAGAAGTTATTCCTTAGTTTGGGCTATGTGTTTTAAATTAACGTTTTTATAGTTATTTCACATATATGTGAGACCTATCCCGAGGACGAGCGCAGTCACTCGAGGCAAGGGGATTACGACCCTTCTACATACCAGTGAGTGGACTTTTGGTTTTCCGTATATACCTATATACTTGTGATTTTCCCAGAAAATGAAATGAAACTTTTATATGTTTTAAATGCCATGCATTGCATTTGCCTATTTAATTATGCATTAGTAGTTGCATATATATATATATATGTTTGGTGCTGCGGACGCACAAGTAAGTGCCAGGTAAGTTATGGTTTATGTTTGTGATTAGTAGTGATATGAAATGCATAGAGAGCTCATAACCTGCACCCCCGGTGTTAGTGCTCCCACCCAGAGTAGGGCACAGTCCTTCACGTGATGTTCACCTCCCGCACCACACGCTCATCTTGGATCCAAGTTAGGTGCACAGTTCTGTCGTACAGACCACTTTAGGTGGTTCCGACTCGTAGGTGACCCGCGATTATTCGACCAGTCTTCACATGATCGTAGCACTTGAGCGTAGTTATTACACCCAGTCCTGTCGTACAGACCACTTTAAGTGGTTCCGACTCGTGTGCAGGTATAGTTAGTGAGTTGGGGATTTGAGCTCTAGATTCAGCCGTACAGGTCACGTTAGGTGACTTCGGTTGATAGATTACATGGCATTAATTGACATTACCTGAGTACTTACATTTTTATGTAGAGGCATTCGACATGGCATATTTCTGAGCATGTTTTATATATATGTGTATATTCTATTTTCTGGAAAACTATACAGGTTTTACGGCGAGGGGTTAGAACTTTTGTTATTGAAATGGTTTTGAAAAGCTTTGTTTTTGCCCACTCACGCTTTCTATTTTGCGCCCCTCCAGGTTCTAGTTTGGATAGCTCTTTTGGTGGCTCTCGAGGGATTCACGGCATATCTAACAGATTATCACCAGTGTAGGACCACCTCTAGGTGTGTTTATTTAGTGTTTGTTTCCCCCGGACTGCACTAGGTCTTCCGTGCTCTGAATATTATTTTTTCACACTTACACTTGCACATGTATGTTATCTACTCAATGTATAGCTTGGTTTTTATTTATTCGTACTTTATTACTATTCTTAGCTTTCGCACTATGTACATGGTTATATCACATTCACGTAACGGCCAGCATGCCCTGATCTCGATCGGGATGTGTCAATTAACACTATTTCCAGTCATTTTCTCAAGGGTAAATTACATTTTCATACCTCAGGTTTGGGGTCTATTTCAATTCATTACAACATCTTTAAAACATTTCACTTTTGTACTTTAACTACTATTTTATTTCAAAATAATACTTCCGTTACATTTTCCATCCATGGATTTGTTAAATGCTAACGTGGCTGCCAAATGTCTGTCATGTGGCAAATAAAATAATTTTTTAATTTTTTTTTTTTAAAACCTGAATTTTCTCAAAAAAAAAAAATAATAATAATAATAATTGAAAGGGTTCCTGTGGCAAAGAAAACAATTTTATAATGTTTTTAAAAAAAAAACCCTAAATCTTCTAAATATATTAATTAAAAAACAAAAAAAAACTGAAGTTAACCTTCCCGTCATCCCCCTAATCCCCGTTGTCCCCTCAAAACCAAAAATATAGAATAATCCCCCCCACCCCACCCTACCCGCATCCCCCCCCCCCACCGCCTGCATCTCCCTCACCCGCGACCCTCCCTGCGCACCCGGCCCCCAACCCGCAACCCTTCCTCCGTCCCTCCGCACCTATCCTCTTCCCTTCTACACAAACCCTCCCCCCCCCCCAACTCCTTAAATCCACATCTATTAATTCCACGAACCCGGCAATGGTGAGTTTGCCACGTGGCAAACATTTGGCAGCCACGTGGCATATATGTGGCAGCTACATCAACACTTAACGAATCAATGGATGGAAAATGTAACAGAGGTATTATTTTGAAACAAAATAGTACTTAAGGTATGAAAGTAAAATGTTTTGAAGATGTTGTAAGGAATTGAAATAAACCCCAAACCTGAGGTATGAAAGTGTAATTTACCCTTTCAATTATTATTATTATTATTATTTGAGAAAATTCAGGTTTAAAAAAATAAATTTATTTGCCACGTGGCAGCCACGTCAGCATGTAACGGATTAATGGATGGAAAATGTAATGGAGGTATTATTTTGAAATAAAATAGTAGTTTAGGTATGAAAGTGAAATGTTTTAAAGATGTTGTAATGAATTGATATAGACTCCAAACCTGAGGTATGAAAATGTAATTTACCCAAAAAATATTGTTAACATCCAATTAAATTCGATCGGAAAACAAAAAGGAAAAAAGAATTACTCAGGAAGCAAATTCATATTCGACCAGAATAAAGGAAGCAAATCATATGTTGATTGAAGTTGATCATGCTTTCTTGCAACATGACCTCTTATGTACATATATTGTACTCTTAATTACTTAAACAACAAGACATTTGTACTCGTAAACAATTTTATTGAAGGAATCATAATGTATGATTGTCAAGTTAACTGACCATGTATTAACCTGATAGATTCACACCTAACTTTAAAAATGTCAATTAATGATTGCTAAGATCCGTTGTAGCACAAATCACAATAACGTCAATGATTAGTTTCCAACTCGTTTATGCACGTGGATAGCTTAAGGTATGTTTAACTACAAAAAATAACAACATCAATTGTTGACGTTTCACAATTGTTAATGCATTACACATACAATTACATGTATAACGGAACTGAGAACTCTATTGAGTCATCCATTGACACACACTACTAGTATAAAACTACTACTGCATCCGATCACGATGCAGTACATGGTAACATGGACCGCGGTAGAATTTGGTGCTAAACAAATGACTGAGTATATACCTGTTTTTCTTTTTTGTTCCAAGATCATTCGAAGGAATGACAATCCGAGTCAGTGGATCACCCAGCTGATTGACATGTCACTGGGTAAAATAGAAAATATATGACTTTGGGTACTTGGTACATCATGCACTAAGGAACTTCAAAACGAATTATAAAAATGGCTAAGGATAATTGTCCATGCGCGAGTGAACGACACTAAGTTGTTAATGTATTTACTGCAAGCTTCACATGAGTTTACGAGTTACTTACTCACACGTAGGCAAATTGGCTCAAAGATTGCTCGTTACAAGTTTCTTAGGATTTAGTAACAAACATGTCTTGTAATCAAATATCTCTTTAAGGTGCTCACTAAGGCGTGCGATGCTGACTCACCAACTTTGAAGTCCAACTTGAGAAAACCTCCTAGGGCTCGGGATAACCACTTCCCAGCACTCCACAACTTCTCAAGGTCTCAGGCACACGCTTCCTCGAAGCACATCTATCACGTAGACGATTAGGCCCAGAAATATCTCGTCACCTTAAAAGATAAAGAACGTGTCACCAGACAAGCTGACGTCATCGCATCAGCATGTGAGCACTATGAGTTTAAGAAGAAGGCCGCCAACCACGAATTGCAATTATTGTCAATAAATAGAACCATAAGCCTTCAAGCTAAAATAGAAACAGAAGACTCAACGATTTGATCAAGGAGGCTCATCTCATATGCCTATAAATAGAACAATAAGCCTTCAAGCTAAGGACCTTCGTTAAATTCATATCTTTGCGATTAAAGACTCAAGTGATCCTTCAAGAAACTCATCTGTTTTTCAGCACAACACAAGTTGTTATTTAGCAAAATTTCTCAACTCTTCAGCTACAATCTCAAACTTTCTTCAAAGCAAATCCAACCTATGATCCTGGAGATCTGAAACTCTTACTGCTCTGCTACCATGTAGTATGATTCGGTTGATGAACATTCCAACCAACCCAGATCACCTCCTTGAGGCAATGTTTACTCTCAAGTCTAGCTCGATACCAACAATATCGATGGACTCGTCTAGCATTATCGTGCCATCCAAGGCTTGAATCTTGCTAGAGTTTTACTGCTTTCTTTATATTTGAGGTCTATTAATTTACTTTTCAGTTAGGTAAATCGGCTTATCAGCCCATGAATCTTTCTTTCAACATTAATAATCTTGATTTCATCATGAAATGATTACATCCAGTTTCTTGCTTTCATTATTGTCTTACATTATATAACTTTACACAAACATTGTCCGTTGGTAGCCTCCTATAGTGGGCACATACTCTCTTTCTCTCGAGCCATCTTGTGGCATTGGGACAGAAAGCCACCCCTGAAGCAAATCACGTGTTGAACCCAAGTCAAACTCTATCCGAGTTTTGACACCAACATTTACTAATTAATTAAGACCACAAATTCAAAGGCATAATAATTTCATTTAAGTTTACATTGCCAAATGATTATTGATATTTTTCACAAAATAAAGGAAGCTGCTACGTACTGGTAAAAAATAATTATTTTACAAACACAAAGGAGAAAGCACATTTGGAGAAGTGCATAATCACTTTTTTGAAATATCAATAACAACTTTTAACATAAGATATGTCTCATAAATTAAAATTATGCAAGATATTGTAATCTCTTTTGCTCATAGAATCATTCATCGATGTGTCATCCACTTTGCAAGTAAGTTAAATTTCCTAAACCTTTTGAAGTTTTTGTTTTTTAGTATAGAAACCTTTTGAAGTTGTTTAACTCTAAAAAGTACTATTAGAAAGGTGAAAAAGTAGATTAAGGGATAATCAAACAATAATTAAGATAATGTAGAAAGGTAATTGAGTTGAGAATAACTAAAGAAACAACTTTTGAAGTTGTTTTTGAGTCAGTTTCTATTATATTTGTTATTTACTTAAAAGAGATAGGTTTTACTACTTAGTACTAAGTTGATATTCCTCCTTACTGATAAGTGGAGATTTTAGGTTCGGTTCTCGCTAAGATGAATTTAAACCATATTATTATTAACCCATTATGAGACTTAGCCCACTCCATCATCCTCTTAGTGTAGATAACATTATTTGTTCGAAGAAAGAAAACAAGAGATAGATCTTTAAATAATTTTCAATCCCTTTCACCTAGTAGGTACGTAACTAAAATACAAAGGATGAGCCAAGAAAAAACAGAAAACAAATACATACAAAGAAGCTTAGGTGATGATACATATCTCTGTTTGCTTCAAAATTTTAACTATTTTTTATACTTTATTTTGGGTACGTGACTTTTATTTTTATTTTTATATTTAATAGACAAAGATAACTCATCACGATTTGCAAGTGACCATTTACCACAGTGATAGAAAGCTATTAAATTCTTATACGATGGCATAAGTTCAAACTACCGACAATCAAAAAAAAAAAAAAAGATTTACACGTGATTCACATGATTTATGTGTCACTTTTTGGTTGAGAAATGTGTCATTTTCATTTGTGCAAAAAACGTAGTTTGTGGTAATTGCCTCACAGATACGCATAATTACATTCTACGAGTCCAACTCCATCAAGTCTCAATTATGTTTTTCTTAAGAACCTAGGTTGTACGAGAGAATTTTATTAATATGAAAAAAAAAATTACATCTAGTTGGGGAATGAACATAAATCTTACAAAAACAAAATACAAGAAAAATGGGAAATAAAGAAAAAGAAAATAGAAGAAAAAGGAGGGGGGACATAGGAGTAGGACCAAAGTTCAAACCCCTCTAAAATTAAACATAAAAGATAAAAACCTGCAAGACAAGACAAAAAAGAAAATCCAAAAGAATTAGGTAAAAAAGAAAATCACATATCGAGATGGGAAAACAAACTTATAGGCTTGCATGCACAATAAATTTGAATGCAGAAAAAAAAAAAATTAACCTCTATAGAAGAAGCAACGTGCCGAACAAATGAAGACGAAAGAAACCCTAAATTCCCTTTTCTCAATGGCCTCAACGAATCTTCATCAATCTTTATCGGGCCAATATTTTGTAACTTGACACTTAATTTATGATTATTTCAATTTCTGATGTATAATTTTTTGTTTAAATTTGGTATACTTCAATGACATAAGTGAAAATATATATCATGGTCCAAAGAGAATTTGTGTGTGTGTGTGTGTGTGTGTGTTTTTTTTTTTTTTTTTTTTTTTTTTTTTGTTTTTTTGAAACTGAAATGTTTGTACTGTGAAAAAATTAGTTTACGGTAATTGCCTCACGATCACGCATAAGTTCATTTTACGAGTCTGGTCAACTCCATCAAGTCTCGATCAGCTCAAAAAATCTTCATCAATCATTATCAAGACTGAAATTATCGTTATTTAATTTTTAGATGCATTCCAATCATATTCTTCTTAACATGCTATAAGCCGTGAAGTAGTCAAATGGCGACTAAGTTTGAAATATTATCTTAAAATTAGAATAAGTCAAGAGTTCGGTGTTGTAACTATCACGGATGACTCAGTGGTTAAGAACGAATTTTAGATCCGTTTTTCATACAACACATTCTAAGTTTGATTCCTAACGTTAATGAATCACACCATGGTGATCAGGAGATGCTGAAATGTCTCTTTGAGTCTTCCTGACTTCCAAAAATATGGACTACTATGGCCAAATCACTAGCTGGTCTCTCTTTTAAAAAAAGAAGAAGAGTTCAATGTCATGATCGAAAAACAATTAGTTGTATATGTGGTAAAGATCTAGCATTCCATCTTATGCTTGTTTGATTTCAAGCACAAGAAATGATTAGACAAAAGATGGGTTTGTTGGCAAATGGTGTTGGTATCTGCAGAGGTAATATCCTTTAAGTTGGGAAAATTCCGATAATATTCCTCTTTTAGGCAAGAGGGTCAGTGCTATGTGGGATTGGGAATTTGATTCCCTTTGAGCATACGTAGGAATCTAAATTCCTGAATAGTAGAAAGGAAACATGAAGATTGTGAAACAAGGAAGTATACATTAGGGAATTAATAGGAGGGAATTTTTGCAGAAGCACCAAATGGATTTTGTTGAATGGGAAATCAAGCATCTTTCTATGCTGTCAGGAACATTACTCGATACATCAAGTGTTATACTATTATTGATTGAAGTTTTTTTATTTCAAATTTTCAACTAGTTGTGTTGTTACACTTTATGTATTGTGGCCTGTTCATGGCACATAACAAAGATTGATTGAGGGAGAAGGGAGGGAGAGCGAGATTTCGGCACAAGGACCGGCCTATTCTTTTAGGTTTCCATTATATGCTCTGATTGGATCAAAACAGATTTTGATTGATTTTATTTTTAATTGAACTTTTTTTTTTAATATTTTTTTCACAAACGATAGTTAATTAATTGCACTTTCTAGAATTGAGGCAAATGTGAAACCCATCTCATATTTTGCCTTAAAATTAGAAGACAACCGAGGTATACATCGGGTCACTCTCTCTACTCATGTGTAAGGATGGGCAACGGTTATGGCGGACAGGTAACCGCGGTTATTTATCAATAACCGTTTATTCTCATACCCGCATAACCGTTTACTTATTGGGTAATTGCCTAAACGGTTATATACATACCCATAACTGTTTATAAACGATTAACCATACACATAACCACGTACCCATTTAACTGTAACCATTTAGTACCCGTTTACCCATTTATCATTTTTTAACCCGTTAAAATTTGTCATAATTTTCTTTTTCTAATAATATATAAAATAAATGATTTGAATGATTTGAACTGTGTGTATGCAACTTGAGAGAAAGTAATTTGTCACATATACACACCTTAAAAATTTGTCCTGAAATTGTAATTCCAAACTTTTACAGATTCAATCGGGTGTATATGTCACAAGTTGCATAAAATGTGTGTCAAATTTTTAAAGTTTGTAATTCCAGAATTTGGAATATATGTGATCGTGTGTAAATGTGACAAATTTTTACACAGTGTATACACAATCTGGAATATAGCTGTCATAATTTGTCACAAATTTTTCATATACAATAAAACCATTTCCTCCTTTTTCATACATTAACAGTAACATTGGTGGCACAATCGGAATATGTAACAGTAACATCATCGTTTTTTTTATTCTTATTTTTTTATCGCAAGTTGAAGATTTTGAGAATCAAAAGGTAATAATAATAATTCTACAATAATATGAGAAGAAGAGAGAGTGACAAGATGGAGATATACAACGGCCACACCTAAATATTTTTTGGCACAAGATCAAATATTTCAAAAGCTTAGTTGGACGCCCGAGATAATGATAAGAATACTAAAGTAAGAGTGCACGATGAAGATATGCAGTTGTGGACCAAAAATATTTTGCATAATAAGATCGGAGGTTTTGAAAGCTAAAGTGACATTCGAAGCACTGTTGTAATAATGTAAAGTTACTGAAAAGCAAACTAGCATTATTACTTGTATAATGTAATCATTGTGCAGTTTGCATCTGGAAAGAGATCTTCTCCGAATCTTTCATTCCAAAACTTAAAGATTAAGTGATTCGAATCTTTAAAATGTGATTTAACAGTAAAAAATAATTATAACTTTTAACTTTTTTTACTAATTTATCTGTTTTTAATCGTTGAATTAAATTTAAAAAAATTCAAATAACTTGATTCCTGAATTTTTAAGAAAAAGACCCGAAAATGATCTCTTTCTGTATGCATCCATCTATCCTTTTCTTGATTCATTGTTAACACAAAATCCAAAAATCCTTTTGACTCAAGATTCCAAAATCTCGAAAAGTTTGTGGCATGCGAGTTACTTTTTGACAGAGATTTTCTTAACAAATTATGCTCCCTAGTCCCTATTAGGCTAGTACTAGGTACGTCGAATACAAGTCAGCCTTATTTGGGCTTTATTCTAAATACTGGTTACAGTGGGAGCTCGGCGTAATATGCACGGTCCAATGAGCCCAACTATATTTAGAACTTCACTTTTTGTTTGTGACCCATGGACATCAGGGCAATTCGACCAATTGTGCAAGGATAAGGCAAGTTCAAAGACGGTTATTTACAAATATATACTTTTTTATTTATTTATTTTTTCACATTTGTTGCACTTTTATCTTATTGTTTGTGAGCGGATCATGAGCAACATGCATCAAAGTCTCACATAATGCAACTTCTTCTTTGATTGACCAATTTGACCTAACACTCTTTCTTTTCTTTTTTTTTTTAATAACGAAAGGTTTTGAAAAGTGAAATAAATGTAGGAGTTTCTAGAAAAAATAAATATTGAGTTGTTGTGTGGTGAATTAACAAAATGGTTGGGAATTTAAAATAACAAAAATTACAAATTTTCTATTTCTCATCCTTTTTTTTTTCTTCCATTTTTACATGTCTGATTAATCCAGAATTTGATTTTTCTTATTATTGAATTCGACGCACCAAAAAGCTCTACGTGGACTAACGATAAGAATTTTTAAATTTGTTTACCATTTAAATTCAACACCGCAGATCATCAGACTATTGAAATCCAAAAAATCTCATCGCACCACGTCATGGAGCAGTTGGCTCTTCCATTGGTAACCAGATCCCCTTCGAATCCCCAAAAACTAAGCATGCTGAGCAACGATCTTGGGCCGTTGAAATTTGATCCAACGGTTACAAACAGGGGGTCCTCCTAAAAGTTATAATAATTGTAGTCGTTGGATCAAATTTCAACGGCCCTGATTTATTGTTTAGCATGCTCAATGTTTTGGGATCCGGAGAGGATCTGGTTCCCTTCCATTGGAGCTACTGCAATGGGCCCACACTAGCCGGCCTTGTTCGCTCCACGCCCTTGTTCCGCGAGTGTGTGGCAACTAGAGATGGGCAAATACCCATTGGTTATGGGTAACCGCGGTTATGCGTCCATTTAAATTTGACAGTTACGATTATAGGTAATCATTTAGATAAATAAACGGTTATGGGTATAAATGTTTACCCGTGAAATTTAAATGGGCGGTTATGGGTATTCCCCGCGGTTATAAACAGGTACCCATTTAACCATTTAACCATTTCCTTCAATGACTACCACAGTTAGCCTTCCCTTGGACCTAGGAATAAGACCTAACCGGTGGTTGGGGCGGTGGACCTTTGGAGACGACGAATTGACAACCACCATTTTCTAAGGTTACGGTGGGTTTGAGCAAAATTGGAGGTTTTCCTAGCCAAATTAGACTTGGCCGCAGGTATAGATTTTACTCTACTCATTGAGATCTTCAATCCTATAAATTTTGGTAATTTTTTGAAATAGTTAGATTTTCCGGCAAGTCGGGGTGGCTGACCGCCACCCACGGCGGCACGACCCACGACGGCGCGTGGCCAAGGGGCCGTCGATGTTATTCTTAGGCTAAATTAGATGTCTTGAGTTTAGTTTTGGTAATTGTATAACGTAGGCTGATCGTTTGGACCTAAATTCATTAAGATACATTACTTGGTAAAGATGTGAATCGACGATCTGACCGTTGAATTGTCACCAAACTTTAATACGTTATAGTACGTAATATTTGAGGACCATAGGAACTTACGGATCGGGAATCCGATATACGAATCTTCCTAAATTGGACTTGTAAGTTCATAAAATAACATGTTAACCGCCACTTGGTGATGGCAATTGGCAGAGATCTGACCTTTGGATCGTAATGGAACTTTAGGATGTTGTTCTAGAAGTATAATGTGTATCTTTGGAAGTAAGGGATCGGAAATCCGTGATGCAGATCTTCCGAATCAAACTACGTCGGGATGTGTGTTATGTAAGTTACATATTTTATTGATAAGAATTCTGAGTTGTGATTTGATAATTGTTCTAGACGCCAATCATTCGTGACGCCTTTATGGTTATGCTAGGGAGTTGTAGCGTGAACTCCAGGTGAGTGGGCTTTTGTTTTCAGTATATATATGTGGTAATTTTAACGAAAAGCCCGCGGTACTATTCACTTTAACGAAAAATCACATTTTTACACTAAAAAGTCAATCCTGATATTATTCACTTTACCCTTTATTTTGTCTTTATCGTTAAAACTCAAAGTTTTGAAGTCATTTTCATTAGTTTTCCTTATATATGTATGCTTGGTATTTTTTCTAGAAAATGCGTTTAAGTGGAATTATGTTTTGAAATGCTATGCCTTATGATTTATGCTTAGATTATTAGTTAGTATAGTATGAATATTGTGATTTGATGTTGTGGATGCTCAGGTAAGTACCATATGAGTTATAAATTATTAATCTGAGTTGATGAGTATGTTGTGATGCATTGAGAGCTCATAAACTTGCATCCCGATGTTAGTGCTCCTGCACATGGTTAGAGTACAGTCCTTCACGTGATGTTCACCTCCCGCACCATGCGCTCACCTTGGATCCAAGTTAGGTGTACAGACCTGTCGTACAGACCACTATAGGTGGTTCTGGCTCGTAGGTGACCCAGAATTATTCGCACAGTCTTCACGTGATCGTAGCACTTGAGCATATTTATTTACACCTAGTCTTGTTGTACAGACCACTATAGGTGGTTCTGACTTGTGTACAGACATACTTAATGAGCTATGAGTTCAGTCGTACATGCCACAATAGGTGGATCCGGCTGACATATTACTTTCATTGATTTACTACACCTGGTTTACTCGTTATTGATGCTGAGATATTTGACATGGCATATATGTGGATTTTGCTAATTCGAGTATGGTTTCGATATATGTATATATTATATTTTTTGGGAAATTATACAGGTTTTACGGCGAGTGGTTACTACCTTTGATAATTGAAATGGTTTTTAAAAAACTTTGTTTTTGCCCACTCACACTTTCTGTTTTGCACCCCTCCAGGTTTTAATTGCTGAAAGTTCGTATCGACGAGGATTCTTGGCAAATCTCAGGATAAGTGGTTACTTTTGATGGTATAATTCTTATCCACTCCACTGTGCTTACTTATGCTCTAACGTTACGTGTAAAGTGGGTTCATTCTTGCTCACCAACGCACTTTGGTATTTAGGCACTATTAGGTTTAAATTTATTCACATTTTTCCACATCATCACACTTTATGGCTTCGACACTTTCCAGGTGTCGGCTAGCACAGCTCAATTTGGAGTCCTAGTGGACATTCCGGGTCGGGGTATGTTAACAGCCCCATGTTTTGGGTCGTCACTCATTCTTTTCACACATAGGTCACGAAGCTATTCCCGTTCACTACATATGTATATTGTGTTTGTTTGCAGGTATCATGAACCTAGAGTTCGTACTTAAACTTCAAAATTAAGTGTCATAGAAATTTGAAGTTTCATACAACAATACACCCGTAAAAATCTGGAGTTCTTGTAGGTGATTTGTTATGACTACATGTAGATGATGCTTTTAAAAGCAACTGTAAAATTTAGTTTGTGCAAATTACTTTATTGTCCATAATTTTTTTTGTGATAGAAGACAAAATATTTTTTCACCATCTTATAGTTGACAAAAAGAGTTTCATTAATATGTGGTTTAAATTAACTTCTTCCTTACAAATCTGTTACGTGTAAATAAACTAACTTGAAATAGGTCCAATTTTATGGAAAGAGATCCTCTCCAGATCCATTTCACCAAATCCACCTAATCAATCAATTCAGGCCCTTGAAATTTGATCCAACGACTACAAACAGGGAGCCCTTTAAAAGTTATAATAACTTTAGCCGTTGGATTAAATTTCAAGGGTTCGAATTAGATGATTTTGTGGATTTGGTGGAAGAGATCCGGAAATGATTCATTTCCCAATTTTATGGCCTAACAATTAAATTAGTCCAATTTTTAGTTATTTTTTTTTATTTAGGTCCATGAATAGGACTCCATGTGTCAGCACTTTTTGTTGTTAGGTTGTATTGTGATTACTATTTTACTTTACTATAGCTATTCAATGGAAAAAGAAAGGAAAAAAAAAATTGATACGATCGGTACTTTGCTAGCGATTATAACTATAATAATCGCTAATAAAATAGCGACTAATACCAGAAAAATTCGCTATTTTCATACCGATCCCTCCCTTTTCAATTTTTTTTTTAGTTTTTTATATTTATTTTTTATTTTGTTAATGTTTCTTTTATTTCTCTTATCATAACAACAAACTATCATATTCGTGCTTTTCAAAATATATTTTTTCCGTGCAAAATATATTATAATTCATTTTTAAACACTTGTAATCAATGATTTAAAACCTAAATTTAAAGATTTTTTTTTTATTTTCTCACTTTAAGAATCAATAAAAAATAGTTTCAGGACCTAATAATCGGTATGATCACATCCAAAGGTTTTGCAATATTTTCCTTAACTCCAACGCAAAATATTTCTTAAAGCTAAAAATTTCAATTTTTTTTTTTCACAAAAAACTGTGTGCTATAAACCAAAGTTAGAGTTATTCTATTCGCACCACATATTTCCTAAATTTAGTTTAAGACATTTCCAAAATTTCGGACACCTATGAATCTTTTGGGGGGCCTTGCTAATAGTTATATTATTTTTCTATTTTTTTTTTCAACTCAAGTACCCTATTAGTCAGTATAAACCCAAATTTCAGCTGGTCTTTTACAATCTAAATTACCTATCATATAAGTACTTTTACAATCTAAACTACATGTCATATAAGTATTTGTACAAGCTAAACTACCTATCATATTATAATATTAGTCGGTATAAACTTAGATTTCAACTGATTTTTTATAATCTAAACTACCTATTATATAAGTACTTTTACAGTCTGAACTACGTGCCATATAAGTACTTGTACAAGCTAAACTACCTATCGTATTGTAACTACCTATCATGGTGGAATAAGTAATTTTACATGATTCAAACAGTAAGATGTAGCCCTCCATCTTGGTAATGTTAAAAGCCCCCGAAGCTAACACAATCAATGTATAATGCTGGCAAATCATGTAACAAATACCAGCAAAAATAAAGCTTATTGTTGTAAATGACTCAAAGAAAACATGTAAAATTACTTGTAGTTCTCATAGCTTCATGCGAGTTCAAATTCAAATTTGGATACTAATTTGCAGGAATCACGAGGAAAATTCAAAATAGGAGTCAGATAGAGTTTTTGATGAAACGAGATTTTATAAGTAACTTTTTTTTTTTAATTTTATTTTTAAATACAACGATATATTTTACACTAAAAAAATGAGCGTTTTTTTTTATTTTATGAAATGATGAGATTTGATGTGTAACTTAAAGTTCCATGTTAATTCTGGAAGAGTCATGATAAAACATTCAACAACAGTCGGTGCAATTTTGTTTTCAAATTATGGACACTTTAATTGCTCTACTTATTAGACCCTACCTATGACTGTGCAATACATTAGACTCATATCAAAACATGCGGATCAGGATCCTTTCCTGAGCACAAGGTGAGAATCCTCCTGACCAAGCCTATCAGACCGTTGAAATTTTATCCAATGACTACAAACAGGGGATCCCTCTAATAAGTAGTAATAATTGTAGCCATTAGATAAAATTTCAACGGCACGATGAGCTTAGTCAGAGGATCCTCACTAGGGATGGACAAATACCTATTAGTTATGGGTAACCGCGGTTATCCGCCCATTTAAATTTGACGGTTACGATTATAGGTAACCGTTTAGATAAATAAACGGTTATGGGTATAACCGTTTACCCGTGAAATTTAAATGGGCGATTATGGGTATTACCCGCAGTTATAAACGGGTACCCATTTAACCGTTTATTTAAATATATGTAAAACTAAAAAAAAAAAAATTAGTTTCTAACTAGGGTTAGTATCCCGAGATATATTTGGTTATAAAGGGTCATATATGACACACCTCGACCGAGATCAGGGCGTGCTGGCCGTCACTCGGAGGTGACGTAACCATGTGCACGTGCGGAAGCTAAATAAAGTAAGATAAAAGTACGAATCAATTAAAATCTAGTATACAAAGTACTAAGACAAGTACTAGCGTACGTGAGACACTAAGTTCAGAGTAAGACTACAACAGTCCAAAGAGAATACTACGACAATAATACACCCGAATGTGACCCTACATTGGTGAGTATCTGTCAGAAATGCCGGGATGCCCTCTGGGAAGACCACCGCAACTGCTAAGCAACTAGAACCTGGAGGGGCGCAAAACAAAAGCGTGAGTGGGCAAAAACAAAGCTCTTTGAAAACTCTTTAACAAAACACATTCTAACCCCTCGCCGTAAAACCTGTATACATCCCAGAAAATGAAAGTATATACGTATGTATAGATATGCCAGACATGCTCCACGATATGCCATTAATGCTCGAGAATATAACACATCAGAATCTCATAATGAATGTAAATGCTCAAGCATAATTCCTATCAATAACATATAATCTAGCAGCCGGGAGTCACCTAACGTGACCTGTACGGCGGCCTATAGAGCTCCAATCTCATCTCACTAACTAAATCTGCACACGAGTCGGAACCACCTAATGTGGTCTGTACGACAGGCTTGGTGTAATATATATACGCTCTAGTGCTACGATCACGTGAAGCTGTGCGATGAATCGCGGGTCACCTACGAGTCGGAACCACCTAATGTGGTCTGTACGACAGGCTATGCACCTAACCTGGATCCAAGCTGAGCGTGTGGTGCGGGAGGTGAACATACACGTGAAGGCTATGCCCTGGCCACGGGCGGGAGCACTGACACCGGGGTGCAGATAATGAGCTCTCTAAACATCTCAAACTACAACTGTATAACAACATGAAACCACTTACCTGGCACTTACCTGCGCGTCCACAGCACCAAATACAAATATATAAATGTATGCCGCTACAAATGCATATGATGATGCATAAACGATAATAATAAAGTGCATGGCATAAATCAATTAACTCTTTTTATTCTATTTCTGGGAATTTAAAAGTATATAGGTATATACGGAAAACAAAAGCCCACTCACTGATAAGTGGAAGGGTCGTAGCCCCCCTGTCCCGTGTGAATACGCTCGTCCTCGTAGTACGTATCACCTATACGCGAAAAAGCTACGAAAACGTTAATTTAAACGCACATAACCAACTTTTCGTAATAATTTCTCATACATTGCTCAAAATGGACAAATGAATATACCAACGTGATCTACACAACCTCACGATCACAACCATATTTTTAAAATAATTTTTGGACCACGCACGCGCCTCCACGCGCCTGGAATGGCACGGACCCACGCGCCCCCCACGCGCGGTCACGTGCCGTTTGACTGACGGAATATTCCGTTTGACTGACGGAATATTCCCTAACTGACGCCGCTAGTCCTGTAGGAATATTCCGTTAAAACTTAACGGAATATTCCCCTGTCCTCTCCGGCGAGTCACCGCCGCCGGAAAACTGCAAAAACTTCAAACTTCGTTTTCTCACTCGTTTTTCAACCATTTTTCACGTTCTTTATACCAAAATGAAGCTTAGGACTAGTAGAATCACGTTAGACTACTTTTAAGGCCTAAAAATCAAGGAATTATACCTGCAACAACGATCTAAGTTCGGCCAACTTTGAACCTTGCTTTCCCGACGTCCAAATTCACCCAACGAAGCATTCCCAAGCTCCTTGAGACCTCACTAACACATCTACAAGCTTAAAATGTCCAAAAACATTCTAGATTAGGTTTGCATGAATAGTGCTTAAAACGGAGTTCGTCGAATCGACGTGAAAACGTAAGATTTCTCACCTGAAAATGGTATGGTTGTGCTCCTCTCGACTTCACGAGTTCGATGGTGTAATTGGTTTCTTGATTAGTGAAGGTTTGAGTATGTTTGTATGTGTGTCCGTGTGTGTTTGAAGAGAGAAGAAAAAGAAATGGTAGAGGACTCGGGGAGGGAGAGAAGAGAGAGAGACAAAGAGACAGAAAGGAGGGAATCAGGGAAAAGAAAAGGGGGAGGAATGATGACAGGGTGTGTGTGTGTCTAACACGTGTCCACACCACCCGAAATAACGCTAGACGTAAATGTGACGAACTAGGGGCAAAACTGTCATTTCATACTTGTGTTTCTATATTCTCGGGACGGGATGTCACAATATATATATATGCCTCACTTGAGAGAAAAATATAGTTGATAGAACGAGCTAATGTTTAATATATGTGATTGAATGTGCTAAAGCATTAGTGTTCGACAGTTTTGTTTTAGAGTTTTTTGGAGTTTTGACCAATTCAAGATAATGATTACCTTGAGCATTTAGAAACATGTTATTATTAGATGATGAGTACCTCTATATATATATATATATATATATATATATATATATATATATATTTAATTGGCCTCAAGTTTTCAATAAATATTTGACCTCAAAATTAGAAATCGATTAAATGGCTTGGATCGATGAACATATATTTCTAAATAAAAATCCAAATATTTATCAAATTAGCCTATTAACAGACTGATGCGTACTTACATATATATATATATATATTTGTGTATACAAGAATATTAATTAACCTACAACCATGCATGATTCTTGTAATAAATTGATTGTCAAATAATTGGGGGCATATATTCATAAATAATATTGCCGTTAATATAAAAATACATGTTAAATGTATTTATAACGATATTTAATAGTTAGAAAAAAAGAAAATTATGACAAATTTCTTTTTAATTTTCAAGTTGTTAAAAAAATAGGCAGACGGGTAAAAAGGAAAAAAGTAAACGGGTACGCGATTATGGGTAAATGGACATGCACTTATGGATATGGTTAACCGTTTATAAATGGTATGAGTATGAGTATACCCATTTAAGTAAATACCGAATAGGTAAACGGTTATGTGGGTAAAAGTTTAAACGGTTATGGGTAAATAATCGCAGTTACTCGTCCGTTATAATCGTTGTCCATCCCTAATTGCAACAGTAAATTATAATTTCAATCCAAGAATCCAGCATTGGGATTTACTATTTGCTGGGATCTTTTCTCTTTTTATTTCCTTTTTATTGTTCTGGGAAAAATTGCTTTAACTATTAACTTTGAGACGACAGAGCGCATCAACGGTTATGGTACTTCGTCCAAGGATTTATTACATCAGCCTCGTCCGATCCGCCACATAAGCAGTCACAGATTAAACTCCGTACACACATCACACCGGAACTACGCTCTTTTTCTCACCTTCGACAAACATTTATCACAGGTAGGTAGTAGCTACTAGAGTTATCGGCTAGTCCGTGCAGTAGCTCTTCCACTTCTTGTCTCTCCGTGTTCCGCCAGTAAGCTCCGTACAGCTCCATCAATGGCGTCCGTACTCAATATGGTGTCGTCTATTAGCCTATCGAACCTCAACGCCGACCGAGTTCGGACTCAGTCCGCCTTCGCGCCGGTTTCGGTTTCGTTTACCAGTGAGTCCACTTGCTATTACGCTTCGTTTGGTTGCCGAGAAATTCAAATTCCCCGATGAACAGCGTTCGAATTGCTTTTCTATCTTTCAATTCAATTGTTCCTAATTTGATTTAACTTCGGTTTATTTTTCCTTCAGCAATCTATTGACAAGTGAGATTTATTGGTTGAGATTTCTAAAATTTTGACATTTTTGAAATTTTCAGGAAGGAGGCTTACGGTTAGGGCTGCGGAGACCGATACCAACGAAGGTTTTTAATGATATTAAACTATTAAGATTCTACATTTCGATTTGTTTTAGTCAAATTTGATAGAATTAAAGTGGATTATAGTGAGATTTTGGTTTAGCAGTTGAATCTTCAGTGCCGGATAAGGCACCGGCTAAAGCCGGTTCGAGCGTCAATCAGCTTCTTGGGATTAAAGGAGCTTCTCAAGAAACTGTAAGTCATCACTGTTAGTTTAGTATACAAGTTCAAAGCTTGAGTACCTTCTCTCCATGTGCGTTGGTGTTTTTGCATAATGTGGGTTTCCTCAGATGATGCTAGAAGCTTAACTTTGTGGAACCGATCTCGAAAATAAATACTTTTCGTTTTATGGTTGCGGTTGGAAATTCGTTTACATGCATTTTGTGTAAGAAGCGGGTGAATGTTTAGAATTTCTTTCGGAAAAGAAAAAAGAAAGTAGAATATGGGTTTTTTGGAATAGTTTGATTAATATGACACGATGGCATATTGTTCGCTGCAATTATGATATCGAATTAGTAAAGTGGATAGTTTAATTAAGGTGCTTTTTTTAGTGGATATTAAGTTGATAGAATCATAGTGGCAAGAAATGTGAGACAGGAGTTGATCTGTGAGTTAAACTGTGCAGAACAAGTGGAAGATTCGTCTTCAGCTGACAAAGCCTGTAACTTGGCCTCCACTGGTATGGGGAGTAGTTTGCGGAGCTGCTGCTTCTGGTATGCTCGTCTGCAAAAGTGGTCAATGAAAATTTTTTCAGTCTTGTAAAATGTAGGAGATCCGAATCATGTTCTGAAAATTCCAAGATAAAACCAACTCTGAAATTTTTGATAAATTTCGATAATCCTAAATTCCAAAATTGGAACTAATATTTGATTCCGAAAGTTTTTCGGATTGGCATTGGAATGCTTGTTTTCGATCGGATCCGACCGAAAATCACCCCTATATGCTTATCCTCTGTCCATGAATTACTTTTGAGAGAAAATTTCACGTTGCAGGAAATTTTCATTGGACTTTTGAGGATGTTGCTAAATCAATAATGTGCATGTGTATGTCCGGCCCTTTACTCACTGGCTATACCCAGGTATGGTTTACTTGGGATGGAAAGTTGATTTCGGTTTTTGGTTTTGATTGATGAGATCTTTATAGTCCAATAACTCCATGGCCTTTTCTTTAGACCCTAAATGACTGGTATGACCGAGAGATCGATGCAATTAATGAACCTTATCGTCCAATTCCCTCAGGGGCAATATCTGAGAATGAGGTAAGGGTACTAGCTGTATTTTGCTTTATTGTATAAAATTTTTTAGTGAAGATTGCATTTTCAATCTGGTTCTTTGTTTTTCTTCAGGTTATTACTCAAATCTGGGTGCTGCTTTTAGGAGGCCTTAGTTTCGCTGGCATATTAGATGTGTGGGTAAGTATTTGCATGATGGACTGGCTCTTTCTTACACCTTCAAATATTTAGATCAGATGTCAATCATGAATAGCTGTCCTTTTCAGGCAGGACATAAATTCCCAATATTATTTTACCTTGCTGTGGGTGGATCCTTGCTATCGTACATTTATTCCGCTCCACCTTTAAAGGTAGTTTTTTTCCCCCACCTATCAGCAAATCAAACGATTTGCTTAGTTTGATGTTTGAGAAGAAACTTTGCTTAAGACTGTGCTTCATGAGTTATTGCTTGCAGCTAAAACAAAACGGATGGATTGGAAATTTTGCCCTGGGTGCAAGTTATATCAGCTTGCCATGGTGCGTAATCCCTGCCTTATCTTTCTTTTGTGAACTTACAAGAATTAGATCTTTCATATAAAGGGTCAAGAACTCTTGATTGAGGGATCCTTCTGTAATTCAGATTGATATTAATTGAATAAGAAATGCATTGAATTAATTGTTTATCATCTTTCCTCACTCACGTAATTGGATACTTCTTAGGAGTCTTGTTATAACAGTCTTAAAGTCTATTCAAGAACCGCGACCAATAAATTCATATGATTTGGTTGAATGCTAGAAACTGTTTTGATGTCCATAGTGCTGGGTAATGGATTTCAGTTCAATCTCTTATTGATAGGTGGGCTGGTCAGGCATTATTTGGGACCCTTACGCCGGACATAATCGTCCTCACACTCTTGTACAGCATAGCTGGGGTATGTTTCTGAAAGAAGCATCTTAACATGTGCTTACATAGCATGCTCTAGACCAACTGAC
This sequence comes from Pyrus x bretschneideri, assembly GCF_019419815.1. Classification (NCBI taxonomy): domain Eukaryota; kingdom Viridiplantae; phylum Streptophyta; class Magnoliopsida; order Rosales; family Rosaceae; genus Pyrus; species Pyrus x bretschneideri. Next base: position 3,672,901 of record NW_025999402.1, read on the forward strand.
TGCATATTTTTTCGTCCCACATTTCAGTTGGGAATTGCTATTGTAAACGACTTTAAAAGTGTTGAAGGAGATAGAGCAATGGGGCTTCAGGTTTTAGTCTTCTCTATTACAATATTGTTAACAATCTTAGTTGCAGCAAACGTAACATTATTTGTGGCAATCCTGTTTGCAGTCACTCCCTGTAGCTTTTGGTTCTGAAACTGCCAAATGGATTTGTGTTGGTGCCATTGACATCACTCAGTTATCGGTCGCTGGTATGTTATCTTCGTTAAGCAGACCGTTGAAGCTGATTGCTGTGATCATCAGACTTTTGGATTTTGTTGTTTATGATAGTTCCGATCGTCCTGTCAATTGACTGGTTTGCAGGTTATCTGCTAGGGGCTGGTAAACCATATTATGCATTAGCTCTCCTTGCTTTGATAGCTCCCCAAGTCTTTTTCCAGGTAGATCTCTTTTTCAAAGACTCTTAATTCTGCTGAATGGTGAACGTAACCTTATGCTAATTTTATATTAAATCTTAAATGTTTCTTTTCCCGGTTTTATAAGACAGATTTTGATAGACATTATAGCTCATAAGTACTTTGTTTATGCAATTTGTGCTGTGCAGTTCAAGTACTTTCTCAAAGACCCTGTCAAGTACGATGTTAAATATCAGGTATTCTTTCAAGAGCCTACATTGTCTTTTAAATGGCTCAGATTCGTCCGTTATTTCCATTAGATTCTTGAGTGCATGTTCAGCCGTTAAATTTGACAATTTATGTTATCCATTGATATGCTCTAGGATTTTCATTCCTGCAAACCCCTACTTATATATCCAATTTTGTGCCATCGAAGAATGAGCTATTGAAATTTGCTCTGCGTGTATTCCAGGCGAGTGCGCAGCCGTTTCTTGTGCTCGGTCTTTTAGTAACAGCGTTGGCGACAAGTCATTAACATTTTGAAGCACTTGGGCAAAAGATGTGAAGAAAAGAGAGAGAGATCGAAAATTACACGACCACCTGATGCAGTGCTATGCGAGTCAGGTAGAAGAATCAATGTCAAAGTATGTCTTCTTCACTTATAGTAGCAAAGTTATGTTGACGCCGACGATTAAGAATTATCATCTGTTTTTCGTTACTGCCTTCTCAAATGGAGGTTGCTGCTGTAAATATCCCAAACACAACTTAGGCCTTCTTCGGTAGCACTGTCTCTTGCTTCTCCCAATCCCCCATGCGGCGCCGATGATGGTAACTGTATAGCTGGACAAGCCCAGGTTTAGACACAAAGAGGATGCGGCGTGTGTATGATTTCCGACGCTGAAAACATACTTGGACAACAAGCACTCTTACTACAACCACATACGAAGGACAAAGACAATAGACAGCATGCACTCCTACAACCCTGGTGAAACCAAACTTCGTAACCCTAATAAAACTTAGAAACCCTAATAACAAAAACTACAAGTCGGATGCCTTGAGCTTGGAAGCACTGGTTAATGATCCATATTAGCGGCTCTTCGTTTCGTACTTGGACTCGTTAATTTTGATGCCTTCCTCGGCAGCACACTCTCCTCCCGACTTGTTCTTGGTGCTGAGGCCCCCCTTTTTGCCCATCTCCTGATACCCTTCCTGTCTAATCTGTCCGAGCTGCTTCTTCCTCGCCTCGCCTGCACGTTGGCCCTTCGCCTGGTACCTTTCATGACCGAGCTGCTCCTTCCTCATCTCGCCTCTGCGGTGGCCCATCTCCCGGTACCCTTCATGACTGAGCTGCTCCTTCCTCGCCTCACCTCCGCGGTGGCCCATCTCCTGGTACCCTTCATGACCAAGCTGCTCCTTCCTTGCCTTTCCTCCACGGTGACCCGTCTCCTTGTACCCTTCACTTCTCAGCTGCTCCTTCCTCGCCTTGCCCCCACGGTGGCGTCCTTCAGGGCCATGCACACGCATCATTAGCCAGGTACAAAAAACTACACATGGTAAATGGTAATTTAGGGTGCATGTTTTAAGATTTACCTTCACCAAGGTGCTCCTGAGCGTTGAGGGTTTTGCCGCCGGATCCACCGGGGACAACGGTGGCTCCCTGCCTTGCCTTTTGGTCCAGTTCTTGCCTTATGAGTTAAATTGGATAGAAATGGTGGTTACCGCTGAGCCTAGAACAAAGACACTAAACGCCATGCATCCTAAAAACCTAGTTAAACCAAACTTAGAAACCCTAATACAAAAACTACAAGTAACGGACTTGGAGCTAGAAAATCTGCTTAATGAATAATGATCCATATTAGCGGCTCTTCGTCTTGTAAGTGGACTCGTCAATTTCGATGCCTTCCTCGGCAGCACACGCTCCTCCGGACTTGTCCTGGTACCCTTCCTGTCCAATCTGCTCCTTCCTCGCCTCGCCTCCACGGTGGCCCATCTCCTGGTACCCTTCACTTCCCAGCTGCTCCTTCCTTGCCTCGCCTCCACGGTGGCGTCCTTCAACACCATACACACACATCATTGCCCACGTACAGAAGACTACATATATTAAATGGAAATTTAGGATGCTTCTTTTTAAGATTTACCTTCAGCAAGGTGCTCCTGAGCGTCGAGGGACTTTTTGGTCCGGTTCTTTCCTTTTCCGAAGGTCTCGCCTTTCCTTCGGAGGCCATTACTCTAGTTCCTCACTCTTTTCTTTTTGGTCTCACACTTCTAAGTTAAATTGGATAGCAATGGTGGTTTTTATAGGCGTAGGGATGGAAGGTGAGTGAGAAGGCCAAAGGAAGGAGGAAGTGACATGTAGTGGGGTAAATGCAGTTGATGGGGAGGTTCGGAGCTTTGGGTTTATGCCACGTGGGTGTTTTGGTCAGTGAAGAAGTTGCAGGGAGAATGCCACGACCCATGGCTTGATGGTCATCACTGCCATAACTCTATATTTTGGTGTCACAGTAACCAATGTGGAGCTACAGTGCACCCACACGCTTGCCTATAGATTCCAAATGATTATCGTTCTCTCTTTAACGTATCTAGCACTGAGTGAGTAGTAAGATAAATAAATGACAGATTAAAAACAAAATATTCAGTTTGTGAATCAAATCTAATGAAGGAACTGAGTCGGCAAAAAATAGTTATGGATATTAGTGCGGATTCAATTTCAATCTTTTTTTTTTTAGTAACTTGTAAACCTTTATTTATCATCATCGTAACAATCAAACAATTAATCTACGTTTTCATATTCCAATAAACCCTAATTAGAGAAAAAATTAACTTGTAGTTGAAGACATCACAATAAGGTTGAGTGTTTGATCTTCCCTTCTCCAAAATTCTTTAGCATTCCTTGCTCTCAATAGAACTAACAATCATATGAGAACGACATTGATTTGAGAGGAGGGATCAAACTACTTATATGATGCAATTGCTCTTACTATTGTAGAGACAGGACCATCAGTTTTAGAGAGTTTGTAACTAACTCTAATTCTAAAAATTAATTATATTAATTCATTTTATTAAAACTCTTACATAACCATCTATCACTCTAGTTTAAAAACAAACAAAATTACATGTAATCCAAGTGTTACGTAGCATTGAAGTCATTTTTCAATTGAAAGGAATCTGAATCTCCATAAGAACAAAATGAAATCATAATCTCAAAACCTTAGACAACCAATAAATTACTTTAAAAAAGTAATTACCAACAACACGGCTCTTTTTATGGATATCGGTTTTCTGATGAATATGAGTAGAGATTTAACCTTTTTTGTCCTCCCCCGGGCCCCAACTAGTCGTATAGGATGGGGTGCTTGTGGTAAGCTGCCTTGGATTTCTTAAAAAAAGGTATGTGACGAAGATTTAGTGTTCGATATAAGGGAGAAGATCCATCTGCACTCTAAAAAAAATGGATGGGCTCTTGATTAAACTTTTGAATGAAAAAAAAAAAATTAAAAAAAGGTAATGGGCATTGATAAAGAAAATAAACATACAGGTTCATTGCAGATGTGAGTAAAATTTACTGGCTAGTATTTGTTTTCCTGAGCTCCAAGTTCTTTTTCTTCACAAAATAATTTAAAAGATCTCATTGCTTTTTCAGAAAATTGAAAAAAAATAAACATGTATACGACACAATCTGCAACATATTGTAGTCAACCAGAAGAAAATATCCCTGACAAATACCTTTTAAAGAAAAATTCTACTCGCACAGTCGTCACTATCAAATCCACACTTGTTTAAATAGTGTCGTTTCAATTCCTTTCATCTTCCTCAACGTAAGGAGACGCTCTCATATCCATATTTTATGCTGTGTTCTGTGTCTTGTCGCCTGAGTTTGACGAGATAAGAAGGAAGATGTATGAAACATGGACTCATGTGTTCAAATTTCTTCTGCCTTGCCTTTGTAATGCGCTACAAACGTTTCAAAAGAGGGTTTATACTTCCAACTGATTGGGATTTTTTCGAGTCATGTGATGAATATTTGCTGAATGATTCAAGGAAAAAAGGACGATAATAATTCAGTCAAGAAATTAACAGCAGATGACATTTTTCTGTGGTGACGGAAAATAACAATATTTGTGTAAGTAATAAGCCCTCTTTTGAGTATTAGCTCGTCAAATATTCCAAAATGTCCACCTCCAACCGTCTCTAGAAATACGATTTTGCAAGATATTGCACGATTTCTTCATCTGCCCTTGTACACGATAAATTTTTAGTTGCGACGGGAACATAAATAGCACACCACGTGTTTTAACAATAGGAATGATGAGAAATTTTAATTTTTAAGTTATTAAAATTTTAGCACATATCTCACCATTTGTTTAATGATACGTGATATACTATCCCGTATACCGATCACACTGAAAAATCTCTCCTCATACACAATGTTCATTCAAGAATTCCTCGACAGCTACAAGCAAAATTTTGTTGCACACGAAAAAAGGCTCGGACGTGTGAAGAAAACATATTATGAAACCATGGAAAAATGCCATTAATTATACAAGAAGGAGATTACAAGAGTGGTCTACTACAAGGGCAAAATAAGCAAAACACCGTTCCTAGCTACAACTTCATGCAAAAAGACACTATCGGTAACACTACTACAAGGGAAAAATAAGCAAAATAGTATAACTTTATGTTACAGACACTGACGTAGCAAGAAATATCAAAAACCAAAGAGGGATTGGAGTTTTGGGAGCCACCCATGCTGCTCCAAAATCATGATCAGCGATTCTTGGTCTTGAACTTCGACTCGTCAATCTTGATGCCTTCCTCAGCAGCACGCTCTCCTCCGGGCTTGTCAGTGGTGCTCAGCCCGCCTTTCTTTCCCATCTCATGGTACCCCTCTTCCCCTATCTGTTCCTTCCTCGTCTGCCCTCCACGGCTCCGCCCTAATCACCGCACACAAAAAATTCAGACTACGTAACTAAAATGTCAAAACTTACTTTCACCTGGAATGCAAAGGGAGCGGTACACACACACACACACAACTCTTATCATTCACTACCACGTAAATTACCATATGTTTTTTACTTTCAAGTCTTGAGATACTGCTACCCTTGCATATAACATACTATGTGCATGAAAAGTTCTCTCTCACGGGAGAAGTGGAAAGACGAGTAATTTAATGAATTAGTTACCTTCAGCAAGGTGCTCCTGTGCTTCAAGGCTATTGCCACCAGTACCACCGGAAACGACGGTCTCTCCCCGCCTTGCCTTCTCGTCGAGCTCCTTTCTCTTCTGGGGGTCTTGTTTTTCCTGTTCCGATGCCATTTCTTAATTTCCAACCTCTAGTTGTTCTCACAAAGTTTGATGCAATGAAGTAAACACTCTTTTTGGTATTCGGTTTCTGTTTGGAGGGAAATCAGGGTTATATAGAGGGAGGGTTGGAAGGTGAATGAGGAGGCAGAGAGAGGAGGATGTGACATGTGATGGGGTGAACGTGGCTGATGGGGGGCTCTAGAGGTTTGGGGTAATGCCACGCATCTGCTTTGCTATGTCAAAACGGTTGTTTAACTTGCAGTAAGAAGGACACGAGTCCATTGCTCAACTCGGTCGCACCGTTACCAAGGAGATGATCATATGCAAAATCATCGTCTACATGCATATCCACTACACACCTTAAGAATACCAGAGTGATAGGGAGTTACAACAGTTATCCCCAATTCAATGAGTTTTTTTTTTTAACATGATATTATCTTCGTTAAGGAGGAGAGAGTGAGTTGAATCTCACAATAGATTAGTAATAATGTGGTTTAAACTTACCTCTTTATTTATAAGAGGAATACTATTAGATTGTAGTACTAAGTGGCACTTAATTCAAATAAGTTTTGCAACAGCTTGGAATTTATGCTGTAATTAGTATAGGGCTGTTACCATAGTTAAAAGCTGGTTAAGGATAGTTTAAAGTCAATGAATGCATGCATATATTATTTTGTCGTTGATGTTGTTATAAGGCCATCATTGTATGTTTCCGTTATGTTGTAAATGTTGAGCCAAAATGCATATAGTTTTCTGTGTAATTTGTGCATCAATAGATTGTAATCTTACTTTGATAAAATGTAACGATAGTCAATTTCTACATAAATATTTAGTATTCTGTTAACGTGCCTTTATGTAGTGCTCGTCCATAGAGCACTATGCCTAACAATGCATGCCTAGCACTGCATGCATAGTACTACATTCCTAGCACTGCATGCCTAACCTTCTGCTTAGTATTGCGATCTAATGGTCTAATTAGAGCACTTTTTTGGTGGTTGGTGGTCTAGTTAGAACACCCTTCCAGTGGTCTAGCAGTCTAATTAGAGCATCATTCTCTTGTCGTCTCGGTAGAGCATATCCTTGTCTACCTAGCACTGTGCGCCTAAACATTGTAAAGAAGCTCTATCATGTGCCAAAAGGGTCCCCTCCAACTCCTTCTTGGGCCTTGGTCCTCCTTTCTTCCTTTGGGCCTTGGTCTTCCCTTCTTCACAAGTCATCAAGTTCTTTTTTGGGTTAACCATAAATCATGAAGTTTGAAAACTCTTGCAGGCTTTTATCATCGGGCCCTAAAACTTCCTGCACACCAAAACAAACTGGCCATCGGACCCAGAAACACAGAGGCCACCTGAATTTAAAGGGCTGCCAAATGTCAAAATATAAATATTTCGAAACTTCAAAGCACTTTTTCTCTTTAAGGTTTGTCTTTTATTAAATGGTAGGTTTTATTAGATTAGATTTTAGATTAATGATCAATATATTTGAACCCATACGTTTCCTCCACTTGTTTTTCTTTTCAAGTATTCAACCCTTTAGATATAACACTTGATAACAAACCGTGTTTTAGCACCCAAAAAAAAATCTCATGAATTTGGTCAAATGACGTCTCCACGTAAAAGGTTCCACCCTTCTATTTGACGTCTGATTATGCAGAAAAACACATGTTTATATTCTAATCCACGTACTTTAACTACTAATTAATTAGCCCCTAATTATTCTGACAATCCCTGCATGTTCACTTTGGGAAGAAGTGACGTTAGCACTCATTAGTAAGAAGAAGAAGAAGAGGGAGGAAAGGACTAACTTCTCCTCCTCTTCTCCTTCTTCGCAAAACCCAGATTTCAATTTCCAAATCCGGTTCGAAATTTGGAATCGAATTCCCGAAAAACATGGATGAAAACCCCAATCCGACGAGTCCGCCACCGCCGCCCAATAAGCCGCCCATTCCGCCGTATGTGAAGGCGTTGTCGGGCTCGCTCGGGGGCATCATGGAGGCCGCGTGTCTTCAACCGATCGATGTAATCAAGACCAGGCTCCAGCTCGACCGGACCGGCACCTACAAGGGAATCGTCCACTGCGGCGCCACTGTCGCCCGCACCGAAGGCGTCAGGGCTCTCTGGAAGGGGCTCACCCCATTCGCCACCCACCTGACATTGAAGTACGCGCTCCGGATGGGCTCCAACGCCATGCTGCAGGGCGCGTTTAAGGACGCGAAGACCGGGAAGGTCAGCAACCACGGCCGGCTCATTTCTGGGTTCGGAGCTGGAGTTCTCGAAGCTCTAGTCATTGTTACTCCTTTTGAGGTCTGTGCATTGTTTTGAAGTGTTCAATTGAAAAAGCTGACAACTTTTCTGGAATTTCGTAATGTGGATTGGATTTGTATTTTGGGTTTCAGCTGGTATTTTATTCATTTTATACGAGCGATATTCTACTTTAAACTAACCGGTAAGTGGACGGGGATTCAGACTCAGGTGCTTAGGTAATACATTTGCTAGAGCCATTGTAGCTATGTCAGAATGCCTAAATTTGATTTCTTACTAGTTGTGGATTTTGTCTATGATTGGCAATGGGGTGGTTTAATTTAGTTAATGAAAAGCTAAATTTATAAATTTTGAAGCAAGGCAGTTGGGAGTGCGAGGACTTTTGAGATTTTAGTGACTGATAGAGAATTCGGGGAAGATACTGATTCAATTTGTTTACTTTGGGACCGAGCGTCTTTTATGTTTTCAATCGCACATTGCACTTAATTAAGTTGTCCTGTTTGTTGTTAGTTTTTGTCCAAACATGTACGAACTCTAAACATCGATCTGGGATTGTTTAAAATTGTGTTGTTAGGTGCATTTTAGTCGGTTAGTTATACTCTTGAGAGATCTCCTTTATGAATCCTCGTGCGCAAGCTAACGTAGTTCATTCAATACAACAAAGATATTATGCGTGTTCATTGCCGGCTTGGTCTTGATTTGGAATTTAATTGATGCAGGTGGTGAAAATTAGACTACAGCAACAAAAAGGATTGAGTCCTGGGCTTCTGAAGTATAAGGGTCCTATTCACTGTGCTCGTACAATCATCCGGGAGGAAGGTCTCCGTGGGCTCTGGTCAGGTGCGGCTCCAACTGTTATGCGCAATGGGACGAACCAGGCCGCAATGTTTACAGCCAAAAATGCGTTTGATGTTCTCTTGTGGAAGAAACATGAAGGAGATGGGAGAGTCCTGCTGCCATGGCAGTCTATGATATCGGGTTTCCTTGCAGGCACAGCCGGCCCAATTTGCACTGGTCCCTTTGATGTTGTGAAAACTAGGTTGATGGCTCAGAGCCGAGGTGTTGATGGCAAGATGAAATACAAGGGCATGGTCCATTGTATCAGGACAATATACGCAGAGGAAGGGCTTCTAGCTTTGTGGAAGGGACTGCTGCCTCGGCTCATGAGGATACCACCGGGACAGGCCATTATGTGGACTGTGGCTGACCAAGTGATAGGACTGTATGAGAAACGATATCTTCCCAATGCATCCTTGTAGGTATCATCATTTAATTGGTTTGCTTCTTCCGGTTTTCAATTCCATTGCAAGAATACATTCCTCGATTCATCTTAATTTAGCAGTTAGCGTTTCTTCATTGAGTTTCTTCGGCTTCCCCAAATGTACACCGGTTCTTTGAGACCTTATCAATATTTTTGATGATCGGTAGGAGAATAGGCAACTTCTCATCTCAATAGAAATAAACTCCATATGTAGCAGATATGATTGCAAGGATGTCTCAACCGAATCACAATTTTTGTGTTCTCTGTTCAATTTTTATCAAGAATCGATTGTTATAGAACCATCATCTCCAAAACTTCAGAGAATGTTATGAAATTTTTAATGATTAAGTTCTCTTTTTTTTTTTGGTAATCTTAAAGTAACTGTACTTAGAGTTGATGTGTCGGTGTTAGAGTGGGAGAAATTCTAGGGTTGGGGCATCTAGACCACGTGGCTATATGACCACATTTTTGGTGTCCCTAATCCTCGTTTGTTTTATACTAATATATAGGCGTCCGTACTCAAGAATTGCTCAATAAAGTAGGGAGTGAAATATAGGCGTCCGTACTCAAGAATTGCTCAATAAAGTAGGGAGTGGAAACTAGGGGAAATTTTCTAGTTGTGACACCTGTTAAATGTTCTCGGAGTAGATTATGAGCATGCGTTAAAGCCATAAAAGCTAAGCAGGAACGTGCTATGTCACATACTACTTGTTTATATTGTCGCACGAACATGTTATGTATATAATTCACGGAAATGAAATTTCCAGCCTAGGATGGTTAAACGATAAAGTATGAAAGAAATTGGGAAATTTGAGTCCTTTTAATAGATTTCAATCCAATATCCAAGCAATTTTCTAAAACATTAGAGCTTAGGCCATCTCCAACCGAATGCTGGCAAGATGGTTCATTTTAGCCTTTTGGCCCTTCAAGAAATTAATATTTTAATGAACAGTGCATGATCATATTTCTTACCATCTCCAACTAAGGGCCATAGGGCTCGTTTTAGCCCTGTCACAAAAAATCATCTCCAACCGAGGGCCAAATATAATTTATTATTTAAAGACTACAACTTAAATTCAAATCCAACGGCTAAGTAACGTCAGCTAGCCGTTGGATTTGAATTTTTTTTGGGCTATAAATATGGTAGATATTGGGCTATAATTCACACACATTTGAATTCAATCTATTTCAAATCAATCTCTTTCAATTCAAGTTTTCAATGAATTCCAACTTTGGATCCTCTTCGAATTCCAATTGGGGGTCCTCATCCAATTCCAAATTGGAAGAAAAATGGGCACATATGAGATGAGAAGATGAGGAGTCTAATGAAGACGAGTACCTCCGCGAGCCAAATCAAGAAGATCTGGATCGACTCCTTCGCAAAGCTGAAGACTGTGGGTTTCCGGGCATAATAGGGTCATTACACTGCATGCATTGGGATTGGAAGAATTGTCCCACTGGATGGCAATGAGGCTTATGCAGAAAGTCTAGAAAGTCAACTGTTGTGTTAGAGGCGGTTGCCTCGTATGACATATGGATCTAACATGCTTTCTTTGGAGTCTTTGGATCCCAAAATGACATTACAGTTCTTGGGCGTTCACCCCTCTTCAATAGTCTGACAGAAGGTAAAACACCTTAACTTAACTACTACATCAACAGGTATCAGAACAATATGAGGTATTACTTGGTAGAAGACATCTACCCAAAGCGAGCGACACTTGTCTAAGCAATTCCAAACCCTGCGAATGACGTCGAAAAGTTGTTTATTTACACCAAGAGGCATACTAGAAAGATGTTGAGAGAGCTTTTGGTATTATACAAGCACGGTAGAAGATCATCAGCGAACCGGCAAGAGGGTGGAGTCGAGAAAATTTGGACTCTCATATTCTAAGATGAGAATATAAGCTTGTTTAGAGAATGTTTTTAAATAATTGAAAATGGTTTTAGATAAATATTTTTTGAAATCAATTCTTAGTGAAAATGCAAATTAATACTGAAAAATACTTAAACTTCTTTTTGAAAGCAGCACACAAAAAACACTTCATGATACACCTCGACCCGATATCCAAGTGGACACCGATATCAAGGCATGATGGTTGACATCTGGGAGGTGACGAAACTATAACATGCAATGATGTGTAAAAAGTGCGAAAAAATTAAAACCAAAGTCCTAATCTAAGAGTGAGTATATCGCAAAGAACCATGATTACAACACTACATAGCATAGATAAAAGTACAATAAAGGTAGGAACATTCATATTTTGGGTAGAATGGATATTACACAACTAACAAGAAATGAATTTCTTGCATTACTAGAAGTAGATGGTAGAATTTGCTAATGAACGATTGCTTGCCACATAATATAGCTACTAAGTTGTGGAGGGGCAAGAAAAAGAAAGTGCGAGTGGGCAAAAATACAAATTTATTAAAACCTTCGCTTTTTGTAACATGGTAACCCATCTTTGCAAAATTCAAAATAGTTTCCAAAATATATTACAAATAAGCATGAACACTACAATAATAAATATAAAAGCAATTATGCTAAGAATACGATTAAATTACAAATATCTCAAGAAATGTGACACTCTATGCTCATAAAAAATGCAGACATACAACTCTCATGCAAAGAAAGTAGCTATATGAATAAGCTGAGAGTAATAATCTACGCTCGAGTACTACATAGATGTAAAATTAGTTAAGCTAGTCACACACGAGTCCTAAATGCAAAAACATCTAGTACAATACTTTAAAATCTGGAATGGGTACACTTTGATTTCTATGAATTTTAACTCTTTTAAAATTTTAATTGAGTAACCATACACTTCTATAAATTTATTTAAAATCTTAATTGAATACAATGGACTTGTAAAGTTTTTTAAACTTCCAACTGAATGCTGCATACTAAAGTAGGGCAAAAGTCTTTTGACTTCTTTTTTCTTCTAAACAAACAATATTAATTTACTATAAAAGAAAGAGATATGAACTTAACCTCACAATAAACTAATAATAATATATTTCAAATTTATTTTTAACGAGAGTCGAACGGAAAATTTTACGTTAGAAGTGAGTTACCTTCTAAAAAAGGCAATTTTCCGAATTTTCCCAAAATAAAACCCTAACATAAGCTGCGACGCGAAATCGTATATAAACAAACGCAGCCGCACGTTGAAACCCTAGCTCTCTCTACCAAGCCACCTTCGTACCGGTTCTATTCGTCCTTTTCTCTGCTATATTAAACCCAAACCCCAAACACTCATCTCACCCCCTGTACTCCGCTCCATCGCACCTCAAACTTTCCCCCAATCAGGTCTCAGATTATCCAATCGGTTTTTGATTTTCGAATTGCCAATGCTAATTTCACAGCAGTTCTTCGACTATGGCTTCTCGGTTTCTCATCGGATTTTTGATGTTTTAGGTTTTTGAAGTCGGAGAATTCACAGAGCTTCCGAACGATGTCGGACGATGAGAGAGAGGAGAAGGAGCTGGATCTCACATCTCCAGAAGTCGTCACCAAATACAAGAGCGCCGCTGAAATTGTTAACAGTAATTTTCTAGCTCTTTGTATATTCATGTGCTTTTGTGGATGAATGTATTGATTTGCATTTGGGAAAATTTGCAGAGGCTTTGCAGCTGGTAATATCCGAATGCAAACCGAAGGCGAAGATTGTGGAACTTTGTGAGAAAGGAGATTCATACATCAGAGAGTAAGTAATATATTTAATTTACAGTTTTTAAATAACCCCATAAGTTGATTTTTCTTGTTGGCATTGGAAGTTTATTGTTTTTCTTTTGGAAATTTGTGGGATTGTGTTTATTTTTCTCTCTATTGTAATGCGATGGTTTAATGGGTTGTGTTGTTTTTGTGTATGAAGGCAAACTGGTAATATGTACAAAAATGTGAAGAAGAAGATCGAGCGAGGCGTTGCCTTCCCGACTTGCATTTCTGTGAACAACACTGTTTGCCATTTCTCTCCTCTTGCCAGTGATGAGTCAGTGTTGGAAGAAGGCGATATTCTGAAGATGTAGGTTTTGACATATAACCTAACTTTTGTATGTTCTGACATTTTTGAAAGATAGCTTGTGGATTAGATAATTTGATTCGGACTTTTATATCCCAAGTACCAGCATACCGATGGAGTTTTGTTCTCCTGCAGTGATTTGGGCTGTCATATTGATGGGTTCATTGCCATAGTCGCGCATACTCATGTTCTTCAAGCAGGGCCAGTCACAGGAAGGGCAGCTGATGTTATTGCAGCTGCTAATACTGCTGCTGAAGTTGCATTAAGGCTTGTTAGGCCAGGGAGGAAGGTAATTTCTTGGATGAAATTATTACACTTTTTCTGTAATAGGTTACTGGATTGTGTGAGGATGGTTAGTGATTGCATTATTGGTTTGCTTGAATCATTATTGATGTGAAATGGGGTTTATTGGTCATTAGTTAAGCGTTTTCGCTTTGTGGTCTTCTATTTGATGTTGTACACTTTTTTGTTTTCGTAACCTGAAAAGATGTGTTTTATGCTTGTTGCACCCCCTGATGATGAAATGTTAGTATAAGCTATGGACTTTCATCCAAATGAAGCTTTTTGTCATAGTTACACTGAAGGGGAAATCTATGTTATTTAATTGTCAAGTTGTCATAGTTCCACCACTTAGATATTTTATTTATTTTCTTTTTCAGTTTTTGCCTTGTCATATTCTCAGATGGTAGCTGGTAGGCTTAGATCTCCACTAGGTTTCCATCTGTCTTTTAGCTAGTGATGTCAAGTTGTTCTACTGCTGATGTGTGTCAATGTACGGTGATAATAACATGTCTTCTTATGAATGAGGGTTTGAAGGCAACTTTGCCGAGGTGATCTATGATAATTTGATTTCCTCTTTTTCCCTGTTGCCTATATTATGCTTGGCCATAGATGGGCTGCTCTGGTTGGACATATCTACATTGTTCATCTAGTTGTCCTCTGAGCCTACACCACTTCAATCTCCTGGAATATACTTTCTTCACTTATGCATTTTTTATTGTGTTCCTTGCTTCTATATGATGAATACTTGTCGAAAGCTATGGGCTAACGTCCAAGTGAAGCTTCATGTCATAGTTACTCTGATAGGATTATTATGTGAGCATATTTGATAGTTGTGGGCAACTTTGCCGAGGGATCGATTATCCTATCGGTTTCCTCCTTTCCTTGTTGCCTATATTGACTTGCTACATTTGGTGCGTAGTGCAGATGTATTTCTTGTCTGTGCAATCATCATTCAAATTAGCTTACATTTAAGGTGTGCCTTTCTTCGAATACTTTACTATATGAAGCAAAAAGAGAAACCTAATTGATCAATCCATTTTTGTAGGCAACTTTGCCGAGGAAATTGAATCTTATTGATTTCCTCTTTTTCCCTGTTGCCTAAACCAACTGGCTACATTTTGGTGCTAGTGCAGATGTATATTGTTGTCTGTGCAATTGTCATTCAACTGAGCCTACATGTCTTCCAATTCATACTGTTTGCAATACTTGTAGTCAATTTAAACATGTACATAGGATTGCTGTTTGGTGTTCAGAAAAGCATAATTTTTTATCTTCTAGTTCTTTTACTATACTATATGAATTTTTATGTTGTTTTCTTTTTGTGGCTGCAGAACAAAGATGTAACAGAAGCAATACAAAAGGTTGCAGCAGCTTATGACTGCAAAATTGTTGAAGGTGTTCTTAGCCATCAGCTCAAGCAGTTTGTGATAGACGGGAACAAGGTCATATTAAGTGCTTCTAATCCAGAGACAAGAGTTGACGAGGCAGAATTTGAGGAGAATGAAGTTTATGCAGTGGATATAGTTGCAAGCACAGGTGAAGGCAAGGTAATAAAGGAGTTACAAAAAGCAAGCCCAACTGTCATTGTTATGATATATAATTATTTGACTTCGAAATCAACACATTTATGTCAATTTGCAGCCTAAGCTGCTGGATGAGAAGCAGACTACTATCTACAAGAGAGCTGTTGACAAGAGCTACCACTTGAAGATGAAAGCCTCTAGGTTTATTTTCAGCGAAATAAGCCAGAAATTTCCCATCATGCCATTCACTGCTAGGTTTGTTAACTTTATGTTATTTCGGTAATTATTTTGTCGTTAGGTCTTCAGCTTTTACTGGCTTTATTAAAGGTATTTTTCTTTGCATTAGAGCTTTGGAAGAGAAAAGGGCAAGGCTGGGCTTACTCGAATGCGTCAACCACGAACTTTTGCAGCCATATCCGGTCCTGCATGAGAAGCCTGGTAACAATCTGCCCGCTTGACTGGCTTTCAGGAAATCCTAGTTCTATCAGTCTGATTCTATGAATTTGTGATTTGCAGGTGATTTTGTTGCTCATATCAAGTTCACCGTCTTGCTAATGCCAAATGGATCGGACCGGATCACATCTCATCCTGTACAGGAGCTGCAGCCCACTAAACAAGTAGATGATCCCGAAATCAAAGCCTGGTTGTCTTTGGCCACAAAGAAGAAGAAAGGTGGTGGAAAGAAGAAGAAAGGTAAGCTAGATGAGTCTATCGATCATGGTTTAAGTACGTCCTGGAGCGATTGTAGGGTCATTTTTTAGAATCTGGGTTCTTATGTCTTTGCACGGTGCAGGTAAGAAGAGCGATAAGCCCGAGGAGTCTACGGAAGCTGAACCGATGGATGCAACAGCAAATGGTGCTGAATCTCAAGCATAAGCCTTTGTTTTGTGTTTCAATTTTGGTTCTCCCCACCCACTGTATCTGGTTGGAAGTTGGATATGAATGAATTTAATAGTGTTCAGACGTCGATTCTAGCCGGGTTTTCTCTAATATGCAATTCCGGAACTTGCGGTTTTTTGTATGTTAGATTTTGTAGTCGAGTAACGTCAAATTTAAAGTTACATAAAAATGTATGGCAATTTACGACATTTGGGAGTTTGGTTACCGCATGTTGTCCTCAACTTTGGAACACGCTTCATATCGATTGGGATCTTAATAATTGGCGTACGACATTAGGTAAAGCTTGTGAGTTCGAGGTTCTTTGTGGTTTTCCACTTTTTCAGAGGAAAAAGAATGAAGATATTGGGGTCCTGTGTGGTTCTCTATTGCTTAGTTCTGAAGTATAATAGTAAAGTGAGGACAATATTTTGGGGTGGTGGTAGTCACACCATCAGAGCGAATGAATTGTAAATCAAATGTTGACAATTAACAAGAGATGTGTAAGAGGTAAAGATATGTGTGTGAACATCATTGTCCTATTTTTTAACTCTACATTAACTAATGGGAAAAGCATGAGGATGAGGTTTTATTAGCTGTTGAATACTATGAGAGCATGTTTGTTCAACAAAGGAGAGGGATGAAGAACTTAGAAATAGTTTGAACTGAGGAAAGCATGTTTGTTTAACAAAGGTGAAGCATGAAGAACTTAGAAATAGTTGGAACTAAAGAAAGAGAATCTGATCAACTAACTTCTTCTAATTTTTGGTATTTGATTATTTAACGGAGAAACGTACACGTTTTTTTTTCATATGTTAGTAATACCAGAAATGTAAGTGAAACATATTCATATTTTAATAAAAACAAGAAACTAAAGAATTAAAATGATTTTGCAAGTAAACGTGTTGAAAGTGTTGATTTGATGTTTGCATTCTCTTATGAAACGTATGAGATAATCTTGGGTCAACCTGCCTGACTTTATGAATACATACCCACCTAGTATTTGACCTATTATCTATTTCTAACTTCATGTTTATATGATTGTTTTGCATTTTCTTATGAAACGTATGAGATAATCTTGGGTCAACCTGCCTGACTTTATGAATATATACCCACCTAGTATTTGGCCTATTATTTATTTCTAACTTCATGTCTATATGATTGTTATGACTATGTTTGATTTATATTGTCGATATTTTTTTTTTGTGTGAAGATATTGTCGATACTTTAATTACACAGATGTTGATATTTTTTCAATCTATATGTTAACAATAATTAGTTATTCACAAAAAATTAGCAGTATAGCTCTTTGATATATTTTTATGTAAGTGAGTAGGTACAAATTCAACTCTTGTAAAAACCAAGTTAAATACATAAATAAGACTAACCTATTGTGTTTGTGACCCCGAGGTTAATTTCAAATAAAATTAGCCACTAAAATTGTAATGGCGCGTATGGCGCTCCTCTCCGCTGAATCACCCAAACGCAGAGCGTGGAAAACGAAAGCGCGTGTAGGCGGTGCGTTTCCTTAACATTTAACGCAATCAAGAACGCTGAAATTCCATTGGTCAGTTTGCGTGGGAACAAGTCATACCGCCACGTGTACCCAACGGCCTTATAAACCCCGAAGAATCTGGATTCGTTTGGAACCCGCGAAGCACCTTTATAAGCCCTCCATTTCAATCTCCTCCTCCTCCCTCCGTCGCTCTCAGCCGAAAAATCCAACAAATCTTGAAGCTCACAGCCGAAAAATCTTTGTAAAATTTCGGATTCCGACATGGAGAACCGGTTTACAGTTTGGATCTTTGTGTCATTGCTGCTCTTCTTCCTCTTAACCATGGAAGCGAAAACGGTAGACCCTTACAAGGTACGGTTTCCGAAGTCTTCAAATTCTTCATTTTTATATGTAATTTGGAACTTTTCCTCATTTTCCCGTCCAATGTGAAAGAATTGAATGTAAATCAATCAGATTTAATCACGAAAAGTCCCTATGGATTTTGAAATTGGAAGGAAAGGAAAATTTGACGAAACTGGGATGAAACGGTGCAAAAGGAGCAGAATTTGAAATTGGTTGTTAGTCTTAGCAGATGTTAGGGTTTGTACTTATTTACCCATTTTTTTCTGAAATTGGTTTAAAATTATTATCAGGTACTTGGAGTGGAGCGGAATGCAGGTCAGCGTGAAATTCAGAAAGCGTTCCACAAGTATGTTCCGGCAACTCTATGTATAATGTACTTCATTAATTGTGCTAAACCAAACCACTGAGAAAGTGAGAATATATGTTGTTTTTTTTTTTTGTTTTTTGGGGCTTAGGGTGGGTATCGAAAGTATTAATAATCAGGGCTCGTTTGAGATTGCTTCCGGAGGAAGTGCTTTGATTATAAGCACGTTGACAGTTTGATTAAAAGTCAGTTCTTGGGCTTAAAAGTCCAAGTGCTTCCCGGAGAAGCATTCGGTTGGTGCTTCTAGGACCTAGGAACACTTGTCGCTTTTTCTGTCAAACGGATTACTTTGGGAGTACTGTTGATTTTCAGAAAGCGCTTCCGAATGCGATCCATAATTGGCCCTTATTGTGGCTTCCAAGCTCATTTATCATTTATGATAAGTGGGCATATATCATTTAGGATGGATGGAATCTGCGAAGTTCTGTTATTGGTTTGGGACGAGTTGGGGTTGGTTCAAGTGACAAACTATAATTCTTCATGCCTAACATTGGCACTGTGGGCCAGTTTTCATCTGTGGTCTTGTTTGAATACATGGTTAATCGTTCTTAGCCATGAAGGCGCATTAATGGTGCTTTTGGGCTATCAAAAGTAGTGGTAGTGAAGCTATTGAGCTGTTGTAGGACTTTAGCTTCAAGACTGACTTTTATTACAGCATTTAAGACTTGTCCTTGTGAGTAAGCAGTGTTTGTTTCCTTTTGTCTAATTTGATACTAGGAGACTAACATATGTTTCTCCTCATGCTATTAAAACGATTAAGAGTTTATCTTTGTAAGTTAGGGTTGCTTTTGCTTAAGGGCATTTTTATTGATTCACATTACGTAAGGTCCTGTTCTTGGATATATAATTGGCTCTCCAGTTGTGCCTGTCTATGTGTTTGTGCGTGTGCTTGTGCATTCGCAATGTAAATGCTGGTGTGACATGCTTTTTACCTTACTCATGCTAATGTGAATAATGCGCTCTAGGCTTTCTCTTCAATATCACCCAGACAAGAATAAAAGCAAGGGAGCTCAAGCAAAGTTTGCTGAGATAAACAACGGTATGACTTCTGCCTTCTCTAGTTTTTCTTCATTTTTTTTATTCCTTTCCTGTTTCATTTTTGGTTGAAGCTACTTCAATTCCTAAATACCTATCTTGTTGTAGTAGCCACATCCACAAAGTTTGTACTTAATGTTGGTTAATTTCTTCTTCTTTGATTAGCGTATGAAATTTTATCTGATGAAGAGAAAAGGAAAAATTATGATACCTATGGAGATGAGAAGGGAAATCCTGGATTTGGAGGTGGTTCTCCTGGAGATCATGGTGGATATACCTACTTTACAAATGGTGGACCAGGACAGAACCACTTTACCTACGGACCTGGTGACTGGCAGAGCATGGGTGGGCAGGGAGGTTCCAAGTCATTCTCCTTTTCCTTCGGAGGTCCCAGTGGTCCAAGTTCATTTGGTTTTGGCATGGAAGACATCTTTTCAAACTTTTTTGGGGGTAAACCTGGAGGTGGGGGTCAGTTTGGTGGTTTCAGTGGTTCAACTGGGTCTCGACCCGGGTCTAAGACTTCTCCAGTGACCATTACGACCGTCAGTTCACAGGTGTATAAGAAAGAAATAGTTGACCGAGGGATGACTTAGCTACTGTTATCTTACACTCCTTCATTGAAGGGGAAGCAACACGTTGAAAATATCATGGAGGAAGTTGCTAGTTCCCTGCAGGGAGCCTTAAAGGTATTTTCAGATTCTTATTCATTCCTTACAATATGGCTGCTTTTGATCTCTAGATATACTTATTCTTTCCTTTTATTCTGTCAGGTTGGAAGCATAAACTGTGAGACAGAACCCTCTCTCTGTAAGGACCTTGGCATATATCCCAGCAGAATGCCCAGGGTATTTGTGTACAAAGTGAGTGGAAAGGGTTCTTTGGTTGAGTATGATGGGGATTGGGCTGCAAAACCTTTGAAGACATTTTGCCAAGACAATCTGCCAAGGCTTTCGAAACGGGTTGATTTGAACCGTGTTGAGTCTTCCACTTTCACAACCAATAAATTACGTAGTGTGGTGCTTCTTTCCACCAAGAAAGATACACCTGTTATCTGGCGTGTCCTTAGCGGATTGCATCACAATCACTTCATTTTCTATGATGCAGAGGTATATGGTGATTTTGGTTGGCATAATCTACTCAATTTTCCTTTTCTGAATCTTTTCGATGTATGAAGAATGTGTCTTTACCAATTTCTTGACATTCAACCTGAAAATCCGTTCGAGAGTACAAGGGCAATATGTGTGTGTGTGTGTGTGTGTGTATGAAAAGGGTAGGGTGTAATGACGACCCTGGTACTTCTATGACAAAGTGAATCATATACTTTTCAGTTTCCATGAAAAGATGCTATGGTTGTTTTCGTTCACCTTACGTTTTTTCATTGATAAATATCTGGCATTTTTGTATTAAAAAATCATTTCACAATGATAATGCAGGTCCATGATGCTTCTGATCCAACATTGAAGAAGCTGGGAGTTGGTGCACTTCCAGCTATAGTTGGTTGGCTTCCGAACGGGGAGAAGCATGTCTTAAAAGCAGGCATTACCACCAAAGATATGAAGTTGGCGATTACAGAGCTTAGTGCTTTACTTGAAGGCTTCGAGAAAAAGAGCAAGAAAGCAGCTTCAAGTCAGGCCAAGAAAGAACCGACTGATGTGGGGGAGAATCAGATACCTCTATTGACAGAGTCTAATTTTGACGCTCTTTGTGGTGAGAAAACTCCAGTGTGCATCATTGGTGCATTCAGATCTTCCAAGGAAAGAAATAAGTTGGAATCAATTTTGACCGCGGTGAGTGTGCTTTCTCTTATTAGACTCACCACTACTGTAACGAACATCTGGTTTCTCACATGACAATGATATTCTTATGGAAGTTGAAAGATTAACATTCTGAGTTTTCTATATTTTTGTCTTCAGGTCTCTAGGAAATCGCTATCAAGGCGACAGAATTCAGCTCATGGCAAGGATTCTGTTTCCTACACTCTCTTGGATGCCACCAAGCAGGCGACCTTCTTAAATGCGTTTGAGAAAGCAGGATTCAAATCATCAGATAAGCTCTTGGTTGCCTACAAACCTCGGAGGGGGTCATTTGCATCATTTAATGGTGAAATGACTACAGAAGAAGTGGAGAGGTTCATTAGCTCTGTTCTTAACGGGGACATACGTTTTTCCAAAACACTGCAGAAACCCGTGCTCAGGTGAGAGGAAAGTCCGGATCACGTAGTTCCTGGCTTTCATGGACATAGCTTCACTCCTTTGACTATAGAAAAGATAAACAGTTTTGCGGCTACAGTTAAGAACGAGAATGTGAGTTTGGGTCACCATACATACTTGGAGGAGCATCCATTGTTTTGTAGTCTACAAGAAGTGTTCCTCCTTGAACCCTAGGAAAGTGGTTTTGTCTTTGTAATGCCATGGTAAACGTTTCATACCTTTTCGTTGTATGAATCGTGTAATGTATTTTTCTTTACTTGGTGTAAAAATTAAAGGCCAAATTTTTCTATGGAAATAAGATGGAAGAGATTTGAAAATTTAGTTCTTGCTTTAGCACTTGCTACGTTTGTCTTGCTGATTTCTTTGCTTCAACTCGATTTCATTTGTCATTTTGTAGCAAGTGGCGGTGATGATTAGGGACTTCATCGTCTGGGGTTCAAACTTCCCCCACCTCTCAATGTGGAGATTGATGTAGAATGGGAGATTTGGCAGAATACTCTTTTTGAAGGTTTAAGAGTATCTTCAAAGGAAATGTCAAAATATTAGGTGAAATTTCGCTGTGTATATTCAACCGAAGCGTTACTTGCTAATTGAATTTGAAGACTTTTTTATTAGGAGTCAAATTTGACATCAATGTCAAATTTATTTTTAATTAATTTTGAATGGTGGGTATGGTTCACTAATATTTTAACCAATAAAAATTTTGATTCAACCTTTTGGTAATAAATACAACCATTTAGAGCTCTATTTTAATAAGAAAATAACATTTGATAATCTGGTTGGAGAAGTATACAATTTGATATAAGAACATCTTCAAAAGAGATGTCAAAAAGTCCACATCACCAAGAACAGTAAAAAGAACAAGAAGAAAACATTACTAATGTTTTCCAACTAAAATACCAATTCCTATGTGACATTACATGGAATGGCAACTAAAAGAGAGTTGTTGTCAAATTTGACAGCAGCTCCAAATCTATTTTTAATGGATAATAAATGTTTTTTTATAATTTTTGTTATTATCTTTTGTTTTAAAAATACTAAATACAATTATGAAAAGTAAATAATGTAATTAATAATAGTTTAAATTTGATATATCGACAACAAAATTTACAATAGAAAGGTCAATGTGCCACATAAGCATTCAAACTTGAATTTTGTGTTTAAAACTTAACATTTCCTTTGGAGATGACCTAAGGTTTTAGATTGCCACATAAGCAATCAATTTTAATTTAACTACTATAATTTGACATTTTCTTTATACATGGTCTAAAAAACTTCTACCTTTGTTTTAAATTTTTTACATTTTTGCCGGTTTTTACATGTAAAATGACTAATTAACCCAATGGTTTTAATTCTCTGTTCCTTCCCCCTCGAAGCCAACGTGGAGAATAACCACGTTCCTGCCATGAATAATGATTTATATGAATTTGTAATGCGCCGATGTTGTGTGTATAACACAATCTTAAACAGAAGGTGCTCAACATAGCTCAATTATAACCCTGTAAGATGGTCCTCCTTATTAAACAGTGTCAGGCCGTTTTTATATGCCGTCTCTAACTGAAAGAGTTAAACAGCCTCTAGATAATTTATTATTTTAAATTTAATAGTTAATTTAATTAAACTACTACTTACAATAGTAAAATAAGGTGATCCAGATATTTTTTGAGTTACACATGTTACTAAATGTTAAGTCTCTAAATTTCTTAACTTTATGTAATGTCAATAATTTTTTTTTTTAATAAAATGTTTGAGAGATACGTGACGCTAAATGAGTAAGTCTCCAAATTTTTTACCCTTATGTAATCTCAATAACTTTTTAGATAGGATTTTCAAGGGACACGTGTTGAGATGTAATTGATTATGCAAATTTGTGATAAGATTCTTGTCAATGTGGCATATCTTTATTTTCAACTTCCAATGTTAATAAATTCACTGGATATTGGTGTAGAATTCTCACACCTTCATCCTTGCCCTCTTGAATATCTATTTTTTTTTTTTTTCAGGGAAGAACAACTCTCATGGTTTCTTGGGTTTGGCAAAGAGGTGCATTCGTAAAACTCATAGTATTTTTTAGATGTACTAGTCTAAAAACTCACACTTGTTTGACTAATACTATTGATACGATCTTTATCATCTATAAGCCTTGCAAAAAACTTCAAATCTGGCCGTTGGATCCAATGGCAAATTGCAGCATCTGCTATTGGGCCCCAGCAAATGGGCTGGGTATTAAGCCAAGTTTGGCCAGCTCGATGCCCTTTGGATCATGTTTTGGCTTGGTGGGCTCTGTTGATTTTTAGCCCAACTTTTGATTGAAGTTAAGAGTGTTGTCCAAATCAAGCCATTTTTGGAGAGATTTTTCAGCATGCAGAGAATACGGTTTGGTATGCAAAGTGCCATAATGGAAGCACATATATCATGACACTTGATGCATCAGACAATGTTCTTGGCACACCAAAAAATTTCTCTCTTTTTAACCCTTTAGCCTTTTAGCCTTCTCCATTAGAGATAGCCCAAATATTAAGAAATTTGGCAAGGCGGTGCCATGGTTCACCGACCAATCTAAATAATAAGGTACTAATAAAAATATGTAAACTACATCATAGGATAACTGATCACACAAAACCTATGACTATTGTTACAAATCAATGTATTAGCCAAATTTCCAGACGTGAGTCAGCTTAGCTGGGATGACTGCAAAGTACGTCCACCCACCAATCTCTGAACCATCAATCAAAATGCATAGCTAATTAGCAAAATTAACACAAAAACAGCTAGTTAATCACTGCGTCATGATGTTTTCCTTTTGCATGTAAAGAGTTCTAACCAGTATATGATGTAAACCGACCCTTCGTTAATCTTTTACATCATAATTAACCACATTTGCGTAAACTTTACCTGAATACTTTATGTCCACAACTTTAGGATTTGGATCAATGTAGTGGAAACAATATATCTGTTATTAACTGAAAAATTGTGTGTCCAAGTGGTGAATTGTTTTGTTAGTCAGTCTTTTTCTTCAACACATTGCATCATGAGTTCAAACTTCCAACCCCCCTCTTATTAGTGTAAAATATCCCTTCTTCTAAAAAAGAAACCCAATATTTTGTGTGTATATGTATAATCCTCCCTCTTCCGTTTTGCCTCAAAACAATTTTCATAACTAAATACTACTACATTATTTTTTGAGTCGTCATCAAATTTCAAATTAGTTTATTACTTTAAAACTGAACTATTGAATATTCCACGCCCCAATTTTCCAATCCAATTTCGAAACCCAAATCCATTTCCACAAAGATCCCATTTCGAGTTGGATGCAACTTGTAAGTCTCTCCCTAAAATTAGACGTCAGTTCCACCACCATGCAGAAATACTGGGGTCCGTCCAACTTGTCCGGTGCCACAATTGGGAGCTACCTCGCGCGTCCAAATACGCTTGACGGACGTGTTCTCTGTGCCTGGTGACTTTAACTTAATCATGCCGGACTATCTCATCACCGAGTCGGGGCTCACTAACATTGGCTAGTGCAACGAGCTCAACACCGGCTATGCCACCGATGGCTATGCGCATTCACGAGGCGTGGGCACGTGTTGTTACTTTCACTGTGGGTGGACAGAGTGTTCTGAATGCGATTGCTGGAGCCTGCAGTGATGATTTGTCTGTGATTTGTATGGTTGGAGCCTTGGAGGCCCCAACTCCAATGACCATGGAGCTCATAATAGGATTCTTCACCATACTATTGGGTTGCCTGATTTTAGCCGAGAGCCTAGGTGCTTTCAGAAAGTCACTTGTTATTAGGTAATTAGCACATATCTGAAAGTAGTTTTAAAATTACTAAAAACGCTTTAACAAAAATACGTACTTGATGTTATTTGAAAAACTAGGCATTCAAAAAAAAAAAATGTATTAGTTTAAAATAATTATTTATTTTTATTTCCAATAAAAAGTAAACATATGTATAGAATACATGAATTTAATGTGTATTATTGAAAAATGTGTCAAATAACATGTATTAAACGTGAAAATGTGTATACGTGTATTATATGTTGGAGTTTAAAATAAATGTGCAATTTAACAAATCATTAAAACATATACGAAAAACGGAATTATTTTTAGAAAATACACACGTACGTATATAATATACGTATGATACGTGAATTTACTAATTGTCAAGTTAAATTAAAAACGTGTTTTTTCAAAGAGCACTTCAGATTTTATCAAGAACTTTTATGCACTTCTACGAAAAACGTTTACAATGCCTTTTTAACTGTTTCTCAAACAACTCTTAACCATGACACAAGTTTAAACCAGAGACTGACATGATCAAATTAGTAACTCAATTTAGACTTTAAAATTGAGCGTATATATGCAAATTTCACATCTTTTCTTATTTGGAGAGGGAAAAGATTTGAACTTGGGACATTTTCTTATATGTATTGTTGTACCGGAAAAAGGAAAAAAAATGTACAAAATTGTGAGTGGTCTAAATATGTGAGAGTCTAATGCTATGCAGTGGGTGCTTACAAGTTTTTCTTTCTCCTTTGCTTTTATAAATAAAAACTTTTTTTTTTCTTTTGTGCAAGTTCCCCTTTACCATAGTGGTGGAAAGATATTGAGCTCTTGCCTCACGGAGTGGGTTCAAACCTCGTCAGTGACTAATCTAACAAAATTTATTGTTTCACCAAAAAAAAAAAAAAAAAAAAAATTTTTTTTCTCTCCAAGGTTTGCTAATTTCGGTACGTTGGGTTTAATTGGTAGGCTGTGATAAATAATATAGAAGATGCACCTGAATTGATCGACAAGGCAATTTCAACAGCTTGGGAAGAAACGAAAGCAAGCATGTTTACATCAGCATAAGTTGCAGCTTGATTGGAATTCCTCATCTAGCTTTTATCGTGAGCCTATTCCAATTTCATTGCCTCCAAAGGTAATTTTGGCCTGCATTATATTAACAGTTAATTAGAGCTACGATTCTTTCTCATTTAGGACTACTTTCGTTGTAAGCGATTGTGTTGGAAGTGTTCTATTATAACCATGTTGGGTTTTTTATTTATTAAAACTCCAAGTTCTTAATGAAAAATCACTTGGAAGTGCTTCTACGACCTAGAAACACTTATAAGTTTTTCTACAAAACGTGGCCTGCAGCACTTTTGTTTGTCAAAATATACTTTTAACCCTTATTACATTGTTTGTTTGTTCTGTGATACAGGTTGAGTAATCAAATAGCCTTAGAGGCAGCAGTGGGACCAGCAGCGGACCAGGCAGTGAACCGGTTATGATGGATGGGCTAAAACTTCGATCTGCAGATGCAGCTGATGCCTTTGTTGAGCTAGCCGATGCTTGTGGTTATGCCCTTGCTGTGTTGCCCACGGCAAAGGGAATTTTGCTGAAACACCACCCGCATTTCGTGGGGACACACTGGGTGGCCATAAGCACTGCATTTTGTGTTGGGATTGTGGAGATAGCAGATGCATACGTATTTGCTGGCCCAATTTTCAATGACTGCACCGCTCTAGATACTCAACCCTAATCAACCAAGAGAAGGCGATTATTGTGCAGCCCGATCGTGTGATCATAGGGAATGGCCCTGCATTCGGTAGTGTATTGCTTAAGAATTTCCTCAAAACTCTAGCGAAGCAGCTCAAGCGCAACACAACTGCTTATGAGAACTACGTACAGCAGGATACTTGTGCCCGATGGGAAGCCTGTGAAGAATTTCCTCAAAACTCTAGCGAAGCAGCTCAAGCGCAACACAACTGCTTATGAGAACTACGTACAGCAGGATACTTGTGCCCGATGGGAAGCCTGTGAAAAGTGGACTAAAAGAACATTGTTGTTGGGGGGGGGGGGGGGGGGTGGGGTTAATGTTATGTTCCAACGTGTACAAAACAAGTTGTCAAGGAAAGCAGCTGTGATTGCTGAGACTGGGGGACTCATGGTTTAACTGCCAAAAACTGAAATTGCCGTCGGGTTGCCAATAAGCCAGGGGAAAGTCTTGTGTTTGATGTTGTTTTTAGGGTTTGGTTTATGGATTGAACTGAAAAATTTGATGATGGGTTTGCAAGTATGAGTTTCAAATGCAATATGGATCAATTGGTTGGTCAGTTGGAGGAACTCTTGGGTATGCTCAAGCTGTTCCTACAAAGCGAGTGCTTGCTTTCATTGGTGATAGCAGCTTTCAGGTAGGTTTAATAAATTTGCTCCCTTTCCTCTAGCGCTTATTAGCATGCTCCTAAACAAACAATAAGCCGGTATATATAATACGATTAAATACATTTCTATTGTCTGCTTAGTGTTTGTTTAGGAGCGTGCAAATAAGTGCTAGAAAGGTATTTAATCATATTATATATACTAACTTATTGTCTGTTTAGGTGCGTGCAAATAAGTGTTAGAGGAAAGGGAGCAAATTATTAAACCTACCTGAAAGCTGCCATAAGCAATGAAAGCAAGCACTTGCATTGTAGGAACAGCTTGAGCATACCAAAGAGGTCCTCCAACTCACCGACCAATTGATCCACATTGCATTTGAAACGCATACCTGCAAACCCATCATCAAAATTTTCATTTTGACTCATAAACCAAACCCTAAAAACAACATCAAACACAAGGTTTTTCACCTGGCTTATTGGCAACATGGAGGAAATTTTAGTTTTTGACAGTTAAACCATTAGTCCCCAGTCTCAGCGATCACATTTGTTTTCCTTGACAACATGTTTTGTACATGTCGGAACAGAACCTTAACCCCCAAAGGTTCGTTTGGTCCACATTTCACAGGCTTCCCATCAGGCACAAATATCCTTCTGTACGTAGTTCTCATAAACAGTTGTGTTGCGCTTGAGCCGCTTCGCTAGAGTTTTGAGGAAATCCTTAAGCAACACACTACCGAATGCAGGGCCATTCCCTATGATCACATGGTCAGGTTGCACAATAATCGCCTTCTCTTTGTTGATGAGAGAGGAGCGTCATTTTTCTGGTGAACAATGGTGGATACACAATTGTGGTTGAGATACATGATGGACCTTACAATGTGATAAAAAATTGGAACTACACTGGACTTTTGCATGCCATCCAAAATGGGGAAGGCAAACACTGGACAAACCAAGGTGATGAGTGAGTTAATCATTTGACCAATACTAATCATGTAGGGTTGTGTTTGACAAAACATAAGGGCACCCTTTTGATTTTCTTTCCCTCTTTTCTTATAGTTCGTTGTGAAGAGGAGTTGATTGAAGCAATTGAGATTGCAAATGGTGATAAGAAGAATTGGTTGTGCTTCATTGAGGTGATTGTTCACATGGAAGATTGTAGCAAAGAGCTGCTTCAATTCGGCTCTAGGGTTGCCGTAGCTGGTGGTCGTCCACCCATACCTAAAGTAGTTTAGTTATTTATTTATTTATTTTTTTGAAAGCAACGACAGTGAGTTTTAATTGATAAAACGCAGTCAGTACAAGGGAGATGCTCGTAAGCACCATTCAGTCAACAACATTACAATCAGACAACAGAGAATGTAAGAGAAAGTATGGAGGCTCTTCGAACCAAGAGCAGAAGATTGAAACCATATGCAGGGCATGGCGGGCCAGTTGGTGGGCTATCGCATTTCCTTGTCGTCAAGTGTGAGTAACAGAGACTCCAATGATCCTGAGAATAGCTGTTTTGGTGTCCTCAACAATAGGTCCAATAGTCGACATATTAAGAGTACTCTCAAGCAGAGCATTCACAATCTGGAGTTAATCAGCCTCAATAACAATATCTTTAAGACTCATTTCCGATGCCAGGAAAGCACCCACTCTGACAGCCAGGGCTTTCGCATGTAGAGGGAAGAGACAAAGGGGAATCTGATGGCTCGAGTTGCCACAAACGCACCTTCGTCTCGAATTATAGCACTCACTACTCCCAATATATTTTTCTCATCCCAGGCACCATCCACATTTAACTTCAGGAAACCCGGCTAAGGGTAAGACCATCGGATGATCGGGGGCTCACTGGGAAGTGGGACTAGGTAGAAAGAGGCATTGAATTCTCGCCAATAGCTAATGGCACGAGCAGCTATAAGGTCGGGTCTCTTAGTTTTTCCATTCCCTAGGAGATTGTTTCTGGAAGACCAAATGGCCCACCATATCATGAGGATTAGCTTGAAGTTCTTCTTTGACAGTGAGGAGGCCAAGAAGAGACCCCAATCAGCCATTGATCAAACATATGGTTCAGTAGGAAGAGGCCCCAAGGGAGTAGACAACCAGGTGTAGGCGGAGAACAGACACATATGCATAAGATGGAGTGTTGATTCATCGTTGGAATTACAGAAGACATAGGATGAGTCAGGCCCAATATACTTCCGAAGTAGATTAGCACGGGAGGGGATGATATCCCTGCAAATTCTCCAAGCGTAAACCTTGACTTTTAGGAGGACTTGGGTAGCCCAAATCCTTTTCCAAAGTACACCAAGACTGCGCCTGAAGAGGAAGAAGATGCCTCATTGGATTTGGATAACACGCAGTTGACGGCTAGATGGTAGATGCTTTTGACCGTGAAGATACCTTTTGGGTCAAAGTGCAAAATCAGCAGGGGATAGCAAGGAGAGGAGTAATGAGACATTCCACATCTGAACATTGATAAACTGGTCGACAAATTGGAGGTTGCATTCTGGAGGCTTAGGGGAAAAAATTTGAAATTTAGAAGGGAGAGGGATCTAGTGATCCTTCCAGATGTCGACTTTGTCCCTAGAGCCTATTTGCTAACGGGACCCCAATTTAATGATATAACGAGCAGAACATAAGCTACGCCAATAGGGCGAATGAGAGTTCCCTACCGGAGCCCTTAGAAAAGAGGAGTTCAGGAAGTACCTCGCTTTCAAGACACGGGCAACCAAAGAAGATTGGTCCTAAATGAGCCTCCATCCTTGCTTAGCCAATAAGCTAAGGTTGAAAATGAAAAGATTTCTGAAACCCAAGCCACCCTCGCTATTCGGATAGTAGAGTTTGTCTTAAGCGATCCAATGTATCTTCCTAGCCTCGCTTGCCCCATTCCACCAAAATTTTGCCACCATACGGTTGAGATCATTACAAAAGCATTTCGGAAGGAGAAAGCAACTCATGGTGTAAAGGGGGATGGCTTGAGCAACTACTTTGATGAGCAAGTCACGCCCAGCCGTGCTTAAGAGTTTGCCTTTCCAGCTTTGTAGGCGTTTCCAAAGTCGCTCCTTTATGTGCCCAAAACAAGCCGTACGATTCCGTTTGACTAGGGTGGGGAGGCCGAGGTACTTAGGTGTTTATCTACCAGATCAACGCCTAGAGTAGTAGCCATCCTATCTTGTTCTTCCCTTTTAACATTCCTACTAAAGCAAACAGCACTCTTTTGGAGATTAACATGTTGGCCCGAGGCTTCCTCATAGTGGTTTAGAATCCGTTTAATCTCCGAGCAATCATTGACAGTGGCACGGGCAAATATCAAGCAATCATCCGCAAACAAGAGGTGATGTATTAGCGGTACGTTTCGGCAAATGGAAATCCCTTGGATTAGCCCTATCATTATGGTTTTTCTCAATGATGGCAGCGAGACCTTCCGCACAGAGTAGGAATAAAAACATGGATAGGGGGTCTCCTTGTCTGAGACCACAAGAAAGGTAGATGTAGCCACATGGAGAGCCATTTACAATAATAGAATAAGAGACCGTCGAGACGTACGTCATGATCAGATTGACCCAACGGCTGGAGAAGCCCAGTTTAAGTAGTATCCTACATAGATACCCTCATTCGATTGGATCGTAGGTCTGGAGAAGCCCAGTTTAAGTAGTATCCTACATAGATACCTTCATTCGATCGGATCGTAGGCTTTACTCATGTCTAGTTTAATAGCCATCTGTCCTTGTTTGCCCTGTTTCCTCTTGAACAATGAAATGGCCACCTTCGATGCAAAGATGGTATTATCAGAGGCAGTCAGAAATGAAGGCTCTTTGATTTGGTGATATGATCAAGGGCATTACATTTTTAAGACGGTTGACCAGAACTTTTGAAGCAATTTTGGAGATGACATTGCATAAGCTGATGGGGCGTAGCTGTGACATCTCCGTTGGAGTGCTTTGCTTAGGGATCAATGTGATGTGGGTGAAATTAATCTTTTGCAATATTCGTCCAGTCTCTAAGAAAGAAAAAACAGCCGCGGTTACGTCGTTGCCGACTATATGCCAGAACCGTTGAAAAAAGATTGGGGGCATGCCGTTGGGTTTTGGAGATGTGGACGGTTTCATTTGGAACACTGCTGCTTTGACTTCCTCCTCTAAGAAAATAGAGTTGAAAGCCTCATTCATGTCGTCAGAGATTCTTTTATTAACAGCCCCAATGATATCATTGAGCTTTCTGCCTTCCCTAGAGAAGATTGATGAGAAGTAGTATGTGACTACTCATTATATTTTGCTCTCATCACTGTGCCATTGTCCCTGGTCATCTAATAGCCCACAGATCCGATTCTTGGACTTCTAGGCATTGGCACGCCTATGGAAGAATTTCGTGTTGCGATCTTGTTCTTTCATCCATAGGGCTCTCGAACGTTGGCGCCAAAAGATCTCCTCTTGCGAGAGGAGATTGTCTAGTTCGTGAAGAAGGTTCGCCCTTTTCGAGAGAAAGGCATCCGAATAAGGGTGGGCGAGAATGAAGCCAAGTCAATCATGAATCGCATCGATGGCTAGCTAGTGGACCTTGAAGGTGTCTTGATTCCACTTAAGAAGAGCCACACGAACGGCCTTAATCTTCCCAGTTACTTGGAATATGGGGACTCCCGAGACTGAAGTGTTCCAAGCAGAGCAAATAACCTTTTCACAGTTTTCATGTCTAATCAGAATTCTTCAAAGCGGAATAGGCGCCTCCATCTGTGAGGAGAAGGCAGATATTCTCTCACATTGGTTTCTTTAACACTGTGAACATGTTTTACGTGATCAAGGAGTTTGTAATTTCATTGCCATATTTTCTTTAGATAAATTGCAAAGTCAATTCCCATCCAGCTATGCTATTATATTTGGAAAGTCGCTATGAGGTGAATTTATTATATTAATAGGAAAAAAAAATATAATATGTTAAAGAAGACATAAAGTCAAACCCTGACCGTCAAATAAGTCACAGGACAAGTCAAAACCACTTCTAGCAAAACTTATAACAAAGAAATTGAGAAAGAAATATACGAGGATACACAGCTGCAGAACAAAGAATTTATAATTTTATTTTCATGTTTTATAATGAATGGGTAATTGTTCTTACTTTCACATGCGCAAGTTTCAAAACCGTTGTTCATACTATTTTAACTTGAAATCTCCTACAAATTCAGGGTCGAGTACCATTATACAAAGGATCTTGAATTTTTTCGACTCTTCTTCTTATCCTTCTGTAAAGTTTCACGATGATCTAAACTTGCCTATATTTTATATCACTCTTCAAAAATTAACTAAACTCCAAATTGTTTAGCCATCGAATAATTATCTCAACAAATGGACAAACCGTGTCGTTTAATTAAATACTAATTTTTTAACAAAATTAATTGAACAGTTATGATTTCTAATTTGATTAATATTTTGTAAAACTATTTTTTAAATGGTGAACTAAAAACTAAAGTGCTTGATTATCACAACAATGGAAGATAAAACTGAAAAGTGAAAAGTCCACGTGGTTGTGAGTTTGGACATGTTATGTACACTAACATTCCCTCGTAAAGAATGTAAAAAATGTTTCTCACACAGCAAATTAAGCAGCACGTTCAGGAAAGTCATGTGTCTCGGATTGGCGGCAGTGGTGGCGCCACGCATTCTGACTCCATGTCAAAGACGTGTAGCCTTCTCAATTTAAATAGATCTTTATTAGTATCAAATATTCAAGCGATATTTCACGTCATAATATAAGTAGAAAACGTGATATCACATTTTGTGTCTATACGCATATTTTATGATATGTGAAGTATTAACTTTTTATGTGACAAATATGTGATGGATTTGGAGTGAATTTTTAGTAAGAGCATGTTGTGCTCGGACTTGTAAAGTCGTCTAATAAGAAGTTGTCATATTGTTACAAGTATGACGAGATTAATGAAAACATATTGTATAGAATTGTGAGATAATGTGGGACCAGAGAAATAACCTTGGGACCAAAGAAATAACCCTATGGTTCAGTGTAATTTTTTCTCATTAACTTGAGATACTATCACGGTGCATTGCATGCAAGTTATTCTCATTGCAATGGACAACACATAGAATGCTTCACATGAGTTTTGGCCGTTAGGCTCTTAGCCAATAATCTAATAATCAAGATCTAACGATAAAAAATCTCGGTGCCTAAGATAGATCATTCTAGAATCTTGCAGTACACATAATGCTCGGTACCCCAAAGAAATATGATAACCACACATCTTTTATTTCTTTCTACACACTCTTATTTAACATATGAGTACGATATTGAATGAATCAAACAAAAACAAAAAACTAAGATGAAATGTGACAATTTGAGAACAATGTCCCGTGTCAATAAAGAATCAAACCTTGCAAAACCTCAACTTGCTAACTAATTTTATAATAAAATCTCAACTTTAATCATTAATAAAAATAAAATAAGAACATAATGATTGTTTTTCTCCTTTCTAAAATTTGATCACCTTCAAAGGTGATGTCAAATCTCAGTGGGAGATATGTCTGTGTATATTTGACATAAAAGGTCATTCCAACCGAAGTGTTATTTGCTGACTGGATTTGAAGCTTTTCTATATAGGAGTCAAATTTGACATCAATGTAAAATTTATTTTTGAGTAGTTCCCTTTATTCCACTAACATTTCAATTAATAAAATTCTATTTCAACAATTTTTTTTAATAAAAACAACCATTTAAAGCTCTACATTATTAGCCATTTAGTACTACGGTCTAGTAGTATTCCTCTTCATATGTAAGTGAGAGGGTTTAGATTCGATTCTTGCCAAAAGTAAATTTAAATCACATTATTGCTATCCCTCTATGCTTTTATGAGGATAAGCTCACCCTTTCTTCTTTAATATAGGTGATATCATTTCTTCAAAAAAGAAAAATTTAAAACTTGTTTAGAAAAAGATAAAATTTGATATAAAACTTCACATTGTCACATTAGCTAACAATTATAATTTGATTCTAATAATTTAACATTTTCATTGAAGATAGTAAAACAAGAGCGTAGGGCCCCACAATTTACTACAGAAGAAAAAGGCTGCCTGGTCTGTGATGTGACTATATAGTGGAAAAAGGCTCACATTCATGCCTGTGATTGCGTGCCACGTCACTACTATGACACGTTCATTGCGACGTATGTGTTCAACGCTGATTGCAATGTGCATGCATACAACTGGAAGAGGATCATCTCCTGAGCATAGGATGGGGATCTTCTGACCACGAAATCTAGGTCGTTTAATTTTAATTTAACGATTATAATTATTATAATTTTTTTAGAGAATTTCCTGTTTAGAGCCGTTAGATTAAAATTAAACAGCCCGAATTTTGTAGTCAGGAGAATCTTCATCCTAAGCTTAGGAGAGGATCCTCTTCTCATACAACTTACTTAATTTAATTAATTAAATCCAAATATCTTCGAGTTTGCAATTACCAGCCGACAATGATTGACTGCCCTTCCACTTTCCGTGCTTCCTTGTGTCTTTCTATTTGTGTGATCATGATTAAGTTATGTTTATATTTTATATTACTATTTATTTTTATCTTATTATCTTTATAAAAAATAATATAAAACATTAACATAGTTTAACCATGACTATACAAAACAAAAGAACACGAAAGAACACGAAAAATGGAACGGCAGCCAATCGTTGTCTATTACCAGCATTGTCTATTACCAGCAACTCTTCCGGTTTCCACAAACTGTGGATTTCAGTCCTTTAAAACCTTTGCTCACGGAATTGTCTCCCCTAACAGCGCCGTTTACCCTGCCAACCTTGACGCGTGACGTGTCTTTTCCTTCTATTCTTGTCCTTGTGGTCGTCTTTGTGATTTGAACAATTACGCGCCACTAACCAGAAACCGACAACACTAGACTGAAGAGATTATGATTTTTTTTTTTTAACAAATAATATTATTTATATTAAAAGTGAGAAGGTGGGTTTAGCGTCTTAGAGAGAAAAGGTATGCTTAGCGTCTTAGTTTCATAATGAATTAGTAATAATATTGTTCAAATTCATTTTTAGCGATAATCAAACCTAAAATTTTTCACTTCCAAGTAAAAAAAAAATACTACTAGACTATAGTAGATTATGATTTAATTTTGTTATTTTTGGGAATTAGGAAAAACCGGATTAAAGCTAATAAGTAGTTGATGCTTTTTCTTCAAAACCAAGAAAATGCGTCCACTGCCGATTGTCGAATTTACCTTTTGAGAAATGCTAGGAAGACTCTTAAATGTGAAATGGTATAAATTATTATACTAAAAACATGAAGCGTAATAATTTTTGAAGAGTCCTACATTAAGAGTCTCCTTAACATTTCTCTTACCATTTTGAGCTGACGGTTACAATTACTGCACTAATATATTTTTTTTTGTGAACAAAACTGCACTAATGTTTTGAAATCCCTTTGCATGTTACATAATATTAAATGTAACAAGTATTGGATGGTCTGAATATATGGAGCCACAACAAAAATACCAATACAAATCAATTTAGGTAATCCAATGCTCTTAAGATTTTATTCTACGTAGCACAAAAAAAATTTCTTAATATTTTTTTTGTTTACAGTTCGTTCATCTTATTGATGCACGTTCTGAATATTGGTGTCCACAATATTAGACTTCAACGCAGTCCTGCTAATTTGACTTTGCCACTAAACTAAACCACACAAAACTACGACATTTCCAACCCAAAACACAAAGGAAAAAAGAAGAAGAAGATTAGGACATGATGCCATGATGGTGATCATTTGACCTCAAAATACGAGGTGTTCAACTTATGTGATGAGAATCAAAACTAAAATTTTGTAAATGGTTTCGAACATGGATTTGTCAAATCAAGAGTTTTTACGAAACATGATATTAGTGCGTTCATTCCATATAATCAAACTATATATATCGGATTAGTTCCACATAAAAAAATAGAATATATCACACACATTACAAAAGTTGTATCTTATTTGCACAAAATAATTTTAGTAATATTAATATACTAAGCATAACACACATCACACAATGTATATTTTATTTACGAAAATAATTTCTAGAAAATAAATCAAAATCAAGGATATGATACAACCAAAATCAAGAATTAGTAGGATCACTAAGGAAAAAAATAGGATTATATTCTGAGTGTGTTGATTCTAAAAATTATAAAGTCCATATGGCGCACAGTCCGAGTAACTACTGAGCTAACTATGTCATTTTGTTGATGCATGAGTGCCAATTCACAATTGAACTCGGTTGGGTGAATGAGATGAAAATGTGGTAGTGTACACTAGCGGAGCCACATTAACGGCTACCATGGGCTACAACCTAGTTAGCTTTCGGGAAAAAATAAAATTTTACATGTACTCTTCATTGATTTCTGAATGTAGCTCACCATATATTTAGTCACTAATCTTAGTTGTCTCAGCTTAATTATATAATACAATTTATAAATCATCTATTTTTCTTACATCCTTTTTCTCATCACTTCTTGTACATATATGTTTCAAGTTTGGATTTGTTTGAATTTTAACATGTATTTTTGAATAACAAAAAATTATTGGCTCACTTTGTGAAAATTTTCTTAAGCTAGCTGATACTATGAAAAATATAGTATCAAGTTTCTTTTGTTTATAAAGATTGCAATCTTTAAGCTAGCCCACCTTGTGAAAAGTTCCTTGCTCCGCTATTGGTGGTGTGGTGATGAAATTGACTACTGACTTATGCACTGAGTGACTTGGTTGAGGAAGGAACACTCTCGACCTTGGGTTCTGAAACATG
Organism: Pyrus x bretschneideri; assembly: GCF_019419815.1. Classification (NCBI taxonomy): domain Eukaryota; kingdom Viridiplantae; phylum Streptophyta; class Magnoliopsida; order Rosales; family Rosaceae; genus Pyrus; species Pyrus x bretschneideri. The sequence goes on from NW_025999402.1 coordinate 3,710,219, forward strand.
AAGATAAAGTTATGCGTTATGGTTACAAAATTCAATCTTCTGCACGTGGTTCGACTGCTTTAACTATATTTGTGAAAATATAAGTTCGCCGAATTGGTATCAAGATGTAGGGACAATGATACTCAAAAGAAATGATTGTCTTTACGATGAAAGTAGTTCGACCGTCTAAATGACGAACTCTGAAATGCAGTTGTTAATAACTAATCATAGAACACCTAACTTTACTAGGAATAGACCTGTTATTTTGGATTCGACCTGTTAACCCGACCCGTTAATATTGGTATTTGAATGGATGCTTAACGGGTCGAGTTGCTAATGGGTGAACCTGTTAACAACCCGTTAAATAACAGGTCACTTTGGGTAGACTCGTTATAACCCGTTATAAATTATATTGGAATGCTCCCACGAGCTGCTTTGGGTCACTTTGGGTTCTCCATTCCCTCCACCATCTCTCCTAAGAAATCTTCTCCCTCGAGCCGCTCCATGATCTGCAAGTCAACCCTCATCTCCATCATTTTCGAAGCCATTATCCGCAGCTCCACCACCGTCTTCTCCCACTCCACCATCCTTTGCTTCTAGGAGCTTTACATCCTGCTCCAGAGGATCCAGACCTTTCTGGAAGACTCCTCCAACCGCAGCCGGATGTGGCTCCTCCTCCAGACCGAGTTTCTAGCGAACAGCCTCCACGAGCTCACCCTCGACCTTTCCACCTTACTCGATTGACATCCTCCCCGTCAAGGAGCTACAATTAAACGACGACGTAGAAGAAGTCATCTTCCTTCTCCACACCCAGTGCTCCTACAACACCATGATCATTGATCCAAGAGACGACGGCTTCCGCCTTAAGGTCTGCTCCATACTTAACCGCCTTAGGAGCGAGATCATCCCAACCACTCCTAGCTCTCTGATATTTTCCTGCAATTAGGGATTGGCGACGCTTCAAATTGCAGAGAGAAGCTTAAGAACCTCCATGAAGAGTTCCAGAACCAGACGGAGGAGAAATCAAAGTCTCAACTCCTTGTATTGGAAATTGGAATGCAAAAAAAGAACAAAAAAAAAAAAAGGTTAACGGGTGACCTAGATTAACAGGTTGGGTTCGGGTGACTCGTAAGTTTAATGGGTTGGATTGAACTCGACCCAAACTCGATAAACCCGGCCCGTTTACAGGTCTAACTAGGATTGATGAATCTTCGATGCTTGAATCTTGGTATAGATAATCAACTGAACTAGTAATAGTGTTGTTTAACCAAACTGAATATGTTGCTGGTTTGTTAACCCAGTGATGTTAAACTAAACTGAATATGTGCTGGCAGAGGGGTTAGTGGAGCAATTAGTTAGTATTTTTCTCAAGACATGAGAAGATTTCCTGTAGAGCAAGGATTCCACGTAAAGCGTTTGTTTGCGTGGGTTGAAGATTGCAAAACCACTTATATTTATAAAGGTGAGTTTCATGATGTCCAAGTTTGCCGAGTGGTATAATTTTGGTTACATTTCAATTCCTCAACATATACTTCAAAATACAAAATTATCTTCACAATTTCCTTCACCAAAACTCATCACCACCAAGTTTCATTTGCACTAGGGTTCTGAATCTAGTTGCATGAAGTGATAAAGTCAACCCTGATTTAAAAACCAATCATGATTCTTAAATAAATAACTCGAACCTCATCAGAAACTGATTTTAATCTCAAGACAATCATACTTTATCCAGTATCTAGTCGAATCATTAGCATCTCTCCACTGGGTTGAGACTTGCAGACACCCTTCTGAGCTAACTTCAATTAAGTCAAAAATGTGAATTTTAGGCCCAACAAAGTGATATCAATGTACTAAGCATAACACACATTACACAAGGTGTATTTTATAACAAAAATGACTTATTTTAGAATACAAACAAAATCAAGCCTTAGTAGGATCATCAAGGAAAAAAAATTAGGATTATAATTTGAGTAATATTAATATACTAAGCATAACACACATTACAAAAGGTTATATTTTATTAACAAAGTAATTTATTCCATAATACAAATCAACATCAAGGTTTAGTAAGTAGGATATTTAAGGAGAAAAAAATTAGAGAGTTTTAATTGGGTAATTAGAAGTATCTATGTCCTTTCCCATCTAAGATTTTTGAACCAAAAATTAATATTATAATACTTGCGCGCCACTCATTCACCCAGTATTTAGAATCGACTGCAACGGTCCAAACACCGTCTCTCATGAAAAAACGCCCCTAGTATCTTCCTCTCACTTCCCCTATAAAAACTCACCTCCTTCCAAACCATTTTCCCAAACCAAATTCCATAAATCCCAGAAAAACCCTAATACCATCGCGAAGTTCCCATCTTTTCTGTTTTCCGAGCAGTTTTCAAGTACGTTTTTTGAGTACGATCAAAACCCAGTTCAGAAACCCATGGACACCAAAATCGGTTCCCTCGACGTTTGCAAGCCGGCGTGCACCGAAGTCGGAAGCCTCCCAAACGGCGCCGCTTCGGCAATCCAAAGCACTGCCCCCTCCACCGTCAATTCCTCTGACGCCACTCTGGGTCGCCACATCGCCCGCCGACTCGTCCAAATCGGCGTCACTGACGTGTTCACTGTCCCCGGTGACTTTAACTTGACTCTCCTCGACCACCTCATCGCCGAGCCCGGGCTCACCAACATCGGCTGCTGCAACGAACTCAACGCCGGGTACGCTGCTGACGGCTACGCTCGGTCGCGGGGAGTCGGGGCGTGTGCTGTTACTTTCACTGTGGGTGGGCTCAGTGTTCTCAATGCTATCGCCGGAGCTTACAGTGAGAATCTGCCATTGATTTGTATAGTTGGAGGACCCAACTCGAACGATCACGGGACGCACAGGATTCTTCACCACACTATTGGGTTACCGGATTTTAGCCAAGAGCTGAGATGCTTCCAGACCGTGACTTGCTATCAGGTTTGCATGAAATCAAGATTCTGGTTTTTTAATTTATTTTTTATGTTGAATTTTGATGTTGGGTTATTGATGGGTTTTGTGAAAGATTTGTAGTGAGTTTGGTTTTGCTAAATTTGGTATTGTTTTGCTCTTTTTTGGTTCGTTTTGAAAGCTTGCTAATTTTCATATGGTGGGTTTTTACTAGGCTGTGGTAAATAATCTGGAAGATGCTCATGAAATGATTGATACCGCAATTTCAACCGCCTTGAAAGAAAGCAAGCCTGTTTATATCAGCATAAGCTGCAACTTGGCTGGAATTCCTCATCCTACTTTTAGCCGGGATCCTGTTCCGTTCTCATTGTCTCCAAGGTACACATTTTCGGGTTTCTTTTCCATTTAGTTGAAGTGTCTGGAAATGTTTTGTAACTTTTTAGGTGTGAAATTTATATATTTGTTTGTTTTGGTCCGCAGATTGAGCAATCATTTGGGCTTAGAGGCTGCCGTGGAGGCGGCTGCAGAGTTCTTGAACAAGGCAGTGAAGCCGGTTATGGTAGGGGGGCCTAAACTTCGAGTTGCACATGCTGGCAATGCCTTCGTTGAACTAGCTGATGCTAGTGGTTATGCTCTTGCTGTCATGCCATCTGCAAAGGGCCTTGTGCCAGAGCACCACCCCCATTTCATTGGAACATACTGGGGTGCTGTGAGCACTGCCTTTTGCGCCGAGATTGTGGAGTCTGCTGATGCATACTTGTTTGCTGGACCGATTTTCAACGACTACAGCTCTGTTGGATACTCTCTGCTTCTCAAGAAAGAGAAGGCAATTGTGGTGCAGCCCGATCGCGTGACCATAGGAAATGGCCCTTCATTTGGTTGTGTTCTGATGAAGGATTTCCTCCGAGCTCTGGCAAAGAGGCTCAAGCACAACAAAACTGCTCATGAGAACTACAGCAGGATCTTTGTTCCCAATGGACACCCTCTAAAGTCTGCACCGAAAGAACCTTTGAGGGTTAATGTTCTGTTCCACCACATCCAGAATATGCTGTCAAGTGAAACTGCTGTGATTGCTGAGACAGGGGACTCATGGTTTAACTGCCAGAAACTGAAATTGCCGGCTGGTTGCGGGTAAGCCAAGGAGAGAATGCGGTTTTTCATGTTTCTTTCTATGTTATGGTTTTTTATTCAATTGGGAAGTTGAAATCGGGTTTGCAGGTATGAGTTCCAGATGCAGTATGGATCAATTGGTTGGTCAGTTGGAGCAACTCTTGGGTATGCTCAAGCTGTTCCTGAGAAGCGTGTGATTGCTTTCATCGGCGATGGGAGTTTCCAGGTACATTTAGTTCTTTTCTCTAGCACGCTGTAAATTGTGAAGTACCCATTACGAACCTTATCAAATTTTCTCGGTTAACATTATCGGATTTGCAGCCTAACATTTCATAAATATTGCGAAACACCCATCTTTTGAATTTAATTTAAATTATGCGCTGTATTTGAAAGAGCTTGTTTGAACTTTTCCATTTTTCGCTCACTAATAGGTGACTGTTCAAGATGTGTCCACCATGATCCGAAATGGGCAGAAGAACATCATCTTCCTGATAAACAACGGCGGATACACAATTGAGGTGGAGATCCATGACGGACCCTACAATGTGATTAAGAACTGGAACTACACTGGACTAGTTGATGCCATCCACAACGGGGAGGGCAAGTGCTGGACAACCAAGGTAATTAGTTTGTTAGTGCATTCTAATCTAATCTGTTCCAACTAATCAGTCAAAGGGTTTCCTGGATCGTGAAACTCCTTGTAACCGAATCTATCAATTCTTCAGGTCCGTTGCGAAGAGGAGCTGATTGAAGCGATTGAGACTGCAACCGGGGCGAAGAAGGATAGCTTGTGCTTCATTGAGGTGATAGCCCACAAGGATGATACCAGCAAAGAGTTGCTTGAGTGGGGGTCTAGGGTTTCTGCTGCCAACAGCCGCCCACCCAACCCTCAGTAAAGTCTTCCATCTCATTTCCTTCCATCAACGTAGCGTCATTCGATCTGGAAGAAAAAAAAAAAATTAGTATTTGTTCCTTCTTGTGAAGGGTTTCTTTTGTTTTGTTTTTAATATTTTTCCTTGAAAAAGGGTTTCTCAAGTACATTCCCCTTTGAATTACAGTATCCTCTCATATCTTAATTAGTTTGTGCGATCTAGTTTGCGTATTACATATTAATGCAAAAACTTGCATTTCAAGTCTGACTCTCAACACATCTGTTTAAGTGCTACGCGTGAACCTTTTTTACTTAACACGTGCATACTTTTTATTAGATAACGCGATACAATAATATTATTGGGCCTGTTATGTGAATAACATTCTTTACTACCATGTTATGGTGTGTATCTAATCAAAACTAACCGATCGAGAAAATAAGTATTCTTGGCAAATCCGCTTGTTTGAGAAGCAACATTATTGATTGTAATTTGTAACTAAGCATAATGTTAGATAGGCTAATTTTTTAAATAATAATTTGATTATTAACTATATTTATAATTTATAAAATTTAATGTGAATATCCAACATTACCAAAACTATTAATTTTATTTTAATTTCCAACTGATATAATATATTGGAATGTCAATATCATATAATTTCTGGTTAAATTAATTGTCAATTTTGTACTGATGGAGTGGTATAACTCTGTCGTGGTACTTTTTCAGTGCGTTATGAGAAGGAAAGGACAAAAGAGAACTATAACAAAATGTGCACCGACGTCGTTGGTTTTTTCGCCATGTTGTTTATCGATTTGATCTATGACAAGAATATAAAATGACAGTTTACCTTTGAACTTTCAACTGTGAAGGGGTCTATCAAAACGGAACTTTTTATGAACTATCCGCAACTAAATATTTTTAGCATAATATTTTATAATGTTGATACAAAAATTTTGTCAAAATATAAGGTGTCGAAAAATACATAGAATTCAACTTTTAAGATAGTTTGCTTAGTATTTCCCTTCACCCTAATATTGATTCTAAACTTCAATTTAGTTTAGATTTAATTCATGATCACATATTTAGATATATGAAACCATCATGAATGGCGAATTATTATATTAAGAAATCTTAATGAAAATTAGCGACATGGACAAAAATAGTGCATGTTTGTTAAGTTCAAGAACCTCAATCAAGAAATTTTTCGTTCAAGAATCGGTTATATATTATCCTATACTAAAACCCAAACGCCAGTTTACTGTTCACGGACAGTAAAGTGGCGAAAGTGCCCTCTGTTTGGTTTTCCACCAGGCGTTTTTACTCTTGGTTGAACAGTTAAATGACGGAAATGCCCTCCTATGACACGCGTCTATCATCGCCGGTTCTCCTGCTTCGATTTTGTTGGTTCTTTCTTTAGGGTTTTCTTTGGTTGTCCTGTCGTTGATGCCTACTCTTGCCTTGCTTTTCTTTGTGCCTCAAATTTTCCTCTTGCACTGCTTCTGATTTTCCCATCTTTCTTTTGCCCCGTGAATTAGCAAGTGTGCTTTTTGTGGTTCAAAAGGATTGGATTCCTAGAAATATCATTTTTGTCTCATGTTTTTTGGCGTTTGCTGGAAAAAAAAAAGTTGAAATTGGTATTGTGCGATACCGTTATCGCAAAAACAGAGCGTTTTCTTTGAATCATTAGAGAGGAAGTCTTCTGAGTCACATTTGTTGGGCGATTTTTTCGTCGATGCTCATGTCTTTTTTCTGGTAAGTTTTCTGATTTTTTTGCTTGCTGGTTCTTAATTTTTGTATTCCGTTTTGGATTTGTTAATTTCTTTTTGTGCATCTCAGTGTGTGATTCGATGTTTTAGATTGGGTTGGGTAAGCAGTATTATCATTTTAGACTTGGGAGGGGTGAGGGTTATAGTTGGTGAGATCGAGAGCTGGGTGTTTAGATTTGGTGAGGAAGTGTTACAGAGAGAGAAAGAGAGAGGGAGGCGTGAACAAGGGCAAGTAAGACCTGTTCATACGAGATCTATAATTCTGTAAGTGTTACAGAGAGAAAAAGAGGGAGGGAGCAGTTCGGATTGCAAAGATAGAAATAGAGAGGGATGAGTGAACAGTACACTGTTTTTAGGGTGAGTGGTTTTGAAATTCCATGGTTTTGATTCTACTTGCAGCCTGAAGTGTGATTTTACATATGAAACTTCCAAGCTTTTTGATTAATCTTAAGCCAGATTGGTTAACTATAATTAAAGTAATTTTTTTTTTCTGGTTATGTAGCTGAAGTAGCTAGAAAGAACAATTGTGGCTTGAAGTCTTCGTATTTGAAAGTTGAATCTCAACCTTTGAAAGGCTTTGTAAACGTGTCATCACGTGTGTAGCAGACCTTCATAGGAATTTGGGGTGAGTCTTCATTATCCAGTACATGTTACTTTGTTTCAGTTTGTTTATTTTCTTTAACATTTCTGAGCAATTTTTTGGAAGCCTAAATGATTCAGAATTGGAATTTATGTGTAAATTGATAAGTGTAGGTCTCATTATTCATTGTTGCCTACTCTTTTTGATGTAGGTCAGGTTATTCTACAGGGAATATGAATATATTCATCAGCTATGTGTATATGTTTCTGAGTCAATGTCCATTTTGTTTAATTTTGATAATTTTTGCTAAAGTTTGAAACTTTTGGTGATTTGGGTTATTGGGGATGCCTACTATGTGTTGATATAAGTTAATTAAGAATCCAGAAAAATTGGTAATTTTGGTTTTTTTTCTTCTTACGCTTAATGTTTGCCTTTTGCTTCTGTACTTGGATTGGCTGTGAAAACTTAGTAGAAGTGAGAAATCAATGGAATTTTGTGGGTTATGTTTCATTTTGTTCTGGGGATTTGATAAAAGAAATAATTTTGTTATTGTTGTCAAAAAATGCGTAGATAGGACTTCTGAGCTGAAGTTGATGGATTGAATTTTGAGTTTCCTCACCGATTAGTGTATGTTTGAATTGAAATCATGGGTACAGATTTGTTAATGGTTATTTACTTTGTCAGTGTAATGTGACAAATTTCTCTGGTGCATAGGTGTTTAAAAAATTCCAACCTGTACCCTGGCTGAAGACAAATAATTTTTCTTCACACTTGATACAGAGGCAAAAGAAAAGAGGTAAAATTTTTTATGAATTGAAATTTCAATGTGGTTGGTTTGCTTATATTTAATATTTATTATGTTCTTTTATTGTTTGTCTTATATATTTATTAATTTTTTTTCTCTTTTGTTTTGTCCTTTTTTTTTTCCTTCTTTGCAATTCTTTGTTTTTGAATTGGTTATAACAGTTGTTTTCCATTATGTCTAAAAGACCTATAAATGCATTGGTAAATGATGTTGTGGACCAAAATGAAAACAGTAGTGATGATGAATATAATCTCTCAGTTGAATATAGCCGCCGTCTAAGAAAAGTGTGTAGAGCCAGTTATATGGAAAATTGTCAAAATGCTGTTTTCTCCAAGACTGATGGATTTCTATGTGAAACTTCACATTTTAGACATGATTGTAGTGCTAGCTCATCTGATGTTATCCAATGTGGTATTAAAGATGTTAATAGTGATGAAGCACAACATGTCACATCTGCTGAAAAAATTGTCTGCGTTTCTGATCAAAAAGGGAAAAAAGTTGTTAATTTCTTGAGTAATCCTGATAACACATTTGAAAAAACGTTTGATGTTGAGAATCACTCTTCTATGAGCAAGGGTCAAGCATTTTTCCAAAAAAGTAAAACTGGTATGTTTTTTAACATAAAAAATTATTCCTTATTGTACTAATTGGATATTTAGTTATTGGTGTATTGATTTTAAGTCCTCTTTTCTTTGTTTTTTTTTCATGTGTGTGTTTTTTTATGCAGGAGTTGGAATAGGTTATGTGGACTTTGGGGATAAAACTTATAAATGTATCCACTGTGGTGCTTACTTTTGGTTAAAAGAATCTCTTAAACAAGCATCCAAAAAAAATGAACCCGTTTTTACTCTTTGTTGTCAACAAGGAAAAATTGCTTTTCCAACTCCAAAAGCGACACCACCTTTTTTAGAATCTTTGCTTGATCCAAATGGAGGCCAAAAAAGTTTATCATTTCGAGAAAACATTAGAGCGTACAATTCAATGTTCTCATTTACTTCAATGGGTGCCAAAGTTGATCACTCAATTAATGATGGGTCAAGCCCTTATATTTTCAAAATTAGTGGGCAAGTTTGTCATCTGATGGGATCTCTTTTACCAGCTGACAATGAGTCTCCAAAGTTTGCTCAATTGTATATTTATGATACATATAATGAAGTTCAGAATCGTCTTAGAGCTTTTGAATCTGATGGAAATAATAAAAAACTTGATCCAAAAATTGTTGAAGGTTTGATTAAAATGTTTGATGCATCAAATAAGTTAGTTAAGCTATTTCGAACAGCAAGGGATAAATATGAAACTGATGGACTAATTTCTTTAAAAATGAGAATATTAGCAAGAGAACTAACGGATAGCAAGCAATATGACCAACCAACAAGTGATGAATTAAGTGGTTTAATAGTTGGTGATATAGGACTTGCTGATTCTAATAGAGATATTATTATAGAGTCTAAAAGTGAAGGGTTAAAGCGTGTCACAAAATTAAATCCAAAATTTATGTCTTTGCAATATCCTATTCTTTTTCCATATGGTGAAGATGGGTATAGACCAGATTTAAAGTGGAGTGAAAATTATAAAGGTCCAAAAACTAAAAGACAAAGAATACCCATGAGAGCTTTTATAGCTTACCAAATTCAAGAACGAGACCCATGTTTAACAACATTGTTAAAAGGAGGAAGGCTTTTTCAACAATATTTGGTAGATTCTTATGCAACACTTGAAGAAGATAGGTTGGATTACATTAGACAAAACCAAAAAAATTTAAGAAGTGAGGTTTACAAAGGGATTTATGATGCGGTGGCAAAGGGTGATAACGATGCAAATAATTTGGGCCAAAAAGTTGTGTTGCCAGCTTCATATACAGGAAGTCCTAGATATATGATTAATAATTATCATGATGCAATGCCTATTTGTCGAGAAAATGGACTTCCTGATTTGTTCATAACATTTACTTGCAATATAAAATGGCCAGAAATTGTTAGAGAATTTGAGAAAAAACCAGGATTCAAACCTGAGGATAGGCCTGATATAATTTTCCGCATGTTTAAAATGAAACTTGATGATATGCTTGACTTTATAAAATCTGGAAAGCCTTTTGGGGAAGTCGAAGCAAGTAAGTTTTAAAAATTTATTTTGTTGCTTATATTAATTTGCAATTTTTTTTTTTAAATCAAACTAACATCATTTGTTTTTTCTTTGTTTGTCTAATTTTTATTCTTTTTATAAACAGATGTTTGCACGATCGAATTTCAGAAAAGAGGTTTACCTCATTCTCATATATTAATATGGCTCAAGTCAAACTTCAAATGTGTTTCTCCGTCTGATATTGATTCTATTATTTCAGCTGAAATACCAGATAAAATTCTTAATCCAAAGCTTTATGATATTGTTAATCAATTTATGATTCATGGTCCATGTGGTCACATTAATTTAAAATCTCCTTGCATGCGAGAAAATAGGCGTTCAAAAAATTTTCCAAAACCTTATAGAAATGAGACTTTTCTTGAATCAAATGGGTTTCCAATTTATAAACGTCGTGATGATGATACAAAATTTTTCATAAAAAATGGAATAAAAATTGATAACAGTTTTGTTGTTCCTTATAATGCAGAGCTACTTTTGAGATATAATGCACATATAAATGTTGAATCATGTTGTCAATCTATGCTTATAAAATATTTGTTCAAATATGTTAACAAAGGTTCAGATAGAGCACGGTTAGTTCTTCAGCAAGATATAAATGATGAAATATTAACATATCTCAATTGTAGATACATATCACCTTATGAGGCTGTTTGGCGATTGTTTCAATATTCGATACACCATAGAGAACCTTCTGTTGAACGATTACCAGTGCATTTACCATTAGAACAAAACATTGTTTTCAGTGGTGATCAATCGCTCATATCAATTATCAATCAAAGAGCTTTTGAACACACAATGTTGACAAGTTGGTTTGAGACAAATAAAATTTATAATGAAGCACGTTTATTGACTTATGCACAGATGCCATCCAAATTCTTATATGATGCGCGAAAAAAATGTTGGAAACCGAGAAAACGCAAAGGATCAATTGGCAGAATAGCATATGTGCACCCTGCATCTGGTGAGTTATATTATTTAAGAATGCTTTTAAACTTGAAAAAAGGTGCTTTAAATTTTGATGATATCAAAACTGTTAATGGTGTGGTGCACTCTTCGTATCAAGCTGCATGTAAATCATTAGGATTATTAGGTGATGATAAAGAATGGTTAGATGCTTTATCAACTGCTACCCATGTTGCGTCATCTTCTCAATTAAGGCAATTGTTTGTTACAATAATTTTGTTTTGTGATGTAGCAAATCCTGAAGTTCTTTTTAATACTCATTGGAAAAATATGTATGATGATATTTTATACAAACTGAGAAAAACTCTTGCTATACCTGATATGATTATACCAGAGAATGAATTAAAAAATTCTGTTTTATTTGAGTTAGAGTTGCTTTTTAACAATGCATCTACCTCATTGGAAAAACATCATTTGCCAATGCCTGATGAACAAAAAATGTTGGAAATAAAAAATAAACTTCTGAGAGAAGAATTGAATTACAATTGTGAAGAATTATCTAAAAAACATCAAATCTTAAAATCACAGCTTAATAAAGATCAAAAATATGTGTATGATTTTGTTATAGATGTTGTAAATAGAAAAAAACAAGGATTATTTTTTGTTTATGGTCATGGAGGTACTGGAAAAACTTTTTTATGGGATACAATTATAAGTAAGCTTAGATCTGAAGGAAAAATTGTTTTGGCTGTGGCATCCTCAGGAATAGCATCACTATTACTACCCAGTGGTAGAACAGCTCATTCTAGATTTAAAATTCCATTGGTTGTTACAGATAACTCAGTTTGTCCGATAAAGAAAAAAACTCATCTTGCTACATTAATTGAAAAAACAGATTTGATTATATGGGATGAAGCACCAATGAATCATAAATATTGTTTTGAAGCATTGGATAGATCGCTTTCTGACATTTTATCACATGTACATGTTTCAAATAAAAATTTTCCGTTTGGTGGGAAACCTCTTTTGTTAGGTGGTGATTTTCGACAAATATTACCTGTTATTCCTGGAGCAAACAAAGAAGATATAATAAATGCGACTTTAAACAGTTCTTATCTATGGTCACATTTTAAAATTTTTGTTTTAAAAGAAAATATGAGATTATCAAGAAGCGATATAAGCATTGATGAAAAGAAAAAAATCAAAGATTTTGCAGATTGGATTTTAAAAGTAGGTGATGGAAAGGTTGATAGCATACATAACCCAACTGATTCAAATGATGCAGACACATCTTTGATTCAAATACCTAAAGATTTCATAATACATTATTCTACAAATCCAATTTCTTCAATCTTTTTGGCAACTTACCCTGATTTTCAAAATTCTTTTCATAGTTTTGATTATCTAAGAGAACGAGCTATTGTGACACCTCGAAATGCAACCGTATCAGATATAAATGATTATATAATTAATTTATTACCTGGAGAACAACATGCATTTTTAAGTTATGATTCTTTGTGTTCTTCAAATGGAAATATTGAAAATCTTGAAACAATGTATCCTGTAGAATTTTTAAATAAACTTGATTTCAATGGTTTACCACCACACCACCTAATTTTAAAAATAGGAATGCCAATTATGTTATTAAGAAATTTAAATCAGTCTTTTGGTTTATGTAATGGAACTAGATTGGTTATTACACAAATGTTTGATAGAATCATCGAAGCTAAAATACTTACTGGAACTAATATTGGTTACAAAGTTTTTATACCAAGAATCACTCTTGCAGCAACTGAAAGCAAATGGCCTTTTATTTTTAAAAGACGTCAATTTCCAGTTAGGCCGTGTTATGCAATGACTATTAATAAAAGTCAAGGCCAATCTTTGAAACAAGTTGGATTATATCTTCCTGAACCTGTTTTTACGCATGGTCAGTTATATGTTGCATTATCTAGAGTTACATCAAGAGAAGGTTTAAAAATTTTGATAACAAACGGAGAAAACAGTGCAAACAATTATACAACAAATATAGTATTTAAAGATGTGCTTCAAAATTTGCAATAGAATTTTTACCATCCTTTTTACATATTGAACAATCCATGCATTCATTAACTGTAAATAAAAACATTTTTGATCATCTTCCATGATAAATTGCTTATGTTTATCTTAGTTGTTCTGAATTTCAAATTTTCAATTAAATTATTTGTTTATGTTTTTTTATGATAAACATCATATCAGTTTCAAACTAATATGATTTTAATTTTTACTTAATGTGTTAATACTTTTGTCCAATTATTTCTTATGATTGGGTGAGTCCAAATTGCCCAATCCTTATCCTTTGCTTAAATTTTCATCTTCTTCAAAAATTTTGTACAATTTTTTCAAGCCTAAATCATTCACATTCAAATTAGGTGGAAATTGATAAGTGTGAGTATCAACTTCCGATTAATTACAAGCTTTCAGCTTCTTAAAAAACTAAACCATCTTTTTTTTTTTTTGCTACCTAATTACTCATTTTGACCAAATTTACAGTTTCTTCTTTCTTTTTATATTTGTCCTCAGGTACATTGATGGCAACAACTACAGACAGATACATTCGGCTCCCACTTTTGACATTAAATCCAAGAACAGGCACCAAAAACTGGAAACTGGTAAGCAAAAAAAATTAATTTTTTTTTAAATTGGATATAAAGTTTATATTTTCAATCGTGGCTTCCAATTAATTGTTTATTAAATTTCATGTGTTTCATTTAAATCGAAACACCGTTTTAATTAATGAATAAAATATCGATTAAAGTTTAATTAAGATATGTTGCTGGCTGAAGTTACTGCTTCTGCAAAATCTAATGACAAAAATAGAACTAATAGCGAATATAAACGATATGATCGTTTTGGTAGTGGTTAGAACTCACAACTTATAACCTGTTTTTAATCTTTGCCATTTTTCTAATTAAAAAATCGGGTGACTTTTTCATACCCTTTTCGTGTTCATTCGCTGAGAATTTGTTAATTATTTTAATCCATATGAGATAATGTTTCTCCTTTCTAGCAAACCATACATTATTGATCTTTACAGACCGTGATTTGGTATTGTCAAATAATATATCTATCTCCATTTCCATTCTATCACTATGTTGTTTCCGTAGTTTAATTAAATACAATATGAGCTTTCATTTTTTTACCAATGATGTGTCAGTAATGCTTAGAATGCAATAAAATAATATCTTAACTATAGTAAACACCAAAAACTGTTTCATGTATTCATCCAATATTTTAATCTTTGGTTAAAAATTAGAAATCTCTGGGTTTCAAGTTTTTCACTCAAAAAATTTTCCCTAAATAAAATCAATGTTTTTCTGTGTTCTATTCAGTTCGTCAACATTCATTTCTCCTTAATCATAAATTCAATTTTCTTTTGTAGGTTCACATTTTTCCAAAAGAAAATTAATCTGGAAATTCAATTAAGGTATAAATCCTTGCGTTTACTTAACATCTTCAATTCATCCTTTCTCTGCTCTATATCCTAAATTACAGTTCAAGGCTTCATCGGTATGTATCAAGAATTCAAGCTTTATTACCTTTTTTTTTTAATTAACATTTTGCTTTTACATTCAATCTTTACTAACATTTTTCCTCAGGGGAATTCGCTGTTATCAATGTAGATAATCACTATCTTTTTTTAACTTAGTCTATAATACACAATTAATCCCTCCCCTGATCACTCAAGAGTTTACTTCAATATCTAAAAGTATTACTCAAGACGTTCCCGCTTGAGATATACCCTTTCCACATGCCTTAGTTCAACCACAGAACATTTGGAACAACTACATCTTTGGTAGGAACATCTTTGTCTATACTTTTAGACATCCATTGTAAACCCCTCAGTGATCAGGCCAATCATTAACCATGTATTAAGACCAAGTCAATAGAAGAAAGTCTTTATCTACAAATTGATAACAACTGATTCCTCTGAGGAGGAAAGATGGAAATGATGATCTTTTCTCTAAATTATGCAAGTTGAAATAACTTAGCAGCTTATACCTCTGTTTTACACCAAAACACCAAACCAAACGTATCTGATCCATCTTTGTACAATATCTTATTACATTTTTACAAAACAATTGATAACAAAATTATCTGTTAATTAACAATATTACTTTTCAATTTGATCGAGGAATGCTTTGGTTAGAGGTTAAATTTATTTATTGCCTTTTTTACTATTGTATTCATAACACCAACGTTCTAACTAAACAGTGAATCAGTTTGTTTGAATCCAATTATTCCGTTTTGTAAAGTCTTGCATTAACATGTTTAATATATTGATTACATTTTTTCTTATCCTTTTCTACTGATTTTCCCTTACATTTGTCCGCAACATTCTTTAATTAGCTATGTTTTCACTTTGATTCAACAATGCAATCTCTCAACTTCCTTTGTGCATATTTTTATCTAAGATATTCCATATGAATACAACCAATGACACATACTCGGTTCCTTAGATGATTAATCAGTTGGAAATTAGATAAATTTTTATTTCCAATTTTACAAGACCACACTACACATGAAAGCACATTTAAATTGTATTTTTACAGCATTGGAATCACTTTTAAACAAAAACACCAAAATTTTTTTTCTAGCAAATGCTTAACTACCAGCGTTCCTAACTTTTCCAATTCTTAGATCACTTAGATACATAAAATTTTGTTCATACTCATGTGTTTTCCAGATTGTTCACCATTTGAATGTAACTCTGTATTTCAACTTGGTCTTGATTTACTGTTCTTTTCTAGCATATTTTTCACATATTTACTCTTTAGTGGACACACTAACCAATTTCTGTGTACAACATTGTCTCCAATCATTGTTCATCACAAGGTACACCATTCTAACACTATCTTTTGTGTGTTTTGTTCAAATTATTTCTCGCCTATTTAGTTATCAACAATAACAATATTATTTCTTGCCTTAGTTTAATACTAATTGCCTTAATACTTCCCTACATCTTAACTATTAATTTATAGACTAAAGAACCATTTGCGAACTCTCGCTTCAATCAACATTCTTTCACGCACTACACCAACTTTGACCTTTGAATTACAGCTGCACTGTTTCTTACAATTGCTTCATTATCAAGTCCAAACTCAACCATCTGTTATACCTATATGTTCGTTCCTTGCTATAAATATCATGAATACATATACATCTCTAAAACTTTTTACAAATTTTATACACTTTTAAAACCCGCAGCAACGCGCGGGCACAATTACTAGTTATAGCGAAAGTTCAAAGACAAAATATAAAATTTCCTATTGCCAACATGTTTCCCAATTTTAATTTTTTAGAGACACTAACAATCTTACGGTTGACAAGTTTGTGGAGAAAATTTTTAGTATGCCCGTAACACGAGGCGGTGCATCCATGTCATCATACAATTAGAGGGAAGTTTACTTGGGCTCTTGTTTCTCAGTTGCCAGAATTTTTTTTTTTTTTTTTTTTTTTTTTTTTTAAGTTTTGTTTGATGTTTATTAAAATAAAGCAGAAAATACAATATAAATTATTACAAAACTAACTAGAGCTAGTATAATTCACTTAAAAGGTGAAAGTAGAGAGCACACTTCTTTGTTTCTTGGATCTTAAGATACCTCAAAGCCATTTCAACTTCCTTTGATTTATGTGAACATGTCTTCAGTGGCGTCCTGTTCTTTCTTCAAGCTGAGCAAACACATTAACAAGGATCTTATACATGGCTTCGTAATACCATTTACTCCATCTCCTGCACAACACAAGTGAGCCAACGACAACTCCGAATGCAAATGCGAATCCAATTTCGATACTGATAAGATCTCAATCGATCTCATCTCCACAATTTTGTTTACTTCCATTTAATGTTGGTGGTGGTGATGATGATCCTACTTTGTTGTCCACAGCCAACGGAGGCTCCTATAATCCTTTGTTTTCGGTAAAGCAAGTTTTTTGAAATGTCGAAAACTAAGTAATAGTTGGGATCCTGCCGACCAATTGATTGTTCAAGAGATTCAAGAACAAAAGGAAAGTAAGCTTTGTCAACTATGATGGAATTTTGCTGCTTAGCTTGTTTTGTGATAAGTCTAAGGACTCGAGCTGTCTCATTTTCCCAAATGATGATGGGATTTCCCTTGTGGATGCATTACTTGTTTAGGAAATACAATGACTTGAATTCTCCCACTTCCTCAGGTATTGGTCACTAAAATTGTTGCATGAGAAGTCAATCAAGGTATAGACTGTCACAATCCTTACAATAACCATCTCTAAACCTTTGCCGGCAACTGTTATAGCATGCTCATAAGAAATTCTAGGTCCTCCAGCAATGTGTGGATTTTCTTGGAAATCGACTGTCAATAGGGAATCATCTTAGTTACCATCATTGTCCTTCACGTTGTCAAGGCTACTCTCGGTACTTCACCAATGAAATTGTTGTAAGCTAGGTCTAGGATTTGAAGCACTCGCCAGGTGCCATTGGTCTCTGAACATCCAATGCCCGTTAGAAGTTGTTGGACTACAAAGCAAGGACACGCAAGGTGGAGTTGTTCTTCAAAAAGCATGGGAATGTATCTGTCATCCGATTGCTATCAAGTTTTAGAACTTGTGAATGTTTGCAGTTGGCTGACGACTTTGGAAATTGACCTTGTATTTGATTTCGATTAAGCTTTAAAGTTTTCAAGTCACTAGTTTCAGGAAATTCAAAATTAGAAATAGTTCTCGTACGGTTGTTTCTCTTTAAATTGAGTAACTCTAAGATTGCTCATTGCACCCAGGCATTGGGGAATCCTACCACTTAAAGAATTATTCAACAAATCAAGAATGATCAATTCATTTGCATTGCATATTGATACTGGAATAAGCCCATGCAAGTTCTTGCTTGAAAGAAACAAGAACAAAGTGGAACCAAGAAAATCAGAAACGGGACAAGTAAGAACATAACCGATGTTAGATGGTACACTCGAGTGCTCGAGCAATCCATATAAACCGCACATGATAGGAAAAGTAGGATAGGCCTCTTAAGTTGGTTTGAATGAAGGTCAAGGATGTTCACCGGTGATGTAGATTTGATTAAATGACCTTCAAGACTTACCAAGGCGTTACAAGAAAGATTTAGATCATAAAGATAACTGACCCCCAAAATCCAATTGGGAACTTGGCCTTGAACTTGGTTTCTCGAAAGGTCCAACTTTCGTAAATAGGTTTGAATTCTCAAGAAATCTGGTAATGTTCTCAACTTATTGGAACCTAATCCAAGTTGTCTACTTGAAGGAAGAACAACAAATGTGAGGAACTTGTTCGAGTATTGTTAATTACTTAGCTATTGTGGGAAATATCAAGGTACAAAAAGGTGGTTGTTTAGAACTAACATTGGAAGGAAAGCTATTAAAATTGTTGGAAGTAAGAAAAAGTTGTTTAAGGTTTTGAAAGCTAAAAACAGACACTAATACTGGTCATTCCAAATTGTTGAGACTCAAATTGAAGGCAAACAAGTTGGAAGAGACATTACGAAAATTAGGGAGTCGACCATAGAATTGATTATGGGAAAGTGATAGTAATTCAAATATGGGAGGAGAAAAGATAGATGACAGAATACTCCCGTTGAGAAAATTTTGGTCCAACTTAACATTCACTAGACCATTAGTCATTCCGAGTGTCCAACTTAGAACAAATGACCTATGAGATCCATCGTTGTATAATTCTGGCAAGGAACCATGAAGTTTTGGATTATAGGAAAGGTCAATAGTTTGCAGTAACCCTGAAAAGCTTGTCCCACTTAGAACCAATGATCAAAGAGATCTATTGTTGCGAAATTCTGGCAAGGAACCATAAAGTTCCAGATTAGAGGAAAGGTCAATAGTTTGTAAATCAGGTATCTGACAGATTTCGGTCGAAAATGTTCCTTGCAAACCACAATTACTAAGATTCAAGGAAGTCAGGTTTGAAAAGTTGGCAAAGAATCCTGGAATTGGGCCGGAAATATTGTTGCTATCTAATTTGTAAAACCTTTTATTCTGTGTGAATGGTTTTCATTAAGAAAAGAGTAATTGGTACAAAGAGAGACTTATACAGATACATGGATCAATCAAGATCCTGGAATTAAGTCATATACAAGCTATTACATAAGTTAGAATCCTATGTGGATGAAAAGCAATCTGAGATGAATGTACAATAATCAAGGAGATGGACTCCTTAAATCAAGGGACTGATGACAGACTTTGCTTTACTCGACACTCCCCCTCAAGTTGGAATGGATGTTGATTATTCCTAACTTGCAAAGCAAAGTCGTGAACTGGTAGAAGCTCAATGACTTTGTGAAGATGTCGGCTAGTTGTTTCATGGTTGAAATGTGAGATGTCCTTTCTCGTACAAGGTGGCGGTCAATTTCTATGTGTTTGGTTCTTTCGTGAAAGACCGGATTCAAAGCTATATGAAGTGCCGCTTGATTATCGTAATATAGCTTGACTAGATATTTATGTTTGATACCCAAGTCTTGTAAAACATATTTCAGCCAAGTGACTTCACAACAAGTTGCAGCCATTGAATGATACTCTGCCTCTACACTAGAATGTGACACAGTGTTTTGTTTCTTGTTATTCCAGGAGATCAAGGAATCTCCAAGAAATGCACAATATCCAGTGGTAGAACGACGTGTGTCACGACATCTGGCCCAATCCGCATCACAAAAAACATTCGGTTGAATTGGACTTCTTGCAGAAAGAAAAATACATTGCCCTAGTGTATGCTTAACATATTGTAAGACTCTGTGGGTTTCCTCCAAGTGTGGAGTTTGAGGCTTCTCCATAAATTGACTAAGAATGTGGACATCATAGACCAAATCAAGGTGCGTGATCGTCAGGTAGATTAGTCTCCCAACAAGTCGTCGATAAGAAGAAGGACCAGTCATGCAATTTTTTCGTCATTCCTGAGTGATAAACTTTGCTCCATGGGAAAGCTGCCTGGTTTCACGCCAAGGTAACATGCATCCTCAAGTGTTTCAAGGGCATATTTTTGCATTGAGAGGGTGTTTCCCTTAATAGAGCGAGCAATTTCGATGCCCAAAATATATTTTGATTGCCCAAGGTCTTTCAACTTGAATTGCCTCATATGAAAAGACTTGGTATCCTTAATTGCTTGTATGTCATTCCCTGCCAAGATAATATCATCAACATAAAAAAGGACGGCAGTGAATTTACCATCATGGTTTCAGACGAACAATGAATAGTCTACCTTGGAGTGTTGATAACCGACCTTTCTAAGAGCACAAGAGAGTTTGATAAACCATTGACGGGAGGCTTGCTTAAGCCCATACAAAGATTTATGAAGTTTACAAACTTATGTCTTCTCATTTCGTCCTAAACCAGGAGGCAAAGACATGTAGACATCTTCTTCAAGATCACCATGGAGAAAGGCATTGTTGAAGTCAAGTTGGTGGAGGCATTGTTGGACCGAGGCATGGCAAGGAGAAGGCGGACTGTAGTTAGTTTTGCAACCGAAGCAAAAGTCTTGCGATAGTCTAAGCCTTCAATTTTGGCTGTAACCCTTGGCGACCAAGCGTGCTTTATATCGTTCAATGGATCTATCGAATCGAAATTTGATTTTGTAGACCCACTTACATCCAACCAGTTTCTTTCTAGGGGGCAACAGTTGAAGAGACCATGTTCTATTCGCAGCAAGGGCTGCCAGTTCTTGTTCCATGGCTAAGCATCATTGGGGGTCGCGTATAGCCTGTGAGAATGAATTGGGTTCTATGGCAGCTGAAATGGAAGTGGTGAAAACATAGTGTCAAGCAGATAAACGGTCATATGTGAGTACATCAGACAAAGGGTAAGAAGTACCTATCACTTTGGCCAACCCGAGTGAGATAAAGGGATGGACCAAGAAAGAAGGTTGACGTCAATGTGATAGTGTTGAAGATAACCGGGTGCATGAGTGGGTCGTTTAAGACGTGACGATGATGTTGAAATAATAAGAGAAAGAACTGAAGCAGGACTCATCGGCGAAGAAGGCGACGGGTCGATTAAATCCTGCTCTGGTAGAATGGACTGATGAATGATGGTGTAATGAAAGTCAGTATCTTGAGCATGTGGAAGCACAAAAGGTGAAACTACAGCGGAATATGAAAAAGGAAACACATTTTCATGGAAAATAACATCACGAGAAATAATATTTTACCTGTTTAAAGGTCGTAAACCCGATAACCCTTAGTGCCATATGAATAGCCAAGAAAGAGACAACGAGTGGCTCTTGCATAAAAAATGACAAAACGATGATGGTGTGTGGAAGCAAAACATAAACAACCAAACACTAATAAATGTGCATAAGCTGGCTGCTTGTGACAAAGTACTTCATAGGGTGATTTGCTATGAAGAAGAGAAGTGGGAGTCCTATTTATGAGATAGGTGGCAGTGAGGGTTGCATCACCCTAAAATTTCTTGGGAAGACGAGATTGAAAAAGTAAGGCTCTAGCAACATTGAGCAAGTGACGGTGTTTGCGCTCTATTACTTCGTTTTGTTGTGGAGTAGAGACACAACTTGTTTGATGTATAATTCCCTTATCCGAGAAAAATTGTGTCATAAAAAATTCTGGACCGTTATCGCTGCGAAGAACTTTAACTCGTGTGGGAAATTGTGTTTCAACAAGGTTGATGAATGTGATGAGATATGATCGTGCATCCAATTTGTGATTCATTTAATAAACCCATGTGCAACGTGAGAAATCATCCACAATAGTTAGGAAATATTGTGCCCCAGTGATAGTGGGAACATGGTAACCTCCCCAAATGTCAACATGAAGTAACTCAAAAGGTGCATTTGTATTAATAGAACTCAAAAGGAAAATGAGCATGTGTTTGTTTGGCTAATGGACAAATCAAACAATCATCAATGCTGCAAAAATTCAAGTTCTTAATGTAAGGAGAGATAGCCTATTGGAAAGGTGGCCAAGACGTTGATGCCAAAGTTGATGAGAAGAAGGAACAA
Source organism: Pyrus x bretschneideri (assembly GCF_019419815.1). NCBI lineage: Eukaryota > Viridiplantae > Streptophyta > Magnoliopsida > Rosales > Rosaceae > Pyrus > Pyrus x bretschneideri. The sequence goes on from NW_025999402.1 coordinate 3,732,303, forward strand.
CTAATACTGAATTGCACCCGATTTTTGTCACATTATCAAGGTAGTAGAGTCCTTCTCGTTCAGTTCCCGTCTCAATCATCTTCCCGAATTGTTGGTCCTGAAGTAGACACATTTTATCAGTGAAGATGACAAAGCAAAATGAGGTATTAGTAGCCTTGCTGACAGAAATTAAATTTAGTTTAAATGATGGAACACAAAGCACATTGTGAAGGAGGAGATCATTCGAGAGACGAATTGTGCCAATAAATGTGACAGCTGCAAGTGCATGATTGGGTAGGTGCACTTGTCGATTGGAAACTAGAATGCTTGTAGTCATTAAACTCGGTGAGCAGTATCAAAGATCCAGTTCTTTCCCTCATTGAAAGCAGAAGCACACAAAACTCTACCTGAGAAATCATTCATAGTAGAGGTGGTACCGACATGATTGGCTGTGGAGTTGGATTGGCTCTTATCAAGGAGTGTAAGCAGGTTGTGATATTGCTCGGAAGTAAGACTATATGACGAATGAGATGTTGCTGAAGGTATTGGCTTGATGTCAACATGATTAACCTTGGAGTTGGAACCCCTGCGATCTTGATAATCTCCCCTATCGCTGTTGTCCTTTGCCTTTTTCAGTTTGCGACATTAATCAATGGTGTGACCCCTCCAATTATAGTAGTCACACTTGAGGTGTGCTCGACAGATATCTGAAGTGTGTCTGGTTGCATCACAACGATCACATTTGAGAAGAGGATTTTTAGGAGAAAAATTCCTACCAGAGTTTCGCATGTTGTCCCACACGGCGAAAGCTGCTGCATCTGTGATTGAGGACCTTCCAGGAGCATGTGTTGAGACTGCTTTTTGCTTCTCATCTTGAATAATGAGTAAGAAAGCCTTGTTGATAGCAGAAAGGGGATCCATAAGTAATATTTGCTCACGAACTGCAACATAGTGTTCATTGAGACTCATGAGAAAAATCATGGTTTTCTGACTTCGCTGAAACTGCATCAATTCCTTCACAGCACCACATGCACAAGTTGGGAAAGAGCACAAGGCATCATGATCATCCCAAAAGCTTTTTAGTATGGTAAAATACGCACCAATGTTCATATTTCCTTGAACACTTTCATGTATCTCTTGTTCGATATGGAAGAGATGTACGTTGTTTGTGTGAGAGAAACGTTCATTTAATTCATTCCAAATATCATATGCAACATTGTTGTAGATGACACTTGCTCCGATATCTTTCGAGACAAAGTTGAGTAGCCTGGATTTCACGAGGTTGTTGCAACGAGTCCACTGTTAGAATTCAATTGTGGATGCCAACGCAAGCTCTTTCATGGTTCCATTAATGAACCCTTCCTTGTTCTTGGCATTAAGGGCCATGGTCATGGCACGGCTCCAAGTGGAGTAATTTTCGTCATTTAGTGGATGTGTGACGAGAATCGCTCCAGGCTGATCGGAGTGATGAAGATAAGGAGGATCGTTGGGATCTTCGTATTTGGTGGTCTCAAACTTGGTTGAGCATTTTTGTTTGTTGGAATCTTCGGTCGCCATGTTGGCGAGAAGAGTAGTGCTATGATTTCTTGGTATGTTTGAACGCTAAGGATTTTAGGTTATCAGGTTCCCAAAAAGACTCAACTCTGGTACCATGTAAAACCTTCTATTCTGTGTGAATGGTTTCCATTAAGAAAAGAGTAATTGGTACAAAGAGAGACTTATACAGATACATGGATCAATCAAGATCCTGGAATTAAGGCCTATACAAGCTATTACATGAGTTAGACTCATGTGTGGACTCCTTAAATCAAGGGACTGATGACAGACTTTGCTTTACTCAACACAATTGAATCACGATGAGACTCTGAAGCTTGGAGAGGGACTCATCACGTTTGGTAAATTCGTTACTGAGGCCAAGGTTGACAACACGCCCCCTTAGTACTACTGCAAGTAACACCATCCCAAGAATAATAGTCGCTACTTGAATTCCAGGATACGAGCTTGGTGGACGTACAAGAATTGAACAGAAGTCTCTTCTTGAAATGGAGGAGTGCTGATAGCTCATCTTCAAGACACCGGCTGTGAAGCAGGACGACAACGATCAAGAAAAAGAGGAACAAGTAGTGGAACAAAGTTTTCGTTTTTGGTAGTGATAAATGATAATGTACTAAATTTGGAAAACCTCATTTCATTTTCGTCTTAGGACTAAGTTTGCATTGAGACGGCTCTGCCGTTTAGGTTGGGGCAAGTTGAAAACTTGTCTCACGATATGACGAAGTCACTTTGAAGAATCGAAAACTAGTCACACGAGATGATGAAGACACTTTGAAGAAAAAAAATCAAAAAAGAGGGTGATCACACAATTTAATTAGATCCCAAATGCTTTCTGAGAAATTGTTGACTTTTGTTGTTTTAACAAGTTCAAAAACACTGTAATTTTGACAACTAAAAATGAAAGGGTAATCAAATGAGTACTTGAAAATGCATTTTGTTACTACTAACCCCTACGAGAACACAAACTTGTGAGAATCATGGAAAGCCATACCAAAGATCTCGATGCAATAACGTTTAAGCCACCAAAAAGCATTTGTTTATATACAGCAAAATTTCGATGAGATGCGATGGATTGTCACCTACGGACCAATGCTGACATTGCTTGGTGCGTGAACAAGACGACCATTTTGGAGCAGGGTGCTAGGAAAGGTGGCTCGACAGTTAGTAATGTGAGATTTTAATCGGGGTATGTTGGGGTGAGCGCTTCTACATCGGTGGCATCGCAACTCCATAGACAACATGCTATCGTCTTCTTTTAGCTTTGCTTTTCCATCACTACTGACTTCCTCCACCACATCCATGGAGTCTCGAAAGAAAGCAGTATTGAAGGAGTTCCAGTGTTTCTTATTCTTCAAGTATGTTGAATCAAAATCCTGGCTGATAACATGCAGATGCAGCTGTCGCATTGAGGGATCCTGCAAGAGATGATGTCCCGAAACACTTAATTTATTATTTACATCTAGTCTGTTGTATTAATACTAACCTCACGAGTCCTTTAGCAAAAAGGATTCCAAAAGGCAATGTTGGAGCAAACGAATATAACAGCAAGCTCTCAGAAAATTAGCATGCGTACCAAGTGATATCCAAGACGGAAGACCAAAGATGAATCATCATGCAAGAATTTCTCAACCCACTTCAGACCAACTTCATGCATTGTCCTTAACAATGGAAGGTGTTCTTTATGAACATCTGACAGTCGATCAAGACCTTCACATCGTGCCACCACCAAAACATGCCTTTTTGCCTGCGAAATTCCGAAAGTTTTTTTTTTTTCATCAGACGGAAAGTTGAAGAGGATGACAAACAATATATGGAAACTAGGTATCATTTACCTTTGGATAAAGATCATTCAGCACAACGACATCATCTGATATCTCTAGCACTGCATCCTTGTGCTTCTCTGGGTGCATAGCAGTGTTGTAGAGAGCCTGAGCCCATGACCCCCAGGATTTAGTCCTGCTTCCACCGGACTTGTTGCTCAGGTTTGGTTTACCAGTGTTAGAATCTTCAGTATCATCCTGATATGCTTTACTTCTTTTGCTCCTCTCATATTTGTGAGGATCCTCTCTCTTAGTCTTTTGATCGCTGTTTGTAAAATGATTTCTAGAGGCACCATCAGAATGTTCTTGTGACTCTGGCAGCTTTGCCTGCAGGTTCTCAATGCTTCCCTTGGGTAACTTTGCTTGGGACCTCAAAATTGTTGCGAAACCTTCGAAAAGTGAAGTGTAAGCCTCCCGGAGAACTTTGCAGCCTTTACTATAGTCATAGTTCAGACAATTTGGTCTGTGTGGGTTCATGTTGGGTCCAACAACATGTATGACATGGGTTACCCCTTCCCTACTAAACAAGGGAGAAGTTGAAGGGAGAGGCACAACCACAGCACTCCCAGGATACAGAGATTGGGCTTGTTCTTTGGTTGCAAGCTCCAAAGATGGACCTCCAGCACTGAAGATTGCAGCATTGACACCTCCACCTCCAGGTTTAAGACGCCTGCACCAGAATAAATATTTATTTTCAATCTACTTTATATGTAAAACATATAATCACATTTTTTTTGTACTAACTTAAAGTAAATATTATAAAGGTGAAGAAAACATATCAAACTTTACATTTCAACTGCAGGGGTTACATATGCAAAACTTGAATTCAGCATAATTCTAAAACACCATGTTTTGGTTTAACAGAGGGGACAAATGCAAAATCCTACAGATCTGTTCTTTCATATTGTGAACTAGCACCGCAACAAAATATTTACATGTATATTTCTTAGTATTTCTAAATGCTTACCAATTAGCAGCATTAGCTATTACATTGCAGTGTAAACCTCCTCCTGAATGAAGCCGAGTGATGTCTCCCACAAATGTGAAGAACTTGTTGGAGTCAATGTTTTTCTCTAAAGCCTTAGCCCTTACCAAAGACAAAATCTTTGATTTATGACTCAAGTCCACTAAAACAAGTCTAGCATTTCCAAGCTTATTTACAAATTCTATAACTTTCTCGACAATAATATCAGACGCCTTCTCAATGTCAAATTGAAAATCTGCTGTGGATATGGAGGGAAATGCCAGAGTGGGGGAATAGTTTAGAGAAACATCACCGCCAACAGAGCCTACAAATAGCTGTTCACCTTCCTTCGACTCCTTACCAGAATTTTCAGACAATGAACCTGTTCCCTTCGAAGAGGTTTCCTTTTCTTCAGTAATTCGAGAAGTATTAGAATCTGGTACACTCTTCAAAGCGGATTCATCTGTTTTCTTTAAGAACCTCATTATACCTAGTTGTACTTTCGCACTGGTGTTCTTCTGGCCAAAATAACCACTGGGAAGTGTATCCAGCGGGCCAAGTCCACTATATGCATCAACGGCAGATTGAACATCACTCTCACTCTGGCAACAAGTGATTCTAGCAAACCCTTCACTCAGTTTAGGCAGTTCTTTCTTCTGCAGCATTCTATTCACAACCGCAGCAGCTCTCCCACCTTGCAAGTTTCCCTCGTGGCCCATTCTCTTCACAGACCGCGATATACAAAGCTTGGCAGGAAGATCAAGCACCACAGCATGAACATCAACCTGGGTACTACCACCAAGCTTCACAAACTCATCCCTTTGTTCCTTCTCCAGATTACATCTATCTATAAAAACACTCTTCCCATCCTTCAATGCTTTCATTGCACTCTCAATACACTGCGCTTTCGTTCCGGCTTTACCATTTTTTATAGTATCCTACAAAAACATAAAAAATGAGAACCTAACAGCATAAAAAAAAACAATAGCCCATATGAACAGCAATCCGGAGTATCCAGAGTATCATATGAATTCCTGAAAATACTAATCTTGAGCTCACTGAGCCATTTCATCGAACATATGGTGTGCACGTAGATATACCTGGCAAACGCGAAGCCAGGGGCGAGCGGAGGAGGAGCGCATGACATGTTCACAGAAGGTGGACTTTCCGCTTCCGGGCGCACCCACCAATATTACTACGACGGACTTTCCTTGCTTTTCTTCCCCTGTCAAAAGTGCATACAGGTTTTGTAATCGAAGGTGACGACGACCCAGAATTATCAAACGCGGCGTTTTGGAGAAAAGGGCGTACCTTTGGCTGTTTCGTCGATATCCATGTCCATGTTTTGGGAGACTCTGCGTGGCACGTTTGAACTAAGGGCTGAAAACCAACGCTTTCTTCTTCCACTGGGCTGGAAGCTTCTATCGCCGGTGCCTCGTGCTTGGCGGCGTAAATTGCGTCGACAGAAATTGACCCGCCCCGATTCGATTTGGATTTATTTCTTTGGACTAGCAAAATCCCAATTACGACTCTCACGAGCACTATCCATATTTGGATTGAGGGCCTTTCCAAGGATATCGTTGGCCCGGGTTCAAGGCCATCCAAAATTAAGATGGGTGTGACCCGTTTGATTCAACTTGACATTGAAAATACAATCGAATAAATTAGTATTTAACAGATTGGTTTGGTTCAATTTTGAACAATATAATCATTGAAATTGAACTAATTTAAATCATAATTAATTGGTTTGATTCGGTTTGGTTTGGTCGTTAAGCTTATTTAATACAAAATTAAAATGTTTTAACATTTCAAGAGTTATAATCTGCTAAACATCTAAACATTTCACGCATTCTAATTCAATTGAAAGCTTACATTTTTTGGAACATATAAAGTTCGAATAGAATTAAGTTTCAATTAAATAAAATCTCATGCTAGCAAACAATTTATTAATTATAACAACACATAAGTATAGAATACATATAAATATCCTAAATGTTGATAGTCATTGTAACAAATAATATGTTGAGACTTATAATATGTGTAATGAGCCTGCTATAACGATTACAAGCAAAGGTTTAAAGAGGGATCTGGCAAAGATTCTAACTATCTTGACCTTGATTGACTTCTCATGCAACAATTTCAGTGGGCCAATACCCAAGGAAATGGGAGATTTGAAATCACTATATTTGCTCAACTTGTCGAGTAACGCTTTCATAGGTGAAATCCCATCATCATTTGGAAACATGCAACAACTCGAGTCTTTGGACCTGTCACAAAACAAGCTGAGTGGGCAAATCCCACAACAACTGGCAAAGCTTAATTTCCTTGCATTCTTGAATCTTTCAAATAATCAACTTACCGGCAAGATCCCAGCTGGTACTCAAATTTCAACATTTCCAAGAGACTCATTTACAAGGAACAAAGGATTATGGGGGCCTCCATTGACCGTAGATAATAAGGCAGGACTGTCACCACCACCAACATTAAATGGAAGCCATCCAAATTCTACAAATGAGATTGATTGGGATCTTATTAACGTCGAAATTGGATTTGTATTTGGCTTTGCAGTTGCTGTTGGGTCACTTGTGTTCTTCAAGAGATGGAGTAAATGGTATTACAGGGCTACATATAAAATCCTTGTGAAGATATTCCCTCAGCTCGAAGAAAGAATTGGTCCTCATCGAAGACATGTTCAAATAAATTAGAGGTGGAGACGTTGAAATGGTGATGAGGAGCAATGTAGCTGGACTCCATGTTATGCCTAGGGTAAGATCCAAAAATAAAAACTATGCTTTATGGCTTCACATTTTAATTTATAACTTGTGTTGTAGTTAGTTTTGGAAGTTATTTTGTATCTTTCTGCATTATGGTTAATAAATTTTCTTGTACCGTCGAGGTTTCTTAAAAAACGATCAGAACAAGCCTACTAATCTGTTGTGCTTTGGCCATTGCGGAACTGAGATTCCATTACAACCTCACCAAAATACAAAAACCCATAGTTAAAAAGAAGAGATATTACTCTTTACTATGAGAATAACTAGTACAAGATACAATTGAGTTAAATCAACATAACCCAAACCCGAATCCCTTGTACACCCACTCACACAATTTCCCAAAAAGCTCACTCTACCCCAAGGGTTTCCACTCTCACTCTCTCTTTTCTCTCCTCTGTGTTCTGCTCTGGATGCTTATGCAATGCATGAATATTGCCTTCACTGATGGGCATACACCAGCAATTATGCCAACAACCAAAGACCAAAAAAATCTTAAGTTTACATGGCATATTCAACACCCTTTGCTGTACCTAGCCTATAGAGTGCAACTCTTTTCTCCATTTACCATTTAATGCATAGAAAAGAAAGCATGCACAATTGCATGCGATCCCACAATGTCAAGACCTGCTTGCTTCCAACTTTGCTTGTGGCAGTCACCATGTCTTCTCTTGAACGAAGACTTCCACGCCACGACCAAATGCAAACACATGGCCATAAATGGCTGCTGATCAATGCCTTATGCACGCATTTTGAATTCCGTTTTAACACTTTTCTAGGATGGACACTCAAACACATGACCAAGGAAAAGGGGTTATTGTGTTGTTTGAATTTGTAATGCATTTTTAGTTTGCTTTCTTTCAATATCGAAATCAGTCGAGATTAACAGTCAACAAGGAAATGGAAATACAATACGAAATCAGTATTGAATCAAATAATTTTGATTAGTTATGTTTCTTTTGTTTGTTCACCCTTGTTTTGGCTTTGGTTTGTGAAAAAATAAACTCTTTGCTTTTGCGTGTTTGTACTCCTCCGTTTGTTTGAAAACATGAACGTTTACTCAGTTTTGTCTTTGATTTTAAATGTTTGTTCTGTTTTTCATGCACTGGTCAAGTTCTGTTTATATGTTATCACCCAATTTTCTTTAATTGAGAAAGATATGGAAAGACTGCTCCTCCTCAGTTTCCTTCAGCTTCTGTAAAAAAATAGTACACCTTGGCGATTGTTCATCAAACTTGAATTAATTAGACTTGCTTTTGCTTCCTCTAAGTTGATGACCGTTTCTGGTTTCTGGCCACAAATTAACCGGATCGCACCCGTGCCAACGTCGAAATGAATGCGTGTACATATATAAATGTCTACAATTTACATAGAGTAAATGAGAGAATGTTGAGCTTTGGAGATAAAACGGTCTAATGCTCAACCCTAAACAATCTGTAATATACTGGAATGAAGATACCATTCTTCGCTTCACGATTGCCATTTTCTCAAGTGATGATGTTCCTTTCATGTCTAAGCAACGAATCAAAAGGGTTAGGATTGCGCATGCTGGAAAAGAAAAAGGCAACTTTATTTTCCTTTTTTCTTGTATTTTCAAGTTGAAGCTTGAATGTTTTTGGTTCATGATTTCCTCGACATCTTCTCAAAGTGAGTTGAAGCGCCTGAAATATAGGTTTAAAAATTTTGACTCAAAACTACACGGAAATTTTCTATTACTTAAAAATTAAAAGATTTGGAGGGGCCTGCTGTCCAGGCCGGCCCTGCAATAGCACTTCAAAGTCAAGCCGGCAACAAGAACAAATAGTTAATCTTCAAAAAGCTTTAGAAGGAGGCCTTTTTATTTCCAATTCGACGACAATGCGTGTTAAACCATTCATCGATCACTTCCTCTGATCAATTAGAGCAATGGCTCCTGGCCAACGTTTCAAATCATAGACCTAGCTCACAACAATTTGAGTGGTGAAATGCCGAGAAGATATTTGACAACATGGCTGGCAATGAGGGCTGATGATTCTCTTGCCAAGGTCAAACTCCTTCAAAAATCAACGTCAATTGAAAAGCCATATCACAATTCCACAATGTTATAAATACATTCAATCATGTCAAGTAGTATCCCTCATGTTTCAAATTTGCACTTGTTTTGTATTAACTTGGAGGCTATTTGTGAATTTGTGATTAGGATTTGGTCAAGGGATTTACCTACAGTGACGATGCAATAATATATAGCTATTGATCGGTTGCTAGTTGCAGATATAGCTGAGGTCTTGTGACCTTGTGATATTCTTATGTAATCTTCATTTTCTTTCAGGCTTATGCCCCGTTGTCAACAAAAAAAGAAGTTTGCGAGATTTTCATTTTCACATATGCTAATCAATGCAAAAAAAAACACAAAAAAAATGACAAAGACTTCAAAGTCTATAAGTCAACAAATCAGCTCAACAAGATCACAATTTCACAGTGTGATATACAATCTACGTTCATCTTCCACTTGGTTATGCTGGTGTTTGTGTAGCGGCAAAATTTCTTGCTCTATTTCCCACTCCCTTTCTTTGAGTACCTTTATTAGTCAGTCAATAGACCTAGCCCCCTAGACAGATGTGGAAAGACTTCAAAGTCAACAACTCACAAGTCAATGCAAAAAGAAAATGACGAAGACTTCAAAGTCTGTAAGTCAACGAGTCAATCTAACAATATCTCAATTCCTTTAGCATGACTTATCTCATCTAGCCATGCCTGACGCCACATTTATAATGGCCCGGAGAATTTAATGGCAACCCCAGAGCCAGAGGGCACGTCCTAACGCCTTTTTTCCAATTCGCTGGCCAATGGCCCGACTAGACAGATGTGGAAAGACTTCAAAGTCAACAATGCACAAGTCTTTTTGGAACATGAAAAATCAATCTTTCAAAATTTTGGACTAGCTTTAATTGATAATTGGGCACTGATGATGTCTGGTTTAAAATCTTTGGATTCCAACCCCAAAGTTCAAAATTAACAACCGGAGTCGGAAGCCATGAAAGGATGTTTACAATTTACGTAGTACTGTATGAAAGCAGGGCCGGCCTGAGAATTTAGGGCCCTGTGCAAGATTTAGATGGAGGTCCTTCATCTTTTTTAATATTGTATTTTCTTTGTATTTTTTTTTTCAATTTGTATGTATAAAATTTAAATACTATAAATTAGAGCACCAAATTATAAGTATTATTTCAGTGGACAAAAGTGTTTCACGTCTTAAAAGGTTCGAAATATGTTGCATGGTTTTTTGTGTAAAACTTATCTAACTTTTTAAGTTAATAAATTTGCAAAACTTAAAAATAGCAAAATAGTTCCACGAGGACCCAAACCTAGGCCCATGTACAAGAAGATTGAACGCCTTCAAAACTAGTGCTGGTATGGTAATTATTATTATCTTGCATATTTAAGTATATAATACGTATTTTTTACATATAAAGAAAATTTGGGGGCCCTGTGAGGTGGCACTTTTTGCACACCCTCGGGGCCGGCTCTGTATGAGAGGATGTTGAGTTTTGGTGATAAAACGGTCTAATGCTCAATTCTAAACAATCTGTAATATACTGGAATGAATAAGAGACCGTTCTTCGCTTCAGGATTGCCATTTTCTCAAGTGATGATGTTCCCTTCATGTCTTAGCAACGAATCAAGGGGGTTAGAATTAAGAATGCCAGAGAAGAAAAAGGCGGCAGTCTTCTCCATTTTTCTTTCATCTTGAAGTTGAAGCTTGAATGTTTTGGGTTCATGATTTCCTCAAGACCTTCGCAAAGTGAGTTGAAGCTACGTTTTTTACCACAAAACTACATGGAATATTTTTATCACTAAAAATTTAAAAGTATTTGAGGGGCCTGCTGTCCAGGCTGGCCCTGCAATAATACTGCAAATTAAAACCGGTTTTAAGACCTGCAAACAATCAGATAAAAGATGTCTTGCCTTGTTTGTTAAAGAATAAATCCACTTTGTGTGTCCCTGTTTTGAGATCCAACAAAATTTATGGACACATTGCATGTCCCAAAACCAATGGCAGAGAGGGCTAATTAAGATGATTCCCATGCCGAGGTTAAACTCCTAGAATTTTCACATTAAATAGGAAGAGGCGGAATTGATTTTTCTTTTGCGGATGTTATAACAATTACCATAAAAGGTTCAAGGATGGATATGGTTAAGATTCTATCTTGACCTTGGTTGATTTCTCATGGAACCAGTGGACCAATACTTGAGGAAATGAGAGAGTTTTAAGTCACTATATTTCCTTAATTTGTCTAGTAGTTCTTTCACAGGCCCATCATCATTTGCCTACATGCATCAACTTGAGTCATTCGAACTCTCACAGAACAAGCTGAGCGGGCATATTCCACCACAGTTGGCAAAACGTACTTTCCTTGAATTTTTTGGGATCTGTTTGATATTCTACTTGAATCAAACTTTTTTAACTCAAAAACAATTTTCAAGCTTTAGATCTTAAAAACTTGTTTGATAGGACTATGTTTAAAAACTGAACTTAAAACTAACTCAAAAATATAGTTTATTATTTAAAAACATAAAAAGTAAATTTTTAGAGTTTTTAAACTTAAACTTAGTCATTTCTTTTCTCTCCCCCTCCCCTCTCTAACTCCAAATCTATCTCTCTATCTTTTCTTGTTTCTCTCTCATATATTTTTTTACCTTTTTTTGTCTTTCCTCCAATCCGGTCTCTTAATTTTTTCTCTCACTCTTCTTCCTCTCTGTCTCGTCTGATCCTCTCTCTTCTTTCTCTTTCTTTCAGACCAACATCATGCATTGTCCTTAACAATGGAAGGTGTTCTTTATGAACATCTGACAGTCTATCAAGGCCTTCCCATCGTGCCATCACCAAAACATGCCTTTTTGCCTGCGAAATTCCGAAGGTTTTTTTTTCATCAGACAGAAAGTAGAAGAGGATGATAAACAATATTTGGAAAATAGGTATCATTTACCTTTGGATACAGATCATTCAGCACAACGACTGTAGAAAAAGGTATGTATGCTAAAAATTATATTTGTTATTGATACATGAATGTGGAAAAATGGAAGAGAATGCAAATGGAAGAGAATGCTTATGGAAGAGAATGCAAATGGAAGAGAATGCTTATGTTTTCATTATTTTTCTCTACAAGATTACAAGGATATATATACATGATACAAATGTGTAGGTAGGACAAGGTAGGACGGCTAGTAGACAAGCTAGGACGGCTAGGAGACAAGCTAGGACGGCTAGTGACAAGCTAGGACGGCTAGGAGACAATCTAGGACGGCTTGACGGCTGTAGGACGGCTTATTCTTCCAATAATAATATTATATACAATTATACAAGGATTCCAACCATATTCCTTATTTGTCTAACAACGACATCATCTGATATCTCTAGTACTGCATCCTTGTGCTTCTCTGGGTGCATAGCATTGTTGTAGAGAGCCTGAGCCCATGACCCCCAGGATTTAGTCCCGCTTCCACCGGACTGGTTGCTCAGGTTTGGTTTACCAGTGTTAGAATCTTCAGTATCATCCTGATATGCTTGACTTCTTTTGCTCCTCTCTCTTAGTCTTTTGATCGTTGTTTGTAAAATGATTTCTAGAGGCACCATCAGAACGTTCTTGTAACTCTGGCAGCTTTGCCTGCAGGTTCTCAATGCTTCCCTTGGGTGACTTTGCTTGGGTCCTCACAATTGTTGCGAAACCTTCGAAAAGTGGTGAGCCTCCCGGAGAACTTTGCAGCCTTTACTATAGTCATTGTTCAGACAATTTGGTCTGTGTGGGTTCATGTTGGGTCCAACAACATGTATGACATGGGTTTCCCCTTCCCTACTAAACAAGGGAGAAGTTGAAGGGAGAGGTACAACCACAGCACTCCCAGGATACAGAGATTGGGCTTATTCTTTGGTTGCAACCTCCAAAGATGGACCTCCAGCACTGAAGATTGCAGCATTGACACCTCCACCTCCAGGTTTAAGACGCCTGCACCAGAATAAATATTTATTTTCAATCTACTTTATATTTTTACGTACTAACTTAAGGTAAAGATTATAACGGTGAAGAAAACATACCAAACTTTACATTTCAACTGCAGGGTAACAGATGCAAAACTCGAATTCAGCATAATACTACAACACCATGTTTTGGTTTAACAGAGGGGACAAACGCAAAATCCTACAACACCATGTTTTGGTTTCGCAAAATCCCGGTTACGACTCTCACGAGCACTGTCCATATTTGGATTGAGGGCCTTTCCAAGGATATTATTAGCCCGGGTTCAAGGCCATCCAAAATTAAGATGGACTTGGACCGTTTGATTCAGTTTGACATTCAAATCAATTATTATTTAACGGGTTGATTTGGTTTGATTTTGAACAATATAAACATTGAAATCGAACTAAACTAAATCATAATTAATTGGTTTGATTCGGTTTGGTTTAGTCGGTTTAAGCTTATTCAATACAAAAATAAAACTCTTTTAACATTTCAAGAGTTTTAATCTTTTAAACATCTAAACATTCCACGCATTCTAATTCAATTGAAAGATTACATTTTTTGGAAAATAAAAAGTTCTTCAAGTCGAATAGAAATATGTTTCAATTAAATAAAATCTCATGCTAGCAAACAATTTATTAATTATAACCTCACATAAGTATATAATACATATAAATCTCCTAAATGTTGATCGTCATTGTAAATCATAACATGTTGAGACTTATAATGTCACATCCCGACCCGGGCCCCCACCACAACCCGGGCCCGATCCACCACTGTAGCACGATATTGTCCGCTTTGGGCCCCTACCACGCCCTCACGGTTTTTGTTTCTGGGAACTCACACGAGAACTTCCCGATGGGTCACCCATCCTGGGAATGCTCTCGCGTGCTACTCGCTTAACTTCGGAGTTCCTACGGAACCCGAAGCCAGTGAGCTCCCAAAAGGCCTCGTGCTAGGCAGGGATGAGAATATACATTTAAGGATCACCCCTGGGCGATGTGGGATGTCACATATAATATGTGTATTGTAAGATCTCTTAATAACCTATAATAAGTTGACGTGTGTAATTAATAATTACAAAAATACATGGTCGGTTTGGTTTAATTTTAGTCAATTTCAATAATATCAAAATTGAATCAAAAGTAAATCAGTTCGATTCGACTTTTAAATTGTTTGACCTTTTTTTCTTGTTTAAAACCAAACCAACCAATATGCTTTGGGTTGGTCAATTTGTTCGTTCGGTTGGTTGATGCCCATCCCTATCCAAAATAAATAGAAAAAGAAGAAAATAATTTACACGAAAATGTACCACTTTATGAACACATATTAAATACAAATAATCTAGAATGCCATGTAGATGGTGTCTTAGAAAAATGGGAAAATGCAGTGAGTTGGTCAATTGTATGAGGTTGTATGGGGTGTATTAGACAACTTAGATAAAATTGTAGAATTCTTAAAATGTTTAATGAATTCTCTCAAAATTGCAAGGACGAATGTGAGATTTGTGAAGCTTAAAACACAATACGAATTGTGTCAATTCTCTCGGATTAGAAAATTTTTTGCAGTGCATTTTAAGTATTTACAAATGCCACATTTTTTTTTTGAAATTTTGAAGCATATTAATAAAAAATTTACATGAAAAAAATTTACAAATCAAACTCAACCGAATTATTAAAAGCAATCTCACAAATTCACAATGTCATGAATAAATCCAATTATATCAATTAGTATCTCTCATGTGACAATTTTCCACTTAAAGGTTATTGAAAATTTGTAATTAGGGTTTGGTCAAGGGACTTACCTACATTCATGGTCACACAAAAATTACTTAACTCTGAAGTAAGGATTCCAATTACACTGTTTAAATAAACAGTGTTTTAGTGTGAATTTCACTTTATGTACGAAGCTGTCACTGTCTCTCTCTGTCGCTGATGTTGATGCCCGCGTGTTAATAATCGTGGAAAGGCAGGGGTGCGATGGTCATTCGAAAGAGACTTTCATCTCCTTTTCTTTCCGATCTGCAGTGGGACTCGGTGAGACCATGCCGTAAGCAGAGAGAGAAGGGAGGGAGAGGGAGGGAGGGAGAGAGAGGCCGCTGATTCTGACGACATGTAAATTGGAGCCGGCGAGAACGGCGGCGAAGAAGCTGAACTCGACCCAGAGCTGGGTTTCTGAAAAACGAGAAAGGTTTCTGTAACAGGCTCTTCTTCTCCCTCTTCATGTTCTGTGCTTCTTTCCCTCCAAGTTTGCAATTTTTTTTTAAGTGTTAATTGTTTGGTTGGTTTATTGGGATCTTTTCATATTATTTTGATATGGGTTGTTGATTTTGCTTTTCTTGCATTCCAGTTCGATTAATATTGTGAATCAATGAGTAATTTCCATCGGGACTATAAGAAAAAGAGTAATTTAATTCTCAGTGCCCAGATTCTGATAAGTTGCTTCTAATTTGTCATCGGAAATGTTAGGTGTTTTATGTTCGACATAAGAAGTGATAAATGTGTGTTGATGCCGAAAAGGAAGATGAATTTAAAAGAATAGAATCTTTAGGACCAACTGATGAAAAGGATCAGAGAAAACGTTGTCGAATACTCTTGGTCATGCATCTGTGATGTTGTAAGAGCTCTAATACTATCGCTGTAACATGGAGAAAGGAACAGTCCATAGATATCGAAGTTGTACTAGAAGTGCTGTTATAGCACTGGAGGGCTTTGGTGCATTTTTGTTTTGTCTGAGTGTACATTGTTATTATTGTTATTGTTGTTTTTTGGTGCTGTGGGTGGAACCGTTGAAGCGAGGGAGTGGTGGCTTACAGTGTGATTCTGTCAGTCGTATTTCTTTACGTTTGTTTGATTTTGGTTTCTGGTTTAAAATCTCGATGTCTAAGGTGCAAAATGAGGAGGGAATCATCACTGAGCTCTACATCCTGGGAAAATGGTATGTAATCGAATCTGATCCACAATTTTTTTGTATGATTGTTTTTGGGATTAATTTGTGGTTTTTTTGTGGATACAGTTCAGAGACGAACAAGTGATCACCAAGAAGACATGATAAAGGATGGAGGGAATGAAGTATTGTTTAATGACCAAATGACAGAGCGGAGAACAACATGGAGTGGGTCTGATTCTCATACCCTGCCACATGCTCAAACACATCAAAGTAATTGAGAGCTAATTGTACAATATTTGTGATTTAGGGCTTGCATTCATTAGAATGGAAACACATTCTAAATTAGGAATATCATAACATTGTCTTACGCAAATTCCAAATGGAAAGCAGTCCATACCTTCATTAGAAGGGAAACTGAAAGTATATGAATTATGAAGTGTAGAACTTCAAAAATGAGGGGCAAAAATTTTGTGTATGCTAAAGATAGCATACTGCATAAACCTCAGTTTTAAATATGACAACATGATAATGCATTTCAGTGCATATAACTGTAGTTCCACAAATTAGGCTCCATCTGAATTCAATTGGTTTCTCTGCTAGATTGCCATGGATGAAGTATGATGTTTTATTTACCGCATCTAATGATCTTACGTATGGATTGCAGGAAGAAGTTATCAACTTGAATGAATAATTTAGCCATTTGAAAAGTTTGGTAAGCATCTTATGCCTTGGTTTATGTTCAAGCTTGAGCTTCTTAGTTGGCCATCAATCACTATATTTTCATTCATTTATTTGGGATGTGGTGGCACTGTTGATGCCATAGCTATCAATCCCAGGATTTTTCAATTATAACACTTAGATTTATTTTAGTTATAAAGTTTCTATGTAAAAAAATGTTTGTGGTTTCAGACAGCCAGTGGGGGAACCGTCTTTACCAAATAAAAGAATCCAGCTTTGTATTTTCAACGTCTTAATCCTTTTCCTTTGTTAACTATTCGTTTTGATTTTTTACCAAACTATGTATAGCATCTTTAACTTGGGTTGATTTTTAAATACAATATTGGTAAATCAATACCATCTACAAATGAATGGTTTCTTATAGCATGCATATCCATATATTGCCAATGTCACTTCATTGGTTCTTAGGTACTAAACCAGGAAGGATTAATAAGGATTCATTTCGTCCTAGAATTGGATTTTGTTTTCCACTTCATTGCATTTGAATATTAAGCTTTGTCCATAATTCGCAAAAAAACGTTGTCTATTATGTTTGTGTACGGATGGTTGAATTGAAGGCTTTATTCGAAGATTTCTGACAATCTCAGCAATTGCCGTTTGTGGAAACTACCGAATAAAATGGCAGTCAATGGTGTTCTTTGTTATTCTATTTTCATATAAACAATACAAATTCTTTATTTCTCATATTCTGTAAATTTTTTAGTTTAATGAAATGTAACTAATTTGTTCAACATACTAATGTATATAACCTTTTGAATTTTAGGTAATTAATGTGACATGGTGATCATATTCGATTTGTGTTTGTTATGAGACAGTGAAGCTTTCTATATGTTTATACCCGCAACACCAGCTCACGAACAATCCCCGCCCCTTCTTCCAGCTGCTTGACTTAATTTTGAACGAAAAAGCTCCTCCAGGAATCAATTTTCTCCCCTTCTTCCTTGCTGCTCGACAAAGGAAGGTTAGTTTGTGCTCCTAATTTCTTTTAGGGTTATTTTTCAGCTATGACAATGTTTGGTTGGTGACTGAGAAACCTGAATGAAACTGTAATTTTGTATTACTAAAACATCTGCATTGTGTTTTCAGTCAAGCATGTTGGTTATTTGTTCTCAGAAATGCAACTTTTACTAAGTATTCTATGTTGCTGCACGGGGATGATATGTGTTACCAAACTAAACTAAACTAATATAAACTGAGATAATGCATTTTCTGACTTTGATAAGTTGTTGCATCATCCTAGGACAGTGTTTGGTGCCATTTTCAGGGATTTGAGCCGTATTTCTATATCAACTATTCCCTCAAAATCGCGCGACGATATATCTAGGTTTCATCGAATTCTTGAGGTAATGTTTTGACTTTATTTCTTGAACAGCTAGATGTCTTCGTTTTTTGTTAAGTTGGATTACTTTAATTCGTTATGTCTTTTCAGTTTCATTAACATTCGATAACATGCAGGACCATGAATTACTTTCTTGAATGAAACGCCTACATGCAGGGAAATGCATACTATGGTTTATTATCACATAATTTCTTCAACGATAAATGTTCCCCCGCTTCTTTCATGTCCTGCTTTGTGTATCATTGTACTGGTCTAATTTTACTCTTTGTAAGGACTATATTTGGGAAGCAGTTCTCATGTGTCTTGCACCTTGCATATCAATGTGTACTGCAATGTTTCCATCATGTGGTTTATGTCTAATAATGTTTTATTCCTCTTCTATGCTTCCCCAATCTGTCTGGCATTCTTGAAAAAGGCATACAAATTGGTGGCCTTTATATTTTTGGTGTCCTGAAATTGAGTTCACCTAATGAAAGCCAACATCTATTGTAAATGTGAATTGCAGGCACTATTTATAAGTCTCCTCTTACCGTTTTTGTCAAAATTATGGGGAATTCCATTTCGTTAGCTGCCAAACTATGTTAAAGATGGTGTAGCTTGCTGTCTAAACATGGGTACCTTATCAACTGGTAAGATGTTAGCTGCTGCCTTCTCTTCTCTTTGAAACTAAATGTCATTTAATTTCTCATGCTAAATATCATATCAGCTCAGCCTACCACAAAAAAAAAAAAAGAAAAAAAAGAAAAAGAAAAAAAAAAAAAATTTATATGTGGCATAGTATGTGCATATGTCGTATTTTGCATAGGCTGATGTTGTTGCAGGAATGACTCTTTAGCTGAGTTGGTTGTAACATCTCCCTCAACAAGAAAGAACCAAACATAATTGATTCTTATCAAACAATGCAAGTTTATAAGATTTCATGAGTGTTGAAGTTTGTCCTCAATGCCCTCATATTGTCAAAACTATTATGCATGTTACGTATGGTCTCATAGTATTCATATAGGGTTTAGGGTTCAGTGTTCACATTCTTGCTTCGTGTGTTTTTAATCTTTTCTAACCAACTACTATGTTCTGATTCATTATCCTGTTACTTAACTCTCTATGTACTTCTGTGTAGCCGTGGTTAATGACAAAGGAAACAATTATTGGGAAAAAGAATTGCCATCAAATTTTGACAGAAGTGGGACTGAGAAATTTATTCGTGCCAAGTATGTTGTTTTCTAAAATTAATTATGAGCTTTATGTGCAACGTGGAGAATGTGTGGGTTATTATTTCTTTTTGCTCTTAACTTTCTTGGGAACTTTTAGGTATGAGGGAAGGCTGGGTTGCGAAAAATGCAAAACAACCAGCTCCTAAACCAGTAGATATGAGCATCAATTCCAACAATTTGGTAAAGGATGGAGCCAGAGGAAGCGATGCTTTTTACGGTGGCGGAAGCCTCACCTCCTATGGCAAGATCCCGTGGGGTAGATTTTAACTGTTGCAAAATAATGGTCAGTTGGTGGGACGATATGGACTTCACCAAGGGACATGGAAAGGAGACATGGTATGGTAAATATGAAGTACAATGTTTTTGTTACATATTAGACCGAATTGGTTTGAGCATGATAGACTATGAGTACGAATGGTTTTAAATTTTTTGATGAAAAGGTGTTGTTTGAGACGTATGATGGCTTGAAGATAAAAAATGGGTTTTAATAGAAAACGTAGACAATTCAAATTTCAGATTTATGTTAGTGAATTTTGTTTGAAAATTCGATTTATATTTGCAATTAACATTTATTTTATATTTTTCTTCATAAGTGGTCTTCTCCAATTTTGAAACTACATTCTCCTACCCTCTATATCTACTAAATGAATGGTATGTGTACCCAGTATCTGACAATGTTCATTAGCCTCCGCATACATGAGCATGCCTTAATATATTCTCCATCTTACAAATAAGTGGCCAACTTTTTTACATATTTGTTCTCAGCTGGACGATGTTTGTAATTTTATAGTGGCTTGCTTCTTCTTCCCTCCACTCTACCATGACTATTCAATCCTTTTTTAGGTTTTGAACAATACTATTAAATGGGTTTCAACATTGGATTTAATAAACCTCTAATACAGGTTTATAGTTTTGGTTTGGCTTTTATGTTTTTCACCATCACAGATTTTCCCTGATTCTTTCTAATTTTTTTATACTTATAAATGACATAGTTCCCTGGATTGCAGTTACTTTTCAGCATCCGACAACACTTACATAGCATTTGGTGTACACTTCACTTTTGAAACCCAATCAGAATTATGGCCTGGTCAGTATTGAGGATCCGGTAATTCCAGGTCTCTCTTTTCTCTCTTTTGTCTCTTTCCCCCTCCCTATATGTAGTTTAATATAATTGAACAGCTCTATTTAATTTAAGATTTAGTTGGAAGTGTTTGAGATTTAATTAAGTGATAGTTTGGTTTCATAGATCAATAGTAGAAAAGAAATGTAAGATTCAAATAGTGGAGAAAGAAAGGCCTTTTACGATTTTAGAAGATGTGGTCCATGAAGATGATTCACTGGATATGAGCATTGTGATTTGTGGGTTTTCATATTTGAATTAGTTCTATTATGTTTGCAATGCGAGTTCCTGTAATGGTTTGGTTCTTCTTGGACCCTGCAATGAAAGAAGGTTATTGAAAATCTTTTAGTAAGTTTGGGGTGTTCGTAATTACTAAAATTTGTTGCAAGAAATTGGAGGATGACTTTGGTTTCAGGGGAATGTTATCATTTTTTATTTTTATGCTGCACAGAAAAGAAAAAAAAAACAATGCATTGGTGCAAGTATGTGTTTTTTTATCATTTATTTATGTAGTGTGAAAGTCAATTGTGTTTTTGTTGCTGCAATTGGGTTGCACTTACTCTTGGTCTACCGCCAGCATTGGTCTTCAATTCACCATTAAATGCGGAAGAGGAAGTCCACCCTGCTATACGGTTAGAGCGTTAGAGGTGAATGGTTTTTGTTTTCTTTGAACAAATTTTTTGGAAACAATATTATTTGAACTTTTTATATTCTGACAAAGCAAGTGAAGTCAAGACTTAGTGATTTTGATGCATATTGGGTTTATGCATATTTTATTAGTGATTTTGATGCCTCCAACCTTATGTCAACGTATCAATTTTGACATTTTATTCAGTTTCCTCTGGTAATTGTACTTAATTAATAGAATTTAGATGTTTTCATTCTCGATTCATTTAGTTAGTGAAGGTATTAATCTTCTGCAGATTACGACTTACATTTTGTTGTTCATCGGTTTTAACACACCTTGATCAGTGGCTGCCAAGCTTGCTTGAAAGGGTTTGGCATTTTAATTAGCTTGGATCTTTGGAAATCACGTTTTATACACTAGTATTCCGAATATATTGTAATTTATTTCATTTCTGTTATTTTTTTAGGCAAGTGAACACCTATGTACAGATATGATTACTCAATTTCCAGAATATACCAGGCCTTTTCTTAGGCTACTTGAAACTGAGCAGGTAAATGCATTTTTGCATCGTATTCTCAGCTTTTTAATTTATTTTCAAGCTGGTCTTTTAATTTTTTTCAATTAGGCTCATGAAGTTTGATTACACTCTTCATTTTCAATTGTACCAATTAGGCTCATAAAGTGGTTCAAAGAGCTCCAAGAGCTTGATTCACCCAATTTATACATTTCATGTAAAACTTATTTCAAAAAAGCATTTTTCGGTGTAAATAAATTTAACCATCTGTAACAATCTTTTATCCCTTCTTTTGATAATTTATTGCATTGTTTAGGTGGTGAATTGCGCAGAAAATGGGGGAAGAGGGGTACAATTTATTTAATTTGAGAAAAATAGTTGCATTTAAGCTTGGTTGGTTAGTGAGGATTAGAGTCAATAAGGCGTCCTCTTATCTTTATCTGAAATTTTAATACATTGAATGAGTTGTAGTGTGAGAGAAATTGAGAAAGTAAAGAAAAGACGAAAGATGAAGCTACAAATATACGACAAACAATAATGATAATTCATCTATGCTGGTTTATTAAACTTGGTCAAGCAGGCTTTTTGTTTTGATTGGGAGTTATAATAGTTAACCAACTAAAAATGCTTTCTTTCGATTATTGTCCAATATATTTTGGCCATTTGACAATCCTAAAAGATTTACATAGGCGCACATCAAATTTGTGTATTATACATGTACCTAAGATATAATGCTAGATATCTCTTTATAGTTGTCTCATACTCTTTAAAAAGATTTAATGTACTCTGCATGAAAACTATGTATCCATTTCATCATGCATTTTTTAGTGAAGCTACTAAGTTTTTGTAATTTGGGAGGAACAGAGGCTAAACTACCTCCAATTTGTTCAAGAGGCTTCAACTCATGCCGCAGTTTACTTCACAAAGCTCTACGGTTAGCTTCCATTCAAAGTTAACTTCTTTGAGTCTCTCTAATTGTTTGTTGCAAGGTACATTTCCCAAAGAGATCTTTCAGGTACCCAACCGGCAAATTATTGACCTTTCATTTAATGAAGAACTCAATGGTTCTTTGCAGGAATTACCAAACAATGGATCTCTTCGGTCCTTAGATCTAAAAGTCACAAAGTTTTCAGGATCATTGCTGAGCTCTATTGAAAACCTTAAGCTTTTGGAGACAATTGATCTTTCATACTGTAGTTTCACTAGATCAATTCCAAAATCAATGGAGAACCTAACATAATTGGTTTTTTTGGACATGTCCTCAAACTTGTTCAATGGTCCAATTAGTTCTATACACTGGGAAAACTTTATTAATCTAGTTGTGCTTGATTTGGCCGACAATTTACTCGAAGTGAGTATTCTGTCGTCTCTGTTTTCTCTTCCTTTGTTGCAAAGGATAGTACTTTCCAATAATCATTTCTCTCGTCAACTACCTGAATTTTCGAACATTTTTTCCAACTTAGTAACTTACCTTGATTTGAGTTTCAACAATTTGGAAGGTCCAATACCTGTATCTATCTTCAAGTTTCAAGGGCTTAAAAGGCTTGATCTATCTTCCAACAAATTTAGTGCATTTCCTTTCAATGGTCCACAAAGGTTGAAAAACCTTACCATACTTCATCTTTCCCACAATAACTTATTGTTTTTCTATAGTGACACAAATTCCTCTTTTCCTCTAATCGTTGTATTAGAATTGGCTTCTAATAAGTTGAGAACATTTCCAGGTTTTTTGAGAAATCAATCCTAATTAGATTACTTGGATCTTTCAGTTGACCAGATTCTAGGCGAGATACCAAATTGGATTTGGAAGCTTGGTTATCTTAGTTACGTAAATCTTTCTTGTAACTCATTTGTAACTCTAGAAGCTCCTCTAGTTTGCTCATCTGATTTGATAGTCATTGACCTTCATTCAAACCAACTTCAGGGAAAATTCTCAATTTTCTTTCCAATTGATACGTATCTGAATTACCCTAGAAATAATTTCAGCTCTAGTATACCAAATGAGATCGGGAATTCCTTAATAAGACTTTGTTCTTCTCTCTATCAAGCAATAACTTGCATGGGCCCATTCCAGTTTCAATATGCAATGCTACAGTTCTTCGGCTTCTTGATTTGTCTAATAATTCTTCGAGTGGCATGATTCCCAAATGCTTGATAGCATGCAGCCTTGGAGCACTTAATTTGAGGAGAAACATTCTTACTGGAAATCTTTTCAATTCTATTTTTACTTAAGATTGCTCATTAGAATCTCTTGACCTTAGTTGAAATCAGATTGAAGGTTGGCTTCCAAAATCTCTCATCCACTACATAGGTTTACAGACGTTGAATCTTATAAACAATCATATAACCGATAGCTTCCCATGCTTCTTGAAGAACATATCCACTTTGCGTGTTCTTGTTCTGCAATTGAACAAATTTTACGGACGCATTGGATGTCTTGAGGCAAATTGAACTTGGCCAATGCTTCAAATCATAAATGTTGCTGACAACAATTTTAATGGTGAAATATCGGCAATATCTTTGACAACATGGCAGACAATGATGGATAGAAAAGATGGTGTCAGTGTCTTGGGATTTACACAGGTACATGGGGCATATTCAAGTGTTTCTATTCAAGATGATGTAACAGTTACTAGTAAAGGTTTAGAGATAAATCTGCTAAAGATTATCTTTAGTTTTACCTTGATTGATTTCTCAGGCAACAATTTCAGTGGACAAGTACCTAAGGAAATGGGAGATTTTGAATCACTATATGTTCTTAATTTGTCTAAAAATATTTTCACAAGTGAAATCTCATTGTCGTTGGGCAACATACAGAATCTCGAATCCTTAGACCTATCACATAACAAGTTGAGCAGGAAAATTCCACCACAGTTGGCAAACTTTAGTTTCCTTTCATTTATGAATCTGTCAAACAACCAACTGGTCGACAGGATCCTAATTGGCACTCAGTTCTCAACATTTCCAAGTATCTCCTTTATAGGTAACAAGGGACCATGGGGACCACCATTGACGATAGATAACGAAACAGGATTGTCACCACCATCAAATGGAAGTCATCTAAATTCTAGAGATGAGATTAATTGAGATCTTATAATTGTCGAAATTGGATTTGCATTCGGCTTTGCAATTGCGATTGAGTCACTTGCGTTCTGTAAAAGATGGAGTAAATGGTATTAAAAATCAATGTATAGCATTTTCCTTAAGATATTCTCTCAACTTGAAGAAAAAATTGATTCTTATCAAAGACATGTCCACAAATCAAAGGTGGAGACGCTGAAATGGCTATGAGGAGCAATGCAGTTGGACTTGATGTTATGCCGAGGGTTTGATATTCAAGAATAAGAAATAGGGGTGGAAAATTTTGCCATAAACTGATTTACCAACCGAACCATACCAGTTGGCTTATAATGGTGTGATATAGTTTTGGCATTTTTTCATAATTGGTTGGCATTTTACCGAACCGATAATTAATGGCATGGCTTTGATAATTGATTTTGTATGCCGGTGGTATGCCATACTCTTGCAAACCTATGGTTATTATCCATTTTCCTTATTTGCAAACTACCAGTTGTGCCATTTACCAAGTGAACCAACTAATAATTTTGGTTGAACCGATTTTTGGCAACTGCAAGTAGACAGTTGGCTAACGGTAACTGATTTTCGGTAATTATGTAAATGTGGCTGGCAGGTGGCACAAGGAATTTGGCACTATTTGCCAACCGAACCCAGCCTTAAGAAGAAGTGTGCCTTATGGTTTCACATTTTAATTTAAGTATGCCCTTGTTATTTTGTAATAATGTATTGTATATCTTTATGCTTTATTTTCAATAAATTTCCTCGTACCGTTGAGGTTCCTGAACTTAGCTTAATCTGATGATAACATAAGAGGGTTCTGTATCTTTTCATGATTTATTCAAACTGTGTAGTTAGCTAGTAACATGTCCAAACGAACTCCATTCATCATATTACTATGACAACAACTGGACTCGTGATTTTGCTATGTGCCTTGACATGTTACCTTGCCGCTCACTTTTTAAAGCCACCATATCTAGTACTAAATCGCCTAATGATTTATTTTTTTCACCTGAATTTGTAACAGATTCAGGATTTCCTCACCATCTTCACAAAATAGCATTGAAAAGAAAAACTTAGCTGCTTTAACAAAACTTGGAAAGGGCTTAATTAGTTCTATCTCCTTCTTCATTTCATCTACCAAATGACCTATTTGGTATTTCACCATTAAAATTGTTGTCAGCAACATCTATGATTTGAAGCGTTGGCCAAGTTCCATTTGTGTCAGTAAAAATAGAATTGGAAATATTTCCAGTAAGATTGTTTCTCCTCAAATTAAGTGCTCCAAGGCTGCCTGCGGTCAAGCATTTGGGAATCAAACCCTAAGCATAACATCAAGTCCAGCTGGATTGCTCCTCAAAGCCATTTCAGCGTCTTCACTTTTGATTTATGTGGACATGTCTTCGGTGAGGATCAATTTTTTCTTCAAGTTGAGGGAATATCGTAAAGATGATGCTATACATTGATTTGTAATACCATTTACTCCATCTCCTGCAAAATGCAAGTGACCCAATCGCAATTGCAAAGCCGAATGCAAATTCAATTGTGACAATTATAAGATCCTAATTAATCTCATCTCTAGAATTTAGATGACTTCTATTTGATGGTGGTGACAATCCTGTTTTGTTGTCTATTGTCAATGGTGGCCTCCATAGTCCCTTGTTACCAATAAAGGAGGTACTTGAAAATGTTGAGAATTGAGTGCCAATTAGTTTTCCTGCGGACCAGTTGGTTGTTTGACAGATTCATGAATGAAAGGAAACTAAGGTTTGCCAACTGTGGTGGAATTTTCCTGCTCAACTTGTTATGTGATAGGTCTAAGAATTCGAGATTCCGTATGTTGCCCAATGACAATGAGCTTTCACCCGTGAAAACATTTTTAAACAAGTTAAGGACATATAGTGATTCAAAATCTCCTATTTCCTTAGGTACTTGTCCACTGAAATTGTTGCATGAGAAGTCAATCAAGGTAAAGATAGAGATAATCTTTAGCAGATTTATCTTTAAACCTTTACTAGTAACTGTTACAGCATTTTGAATAGAAACACTTGGATATGCCCCATGTACCTGTGTAAATCCCAGGACACTGACACCATCTTTTCTATCCATCATTGTCTGCCAAGTTGTCAAATATGTTGCCGGTATTTCACCATTAAAATTGTTGGCAGCAACTTCTATGATTTGAAGCGTTGGCCAAGTTTCATTTGCTTCAGAACATCCAATGTGTTCGTAAAATTTGTTGGATTGCAGAACAAGGACACGCAAAGTGGATAGGTTCTTCAAGAAGCATGGGAAGCTATCAGTTATATGATTGTTTATAAGGTTCAACGTCTGTAAACCTGTGCAGTGGATGAGAGATTTTGGAAGCTGACATTCGATCTGATTTCCACTAAGGTCAAGAGATTCTAATAAGCAATCTTCAGTAAAAATAGAATTGGAAAGATTTCCAGTAAAATTGTTTCTTCTCAAATTAAGTGCTCCAAGGCTGCCTGCGATCAAGCATTTGGGAATCATGCCACTCAAAGAATTATTAGACAAATCAAGAAGCCGAAGAACTGTAGCATTGCATATTGAAATTGGAATGGGCCCATGCAAGTTATTGCTTGATAGAGAGAAGAACAAAGTCTTATTAAGGAAATCCTCGATCTCATTTGGTATACTAGAGCTGAAATTATTTCTAGAGTAATCCAGATATGTAGCAATTGGAAAGAAAATTGAGAATTTTCCCTGAAGTTGGTTTGAATGAAGGTCAAATTAGATGAGTAAACTGGAGGAGCTTCTAGAGTTACAAGAAAGATTTAGGTAACTAAGATAACTGAGCTTCCAAATCCAATTTGTTATCTCGCCTTAAATCTGGTTATTTGAAGGGTTCAAGTAATCTAATTAGGATTGATTTCTCAAAAACCTGGGAATGTTCTCAACTTGTTAGAAGCCAATTCTAATGCAACGATTAGAGGAAATGAGGAATTTGTGTCACTAGAAAAACAGTAAGCTATTGTGGCAAACATCAAGTATGGTAAGGTTTTCCAGCCTTTGTGGACCATTGAAAGGAAAGGCACTGAATTTGTTGAAAGATAGATTAAGCCTTTTAAGCCCCTGAAACTTGAAGATAGATACAGGTATTGAACCTTCCAAATTGTTGAAACTCAAATCAAGGTAAGCTACTAAGTTGGAAAAAATGTTCGAAAATTCAGGTAGTTAACCAGAGAAATGATTATTGGAAAGTACTATTCTTTGCAACAAAGGAAGAGAACACAGACGACGAGATACTCCCTTCGAGTAAATTGTCGGCCAAATCAAGCACAGCTAGATTGATAAGGTTTTCCCAATGTATAGAACTAATTGAACAAGTTTGAGGACATGTAAAAAAAAAAAACCAATTATGTTAGGTTCTCCATTGATTTTGGAATTGATCTAGTGAAACTGTAGTATGAAAGCTCAATTTTCTCCAAAAGCTTAAGGTTTTCAATAAAGCTCGGCAATGACCCTGAAAACTTTGTCACTTTTAGATCCAAGGACCGAAGAGATCCATTGTTTGGTAATTCCGGCAAGGAACCATGAAGTTCTTCATTAAATGAAAGGTCAATAATTTGCAAAGTAGGTACCTAAAAGATCGCTTTGGAAAATGTACCTTGCAACAAACAATTGGAGAGATTCAAGGAAGTCAATTTTGAAAATTTCGCAAAGAATCTTGGAAACGGAGCGGAGACGCTGTTACTATCCCAGCTGAACTCCCTCAGGTTTGAAAAGTTGGCAAGGAAACCTGGAAAATCTCCGATCGAGATTCTCCACCCTAACATGCGATCTACCCACTAAAATGAAGACCAATAAGAGTAGATTAGGCTTTTACCTTTGGCTTCCCCAGTAGTGGTTGGAAATCGGCTCGAAGGCCGTTGGACTCGCAAGAGAGGGTTAGGTGGCCTTTGTGCTTCATAGAGAAGGGAAGGAGAAGGTCGACATTGGTAGTGGGTGAGGGTGGTGGTGTTGCCATCGTGGTGTGGGTGTGTATGATGGTCCTCAGTGAAGAGAGAATGCAGCGAAAGGGGGAGAGAGAGTGAAGAGAGGTTGTTCACGGGGAGGGAAGAGAAAGTGAGGAAAAAGAGGAAAGGGTCAGGGGACCAAAAAGTAATGGGCCCCATACGGCTCACCATTTAAGGCCCAAAGCAACCCATTTCAAAAATAAATATCACAAACTTAGTGAAATTACAAAAATGTCTTTTCGTTTCGTAAATTCTGGGGCGGGTCGTTACATTGACCTTCATTCGAACCAGCTTAAGGGGTCAATTTCAATTGTCCCATCATATGCCCATTATCTAGATTACTTAGACAATCATTTCAGTTCTAGTATTCCAATCTCAATATGCAATGCATGTGATCTTCTCACTCTTGATTTGTCCAATAATTCTCTGAGTGGCGAGATTCTCCAATGCTTGGCTGCTATGAGTACGCTCAGGATACTTAATGTGACGAAAAACATCATTGCTGGAACTATTACTATTCCGCAAAAATGTGACTCATTAGAAACTCTAGACCTCAGCCAAAATCAGATCAAGGGTCAGTTATCAAAGTCTCTAGCCAGGTGTAGAAGGTTAAGATTTTTAAACCTTGAAGATAATCAGATAACAGACACATTCCCATGCTTGTTGAAGAACATCTCCACCTTGAGCGTTCTTGCATTGCAATCCAATAATTTCTATGGAGGCATTGGATGCCCAATAGTGAAGACCAATGGCACCTTGCTAGTTCTTCAAATCATAGACTTAGCGTACAACAATTTCAATGGTGAAGTATTGGGATTCTCTTTGAAATAATGGCAAGCAATGAAAGATAACAAAGATATTGGTTTCCCGTCGATAGTCAGTTTTTTTCAAGGTGAAAACCTTTATGGAGGAGGGAGTGAATTTTTTTACATTTGCATTGTCCAGTACAACAACCAAAATTTTCTGATCAGTAGCTGGCTGTCCTGTATCCATTGTCAAAGTGTCCAAAAGATGACCATGGGAATCATCAAATTGTGACTTCTTATGAACAAGCCTGTCCAAACCGTCAGTTTCAACATGTTCATGCAGCTTTGTTGGTTGCTTTACAGCCTCTGGATAGGGTATTTGTGGCATATAGATTTTGGTAGGAGCAGATTATGGGGATATTTTGGGATCAGCAGGTTTCGTTTCCTCCATTGTGCATGAGTCATACATTAATGGCTCTTTAATCTCAATATCTCCTAGCATGTTATTATAGCTCTCCAAACATTGGGATGTTTGAATTAGGCAGCTTTCCTTCGAACATTGTGGATTAGCAATTGGTTGACTAAGAAACTCTTCCTCTTGTTCTTTCCATTGATGCACGAGCTGCCCAACTTGCTGCATCAGATTTGTTATTGATTTATGAATATTATGAATTTCTTGATCGACTTGATCAAGCCTTGTTAGGGTACTCTGCCAATTTCTCAACTGCAATCTCCCAATCAGCTTTTGCTGGTGCATGAGGTTGTTCAAAAGGCTCTTGAATACACTCCCACATAGGATTTTGATGCTCTGGCCATGATGGATAAAAATTTGAGTAGGAATCGTACCGAGGCATCAGAAAATTGTTCCTCATATTAATATGGTGCCACACAAAATCTGGAAAATATTGTTGTTGAGGAGAATACATAATATCATGGGTATTTAAATTGCAAAGAGCACAAATTGTTAGTGCAAATCCAAAGTATCCCATTCCTACAAATGAAATCGTTACACTGCTCTCAATATCAACAAATTGTAACCTAAAAATATTAAAATTAAGTAAATAAAAAGATATATTTAAAAATAATTAACTAACAATATGATAAACACAAATTAATCAAAACAATCCATAAGGAGAACGACCTTGCTAAAGCCGATTATATTACGGTTACCTTGTACTCTTGCAAGTATTTTAGTGTTTTTATCCTTACTTTTGCAGGTGGTAAAAATTATATCATATACCGAAAGAAATCTTAAGAAACCCATAAAAGAAGTTCTTACAAATCCATAGAAATCTATCATAGAAATACATGTAAATCTACCAAAATCCATATAAAATTGTAAAGTATACTAAAATCCTTTAAAATTTGTCACTTGAAAAAAATCTACTAAAATGCTCTAAAATCCAAATTGATTACACGCTTTTAGATTCAGTGGACTTCTAATCCAGAAATTCAACAACATTTAAGGGGAATCCTTTTTCCTATACAATCAGCATATGAATTTGGTTGATGCTATCATACACTCATTTTTACTTTCACATACTCTTTGTTAATTTACATTCTTTGACCTTTTTTTCAATTCATTTGATCCGACGGTCAGAAATTAAAAGAAGTATGTGAAAGGTAAAAAAGGGTGTGTCGATATCACCACCGATGAATTTATTGAAGACTATGGTGGGTTCGTATAACAGAGATTTCTCTTGCGGAAGCAAGCCCAAGTGGTGCGGTATTGTATTGTACCGAAATTTTATGGTACGGTATTGGTAATGGATACCATTACCACAATATTTCTATAACGTACCGAAAATATGTAATATATAATTATATAACACATATTTACAGTATATATTTATAATATTCCAAAAATTTGAAAATAAAACCCTACTTATATTAGCAGTGTTGTTGGTGACTTTGATCTCTTGAGATGGTGGAAATCAAATACAGAATAGTCCCCCATTCTTTCACAAATAGTCAAGAATATATTTGCAATCCCCACTTTTACCGCTGCTAGTGAAAATGCATTTAGCCTAGGGAGGAGGGTTCTTGACCCTCAGGACATCCTTGACTCCTAACATGGTAGAGGCACTAGTGTGTACTAGTGATTGGTTTAGGATGGAGAAAGTAAATTTCTAAAAGGAATCAATAGAAGATATGCTTCAATTTTACAAGGAAATGGAAGAAGTAGAAACGAGTAAGATATGCTTAATTTTTTTAGTAAATTTGTTATTAAATGGTTTTCAACTTTAATTCTTCTTACTACTAATATGTTTTCTTTGTTTGCAATGTAAGTTTGACACAAGCTCAATCATCTATAAGTTTAACGTCCCCTCCAAAACTTCGACATCTCAAGCTTGAAGAGTTGAATGAATTTCACTTTTTGAAGTTTAGTTTCAATTTTCATTTGGTTTGAAACTTTAACTTCTATTTGGATTGTTAACTTCTATTTGTTTTAGTTCGTAACTTCTATTTGGATTGTAAGCTTAATTTTCATCATGAATCTGGACACATCATTTGAATTATTGTGTGTGCATTGTGAATGATGAATAATAGATGAATTTAGGCTACAATGTATGAGATAAAGGTACAAAAAAAAGTTTTTCCCTTGAATTGGGTTACAAAAATAAAAACAAATTTTGTCCCAAAACAAAGTGGCAATTATCATTACCATACCATGTCAACTGAATTATTGGCAATATCAAACTTCGGCATACCGAAAATTTGATACGATAATAGTAATAAATTTTGCCAAACAAAAAATTTGATCCGGCAATTAATACGAGGATTTTGGTACGGTTACCGTACCGAACCCACCTCTACTGACATAGATCGTACTAGCTATCATGGCCTGCATGAAGGTCATGCGAATGGGATATGTGATTGCCCAGACAGTGACAGCCCAAATGGGCCATGTGAAGATCAAGCCGCTGCACCGTTTTCACCATTCTTTGCTGTGATAATTTGTCGGCCCAAGTGGGCCCGGATTGGAGACAGCTGCTAAACCGAGGGCCCAGACGTTTGGGATAGTTGCTGTTGATCCTAGTAGGCCTAGTTTGAGACTTACGGCTCCAAAGTTAAATGGACAGAGAAGCAGCAACTGTGGAGTAGATCATGGTTCGCACTCAGATATTATTAAACCATCTTATGTGTTACCTCCATGACAAAATCGAAGACAACCATCAGACAGGTACTCTCCAAAAGGAAATGTGCAATACACCACTGCAAACTATGTATATACTCATCGACTTTCATCAAAATACTGTGCACTGGTTGAGCAGATGGAGACTATCAAAATACCTAACAGAGTGGAATAAGCCTTAAAAGATTCGAAATGGACTAAAGCAGTGCAAGTTGAGTTGGAAGCATTACAAAAGAATAGAACATGGAGTGTGTTTACGCTTTCCAAGGGGAAGAAATCAGTGGGGTGCAAGTGGGTATTCACTATCAAACATAAGGTGGATGGAACAATTGATAGGTACATGGCAAAGTTAGTCGCTAAAGGGTTCACCCAGACTTTTGGGGTAGATTACCAGAAAACGTTTGCTCCCGTTACAAAAATGAATACCATCGGAGTTTTATTATCTCTTACTGCTAATCTTGACTGGCCCTTGAGATAGTTTGATGTAAAAAATGCATTTCTACATGGAGAGGTGTACATGAATTTTCCACCAAGATACGGCGTTGCAAATTCCAGTGGGAAAGTATGTAAACTTCGGAATGCACCGTATGGTCTCAAACAATCGCCCAGAGTGTGGTTTAGGCGGTTTACCTAGGCAATGAAGAAGTACGGGTATCGACAAGGTAACTCGGATCATACCTTGTTCATCAAATGCAAGGATGGCTAGTAACGTTGCTCATTATATATGTGGATGATATGATCGTCACAGGTGATGATACAATAGACATTGAACGATTGCAGGGATATTTTTCTTTTGATTTCAAGATGAAAGACCTTGGAGGACTCAAATACCTTGCTAATATGGATCAACTTGTATGCATCAACGGCCATCGTCAATTGCCAATATGCATCAACTCGAGTCATTAAACCTCTCACAGAACAAGCTGAGCGGGCAAATTCCACCTCAGTTGGCAAAGCTTTCTTTCCTTGAATTCTTGAATCTCTCAAATAATCAACTTGTTTGCAGGATCCCAAGTAGTACTCAAATTTCAACATTTCCTAAAGTCTCGTTTACAGGTAACAAAGGACTATTGGGGGGGCTTTCTTTGTCTGCCAACAAGAAAGTAGGACTGTCACCACCACCACCACATTAAAATGGAAGCCTTTTGAATTCCTGTCGTGAGATTGGTAGGGATCTTATCAGTGTTGAAATTGGATTTACGTTTGGCTTAGGAGTTGCGATTATTTATCTTTCCGGCAATAAGTGAGTTGAAGTACGTGCAAAACTAATCTAAATTCTAGCTTAGTTTGGGTTAAAGTTGTGTTCTGCTTTAAATTTCTTTTTGTTGGGACTAAGCAAGTGCATGATGCAATGGAAATATCAATAAAATGAAAATCCATCAATTTCAACGGAAGCTTCATAACAATATGATCCGAAACTACATGGAAAGCTTTAGATTATGTACTTGCCGCATGCATGTAGTTTTTTCTTCAAATATGAAAAAACTAATGCCATGTTATGTCTGCTATACAATTACCTCTTCCAGCCTTGAAAAATCAACATTCACAGTCATTTAATGGGAACCCGAAGAGCACAGGGTTAGTGTGAATGTGATTGTCATCTACGCTCATCTTCCACTTGGCTGTGCTGGTGTTTGTAGGGGCGAAACTTCTCGCTCTCTTCCCCACTTCCCTTTTTTTCTTTGAGCACGTTAATTGGTCAGGCAGATGTGGTAAGACTTCAAAGTCAAGTAACGCACAAGTCTTCTGGACCTGTAGCTTTCTGCAATTTTCAGTCTCAATCATAATTATAGACAGATAAATGAAGAAACAAGAGAAATAAAGACAATGAAGATTGTAATCAACAGCTGCGGGGCACAATTGTGCCCTATTACGAAAATGTGAAGTTAAAAGAGTCTTATATCGATGAAAAGGAGAACCCTTGCTCAATCGTGCCTTATATGTGCAATTTTCAGTCTCAATCAAAATTAGTAAGGTCTCTAAATAACCTATAATAAATTGACATGTGTAAAATAAATAAAGTAATAATTAAAAGATACATGGTCGTTTCGGTTTAGTTTTGACCGGTTTCAAAAGTATGGAAACCAAACCAAATTAAAAGTAAATCAATGTGGTTCCCATTTTTAAATTGTTTGACCCTTTTATAGGTCAAAACCAAACCAAATCATCCAATATGGTTCAGATCAGCCGCTTCGGTCAATTGGATGTCCACTCCTATCCAAAATAAATAGAAAAATAAGAAAATAATTTAGGCTTAAGTTTAGCTACACCTCATGAAACTCTGTTTTGGTTTCGCTTTCCTCCCTTAAACTCAAAATTCATTCAATTTTGACTTGTAGACTCTCTTCTCCCTAAAACTTATAGGTCGCCCCCGCAAACATATGGGGGACCCGACACCCAATAAAACTATGCCACATGGTGCAATAAATTTGATTATAAATCTCTATTATGCATTAACATTCAACAATCCATGAATATTAAGTTTAAAAGAAATTGAAGAGATGAAAAAAATAAAAAAGAAATTGATTAGCCTGGCGCACTCAAATCAAACCCACATAAGAAACAAACAGATCTAAGGTAATGTAGAGCGAATTTTGAGTTTTATAGAGACGACTTTCAAGTTTCAAGGGAAAAAATGGGATCAAAATCAAGTTCCAAAAAGCACAGTGAAACGAAGTTTCTGTTTCAAGGAATGAAGTGACGACTTTTGAGTTACAGAGAATATAGTGAGATTAAAATCGAGTTCCAAGAAGCATAGCTTAAAATAAACCAATAATTTTTATGAGAATATTTAGAATGAACACGTATTAAATGCAAATAATCTAGAAGGCCATATTAGATGTTGTATTAAAATCAGATAACAATTCTTATAAGAGAAATTTATAAAGACATTACAAATTTTAAAAGAAAACTCTTAAGATTAAGAAAAGTTTTTTCAGCTTTTTTCATCGTACCAGTGTTCATGGTCTGTTGATTTTTTTTGTTCTTGTGGGGGTAGGCAGGATTGGCGCATCTAACTAGTCCAAGCAAAGAGCGGTAATGCCCCATCTATTCTAGCAAACCAAGGGAGACTTGTGAAAAACAGGAGCTTGCCGATTCTGATTAACTTGTGAAAGCCAGGAAAACCGTACTTAAAAACATTTAGTACTGTGTGGACCATAGGCGTTGCACAATAATCATATTCAACCAAATTTAAAGTGAAATACAAGTTTATTTATTTATTTAATATTAAAAACATAATTATATAGATTTTTTCTTACTATATGAAATCTACATTTTGGCTAAATTCGTTAGGATCATAAGAACAAATGAAGATTTTTTTCTCCATTTTTTACAAAAATACCATTGGTAACATATTTAAGGGTAGCCTACCTGGTTTCCTAACAAGCTTAGTAATGTGTACAGATATTTTAAATGAATTTGCTCAAAATCGTAGGGAGAGATGTAAAATTTGTGATGCGTAAAATAAAATATGAATTATGTCCAATTCCTTTGAATTAGTGAGACTTTATAATACAGTTTAAGCATTTACAAATCTCACATTTCCTCCTAGAATTTTGAAGAATTTCACTCATCAAAATCCATAACTTTAGACAAACCAATCAAGACTTCAAAAATCAACGTCAATCCGTAGAAGCAATCTCACAATTCCACAATGTTATGAATAAATCCAATCATGTCACTTAGTATCTCTCATCTCACATTACAAATTTCGACTTGCATTGTATTAACTTAGCGGTTATTTCCAAATTTTTGTGATTAGGGTTTGGTCAAGGGACTTACCTACACTCACGATGCAATAATAGATCACTACTGATAAAATTATATAACTGAACATAATAAATTATACACACTTTTTTTTCTCTCTCTAGACTCTTATTTAGTTGTCTTTGTTGATTTTACAAGAATTTTAATTTAATGATCTAAAATAAAGAGGCATATGTCTAAGAGATTAAAAAATGTGTGCGATTTTCATTTTCGCATTCGCCAATCAATGCAAAAAGAAAAAGAGAAAAAAGAAAAAGGCTAAGACTTCAAAATTTATAAGTAAACCAAGCAATATCGCAATTCCACAGCATGACTTATCTCATCTACTCCCAACCGTACGCTACATTAATGGCTCAAAGAATTTAATGGCAACCCCAGAGAGCACGTAGTCAAGCCACCAAAACATGACGCCTTTTTTCCATTTCGCTGGCCAATAGTCATTTAATGGGAAGTATGAGGACATCTTTACATTTTATTCGTTTATTGTATATTGTGAGAACAATTTTCGTTAGAGTTGGGCACGGGCCGGGTCGGGCCCAAATTTGAAGGGATTGAACTGGATCCGGGTTTAACAGAAAAGGGCCGGGTACAACAAATTCTAATACATGAACAGGACTCAACCCGACCAGTTCCAAACGGACTGGTTCGGGCTGGGTCCATGGATCTTTTTTTTTTTTTTTTGGGGAAAAAAAAAAAAAAACAGAATTTTTACATCAGTAGCTGAGATCCAACATCTTCAGGTTTTCAAACATTTGTAGCATCACCACCGCTTACCAGTGACCCAGTGCGCTGGTTGTGGCTAAGATTGAAGTATTTAATAGTCTCAGAAAGGCGGGGTAGAAACTTCTGCTGTTGTGAACTGGAACTAGAACTAACAAACATATGGCCACTCAAATCAACATCAGTGATCTCAGATAGCTTAAAAAATTCCAGATCCATATGCCCATTGAGCATGTTCCCATGCAAGTCAAGCACATCGAGACTTGAAATTAACTCAAACTCTTAGGTATTTTCTTGGTAAAGCTATTCAAAAATTCCAGATCGATATGCGGCATGCCCATTGAGCAGGTTATGTACATGTTTCATAACCTAACAATTTGCATGAAACCCTCCACTGATCTAATATGCATGAAACATTCAAATCCAGTTTACATAATCTAATTAAAAATACCCAACAGAATATTCAAATTCAATTAAACAAAATATTTGAATTTGGAACAGAATAAAAGTCAAGATTCAAGAACCCCACAAAATCCCTAAATCCTAATTTAATTTTCAATCCTAAATCCCTAAAACATAATACCTTGAAACTGAAAAAGACCGTCAGCAGAGCTTGGCTTCCATGCAAATCTGAGTCAGACAGAGGAGATGACTGATTTGTCGTTTCCAGTTGTTCGACTTCGTTGTTTGTCCCCTTGAGTTCGACAGAGAGAGATTGACTCCGTCGTCCGTCCCTTCGAGTTCGATAGACAAAGACTGATAATCGAGTGGGATAAGTCGAGTTCGATAGACAGAGACTGATAATCGAGAGGGACAAGAGTCAGGGAGGACTCTAAGAGAGAGAGAGATCGAGGGGGAGGACTATGGGAGAGAAAGATCAAGAGGGAGGACTGAGGAGAAAGAGTTTCGGACTTTCAATTCGAGAGTGTGTGTGTAATTTGAGTGTAGGGCTGGGTTCGGTTCTCATCGGTTCGGTTTTTTCTCAAAACCGAAACTGAACCGAAATTTCGGTTCGGTTCGGTTCGGTTCAATTTTATTTCGGTTTTTTTCGGTTCGGTTTTTTTTCGGTTCTGTTTTTCTCGGTTCGGTTTCGGTTGTTTTTTTTTTTTTTTTTTTTTTATTTCTCCCTCCAAAATTATTGTGTGGAGTAGGGCTGGGTTCGGTAACACAATGACTACACATACTCTCTTCTTCATATATAAACTTAAATAAAAGGTTCCAGGGGCTATACAAGTAATACAAGGCAAAAATCATTTTAAAAAAAAAAAAAAAAACCAATGGAGGCTA
Organism: Pyrus x bretschneideri; assembly: GCF_019419815.1. Taxonomy (NCBI): domain Eukaryota; kingdom Viridiplantae; phylum Streptophyta; class Magnoliopsida; order Rosales; family Rosaceae; genus Pyrus; species Pyrus x bretschneideri. The sequence goes on from NW_025999402.1 coordinate 3,770,538, forward strand.
CAAGACGAAAGAGAGACAACTCTAGTTATCCACACGAGTAGGAGTGTCAAAAGATTAGCCCTTAACTCAAACAAACGATTCCCATCAAAAGATGCTGGGTAAAGTCCACTTTATTCGATGTACTTGATTCCTTAGTAACAAATGCAACTTAATGCAAGCATCATATGCAACAATCTAAGGTAATTCAAATTTTAACCATTTACACATACAAGTTATTTGTATTGTACAACATATTGTTAAATTTAACGTCAGGATAAAGTACAATACCTAGAAGTGTCTGGAGCAGAAGACCCTGCTAAGCAACTAATATCGAGAATAATGCCTGAGAAGAAGAAGACCCTGCTAAGCCTGAAGTTTTATTCTATGAAAATTTCCAGAAAGAAAACTTTAGAAAGAATGGTGGGAACAAGAGCATATGCACATTGCAGAGAAAGTAAACAATCTTGGTTAATGTCTTTTCTCCATGTTAGAAGATGCTAGCTAAACAATTCAACAAAGACAACAAACTCAACTAAACAACAAAGATACATGGCAGCAGACTAACAAAAAACTAATGTACCGCAACATGCAATATAGCCTGAAAAGAACTATTCCTAAGTTCTGAAAATGCAAATACCAAAAGGGAAGCCAAAACCAAATTGATCCCATTGAAGATCCATCTCCTCGTCCCTTGCTCCCCTAAAGAAATTCTTCCATTCCTCTACATCTGAACCACTCAAAGATTTCCATCAGTGATATCGACTATGGCTCAGTTTAAAAGGGTCCTCTCTTCCTTACCTAATTTCATTTTTAATATTTTCCTTCTACTTTTCTTCTCTCAGACCCCATCTCTCCCTCTCACACTCACACACACCCGCATAGTAGTACTTCTAATATAAATTAAAAGATCTTGACTATGCCGCTTCATCATTTTATTCACTTAAGAAAAGGCCATAACCCTCTAAAACTGGATTGATTCATGCACCTCATTCAGAAGAAAAGCCAAAAAACTTCTTTATTCGACACATTCATGGAAGCTCCACTAATTATACTGTTGTAATCATGCAGTCCATATCATGACAATTACTTTGAAATCTTACTCACAAATGCCACCATGTTACTTTAGTTGCCAGAATAATCACACACATATCTTAAGCATTGTTAGACTAACTACTTTGATTAAATCACAAATAATCCCAACTAATAAAGCATTTCATCTTCCAGAATTAGAGGTGTGGAAACATGTGTATATTGCCCGATTTACTAATCATTCCTCTGATACGAATGTTTAACCATTACTAATCACTCTCATATCCTAAGCATTCGAAATATCATAAATGCCCTTGGTTAATTCCATATCAAAAAGACGACAAATTCATTAAAAATAAAAAGGGGAGCAAATTGAACTGAAATGCTCCAGGAATGTCCTTCAAATATTGAACAAAACAATAAGCAATTGTGAAAAAATAAAAAACCCCAACCCCATACAATGATGCTGCAAAACAGATCCACTACCACACATGATGCTGCAAACCAACCTAAACCCCATACAATGATACAAATCATCCATCCAATTCATTCAACCAACACTAACACTCCACAACTTTTATCAATTCAAAAAATATCAAAAATGGTTACTCTCCAACATTACCAGCTCCCATTCAATTCTCAGACCATCCAAGCCCCTAATCAGTTTCTCATGTTATTATTAATACAGAATTTTAATTTCAATTTTGTTCTATTTTGCATACCCATTACCCATTAACAATGGTTATAGCAATATAGCATACCCATTACCCAATAGAAATGTCTACAGATTACAACCAATGAAATCGAAAAAATAAAAAATCTGCACACAGCAAAGCAGGGTGACTGGGTGAGAGACTAACCTTGCAAAGGAGGGAATTTGTGGGTCAAGACTGGAGACTAGAAACGGCGAGAGGAAGTCGTGGGTCGCGCGCGGGTTACTGATCACAGATCACGGGGGTGAGAGGGTGAGAGGCTGAGAGAGAGTAAGACGGCGTCGCATCAGCGAGATGTGTGAGGCAGGTTGTAGTAGGTCGCAGGGAAGGAAGAAGACGAATCGGAAGAGCGGCGGAGCTGGGAACTGGGAAGGAGATGGTCCAGAGTAAGAGTGCTGCAGAGGAGATAAGGGAAAGGGAAGGCCGGAGCGTTTAGGGTTTTCACTTTCAGAGTTTAGACTGAAGACGACTGGACCTAGACAAGTCGGACGACACCGTTCCAGATAAAAAAAAATTATTAGTTTATAATTAAATACAAAACGACGTCGTTTTGCCTTACTTCGGTTCGGTTCGGTCCGATCCGATTTTCGAACATTAGAAACCGAACTGAACTGAACCAGATTCGGTTCGGTCCGGTTTTACACTTTCGGTTCGGTTTTTTTTTTCGGTTTGATTTTTTCGGCCTCGGTTCGGTTTTCGGTACGGTTTTTTTCGATTTTCGGTTTTTCGAACCCACCCCTATTTGAGTGTATGTGTTTATTGGATACGGTTCGGGCCGGGGACCTGTGTCTTCAGAAAACTGGATCCACCCTCCCCATGTTTATTTGGATCCGCCCCGTCCCGTTTTGTAGGTAAAATAATATAGACCTGCCCTGTACCTGTCTCGAACCTCTAATACCTGCCCCTACTCGTAGGTCCAGGGCCCGTTTGCCCACCCTTAATTTTCGTTAAGTATTGTTTATGTTTAATTTTAAATAAAAAATTTTAAAATAATTTGTGGTCCACATTTGAAACATATTTAATTAAATCTCTAAAACCAACAGATGTTTATCTTCATTTTTTTTTTTTTACAAAGATACATTGGCAACATATTTAAGGGTAGCCTGCCTGGTTTCCCAACGAGCTTAGTAACATGTATAGATATTTTAAATGAATTTGCTCAAAATCGCAAGGAGAGAGGTGCGATTTGTGATGCTTATATACGCTAAGAATTATGTCCAATTCCCTCGAATTGCAGAGATTTCATAATGCATTTTAAGCATTTACGAATTTCACTTTTTTTTTTCCCAAAATTTTGAAGAATTTCGTTCATCAAAATCCATAACTTTAGACAAACAAATCAAGACTTCAAAAATCAACGTCAATTTAAAACCAATTTCACAATTCCACAATGTTATGAATACATCCAATCATATCAATTAGTATCTCTCATGTTACAAATTTTCACTTGCTTTGTATTAACTTGGAGGCTATTTGTGAATTTGTGATTAGGATTTGGTCAAGGGATTTACCTACAGTGACGATGCAATAATATATTGCTATTGATCGGTTGCTAGTTGCAGGTTTTGTGGCCTTGTGATATTCTTATATAATCTTTATTTTCTTTCGGGCTTATGCCCCATTTTCAACAAAAAAAAAAGTGTACGAGATTTTCATTTCACATATACTAATCAATGCAAAAGGAAAAAAAAACGACTAAGACTTCAAAGTCAACAAACCAACTCAACAAGATCACAACTTCACAGCGTGACATAAGATCTCTGTTCATCTTTCACTTGGCTAAGCTGGTGTTTGTGTAGCCGCAAAATTTTTCGCTCTCTTACCCACTCCTCTTTTTTTAGTACCTTTATTAGTCAGTCAATAGCCCTAGCCCCCTAGACAGATGTGGAAAGACTTCAAAGTCAACAACGCACAAGTCAATGCAAAAAGAAAAAAGGAAAAAAAGAAAATGACGAAGACTTCAAAATCTATAAATCACTTAGGCCATCTATCCCATGTCAAATGCTACATTTATAATGATCCGAAGAATTTAATGGCAACCCCAGAGGGCACGTCCTGACGCCTTTTTACCAATTCGCACCAATGGCCCTACTAGACATATGTGGAAGTACTTCAAAGTCAACAACGCACAAGTCTTTTGGAACATAAAAAATCAATCTTTCAAAATTTTGGACTAGCTTTAATTGGTACTTAGGCACTGATGATGTCTGGTTTAAAATCCTCGGATTCCAACCCCAAAGTTCAATAACAACTGTAGTCGGAAGCCATGAAAGGATGTCTACAATTTACATAGTACTGTATGAGAGGATGTTGAGTTTTGGAGATAATACGGTCTAATGCTCAATCCTAAACAATCTGTAATATACTGAAATGAATAAGATATCATTCTTCGTTTCACGATTGCCATTTTCTCAAGTGATGATGTTCCTTTCATGTCTAAGCAACGAATCAAAGGGCTTAGAATTGCGCATGCTAGAAAAGAAAAAGGCAGCAGTCTTCTCCTTTTTTTCTTTCATCTTAAAGTTGAAGCTTGACTGTTTTTGGTTCATGATTTCCTGCACCTTTGCAAAGTGAGTTGAAGCTACGTTTTTTACCACAAAACTACATGGAATATTTTTATCACTTAAAAATTAAAAGTATTTGAGGGGCCTGCTGTCCGGGCCAGCCCTGCAATAATACTTCAAATTCAAGCCGGTTTTAAAACCTGGAAACAATCAGACAAAAGATGCCTTGCCTTGTTTGTAAAGAACAAACCCACTTTGTGTGTACCTGTTTTTCGATCCAACAAAATTTATGGACACATTGCATGTCCCAAAACCAATGGCAAAGAGGGCTAATGAAGATGATTCCCTTGCCAAGATCAAACTTCTAGAATTTTCACGTTAAATAGGAAGAGGCGGAATTGATTTTTCTTTTGAGGATGTTATAACAATTACCATAAAAGGTTCAAGGATGGATATGGTTAAGATTCTATCTTGACCTTGGTTGATTTCTCGTGCAACCAGTGGACCAATACCTGAGGAAATTGGAGAGTTTAAGTCACTATATTTCCTTAATTTGTCTAGTAGTTCTTTCACAAGCAAAATCCCATTGTCATTTGCCTACATGCATCAACTCAAGTCATTAGACCTCTCACAGAACAAGTTGAGCGGGCAAATTCCACCGCAGTTAGCAAACTCTACTTTCCTTGAATTCTTTAATCTCTCAATGTAGAAAAAGGTTTGTAGGCTAAAAATTATATTTGTTATTGATACGTGAATGTGGAAAAATGGAAGAGAATGCTTTTTTTCTCATTATCTTTCTCTACAAGATTACAAGGATATATATACATGATACAAGTGTGTAGGTAGGACAAGGTAGGACGGCTGTAGGACGACTTGACGGCTGTAGGACGGCTAGTGTGTAGGTAGGACAAGGTAGGACGGCTGTAGGACGGCTAGTGTGTAGATAGGACAAGGTAGGAAGGCTGTAGGACGACTTGACGGCTGTAGGACGGCTAGTGAATAATATTATATACAATTACACAAGGACTCCAACCATATTCCTTATTTGTCTAACACTCCCCCTCAAGTTGGAGAGTGGATGTCAAGAACTCCCAACTTGCGTAACATACCCGAAAACTTTTCTTTCCCAAGAGGTTTGGTAAACAAGTCTGCCAACTGTTGTGTCATACCCACATGCTTGGTCTCTATTGTGCAATCTACAATCTTATCTTGTATAAAGTGACAATCCATCTCAATGTGACGAGTTCGTTCATGAAAAACAGGATTGGCAGCTATATGTAACGCTGCTTGATTATCACAAAATAAAATGGAAGGACCATCCAAAGGAATGTTCAAATCCTTCAACAAAAAACGAAGCCAAACTATCTCGCAACAAGCACCTGCCATGGCCCTATATTCCGCCTCTGCTGAAGAGAGCGAAACGGTTTTCTGTCGTTTCATCCGCCAAGAAATCAAAGAACCGCCCAAGAATACACAATACCCAGTAGTCGAACGGCGAGTGATAGGGCAACCTGCCCAATCAGAATCACAAAACGCAGTTAACTTGGTCTGGTTGTCAGAACGAAATAATAAACCTTGACCTGGAGTAGCCTTCAAATAACGAACAATACGAAGCGCAGCATCCATATGAGATATCCTTGGCTCGTGCATAAAACGGCTTAGAACATGCACAGAACAGGTGATATCCGGCCGAGTGATAGTGAGATATATTAACCGACCTACTAATCGTCGATACTTTTCAGGATCCTTGAGAAGTTCTCCTTCATCAGATAATTTTGTGTCATCCATAGGAAAAGCAATGGGTCGTGCTCCTAAAAAACCATAGTCCTTGAGAATCTCTAATGCATACTTGCGTTGAGAAATATAAATCCCTTGTTTGGAACGAGAAACCTCAATACCCAAAAAATATTTTAAATCACCAAGGTCTTTTATCCGAAAATGATCACGGAGAAAAGACTTCAGAGAATTAATGGCACTAGCATCATTGCCTGTAATCACAATATCATCCACATAAATGAGCAAAGCTGTGAAAGAAATACCAGACTTTTTAGTGAACAATGAATAGTCAGCTTTGGATTGTTGAAAACCGGCAAAAATGATGGCACTAGTGAATTTGGCAAACCATTGGCGAGAAGCCTGCTTAAGACCATAAAGTGACTTGTGAAGGCGACACACAAGATTCTCCCTCTGTCGCCGAAGACCAGGAGGAGGAGACATATAGATTTCTTCATGTAAGTCACCATGTAAGAAAGCATTATTAACATCAAGCTGATGAAGAGACCAAGACTGACTAGCAGCAAGAGCAAGAAGACAACGCACCGTAATCATCTTAGCAGTAGGAGAAAAAGTGTCATGATAATCAATACCTTCAGCCTGAGTAAAGCCTTTAGCAACCAAACGAGCTTTGTAGCGGTCAATAGAGCCGTCGGAATTGTGCTTAAGTTTGTACACCCACTTACAACCAATGGGAATTTTTCCAGGGGGCAAGGAAGTTAAAGTCCAAGTACCATTAGCATGTAAAGCTTGAAACTCCTCAGTCATAGCACGTTGCCAATTGGGGTCAGTGGCAGCCTCGGCAAAGGAGGAAGGCTCCACAGTCCAACTGACAGAGTTAATGTAAGAAAAATGTCTGGGAGAGTAACGGTGATAAAAGAGAAAATTACAAAGTGGTTATCGCGTACCTTGTGTAGAACCGGGTTGCGAAGTCGAAGATGGGTGGGATGGCAGAATCACCTGCGAGCAAACGTAGTCTTTTAAATAGGATGGAGGTTTATGGGCACGGGAAGAGGTGCGGGGAAGGGGAGGATTGGTAGGTAGTGGAGGGGTAGGGATTTCCGTGGGTAAAGGGGCATGGGGAGGAACGGGTAATGGGGCAGTAAGGGAATCTGTGGGAGGCGTGGAAGGGGAGGAAGGTGGAGGAGGGTGAGGCGTCGGGGCAGGAAGGGGTGGGTTATATGTAAAGTCCAGAGGGGGTGGGATGGGTAGGGTAGGCGAAGAGGATGGGATAAGAGGGTGAGAAACGGCATAAGGGAAAGTAGTTTCGTGAAAGATGACGTCTCGACTAGTGAAAATGCGGTGATTGTCGAGATCGTAAAGGGTATAGGCCTTTTGTCCATGAGGATAACCGAGAAAAATGCAACGATGAGCCCGAGGGGAAAATTTGGTGGTGGGAGTGACAGAGGTGGCATATGCCAGACAACCAAAGACGCGGAAGTGGTCATAAGATGGGGTTTTCGAAAAGAGAACCTCAAATGGGGATTTATGATGGAGAAGACGGGTAGGGAGACGATTGATGAGATAAGTAGCGGTAAGAACACATTCCCCCCAAAACTTGATAGGAAGATGGGATTGAAAACGAAGGGCGCGAGCGGTTTCAAGAAGATGACGATGTTTTCTTTCAACAACGCCATTTTGTTGGGGGGTATAAACACAAGAAGTTTGTAAAAGCACCCTATGATCAGAGAAAAAACTACGAAGAGATAAAAATTCACCACCATTGTCAGTACGAATGCATTGGATGGTAGTGCGGAATTGGGTAGTGACATAAGCAAAAAAATCCTTAATTAATTGTTGAGTGTCGGATTTATGTTTCATGAGGAAGACCCACGTAAAGCGAGAAAAATCATCCACAATGGTTAAGAAATAATGAGCACCAGAAAGAGAAGATTGACGATTCGAGTCCCAAATATCACAATGAATTAAAGCAAAAGGGAAAGTTGATGAAATTGAACTCAAAAGAAAAGGTTGACGAGTTTGTTTTGCCAACGGACAAACATCACAAATATGACTAGAATCAAAAGTACAATTAAGAGAGCTAGATGCTAAAGCTTGCAAACGAGTGGAGGAGGGGTGACCAAGACGCCTATGCCAGAGGGAGGAGGGGATGGTAATGATGTTGCAGAGAGGTTGATGGGTGGGGAGAGAAGAGGTAAGGGCCACAAGGTAATACAGATCGCCACGTCGCTTACCCACACCAATCATCGCCTTCGAAACCAAGTCCTACAAAACACACCAAGAAGGAAAGAAGGTTATGGAACACGATAATCCATCTGTAAGTTTACCAACCGATAAAAGGTCCACTCGGAAATTAGGGACACATAAAACATCCTTCAAAGTAACTGATGAATTTAAAGGAAGAGTGCCGGTAAAAGTAATGGGAGCGGAAGCACCACTAGGCAAAGAAACAGGCGGCAAATGTGAAGGAGAACGATTAACCAAACATGAGGCGGAAGAAGTAATATGACTCGTAGCACCACTGTCAAGAATCCATTGACCATGACGAGAGGTGACAGGTAACAAACCTTGAGCAAAATCAGTAGTGAGCACGGCATTGGCCTGAGGAGGGGTGGTGGTGTCATATAGAGCAGCTAGAACACGGGAGTGCTGCTCGGCAGAGAGGTCAGGCATGGCAAGCTGCAAGTCATGCAAAGTGGGCTGGGCCCCGTGCACTTGGTGGGTCGCTGGAGTAGAAGAGGAGGCAGGGGCCTGGGTGCCTTGCACGTGATGGGCCTGGGTGAAATTATGGGGCCAGGAAGCAGAAAACCGTGGCTGCCGGGGAGGACTGGAAGGTGCATGGCTGCGGGAAGAACTGGAAGCAGTGGCACGACGCAGTGGTCGCCACGGTTGGCCATGGAGGGGATGGGCAACGGGATAGCCATGAAGTTTATGGCAGGTGTCTCGGGTATGATAATCAAAATTGCAGTAGGTGCAGTGGAGGGGAGGACGAGCAGAGGAGGGACGGGACGGGCCACGAACAGCCATGGCAGCAGGTTAATCGACAGAGCGGAGGACGCCCAGGGAGTGTTGTTTTTCAGCTTGAGACACCGAAGAACAGGCTTGACGAACAGTGGGAAGGGGATTCATTAAAAGAATCTGGTCACGAACAGCAGCAAAGGATTCGTTGAGGCCCATTAAAAATTGCATGAGTTGTTGACGGTCATGCTTGGCGTTGCAAGAGCACGTGCAGCCATCATTATAAGAAGCAAGCTCATCCCAGAGAGCTTTCAGGCGAGTAAAATAGGCGGAGATAGAAGAAGAACCTTGAGATATTGTAGCAAGTTCCCGGTTGAGTTGGAAGATGCGTGGAGCATTACTCTGAGGGAAGCGTTTGCAAAGATCATCCCATACAGCTTGGACAGAGGTGGAAAAAAGCACAAATTCTTGAAGGTCAGGTTCCAAGGAATGCAGAAGCCAAGAGAGAATCATGTCATTGCAACGACGCCAAGCCGCGTGAGCATCAGGGTCGTCGGAGGAAGAAGGTTCTTGGATATCGCCAGTGATGAAACCAAATTTATTCTTGGCACTCAAGGAAAGCTACATGCCACGGGCCCAGGATGTGTAGTTATCACCATTCAACTTATTGGATACAAGGACAAGATTCGGGTGGTCGGAATGATGAAGGGAAAAAACACCATCGGAAGAAGAAGAGTCAGCCATGGGAACGGCAGAGAAAGCTGCCGAAAAAAAAATTAGGGCTAGGGTTATAAACTTGCTCTGTATACCATGTAGAAAAAGGTATGTAGGCTAAAAATTATATTTGTTATTGATACGTGAATGTGGAAAAATGGAAGAGAATGTTTTTTTTCTCATTATCTTTCTCTACAAGATTACAAGGATATATATACATGATACAAGTGTGTAGGTAGGACAAGGTAGGATGGCTGTAGGACGACTTGACAGCTGTAGGACGGCTAGTGTGTAGGTAGGACAAGGTAGGACGACTGTAGGACGACTTGACGGCTGTAGGACGGCTAGTGAATAATATTATATACAATTACACAAGGACTCCAACCATATTCCTTATTTGTCTAACATTCAAATAATCAACTTGTTGGCAAGATCCCAAGTTGAACTCAAATTTCAACACTTCTGAAAGCCTTGTTTATAGGTAACAAAGGACTATGGGGGCCTCCTTTATCTGCCGACAAGAAAGCGGGATTGTCACCACCACCACAACCAAAACGAAGCCATTCAAAATCTTGTCGCAAGATTAGTAGCGATCTTATCAGTGTTGAAATTGGATTTACGTTTGGCTTAGGAGTTGCAGTTATTATCTTTCCAGGAATAAGTGAGTTGATGCTACGTGTAAAACTAATCTAAATTCTAGCTTAGTTTGGCTTAAAGTTGTGTTCTGCTTTAAAATTCCGGTTTTGGGACTAAGCAAGTGCGTGATGCAATGCAAATACCAATAAAATGAAAATCCATCGATTTGAACAGAAGCTTCGTAACAATATTATCCTAAACTACATGGAAAACTTTAGATTATGTACTTGCCGCATGCATGTAGTTTTTTCTTCAAATATGAAAAAAATAATGCCATGTTATGTCTGCCATACAATTACCTCTTCCAGCCTTGGAAAATCAACATTCACAGTCATTTAATGGGAACCTGAAGAGCACGGGGGTAGTGTGAATGTGACTGTCATCTACGCTCATGTTCCACTTGGCTGTGCTGGTGTTTGTAGGGAAGAAATTTCTCGCTCTCTTTCCCACCCTTTTTTTTTTTGTTTGTGCACGTTAATTAGTCAGGCAGATGTAAGACTTCAAAGCCAAGTAATGCACAAGTCTTCTGGAGTTGTAGCCATCTGCAAATTTCAGTCTCAATCATAATTACGTTGGAGCAATATTAGAAAATATGAAAAATAACAATATAAATCCAATGATAATAATCATAAAGAAATCCACAACATCAATTATATATGAGATTAATATAAACAACTAAAGAGAAAGTTAGAAAAACTAACAAACTTGGAGATTGAGGCTTGCATAAATACAATATCCTAAAGACAGAATTTCGCCCTTACTCTTGTGCTTGCAGTTCGTTAGGCGTCCGTCTCCCAGGATTCAACAATCTATAATCTGAAGTCAAAACACTTCAATCATCGAACTCTGACGAATTTCATATATTCCATGCTCTCAATACACGATTCAGAATTTGACTAACCAAGACTAAAAGATCTTAGAGAAAAACTCCTCTTAATTCTCTAGACATGTGGGATGTTTGAGTTTATATAGAACTCAAGCCACCCCCTTTTGAAACATTGTGATTGTTGCCTAAAGTTCCAACGAACAAACATAACTTATGAATTTGAATTCAACTATGACACATGACTTTTATTTTTCATTCATATAAAAATTAAATATTATAATATTAATTATAATATATAATTTCCAACAATCCCCCACATGAATGAAAAATTAGGAATAATTTGAGAGTACAGGCGGACAAGAGATGCATCGGGAGAGGTGTCTTTTGGATTTGAACCTACCCTAGTGAATACTTATTGGATTTACTTGGTGACGCAGTGAATATAGAATCTTGAACTGTTCACCGCAGTAGTAAACCGAGACAATAAGCAACACACATCATTAATCCTAATATATTCCGGTTCATACGGTTGTGTTCATTTTGGTCCTGAACAAATCCCGGATTCATGAGAGCTTTAGAGAATTTAGCCATCTCATACTCATAGAAGCGACTCACTTCTATTCTCACATAGGTGACCACTGATTAAGAATAGTCTGCTATATTTCTCTTATTTATAAGATATCACTGTCATTAAGTATAAATATACAACCTAAAACGTCTGCAGACAAGACACTTCTTCCACCATAGGAATGAGGTATATAGTGTGTTAACTTCTTTGAATGCCCAACCAGTTTGCTTATTGAACTTAGACCATGGGATCTCCAATCAATTAAGTTAGGTTTCCGTCCGGTTGATTCATTAGTTATATTGGCTTTAGCCTCATTCCCCTCGATGATCAACTTACTCTCTAGTCGAACCTTAAATAATTGGATCCACTACTAGGTTGACTATTTTTAATGGTGTGCACAATCCACCTTATGAAATTATATTTCATACGAGAGTAGTTGTTTACAACGTCAAGTCCTCAAAAGTATATATATGTTGGGACTTTTGTAAGTAATTAGCTAACACTTGGGCACACGCCCCCACATTTAAGGAATTTGTAGGAAGGTCTCTAACCTCTTTATACCTTAAAAAATTTCTCATTTCAAGAGCTGACATTTTGATTGCCTCATTCAATTACCAAATTATTTTCCCTTATTCTTTAGTAAATCTCATATATCAAAAGATAGCTAAGTTATCCCCACAATCCCCTTCCATTGTGGTTGCTTTTAACACTATCAATAATTCACTTTTACACTTTAAGAAGAAAATGAGAAAGATAGGTTCTTTGTCTATCTTCACTTCCAGAATTTGACGTCTCATTAGCCTTATTTGTATAAGCACGTATTGGCACTTTGCCTTCAACCTTTGAACTTTGATAAGTTTCCATGGCTAAACTTTCACTCTGAAATGATTAACCCTTGCTTGCAGGCAACTCGATCATTATGACTAACATGTAGGGTGAAATTATGACTTTCTTAATTTTACGGTAGTTGTCAAAGCAATACCTTCATCGATGTTAATTAGCTAATCCTTATAATTTGTCCAAAGACAACTTGACCAGCATGCATGTTCATGTAATTATGTATTTGAGAATCCAACATGCTTATTGCGCATATTCAAAATACATACCGCAGAGATTTTTGTCTCGTAATAACACAGCTCCTCATATCATTACGTTGAATTGATCATGTGAGAATAACGCAAGATTCATTTCACAATTTGCAATTTTTCATGACACTTGCAGATCACCATGAAACCACTCACAGATCAAATTCACTTTATGTACAACTTGCCAACTGACCCACCATGGTTATAGATTACCAGTTTGGTGAATGGCGTCTCCAAGCAGTTGATAACTTATTCAGACGAGCGGTTACACATATATCTAGACCAATGGAAAAGGGACACAACTTCTGAAACCCGCTCATTCATTTGGACCAAATGATCCATACAAAGTTTGCTATTTCACAATGTGTCTGCATTTAGAATGCAAACTACGCATCGCTTGTGAGATATACCAATTCAAATCAACATTTTTATTCTATTTTTTCATGAAGAAAACCTTCATGGATGTGTCTGATTAGAATGAAGCAAACCATTACATTCCTTTTATTAGAAAAATCCAATGGCATTTGGCATATTTCAAATGCCAAACTTCTCTATTTCAGCATATCTCCTTTCTGTAAAAGGAACTCTTTCATGAACTGGTATGAATCCATTACACCTGCAGTTCATATGGTTTTAACCGACACATCTTTTCAGTGTGTGCGTAAACTGACCATACTACAACATGGGAATATTAAGCAATAAAACCCAATCCTAGCCTCGTTGATTTCCAATAAGAAACCACTTTTCCAAAACCATAATGATTAAGAAACCATGATCTAGTATGTTGGGATAGGACTATAATTCCTCATCATCCAAATCAGTTGAAAGGTATTCAGTAAGCCTCAGTTGCAATTCAAAGTCAGATATTTGTTGTCATGGCGGTTACAAAAATAGTCATGCCTTTCCAGCATAACGCCCTTCCGCCAAGTAATGCATATGTAGAGATATATTTTCATATCATCTACAATCATACCAATTCCTATGGGCCTTGACACAAGGATGCCAGTCCAATGACTGATCGTCAGTATATATAAATATATACTTTTTCATGAACAGATATGAGTTCCAGACTCTGCATGAACCAAGCTCATGGATAACGGTGCTGATGGGAAGTTATCTACATGCTTTAAGTATAATTGAGTGACTTAATTCCATCTAGATATTGACACTAGTTGAATAAAAATTGCCCCATATATATATAAAGTTCTAAAACTAATCACGGAAACATAATATAAATTAACATATATGCTATAAATTACCACAAAACAACCAATGTGCATGGTTCAGTGGTTCCTCAAACGGTCATTTCAGGCATAAAATTGTGTACAACTAGTATGCATATCCTGGGTTTAAAGTATCTAATAATGTATCGACATATACATATATCAATCATATATAAAACACACAAACCAATTGCGTGACTAGTGAGTATAAGCAGATGCAAGAAACAACCCATCATATTTCAATAAACTGATTATATATATGAATATCCATCCGCATATCATCATGATTTCTCACTTTTCTTTCTCTATATTCAAAACCAACGACAATTCTCTCCATATTAGAGAAATGTTTCTTTCCTCCAAATGATGGCAAATGTGTTGTCTGCAGACGTTTTAGGTTTTATATTTATACTTAATGACAGTGATATCTTATAAATAAGAGGAATAGAGCAGACTATTCTTAATCAGTGGTCACCTATGTGAGAGTAGAAGTGGGTCGCTTCTATGAGTATGAGATGACTAAATTCTCTAAAACGCTCATGAATCTGGGATTTGTTCAGGACCAAAATGAACACAACCGTATGAACTGGAATATATTAGGATTAGTGATGTGTGTTGATTATTGTCTCGATTTACTACTGCAGTGAACAGTTCAAGATTCTATATTCACTGCGTCACCAAGTAAATCCAATAAGTATTCACTAGGGTAGGTTCAAGTTCAAAAGACATTTCTCCCGATGCATCTCTTGTCCGCCTGTACTCTCAAATTCTTCCTAATTTTTCATTCATGTGGGGGATTATTGGAAATTATATATTATAATTCATATTATAATATTTAATTTGTATATGAATGAAAAATAAAAGTCATGTGTCATAGTTGAATTCAAATTCATGAGTTGTGTCTGTTCTTTGGAACTTTAGGCAACAGTCACAATGTTTCAAAAGGGGGTGGCTTGAGTTCTATATAAACTCAAACATCCCACATGTCTAGAGAATTAAGAGAAGAGTTTTTCTCTAAGATCTTTTAGTCTTGGTTAGTCAAAGTCTGAATCGTGTCTTAAGAGTATGGAATATATGAAGTTCGCCAGAGTCCGATGATTGAAGTGCTTTGACTTCGAATTATAGATTGTTGAATTCTGGGAGACGGACGCCTACATAACTACAAGCACAAAAGTAGGGATGAAATTCTATCTTTAGGACATTGCATTTATGCAAGCCTCAATCTCCAAGTTTGTTAGTTTTTCTAACTTTCTCTTTAGTTGTTTATATTAATCTTATATATAATTGATGTTGTGGATTTCTTTATGATTATTATCATTGGATTTATATTGTTATTTTTCATATTTTCTAATATTACTCCAACAAATTATAGACAGGTAAACGAAGCCATAAGAGAAATAGAGACAATGAAGATTGCGGGGCACAAGTGTGCCTTATACATACAAGAATGTGAAGGCAAAAGAGTCTCATATCGATGAAAGGAAAACCCTTGCACAATCTGTTGAAATTTATATATTATAATATTAATAATTATAATATTTAAATCAAAATATTGAATGAAAAATGCATAACCGTTTGAAAGGGATCAAGGCAATCATTGGTAAACGGTATCATCTAATAGATGAATGTTTGCATCTCTTAATCAACCAGTATCTTAGGTTTTATATAAACTCACGTCAGTATAGTCGTAAGATTATTATGAGAAGTGTTTTTCTCTAAGGTCTTTTATTCTTGGTTAGTCAAATTCCGAGCCGTGTCTTGAGAGTATGGAATATATGAAGTTCGTTAGAGTCTGATGATTGAAGTGCTTTGACTTCAGATTATAAATTATTGAATCCTGGGAGACGGATGCCTACCGAACTATAAGCACAAGAGTAGGGGCAAAATTCTGTTTTTAAGACATTGCATTTATGCAAGCCTCAATCTCCAAGTTTGTTAGTTTTTTCTAACTTTCTCTCTAGTTGTTTATATTAATTTTGTACACGTGATGTTGTGAATTTCTTTATGATTATTATTATTGGAATTCTTTTATATTTCTCATATTTTCTAATATTGCTCCAACACAATCATGCCTTATATGTGCAATTTTCAGTCCCAATCAAAATTAGTAAGGTCTCTAAATAACCTATAATAAATTGACATGTGTAAAATAAATTAATTAATAATTAAAAGATACAAGGTCGGTTCGTACGTGCCCGTGTTCACGGTCTATTGGTTTTTCTGTTCTCGTGTAGGAAGGAGGGATTGGCATATCTAACTAGTCCTAGCAAAGAGCGGTATTGACCCATCTATTCTAGCAAACCAAGGGAGACCCAAGCAGCAAGAACACGAGGGGATCTTGCCGATTCTGATTAACCTGCGGAAAATTGGGATACTTCGAAACAATTATTATTGTGCAAGCCATAGGCATTGCTGCATATTCATATGTATTCAACCGGACTTAATTTGAAATACAAGTTTTTATAAAAATTATAAGATCATCTGAACTTTTTCTAACAATATTAAATCCATACTTTCGCTAAATTCTTTAGGATCATTAGAATGCATCGAGACTTTATCTCCATTTCTTAGAAAAATACCACTGCTTACATCTTTAAGGGTAGCCAACCTGGCTTTCTAACAAGCTTAGTAATAGATCGAGATATTTTAGATGAATTCTCTCAAAATCACAGGGGAGAGGTGAAATTTGTAAATGCTAAAAATACGTTACAAATTAGTCCAATTCCCTCAAATCAGAGATATTTCGTAGTGGATTTTTTAGCATTCACAAATCTCACATTCCTTTAAGATTTTGAAGAATTTCACTCAAGATTTTAAATGAAAATATCTAAAAATTAAACTCTATCAAAATCCATAAATTTAGACAAACCAATGAAGACTTCAAAATCAACATCGAGTCATCAACCCATAAAAGCATTCTCACAATTCCACAATGTCATGGATAAATCCAATTATATCATTAGTATCGTCTCAAGTGATAAATTTCCACTTGCTTTGTAATTGCCTCTAGGCTATTGTAAATTTGTGATTAGGGGTTGTCAAGGGACTTACCTACACTCTTATTTAATATTTTTTGTTGATTTTATTGAAAATATTCAATTTTATGATAGGAAATTTTAAAAAGATATTGATAATTTAATTAAAATTAATATGTGTAGAGAGTAAAAGAGATGTACAAAGAGATTATTATATGAGTTCAAATAAAACGGCATATGTCTAGGAGATAAAAAATGTGTATTTATCTTTTTCATATTCACTTATCTTTGAAAAAAGAAAAGAAAAAAAAATGGAGAAAAAAACCAAGACTCTGAAATCTATAAGTTAACAAGTCAACCCAAAAATATCACAATTCCACAACGTGGCTCATCTCCTCTAGCCCCTGCTGAATGATACATTTATAATGGCCCGAAGACTTTAATGCCAATCCCAGAGAGCACATAGTCAAGCCGCCAATACCTGAGGCCTTTTTTCCAACGGAAAATTCTATTTTAATCCTTGTCTAAGATTACTTTTTGAATAAAATGTTGTCAAAGATTAAAAATTAATTCTAATACTTGGCATTTAATTGTAATTTTTGAATAGTAAATAGGTTGTAATAATTATTGAGTTTTTTGTTTGTAGGTTATACATTGATTTCCCATAAATAATAAAAATGTTATTTATCATATATTTTTTTATTGTGTGTAAATTTCTCCATACTTATGTATATGCATATTGCATACATATGTATGTTTAGATACTATAATTACTTAGCGATACATTTGTACCAACACAATCATATTGATATATTCGTATCGAAAGTTATGTACTGATACAATTGTACTGAAACTTACGTACCAATACTTCTATACCTATGAGTAAAATAACGTACCTAAAGTTATGTACTGATACATTCGTACCGAAACTTATGTACCAATACTACTGTACCTATGAATAAAATAAGGTACCGAAAGTTATGTATAAATTTTTTTTTTTTTTTGTTGAATTTTTTAATAATAAGAATTTGTTTTTTTTAATTAAATTTTTATCTATTAATATGATTGGAGCACAAAAAAGTACATTTATTATGGATGGGTAAAGAATTTCGAATGGTAACAGAAATAACAAATGTGTTCTAATTACTCATAGGTTTCGGAAGTATCAGTACATAAGTTTCGGTACGAATGTATCAGCACATAACTTTAGGTACTTTATTTTACTCATAGGTATAGAAGTATCGGTACGTGATTTTCGGTACAAAATGTATTAGTACATAACTTTCGGTACGAATGTATCAATACAAATGTGTTGGTACAAATGTATCAATAAGTAATTATAGTATCTAAATGTACAAATGTATGCAATATGCATATACATACAAAAAAATATATGATAAAATATGATAAATAACATTTTTATTATTTATGGGAAATCGATGTATAACCTACAAACAATTCAATAATTATTACAACCTCTTTGATATTCAAAAATTACAATTAAATGCCAAGGATTAGAATTAATTTTTAATCTTAGACAAGGTTTTATTCAAAAAGTAATCTTAGACAAGGATTAAAATAAAATTTTATCGGCTAAATTGACGCTTTGAAGCTGTTGAAGATCAAAGAGGCTGCTCAAATTGTCAATCCCACCGGAGATAGATTGGTTGCTAATGTCAAGACCAACAACATGTCCATTAGTATTGCAAGTAACACCGAACCAAGAACGACAATCGGTACTTGAATTCCATGATATGAACTTGGGTGGGGGAGTAGCTTCCAACTGGGGATCATAGAATGTAAGGGTTTTCTTGAGATTGAGCAACAACAGTTGCTGTTGTTGAATACATTGGTTGTGAACGGCAGGGATGGTATTAGCACAGGTAGTAGTCATGGTGGAGATATTGAACAAGAATAGGAGGAAGAAATATTGGACCAAAGTTTTCATTTTTTAGACACTTAATTTGCTAAGCTTAATTAGCAGAGAAAGTAATAAAAAACAATTGGACAACTGAGAACGGTTTAGGAACGGCCATTGGCCAGCGAATTGGAAAAACGGAAAATTCTATTTTAATCCTTGTCTAAGATTACTTTTTCAATAAAACCTTGTCTAAGATTAAAAATTAATTATAATTCTTGGCATTTAATTGTAATTTTTGAATATCAAAGAGGTTGTAATAATTATCGAGTTTTTTGTTTGTAGGTTATACATTGATTTCCCATAAATAATAAAAATGTTATTTATCATGTATTATCATTTTTTTTTTTTATGTATTTGCATATTACATACATTTGTATATCTATTTGTATGTTTAGTTACTGTAGTTACTTATCGATACATTTGTACCAACACATTTGTATCGATACATTTGTACCCAAAGTTATGTACTGATACATTTGTACCGAAAATTACGTACCGATACTGCTATACATATGAGTAAAATAAGGTGCCTAAAGTTATGTACTGATACATTCGTACCAAAACTTATGTACTGAGACTTTTGAAACCTATGAGTAATTATAACACATTTGTTATTTCTGTTACCATTCAAAATTCTTTACCAATCCATAACAAATGTACTTTTTTGTGCTCCAATCATATTAATAGATAAAAATTTAATAAAAAAAACAAATTCTTATTATTAAAAAATTCAACAACAAAACAAACATAATTTATACATAACTTTCGGTACCTTATTTTATACATAGATACGGAAATATCGGTACATAAGTTTCGGTACGAATGTATCAGTACATAACTTTAGGTATGTTATTTTACTCATAGGTATAAAAGTATCGGTACATAAGTTTCGGTACAATTGTATCAGTACATAACTTTTGGTACGAATGTATCGATACAATTGTGTTGGTACAAATGTATCAATGGGTAATTATAGTATCTAAACATACATATGTATGTAATATGCATATACATAAGTATGGAGAAATTTACACACAATAAAAAAATATATGATAAATAACATTTTTATTATTTATAGGAAATCAATGTATAACTTACAAACAAAAAACTCAATAATTATTACAACCTATTTGCTACTCAAAAATTACAATTAAATACCAAGGATTAGAATTAATTTTTAATTTTAGACAAGGTCTTATTCAACAAGTAATCTTAGACAATGATTAAAATAGAATTTTCCGCAATATAAGTAGCTATGGCTCTCGCATTCCATCTGCAATTGGAAAGCTTACAAACTTAAGGTACCTAAATTTATCATATAGCTATTATGACTATGAGAGGAAAATTCCAGTTGAGATTTCACAATTGAGAAGGTTGGCTATCCTTGATATTTCTCAATCTTACAATCAAGGGTGCACGCCACTTAAGAGCCCTAATTTAAACATGCTCTTTCACACAACCTCACAGATCTCACAGAGCTATATCTTGATGGTGTGGATATATCAGAACAGAGGATTGAGTGGTGTCAAGCGATATCATTGTTACTCCCAAACATGAGGGTGTTGAGCTTGTCTAACACTCTTCTTTCAGGTCTTGCTGATCAGTCCCTCGCCAAGCTACAGTCTCTATCCGTGATTCAATTGGATGGTAATCATATCTCGGGTCCAATTCCAGGATTTTTTGCCAACCTTTCAAACCTGAGGGAGTTCAGCTGGAATGCTAACAATGTCTTCGCTCCATTTCCAGGATTCTTTGCGAATTTTTCAAAGTTGACTTCCTTGAGTCTCTCCTATTGTTCGTTGCAAGGTATATTTCCCAAAGAGATCTTTCAGGTACCTTTCAGGTACCTACTCTGAAAATTATTGACCTTCAGGTAATGAAGAATTTCATGGTTCCTTGCCGCAATTTCCATACAATGGATCTTTTCAGTCCCTGGTTATAAGGTTCACAAATTTTTCAAGGTTATTGCCGGGCTCTATTGGAAACCTCAAGCATTTGGAGAGAATTGATCTTTTCAATTGCAGTTTCACTGGATCAATTCCAAAATCAATGGAGGATCTAACACAATTTGTTTATTTGGAAATGTCCTCAAACCTGTTCAATGGTGCAATTATTTCTATACAATGGGAAAATGTTATTAATCTAGCAGAGCTTCATTTGGCTGACAATCTACTTGAAGGGAGTATTCCGCCGTCTCTCTTTTTTCTTCCCTTGTTGCAAGAATTAGTACTTTCCCAAAATCGATTCTCTGGTCAACTCGATGAGTTTTCTTACGCCTTTTCCAACTTGGCTACCCTTATTTGAGTTATAATAATTTGGAAGGTCCAATTCCATCGTCTATGTTTTCTTTCCCCTTGGTCCAATTCCGTTGTTCTCAGTTGTCCAATTGTTTTTTTATTACTTTCTCTGCTAATTAAGCTTAGCAAATTAAGTGTCTGAAAAATGAAAACTTTGCTCCAATATTTCTTCCTCCTATTCTTGTTCAATATCTCCATTATCACCACTACATGTGCTAATACCACCCCTGCAGTTCACCACCATTGTATTCAACACCAGCAACTGTTATTGCTCAATCTCAAGAAAACCCTTACATTCCATGATCCCCAGTTGGTAGCTACTCCCCCACCTAAGTTCATGTTATGGAATTCAAGTACTGACTGTTATTCTTGGTTCGGTGTTACTTGCAGTACTAATGGACATGTTGTTGGTCTTAGCATTAGCAACCAATCTATCTCCAATGGGATTGACAATTCCAGCAGTCTCTTTGATCTTGAGCATCTTCAAACCCTCAATTTAGCCGATAAAAAATTTAGCTATGGCTCTCACATGGATAAAAAATTTAGCTATGGCTCTCACATTCCATCGGCAATTGGAAAGTTTACAAACTTGAGGGAGTTCAGTTGGGATGGTAACAATGTTCCTACTCCGTTTCCAGGATTCTTTGTGAATTTTGCAAAGTTGACTTCCTTGAGTCTCTCCGGTTGTTCGTTGCGAGGTACATTTCCCAAAGAGATCTTTTAGGTACCTACTCTGCAAATTATTGGCCTTTCATTTAATGAAGAACTTCATGGCTCCTTGCCGGAATTTCCAAACAATGGATCTCTTCAGTCCTTGGTACTACACGCCACAAATTTTTCAAGGTTATTGCCGGGCTCTATTGGAAACCTCAAGCATTTGGAGAGAATTGATCTTTTCAACTGCAATTTCACTGGATCAATTCCAAAATCAATGGAGAATCTAACACAATTGGTTTATTTGGACATGTCTTCAAACCTGTTCAACGGTGCAATTAGTTCTATACAATGGGAAAACCTTATTAATCTAGCAGATCTTCATTTGGCCGACAATCTACCTGAAGGGAGTGTTCCGCCATCTCTCTTTTCTCTTCCCTTGTTGCAAGAATTAGTACTTTCCCAAAATCAATTCTCAGGTTAACTCAGTGAGTTTTCTAACGCCTCTTCCAACTTGGTTACCCTTGATTTGAGTTATAATAATTTGGAAGGTCAAATTTTGTCGTCTCTGTTTTCTTTCCCCTTGGTGCAAGAAATTGTGGTTTTCAGTAATCATTTCTCTAGTCAACTCAGTGGGTTTTCTAATGTCACGTCCAACTTAGTTACCCTTGATTTGAGTTTTAATAATTTGGAAGGTCCAATTCCTTTGTCTATCTTTAATTTTCAGGGGCTTGAGCAGCTCTCTTTGTCGTCAAACAATTTCAGTGCCTTTCCTTTCAATAGTCCTCATCATCTAAAAAATCTGACCAATATTGATCTTTCGTACAATAGCTTGCAGATTTTGTACAATGGTACCAATTCCTCATACTCCTCATTTCCTCAAATTGGTGCACTGAATTTGGCTTCTAACAAGTTGACAAAAAGACCAGGTTTCCTAAGAAACCAATCCAAATTATCTTATTTGGACCTTTCAAAAATCATATTCAAGATGAGATACCCAATTGGATTTGGTTATTTTTTTTCCCTAAATCTTTCTTGTAACTCCCTCGTAACTCTTGAAGTTCCTTTTAATAATCCTACTGCGGGGGAGATTGATATTCATTCAAACCAACTCCAAGGCGAAATCCCTTACACATTCGGAAATGTCTATTACCTAGATTGCTCCAGCAATCATTTCTCCAGTAGTATTCCAGCTGACATAGGCCTTTTCTGTTGGGACATTAAGTTTTTATCTCTTTCAAACAATAACTTGCATGGCATCATTCCAGAATCAATATGCAATGGAGTTCTTGACGTTATTGATCTGTCCAATAATTCCTTGAGTGGCAAGGTTCTTCAATGTTTGTTTACAGAAATGAGTCTGGGAGTACTTAATTTGAGGAGAAACAACCTCACCAGAACTATTTCAAATTTTGAGTTTTTAGAATCAAGTGAATTGCACACTTTAGACCTTGGGGAAAATCGGATGAGTTTCCAAAATCTCTAGCCAACTGCACATCATTAGAGGTTTTAAACCTTAGAAACAATCAGATAAAAGATGCCTTTCCTTGTTTTTTGAAGAAGATATCCACTTTGCGTGTTCTTCATTTGCAGTCCAACAAATTTTATGGAGGCATTGCATGTCCCAAAACCAATGGCACTTGGCCAGTGCCTCAAGTCATAGACCTAGCTCACAACAATTTGAGTGGTGAAATACCGAGAAGATCTTTGACAACATGGCTGGCAATGAGGGCTAATGCAGATGATTCCCTTGGCAAGGCCAGACACCTAGAATTTTCAGGTAAAGGAGGGAGAGCGGGGGTTGGTTTTTCTTTTCACGATGGTATAACAATTACCGGAAAAGGTTCAAGGATGGATATGGTTAAGATTCTAACTATCTTGACCTTGGTTGATTTCTCAGGCAACAATTTCAATGGGCCAATACCTAAGGAAATGGGAGAGTTTAAGTCACTGTATTTCCTTAACTTGTCTAGTAATTCTTTCACAGGCAAAATCCCAATGTCATTCGGCAACATGCATCAACTCGAGTCGTTAGACCTCTCATAGAACAAACTAAGCAGGGAAATTCCACTACAGTTGGCAAAGCTTAATTTCCTTGCATTCTTGAATCTTTCAAATAATCAACTTGTCGGCAAGATCCCAACTGGTACCCAAATTTCAACATTTCCAAAAGAATCATTTACGGGTAACAAAGGATTATGGGGCCTCCACTGACAATTAATAACAATGCAGGATTGTCACCACCACAAGCAAATGGAAACCATCCAAATTCTAGAGATGAGATTGATTGGGATCTTATCAGTGTGGAAATTGGATTTGTGTCTGGCTTTGCAGTTGTTCGTTGGGTCACTTGTGTTGTGCAAGCGATGGAGTAAATGGTATTACAGGACTATGTATAAAATCCTTGTTAAGATATTCCCTGAGCTTGAAGAAAGAATTGATCCTCACAGAAGGCACGTTCACATAAATAAGAGGTGGTGAAGTTGGAATGTTCACATAAAGCGTTTCGGGGTAACGTAACTAGTAAACCCTCAGGAAACACAACTCCTCCTACTAGGGACACCTAGAGGTTTAAAGGCTTGTTACACATGCTCAATGTAATTGTTTCGCCAGCGAAAGTGAGCCTTGATTTTTGCTTTTTGTTTTAGTTAATTTCTTGTTTTTGTTCAATGTTTTACTCGAGGACTAATAAAAGATAAGTTGGGTTGTATATTTTGTATTTCTTTTTATCTATAAAAGTAGCTTTGATTTTATGTTAAATTGCTGAAATAATTTGTTTTATATGAGTTATGTAGAAAAGATAATCTGTGAACAAAGCATGGAATTTGAGTCAAATTGGAGAAACACAACGAATCACCGAGTGGACCGTGAGCTGTGATGGGCTGGAGCAATTCAACATGAAGTGGTGCAACTTTAGAGGAATTGGATCACTGAAGTTTAGCCCAATTAAAGATGGCTGCTGTTCATGTTTCCTAAAAATAATGGGATTTGGATCACTCAAATCATTAGTAACACAAACAAAAAACCGACTATTACTTCATTCAATATCAAGAAGAAAACATCACCCTTCTTGGTGACAAATGTTTTTGATAGGCATGCTTACATGCATAAACATCGGACAGAAGAAACAGATAACCCAATCACAACTGGTTCATACTTACAGGAAAGAAATATCAGATAACCCAATCACAACTGGTTCATACTCGCAGGAATGAAATGAAATTGCAAATCGGAGAGAAGAAACAGAAAACACAAACACCCACCATTGATTTGAGCTTATAACAACACAAGAAAGTATCAAATCTGTGGCATAGCTTAACAAGATTTAATAGACAAAGCATAGGACGAGCAGATTCTAACATGTTCGATTTGCAGAGGATGTTGTTGTCTTCCTAATGATATCTCTCAGCTAGTAATACCAAAACAGCCATATGACTGTTCTAAGATCCTACATGCACATTACGCAGTAGTGCATTAAGAAAAATACATATATACATACATATATGTTTTCTCATTTCCGATATACAAATTAAATCAGGAAATGTTTATTGAAAACTTCAAGCTATGTCAATAGTCAATACTAGTTCATCTTATATTTACAGAGGAAAAGAGAGAAAAGCGATTTTCTGATCTGAGCTTATTTGTAATGATGACTGCAATTGCGATTCAGACTGTAGTTGGACTTGCGCTTTAAAATTGAATCAGCCATGCAATTAAACGCCACAAAACCAAGATTCTTCATCGGAACTCAAAGCTAGATTACCGAAACTGGTTCGCCAAGAACCCTAACCAAAACTGAAAATTAATTTACCAAAATTTTAGCATACCTAGCTTCCAATGACGATTACGGTTGCGATAGATTGTGGAATCAAGCTCGAAGAATCGGCGATGCAGATCGTAGAATAAGCTTGAAAAATCGGAGATGCAGATCGTAGAATAAGCAATCAATTACTTCACTCAATCTAAAAACCCATTAATATGAACTTAATTTCAAGTTTTAAGATCTACAATCTCAATACCCTGTTTTCCTTGTTTGAGATAGACTGGGAAAGACAGGGGTGCGCCTGGTTTACTGCCGTCGGCTGGAAAAAACTGAATAAGCTAATAGGGATAGTTAGGGGAAAATGGTGGGAGGGAAGATAGTTTTAGATTTTTAGAAAACTTTTATAGTGTACGGGATTATAATGGGGTGGGAAAATAAGAAAACGAGATGAGTTTAGTAGTACCTTTTTTATTTTTTTATTTTTTGAATGATCATTTGATTGTATTTAAATAGATGCAAATTTGTTTTATGTTGTCACTAAAAAGTTATGCACTGAAATAAATTCTTTTTGGATTGTGTACGGAAAGAAATCTTAAGAAATTTATGAAAGAAATCCTCATAAATCCATAAAAATCTATAATAAGAAGACATGTAAATCTACCAAAATCTATATAAAATAGTAAAATCTATTAAAACTCTCTCAAATTAGTCACCTTTTTAGATTCGGTAGACTTCCAATCAAGAAATTCAACAGAATTTAGGGGGGAATCCATTTTCCTATACAACCCATATATGAATTTGGGTGGTGATACCATACACTCATTTTTGCTTTCCACACATTTCTTGTTAATTTTCGTTCTTTAATTTTTTTTAATTCATTCAATTCAATAGTTGAAAATTAAAAAGATGCGTTGATATCACCACTATTTTATTGACGACTATGGTGGGTTCGCATAACAGAGATTTCTCTTGCGGAAGCAAGCCCAAATGGGCTTCAAGACCGAGATAATGGCAGCTGCCTAGCGGCACCGACCGACATAGACCGTACTAGCAATCATGGCCCGCATGTAGATCATGCCAATGGGCCATGTGACTGCCCAGATAGTGACATCCCGAATGGGCCACGTGAAGATCAAGCCGCCGCACATAGTACAGCCTAAATAGGTTTAATGGTGACGGCCCAAATGGGCCACGTGAAGATCAAGCCGCTGCACCGTTTTCACCATTCTCTGGTGGGATAATTAATGTCGGCCCAAGTGGGCCTGGATTGGAGACAGCTGCTAAACCGAGAGCCCAAACGTCTGGGATTGTTCATCCTAGGGGTGGGCAAACGAATATAGGAACCGCAGATCGAGGTGGATAATTAAGGTTCGGAAAGGGTATGGGCCGGTTCCTATTTTAAAAAAGAGAAACAAGACGGGCCGCGGCTAGCCTTTGAGATTTTGGGTTAGAGCCGGTTCCTCAAGTATAGGAACCGCGGATACCTGGACCGGTCTGTTTGTAATTGAAATGGACAAACCAAATTGATGAATAAGCTACCATCTCTAATCTAAACCGTTAGTTTTAGTTTTACCCTAGGTTCTCTATCCCTCTCTCTCGTCTCAACTCTCACTTTCACTCTCAAACTCTCAATCTCTCAACAGCTCGACTCCTCTCGACTCCAATCATCCCTCCTCACAGTGTTCACCAACCGTCGATTCTCCTCGGCGAACACAACAGCACCACCCATCATCCTACTCGACAACATCCTAGAGAACCCAGGCCATCACCCTCGCCGTCGATTCTTTCATCTTCGATAGCAACCCCTGCTGTCACGACCGCCATCACCCCATCCATCACTGTCGTCAAGGACACTGGTACCAGCCATCATCCCTCTAAAATTTAGGTAATTTTGAATTAGGGTTTTGTTATTAATTTGAATTTCGGGTGTAGGGATTTTAGGGTTTTTAAATTGGAATTTGGGATTTTAGGGTTTTCGAACTAGGTTACTATAGTTAATTTTGCAGTAATTTGGCAAGCTTTGATGCCTTCTAACTTCTAAGTTCTTAAGGAAATTAAATACTAGATAGTGTGAGTCTATACATTTCTTCTTCCTTTTGAGTTGAGTTGGATGCAAAAACTGGTCAAAATCTTGGCCTGCATCAGCATCACAATCATTTTTCATGGAGCTTTCAAGCCCCATTCTGAGTTTGACAATATTTACAGATATTTATTCGTATTTGCAATTTTTTCCCCTTTTAATTTCATATTATTATTATTCTGTATGTTAGGCTTGGTGGCAAAGATAGTGATCAATATCGATCTAGGGTGCACGATGATCGAACTAGGGTTCATGATCCTATAAAAGCAGAGCTAAAAAAAATCAGACACAAAAACGAGCTCAAGCTGTAATGTTCAGACTGTGTGACCACTACTGAAGAAATGAAAACTATGGATTGGAAACCGTGTTTTTGCTCTCAGGAATCTCATAAACACTTTCACAGTTTCACCTATGAAGTTTAAACTTTAACATGCTTATGTAATGTTTTGAAAAATAGGGATATTGATAAAGATATAGTTTGTAGTTTTTGGGGTTAATGAGGTTCTAGAAGTCTATCTACATAAAGGAAAGATATTATTCTCATTAATAATACCTCTATTTCCTAAATATCATTTATCATACAGTTTTATTGTAAATTTCCCAAGTGTTCCTGAAATTGAAGCTCATCAAACAACTTGAACGAATAAAGGAAAAGGAATTGCAGTAATATTTTAAACTCAAACGAATAAACTTTAATTTCAATGATTCAATGAGGATAATATGATGTTGGAAGTTAAAAATGTCATGTTTATATTCTATTTTTGCTTACAGATTCAATGAGGATTGTTGTTGGAACTTGGACGTTGGATGTGGTTTTGGATGTTAATTTGGAATTTATTGTGGATGTCATGTCTATGTTGTTTTGGATTATTTGATTTTTAGACTTTGAAATTTGGATGTCTTGGACTTTCGGATATTTTGCATGTTGATTTGATTTTTAGAGTTTGGACAATGTAATATTGTTATTTTGGATGTATTGTTAATCTATGAACTTGGATGTTGGACTTTGTATTTAGATTGGATGTGTGTCACATCCCGGCCCAGGGCGGATCACTTCCCGGGCCCGCTCCACCACCGTAGCACGATATTGTCCGCTTTGGGCCCCCAGCACACCCTCATGGTTTTGTTTTTGAGAACTCACACGAGAACTTCCCAATGGGTCACCCATCCTGGGAGTGCTCTTGCGCGCTACTCGCTTAACTTCGGAGTTCCTACAGAACCCGAAGCCAATGAGTTCCCAAAAGGCCTCGCGCTAGGTAGAGATGAGATATACATATAAGGATCACTCCCCTGGGCGATGTGGGATGTTACAATGTGAATAATGGTGAATTTGTGCAAAATCTGCATAAATGCAGTCTATGACTCTATGCAGTTGCAATCTATGCAGTTTGCAATCTGTGAAAATTTTATTATTTTTTTTCCAAACAAAAAAAAAAGGACCTGTGGATCCAGCCTGAACCGGCCCATTTCAACCGGCCCGGATAAGGTCTGGTTCCTATATTAGAAAATATAATCCCCGGCCCGGCCCAGCTCGTTTCCTTTAAACCCAGGTCAGGTCTGATCCCTTCAAAATTGGGCCCAACTCGGCTCGGCTTGTGCCCACCCCTAGTTCATCCTAGTAAGCCTAGTTTGATAATTACGGCTACATAGTTAAATGGATAAAGAAGTAGCAACTGCGAAGTAGAACATGGTTCGCACTCAGATATTATTAAACCATTTTATGTGTTACCTTCTCGACAAAATTGAGGAAAATCATCAAACAGGTACTCTCCAAAAAGAAAGGTGCAGTACCCCATTACAAACTATGTATCTACTCATTGACATTCGTCAAAATAATGTGCACTTGTTAAGCACATGGAGACTACCTACCAGAGTGGAAGAAGCCTTAAAAGATCTGAAATGGACTAAAGCAATGCAAGTTGAGATGGAAACATTACAAAAGAATAAAACATGGAGCGTGGTTATACTTTCCAAGGGGAAGAAATCAGTGGGGTGCAAATGGGTATTCACTATCAAACAAAAGACGGATAGAACAATTGATAGGTACATCTTAAGGTTAGTCGCCAAAGGGTTCGGGGTAGATTACCAGGAAACATTTTCTCCCGTTGCGAAAATGAATACCATCGGAGTTTTATTACCTCTTGATGCTAATCTTGACTGGCCTTTTGTGACAGTTTGATGTAAAAAATGCATTTCTGCATGGAGATTTAGAGGAAGAGGTGTATATGGATTTTCCACTAGGATAGGGCGTTGCAAATTCCATTGGGAAAGCATATAGACTTTGGAAGGCACTGTATGGTGTCAAGCAATTGCCTAGAGCGTGGATGATATGATCGTCACAGGTGACAATAGAAATTGAACCGTTGCAAGGATACTTGTCTTCCGATTTCGAGATGAAAGACCTCGGAGGACTCAAATACCTCCTAGGGATTGAAGTTGCTAGGTCTCTAGAAGGAATATACTTGTCACAACGGAAATATGAGTTGGATATTCTATCTGAAACTGGTATGCTAGGGTGTAAACCAGTGAATACGCCTATTGTGCAAAATCTTCATCCTATAATCTATCATGATCAAGTTCCAACAAATAGGGGAGAGATCGCAAAGGTTAATAGGGCGGTTGATTTACTCATCGCTCACAAGGCCATATATTGTTTATGTAGTAAGTGTGGTGAGTTAGTTTATGCATGCACCCAGTGAGGATCACATGGCAGCAGTAATGCAAATATTGAGTTACTTGAAGGGGACTCCAGGGAGAAGACTAATGAACAAGAAGCATGAATATATGGAAGTGAAAAGGTAAACGGATGCATATTGGGCTGGAAATATTACTGATCAACGGCCTACTTCAAGCTACTTTACATTTGTAGCTAGTAATCTTGTAACTTGGAGAAGTAAGAAGCAGAATGTGGTGACAATGTCTTCAACAAAAGTTGAGTACAGAGGAATGGCACATGGTATTTGTGAACTTATGTGGCTTCGGATTCGGCTTGCTAAGATAGGGTTTAAATCCAGAAGACCTATGTTGTTGTATTGTGATAATCATGTGGCGCGAGAGATAGCAAATAATCCAATACAACATGATAGAATGAAACATGTTGGGATAGATCACTCCATAAAAGATAAATTGGATGTTAGGCTGGTTGGCATTCCGTTTGTGAAAACAGATGATCATCTGGCGTATGTTTTGACACATGCGGTCTCGGCTGGAAGGTTTCAGGACTAACTTGACAAGTTGAGGGGGAGTGTTAGCATGAGTTGTATCACAAGGAGTGTTAGGAATGTGTTCGTATTTCCTAGTTTGATACTAATTACCTTTAATGCTCCTCGTATCACAAGGAGAAGTTGTGTGTGTGTGTGTGTGTGTGTGTGTGTGTGTGTGTATGTATGTATGTATTATACATATGTGTGTTTGTGTTTGTATTTCCTAGTTTGATACTAATTACCTTTAATGCTCCTTGTATCACAAGGAGAAGTTGTGTGTGTGTGTCTATATATATATATATATATATATATATGTATTATACATATTTGTGTGTCCGTGTTTGTATTTCCTAGTTTGATACTAATTACCTTTAATGCTCCTTGTATCACAAGGAGAAGTTGTACACACACACACACACCTCCGAGAGGGAGAAGAAGGTAGAGAAATAGATGGAAACCATATAGTTAGTTTTAACTAAAACTATGCTTTATGGCTTCACATTTTAATTTATAACTTGTGTTGTAGTTAGTTTTGGAAGTTATTTTGTATCTTTTTGCATTATGGTTAATAAATTTTCTTGTGATGTCGAGGTTTCTTAAAAAAAAAAGGAACAAGCCTACTAATCAATGCCTTGTGCAGTTGTGCATGAGTTTTGAATTCCTTTTTAACACTTTTATAGGATGGACATTCAAACACAAGACCAAGGAAAAGGGGTTATCATGTTGTTTGAATTGGTGAAAGGGGGTTATCATGTTATTTCTTATATCTCCACATTCAATGGGAATTCTGCTATGCTTCTTTTGTTTGTTCTCCCTTGTTTTAGCATTGGTTTCTGAAAAAATTAGCTCTTTGCTTTTGCTTCCTCTAAATGGATGATCGTTACTGGTTTTTGGCCACAAATTAATCGGATCGCACCTCGTGCCAACCTCTAAATGCACGTGTGTCTATATATAAATGTTTACAAATTACATACAACTGTATGAGAGAATGTTGTACGTTTTTGAAGATATAAAGGTCTAATGCTCAATTCTAAACAATCTAGAATATACTAGAATGATTAAGATGCCATTCTTCCCGTCACGATTGCCATTTTTTCATGTGATGATGTTCCTTTCTTGTCTAAGACAACATTCTTCTCCTTTTTTCTTATATTTTCAAGTTGATTTCATGATTTCCTCAACATCTTCTCAAAATGAGTTGAGAAATTTATGTTTAAAAAATTTAACCCCAAAACTACATGGAATATTTATCTTCCTTAAAAAGTACAAGGATTTGAGGGGCCTGCTGTCCAGGCCGGCCTTGCAATAACACTTCAAAGTCAAGTCGGCAGCAAGAAGAAATACCTAT
Organism: Pyrus x bretschneideri; assembly: GCF_019419815.1. Classification (NCBI taxonomy): domain Eukaryota; kingdom Viridiplantae; phylum Streptophyta; class Magnoliopsida; order Rosales; family Rosaceae; genus Pyrus; species Pyrus x bretschneideri. Next base: position 3,802,748 of record NW_025999402.1, read on the forward strand.
TCTCTTTTTTTTTTTTTAAGAGAACTTCGACAGTACAAAGAATTTTATTGATTTGAAAAATAAAAAGTTACACTAGTCAAAAGGGAACATAAACTTGACCCCTAAAAAAGACAAAATACAAGAAAAGAAAGGGAAAATATACCTTACCCTTCTTGAAAAGAAAAATACAATAAAAAGAGGGGGGAGAAGGGCATATATAAACATTACCCCTCTCGAAAAAGAAAATACAAGAAAAAGAGGAGGGACATATGACCAAACCCCCTCCAAAGTAAAACCTAAAAGGTAATAACTTGAAAGAAAAGTTGCAAAACAGAAAACAATATCCAAAAGGATTAGGTAAAAAAGAAAATGACACATAAAAAATGAGAGATTAACTTGTAGACCGACATGCCTAAGTAAAGCTAATGTTGTCTTTTTATCAAGGGGACGTTAACGTAATGATAATAATTCCACTGCTTCCTTTTTTGTATAGAAAAGCTAATGCTTTGTTCTAACAAACTAACCAGTTAAACGAAATCATAACAACTAAACTCATCTAAACGACAATAGATTTCATGCGACTATAGGCTCAGACATGGCACTAGAGCACGTTGGTTATTAGGCTTCACACATTTGATAACTTGTTCTGATACGTGAAGAAAGTTGAGGTTATACAATAAAACTAATTGATAATATGGAGAGTTATCAAATTACTTATAATGCATACACGGTTTCTTATTTCTCCGAAACAGTATTCATACTCACAATAAAATCCTTTCTTACACGCAGTGCAGTGCTGGCCCTGTCCCCACTCTCCTTTCCCAAGTTCATCCTTTTTTCCCCTTCTTTTGGGTTATTATACAAAATGGTCCTTGAGATTTGCATGATCAATAAAAATGGTCCCTGAGATTGTCTACCATCCATGATTTTGGTCATTCCATTAAAAACTATTTGGGCAATTTTCAAAGTTTCGTAATTCAATCGATTTTTAACCAAATTTGACCCATAATATATCAAAATGAAGATAATAAAGTGAAGAACAAGATTATACCATTTGGAAGTCCAATGATTGCCGGAAATGGCCAGAAAATAGCCTGAAACGTGACTGGTCCGTGGGAAAACTGGAAAACTCGCCGGAAATTGAGTAAACTTTAAACGTTCATAACTTCTTCAATACTCAACGAAATCGAGTGATTCGAAAACGAAAATCATACTTCTCGACGAGAAGAAGAGAATGGTATCTTGCTAAATCCCGTGGTTTTACCGGAAAACTGCTCGAAAGTGGCTAACTCGAAAATGGTTAGCCACTTTCGAGCCGTTGTCTGACCAAACCATGGTGATTTAGCCTTAGAAAAAGGTACCATTCTCTTTGTCTCATCAAGAAGTATTACTTTCGTTTTTGAATCACTCAATTTGGTTGAATATTGAAGAAGTTATGAATGTTTAAAATTTACCCAGTTTCCGGCGAGTTTTCTAGTTTTCCCACTTGCCAGTCACTTTTCAGACTATTTTTAGGCCATCTCTGACAAACATTGGGCTTCGAAATAGATATAATCTTATTCTACACTTTCCTATCTTCATTTTGATATATTATGAGTCAAAATTGGTTAAGAAACGATTGAGTTATAAAGCTTTGAAAATTGCCCAAAATCTTTTTTAACGGAATGACCAAAATCATAGATGGTGGACAATCTTAAGGACCATTTCTATTGATTTTCAATTTCAGAGATTATTTCTATTGATTATGCAAATCTCAGAGATCATTTTGTATAATAATGCCCTTCTTTTCTGGTTAATGGAGAGAGGAAAAGAGAAGAAAAGACTTGATAAATCAAGCCAACCACCATCCATGGACGCTTTTTCAAATATTCCATAAGATCATTAATATTTAAAGCCATCTTACCCAATACATTTCTCTTCACTTTCCCTGAGCTTCTTACATAGATTATGCTATCCAAAATGATTTCCTCTTTTGCTTGATTGCTGAGTTAGCTCCGGCCGCCAGTGTTAATGCCAATATCCAACTTGACCGCAAGAGTCACCAATACTTGAGAAAAAATAAGAGTAGGATTCTCTCTTCTCCTATTCTCCTCTTCTTTCCTTCCCTCGTTTCATACTTTTTATTTTGCCTCTCTCACTATATAAAAAAAAGTAATATAAAATATTGACGTATTTTAATCATGTTCAAATATAAAAGGAGGGAAGGAAAGGGAAAAAAAATGAATAGAGAATCTTACTCTGAAAAATAAATTGTTAAAAATCGCCGAAATTCAACGTGGATAGACCCCACAAATAGTCCCAATAACATAAGAACTGTGATTTTTTGTGTAGCGTTTTAATTTAATTATGCCCTTCTAGTTTGTTTTAGAATATTTTTGTTTTGTATTTCTCAGCTTGATTTGCAATAAATTTCCTTGTACCGTCGAAGTTCCGTTGTGCGGAAGTGTCACATATGAAACCAATGAATTAATACGAAAAATATGACAAAACAAATAATTTAAAATGACACAAAGATTTATATTTGTTCAACGTAAGTCTACGTCCAGTTCAAAGACAGCAAGGAATTTCCAATAATAATCAAAATAAAGATTATAATCAAAGTTTAACCCTCAATTTACAAATAGAATGTTTAACTCTCAAATCTGTTTTCACGTGGTCTAAAGAAAATGAGCCACAAATTCAACAGTTGGTTATGCCAAATAAACTTATGAATATTAAAGGGAATTCATACTATTTTGCTTTGATTTTTGGACGATTACTTATTCTTATTGTTGTTATTTCTGGATGATGACTTATTTGTTCTTTTGCACTAAACATAGAAAACCAACTACTTTGGATGATGACTAATTGAGATTTTATCAGTGTCGAAATTGAACATTATTTCTGTACAGGCGAAATTTTATGCCCTCTTCTTTGTCCTATGGAGTTGCTTTCAGCATCGTAACCTGTCGAGATTAAGAGTCAACAAGGAAACGAAATCAAATGGGAAATCAACATTGAAGCAATAGTTGTACTTATTGTTTTGTTTCTTCTCCTTTGTTCTGCCTTTGTTTGTCCTCCCTCATTTTTGCACACAAAATAAACTAACCAGAAGGTCCTATTTATAGTGCATAGAACTTAGGTTACAATGAGAATCATAATCCTAATTGGAAGCAAATCTAAATCATAATCAAATAGATAATTAACAAAATATTTCCACCAAGCAATGGATCCAACCAATAAATCAAATCCTAAGTTGCACAAACACGGACATGGATACTGTAATACGCGACACGGTAAATTTTAAAAAATAAAGACACGGACACTTGTAGAACACAGTGATTAAAATATGATAAATACTACTTATCTTTAAAACGAGAGGAATGCTAACTTTTTTGGACTAGGATTCTCTCCCCTTTTCTTTCTATCCCCTTCCTTCCTCTTCTCTCACATTTTCTATTTTTTTTCTTTTTCTTTTTATATAAAATTTCTCTATTTATTCTGTTTCTTTATGCATAAAATTAATATAAAATGTTGATGTACATTAACCGTGAGTTCATGATTGTTTAAATAGGAAGAGAGGGAAGTAGAAAGGAACAAAAACGTGAGAGAATCCTACTCCAACTATTTTCCCAATTTACCTTTCGGTTTGTGCCTTCCCCACTCATCTTTTGACATGTAGAATACACTTACACAATTCTGCACATTAAACTAAAAAGTTAATGTTATAAATTACAATTTCTATTTTTTACTATATACCCTTATATTTAATTTAAAAAATAAAAAACACGATAAAATATTAAAATTTCGGACCCACCAACTAAAACTCTCGTCCTCTACCTCTTTCCCAATCTCTCTCCTCTGTTTTCCTCTTCGAGCAGCTGCTATGGCTCAACACCCAAAATCCAAATTTGACAGGGTGTGCATGTAGATATCATGCAGATGTCCCAATTGACGATATAGGTATGCAAACATGTTTGAAGTCGCCATTGTTTGAGGTGAAAACATGGAGTTTAGGGATCAGGGTTAGGAAGTGGACGACGGGCTAAGTCCTGAAGGCTGAGGGATTGGTAGGCGGCGTCTCGTCCGAAACATTGACCGTGTCCAAATCTTGTCCAGGCATGTGTCTGGGCGTGTTGATGTGTCGGACGCTCAAACACTTCCAAGATTTAGAGTGTTCATGCAACATAAATCAAATTCGAACCTAAATATGACACCTAAACAAAATAGGTAACACAAATTTAATTTCTACATTAGAATTTTGAATTGTAAGTCATAACAGAAAGTAACACAGCTAATAATCAAAATCAGGGCAACTTGGAAATTTAAAACCCCACTAACCAATCAACTGCATTTTCACCATTCTCCTAAATCTCATCTAATGTGCCTTAAATTCACTCTGCTGTGGAGATGGTGGTTGATTGAATTGAAAAGTTTTCTAGTTTCACTAGCTTATAAAAAAAATTACATACTAATTTAAGAAAACCTCATTTCATTTTCATCTTAGGACTAGGTTTGCATTGAGACGGCTCTTCAATTCAAATTATGTACTTGCCACATGCATGTAGTTTTTTTCTTCAAACATATGAAAAGTTGTTATATATGTTTGCTATACAGTTACCTCTTCCAGCCTTGGAACATAAAAAGTTCGTCAAGTGGAATAGAAATAAATTTCAATTAAATAAAATCTCATGCTAGCAAACAAAATTTTTATTATAACCTCACATAAATATAAAATATATATAAATCTCTTAAATGTTGATAGTCATTACAACTTATAATATGTGTATAGTAATGTCTCTAAATAACCTATAATAAGTTGACATTTGTGAAATAACAAATTAATAATTAAAAGATACATGGTCGGTTCGGTTTAGTTTTGATCGGTTTCAAAAGTATCAAAACCGAACCAAACTAAAAGTAAATCGATTCGTTTCATATTTTAAATTGTTTGGCATTTTTCCTTGGTTGAAACCAAACCAAATCAACCAATTTGGTTCAGATCGGTCAGTTCAATATCCACTCCTATCCAAAATAAATAGAAAACAAAGAAAATAATTTATATGAGAATATTTAGGGTACGAACATGTACTAAATGCAAATATTGTAGAAGATGGTGTTTTGGACAAATCAGATAATGTAGTAGAATTCTTAAAAGACAAAATTATAAGGACTTTACAAATTTATAAAGAAAACTCTTGCGACTAAGAAAGATTTTTGCATTTTTTTTTCATCTGTGCTGGTGTTCGTGGTCGTTGGTTTTTTCTGTCCTCGTGGGGGAAGGTCTGATTGGCGCATCTAACTAGTCCTAGCAAAAAACAGTAATGCCATCTATTCTAGCAAACCAAGGGACACCCAAGTAGCAAGAACAAGAGAGGATCTTGCCGATTCTGTTTAACTTGAGAAAAACAGGGAAAACTATACTTGAAACATTTATTATTGTGTGCGGACCACGGGCATTGCTCCATATTCATATTGAATCGGACTTTAATAAAAGGGTAATGCTAATAAGACTAAATTTGTAAACTAAATGACATGGAAGTTGATGATTTGATTATTACTTAAGCATTGATAAACAAGACTATTTCTATTGATGACACATCATTTGGTTTGCAAATTTAGTCTTTTTAGCATTACACTAAAGTGAAATACAATTTTTTTTTTAAATTTTAAAATTATATAGAACTTTTCATACCATATGAAATCCACACTTTTGGCTAAATCCATTGAGATCATCAGAACACGAGACTTTTATCCCATATTTTATAAAAATACCATTGGTAACATCTTTAAGGGAAGCCTACCTAGTTTTCTAACATGTTTAGTAACATGTCTAGATATTTTAGATGATTCGCTCAAAATCGTAATACAAGAAGTGAGATTTGTGAATGCTTAGAATACATTACGAATTATGTCCACGTCCCTCGAATTGGAGAGGTTTCGTACTGCATTTTAAGAATTCACAAATCTCACATTTCCCTCTGAAATTTTAAAGAATTTCACTCAAAATAAATTAAACCCCTTCAAAATCCATAAATTTAGACAAACCAATCAAGACTTCAAAATCAACATCAACCCATAAAAGCGATCTCACAAATGTCATGGATAAATCCAATTATATCATTAGTATCCTCTCATGTGACAAATTCCCACTTGCTTTGTAACGACTTTACTGAAATTATTTGATCTTTTTCCTTCATTTTGCTGAAATTATTCAATTCAATGATGGAAAATTTTAAAAAGATATTGATAGTTTAATTATAAATAAGATATGTGTAGAGAATAAATTGAATGTAGAAAGAAATTATATGATTTCAAATAAAAAGACATTTGTCTAGGAGATAAAAATCATGTGTAATTATCTTTCCATTGTAAAAAAAAAAAAAAAAAAAAAAAAAAAAAAACCAAGACTCGAAGTCTATAAGTCAGTCAACGCAACAATATCACAATTCCACCGCCTGACGCTACATTTATAATGGCCTGAAGAATTTAATGGCAACCCACCCCCGGGAGGACGCAGTCAATCCACCTACACGCCTTTTTGATAGAAGCAAGCCCGACAAAATCTGGTCAATCCCAGATTTCCAGCGAAGTCTAATTATTCTCTGTAATCATATCTTTCACATTATATTTTCTTGTATACTTGTACACCAATACTTGTGTTCAAATACAATCATGATCATTACAATCCTCAGACTCATCGAGGAATTCGGAAAATTCCAGTTGAGAGCCCGAATTTAAGCATGCTTTTTCACAACCTCACAGATCTCATAGAGCTGTATCTTGATGGTGTGAATATATCAGCACAGGGGATTAAGTGGTGTCAAGCGATATCATCTTCACACCCAAACGAGAGGGTGTTGAGCTTGTCTGACACTCTTCTTTCAGGTCCTGTTGATCAGTCCCTCGCTAAGCTTCAATCTCTATCCGTAATTCAATTGGACAAAAGTCTCTTCTTGAAATGGAGGAGTGCTGATTGCTCGTCTTCAAGACACAGACTGTGAACAGGAACAACGATCAAGAAAAAGAGGAACAAGTAGTGATGAGCAAAGTTTTAGTTTTTGGTAGTGATAACTGATAGTGTACTAAATTAGGAAAACCTCATTTCAGTTTCGTCTTTGGACTAAGTTGTATTGAGACGGCTCTGCAGTTTAGGTTAGGGCAAGTCGAAAACTTGTCTCACGAGATGAAGTCACTTTGAAGAAAAAATCAAAAAAGGGGGTGATTACACAATTTAGTTAGATCCCTAATGCTTTCTAAGAGATTGTTGACTTTTGTTGTTTTAACAATTCAAAAACACTGTAAATTAGACAACTAAAAACGAAATAGTAATCAAATGAGTACATGAAAATGCATTTTGTTACTACTTACGTCTACGAGAACACAAATTTGTGAAAATTGAGAATCATGGAAAGCCATACCAAGGATCTCAATGCAATAACATTTAAGCCACCAGACAGCATTTGTTTATATACAACAAAATTTCGATGAGATGCGATGGATTGTCACCTACGGACAATGCTGACATTGCTTGGTGCGCGAACAAGACGACCATTTTGGAGCAGGGTGCTTGGAAAGGTGGCTTGACGGTTAGTAAAGTGAGATTTTAATCGGGGTATGTTGGGGTGAGCGCTTCTACATTGGTGGCATCGCAACTCCATAGACAACAGACTATCTTCATCTTTTAGCTTTGCTTTTCCATCACTACTGACTTCCTCTACCACATCCAGAGAGACTCGAAAGAAAGCAGTATTGAAGGAGTTCCAATGTTTCTTATTCTTCAAGTGTGTTGAATCAAAATCCTGGCTGATCACATGCAGATCCAGCTGTCGCATTGAGGGATCCTGCAAGAGATGATGTCCCGAAACACAATTTATTATTTACATCTGGTCTGATGTATTAATGTTTACTCACGAGTCCTTTAGCAAAAAGGATTTCGAAAGGCAACGTTGGGTAAAACGAATATAATAGCATGCTCTAAGAAAAGTAGCATGCGTACCGAGTGATATCCAAGATGAAAGACCAAAGATGAATCATCATGCAAGAATTTCTCAACCCACTTCAAACCAACTTCATGCATCGTCCTTAACAATGGAAGGTGTTCTTTATGAACATCTGACAGTCGATCAAGACCTTCACATCGCGCCACCACCACCAAAACATGCCTTTTTGCCTGAGAAATTCTGAATGTTTTTTTTTCGTCAGACAGAAAGTAGAAGAGGATGATAAACAATATATGGAAAATAGGTATCATTTACCTTTGGATAAAGATCATTCAGCACAACGACCTCATCTGATAACTCTAGTACTGCATCCTTGTGCTTCACTGGGTGCATGGCAGTGTTGTAGAGAGCCTGAGCCCATGACCCCCAGGATTTAGTCCTGCTTCCACCGGACTTGTTGCTCAGGTCTGGTTTACCAGTATTAGAATCTTCAGTATCATCCTGATATGCTTTACTTCTTTTGCTCCTCTTGTATTTATGAGGATCCTCTCTCTTAGTCTTTTGATCGCTGTTTGTAAAATGATTTCTATAGGCACCGTCAGAATGTTCTTGTGACTCTGGCAGTTTTGCCTGTAGGTTCTCAATGCTTCCCTTGGGTGACTTTGCTTGGGTCCTCACAATTGTTGCAAAACCTTCGAAAAGTGAAGTGTAAGCCTCCCGGAGAACTTTGCAGCCTTTACTATAGTCATTGTTCAGACAATTTGGTCAGTGTGGGTTCATGTTGGGTCCAACAACATGTATGACATGGGTTACCCCTTCCCTACTAAGCAAGGGAGAAGTTGAAGGGAGAGGCAGAATCGTTTAGAGAAACATCACTGCCAACAGAGCCTACAAATAGCTCTTCACCTTCCTTTGACTCCTTACCAGAATTTTCAGACAATGAACCTGTTCCCTTCGAAGAGGTATCCTTTTCTTCCGTAATTCGAGAAGCATTAGAATCTGGTACACTCTTCAAAGTGGATTCAGTATTAGCAGGACCATCTGTTTTCTTTAAGAACCTCATTATACCTAGTTGTACTTTCGTACCGGTGTTCTTCTTGCCAAAATAACCACTGGGAAGTGTATCCAACGGACCAAGTCCACTATATGCATCAACGGCAGATTGAACATCACTCTCACTCTGGCAACAAGTGATTCTAGCAAACCCTTCCCTCTGTTTAGGCAGTTCTTTCTTCTGCAGCATTCTATTCACAAGCGCAGCCGCTCTCCCACCTTGCAAGTTTCCCTTCTCTTCACAGACCGTGACGTATAAAGCTTGGCAGGAAGATCAAGCACCACAGCATGAACATCACCTGGGTACTACCACCAAGCTTCACAAAACCATCCCTTTGTTCTTTCTCCAGATTACACGTATCTATAAAAACACTCTTCCCATCCTTCAATGCATTCATTGCACTCTCAATACACTGCGCTTTCGTTCCGGCTTTACCATTTTTTATAGTATCCTACAAAAACATAAAAAATGAGAACCTAACAGCATAAAAAAAAACAATAACCCATATGAACAGCAATCCGGAGTATCCAGAGTATCATATGAATTACTGAAAATACTAATCTTGAGCTCACTGAGCCATTTCATCGAACATATGGTGTGCACATAGATATACCTCGCAAACGCGAACCAGGGGGTGAGCGGAGGAGGACCGCATGAGATGATCACAGAAGGTGGACTTTCCGCTTCCGGGCCCACCCACCAATATTACTACGACGGGCTTTCCTTGCTTTTCCTCCCCTGTCAAAAGTGCATACAGGTTTTTTTAATGGAAGGTGACGACGACCCAGAATTATTAAACGTGGCGTTTTGGAGAAAAGGGTGTACCTTTGGCTGTTTCGTCGATATCCATGTCCATGTTTTGGGAGACTCTGTGTGGCACGTTTGAATTAAGGGCTGAAAACCAACGGTTTCTTCTTCCACTGGGCTAGCAAACAGTTACGACTCTCACGAGCAAAATCCCAGTTACGACTCACGAGCACTCTCCATGTTTGGATTGAGGGCCTTTCCAAGGATATTATTAGACCGGGTTCAAGGCCATCCAAAATTAAGATGGGCGTAGACCCGTTTGATTCAGTTTGACATTGAGAATATAACCGAATCATATAATATTTAACGGATTGGTTTGATTGGATTTTGAACAATATAAATATTGAAATCCAACTACACTAAATCATAATTAATTGATTTGATTCGGTTTGGTTTAGTCGGTTTAAGCTTACTCAATACAAAAATAAAAAAAACTTTTAACATTTCAAGAGTTTTAATCTTCTAAACATCTAAACATTTCACGCATTCTAATTCAATTAAAAGACTACATTTTTTGGAACACAAAAAGTTCTTCACATCGAATAGAAATAAGTTTCAATTAAATAAAATCTCATACAAGCAAACAATTTTTTAATTATAACCTACATAAGTATATAATACATGTAAATCTCCTAAACGTTGATAGTCATTGTAACTCATAATGTGTATTGTAAGATCTCTTAATAACCTATAATAAGTTGACATGTGCAGTGGCGGATCCAGGATTTCAAGATCAGGGGGTCCCAAGATAAAAGTTCAAAAAAAAAAAATATTAGACTAGTTTGGTTGCATAGCACTATTTTTTTATTGAATTTGGTTTATTGAATAATCGAAATTAATCAACCACATCAAGTAGCCAAGTGGTCAGGGCGCGAATTTCGGCTCTTAAAATACAAAAATAGGGAGGTTCCGGGTTCGAGGCTCCAAGCTAGTGAGTCTGCTTGACTGTGGCCATGAGAAAGCTGAAATGCCGTTGTGAGTCTTCTAGGCCCCTAGAAAGGATGGATAACCGTGGCTTACCACTGGTTGTCCCACTTTAAAAAAAATAAAATAAAATAATAATAATAATAATAATAATAATAATAATAATAATAATAATAATCAAGATTAATCTCAAAGGTAATAAAACCAACAAATTCTCTTCAGCAAAATAACACGATATTAATGACTTTACAAAGATGAAATTTGTTAATGTAACATATATATTACAATTGGGAGTTGAGACTAGAGTTTAGGATTAAAAAACTTAAATGAATTTGGAAGAAATAAAATTAGACAGCTAGAGGTGGTGGAACAGCAAATGGTGCTGGGGGATGGGATAACTTAAGTTCAAAATTGGGAGGTTACGATGATTTGGAGGATTAAAACAAAAATTAGAAACCTCTTCTTCTTCTTTGTAAGCATTGTTGCATGCACATCCATAGAGGCAACAAGCCTCTCCGCTGCACCTGCCCAAATTGTTGAAGGGTCCCGAAGGTCGATCACAAGTGTTTCTTCGGACTTCCGGAGGGTCCCGAGACCTCCCGGGTCCCTATATGGATCCGTCCATGGACATGTGTAATTAATAATTACAAAAATACATGGTCTATTTGGTTTGATTTTAGTCGATTTCAATAATATCAAAATTGAACCAAAAATAAATCAGTTTGGTTCGGCTTTTAAATCGTTCGACTTTTTTCTTGTTCAAAACCAAACCAACTAATATGCTTTGGGTTGGTCAATTTTTTCGTTCGATTGGTTGATGCCCACCCCTATCCAAAATAAATAGAAAAAGAAGAAAATAATTTACATAAAAATATACAACGTTATGAACACATACTAAATACAAATAATCTAGAAAGCCATGTAGATGGTGTCTTAGAAAAATCGGATAATGTAACGAGTCGACCAACTGTGTGAGGTTGGATGGGGTGTATTAGACAACTCAGATAAAGCATTAGAATTCTGTAAGGGAAGTGTTATTGACACTCTAAAAATCTCATTCTATACTCCTCACAAGTGTATTTTTATTTCTAAATATAGAAAGTTTGGAGTGTAGAATGAGAAATTTAGAGTGTCAATAACAATTCCCTTCTTTAAGTGTTAATGAATTCCCTCAAAATCCCAAGAACGAATGTGAGATTTGTGAAGCTTAAAATATATTATGAATTGTGTCAATTTCCTCGGATTGGAAAAATTTCACAATTCATTTTAATTATTTACAAATCTCACATATCTTCTTGAAATTTTGAAGCTTTTCACTAAAACATTTACGCGAAAATATTTAAAAATCAAACTCAACCGAATTATTAAAAGCAATCTCACAATTCCACAATGTCATGAATAAATCCAATTACATCAATTAGTATCTCTCATGTGACAAATTTCCACTTGCATTGTATTAACTTAGGTTATTGTAAATTTGTAATATGAAAATCCCTCGTTTCTACAATTGATATAATCTCCTCTCTTTATCTCTCTCGCCATTACTCTCAGATCCCTCACATTCACTCCCTTCCTCTTCCTCCTCTTCTCAGCCACAGAGGGTTGAACCCACCGCCTCCAGAAGCTACTCCAAACCCCCAAATTTTATCCCAAACCCAATCCAAAGAAGCCGTAAAATCCCAAATCGGTTTCACGGAATCGGGGTGGCCCGCTGGTCAAACAGCAGTTTGTGAAGAAATCTGGGGTGGCCCGTTATTATATGTACCAACACAACGACTGCCATTGAGAAGAAGATGCCTCGTGCAGAGCGGTATGGGATATCTGTGCAGCTCACAGAAGAAGAAGATCGCAACTCTCGGGCTGAGAGGTAACTGGGATTTGTTCTTCTGGGTCAGTATTTAGGGTTAGGTTTTTTTTTTTTTCCTTTCTGCTAAGAAGAGTAAAATGGACAAGGAATGCATATCCACTACCGATCTATGATACATGAATGAGATCAAAATCCCCCAATCAGGGCACTTATGAACAGTGTTAATATTAGTTCATGATAATTATAATAGTTTATAATTTTATTAATTGGGTTGCAAATTATTTAGTGAATGGAAGGATACTCGGAGATTTGAGCTATTGGGTTTTTGTTTTGTTTAAAAGACTCGGATTGAACTTCTGAAATTAGTTGGGTGAAGAATTTGACAAAAATGTGTTTTTTTCTCTCTCTTAGTTTTCAAACTTTGGATTTGATTGAGGATCATCTTAAGGGAGGCAGGGATGAATTACTATTTTATAATTGATGATCTATAAATAATAAATTGAGTTCCCTAATTTTTCTGTTATACGTGAGGAAAGCACCGAGCCTGCAGCAGCATGCACCAGCTCAACTGAAGGTCGAAGGTTGCGTTCTCATGGAAAAAAGCAAAACTGAAGGACTCTAAGCTTCCAGAATGTCAAATTTGTAAAACTTTCGGTTGTTCTGGCAAGTTTTGTTGTAGTGTGTGTTTGTGTGTCCATCATCATGTCGTTGGAATCATATGTTTCAATTTGGATTTGGAATGGTTTTTCTGATGTTTTTATTTTTTGTATATAAGTCAGTGCAGGTTTGCATTGGATATAGGATAGTCATGGATCAGTTCGAAGCTCGGCTAATGATAGTTTCAGATCTTGATCTTACAATGGTAGGTTCTGTAACTGGTTTGTCATCATAGGTTCTGTATCTGAATAACATAAATTAGGGTTTTTTGGTTAGTGTCCTATTAGTGAAGTAAGGATGATTCTTTTTGTTATCATGGATATTTAAGCTCTGCTTAATTGAAGTGAAATTTCCAGTTTTTAGGCCTGATTTCAAGTCTTGAACTTTGAATTTGTCTATATGTAGCTCAGCTGAAGCTATCTACATCGTAGTTTAAAGTATTTGTGTTGGTAATTATGTGTTTAAGTTGCACAAATTGAGTTGCCCCAATGTCTTTTGTGTGCAGTTTGGTGTAGAAAAGTGGGTTTTGATGTTTTGGCAGGCATTGGAAAAAAAAAAAAAGAAATTGGTTTTTGCCCAATGCATAGTTAATCTTAAAACATGGTTTATTAAATTGGGTTCATGATATATGGGTGGTAGCACATTAGCGACGTCGACTCCTGCAAGGAAGAGGCTGATGAGAGACTTCAAGAGGCTGCAACAGGACCTGCCTGCAGGGATTAGCGGGGCGCCCCAGGATAACAATATAATGCTGTGGAATGCTGTTATAATGCTGTGGAATGTTGTTTTCTCTTCTATTATGCAACATTAATATTTCGTTTTTTTCGTTAGGAGACGCAATAAGTTGGAAAAATGCTTATATTTCTTATTTTTGGAAGTCTTTATCTCATTGTTTCTTGAGTAGTCTTCTGGAAGTAAGAAAAGATGGGCATTTGTAAGTCCTATCAATTTCAATTTTTATTTTTCTTGTTTTTATTTTAGTTTCTTATTACTAGTTTTATTTTGGGTGTATTTTTTATGATGGTTGTCAAACGATGTTGTTTTCACAGGTTTGATCATGTATATAAGCATCTGATAGTAATTACATGCAGAGTGCTGCACAAGTGAAAAGAAGTAGAATGGTATTTTCAGGTAATTGTCAAGATTTTTGTTGATCCCCTTTTGTCGTGATGCCAATTTACTGTTCTTATCATGTAAATTGGTTGACTAAAATGTTAGTGTAATAACAGTAGTGAACTTCCTACAACTCACAGACTTTTCCTTCATTGGGTATGCAAAAAGATTGTTGATGCTGCTGGTTCTTTTCTGTAATCGATTTTTAGGAGTTGCCTATTGCATTCTTAAGCATAACGTCTGACCGCCCTAATGACATATTCTATTGCTTTCTACAGCTGCCAGTGCCTAAACCTCCAACAAAATGGAAACTTTTGCCAAAACAAAAGGTAAATCATTACTGCAGGAGCCAAACAGTACCTTTCCTCTGTTTTTTTTTTACTTTCTTCTTCCCCCCTTCAAGGCTTTGTTTTGGTTCTCATATGTGGCCATTTGGTCATTGAGAGATGTAGTTGGATATAAGATCTTGAGAAATTGGAACATCTTTAGGAAAATGACAGAATTTGGGATTGGACCTGTCAAGTTGTTATAAGAAAAGTCATAGGTATCAACGGACATGATTGCTATCCGTTTGACTTTTGTTACAATAATTTCCCTTGGGCATAATGGTTGCACTGAATTCGTTCGTTTTGTGATGATTCAATTTTGGGTGTGAAAAAATGCTCACTGTTTGAAATTTGAAATTCTGTTGACTTTCCATTCAGGTTGAACAAAAATATCTCCAGGATCCCCATTTTTTTAATGGCGCTGTTAAGGTAAATTTTCTTTATCCTTGCAGATTAATTTTCAATGGATTACGTCTTCTGAGTAGTATACAGGCCGGACATTGTATCTTTGAGAAAGTTTATGGTGTATAGTTTCTGCATAAGTTTATTTTGGGAGTGGTATATAACCGTATATGGAGCTTCTTGGTGCATGCACTGGAAATTTTATGATTTAGGATTTTTTTGATTTCCTTCATGTAGTTGTTTTATGTATGGTGGATGAATTGAATTTGGAAGGAAAGCAACTCAATGGTTGTCTTTTTCTTTTTTATTTCTTGCAAGAATGCTACTAGAAGAATGGCAGATTGTATCATATGACTGTCATTGAAGATTTATCTTGAATCTGGACAGGTTTTTGTCAATTGTTATTTACGAAGGTTTTGACTGTTCGTGCTGGCACCAAAATAAAGTTTGTAGAAGGTTGCTGACTGATGATAAAAGGTAGCTTGCAATTTTTATTTTAATGAATCTTATTAAATGCATTTGAGTACCACAGAAATTTACTCAATTATTTTAGCAATTAGGAGAATCACTCTCTTCACTAAAACTGTTATTCATTTACATTAACAACTTTTATTTTTCCAAATTGTAACAGAGAAGCATGTATATCATGAAAAATAAGAGACGGAAGTTCTGAAGTGATGACCAAGAAAGTTTAGAAGTGTAATATGGTTGTAAACAGGAATGTAAACCGGGGATGAAAAATGTTAATATAATTCTGATTCTGGATGACTCATTTGCGAATTTTATCTGAATTTGAATAATTTTTTATCTGGGTGTACGGTTACATCTGTGATTTGTTGTTTATGTGGTTAAAAAAAAAAAAAGGATGGCTTTATACTTTTTCATGAGACTTAATTTTGAGTTTTGAATTTGAGTTTTCATTCAAGAAGAAAGGCCACTTGAGTTTTGAGTTCCCATATATTTTCATAGTTTCATTTATACGTCTGTTGGAGGATTGGAGGGGATTGAGAGGCAGATGAGTGAGATTTCTGATGGTTACACAGAAATAAATTGTCTCTCACATCTTGAACCAGATTACTCTGGGTTTGGCAGGTATGAATGATTCCAGCCTTTTTTTAGAGGAACTATGCCTTCCATATCAATCAGAATGTTCTGTTATTAGAAGCAATTACATAGAATTAGGCCAACTAAAATGGCTGGACGGAAAAAATGGTCCTAATTTTTCACTCTCTAATGATATTGGCAAGTAACGTTGATTGTTCTAAACACTGGCGGTGCTTCTGTTTTCCATAATGTAAGCCCAAGATTATGCGATGGTGCTCAATTTGGATTTGTTGCATAGCTAGAAAGATGATCTTGCAGTAATTGTTGAAGACAGATATATGCCAAGGTATTGATTCTTTCGAATCCCAGTTTAAAAAACAGTCAGATTTATATATATTTTGCATCATTATAATTAGTCTACTTGGGTTAGCTTAAGATTACAGAGAACAGCCTACTACACGGGGGAATCAATCTTTCTTTTAGCATGCATATCCATATATAGCAAGCAAAGTTTCACTTTGTTAGTTCTTAGGCACTAGACCGTCTTTCCTTTAGATTATAATTAGCTGCTCATGAATTCTTGGCATTTTATTTTCTTCTTCTTATTGGGGTGTTTTACAGCACCGTAGATTTTTTCAAGGAGCTTCCTCAATTTGTTGTCAAGGCTGGTTCAATTTTAAGTAATATTTGTGGTGTAGATTGGGAAAACAAACTTGAGGTATTAATTTTTCAGAGATAGTTTATGCTTGAAATTAGCCATGTTTTTATGTCTTCCAACATTCTGTCTTCTTGGAGTTACTCAGTCCTGTACTCATGATTTGAGTTCTTGATTTTTCACGCAAAAGAGTTGTAGGAAAATGTTGTGTATTTGAGCCTGTTAAGTGAGACCACACATATTTCATCTAATTACGATACTCCTAATAACCTAATCATCTACCGTCAAAACATTGGATACTAATTTTAATTTTGGCTTTTAAATTTGGGTTCTGATTTTTAGTATTTATATTTTTGTCCAAATGTGATGGTATGAAAGGGTTTGATGATTTCTGATTGTATAAAAAAGTTGTGTGGTTCAAAAGATGATAGCATTTTGTGAATTAGGAAGCAGTTGCTAAGTGAGGATTCTCCGTTTCCCTTTGGATAATTAAGTGAAAATGCATTGATTTGGTTTTAATTTTCCTGATTTCTTCAACATGTGTATTAAACTAAAGTGAAATGCTTATTTCGGTGTATGTATATTAAACTCAACTAAATGGAAATGTTCATTACATTGCATGTGGTGTATACTTTGTGTTTTACGGACCTATGCTTTCTGTGCTAATTTTTTATTGTTGTTGGTGTAAATGTTTATATTAAGTACTAGCAAACATGGTGTTTTTGCTCTTGCAAGGGAATTGTCTTTTTTCCCCAGTACTTTTACAAGGATTTAGAATGGGAGCAAGTGTGTTGCAAATTGTTCTGTTCAATAGAAATATAGACATGCTTGATGGAACCGATCACATATTTGGACCTTATTCTTGGAAGATGATTGCATTATTAAATAAACTGCATATAATTTGGGTTGGGTTAGATCTATATGTTGGTTTAGAATGTAGACAGTTTTGATTACAGTGCTTGGAGAAATTGACACTATTCAACTTTCCTTAGGATAAGTTCATACCCCTTCAGGCAAGTACTTAATTTAATTAAACTAATTAGGGGAGTATGAAGTCGAGTTCGTTTTTCTGTTTCTTTAGTTCTTGCCATGATACTCTAATATTTTACTTAGGAAGAAAGAATGAGGCGGTTAAAGTGCAAAATGAAAGTTTACTTTTATGCTGCTAGGCTGGATCACCAGGTGAAATTTTCATTTCAAGATGTATATGTATGTTTGCGACTTTTTTAATGCTTAGGACAGAAATTTGAGTTTTAGCATTACAACTAAATGTCCATAGACACATGATGCGAATTGGGCTCACACGAATGTCAAAGTTAAAATGGCATGAATTAAGGTTCACTTATACAGTTGAATGTTCTCTTTGGGCACACACAATTTTTCTTAAACTTGGTTTGGTTTTCTACTTTTGTTTAGAGATGAAGTGAGAGTCACAGTTCGACTGATTCTTAAACGATGAAGAGCCAGATCATTGAGGTCTCTCTTCGTCAAGTTAAATTTTCTTGCTTATTCTTTTAAGGTTGAAGTGGAAGCTATTGGCCATGTTCATCATAAGCTATATCTTTCATTGCTTTTTGATTAAGCCCACTGATTCACCTGAAATTCCGAAAATCATAGGCAGCGCTTCAACTTCCTCAGATTCTCCTCCTGTTCAAGTAAATTTACGATTCCTCAATCTTTCTGTTTTTGGATTAGGGAGTTTTTACTTCCTTATTTGTGCTCATTTGTAATCTCTTGGTAGATCTTTGCCTTTATTTTTACTTCCTCTCTTGATTTTTTCCTGGCTGTGTTTTTCTATGAAATGTTCATGGTAAATAAGTTTCACTCCTGAAAGCTTATTAGTATTCGCTTTGCGGCAATATATTTTGTATCTAAAATTTGTTCTTTATGCTTAAAAATTCAAGGATGTACTTGATTTAATGCGTTTTCTCTGTTTGCTATCTGGGTTTTATGTGATTGTCTATTTTTGGCTATGGAGTTGTGTAGTTTAAGTTTGGAGTATCAAAAAGGCAATGTTTTAATCTTTCTTAATAGTTCCCATTTGCATTTGTGGACAGGCACAGTTGAGGGAGGTGACATTGCTGGAAGAGAATGCTGTATATGAAAGGGCAATATCGTGTGAAAATAAAATACAGGAGAAAATTCAAGAAGCAGATTTGCTGAAGAGTAAGTTAATGGTGAGAGTTGAGTATATCGTATTTTTGTTAATAGAGAACAACACTCTTTCTGAAAATTTATGATTTTTGTTATCAGGCGATGGAAGAGAATGAAAAGAATTTGAGATAATACTTTAGTCTAAAGAAGGATCTCAAATTGCACTGTTTAAATGAATAGTGTTGGGGTCCGAATTTCATTTTATTTACGACCATGCCATTGCTTTAATGAATGGGCTTTGTGGGTTTGGGCTCCGGGTGGGGTTTGTTTTGGTTGGCTAGAATTGCTTTTGGCGGATGAGGATGGGTTTGGGCACTGAATCACCCACAGAGATCAAGGGTGACCTGCAGATTGGAGAGAGAGAGGAGGGCTGCGAATTTTGACTCGAGGAGAGATGGATGTGTGTCGGTCGGAGCGTCATTGGGGGGAGGAGGACAGAGGGACTGACAGATTGGAGAGAGATGGGAGCTAGGGGTTTCGACTCAGTGAGAGTGAGATTTAGCTGGGTCCTCTGCCAGGACCTATGGGATTTCCTCCGATTGAGAGGGGTTAGCCGGTCAGGAAGGGGTTACTGAGGGAGGTATGGGAGAGTTTGTTGAGTTTGTTTTTTTGGTTTAATCCATTGTTTAGTACCAATTCAGCTTTATTTTTCAGTTTATTGTTTTTAATTCATTGTTTACTGTTTGGTTTGCCATCTGCTTTCTTCAAATTGCCATAGATATTCTTTTCCCTTCATTAAAGTTGTCATAGATTTTTTTAGATTGTTTAATTCATCAGCAGTTTATTGTTTTGCCTGGTGGAAAAGTCCAGTCTTGGTGTGTCCTCTGACTCAAATTTAAAAATGGTTTCTTGACTGTTTAGTTTGTTGAACAACATCCTTTCCTACTTTCTAAAGCTCATTTTCTTTATTTTAACTCAGACTGACTCACTCCACACTCTCTCTGTCTCTGTGATTCTGGATTCCATTCTGTCATTGTTGCTTCTGAAGAAACCTAATTGCAGGTTCCTTTTCTATTTCCAAGCTTCTGTTATGTTTTGTGCTGCTGTATTTTCTGTGGTTAATGAGGCTCGATTGAAAGATGCATCAATTTGATTGAAATATGCATCAACTTGATTGATTATGCTGCTGTATTCTCTCTCTCTCTCTCTGCATTCTCTCTTTTTCTCTCTTTTTCTCTTTTTAATGAGGCCTTATGCTGCTATACCAAAATGATGAAATATTCATTTTTAATGATAGTTTTATAATTGGGTATGTTTTAATTCGGAGTTTTAATTTGATCAGTGTGATTTTTTGTAATTAGGATTTAGGACCTTGGTAACTTGGTTGATTAGGAATTTGTGTGTTTTCCTCCTGATCAGTATTCAAATTAATTCATATAAGTCCCTTTCTTAAGAGGGATCTATTTTGATAAGAAACAAGACCTTACAACTGTTACATTCTTTGTTTTCTTGAATTTCTTTGGTTTTTGATGGGTGATTGAGTGGTGTTTGATTGAGAAATTTGCTGATTAGGGTTAGGTTGGGGTCTATTTGGTTGCCTGGAAAATTTGGGAAAGAAAATGGGGTCATGGGATTAGGATTTAGGACCTTCGTAACTTGATTGATTAGGAATTTGTGTACATCTCCTAATTAGTATTCAAATTTAGAGCATATAAGTCCCTCTCTTAAGAGGGATCTATTTTGATAAGAAACAAGACCTTACAACTGTTGCATTCTTCGTTTTCTTGATTGTAAAGTCTCTGTACCATGTCACTTATATTAATAGGATGCTTAGGTAATTGTAGGAGAAGTTATGCATGCATTCTTTTGGCAATCCTTTCCCAGAACCTGTAGTGATACTGATATGAGTCTAACTCTGCCTTGGTCATAGCTCAACATGGAAACGTTATGGAATATCTTCTTTATAAGCATTTCTAGGCTCTAGCCTCCTCTTTTTGAGCAGACTTATCTAATATATAACAAAGCATGTTCTACTAGAGCTCAAATCAAACAAAGAGAGGGAAAATAAAAGTACACCATAAATAAATAAATAAAACTTAATTTATTAAGATGCATGGAGGAAAGGTTTTAGTCACTTAAAATTGGGTTAAATTAATGATGTTTTATAGTGATACTAATTTGATGCTTGCTTGCCCTGCTATCAACTCAGTGTTTAAGGATTATGCATGTTTCCCACTTCCCAGGTCTAATCCGATCGCATGTATGTAACAATAATTAAATTTGGGGACCGGACAATTAACTAATCATACTTTACTTATTGTGTGTAATTAGCTCCATAAGTGTGGTTACAAGTTGAGCCTTTTTTTTTTTTTTTTTTCGTTGAAGCTTTCCAGGGCTTCTTTATATTCTTTTTCCTGTTTGTTGACAAATAAGATCGTGTTTATTTTTCTTCTAATTTTCAAGTATATATACATAAAATATCAGTGGAGTCGATGCATGCTCGAATGAAAACCTCACAAGGAGTCACTCACATAGAGTCTGAAAATCTAATAAACTCTATTCTGATTCTGTTTGAGTGATGAATGAGGAGTGTGAGTACAAATTCTAAGTTATGGGGAAGCACAAATTCTTTTCTACTATTTTTTCAGATGTTCTCTAACTTAATAGGCATTAATAATCTGTTTAACTACATGATTCCCCATTTACCTAATTTTCCACTGCTATTATTTATAATTGGGGTGGAGATTTTCAAAATTAGATTTAGACCTACTATAATTAACAACTCATGCAAAATTTATTTAATTAAGTACCAATTTTTTTATCCTTTATGTCTTAGTAGGACAACCAATGTAATTTACACATCACATATAGAGAAGTAGAAAGGAGAATGCCAGCAGGTAGGTTGGAGAGCAGAGTCATTTTCTGTATAAGTTTTCCGTCACTAAATATAGGTTGGAGAGCATGATCATTTTCTGTTTGCACATCACAATGTTTGTTTTGGGTATTTCTCACGCCATTGAGGCACAAATGTTCTTCTTGCATTAGTTAATTTTCTTTATATCAAAATTGAATAAATTTAATTTTCCTTTGTATCCAAATGTATTAAAGTAATTGTGATTGAAGTTTGTTTATGTCTGCTTTACAATATTTATTTTTTGGTTACTAGATATCTTACTCCGTTTACAAGTGCTTTTTAGTTAACTGAAAGAACGCTTTTCATTCTTTGGTTTTCAGGACTTCTTTACTGTTTACAAGTAAACCCCACTATACCAAAGTACAAGACTAGCAAAGATTTGAGGTAATTTTTGCTCTAACTTCTTTGGATTTTATATTCTGGGTTAATTATCAACCGGTTTCTGTTACTAGATTTAGAATTGTAATTTGGTACCACTGCTGCCACCTGAGCATTCACATCCTAATGGCACAAAATGGTAATTTTAAATTCTAGGTTATGGGTAAGCATTAGTATTTGGAGGCACAAATTCTTTTCAGCCACTGAACCAAGTTCAAAATATTTTTTTTCGCGTAGCTTAAATTGATCTAAAATATCTGGGTTCTCTATATCTCATTGTTTCTTGGGTAGTTTTCTAGAAATGAGGTTGAAAGGTTGCACCACTTCTTTACTCCATACATACGCACATCCATAATCTTTAGACTAAATAAAGCAAAGAAACATCACGATATTGCTAATGGATTTGCTATGTTTTGGAATTTCAGGAATTTCAATTGTTGGAGGGAGAAGTTGGTTCCTTGGCATTTTCAGGCATATAATTATATACCCTGTTTTTATTCAAGACCTCTTTTAAATGTATGATTGGTTTGTGTGAAATGAACGAAAAAGAGAGTTAGAATACCCTGTTTTGGATTTTGAAAAAGAGATTTAGAAATGTATGAGGATGTCCTTTTTATATACCCTGTTTTGGATCACTATGTGTGTTATTTGAAAAGGAGAGACATGAATGATCGGTGTGTTATTTGTTCATGGAGACATCCTTATTTGGATTTTCTCGCAAGCCTATTTTATACACCCTGTTTTTATTCAAAGGCTGCTGCCGTTTGAATATGATTCGTTAAAACGTGCTATCATCAACAGTTTGCATGAAAAACATATTTCACTTTGTTTTCTTCACTCAAGGTGCTTTTCAACACTGTTTCTAGTCTATTTTCGTTACTGTTCTGTAAGTTAGTGCTAATGGATTTGCTATGTTTGCAATTTTCTGAAATTTGGATCGTTGGAGGGAGCACTTGGCCCTTTGGCTTTTGAGGTATATTTATTTATTGTGATTTTGTGACTCTGTTGTTACATCTTATTCATGTGCTTGGGGACTAGATTTGGCTATATAATTGTGGCATCCTTTTACTATGTATAGCTATGATAACGGTGGAATGGGTAATTGCTATCTCTTAATTGGGTATAATGTTAATGGTTTGCAGATGCTTAGCAGACTATCAATAAAATTGCTATCATTGAAATTGCTATCGATGAAATTGGGAAAGAAACTTGGGGAGATAATGTTAATAGTTTGCAGATGCTTAGGAGACTATCTGAAACTGGTTAAATCTTATATTTTGAGTTGCATAAAGTTAAGGAGGTTACGATATGTTTCCAAATTATTAAACAAACCAAGATAGCTCAACAAGTTAAGTCCGATATCAGGGTCAATTGTAGGTTGGCTTTAATTATTATATCTTTATAAGAAACATTAGCTTATATGTGCACTAAGTAAACTAAGGTCATCTGTAATAAGTTTCCCTATGTCTTCTATCTCTTTACAGTGTGTGTGTTATTTGTGTCTGATTGGTGTTTCCCCTATATTTCCCTATGTTTTCTATCTCCTTATATGTGCACCAATTAATTTGATCAGTGTGTGTGTATTAAGGAGCCATTCCCTTGACTTGTACTGATGAGAATTTTACTCCACGAGAGATTGAGCAAAAAGCTGCTGAATTGACTAATTGTTGTTGGGTGTTTTCTAACTTGGGGTCTTTATTTACTTAATGTGCAATCCAGTGTCTTATATGGTTAGAGAGAACATAGTGTTTGACAATATGATGTCTGATATGTGATCCAATCTGGTTTTGTAGATATGCTGAATAAGTAAAGACTGTTTGCTGATTTAGTTGCATATCGAGTATCTTGAGATTGTCGCTGATTTAGTTGCATATCGAGTATCTTGAGATTGTCTTTTATTAGTAGATGATTAATTGTAGATGTAATGCTTCTTAGTAGAAGGAAATTAAGGTGCATTAACAACAAAAAATCAAGATAATGCGTACATAAGTGGATTAGTTTTTTCGCTGTCAGTTGGTGTCCAACATGATGCAAGCATTTTTTGAGGTGTGTATAAAAACGAAGCTGCTTATTTTACTGATCCCGTTCACTCACCTATCCCTCTGTTCATTGAGGATTATGTTTAATTTATTCAGGTTAAATGTGTCTTATTTATGCAGTTAAGACTTGTGCATTCAAGTCCTGCAGCAAAGTGCGGGCATATTTTTGAACGTAAACTGCTTGAAAGATAGAATCTATCTCCTACTGTAGTCCTGCTAAACCATGGAAACAACTTACGTACCTAACACGGTATTCCCCGGCCCTACGCCAATCTCAGTTCGCACCTACTCCATCAGAAAGATGGGGGAAAGACTTCAAAGGAAGCAAGTCAAGCCAACAAAATATCTCCCGTGGAAGATTTCTCCACGACATTAAAGGCAGATCATTGTCTAATTCATTTCTGCAATGTTTTAATATTTACTGGTTACAGTTAAAAGAAAAAGACCAAGACTTCAGAGTCTGCAAGTCAAAAGGACTCCAAAGGGACAAAAATAATTTAAGGCCATCACACCAATCCTTCAGTTCATCACACACTTACCAATCCTTCAGTTCATCACACACTTTCCTTACTCGGCTAGCAAAAATGAAAACTTTGCAATCTTTTGTCCTCCTATTCTTCTTCACTATCTGTCATAATGTCACAAATGGAGTCTACAGCCAGTGTCTCAAAGACCAGCAACTGTCATTGCTCCATTTGAAGAAAAACCTCACTTTTGTTGATCATGGTTTTCCGGTTTCTTCCATGTTTGTATCGTGGGATTCAAGTACAGATTGTTGTTCTTGGATCGGTGTTACTTGCAGTAGCAACGGGCGTGTTGTTGGTCTTGACATTAGCAGCCAACAAATCTCTGGTGGCATTGACAACTCCAGCAGTCTCTTCGATCTTCAGCATCTTCAAAGCCTCAACTTGGCCTATAATTGGTTTATCGAAGGCTCTCGCTTTCCATCTGCAATTAGAAAGCTGACAAACTTGAGGTATCTAGATTTATCAAATAATAATTATTTCTGGAAAATTCCCTTTGAGATTTCACGCTTGACAAGGTTGGAGGTCCTTGATATTTCTCAAAGTTACTATAATGGGGACCGCAAGCCACTTGAAAGCCCGAAGTTCAGCATGCTCTTGCAGAACCTCTCAAACCTTATGGTGTTGAACTTGGACAGAAACAATCTCTCTGCCCCGGTTCCAGGATTCTTTGCCAATTTTTCAAAGTTGACTACCTTGAGCCTACGTGATTGTGGGTTACGTGGAACATTTCCGAAGCAGATCTTTCAGGTACCTACCCTACAAACTGTTGACCTTTCCTCTAATATGGAACTTCTTGTTTCCTTGCCAGAATTTCCCAAGAATGGATCTCTTCGATCCTTGATTTTAAGCTGGACAAGCTTTTCAGGGTTATTGCACGACTCTATTGGCAACCTCAACATGTTGTCCACACTAGAACTTTCTGGATGCAATTTCACTGGATCGATCCCAAAGTCAATCGTAAACCTAACGAAATTGGTTGATTTGGACCTGTCATCAAACATGTTTAATGGTCCAATTAGTTCTATTCACTGGGAGAACCTTATTAATTTGGAAAGTCTCGAATTGCACAACAATCAACTGGTGGGGAGCATTCCGTCGTCTCTGTTTTCTCTTCCCTTGTTACCGGAATTACATCTTTCCCATAATAATTTCACTGGGCGAGTCCCTGAAATTTTTAACGTCTCTTCTAGTTTTCTTACTTCCATTGATTTGAGTTTCAATCATTTGGAAGGACCAGTTCCCGTCTCTATCTTTAATTTTCAAGGGCTTGAAACCCTCACTCTTTCTTCAAACAATTTCAGTGCCTTTCCTTTTAATTGTCCTCAGCTGCCAAATCTGACGAAGATTGATCTTTCACACAATAGCTTGAGAACATTCCCAGTTTTCTTGAGAAATCAAACCTATTTAACAAATCTGGACCTTTCGGAAAACCAAATTCAAGGCCAGCTACCCAATTGGATATGGAAGCTCGATTCTCTTGATTACCTAAATGTTTCTTACAATGCCTTGGAAAGTCTCGAAGGTCCTTTCATCAACCCCACATCTCCTTTGTCTAGGCTTGACCTTCATTCAAACCAGCTTAAGGGGCCAATTTTAATTGTCCCACCAAATGCCGAATATCTGGATTACTCAAACAATCATTTCAGTTCTAGTATTCCAGTATCAATATGCTATGCTAGTTGTCTTCTCGCTCTTGATTTGTCCAGTAATTCTCTGAGTGGTGAGATTCCCCAGTGCTTGGCTGCAATGAGCAGACTCTTGATACTTAATGTTAGGAAAAACAACATTACTGGAATGATTTCTAATCTTGAATTTCCTAAAAATTGTGAGTCATTAGCAGTTCTAGACCTCAGCCAAAATCAGATTGAAGGTCAATTGCCAAAGTCTCTAGCCAGGTGCAGAAGGTTAAAAATTTTAAACCTTGGAGAGAATCAGATAACAGACACCTTCCCATGCTTGTTGAAGAACATCTCCACCTTGATCGTTCTTGCTTTGCGGTCCAACAATTTCTATGGAGGCATTGGATGTCCAGTAGTGAAGACCAATGCCAGCTGGCCGGCTCTTCAAATCGTAGACTTAGCTTACAACAATTTCAATGGTGAAGTACCAGGATTCTCTCTGACAACATGGCAAGCAATGAAGGGTAACAGAGATATTAGTGATTCTAACTATATAGAGGTATCTTCTCGTGGGCATGGACATCCATTCGTTTCTACAAAAGCGGCTCTAATTCCTGATAAACCTGCGTACCGTGGTCATGCAACGTTTACATTTTCTTATGAGCCTGCTATAACGATTACAACCAAAGGTTTAAAGAGGGATATGGCAAAGATTATAACTGTCTTGACCTTGATTGACTTCTCATGCAACAATTTCAGTGGGTCAATTCCCAAGGAAATGGGAGCTCTGAAATCTTTGTATTTTCTCAACTTGTCAAGTAATGCTTTCACAGGTGAAATCCCATCGTCATTTGGTAACATGCGACAACTCGAGTCCTTGGACCTGTCACAGAACAAGCTGAGTGGGCAAATACCACAACAGCTAGCAAAGCTTAATTTCCTTGCATTCCTAAATCTCTCCAATAATCAACTTGTCGGCAAGATCCCAGCTGGTACACAGATTTCAACATTTCCAAGAGACTCATTTACAGGGAACAAAAGATTATGGGGGCCTCCGCTGACGGTGGATAATAAAACAGGACTGTCACCACCACCAACATTAAATGGAAGCCATCCAAATTCTACAAATGAGATTGATTGGGATCTTATTAGCGTTGAAATTGGATTTGTATTTGGCTTTGCAGTTGCTATTGGGTCACTTGTGTTCTTCAAGAGATGGAGTAAATGGTATTACAGGTCTATGTATAAAATCCTTGTGAGAATATTCCCTCAACTTGAAGAAAGAATTGGTCCTCATCGAAGACTTGTTCACATAAATCAGAGGTGGAGACGTTGAAATGTTTATGAGGAGCAAGCAGCTGGACTCCATGTTGTGCGTAGGGTAAGATCCAACAAATCACATTTTGATTTATAACTTGTGTTGTAATTAGGTTTGGAAGTTATTTTGTATCTTTCTGCATTATGATTAATAAATTTTCCTTGTACTGTCGAGGTTTCTTAAAAATTGAAAAGAACAAGCCTACTAACCAATGCCTTATGCGCGCATTTCAAATTCCATTTTAACACTTTTCTAGGATGGACACTCAAACACATGAGCAAGGAAAAAGGGTTATCATGTTGCTTGAATTTGTGATGCATTATATCTTATATCTGTTGGTTTTGTTTTGTACAGGTTTTGCACCCTCGTTTCTACCCTGTCTAGTTTGCTTTCTTTGGATATCGAAATCAGTTGAGATCAAGAGTCAACAAGGAAATGGATACACATACGAAATCAGTATTGAATCAAACAATTTTAATTATTTATGCTTCTTTTGTTTGTTCTCCCTTGTTTTGGCTTTGGTTTGTAAGAAAATTAGCTCTTTTCTGTTGTGTGTTTGTACGGAGTCTTTGATTTTAAATGTTTACTCTGTTTTTCATGCACTGGTCAAGTTCTGTTTATATATTATCGCTCAATTTGCTTTGATTGAGAAAGATATGGAAAGACAGCTTCTCCACAGTTTCCTTCAGCTTGTGTAAAAACTAAAAATTTATGCCAGATGATGACTGTTAAATTAGTTCACCTTGGTGATTGTTCGTCACACTTGAATTAATTAGACTTTGCTTTTGCTTCCTTTAAATTGATGACCGTTTCTGGTTTCTAGCCACAAATTAACCGATCGGCACCTGTGCCAACATCGAAATGAATGCGTGTACATATATAAATGTCTTCAAATTACATGCTATTGTATGAGAGGATGTTGAGTTTCGGAGATAAAACGGTCTATGCTCAACCCCAAAACTACATTGAATATTTCTATCACTTAAAAATTAAAAGAATTTGAGGGGTCTGCTATCCAGGTCGATCCTGCAATAACTCTTTAAATTCATGCCGGTTTAAACCTTGGAAACAATCACACTAAAGATTCCTTTCCTTGTTTGTTGAAGAATATATCCATTTTGAGTGTCCTGGTTTTGTGATCCAACAAATTTTATCGACGCATTGCATTACAACAACTTGACAAGGCCAACATTTAAAATCAAACTCATAGAATTTTCAGATGATGACGACACATTTGGTTTTCTTTTGAGGATGGTATAACAATTACCATAAAAGGTTCAAGGACAGATATGGTTAAGATTCTAACTATCTTGGCCTTGGTTGATTTCTCATGCAACAATTTCAGTGGACCAATACCCAAGGAAATGGGAGAGTTTAAGTCACTATATTTCCTTAACTTATCTAGTGTTTCTTTCATAGGCAAAATCTCATTGTCATTTGCCAACATGCAACTCAAGTCGTTAGACCTCTCACAGAACAAACTGAGTAGGCAAATTCCACCGCAGTTGGCAAAGCTTACTTTCCTAGAATTCTTGAATCTCTCAAACAATCAACTTGTCAAGTACTCAGATTTCAACATTTCTGAAAGCCTTGTTTACAGGTAACAAAGGACTATGGGGGGCCCCTTTGTCTGTCGATAAGAAAGCAGGATTGTCACCACTCACCACCACTCACCACCACCACAATCAAATGGAAGCCACTCGAATTCCGGACGTGAGATTGGTAGGGATCTTATCGGTGTTGAAATTGGATTTACATTTAGCTTAGGAGTTGTGATTATTTATCTTTCCGGCAATAAGTGAGTTGAAGCTACGTGCAAAACTAATCTACATTCTAGCTTAGTTTGGCTTAAAGTTGTGTTCTGCTTTGAAATTCTTTTTGTTGGGACTAAGCAAGTGCATGATGCAATGCAAATATCACTAAAATGAAAATCCATCAATTTCAGCAGAAGCTTCATTGTAGTTTTTTCTTCAAATATGAAAAAACTAATGCCATGCATGTTATGTCCGCTATACAATTACCTCTTCCAGCCTTGGAAAATCAACATGCACAGACATTTATTGGGTACCCGAAGAGCACGGGGGTAGTGTGAATGTGACTGTCATCTACGTACATCTTCCACTTGGCTGTGCTGATGTTTGTAGGGGCGAAATTTCTCGCTCTCTTCCCCGCTCCTTTTTTTTCTTTGAGCATCTTAATTATTCCGGCAGATGTAGAAAGACTTCAAAGTCAAGTAACGCCCAAGTCTTCTGGAGCTGTACGTTGCTGTCTGCAATTTTCAGTCTCAATCAAAATTAGAGACAGATTAATGAAGAAACTAGAGAAATAGAGACAATAAAGATTGTAATCAACAGCTGTGGGGCACAATCGTGCCTTATACCTGCGAGGATGTGGAGGTAAAAGAGTCTCATATCGGTGAAATGAGAAACCTCGCACAATCGTACCTTATGTCTGCAATTTTCAGTCTCAATCAAAATTAGTAAGGTCTCTAAATAACATATAATAAGTTGACATGCGTAAAATAAATAAATTAATAATTAAAAGATACAAGGTCGGTTCGGTTAGTTCTTTCAGTTTTAAAAGTATCAAAACCGAACCAAATTAAAAGTAATCGGTTTGGTTCCCATTTTAAATTGTTTGACCATTTTCTTGGTCAAAACCAAACTAAATCGACCAATATGGTTTATATCGGTCGGTTGGATGTCCACTCCTTTCCAAAATAAATAGAAAAAGAAGAAAATAATTTAGGCTTACTTTTAGCTACGCCCCCTGATGTTTTGGTTTCACTTTACTCTTTAACTCAAAAGCCATCACTTTACTCCCTGAAACTCAAATTTGTTTCACTTTGATTTGTAGACTCTTCTCCATAAAACATATAAGTCACCTCTGCAAACATATGTGAGACCCAACACCTAATAAGACTATGCCACATGGTGCAATAAATTTGATTATCAATCTTCATTATGTATTAACATTCAATAACCAGTTAATATTAAGTTTAAAAGAAATCGAAGAGATGAAAAAAATAAAAAGTAAATTGATTAGCTTGACTCAAACCCACATAAGAAATTAACAGATCTAAGGTAATGAGAGCGAATTTTGAGTTTTATAGGCACGACTTTCAAGTTTCAGGAGGGCAAAATATGATCAAAATCGAGTTCCAGGGGGCACAGTGGAGCAAAGTTTGAGTTCCAATGAGTAAATTGACAACTTTTGAGTTACATGGAGTAAAATGAGATCAAATTCGAGTTTCAAGGAGCGTAGGTAAAAATGAGCCAATATGAGAATATTTGGAGTACGAACACGTATTAAATGGAAATAATCTAAAAGGCCATATTAGATGCTGTATTAGAAAAATCAGATAATGTAGTAGAGTTTTTATAAGAGAAAATTATAAAGACATTACAAAGCTAAAAAGAAAACTCTTAAGACTAAGAAAGATTTTTGCAACGTTTTGTGGTATGCTGGTTTTTCCTGTTCTCGTGGGGGAAGGCGGAATTTGACGCATCTAACGAGTCCTATCAAAGAGCGGTAATGCCCCATCTATTCTAGCAAACCAAGGGAGACCCAAGCATCAAGAACCAAAGGGGATCTTGCCGATTCCGATTAACTTGTGAAAAATAGGAAAACATACTTGAAACATTTACTACATTGTGACCATAATTAAAGTGAAATACAAGTATTTTTTTTTAATTAAAATCATAATTATAAAGAATTTTTCTTACTTTATGAAATCTACATTTTTGGCTAAATCCGTTAGGATCATCAGAACGCATCGAGACATTTATCTCCATTTTTCACAAAGACACATTGGTAACATATTTAAGGGTAGGCTACCTGGTTTCCTAACAAGCTTAGTAACATGTATAGATATTTTAAATGAATTTGCTCAAAATCGCAAGGAGAGAGGGGAGATTTTTTATGCTTAAATACACTACGATTATGTCCAATTCCCTCGAATTATTTCGTAACCTTCTGGCTTTTTTCTCTTTACTCTCTCAAAAAAGAGTTCTGTTAGGTTCTTAGTAGCTAGCAATGAAATGTTTCCTCCCGTTTGAAGAAATTTCTTAGTGTATTTTAAACATTTACAAATCTCACATTTCCCCCCGAAATTTTGAAGAATTTCACTCACCAAAATCCATAACTTTAGACAAACCAATCAAGACTTCAAAAATCAAAGTCAATCCATAAAAGTAATCTCATAATTCCACAATGTTATGAATAAATCCAATCATATCAATTAGTATCTCTCATGTTACGAATTTCCACTTGCTTTGTATTAACTTGGAGGCTATTTGTAAACTTGTGACTAGGATTTGGTCAATGGACTTGCCTACACTCACAATGCAATAAAATATAGCTATTGATCGATTGTTAATTGTAGGTATAGCTGGAGTTCTATTGTCTCGTGATATTCTTATGTATCTTTTTTTTTTTTGAGCTTATGCTCCGTTGTCAACCAACAAAAAAAAAAATTATGTGAGATTTTCATATTCACATACGATAATCAATGCAAAAAGAAAAAAAATAAAATAATAAAGATTAAGACTTCAAAGTTTATAAGTCAACAAATCAACTCAATAATATCACAATTCCACAACGTGACATATCATCTATGTTCATCTTCCACTTTGCTAGCTGGTGTTTGTGTGCAGGGCTTTCGCCCTCTTCCCCACTTTCTTTGAGCACCTTTATTAGTCAGTCAATTGCCCTAGCCCCACTAGGCAAAAAGAAAAAAGGAAAAAAAGAAAACGACGAAGACTTTAAAGTCTTTTAAGCCAATCAAACAATATTTCAATTTCACAGTGTGATTTATCTCATCTACCTCCTGTCTGACGCTACATTTCTAATGGCCCGAGGAACTTTATGGCAACCCCAGAGAGCACGTCCTGACGCCTTTTTTTCCAATTCTGTGGCCAATGGCTCTACTAGACAGATGTGGAAAGACTTCAAAGTCAACAACGCACAAGTCTTTCGGAGTTTTCAGTCTCAGTCAAAATTAGAGACAGATAAATGAAGAAACTGAAGAGAAATAGAGACAATGAAGATTGTAATCAACAGCTGCTGGGCACAATCGTGCCTCATACCTTGAAAAGAGAGAAAAAAAAAAAACTAGTTTAAAGAAATCATAACAACTAAACTCGTCTAAACAGCAATAGATTTTGTGTGACCATAGGCTCAAACTAATTTTCGTCAGTAACACAAGTTTTTCTTCCAAGTGAGATATGCTATATTAACGGTCAATCTTTCAAAATTTTGGATTAGCTTTAATTGGTACTTAGGCACTGATGATGTCTGGTTTAAAATCTTGGGCTTCCAACCCTAAAGTTCAATAACAACTGTAGTCAGAAGCCATGAATACGGAGCTGTGAGGGTGAATTATCACAGCTTTCTTCGTGAAGCAGCACGAAACGATCAAAGGGTTACGAACGTAATTCCTTGGAATCCACCAGAAAATTTAGAGAAATCCCAAAAGTTGGTAATTGATTAATTCTTGAATGATCAAATGATTACATCCAGATAACTTAAACGAAGTTTACAAAGGTTTGGAACAACTCAAAAAGACTTCCAAAAATTAAAACAACATTAACTAAACATTGATCAGATGGAAAATCAAAAGTCCGATTTTTAATACAAAACATAAAATGTTGATTTGGAGGCTGAAACGATCCCGAATTCCATCGGAGCTCAAGTTTGACTCGTGGCTTCATTTCCTTT
The DNA here is from genome assembly GCF_019419815.1 of Pyrus x bretschneideri. NCBI lineage: Eukaryota > Viridiplantae > Streptophyta > Magnoliopsida > Rosales > Rosaceae > Pyrus > Pyrus x bretschneideri. The sequence goes on from NW_025999402.1 coordinate 3,836,045, forward strand.
CCAAAAAAGTATCACTGGTCCAATTCATAGCTCAGACATCAAATAGACAAATTCTCACTACGTCTTTTCGTCTTCTTACGGTCCATCTCCTCATCGATCCATTCTGTCATTTGTTTTACATTACTTCGTGAAATCCTTGCGTACACGCAGTGCAGTGCTGGCCCTGCCCCCACTCTCCTTTCCTAAGTCCGTCCTTTTTCCCCTTCTTTTCTGGAAAATGCAGAGGGAAGAGAACAAAGACTTGATAAGTCAAGCCAACCACACATTTCATGCATGGAAGCCTTTTCCAATTCTATAAGGCCATCTTCAACCGAAGGCTGGCCAGAGGGCTCGTTTTAGCCCTCTAGCCCTCCAAGAATAGTACATGGCCATATTTGCCTTCATCTCCAACCGAGGGCCAAATGGTCATAGGGCCAAACATAATTTATTATTTAAAAACTACAACTTAAATTCAAATCCAACGGCACACTGACGTCAGCTAGCCGTTGGATTTGAATTTTTTTGGGCTATAAATAGGGTGGATATTGGGCTATAATTCACATAACTTTGAATTCAATCTCTTTCAATTTAAGTTTGCAATGGATTCCCACTTTGGATCCTCTTTGGATTCCAAATGGGGGTCCTCATCCAATTCCAAATTGGAAGAAAAATGGGCGCAGATAGGCACAAAAATATGAAACAAATTTTGTAAAATAGAAGTTATAGGGAAAAAATGGAATTTAAAAAAAATATGAAACAAATTTTGTAAAATAGAAGTTATAGGAAAAAAAAATAGAATTTAAAAAAAATATGAAACAAATTTTGTAAAATAGTAGGAAGTTATAGAAAAAAAATAGAATTTAAAAATAGAAGTTATAGGAAAAAAAATTTGTAAATAAAAATAAATAAATAAAATTGTAAAAAAAAAAATTTAAAAATAACGGTTAGCTGACGTCAGCTAACCATTGCATTTGAAAATTTGGTGAGCATTCTTATCAAATATAACCGACAGGATATCCGATAGGAATGCTCACATTTCTGGCCAGCCCAGGGCTGGCTGGATTGGGCCAACCCTTTGGTATTTTCAGATTCCATGGGGCCCACGAGCCCTCTAACCTAGCCCTGGGTTGGAGATGGTTTTCAGACGTTTTTCGGCCTTCTGGACCCTTTGGCTAGAGATGGCCTAAGGCCATCTCCAATGGAGGTGGCTATAGGGCTATAGGCCAAAAAATACTATAATTTTATACCTCTAAAAAAATACTATATATATTAAATTAAATTTAGAATTTTGATGACCATCAAATCGGCTGAGATTTAATCTTAACCGTCCATTGTACATTAGGTTGGAGCCCAAACTATCCTCTTCTCTTATTCACTCTCGATCTCTCTAGACTTCAACACTCAGAGCCGCTCTCAGTTGAAGCTTTGTTGTGTACACGAGATTGACTTTTTGGAAAAATGAGGTAATATATTTTTGTATGGTATAGTATTACTGTTTATTTCTTTTCATAATTATTTTGGTAAACTTCTCATAATTTGAATGGTTTATAATGTTTGGTTTTTCTATACTTAGTTTATGCAGAAGAGAGTTTTGATATGGAAAACCTTACTGAAAACATTATCAACATAACTCTTGAAGGCAATAGATCAAGCTAAAGTTCCAACACAATTTCCCCATGATGATCGATGAAAATTGAAAGATTTTGTAAAAGGTACATGCAAGCTTTGAGTTTTATTGGTAAGGTTTTAACTTCTGAGAATTTTATTGGCAATGTTTTAACTTCTGAGAAATGCTTCACAACCTTGAAAAGAAAAACTCATTCATTTTGCATATTCTTGCACATTTGATATTTTGTAGTAGACTAGTAGAGTATTGATTTTTTTTTATTAGGCTCTCATTTTGGAGTGTAGATGTAATAATTAACGACCAATTTGTTTTTATGTTTTGAAGTAATATTTATGTGGCAATGTGGTATATGCAAATTTAAGGAAAAAAAAAATTTCTTAACAGATTGGGTCATTTTACCTGTTTGGTAAAGTGACCCGACCTATTAAGAACCCGTTAAGATAATAGGTGTTACACGAAAACAATACGAAACACGGCAAACATGACCCGTTTGTCAAGCCTAAATGGATGGCTGGGCCTTGGCCATTGGGCTGGCCATTCTTATCCAGCCTAGTAGCCCATTTGAAGGGCCCTCTTTTTCTTTTTTCTTTTTTGTTTCTTTTTTCAGGTCGAAATTTTAAAAAAAAAAAATTTAAAACTTCTTTTCCTATAAATACATAAGCTATTTTTTCACCATTTCTCGCATTCTTTTCATTTTTTTGCTACGCTCACATCCTTTTCATAAACACCACTCCCTTAGCTCTTCCAATAATCTAAACTTAAAATTTTCAATATTTTTTTAAATGACCACAATCTTCAACCAAATGATAAGAAATTTGGAGGCTTATTCATGTAGCAACAAGTGGCACTCAAAATATGTCCGGAAATCTTATTTTAATATAGCAGTTTATTTTAATTAACCAATCAAATTAAAAAACAAACTAAAAATAATGAATTATTGAGGGAGTTAAAAAATAGCTTCCTTCAGTCAGAGATGATATATAAATATAGTTTGACATTGTTCATTAAATTTTTTTTTTTGTATGGCTATAATCTGGACGGCAACTAAACATAGTAATAATCAGACCATTTTTTTTAATCAATTTTGTCAAACCATAGTTTCTTGCAGGACTATAATCTACAAGAAATATTGAAAAATATAGAGATGGTATATAAACATCCACACATATCACACATTCTAATTCAATTGAAAGATTAAGTTTTTTTGGAAAATAAAAAGTTCATCAAGTGGAATAGAAGTAAACTAGAAAATGTGCTCGCGCAATGCCGCGGGACTTGAATACATGATGTTGAGCTGTATGATGAAGATATGTTTTATTTGAATAAATTTAACACTATGAAGAATGAAAAGAGGGATAGATGAGTGAATGGGGTTGATAAGATATGTAGTTTTGTTTTTATATACATTCAACTTAACTGATGTGAAAAGACATTGATCAATTAACAGAACGAAACTGAACGTTTTGGTTCCTTAATAAGCAGAAGTAACATGTAGTTTACACAAATGTTGGCCTTGTAGTAAAGGTGGCAAAATAGATGTCATTTAAGTTAGGCACATGTTTGAGCAGTTGACAAAACATATAAAAACTGTTTTGTTCTTATTCTAGCATCATAGTTTTGAAGCACAAACGCGCAAAGTAAAAACTATGCAAGATGTTTGTTTCCTTAAGAAACAGGAGTAACATGTTGTCCACACATATTTTGTCATTACATTTAAGATGGCAAAATATGTCTTGTAGGTTGGTTATCTATTTCAGTAGTTACCAAAAAACAAAAAGAGTGTTTCGTTGTTGTTGAAGCAGTCAAGTCCTTAAGCTAAAATGTTGAAAGGCAAAAAGATGTAGAAAGCCCTGCTGCAGTCGATCACGGAGATTGTGGTGTTAACTTTTTCTGAGAGTGGACATCTTCCGCACTATAACAAAGAATATAAATCATAGTTTAACAAATGCTACCATGATGTTTGTTATGTAGGTGTATGCTGGAAAAACAAATTGTAATTTACCTATCTTTGGTTTTTTTGGTTTGAGATTTTGTTTTGAGTGTGGCTATCGGCACTTTGTTTGCTGGTTCAATTTTGGGGACAACCAGATTGTGGAATTCTTTAGCAATTCTAGCAGAATTGGTTGTGTCTGTTTGGTCGCTGCGAGGTTTTTTGCTGTCAATGAAGGTACAAATTTATAAGGTTAGAGAACATCTAAGGAAGGGAGAATGGGACCAGTGAAAGTAAACATAAAAACTGAAACACCCCCATCTCTCTGCAAATCTTACAAACAAAATCCCAAACGTAATCCTTGAAATCCAAACAGACCTAATTCAAAAACCGTTTCTCTCGGACACCCCATACCATAGAAAATGCACCCTACACCCCAAACATAATGCTCAGTGGCCAGATAACAATCAGTGCAGGTTGATCAAGATAGCACAACAATCCTCTAAAGGAAAACAAACAACGAATTGACTTCAAGAAGAATCTGTATCATTTATTCAGTGAAGCACCCAGAGTTGGAAAAGAGTAAAATTTAAATTGAAAAACAATAATCTAATAGAGACAAATTTATAACAGAAAACCATTAGAATCTTTACAGAAACCAACAAAAATGGCTGCAAGTTAAAATTCTTAAAATTTGATATTTGGCTTTAAATTTCCCTAATGTTTATAATAGTTAGTGAAAACAAAATTGGACACATCAGTTAAGAATACACCAAAGTTAATACACCGTTGTAACACGTTGCAATCATTAGTGCATGTATATAGAGACACATCTGAGATGGGAAAAAAGCCCAAAAAAAAAAAAACAATTGAAAACACAGCAAAATTAATATATAAAAGCAAATGAGTGCTGCTTCACCTATCTGAAATGAATGAAAGGCTTTACTGAAATGAAAGCCTACCAGGTGGAAATAGAAATAAACTATATAGTTGGGTCTTGTACATGGTTAGATCTTTGGTCTCCGAGAATTATGCTAAAAGGCAGACTAATCAAATGATTACGCTTAGAACTATAATGTTTGAATTTTTAAAAACTGTTAACTGATTGAAAAACCACACCATTTAAAGAACCGGTGGAGATCAGAATAAGTATGAAATACTGCATAGATAAATGAATAGCCATTTATATAATTTTTTTTCTCAGCATGGCAGCAACAATCAGAAAAAGAAAAGGAGAAAATGTATGGGATAAATTTAAAGTCTATTTGAAAGGTTCAATATATTTGTTTGTCCTTGCGGCAAGAAGTAAAGAAACATGGAAATCAGGTTGATTTCTGCTGTGTTAGAATTATTGATGCAGTGAATGCAGCACGGCCTTCCAGTGTTAAAATTATTGATACAGGTACAAAAACAACAAAAAATCATGTGCAATCGAATCAAGTGTTGAAAAAGCAAAGAAGAAGTAGATGTTCATTATGAAACCTATAGTAAGAAAAAACAGAGCTCAAATATGTTGGCTTGGTTTGCAATAGTATAGCTGGTAAGAATGCAAGTAGAAGAATTGTTCTGAAGAGAAATATATAATCAAAAGCAACTAAAAGTAAGCTATTGGAAGAAATTTAGAAACTCACAAACACCAGCACTAAGTCAGACGCAAGCTCAACACAATTTAAATAGTAAAAATTCAAATATATATATATATATATACACACACACACATATATGCTCTTGAATTGAGAACTTCATCAAAAGCATATATACATGTATGCTCTTAAAACATAACAAACCAATAAAAAAAAAAGAGTTAAATGGAATCCCATGGTCAATGGGGTATCAAATTGTAAACACTATAAGTCTAAAATTGTAGTATACCTAAGAGAAGCATGGTTTGGAAGATTTACACATGAGATTTTAAAGCAAGAGAAAACTTTACCTGTCAGATTTGTCCGCTTCATTAGGAAACAATGCTCTTTTTGAAGTCTTTGTGGGTGCAACTAACTGGGGTTGTTGATTTGGTCGGTGAGAAGGCATCACTGGGCTGGGGGTCGCTTGAGTCATAATATGTGTTCCTACGGAGGGAGTAGGTGTTTTTGGTATGACTAAGGCAATTGTTGGGCTCGAAAGCGGTTGATCTTGGAGTAGTCCATGAACTATGAAGTCTGTCTTTCCAAAGTCAGTGTTTTGATTTCCAAAAGAAAGCTGAAATTGTTTTGTTGTGCCGACCAAATTTTTTAGAGTTGGTGGAAGTATGAAAGGATCCTCATGTCCATCTTCTATCACCAGAGTGTGGCAAGAAACACGAAGTATTTTTTCGGCATGTCTTCCTATCATGAGGAAGTTGTGCTGATTTGTGCTATCTTCCACAATAAGATCTATTTTGAACCTAGGTAAGATGAGGATATTTGGTTGTTAGGAAAACAATACTGGTAATAGCAATCTTGTGGGTAATGTACCAAATGCAATAGAACCACTGTAATGCAGGGTATGCATGTATAAAATGGATAGAAAGACAAATTATTTAGAATTAATTTACCTCACATCAACATATTGTGCAGAATGAGAAGTGTATGTTTGAAAGTTTTGAGTTAATCAATCATGGAACAACATTATAAGTTGATTTTAGCTGCTGGCTCTATAAAGTAGAAGCACAAATGGAAATGATGGTTCCCAAAGAGTGTAAAGCATAGTTTAACAATTAATATGATGTTCAAAAGTTGTGCACTGGAAGTTTAGTTCCAAACTAATGAACATGTGTAAATATGAATAAGCACGACTAAAACACATAAAATAAGGATGAGTGCAACCCAATGACATAGAAAATAGATTGTTGTAGGCTACAATTCTTAATTGGAACAAATTTAAAAGGATATTTGACAATGGTCCTATTTAGAATCACAGCTGTTAAGCAGAAAGTGATAACCAAAGAAGAATTTTCGAAATGATTGTTGAATGAATTTTTTATAGCAAGGCCTGGGATGCACACCATAGGGGCATCCTTTGTATGGATGAAGGATCATTTATGTATTATGTAATCCTTGGGGAGACGACTTATTTGTCATAATCGCAAGATAATAAAAAAGGATTCAGCAACGTATTATAAGCATCATATGTAAAATAGGGGTAAAAGTATATTACCATGGTTCGGGTAATCTGTTTATGAACCCATGTTCATTGCACTCAAACGATTCAGAGTTTTTCTTGACAACTTTATGGCAAGACGGGCATGATTTGTACCACCAGCCCTTAGTCAAATCGAATTCAACAATAGTTGCTTGGCATACGAAACTTGCATTCTGTTATGGAAACATGAGGTTTTGAAATTAACTTTGCAAACATAGAGTATAAACAGATAGAGAAGCAAAGCAAGAGACGGTCAAGTTAGATGCAGCACGAAAATCTATTAGTAAAAAGAGGTGATTTCGGTGAATAGTTTGGTGATGACAAACTAACCTTGTGCAAGGCAGGATCAAGTAAAAGCAATTCGTCAATTGTTTTTGACTTAGTAGTAGCACTGACTGCATGGCCCGTATACATCTCAGCTGAGGTGGGCAGGATTTGAAGAGGTGATCTGCTATGCTTAAACCTGTTTTGTGCATGTTTAGGGTGAGTAAAATTAATCGAAGAAATATAAACGAAAAAGTTATTAAAGAAGGGTTGTTGATTTACTTGTGTTTGTATTCAGAGAGTTGTGGAATCTCTGGATTGAAAACACAAACGGTTGATCCTGTGCTTCCGAGAACAGGTTTTCCTGTAAATATGAGATAACAATTAACAAACTGAAACTTTAAGTAGTTAGATAATGTATGGCAGGGTATAACCTTGGTATTGTTTTACTTTCAGGCTTGTGAAAGCACAAAATACGGGTGGCAAAAGTTCTTGTATTCCACTGGTCTCAAAACCTGTTGCAGTCTCTCCCCATAAGGTTATTCTCACTGTTTCGTCTCTGTAAGTAATACAAAAGATGATGGTTTGGTATATGTCATAAATAGGGTGGCATATACATAATATTTAGAGTTTAACATAAATAGAAATTACCTAATGTTTTGCAAGTTTAGATTTATCTTCTTTGCAACTCTTGTGTTCTGGATAGTGATTTCTTCAGTTGGCTGCACAGCCGTTAGGCAACCAAACACATCTACATATAATATTTAATGGGAGGAATGAGTGGACACTGAAGGCAACAAAAACATATAAATGATCAACTTAGATGTTTGAGCGGCACTTGAAACTAAATTTGTTACCTGTAAGCTCAACATCGTTGTCGATTCTCTGATGAAGTTGATTAAGCTCAATTAAATTGAACCAGTGCATTGGGAGTTCTTGACTTGTTTTGTGAATAGGAACGATTGTGGTTTTCCTATTCAATTCAATGATAGCTGCATGAGGGACAACCTTGCTTGATCTCTTGTTGTGAATGACACGAAATTTGTTGATTTCATATGCATTGCCGACACTTAGACGGTCCAAAAAAAATTGGATGTCTCGACCGTTGATGGTTCCGTGAACCGCATCTCTCTTTTAGAAGGAGAATTTTAAGATTAGACATAATACTAAATGAGTGGGATAACATTTAATGCATATAGTTTAAGAATCATGTAAACATGCAATATAGTCTAGTTGTGACTACTTAGATAGCATTTAAGATCATATGCAAGATAACAGTGGAGATTATTCAAAGAATCAAATCGGTAGTAGTTGAAGCAACCTTGCAAAATGACATTTAGTTTGATTTGTATAGGTTAAAAAACAACGAAGAAAAATTAAGGAAAAGAAGACTTGATAGTTCATACTTAGTTTTGTTTCTAGAGTCATAAAAGCTTCCTCAAACAAAACAAAATATAATATTTGTAGTGAAATCCAAAGATAGGAAAAGTGTGCATGGTGCACTGTGAAATTTTTTTTTTTTGAACAAAATTTATTGAAAGCCATGCCATCATATGGAGAAAATAGGTTTTTCATTTGTTGTTTATCTACATGAACTTGTTAACCCAGTATAAATTTAATGTTAAGCCCAAGATCATATCTAGTGAAACAATTAATCAGACAAATGGTAATTATGTAAGCGATGCATAATTGGGTAGCAAAGTGTATAAATCAGTTTCTTCGTGGAATTTAGTCTATGTTTGATTACAAAGTTTGTTGTACTGAGAACATGGCATGCACATTTGGATACGTAAAAATGCTAGCATTCAACGATAAGTAAGAAGGTGTAAAAATCTTACATCCTTATCAACGAAGACGCAATCAAGACTTATAGGTTGAGGATTGTCTCCAATGCTTTTCGTGACCCATATTCTGCATACCCTGATGTGGAGTTTGTTTGCTGGCTGGTATGGTGTCAGAAAACGAATTGCTTGCTCCTCCATTAATCTAGATATATAAACAATTTAGGAACAAATTAAATTCAAAATTGAATAACGTGATTTAACAAATAAGTAGTGAAGTCATGTTTACAAAAATAAACAAATGGACAAAATAATAATACAAAGTTACACCTTCTTGTAAATGTTTTAAAACATCTTTATAAACTATGTTTTTTGTATAACCGTAAGGCATGTCGCTATTGTGAGCAATAACAATTTTGAGACCCTTTTTTGAGGTGACTATGGATAGCGCAACATATAGTTGTCCATGTGAAAAAACAGTTTGCGATAGATATAGGCCAACAATTTTTAAGGATTGTCCTTGGCTTTTGTTGATTGTCATCGCATAACAAACTTTAAGAGGGAATTGCCGCCTTTGTAGAGTAAAGGGATATTTATGTTGAGATGATTCAGTAATTATCCTGGGGATATAAACTTTTTCACCAATGTTGCTTCCCGTTATGATTGTTGCTTGTATAATTCTGTCGTTCAATTGCATCACAACCAATCGTGTTCCATTACACAATCCACTGCTTTGGTTTAAATTTCTAAGCAACATCACTGGGGTGCCAACTTTCAAATCTAACTTGTGGTGCGGTAAACCAAGTAAATCAAGTTGGTTTAGAAATTCATTTGGATAAAGCACATCTAAATTTTCTCTAAATTTTCTAAATTTTCTGTTGAAGAAGTGACTGAATCAAAACTGAGATATGTACGATTTTCGCCGGGCACCATACCCAACATAAAAGCGTTTATTTCAGTTGTTGTATCATTTCGTGGTGTGACAATAGCTCTTTCTTTCAAATATGGCACATCTCGGAAATTAGTTTTGAAATTCGTATACACAGCTGAAACCATAGCTTTGATAGGATCTACATCAAAACGGATAAGGAATTGTTCTGGAATTTGAACCCAAGAGCTTTCTTCATTAGTTGAAGGTAAAGAGTTGGTAGCAGTATCGTTGCCAATGTCTAATATCCACTTTGCAAAATGAGCGAGTTCTTGTTTTTCTCTTTCGTCCAAACTTGGTTTCAAAAGCCTCATGTTTTGCTTCAAACAAAATTTTGTTAAATATGGCCAAAGGTATGAACTCGTCAATGAAGCTTCGACAATGTCAGCAACACTTCCGTTTGGAACAACAGGAAGAATTTGTCTGAAGTCACCTCCAAAAAGAATCGGCTTACCTCCAAACGGCAAATGGTCAAAACCTGGTTTTGACCCCTTAAGAACATCACGAAGGGATCTATCTAGGGTTTCAAAACATCGTTTATGATTCATAGGGGCTTCATCCCAAATAATGAGAGCAGCTTCAGTGATTAGTTTTGCAAGATGAGTCCCTTTTTTAATTTCACAAACCGAGCAATCTGTGATGTTGATTGGAATTTTAAATCTAGAGTGAGCCGTTCTTCCACCAGGAAGTAAGAGGGAGGCAATTCCAGATGAAGCCACTGCTAAAACAATTTGATTTTGGGATCTAATTCTAGCCATGATGATGGTCCACAAAAAAGTTTTGCCTGTTCCACCATGACCATGTACAAAAAACAGGCCAGATCTGTTGTTGTGAATTGTTTGTATGACACTGTCATAAACATATTTTTGCTCTTTATTTAACAGCCTGAATAGGTTTGAGTGCTCATGTTTTAGTGAGTCAACATTGTAATCTAACTCTTCCCTCAAACTCCTATTTGTAATTCTATCCATCATCAACTTGTTTGGTTGTGGTAGGTGATGTTTTGACAAAGAGCTATTCGAAGCAGCAAACAATTTCTCTAATCGTACAAAAGTGAGTTTCTAAGTTGATCTTGGTACTTAGAGACATCTTGTAGGCCAAAAACATTCATCATGTTTTTCGAAATGTCATCACACATCATTTTCCAATGTGTTTCAAATAGAGTTGATGGATTAGCAACATTACAAAAGAGAACCAATGTGACAAACAATTGCCTTAATTGAAAGGATGACGCAGTGACAACTGCTTCTAACATAGCACTATTCCATTCCTTATCATCCCCTAATAATCCAAGCGAGGTGCATGCAGCTTGGAATGTGGGTTCAAGAATGCCTTTGACGGTCCTTAAATCATTAAAACTAAAGCTGCCTTTTTGGTAATTTAATAGCAACCTCAAATAGTATAATTCACTCGCAGCAGGGTGAATATACGCAACCCTTCCTAGAGATCTACCTCTTTTTCTACGGGTCCACTGTTTTTCATCATTTTTCCAAACATACTTGGTAGGAAACTCAACGTAAGCTAACGTACGTGCATCAGGGTCTTGGACATTGGTTTGAAACCACTGTGTTAACATAGTGCTTTCAAGATTTGGGTGGTTAACAACATGGTTTAGATCATCAGTCTCTCTAAAAACAACATTTTGGTCAGATGGAAGTTGTACAGACAACCTCTCAACCGATGGTTCTCTAAAATGAATGTGAAATTGTAACAATCTCCACACTGCTTCGTATGGGCATAAGTATCTACAGTTTAGGTAAGCCACAACCTCATCAAACTCGTCATCCTCAAAAACAGCTCTAGTTCGATCAACACCTTTAGTTATGTACTTAAAAAGATACTTAATGAGTGTTGATTGACAACATGATTCAACGTTTATATGTGCTTGATACTTCAACAATAGCTCACGGTTGTAAGGGACAACAAATGTATTATCTAGCTTGATTCCGTTTTTTAGAACAAACAGATTTTGTATATCTCGACGCTTATATGCAATAAAACCCTCTGTGGAAAAAGTGGTTTCACTTGTGAAAGATTTAGGAAATTTTTTTGAACATTTGTTTTCTTTCATGCAAGGTGAAAATTGATTCGCAACACCACATGGGCCGTGGATCATGTACTGCGAAACTGCATCATACCCAGCTTTGTCACGTTCTTCATCAGGAAGCTCAGCCGAAATGATAGAATCAACATCGTAAGGAGAATGACATTTATAATGTTGATTGACCCATAACAAGATATGACAATGAGGAAGACCTCTTTTTTGGAACTCAACCATGTAAATCACTGTTTAAAAAAATAATAAATATGCAGGAGTATCAAAACCATAGACTCTTAGGACTTGCAATGATAAAATAGAAACAAATAAAAGGAAAAAATTGGTCAACAATAAAGAACTAACCAGATTCGACATCGCCAAAAGGTTTTCCTGATTTGAGGTATTTAATCAAATGGTCAAGTTTTGCTTTAAAAATTCTGGAAATTAAATTTGGCCTGTCTTCAGCTTTACAACCAGGTTTATCACGCAGATCTTCAATAATTTCAGGCCATTTAGCATTGCATGTGAAAGTGATAAATAAATCAGGATTTCCAAGGTGGCGACATATAGCCATGGCATCTTGATAATTATTTATCATATATCTAACACTGCCAGTAAATAAAGTTGGGAGAATGACCCTTTTGCCAACAGAAGAACTGGTTGCATTTCCTGCTTTGAGCGCTTCATGAATTCCTTTAAGACCTTCTGTTCTAAAAGAATCTTGATTTGCCCTAATGAAATCTAACCTATCTTCTTCAAGTGTGGCATATGCATCAACTAAGTATTGTTGAAACAATGTGCCGCCTTTCAACAGGGTGTCACTATGTCCTGGTCTATCTTGAATTTGATAACCCAAAAATGCTCTCATTGATACCCCCCCAGTCTTTGGTTTTTTGCCCCTAAAATTTGGATTCCAAGGAAGACCTTTCCGGTACCCATCTTGACCGTATGGGAAAAGAAGAGGATATTGTAGAGCCATGTATTTAGGATGTAACTTTGTGATTCTTTGGAGGCCATCTGTCCTATGCTCCACAACAATATCTCTTTCGGTGTGAACTTGGCCAATGTCCCCAACTATTAAGCCACCTATCTCGTCACATGCTGGCAAATTGTATTGTACATCATGGTTACTCTGTGCACCGTACAAACGTAGACGTAAATTACTTGTGGACCTTTCATCAATTCTATCCCTGGCTTGCCTAAAAAGTCGAACAACCTCATTACACTCGTCTAGCATTTTAATGAGGCCACTAACAACCGTTTGATCGAGTTTTTCAGATGCTTCTGATCTGTTCAAACAACCGATACGATTACTGACTTCATTTTGAGTGTCATAAATGTAGAGCTGTGCAAATTTAGGATTGTCGCCTTCTGGAGGCAACAAAGAACCCATCAAATGATGCACTTGACCATTAATTTTAAAAACATATGGACCTCGACCTTTGTTGATCGATGGATCAACTTTGGCCCCCATTGAAGTTAATGCCATCATTGAATTATACGATCTAATATTTCTTTTAAACTGTAAAAAGCTTTGAGAATTTGTGGGGTTTAACAATTCATCCAAAAAAATGGGTGTGGGTTTAGCACGTGGGAATTGAACTTTTTGACTCATGCAACACGCAGTAAACTGCGGGGTAGAAATAGAAGAAGTACGCTCAGGATGGTTCTTTGTCTGCTCTGCAGACCAAAATAGAGCACTGCAATATTGACATTGGCAATTTCTTAATCCAAAATCAACATATTCTGGATCAATCCCTATAAAAACAATGAATAATAGAAGCATACATCAAACCAATTGATAGAAGTTAATTAACGAAGATAAGCCAAATTTTGAAATCAGCAGCAAAATGTAAACAAAGTTATATTGAAAGAGTGCATACTCTTTCTTTTTTTCTGATAGGTGGCATGCCAGTGATGAGCGGGTTTTTAACAGAATGAATAGTTGGAGCATCTTTGGCTAACAACCGGCGCATAGTGGCATGGTTAGCAAGAAAAAGGGGTACAGAAATTTGATGAGAACTTGTTCCAGCTGCTGAATGTGAGGTAAGAAGACCTCGAACAGGAGTATGTTGTTCAAAACTTGATGTAAATGTTTGGGGAGGGTTGTTTCCTTTGTTTAAAAATAGTAAAGAGGTTGAAGTATTGTTGTATTCGTCGTCATAACTGATGGGAACATCTTGTAATACGATATCATCAAGATTAACAACTGCAATAGATGTAGGCGAATCAGCACGCTCAGTTCTAGCGGCATTCCTAGATAGCCCTATTCTTCTAGACATAAATCTACATAAACAGAAAAAACCACACAGCAATGGTTTACTTTCTAACAGAAGGAATGTGACGATGAAACAACTATCTTAACCATATGAAATGAGTGGTGAACCAAAACCCATTCAAGTAAGAGGTCATCAGAATCGCAAACACTTTGTTAACATAATAGTAAAAACATAATCCTAATTTTTTAGATTAGAATGAAGAATAGAGACAATTGATTTGTAATTGCTTCCTTAAATAGTGTGGTTTGTCAGTGCAGAGTGGAAAATTAATGATTAAAGTGAACGATGATTGCAAAAAAATGGTGATAAAGGAAAGCAACATAAATATTGAATAACGACGTTACTATGATCCAAAAAAGCATGCATAGACGATTGAACATGTAAACCGAGAAAAGAGTAACAATAAAAAATAAAAAGTTAAAGGCTCTTTAAAGGGACAAAAATCTAACCGTTGTAGAGACGAAAGCGTAGCTGTGAATGAATGCCACGAAAGAACAGTGCAGGACTCCAACGATAAAAACAAAACCTAGAGAAATAGGAAGACAAAATATAAACACATATATAATCAAAGAGAAGCCAAAGACAAAACAAACATCGAACTATAAAAACTAATGCACGGCTCAACGACATTAATATAAGACATGCATTTATAAATTTGACAGAAACAAACAAATTATTTAGGTTTGACTCACTTTAGACCGATAGATAGTGCAAGATGAAAAGTGTATATTTAAGAGTCTAAGCCCTTAATTTCCAACAATAAATATATTTTAACAGTCGAAGACGGAGTTGCACCTCACGTAGTTAATCAACAACATATGTAGAAACATTTGTGATGGATGCTAAAGGATATGCATCATTTGAGAGTTCGAAGATTAAAGCTTGCATTCAGTATATGTTAGATCCTGTAAACGTTGGAAAACTTTTTCATTAAATATGTTTAGGGAAACATAGAAATCTATGATGCGATTTCATTGTTCTGTTTCAAAAAGTTTGTAGGTTGGACTCTTATTAAACGGTGAGCTTGATACAAATTATTAATGATAGATATACTCTAGGATGTTTGGAGTTTAAGCACTACCACTTAAACATGTCAACAATACTCCAGGATGTTTTGAGTTTAAGCACCACCACTTAAACATGTCAACACGTCGATAAGTTGACTGGAACAACTTTATTTATAAGAAATAAAAATTGAAAAGAATCATGAAAAATCTGTGATGGTGGAAAAAATGGATTGAAATCACTCCAAGGTAAGTAAACATAAGAAACATTTTATCACGGTCATAATTCAACTTGAAATTCCTGTCTAACGTGATGAACAACTTTGTATCCATAGCTGAAGACCCTAAAAATGTAAACCCCTAATCCATACTTTTAAATTGACACCCTCTAATAAAATCGTATCCAACTGTATGAATCACTTTGAAGTAGTTAAAACCCATTAAGTTGAGAAGTCATTAAAGATCCAAACATTAAAATCATTGTAGAGGAACAGTGAGGTGACCAATGTCGGCTGTTTTCACAGTTATCAACACAACTACGAAACCATGAGCATTAATCTTGCCACCTAGGCAAACCTCACCATCTCTAAACCCACCCTTTGCACACCGCAAGGACCTTTTCTATTTACAATTGTTGCATTGTTTGCATAATATGATGCCTTCCATATTCAAATAGTTACATACCAACCGAGAATAATAATATAAATTCGTCGCTCACCCCTTTTTCCCCATTTGAAAAACCACCCGAAAAACCACATTAATTACCATAGTTTTCAAGAATTCAGATATGGCTGCAAAGAATGAACTGACACAGCATAAAACATATGTGTTGGAGTAACCAATTAAAAATTGTTGAAGGACCAACCAAAATTTTCAAAGTTAAAAATGAGAATAGAATCTTCATAAAAACAACTAAATTTGCAATTTAAAAACAAACGAATAATATCAAAACATTAATAGAAGAACTGTTTTATTAGTGTATAACCAACAAAGAAGCATGAGTCAAATGATCCTATCAAGAAAAAGAGAAATGGAAAAAATATATAAGCAGAGAAACATATTCCTAGCACGCCAACACTTCATCCTTGAACGGTAAAAGGGTTAATTGTTTACATTATTGATGTTATGACCAAACAAAAGAGGTTTACATGGCGTTTATCTTATCTAACACCCGTTAAGTCTCTATACATTGAAAACCTAGAAGGATGTTACGGTGGAGGCAAGAAAGAGCAACAAAATTCCAATTTTGTAGCAACAACCAAACTTGTAGATCCCACCGAAAACCCGCCAAAAAATATGCTAAACTTCTTCATTCAACGGAAGTTGTTCTTTCGGCGAATTACTACGATTTTCAGGCGAATGGATAGTGTGGACGACCAATTTGTTTCGGTTTGCACCCTTACCATAAACACGCAAACCCATCCTTGTTTTTCTATTTGACTTCTTCCTTTGTACTGGGTCCTGGGGGAGTTTCTCTATATATCTGTATCCTTCTTCGAATCTTGTTATTGTTTCGAGCCTCAATCAGTTCCTTTAAATTTTTAACCAAAACTCCTCCTAGAATTTGTTGTTCGCTTCGATCAATCTCTTTGACCATTTTATCTATCCTGAATCACAAATTAAATATAGTGTCAATACTTATGTTTTTTAGAAAAATCTGTTTAGCTTGTAGGTCTTAGAATAACACAGTAAAAAAATTTAAAAATTTAAATATAGAAGTTGTGATTTTTTTTTTTGGAAATATGTCAGGTTTGTTGAGAGATTGGAATTGTTAAAATCACTTATTAAAGCACTTCGGGGAGGATGAGACAGTAGACTACCAGATAAACCTAACGAAAAGACCAACCAACCAAAGTAACTAACCTTCGAAGAACGGTTTGGTAAAGTGAGAACGTAACAAAGAAAAGAAGCAACCAAAAGAAAACATATAAAATGCTTAACAACATTTGATAAACAATTAAAAACATTGGGTTAGATAAGAATCATAGAGACACCAAGAGACTTTCACACAATAACAGAATTGCATAGACAAAATTTAAACCAAAAAAAAGAAGGAACTATCGGACCTATGGAGAAACAGAGGTTACAAAGAACATTTGATAAACAATTAAAAACACTGGGTTAGATAAGAATCACAGAGACCCAGAGACTTTCACACAATAACAGAATTGCATAGACAAAATTTAAACGAAAAAAAACGAACTATCGGCCCTTTGGAGTATCAGAGGTTACAAAGATAACGAAGAATGAGAAACAAAGCTTAGAACAAACGTTTAATATGAGGTGAAAAAACCTAACAGTTATGTTAAAAATTATAAAATCGCACTATCTGAAATGGAAAGCATGGGGAAACAATGTATTGAAGTTCAGAGCATACCAAAGGGTTGATTGAAACGTAATGGTTCGGAACCCCTTGATTAAAGGCAGTAGCAAGAGCAGATTATGATTGAACAATGTGAGCACAATCTAAACTGCGAAAAAGCAGTGAGACTGAGATTAATAATTTGAAGTGCAAACAAACAATTACAACAAAAGTAACTTAAATTGTGATTGTATAACTACTAAGAATTTTCTCTATGATCTTTCATATTTCCCCTTAGTTGTTTGTAGTAATGCTTTATCTTATCTAACAATTGTTCCATCTTTATACAGTGAAAGCCCAAAAAGCCGTTACAGTGGAGGAAAGCAAGAGCAAAAAAATTCAAATCTTCTTGCACTAACCAAACGTGTAGATACCACCAAAAAACCTTTTAAACAAAATCTAAACTGTTTCATCCAACGGAACTTGTTCTTTTGGTGAATTACTACGATTTCAAGTGTATTTTAGAAAGAAAAATGTGTTTAGCTTGTAGATCTTCAAATAACGTTGTCAAAATGTTTTAAAACTCAAATATAGAAGCGGTGAGTTTTTTGGAAATAACTTAGATTTGTTCGGAGAGCGTAGTTATTAACAGCACTTATTAATGTACTTTGGCACGGATGAGAGGGTTGACTCTTAGGAAAACCTAACGAAAACACCAAGCACACCAACCAAGCAAAGTAACTAAGGTTTGAAGAGTGGTTTGGAAGATTCAAAACGCGACAAAGAAAGAAAGCAATTGACAAAAAAAAACATATAAAATGGCTAACAACATTCGATTAAGAATTAGGAACACTCGGTTAAAGCAAAATCATAGATGACACCAATGTACCTTTGAACAATAATAGAATGGTTGAGACTAAGTTAAAACCAACAAAAACAAAGAAACCAATGAACTTGTGAAGTATCAAAAGATCACAGAGATAACGAAGAATGAAAACAAAGCAGGTAGCAAACGAATGACATAAGCTGATAAAACCAAACAATCGACTGAAACATGATAAATCTGCATTACCTCAACCAGAAAGCACGGGGAAACAATGTATCTTAGTTTAGGTGACATACCAAAGCCTTGATTCAGATGCAATAGGTGCGGATCCCTAGATGAAAGGCAGCAAGAAGAGCAGATCACAACGTTGCAATAACACCTTGATCTAAACTACAACAAATCAATGAGATTGAGAGTTAGAATTTGAAGCGCAAACAAATGGATACAGGAAAAGTAACTCAATTTGTGACAGTGCAACGGACTCTAACTGGGACAGTTCAATGGACTTAATGTACGACAAATTCACATTTAACGAAAGAAAAGTTGCTAATAATGGGAATGCATCTTCTGTCACCATATTAATTTAAAGGCCTAAAGTAAGGATGAGGTATCGTAATCGGTTTTGAATTAGTACAGGGGTTAGAGTTTGAGAACTTTGGTTTTAGAAGGAATAGGCTAAATAGAGCCAATAATGGTTCACGACCTAGCATCCATACCACATTACACTTCATGTACAGCCTAAACTAATAGAAAATATCAAAAATTGTCGAAAACAAACACTAATTTTTTAGAGCCTGAACTGATACAAATTAGAAACACCTCAATTCGCTTGCCTTCATTATTCACTTTATATCTTAAGAATAATGACTAAATAGTTTTAAATATTAAACCTTCCACAATCAAAAAGATTAAACACTTGAATCAGTACTAATAGTCATTTCAGCCAAATTCATGATTGCAAGATCCTTAATATAGTATGTCTTGACAACAGATTCAATGATCATATTATATGCATGGATGTAAAAAAACAGATGCATATATAGTTATATACACATCTATGCATGCATACCTATATAGGTATGTACATACACACACAGATGCATACATACACATGTATATACACATGTATATATGCATACATATACATATAGCTATGCAGATGCTTATACATATATTTAGACATATTCTTAGGTATATATTGATAAATATACTATTTTGGCTAAACCGAAGTTGAGCAGACATAATACAAATAAGGAAATTATGGATTTTAGAACAACAAATAAATTTTGGCCAGCATCTGTCCAAAATAAATTAAAATACAGAACATGCATGAGGAATTATGTTTTACATTATCTCACTTGATATGATATTCAAAGGAAAAATAATTTTGACAGGAGTGCGAAATATTTTAGAAAAGATAAAAAAAGATTGGATCTTAAATAACATTGATTAGTCTAAATTAATACCTTCCACTATATGAGAAAAATTAGATTGTTTCTCCATTTCTTAAAGACAGAAACCTCACTCTAACATTGTACGAAACAGTGCACTCAACAGCCTAATCTCCCCAACACCCAACTAAACAGCCTATAAACATCCATTACAATTTTAAAGAAAACAAAGGGTAAATCTCAAAAGGGTTTAACTGACGACCAGTCATTTATGCTTGATAATGTTCTGAATTTTTAAAAACTGTTAACTGATTGAAAAACCACACCATTTAAAGAACCGGTGGAAATCAGAATAAGTATGAAATACTACATAGATAAATGAACAGCCATTAATATAATTTTTTTTCTCAGCATGGCAGCAACAATCAGAAAAAGAAAAGGAGAAAATCTATGGGATAAATTTAAAGTCTATTTGAAAGGTTCAATATATTTGTTTGTCAAACTCAGTGATCAAACTTCATACTCATGCTTTCCAAAAAGAAAAGAAAACGAAAAACTGAAATCATTGACAATTCCAAGCAATATAGTAGCTACTATTAAGATCCAAAACGAATTGTGGAAAGTATGGGGACCAAACACTATTAGAAGTTGGAAAGATATGATGATGCAGCAGTTTGACAACACAGTTTGGGAAACTTTGGGTAGGAAATATGCTCGCAAGGAAAACCGACAATGAGTGAGTATGACTCTCAAAGCTGGTTATGTTTAAATTACTAAATTACCATGATCGTTGTTGGTTCGTTTTCACCGATGGTCTACTTTGTATTCAAGTTCTTGTAAAGAAAATTGGTCTTTTAACATGCTCTTTTCTAAATTTAAAAAGATCGTAATTTATTAATAAATTCAATTCCCAAATTGAAATTGCAAAGAAAGTAGATCCGTTAGATGCTCATGTCTTTCTTGGTACAAATACTCATATTGTGCTTAATTAGCATCACACATCATGATATTAAAGTTCTAATCATGTTAAACCTATGCCATGTAGCATATGCATTCAACTCAATACCCTAAAATTACAACCAAAATTAATTGATATTATCAAGAAGTTGAGACTTTACCAAAGCAGCAAGGTAGCAGTTGCAAAATTCACAGTCAAAAGCTTTCACTTTGTTTCGATCTGCAAAATACCAAAAAGACATTTACGATTGAGGAAAGAAAACACATTTGATTAAAGAATGCACTTCAGCCATTATCAAATTGTCAACCGAGCGAAATGTATAAAACTATACAAATTTACACAACCAAACTTTATACTTTTTATCAGCGAAAAAAACAGCAATTTACCTAACAATAAACATGAAATTACATATTCAAATTGATTCGACAGTTTTTAAAGATTCAAAAACTGAACCAACAGACATTTTTTTTAATATCAAACTCATTGTGTCATCTGAATTCACTTGTATACATAAGCTACCAATGCAATCACTCTGCTACCACATTTGGTAAGCTATTAATAGCAGAGGAAAAAAAAATTTACAGAACAAACTCGCAATCAAAATGAGTTACGATCTGAAATAAGAGCATAGCGATCAAACTATTCGATAAGAAACGATGAATCAAAGCAATTTTCTATCAAACTAAGGACCTAAATTGTAACGTCTATAGGGTAACCTACACTTAAAAGAATTAACCATGCCAAAAGCACGGTATAAATGAACTAAATTACGAACTCGACAAATAAAAAGCGTAAACGTTAAACAATTTAAAAGAAAAGAAAACAGCCTTTACTTCGGCTCTTGTTTCCTTCCCCTTTTCTTTTCCCAGATACTTCCTAGTGGGAAATATAAACCTTTAATTAAGTGAACACGTCAGCCAAAAAATTGACAGGATTAGAGCAAAAGAAAGCAACTAAGAGGTCTAACTTATGTGGTTGAGCACTCTGGGTTAACAAATACCCATCTAACCCAAACCACTATGTGTTTTAAATTATTCTATGCAGGTACAGTGATGGGGTTTCACTGGCAGTTGACGACCAGTCATTTATACTTGATGATGTTCTCAACGACCATTCGGATAAAGCTATTAAAATGTGTTCTAGAATTGCACACCCTGTGAAGGGATCAACACCAGACCACGTCCCTAGAAATAGGCCCCAAAAAACCATACTCGTACCTCCCTTACCCGTTCCCTTTCTTCCAAGTTAGGTTGCCTTGCTGGATTATGGCCAAGTGATAGATCTGCCGGATGAGTTGAGAGTTGGTTATGCTAACCTTGTTCTTGCCAGTGCCGACGGTGACCCTATTAGAGTATCAGAGAGCCACATGTAATGACTTCACTGATACTGCCTTAGTTCAAACTAAGCTATTAAGGCAAGAAAAACTAAGGTTGAGACATGACCTGCAAACTGTGTGCAAGTGCATGTGAGTGCAAGGCTCATGGAGACAAAATCGGAATAGAGAAAATAGGTGAATTAGATCATCAAACGCTGTATCAATAAGTGAGATTGAATAGAATGGGGTGTTATTGTTGTGCTCAACTTGGATACCGGTATATACATGCTTTGACGGTTGGTACGTACATATTTCCAAAGATATAATATACATACACATACATATATACGCATATACATGTATATATATGTACATATATATACATACATACGTATATATATATATGCATACATACATACGTATATATGTATATATGCATACATACGTATATATATATATATATGCATACATACATATATTTATGCATACATACATACATATATATATACGTATGTATGCATATGTACATATATATATATATATATATGTATATATAAGCATTCGTTAAACTTCAGACGTATGCAAAAGTTTTGATAATGTTAAACCAATGAGACCTTAAATAGATATTCCATACATAGAAAAATTACCATATTTGCTTACAACATTAATATCCATAAGCCAAATTATTCATATGTGAACATAGGCATCTGTAAAGTCTGAAAAACATTGGCTTGTTCATGACTTATAATCGCATGAAAGTAATAAGAAATGTAAATCTATACTAACAACATGCCTGAGTCATCTTCTACACGAACCTCAATTAAATGACAGAAGTAATAATTAGCAAATAGTAATTGTATAGCTTCAGTCTTATCACAATGCAATCATGCTGAACTCTAATTGAAGGTCTAATAGCCATGCATCTTTGCAAATATACAATTATAAACCATCAGAAAAGAACATGACAGATTCAAACCATTATGCAAAAACAGCAACCAATGCAAACCATTAAGCACAGATTCCAACCTGAGCTTCAAACAAAATTATATAGTGTTAATCTACGTTTGATTAGCTTTACAAATTTGTGAGATTTCTACTTGGTAGTTCCATGAAGACTTTCTGGTTTTAATTTTTTCAAAACTGAAGTGTGATTCGTGAAAACATGAAAATACAAAGTTCCTAAAAACCTACTTAGCAGTTAACAAAACACACAAAAAGCGCTGTTTGAGCAGGTAAGTCGTCAAGCACAGATGATTTCACTACCTTTTAACAATACACCAGTAAGCTTATCACACTAAAAACTGATATTAGCAAATACAATGATGAATGATGTGAAACTGAAGATGTAATGAAAGCTTATATTAACTAAGAATGAAAAGCCGTATTTCTATAACTTGAAAACAAAATTTAAGTGAATGCCCCTGTAACTAAGGTTATTGAACATGATTAACTATCCGCAACCCTCAACCTTGTAACCTGAATCAAATTGGTTTGACACATACCAATAGAAAATCAAATTGATTATGACATACTTCCAAAAGTATATAAACGATATAATATAGGTTAGAATCGTTGGATATTAATCTACAGTGAAGGAAGCTGTTAAACATATATGCTTAGGTAAATGATTTTCAGGCACCCTTATTTTTTCTTGCCACTGGACTGAACAAAAAAAAATGAGAATGAAGGGCTAAATCACTTCCAGTTAGTCTTCTTATTAGGCTGTGACCAATCTACAGTACATGTAACATCATATTTGAAATCGAATTAACAGTTTTGAATCCTATTTGGATCACCAAATCTTATTTATTGATTCAGAATCGATTAACATCATATTTGGATAGATCAAAGTTAATTTAAAACCTAGAAAATATTAAAATATAATGAATGAGTAACCTCATTCTTATTATATTTTTCGATTTTAATTAAACTACCACTACAGAAAACCATAAGTAATATAAAGATCAAAGGATATGTTATATTAAGTCATACTATATCAAGTTGGACTGAATTAGCCTTGATTTATATAGATCCATTTATAATCGGATTATCAAATTGAGATCCTAGCAATTGGATATCCTTTATTCATGGTACTATAAAAATGGGTATATACTAAGTTGGAATCACTACAGCAAAAAAATAAAAAAAATAAAAAAAATAAAAAAAATAAAAAAACAAAGAATGCAGCATTTTCTCATATTTTTGAATCAATTGTAAACCCTAAAATCGTTACGGCTAGACCTTTCATTCACACCTCAGTTGTTGCTGTATCCCTACATCTATGAAACCAATTTCATTCAAGAAATAATGCAGAGGATAAAATCGAAAAAGAAGTATGTACCCATGATTAGTTGTCTCGTTTATTCTTTATAAACTAATCACATATTTAAAATCTAAGTACAAAAGCCTTGCAAAGGTAATAAAAAAAAATGGTGTATAACTAATTAGGCTTTTGAACATGTAATCAGTGTGCAGAATTGTATACCTAAAGATGGCAATGCAGTGTATTCTTCGTCCTAGAATCAGGATTCCTGAAATTTCCAAAGAAAGTAAATCCGTTAGGAAATCCGAGAAATTGGAGGAGCAAATATCATTAAATTTGAGTTAAATGAGGTAACATACAACAATTAAATGAGATAGTAAACAGATTTCAAATCTAGGAAATGTAATGGTTGAAATCCAACCAAATCTAATCGTTCAACCTAATGCGTTTAATCCGAAATCTAATGGTTGAAATCCAACCAAACCAAGTCCTTAAACCTATTGAAATTAAAACCATATGCCAATTGGCAAATTGGCAGATCAGAGTTGAGTGGAAAATGGTTGACTTGACTAATAAGTGAGTGATGAGTTTAAAACTCATCACATTTTCTCACATGCATTCTCCTTGGTCTTGGGATGGCGCAAAAACAAAACCACCATCCCACCACCTCCACCTCCACACTCACCTCTACACTCACACAGAGTTGCTAATACAACCCAACCCATGTGGCAAACACACATTTCAGACTCCCAATTTATTCACTCATAACTTCATAATTCAAATTAACAATGTGAAACCAAAGATGGTTACATCCTTGGCCTTGACAAATCTTGGTTAGAACTATAACGTTGTTTCAATTTTTAAAATTTGATAACAGCAAGCAACAGAGCAGATAGTATTAAGATCGAAAAAGCATTCGAGAAACCGTGGGAAAATTGTAAAAGCTAAAAAAACTGTGATGGTGGAACGGATTAAATTTGTGAGAGTGAAACAAACAAAGGGTATATCTCAGAAGGGTTTAACTGACGACCAATCATTTAGACTTGATAATGTTCTGAATTATCAGCCGGATAAAGCTGTTAAAGATGTATTTTGGAATCAGTCCTCTCACAGATCAATTAATTCAAATCGTAGTTAAATACTAATAGTGGCTTTAAAGAATGTAGGCTTGGTTTTAAAATAAAATAAATAAATAAATAAACCCAGAGCTTTCAGTTTAAGCACCACCCTCCAATGCCAACAGAAAACACACACAAACAGGACATGATTAACATGAAAATGAAGCTGAAACGAAAGTAAAGTTGAGCCTAAGTTGAAATGGATTAAAAGGATGATTTTTGCAGCTGAAGAACAACATTGTTACCAAATAATACGAAATGATTCTCTCCAAGTTAGAAAAAGGACACTATATACTGTATCAACAAAAAAATAGAAGGAAAAAGTTTTCATGAATAAGGAGATGATAACGAAAGGTTTAGGATATACCTGCTGCTATGAATTACAGATTCCTGTGGATGAGGCTCTTTGTTTCTCAAAAACTTGCAGGTGGTTGAGCTGCAAGTATACATGACATGGCAAAAAAGTAGAGGGAAAAAGAGTTTGTATCCAAACACAGTAAGGAGAATTATATTAGAAATTAGTTTGTATAAAAGTTAACAAAAGTCAACAAAAAAATTTTAAATGGATTGAGAAATACCTCAGTAATGGTCTCTTTGGTGGCTGTTGTGTGAATGAGGGGTTTGATGTGTATGCTTTTGCTGGATCTACATGCATATGAAAAATAAAATTTATAAGTGCATCCCAAAAATACAGAAGCAACCAAGAAATGGAAAAACAACCTAGGAACATAGAGATATTCGAATGATGTGAAGTGGAAAAGGAACCTGAAGGTGATTTGGTGAGAAGCAAATAGTAGGAAAGTATGAAGAAACACACAAATGAGCAGAGTGTAACCCCATTATTTATAAAGACAGAAAGCTAAAAAGTCTAAACTCCCTAATTAAAAAACAATAAAGTTAAAAAGGAGACTGAATTTTGTTTACACATAAGCAAAGGAAAAAAAATTTCTGAAAAACACAAATATCAACATACTGCAGTCCCCTAATTTAGAAAAACAAAGAGTAAACTGTAATAGTTAGCTAAACAATTAAAAATATCTATGACCAACTATAATGAAGGGAAAATTAGCCGTGACAATTTAACAGTGTAGCCCCCTTATTTACAAAGACAAAGAGCAAGCTGTAAACTTAACTAAACAACTTTAAAATATGTATGACAGCTTTAATGAAGGAAAAATGAGCTATCACAATTTTAATAAAGGGAATGGCAAATCAAACAGTCAACAGCAAATTGAAAACAATAAACTGTGTAAACTTATATATGTTTTACGAAATTTTTTTTTTATTTGTTAAGCTTTCATGTTGCTGTAAATTTAGGTGTTTTCTCTCTGTGTTGGTGTATCTGCTTAAACTTGTCAAACGTTGGTTAATCTTATGGAATATTTGATATACTTCACAGCTTACTGCGTATGTGCAATGGAGCAGCACAAATTTATCTACATTATGGTTGTCAGCACAATGGATTAGGTTGTAGGAAAAATGTGGACATATAGCTAATCCTAGAGGTGATCTAAACAACCTGCTAAAGACTAAGAGCAAGCCCTAATAGTTAAGCAAACAATATAAAATATCTATGATAGCATTAATGAGAGAAAAAATATCTATGACAATTTTAATAAATGAAATGGCTAATCAAACAGTAAACAACAATTAAAAACAATAAACTGAAAAAGAGTTAAATCCTAAGGTGGGCTAAACAATCTATAAAGATCTATGACAATTTTAATGGAGGAACAAAATATCCCTAACAATTCTAAAACAGAAAAAGATCAATCACACAAAAAGTAATCAAGAAAAAAACAAATTAAATCAGTGGAAGATCCTAATTGACAAAAACAGAGACATAATCTAGCACCCAATTGAACAATTTATAGACATCCGTTAGAATTTGAATGAAAGAACAAAATATAAAAGAAAATTTTAACAAATCAAATGACAATTAGGCACCAAACAATGAAAACAAAAGCAGTGCAATACCTTTTGAATCAAGGGAGAAAAATGAAAACCCAGATGCTACCATTCGTCCCTGAGGCATGCCCTCCTCACCGACTCTGTGCGTAACCCGTCAACCCTAAAGAATACACACACCCATGCTTTCCGCTGTGTATCTCTCTCCCTGTCCATCTCTCTCTAAAATGGGAGAAAATCCCATAGATCCTGGCAGAGGAGCTAGCAAAATCTTTCTCTCACTCAGTCCAAATCCCTAGCTCCCGTCCGTCTCCAATCTGTCAGGCGCTATGTTAGTCGCTCTGTCCCCTCTCTTCCCTCGCCACAGCGACACCCAGCTGTCTCCGAGTCAAAAATGGGAGCCACTGTCTCTCTCAAAATCGTCAGCCGTGATGTCCCCTTCCTCTCTCTCCCCGAGTCAAAGCTGAAATGCAGTCCCTGTGTCTCCCTGCTCTGTAGTCGCTCTGCCCCCCTTTCTCTCCGCTCGACACAGCGACACCCAGCTGTGTCCGAGTGAAAAATTTGAGTCATCGTCTCTCTCCAATCTGTCAGGCATGACATCCCACTCCCTTCTCTCCCCGAGTCGAAAGCTGCGAACGGTTGAAAATCAGTTCTTAAGCCTGAGTGGCAATTGTGTAAATAAAACGAAAGTGTGTTAAAAGCAACCGAGTGACAATCCTGTAAATAAACTGAAATGTGGTGCAAAACACTGTTCATTTCTACAGTGCAATTTTGCCAGCTTCTTTAGACTAAAGTAATTTCAATTAAATAAAAGTTTATACTAGCAAATGATTTTTTAATTAAAACCTCACATACGTATAAAATACATATAAATCTCCCAAATGTTGGTAGTCATTACAACTTATAATATGTTAAGACTTACAATATGTGTATAGTAAGGCCTCTAAATAATCTATAATAAGTTGACATGTGTAAAATAATAAATTACTAATTAAAAGATACATGGTTGGTTCGGTTTAGTTTTGGTCGGTCTCAAAAGTATCAAAGTCAAGCCAAATTAAAAATAAATTGGTTTGGTTCCAAGTTTTAAATTGTTTGGCCTTTTTCTTGATCAAAACCAAACCAAACCGACCAAACCAAACCAAACCGACCAATATGGTTCAAATCAGTCGGTTTGGTCAATTTGGTCAATTCGATGTCCACTTCTATCTAAAATAAATAGAAAACGAAGAAAATAATTTATATGAGAATATTTAGGTTACGAACACATATTACATGCAAATAGTCTAGAAGGCCATGTTAGATGGTGTATTAGACAAATCAAATAATGTAGTAGAATTCTGTTTTCATTTGGTTTTTTTTCTCTGTTCTCGGGGAGAAGGCGGGATTGGCTCCTAGCAAAGAGCGGTACTGACCCATCTATTCTAGCAAACCAAGGGAGATTCAAGCAGCAAGAATAAGAGGGGATCTTGTCGATTCTGATTAACTTGCGGAAAACAGGGTTTCTTCTAAACATTTATTATTGTGCGGGCCATAAGCGCTGTTGCATATTTATATTCAACCGAATTTAATGTGGAATACAAGTTTTTATCTAAATAATAATCATATGAACTTTTTCAAACTATGGAATCCACCCTTTTGCTAAATCCGTTAGGATCATTAGAACGCATCTAGATTTGTATCTCCATTTAAAAAAAAAAAAAATACCATTGCTAACATCTTTAACTGTAGCCTACCTGGTTTTCTAACATGCTTAGTATCATGTCTAAATATGTTAGATGCATTCGCTCAAAATCATAGAGAAGAGGTGAAATTTGTGAATGTTTAAAAGACGCTACGAATTAGTCGCGGGATCTCTGGACAACAGTTCCTTGTGTTCGCTGCAGGTATTGACCAACCTGCAGCGAGAAGAGGTGTTATTACTCTACAAGAGAATGACATCCTCAATGAGACCATCAGAGATAAGACTCTGGGCATCAGGGAAGGCCCAAGCAAGGCTTTCAAAGAGGCTCTGAAAGAGGTGCACGCATTTGCCACTCGTATTGGAAAGCAACCGGATCTCCTATGGAAATAAAGTCAGTCAGCGGTAGGCCGCTGTTCTGAGAAATGATAAGCGGATTGGGCCTACCGGCTTCATTATTATTAGAATGAAGGGGCTTGGGCTCGAAAGATGAAAAGTAAATCTATGCCACTAGCTCCAGTCTCAAAGTGTCCAATTCCCTCGAATTGAAGAGATTTCGTAGTTCATTTTTAAGCATTCACAAATCTCACATTTTCCTCTGAGATTTGAAGAATTTCACTCAAAATTTTACATGAAAATATCTAGAAATTAAACTCCATCAAAATCCATAAATTTAGACAAACCAATCAAGACTTCAAAATCAACTTAACCCATAAAAGCAATCTCACAATTCCACAATGTCATGGATAAATCCAATTATATCATTAGTATCCTCTCATGTGACAAATTTCACTTGCTTTGTAATACCTTAGAGGCTATTGTAAATTTGTGATTAGGGGTTGGTCAAGGGACTTACCTACACTCTTATTTGATCTTTTTACTTGATTTTACTGAATTATTCAATTCAATGATGGAAAATTTTAAAAAAGACAGTGATAGTATAATTAAAAATAATATATTTGTAAAGAGTAAGTTGAGTGTAATAAAAGATTATATGAGTTCAAATAAAAATGCATATGTCTAGGCAGTGGTGGATCCAGACTTTTGATATTGGGTGGTCCCAATATTGGAGTTAAACAATTCGGTCAGATTGGAAACATCCGAAATTAGAGTTGAACTATTCGGAATAACATTGTCCAAACTAATCGATAACAATTTTCGCGTGTTATACCATTTATACTTCTAATTTATACACATCAATTATTAAACAAAACATTATATCAGTTAATTAAACTAAAGTGTGTCTATATATAAACTAACCAACACATGATCAAATTAATATCAAAACAACATCAATTACAATCTTTGATTATTATAATATATTAGGGATCTAAAATTTTCCTTCAATACACATCAATTTTCATATCATTTTATATAATTAATCTGGATTACGACTAAAAAATTTATTTAAACTTAGAAATTAGGACATTATAAAAAAAGAAGGAGAAATTAAGAAATTAGGTGGTGGTGGAGAGGAGAGAAGCGGAGCAGGTGATGGTGGCTTGGTCGGCAGAAGGAAAAAGGGAATTGGAATAGAGCTTCAGATTGTAATCTATTGTTATTATTCTCTCAGAAAATTTATGGCTCGTGGGAATTGAGTTTATAAGACTATAGGGTCATGAGTGAAAAAAAAAATTTAAAAATATTTGTTTATTTATTTTTATCAATATAACATTTTAAAATAATAAAATTTTCATTATTGTTTGTTATAACCGCCGGAATATTAAAATAATAACCGCCAGAAAGTAAAATAATAAAATAGTCAATTTATGTCGGTTATAACCGCCACCATTAACTTAAAAACCGCCAGAATCTATCAAAAATATATATAAAAAAAAAAGATTAAAAAATTCTGACGATTATAACCAATAGGATTTTTTTTAATATCCGCCAGGAATTTATGTTGGATATAACCGACAGGATTTTTCTAATATCCGCCAATAAATATCCCCCAGGAATTTATGTCGGATATAACTAACGGATTTTTCTAATATACGCCACTAATTAAATGATGTGTTAGATATAATTTATCCGACAAGATTTTTCTAATATCCGTTACCATCATCCGCCACCTAAAACTAATATTGTAGTAGTGTGAGAGGTTCGTCATCTACCCTTGTCCTACTTTGAGACACCTCGTTTGGGGCACGCTACATCTCGGTATGCTGCAAAACCTGATTCCCCAAGGTTGTCTGCAGCACGAGGGCGCTTGTCAACTCTATGACTTGTTAGGACAAGTTTTCTTTGCCATGTGGGATGGAAGAGCTTGGATGGTAGGTTCCTCTATAGGTGGTAGAAGTGTAGTGGACTTCGTGTACAAAATTTTGAGCCGGGATAGTCAAATCCGTAGAAACTCGGGGTGAAAATGCCCTTGGTTCAATAGTCGGTCTAGAAATCTAAAGCCAGGATAGTTGAATCGATCTTGGACCGGTCGGGATCGTCAAATGGGCCACGGGAGCGGGTCGGGTTGCAGAAGTAAGCCAAGCCATATGTGGGGCACGTGGGTGTGGTGAACTGTCTCCACAATATGCTTATGCTTTCTCTCAGCAATTCCATTTTGCTGAGAAGTATAGGGGCAAGATAACATATGTGTAAGTCCCTTGACAGTAAGAAATTTTTTAAAAGCTTTACTGGTATACTCTCCCCCTCCATCAGTTTGTAAACACTTCTTGCCAAATTGATTCAAAACAAAGTAGTAAAACTTTGTAAAAATACTATACACATTATGCCTTGTATTGACTGGAGTAGAAGAAGTAGAAACATGAGGCACACTTGTAGCTGAGTTTGAAGTGCTTGTTGTATGAATTGAGATGTCAGGTTGAAATTCCCTTGTAGGTTGAGAAACTGGTATAGGTATGAACACTAACGAAGTATTTGAAGAATCAGTATAATCACTAGTTATATGTGCTAACCTTGACAAATGAACTTTGTAAGGAAAAACAGACCCATCATATATCACATGCCTGGAAATAATGCATTTTCTATAATGTTTGTCAAAATACACCACACTTTTTGTAACGTGGAGAATAGCCCAAGAAAACACACGTCTAAGACCTAGATTGCAGTGTATTGGCATTGTAAGGTCTCAACCACGGGTACACTGCAGTGCCAAAGATCTTTAGTGAAGTCAAATCAGGTTGCTTCCCATATAATAAACCAAATGGAGAAGATATGAATCAAAACTTACAAGACATACGATTGATAAAAAAACTGAATGAGCATAACCAAAGTACCAAAATTCTAAAGGAAGACTAGCTGCAGTGAGTAGGGGGTCCGTAAAGAAAATGGGAGGGGATTATATTTAAAAGAGAGAATCACGTGGCTATTAAAAAGAAGGGCACGTGTTTTTTTTAAATGCATTGGATCCAAACAAGTCGTTTAGGCCCATTCGCTTAAAAGGAGAATAGTTTCTTCTTTATTATCCATCTGCTGCAGCACAACGAGCAACCGCTGCTAATACCTCTCCTCCACCATGTTCGGGTGGTCCTCGAAGGTCATTACAGCTACTTCTTTGGACCTTCGGAGGGTCCTGGGACCACCAATGTCCCTGAATGGATCCACCTTTGTGTCTAGGAGATAAAAGGGGTGTGTAATTATCCTTTTCATATTCACTTATCACTATAAAAAGAAAATGAAAAAGAAAGAAAAAATAAAATAAAAAATAAAGAAGAGAAAAAGACCAAGACTTTGAAGTTTGGCTTAAAGCTGTGTTCTGCTTTAAAATTCTGGTTTTGGGACTAAGCAAGTGCATGATGGAATGCAAATATGTATAAAATGAATATCCATCAATTTACACAGAAGCTTCATAACAATATGATCCGAAACTACATGGAAAGCTTTAGATTATTTATTGGGAACCCGAAGAGCACGGACTAGTGTGAATGTGACTTGTCATCTACGCTCGTCTTCCACTTGGTCATGCTTGTGTTTGTAGGGGTGAAATTTCTCGCTTTCTTCCCCACTTCCTTTTTTGTGTACCTTAAATCAATAGCCCTTGTCCCACTAGAAAATGTGGAAAGATTTCAAAGTCAACAACGCAGAAGTCGTTTGGAGCTGTAGCTGTCTATCTGCAATTTTCAGTCTCAAACAGAAGAGAAATAGAGACAATAAAGATTGTAACAGCTGCAGCCTGCAGGGCACAATGGGGCCTGACACCTTGAAAAGAAAATTAAAAATAGGAACGTCTTCCTTTTTGGTATAGAAAAGCTAATGCTTTGTTCCAATTGATTGACTAGTTAAATGAAATCATCACAACTCATCTAAACAGCAATAGGTTTCGTTTTGGGATGGTAATGGTTCGGTTTGGCCGACGAAAATACTACATCTATCTCCATAATTACAAAAATTAATTATATCCATAACCACAAATTAACCATTGAGAATTATCCATAACCATACTTACCGAGTAAAGAATTTCCTATCGATTAACAGTTATATCCATCTTCGTCAATATCAAAATATATTCGTTTTTTTTTTCCATAAAAAATATGATATAATATATATACATTGATGATATTGGCTAATATATACATATATATATATGAGAATCCTTTAATAAGAGGGATCCCCTTTTTTCTTTTCTGTTTTAAATGGGAACACCTTCTTGATTGTCAGATTGACTTTTAATGAAATTGTGTGGTTGAGATTGTGTAGCCTGTGATTTAATCTCAACCACACAATTTCATTAAAGTTAATCTAACGGTTAAGAGGGTGTCCCTATTTTTTTAGAAAAATGGGGATCTCTCTTGTTAAAGGTTCTATATATATATATATATATATATATGATAGAATACTATATATTTTATACAAATTATATTATATATGTAATATGTATTATTCGGGACGGATTTAGGGATGGATATGGATCGACAACCACTATAATCATATCCGAAGCAATAACTGAATAATATTGTCCGTTTTTCCCCATATCCGAAATATAACCAAATTTTCATTCCCAAATCCGTTCCATTCAGACGGTTATCTACGATTATCCAGTTTAATGATTTGAACTGCCATCCCTAGTTTCGTGCGACTATAGGCTCAAACTAGTTTTCATCACTAACAGATGTTTAGAAACAAGAGACTCTATATTATCAATTGGCTTTATGGTAGAATCATAACATTTCATGGTATCAAAGCAAATTGTCACATGTTTGAAACCCAACTGCCACATGTGCTCCACGTCACATGATTTGTGTTGTCCACATGTTAAGTTGGAGAACTCACCACACGTGAAGGGTGCATTGATAGTATGAATCACTTGGAGGACACAAATCAGATGATTTGGAATATGTTGGCTGTTGAGCTTCGCACATAGAATAATTTGTTCTGATATCATAAAGAAAATTAAAGTTCTACCATAAAATCAATTGATAATATGA
The DNA here is from genome assembly GCF_019419815.1 of Pyrus x bretschneideri. Taxonomy (NCBI): domain Eukaryota; kingdom Viridiplantae; phylum Streptophyta; class Magnoliopsida; order Rosales; family Rosaceae; genus Pyrus; species Pyrus x bretschneideri. The sequence continues at coordinate 3,870,138 of NW_025999402.1, forward strand.
AGAGTAACCCAATTACTTATAACATATACAAGATCTTTTATTTTTTTCAATGTAAAATTCATACCCTCAACAAAATCCATGCGTACACACACAATGCAATGCTGGCCCTGCCCCCACTCTCCTTTCTCTAGTCCGTACATTTTCTGGTTAATGCAGAGAGGAGAAGAGAAGAAAAGACTTGATAAGTCAAGCCAACCACACATTTCAGCTTTTCCAATTCCATAAAATCATTAATATTAATGAAATCTAAACGAAATTTTCCTCTATTTTTTCACTTTCCCTGAACTTCTCGCAAAGGCTATAATATCCAAAAATGAAAACTTAGCTCCGATTTTTCGTCTTTCTTGATTGCTGAGTTAGCCCGGCTGCCACGTTGTCAATGCCAATATCCAACTTGACAGCAAGTATCACCAAGACTTGAGGAAGAATAAATGGTTCAAAATCATTGAAATTCAACGTGAAATAAACCCTCAAATAATCCCAATGAAATAAGAACTGTGATTTTTAGTGTAGGGTTTTCATTCTATTATGCCCTTCTAGTTGGTTTTGGAATATTTTGTTTTGTATTTCTCAGCTTGATTTGCAAGAAATCTCCTTGTACCATCGAGGTTCTGTTGTGCGGAAACGTCAAATATAAAATTAATAAATTAATATGAAAAATATGACAAAATAAATAATTCAAAGGGATTGTATTTCTTTTATTTTATGTTATATTGTTGACTTTAATATGATTTGTTTGAGTAGAAAAGGTAATTAGTGAACAAAGCGTGGAATTTGAGCCTTAAATTAGAGAAACACTAGTAATATGTCCGCGCGTTGCTATGGGAGTTTAATGCACCAGTCCTAACTACATGAAAAGACACATTTAACCTGGAAAAAATTCCACATAATCATGAATGAACAAAGAGATAGATGAGTAAACAATGTCGGTAAAGAGACATTGTACAATTTACAAGACGATCTTAAACATTTCAGATCATAAAAGTTGTATGATTTAAACATAAATTAAGGTAACACAAATGACTCATTTTTTTTTTCCTGCAAATCCCACATCAAGCAGTGGGTATACAAAAGCTCTTCTATATAGCTTCACCCATTAGCCATCCACCAACTGAGGCACACACCATGCATATACAATGATTCATTTTCTTTTTAGCAAACAAAAAGAACATCACACGTTACATGTATTATGAGGCCCAACACCAACAAATATTTAACAGGAAACGTAGAAGTTGTTCATGTAAATTAAAGTGTTACGAATTAATTATCAAATAAAGTCATGATCAAGTCCCCCCCCTTTAATTTTCTGATTTATTCTGTTTTTTTCTTTTCCCACGATGATGAGACGCTCTTGAACAAATCAGGGTGCACAAATTAGCTTAACATTAAAAAAAAGAACAAACTAACTCATATCATTTGATATGAAAAGCAGTTTATGTAGTGAAGGAGATTGAACACTCCCAATGATAATACGGAACACTCAAATACCCAACCAAATACCATTTCTGGGTTCTCTTTGTTTTTTCTCCCACCTATGCCTCTTGGTTCAAACATAATGCTCGGTGCCCAGATAGCAATCTGTGCAGGTTGATGGAGAGATCACTAATTGGTTTTAGCCAATAGATGGTTAACCATTTTGCTAAAAAATATTTTGCAGAAAGTGGACCATTTTTAACAGGGCCGGCCTTGAGATTTTAAAGGCCATGTGCGAAAGTCAATTGGAGGCCCTAAAAAGTACTAAAGATTTTTTTTTTTTTTAAATAATTTTAGTTTTCATTTGAGTTTCTTTAAATTCTAATAGCACAAACAAATTTAACAAATCAATAAGTGGAAATGTTGCGTATTGTTTTTCCTTAACTATTTAGAGGGTCAAGGTTCGAATTTTCATGTTATTATGTGGAATTTTTATATTATTTTGTGAAAGCTTATGCATTTAACAAAAATATACTGAAAAAAAAAAGATGGAGACAAGTTTTGAACCCATCACCTAGGCCAATGTAGAGAAGTTGTAATACCACTTGCGCTTAGACTCAAATTTATAATATTCTACACATACTTCTATATATACGTATATACATGCAAATTTGAAAAATCGGAAACCCTGTGCAGTGGCACCACTTGCACCCCCTCAGGGCCGGCCTAATCTTTAACTTTAAAAGAGCATCTCTATCTTGCCTAGACATATTGCATCACCAATGGCTTGCTTCACATTCACAAAAATGAGCAGTGCCCATTGACACATGGGCAGACCTCAATGGTACCAACCGAATCACAACAATCGTCCAAAGGAAAACAAACAACGAAATAACTTCAAGGAAAAGGTATAAAGTTATTCGATCATCAAATATTGCAACAAGCCAGAACAATACAATTGCAAAGTAGTGGGAAGGGAAGAGGGCGTACCTCTCTCTAAAAGGTTGGTTGTCTAATGAAATTTGTGTTATGTAATATTATCTCCTCTCTAAATATGTAATCAGTTGTCTGATATGATCTCTGAACTTAGGTAATCCAAATTGTTCAACAACAAATTGTTGTCCTTATCTTGCATGCAAAATTGCTGTCATTATCAGCAGTTATTATTGGTGTAGAGTTCGCATATCAGTGGGTTGGCATTGTCTTAATTTGTTTGGAAGGTGAATTTCTGCTCTCCAATCGACTAATTTTGATCATCCTTGGCCTCTTTGTGCGCAATGGTCTATTTGTTTGAACCGCACTCGGAAGATGGCTTTCTATACCTCTCACATATATCGCGAAGGATATATGGTTATGGACAATTTTGCTAATATGGGCTTGTCTTCTCCAACTCCGGTATGACTTGATTCCCCCCCCCCCCCAATGGCGATTCTTGCTACTTCGTTTTCAGACTATATTAGCTTTCTTGGCTTCCGCTTCTCAAATTAATGTGCATCTCGACATATAGGTTCATCTTACTTTCTTGATTTTTTCTTTAACCTTGTGATGTTGCTTTTTCTGCTTTATAGGTTTAGACCTTTAGGTTTGGCTTAGGAGGGGGGGGGGGGGGGGTTAGGTTTCATGTCCCACTCTTTTCCATGTGTATCTTTGTTGATTTTGTTTATAAAGGAGTAAGGTTTATGTCCCCCTTTCTTTTCATGTATTTGTGTTATCCTTTTTTCATGTATTATGAGGGGTTAGATTTATGTGTGCACTTTTTTTTTTATATCAATAAAATTCTCCTTGTACTGTCGAGCTTTTCTTAAAATTAAAAATAAAATAAAATTTTTTTATGGTTTAGTCCATAGTCAACAGTCACCACAAACTGAGATTGGGAAAGCAACAATGCTGCCCCACTAGACAGATTGGGAAATAATTGCAAAATCAATTGAACAAGCAACCCACAAGTCTTGTGGAGGTATTTTTCCACGATATTAAAAAGCCACTAAATCAACCGTCTGAACTAATACACTTTCTTGACTTTTGGTTTAACTTGGTCTCATTTGGTGGATTGAATTGTATAACGAGCTCATTTGGTGGATTAGATTGTACAACTCGCTACATTCAAAATATGTTGGCGGATTAGATTGTATAACTCACTACATTCAAAGATATGTTGAGGGCAAGGGCGAATGATTTTTTCCGTTTGGTGCCTAAATCTTCAACATGCCTCGAAATTCATGAGTTATCCAATCCTATGAGCGTGGGGCGTGAGATTTTTGTGATCATCCTATTTTTCATAGTTGGCTCTCATGTCAGTCAATGGTGACATTAGTCAACAAAGATCTAAATGGAAATAGCAATCTTTGCAGCCCCATTTCCTCTTTCCTTCCTTCTCATTTTTCCAGAGTAGATGGGAGGAGACTTCTAAGTCAGATAATTCATAAATATAATGGTCTTGCTAGGTTCCTCAAAATTAAGCCACCACACCCATTAAAGTTTTTCAACAAAAAAAAAAAAAAATGAGAAGTTTGCTGCACTTCTTCCTGTTCTTGATAATTATCAAGTTAGTTCACGGCCGGTGTGATGCAGATGACCTATCGGCATTGCTCCGCTTAAAGAAGATAAGCCCGCCACCAGAAGCTTTTGTTCCCCCCAAGCTTCTGTCATGGAATTCAAGTACCAACTGCTGTGCTTGGGACGGTGTTACTTGCAGTACTGACGGTCATGTCATCGGTCTTGACGTTAGCGGTGAATTTCTCGAAGGCGGGATTGACAATTCAAGCAGTCTCTTCGACCTTAAACATCTCCAAAGCCTCAATTTGTCCCGCAATTGCCAAGTAGGCAATGGCTTTCCAATTCCACCTGCAATCGGAAAGCTCACGAATTTGAGGTACCTAAACTTATCTATAACTTGCTACACAGGGCAAGTTCCATTCGCGATTACACGCTTGACAAGGTTGGCTACTCTTGATCTTTCCAGAAATTATAATCCCGGATACACTCAGTTAAAACTCTATAATCCGGATTTAAGCACGCTGGTTCAGAGCCTCACGGAGCTTAGAGAGTTATATCTTGATGGTGTAACTGTATCAGCATGGGACACTGAATGGTGCCAAGCCATATCATCTTCACTCCCAAACCTGAGGGTGTTGAGCTTGTCAGCTTGCAATCTTTCAGGTCCTATTGATCAGTCCCTCGCTAAACTTCAATCATTATCGGTGATTCGATTGGATGACAATGATCTTCCTGTGCCACTTCCAGGAGTCTTTTCCAACTTCTCAAATTTGACATCCTTGAGTCTCCGTTCATGTTTGATGCGCGGAACATTTCCTGAAGAGCTCTTCCAGGTACCCACTCTACAAACTGTTGACCTTTCCGATAATCCACAACTTCATGGTTCCTTTCCAGAATTTCCCAGGAATAATTCTCTTCAGTCCTTGGTTCTAAGCAACACAAAGTTTTCAGGGATATTGCCAGATTCTATTGGCAATCTCAAAATGTTGTCGATGATAGATATTTCAGGTTGTAGTTTCTCTGGATCAATCCCAAAGTCGATTCAAAAACTCACACAATTGGTTCATTTGTATATGTCATCAAATAGGTTCAGTGGTCCTATTGATTCTATTCACTGGGAAAAACTTGTTAATCTGCTAAATATTGTGTTGGACTCGAATTTACTCAGTGGGAGTATTCCATCTTCGATTGTTTCTCCACCCTTTTTGGAGGAACTACTGCTTTCCCACAATCAATTCTCCGGTCAACTCCCTGAATTTTCAGATGTTTCCTCCTACTTAGTTAGCCTTGATCTAAGTTTCAATAATTTGGAAGGACTAGTACCCTTGTCTGTATATAATTTTCGAGGGCTTGAAACCCTTGATCTTTCTTCAAACAATTTCAGCGGCTTTCATTTTAACAGTCCTCAACAGTTGAGTAATCTTTCGGTCATTAATCTTTCGAACAATAGCTTGTTGGTTTTATACAATGGTACAACTTCCTCATATTCCTCATTTCCTCAAATTGTGAATTTGAACTTGGCTTCTAACAAGTTGAGAACATTCCCGGATTTCTTTAGAAATTGCACTGGCTTAATTGTTTTGGACCTTTCACAAAACCAGATTCAAGGCACAATTCCTAATTGGATTTGGGGGCTCATTTCACTTAATAGTGTCAATCTTTCTTGCAACTCCTTCGTGACTCTAGAATTGCCATTAACTAATTCTTCCAGCGTGTCTGAGCTTGACCTTCACTCAAATCAACTTCAGGGACAAATCCCAGTTTTCCTACCCTATGCCGGTTATCTAGATTACTCAAGAAATCATTTCAGCTCAAATATACCAACTGACATTGGTAATTTCCTTAGCATGACTAGGTTCTTGTCTCTTTCAAATAATAACTTGCATGGGATCATTCCAGTTTCCATATGCAATGCAAGTTTGGAGTTTCTTGATATGTCCGATAACTCTTTGAGTGGCATGATTCCTCAATGTTTGACTGCAATGAGCAGTCGAGTACTTAGTTTAAGGAGAAACAACCTTACCGGAACAATTCCTGGTGGAGTTCTTGAATACTGTCGTTTCAGGATTCTAGACCTTGGTGAAAATCAAATAGAAGGTCAAGTTCCAAAATCTCTAGCCAACTGCACAGAACTAGAGATTCTAAACCTTGGAATTAATCAGATGAGGGATACTTTTCCATGCTTTTTGAAAAACATCTCCACCTTGCGCATTATGCTTTTGCGATCCAATAATTTATATGGAGGGATTGGTTGTTCAGAGACCAATGGCACCTGGCCAAAGCTTCAAATCATAGACCTAGCTCACAACAATTTCAGTGGTGGAATACCAGCAATATCTTTGACAACATGGCAAGCAATGATGGCTAACAAAGATGATTCCCGATCAAAGGCTAGGGCTCTAGAATTTCCAAATGATCCAGGGAGAGCTGTGGTTGAATTTGATTATTATGCTGCAATAACAGTTGTTGGGAAAGGTTTGGAGATGGATCTGCAAAAGATTTTGACCATCTTCACCTTGATTGACTTCTCCGGTAACAAATTCAGCGGATCGATACCTAAGGAATTGGGAGACCTCAAATCCTTGTATGTCCTCAACTTGTCAAGTAATGCTTTCACCGGTGAAATCCCATCATCCTTGGGTAACTTGCGAAAGCTGGAGTCCTTAGACCTATCAAGGAACAAGCTAAGCGGGCAAATTCCACCAGAGTTTGCAAAGCTCAACTTCCTTTCGTTCTTGAATCTTTCAAATAATCAACTGGTCGGCAGGATCCCAACAAGTACTCAGTTTACGACATTTCCCAAAGCCTCCTTCACTGGAAACAAAGGATTATGGGGGCCTCCTTTGACAGTGGATAACAAAGCAGGATCACCACCACCACCAACATTAAATGGAAGTCAGCAAAATTCTGGAGATGAGATTGATTGGGATCTTATCAGTGTCGAAATTGGATTTGTATTTGGCTTTGGAATTGCAGTCGGGTCACTTGTGTTATGCAAGAAATGGAGTAAATGGTATTACAGAGCTATGTATAAAATCCTTGTTAAGATATTCCCTCAGCTTGAAGAAAGAATCAATCCTCACCGAAGACATGTTCACATAACTCAAAGGCCGAGAAATTGAAATTGTTATGAGGAGCAATGTAGCTGGCCTCCTTGTTATGATTGTGTTCTGTAAGAAATAAGATATTTGCTTCTGCTGTCACATAATTATAAATTACGAGATGTAGTGTGAGCTTGTTCTGTTACTTTCTGATATTTTGATGTTGCAAACTTTATTTGTAAAAGGTGGATTAGAGTTGTCTGCATTTCATTCTTGTTTTTGAATGCCAGGACTATCAATGTTTTCAACCTGTTTTCAATCATCCTTCCAGTACAGGAATCAACGTTGCTCGCTATAAGGTCTACATATTTGCGATTAAATTTTCAAAGTATGGAATTTGACACATAAAACACAAACCAAAAACAGAATTGAACAAAATTGGTGATGCAAGCGACATTGAATCAATATAGTTTTACTTAAATCGCGCTTCATTTGACTCTGTTTTCACTTGTTTGGTTTTGGTTCTTAGCTTTCTTTCTTTCGTGGTTTCTCCTCTTGTTCGTATTCTTCTGTTTGTTTGTTATCATGAACGTTCACTCTGTTTTAGCTTTGATTTTTCCGGGTGAAGACTTCGTAGCCTTTGATGCAATGTAAGGCCGCCACCGCATCAATACTAGCTAAGCGGGGAAATTTCTTCATATTTCGGTGACTTACAGCATGTTGAATCTCCACTTCTTTCTGGATTAGCTGTGAGCCTTTGGCATCTATGAGGTGAGTTGAAGAGCTTTACATAAAGCTATCTAAACTATTTAAGAATCAGTCTGTCTCCTCACGCCAGAGTTAGAAGGGGTTTACGGGCGAAATGTCACCCTCTCTTCTCCAGCTGCCTGCGTAATTCATCACCTTAATCAATAATCTATGGACATCGAATAAAACAGCTTACTTGTAGCAGATTGTAAATCCCACTAGGAAAATGGGGAAAGACTTCGACGTCGACAAGTCAAGCAAGCAACAAGTCTCGTAGAAACCTTCTCCACAAAGTTAAACCCAACCCACCATATACCTTACCATCACCACAGTTTTCTTAGCCTCTTAAAGAGGAATACAATGATAAACAAGTCAATCCCTTAACGCAATCTCATTTGTCCACAATATTACAGTCTCAATCCAACTATACACATTAATGCATGCGAATTAGTAGCCAATGAACAAGTAAAATTACGAAAATGAAAAAGGAAATCTATGCATAAATGACTATGTACCGTTGATTTTTCATTTGTGACAACTGCTGAAGACATTCCTAATACCCGAGCCTACACTCTACTACATTTTCTGTCCCATATCAGCAAGAGCTTCCGATGAAAACTCCTCCGTTTTCATGGCTTTTCTTGACGCTCATTTCCTATGCCTCACTCAGCGTCCATACATTTGTGGTCTCTAGCCAATGTCATCCCAGCGATCAACGATCATTGTTGTTGCAATTGAACAACAGCCTCGAATTTGACCCTGCACAATCTAAAAAACTTGTGCAGTGGAATAATGGCTCATATTACTGTTCTTGGGTAGGTGTCTCCCGCAAAGATGGTTGTGTTTCTCATCTAGACTTCAGCAGCGAGTCAATTTCAGGTGGACTTTATCAAGTGCTCTTTTCCATCTGCAGTACATCGAGGACCTAAATTTGGCTTACAATGACTTCAACTACACTCAGATTCCATCCGAGTATAGGCGGCTAACTGGTTCGAGTAGTCTGAACTTGATGAATGCTGGCTAAGCGGGGCAGGTTCCGATTGAGATTTCGTACTTGACAAGGTTGGTAACTCTTGATTTGCAAGAGAAGATCTTCCAGGTTCTTGGTTCTAAGCGGGGCTAACTTTTCAGGGTTTCAGAACTCTATTGGCAACTTCAAAATGTTGTTCAAGATAGATATTTCGAGTTGCAATTTCACTGGATCAATCCCAAGGTCAATAGCCATTATGCTTGGCTTGATCAAAACCCTAGCTTTTCTGGTTTCAAATTTCCAATACCTAGCAAATAAGAAGCCGTCTGATCAAATCGACGAGCTGATCTTGTTCTTAGTAAGATACATACATGATAAAGTTTCAGAATATATTAGCTTGCAGCTGACTTACTCGATTTGTCGAATATTGTCATGTAATCTTAATGTTTGTGAAGTGAGCTTGTTCAAACCAAAATATTTGAGTCTTTCCATAAGTTTTCATTTTTACAAAAGTTTGAATGAATGTGAAGCTTCAACTTCTACCGAATTTATTTCAACTTTAACAAAAAAAAAAATTTTAAGCATTGTATACACATATCAAACTATGATTAGTCTTCAAGAAGGAATAGGTCCTCCCACATAACGAGCTAAGTTTTTTGTCCAATTCCTTGAGTCGGGTTTTTTTTTTATCCCTTCAATCAATATATAGTTTTTTAAGAAAATTAAGGTTCTACCATAAAATTATTTAGTGATATAAAAAGTAACTCAATTACTTATAAACACACATACAAGGTCCATTATTTCTTGAGAGTTTTAACGAAAGCTCACGGTACTGTTCACTTTAACAAAAAAACCACATTTTTACACTAAAAAATCAAACCTAGTACTATTTACTTTAATCTTTATTTTGTCATTTTCGTTAAAACTCAAAGTTTTCAAATATTTTTTTATTAGTTTTCCTTTATTTCTTTTGTGTGAGATTTATACCCTCAACAATTTTTCTATTCTTATTATGAGATTTTGAAAATACCAAATTATACAATCAAATGTGAGATTCATACGTTTACTGACAAAATTGCATGACTTTCGCTCTTTACCAACAACGACACTGAAATCAGCTTCAAAATCGTCCATAATTACAAGAACAAATAAATAATTTATCCATCTCTTCCAAGAATTGACATCCAATTCGACATGGCGCACTTGTCAATGACTTCACACTTTCTAAATTATTTAATCCGTCGGGTGCCGAAATCAACACTTCTGACCAAGAAAATGATGCATTCCAAATTAGAAATTCGCACGTTCATTGTTTAACGCGCAAAGCATAAAAAAAATGAAGATATTTTGCATAAAATAACGTATGTATATACTTTTCAGCAATATGGTTCAGGGTAGCATATTACATTTTATTAGTTTAGCCCTAAAATACTGTTGTTGAAACATGCAAACGAATCCTACTGAACTTTAAAAATCTAATAACCACAGCAGGATGGCTCGAGATCGAATTTCAGTCTCGTATTTCATATGGTTTGTTCTATTATTGATGTTGGCAAATCACACGATGATAGATAGAAAAAAGCTGAAATTCTTTTATGAAACATGCAAACGAATCCTACCTAAAATACTGTTGTTGAAACATGCAAATGAATCCTACTGAACTTTAAAAATCTAATAACCACAGCGCGATGGCTCAGGGTCGAATTTCAGTCTCGTATTTCATATGGTTTGTTCGATTCTTGATACTGGCAAATCACACGTTGATAGCTAGAAAAAAGCTGAAATTCTTCTATGAGTCTTTCCTATCTCCAAAACGATGGAATGACATTGCCAAGCTATCAGCTAGTTCATTTTTTTGTTTTTTTGTTAAAAAAAACTTAAAAAATCTAATTATTTAACGATGATGACGGTCTGGTTTTGTAACAACCACGATTACAAGAATTGATTAATATTTGAGAGACAGCCACAGTTATTTAAACTTTAAAATGCAAGCCAAAGACTTTTAAAGTAAAAAAATCAATTAGCTTTTGATCTATAGTAGTAGTCTTCACTTGATTTCATGAGGGTTCGACTAACTTGTAATGAGTTTGATACCTAATTGTTATGTAATTTGTTGCGTATGTGTTGGTCCATTGTCATTAAGAAATTTTCTCTGCATCAATAAAACAATCCTTTCAGTTTTATGTATCAAATTTTGGGGCAATTAAAGTGATTCATTTTTCTTTTCTTTTTTTGAACAAACAATATTATATATACGAGGAAGATGAGATGAGTTTAACCTTACAATGAACTAATAATAATGTGATTCAAATTCGTTTTTATCGAGAATGAAATCTAAGACCTCTCACTTACAAGTGAGGAAGAATACCACTAGACCGTAGTACTAAGTGGCCAAGTGATTCATCTTAAACTAAATGAGGCGATGGCTGATAATTGGATTATTACATAAATGTTAATCAACATGCTTATTTCATATTATTGACACATCGTTTAGTTTGCAAAATAAAATTTTAATTTCCCCAATCTTTCCCAGCATGATTACAAGCGAGCTTCTCCTAACGCGGAGATAAGACGTCATACACAGAGCCCCACCATTGTAATAATATCTCCATAAACTTCTTATTTTTCCAATAAAAAGAGTTAAAAGTATCCAAAATCTTCAAACGCATTGTGCATGCCACTAAAAAATTTGGATCAAGAAAGGGAAAGGTTATTTTTTCAATATATAAAACAAGAAAGTCAACAACCAATCTGCGAAGAGACGAACACCATTTAGGAGCTTTGAATATTCCATGTTTGCAACTTGCCGCAAGTTATCTAAGGCCGCCCAGAGGAAGAACGAACGAGTCAAACATTATACAAACGGGCACACGCGTTTCAGGGACTCTCTTCTTTCAAATCCCCATCCCAACAATTCTCTATGTTTTTTCTTCATCTGAATTCTTCGTCCTTCCGTGCTAACTCTGCTGGATTTTCGTCCGGTCAAGGACCCGAATCCACGGCCCAAAAGGGTCTTTCATGGATCTTTGCCTTCATGTATCCATTGAGAAAGTTCTAGCCTGCTCTGCTTCCTTGTCTCAGAGATTTCAATGAAAATTCCTCTGTTTTCATGGCTTTTCTTAATACCCTTTTGCTACTTTTCCATCAGCATCAACGTATTTCTCGTCTACGGCCAATGTCCTGGCGATCAGAAATCTTTGCTGCTACAATTGAAGAACAGCCTCACATTTCACCCTGCAACGTCTAAGAAACTTGTCACGTGGAACAATGGCTCAGATCACTGCTCTTGGAAGGAGTGTCCTGCAAAAAGGGTTGTGTTTCGAGTCTGGACTTAAGCAGCAAGGAAATTACTGGTGGACTTGATAATTAGAGTTCTCTTTTCGATCTCAAGTCAATCGAGTACCTGAATTTGGCAATGTAAAAGGGATAAAAAGATTATGTTTAATAGATAGTTAATGATTCAAAAAATATAGAACAATGAAAGGGTATACATACTCTGTTTTGCAGCCATAAATATGGTTTCAGAAATGCTTGGGGAATCTAATAAATTTCTGGCGGGAGCCTTTGGAGTAAGAGTTGTGTCTGATATTTCGTTTGCTGCAACATCACTAATAAAAAAGTAAACAGAGGAAAATAAAAGTGTTATCAAACATTAAGTAGTGTGGAATTTCGAACAATGAAAAATCATGAACTTGATATGAACATTTGTGAGATGAAGATATATATATATATATATATATATCGTATTTTGGGACACGTAAAAATGATTCCGGAATTGTTTGGGGTTGCTTTTGTTTTCGGAGAGATGATAGGGGCACCGTCAAAATTTGAGTCAAAAGCTGACACGTTTTCTATGGAGCTTTTGTGTCATCACTGAGATGTAAAACAGGGGCCAATTAAAGGCATTAGTGAACACTAAAAATGCGGAGATTAAAATTGAAGGCATTAGATAGATGTTAAATACACTCGCTTTTATACGTAAGCAATAATGCACACTATAGATGTAAAAATAATAATAATAATAATAATAATGTCAAAACCCACTTCCATGCCAGGTCAGAATTTTACAACCACCAAAAAATACAGGAAGGGCAATGCCATGATCTCTAGAAAATGATAATCGCATTTTGTCTGAAATTGCTCACCTCCCTTAATCTTTTCTAAAGAAGCAATGATTCGCACAATGTAACCAAATCAGAAAATAACAGATGATTACCCAAAACCCATCTCAGGAAAACTAATCCCAATAAAATTAAAAGACTGATGCATTCAAATTTCAAAGAGCAAACAAAATTAATAATAATAAAAATGAGAATTGAAAGCTCACAGACCTTGAGATTGAACCTGTCCTTCCTTTTGGATCTCTCGTTATAAATAATGCGTCAACACAGTGAATACAATCTTTTCACTTGCACTCTCTGCATATCCTCAATAACTAAAAAGCAGCAGAAGCACAACATAATACTGAGCATTAAATCTAAACCCAACTAAGGAGATCAGGTAATCTGCTCAAACATACCAACTTAGGGTCCTTGGGCCACTTTAACTATGCAAATAGACGACCTTCCGTCCTTGCATTTGACAAAAATTTCCATGTCTCATAGTTTTCCCTAAAATTGGCAGCCAATAAAATGATATAAGTAGAGGAGAATCAAGCAATGGAAACTCTACCCATACGCATATAACACATGTTTAACTGACCTCAGGTCCATAGAAAGGATGTCATGGACAACTTCATAAAGATCTTGAACAGCCTAACTGTACCTTTCTCCAGTTCAGGCGTTCCCCCTTCTTTCTGTGCATTATATAAAACGAAGCAAAAAATTTGAGAAAAAAGAAATCAATATATCAGAACAAAGCACAAACAAATAGCTATATGACAATATCAATTTTATGTAATTAGAAGAAAAGAAAACTCTGAAATATAATTTAAATTTTAGAGAGCTGCCTTCCAAGTGTTAGACAACTATCACTTGCCCAAACCGTGTTCAAGATTCCCTAGAAGGCATTTAATACTTTCAGGCCAAAAGTATCAACCCATTTGAAGAAGAAAACCCTCACCAAATTTCCGTTTTATGTTCCTAAATGCAAAGGATTAGGTATAACATTTAGATGAATTGTCATATGCACACATGTACAGACCTAAAAAGAAATATTTGAAATTTAGAGTAGGATAAATTGCTTACCTATTGGTGGTGCGGCGCGATTCATCAGATTCGGGTGAACTGGTGGTGGCAGTCGTTTGGGTGAACAGTGAACTGGTTGAGAAGCACTTGATAAGACCTACAAAATTGAATAACAACGAGAAATTAAATCCAATGAATTCAAAGATAGAAGAAACTAAACAACAGGATAAGAAACAATTGTACCTTCTTTACAATCATGTTCACACTTTTGTTTTGCTTTAATCCAACTGCAAGGGCCAATAAGTTGTTGATGGCTTTGAGTTCTAAAATAAAACGAATGCTATCAACAGTCAAATTAGATTGCTTACAACCCTAATCACCAAATTCTTCAACCCTAATCATCGCACAAAAATCATAAATAAAAAAATCCAAAACATCAGCAGAGATAACGAAAATGATAAAAACTCTAAAAAAAATTAAACAAAATTTTAAAACTTTAACTCACAGGAAGCTCTGTAACCAGTTGCACTGGCCGCCCAGTTCACAATTGTGAAGTCTGAAGAGAACCCAAAACTTGAATACTGGAATCTTGAGTTTTCTCAGACAATGGCAGATTTTCCATAGCTGATTTCAGTAACCCAAAATCAATTTAAAAATGTACATAGATTTAAATTCCAAATTGGGCATGAAATTACCTGCCTTGCCTTTGAGCGGCTGCGGCGCCTGGTGGTGGCGGTGCGAGACAGAGAGAGAGCGAGTTTGAGAAGCAGCGATCAATTTTTTGGATTAGAGAAACGGAATGAAGCACAAGACTCGAGAAGAGGCATCTTCAACGATGATGGACGCTCTACAAACAAAATCCCCAAAATCACAAAAAAGGAAAGTTGAACACAAAATCCATTTGTAAATCCAAAATCACAAAAAAGAAATTCAAACAAAATAAAACCCCCAGATGATATCAACATTGTTCTGATAACAACAGAAAACCCAAGATCGAGAAAGCCGCAAATCTTACCAGGAAACGGGAGCTTTTCTGGGTAGAATTTTCTTCGAATCAACCTCAAAACCAGAAGAAAATTCTATTGTTGATTGGTTCTTCACCAAGAAACTTCTACCGGTTCGTTGTTAGCTTGTGAGAAAAAGAACGCAAGGATTCAGAGTGAGAGAAGCCGAGCTTCAGAGCGACAGAAGCCGAGTTCAATAAAGTTTCAGAATACATTAGTTCGATAAAGTTGTCAATAGGTGCCTTGAAACCTATTTGAGGTGCTTTACTAGTTTTCAACTCAAGAAGTGGCTCCAATGGCTTCCGTGGGCTGAATGGAGCTATAACACCTACTTTCACACTGCCTCCAAGTTCACTCCATTTGAAATTGTGTAAGGTTTCCCTCCTCCACACATTGCATCTTATGAACTTGGTTCGGCTAAACTGGAGAGTGTAGAACAAGGCTTGATTGCTAGAGACAGAATGTTGAAAGTGCTTAAAACTAATTTGGTCATCGCGCAAAATAGGATGAAAGTGCAAGCAGATAAACACAGAAGTGAGAGAACTTTTGAGGTGGGAGATTTGGTTTATTTGAAGCTCATTCCCTACCAGCTGCACTCACTCACAACTTATGTCTATCACAAGCTGCACCCTAAGTTTTATGGTCATTTTGAAGTGTTGGAAAAAGTTGGAGAGGTAGCCTACAAGTTAAAACTCCCTGAGACCTCTAAGATACACCCAGTTTTCCATGTCAGTGGCTTGAAGAAATATATTGGTCCTGATGTTAACCCAGTGCCATTGTTACCATTGGTCACTGATGATGGGTTACAAGTTCAAGAGCCTTTGAGTGTGCTACAGAGGAGGGTGTATAAGAAGAACAATGTTGTTGGGGTGCACTTGCTTATTCACTGGAAGGACAAGGACGTTGAAGAATCAACCTGGGAGGATTATAATGAGTTCACTGCAAGATTTCCAAAATTCAAGTTCTAGCTGCAACCTTGAGGACAAGGTTTAATTGAAGGAAAGGGCAATGTTATAGTTGTGATTATCTTATTCACAAGTTTAGTTATTAAATAAGTATTTTTGATTAGTTATGCCAGCTGGCTTGTAGTGTTGGAAAAACAATATATGTAACCAATCATGGAGAAAAATATATTCAAGAAAAATATTGATAGATATCTCTTCTCTTCTCTATCTCTTTCCATAACTTTCGCCATTGTTGTGCTGCTTGCAGGTTGAGTTGGAGATCTGAGATTTGGTGCATATCAGATGGACGGAGGAGAGCTTGAGGAAGGAGGTGTGGGGATGAGAATGACGGAAAGCGGTTGGGGTGCCTTGGTTTGGGATGGAAGCAAGGAAGAAGATGGGTGTTTGGATGTGGGTCGAAGATAAAGTTGGGTGTTTGGTTAACAAGATCACAAGTATTCGCGAAGAGTTTTAAATAACATGTGTTTTAATATTACTAGGCCATGTCATTGGGTCAGTATTTTGGGTACTGAATAGTCAGTACCCAAGTATTGTCTGGACTGACTAGAATTATTCCACTGCTTCCTCTTTTTTTTTTTTTTTTTTTTTTTTTTTTTTTTTTTAAAAAAAGCTAATGCTTTGTTCTAACAGACTTACTAGTTAAATGAAATCATCACAACTCATCTAAATAGCAATAGATTTCGTGTAGGGATGGCAACAGTTCGGTTTGACCGACAAAAATGCTACATTTATCTCCATAATCACAAAAATTAATCATCGGGAATTATCCATAACCATACCTACTGGGTTACAAATTCCTTATCGGTTAACAGTTATATCCATCAGCAAAATAAAAAATATATTCTTTTTTTTTTTCAAAAATATATATATTCGTTCAATTGACGTATTATAATATAATAAATAGTAATTCATCATTATAATATAATGTATACATTGATGATATTAGCTAATATTTGATCTCTCCCATAAGCCTCATTGAATTGTCATTAATTTTGATTCAAAACTTTTGGACTTTTCCACAAAATGCAATTTTTGTAATCAAGGTAATGAGTTAAGTGAATATACATATATATATATATATGATATTATACAGTGCTATATATTTTATATAAATTATATGGGTTTTCCTTGTTTTCAGGCTATATTTATGTTAGCTTTCTTGGTTACCACTTCTCAAATTAATGTGCATCTCGACATACATATTCGTCTTACTTTCTTGATTTTTTCCTTAACCGTGTGATGTTGCTTGTTCTGTTTTGCAAGTTTGAACTTTTAGGTTCAGCTTTAGAGGGGGGAGGGGTTAGATTTCATGTCCCCTTATTTTCCCTATATCTTTGTTGATTTTGTTTTTAAAGGGGTAAGGTTTATGTTCCCCTTTCTATTCATGTATTTTTTTTTAGAGAACTTTAACGAAAAGCTCTCGGTACTGTTCATATTAACGAAAAATCATATTTTTACACTAAAAAGTAAATCCTGGTATTATTCACTTTACCCTTTATTTTGTCATTATCATTAAAACTCAAAGTTTTCAAGCCTTTTTCATTAGTTTTCTATTTTTTTATTATTTTTTTCATGTATTATGAGGAGTTAGATTTATGTGCGTACTCTTTTTTTAATATTAATAAAATTCTCCATAAACTGTCGAGAATTTTTTTTTTTTTTAATATTCTTTATAGTTTAGTCCATAGTCAACAGTCACCACAAACTGAAAATTGGGAAAGCAACAATGCTGCCGCACTTGACAGATTGGGAAATAATTGCAAAATCAATTGAACAAGCAACCCACAAGTCTGGTGGAGATATTTTTCCACGATATTAAAAAGCTACTGAATCAATTATCTGAGTTGATACAATTTCTTGACTTTTGGTTAAACTCAATCTTATAACGAGTTCGTATCATGGATTAGATTGTATAACGAGCTCGTTTGGTAGATTAGATTTTGTAACTCTCTATATTCAAGATATGTTGAGGGCAAGGACGAATGATTTTTTCCTTCTAGTGCCTAAATCTTCAACATGCCTCGAAATTCATGAGTTATCCAATCCTCTGGACGTGGGGTGTGAGATTCTTGTGATCATCCTATTTTTACTACTTGGCTCTCATGTCAGTCAATGGTGACATTAGTCAACAAAGATCGAAATGGAAATTTTTCCAAAAAAAAAAATGATCGAAATGGAAATAGCAATCTTTGCAGCCCCACTTCCTTTTTCCTTCCTTCTCATTTTTCCAGGATAGATGGTAGGAGACTTCTAAGTCAAATAATTCTTAAATATAATGGTCTTGCTATATTCCTCAAAATTAAGCCACCACACCCATTCAAGTTTTTCAAAAAAAAAAAAAAAAATGAAAAATTTGCTGCACTTCTTCCTGTTCAAGATCGACATATTTGCGATTAAATTTTCGAAGTACGGAATTTGACACGTAAAACACAACCCAAAAACAGAATTAAACAAAATTGGCGACGCAAGCGACATTGAATCAATATAGCTTTCATTCGACTCTGTTTTCTCTTTGGCTTTGGTTCTTAGCTTTCTTTCTTTCGTGGTTCCTCCTTTTGTCTGTTTTCTTCTGTTTGTTTGTTATCATGAACGTTTACTCTGTTTTAGCTTTGATTTTTCCGGATTAAGACTTCGTAGTCGTTGATACAACGTAAAGCCGCCACCGCATCAATACTAGCTAAGCAGAGAAATTTCTTCGTATTTCGGTGACTTACAGCATGTTGAATCTCCACTTCTTTCTAGATTAGCAGTGAGTCTTTGGCATCTATGAAGTGAGTTGAAGAGCTTTACATAATGCTATCTAAACTATTTATGAAACAAAATTCTTGCACTAGGAATTGTACTCCCCGTGTATATGAATCAGTCTCTCTCTTCACGCGACAATTAGGATCGGTGTACATGTAAGTTACTAAGTTTTAGCCCGGATGTAGGGCGGAAATGTCACCCTCTCTTCTCCGCTTGCCTACTTGTTTCAGCACCTAAATCAATAGTATGTCGACATCGAATAAGGACCCTACTTGTTACAGATTGTAAACCCCACTAGGAAATTGGGGAAGGACTTCGACGTCGACAAGTCAAGCAAGCCACAAGTCTCGTAGAAACCTTCCCCACAAAGTTAATACAGTAGCAATCTCATTCTTCCACAATATCTGTCTCAATCTAACTATACACATTAATGCATGCGAATTAGTAGCCAATGAAAAAAGTAAAATTACGAAAAACAAAAAGGAAATCTATGCACAAATGAGTACGAACGTTGATGTTTCCTCCGTGACGACTGCTGAATATATTCCTAATACCCTGAGCCTAAGCTCTTTCCTACATTTTCTGTCATATATCAGCAAGAGCTTCCGATGAAAATTCCTCTGTTTTCATGGCTTTTTTTAATACCCTTTTACTACTTTTCCATCAGCATCAACGTATTTCTCGTCTACGGCCAATGTCCCGGCGATCAGCAATCTTTGCTGCTACAATTGAAGAACAACCTCACATTTGACACTGCAACATCTAAGAAACTTGTCAAGTGGAACAAAGGCTCGGATCACTGCTCTTGGGAAGGAGTGTCCTGCAAAAAGGGTTGTGTTTCGAGTCTGGACTTGAGCAGCGAGGAAATTACTGGTGGACTTGATAATTCGAGTTCTCTTTTCGGTCTCAAGTCAATCGAGTACCTGAATTTGGCTTACAACTTCTTCAACTATACTCAGATTCCATCCGAGTTCAAGCAGCTAACCGGTTTGAGTAATCTGAACTTGTCGAATGCTGGCTTTGCGGGGCAGGTTCCGATTGAGATTTCACA
Organism: Pyrus x bretschneideri; assembly: GCF_019419815.1. Lineage (NCBI taxonomy): Eukaryota > Viridiplantae > Streptophyta > Magnoliopsida > Rosales > Rosaceae > Pyrus > Pyrus x bretschneideri. The sequence continues at coordinate 3,889,696 of NW_025999402.1, forward strand.
CCTGACGAGGTTGGTAACTCTTGATTTGTCTACCTTTTATTTCCCCGGGACTCCTTCGTTGAAACTTGAGAATCCAAGATTAGATGTGCTGCTTAGGAACTTTTCTGAGCTTGTTGAACTTTATCTCGATGGTGTGAATATATCAGCACAGGGGACTGAGTGGTGCCAAGCGATATCATCTTCATTGCCAAACTTGAGGGTATTGAGCTTGTCCACTTGTAACCTTTCAGGCCCTATTCATAATTCATTACTGAAGCTTAAGTCACTCTCAGTTATTCGTATTGAGAACAACGATTTGTCTACTCAAGTTCCAGAGTTCTTCTCGAAATTCCACAATTTGAATTCCTTACGAATCATGAATTCTGGATTATATGGTGCATTCCCAAAGAATATCTTCAAGGTGCCGACACTGCAGACTATTGACTTATCCGGTAATCCACAGCTTAAAGGTTCCTTACCAGAATTTCCAAAGAATGGCTCTCTTCAATCGCTGGTTCTCCATGGGGCAAATTTCTCAGGCCAGATGCTTCCGAACTCTATTGGGAACCTCAAATTGCTGTCCAAAATAGATATTGGAACTTGTAATTTCACTGGGTCAATCCCGAGATCAATGGAAGACCTTACACAGTTGGTTTATTTGGATTTGTCGGCTAACAATTTCAATGGTTCAGTTCCATCTTTCAGTATGGCCAAGAATCTGACCCTACTAGATCTTTCTTACAATCAGCTAACGGGTCAGATTAATTCCTCACGCTGGGAAAACCTGACTAGTCTGGTGAATCTTGACTTGCGACACAATCTACTTAATGGGACCATTCCACCATCTGTGTTTTCTCTTCCCATGCTGCAGAAGCTACACCTTTCTGACAATGAATTTTCTGGTAAGTTGCCTGAATTTGGTGCTATAGCTGTACTGGACACACTTGATTTGAGTAGCAACAAGTTGGAAGGGCCAATTCCGAAGTCTATCTTGAAATTCCGAGGGCTTAAGATTCTTTTACTATCTTCAAACAACTTCACTGGCTCTTTTCTTCTGAATGATATTCAGCAGCTAAAAAATCTTTCGAGTCTTGATCTTTCATTCAATAGCTTGTCTATTAATTACAATGACACCAATTCCTCTCATTCTTCATTTCCAAATATCACCACATTGAAGTTAGTTGCTGGCAACTTGAGAAGAATCCCAAGTTTCTTGAGAAATCAATCAAAATTAAGCATTTTGGACCTATCACAAAACCAGATTCATGGTGAGATACCCAACCGGATTTGGAGGCTCAGTAATCTTCTTCAACTAAATCTTTCTTGCAACTCTCTGGTAACTGTAGAAGGTCCTTTCATCAATCTTAGTTCTACTTTGTCTCTGCTTGACCTTCACTCCAACCAGCTTCAGGGACAAATTCCAGGTCTTTCACGATTTGCCACTTATCTGGATTATTCAAGAAATAATTTCAGCTCAAGCATTCCGGCTAACATTGGTGATTTCGTCGTGTACACTATGTTCTTTTCTCTTTCAAGCAACAACATCAGTGGGGCCATTCCAGAATCAGTGTGCAACGCATCATTTCTCCAGGTTCTTGATTTTTCCAATAATTCTATAAGTGGCACAATTCCCCAGTGCTTGAGTGCAATAAGCACCCTTGCAGTACTTAATCTAAGGAGAAACAAATTCTCTGGAGCTGTTCCTGATAAATTTCCTCGGAGTTGTAGTGTAAAAACTCTAGACCTCAATGGCAATCACATAGCAGGTCCATTTCCAAAATCTCTAGCCAACTGCACAATGCTAGAGGTTGTAAACCTTGGAAGCAATCAGCTGACAGATATCTTTCCTCGCTTGTTGAAGAATATATCCTCCTTGCGTGTCCTTGTTTTGCGATCCAACCATTTTTATGGACAAATTGGATGTAACACGACCAGTGGCCCCTGGCCAAAGCTTCAAATTGTTGACATAGCTCGCAACAATTTTAGTGGTGAAATATCAGGAACATGTTTGATAACCTGGTCAGCAATGATGGCTGACGAACATGATGCCATGGCAAAGATTAATTACCTCCAAGTTGAAGTTCTGTATTCCAGTCTATATTATCAGGATGCTATAACAGTTACCACCAAAGGTCTAGAGATGGAATTGGTAAGGATCTTAACAGTCTTCACCTCAATTGACTTCTCCTGCAACAAATTCAATGGATCAATACCTGAGGAAGTGGGAGAGCTCAAATCCCTCCATGGCCTAAACTTGTCCAGTAATGCTTTCACAGGCACAATCCCATCATCACTAGGTAATCTACGACAACTCGAGTCCTTAGACCTTTCAAACAACAAATTGAGCGGACAAATTCCACAAGAGCTTGTCAAACTTAATTTCCTCTCGTTCCTGAATCTCTCAATAAATCAACTAGAGGGGAGGATTCCAACTGGCACTCAGATTCAATCTTTTTCAGCAGCTTCTTTCACATTCAACAAAGGATTGTGGGGGCCTCCTTTGACAGTTGATATCACCTCACAATTGCCACCACCACCACCACTAGAAAAAGGTCATTCTAATGCTCAACCTGAGATTGATTTTGATCTTATAAGTACTGAGATTGGATGTATCCTTGGCTTTGGAGCTGTCATTGGGCCACTCGTGTTCTGCAAGAGATGGCGGAAATGGTATTACAAAACTGTGGAGAACATCTTCTTTAAGGTATTTCCTCAGCTTGAAGAAAGAATCGGTCCTCACCGAAGACATGTTCACATAACTCAAGGGCCGAGACATTGAAATTATTATGAGGATTGAGGAGCAATGCAGCTAGCCTCCTTGTTATGATTGTGTTCTGTAAGAAATAAGATATTTTCTTCTGCCGTCACATAATTATAAATTACAAGATGTAGTGTGAGCTTGTTCTGTTACTTTTTTATATTTTGATGTTGCAAACTTTTTTAGTAAAATGTGGATTAGAGTTGCCTGCATTTCATTCTTGTTTTTGAATGCCAGGATTATCAATGTTTTCAAACTGTATTTCAATCATCTTTCCAGTACAGGAATCAGCATTGCTCGCTATAAGATCGACATATTAGCGATTAAATTTTCGGAGTATGGAATTTGACACATAAAACACAAACCAAAAACAGAATTAAACAAAACTGGAAATGCAAACGACATTGAATCAACATAGTTTTACTTAAATCACGCTTCATTTGACTCTGTTTTCACTTGTTTGGTTTTGGTTCTTAGCTTTCTTTCTTTCGTGGTTTCTCCTCTTGTCGGTTTTCTTCTGTTTGTTATCATGAACGTTTACTCTGTTTTAGCTTTGATTTTTCCGGATGAAAACTTGGTAGTCTTTGATACAACCAACGTAAGGTCACCAACGCATCAATACTATCTAAGCGGGGAAATTTCTTCGTTTTTCGGTGACTTGCAGCATGTTGAATCTCCACTTCTTTGTAGATTAGCTGTGAGCCTTTGGCATCTATGAAGTGAGTTGAAGAGCTTCACATAATGCTATCTAAACTATTTAAGAAACAAAATTCTTGCACTATAAGTGTATTCTCCTGTGTATCGGAATCAGTATGTCTCCTCACGCGAGAGTTAGGAGGGGTGTACGTGCAAGTTTTAGCCCGGTTGTAGGGGCGAAATGTCACCCTCTCTTCGACGTCAACAAGTCGAGGAAGCAACAAGTCTCGTAGAAACCTTCTCCACAAAGTTAAACCCACCATTAACTTACCATTACCAAAGTTTTCCTTAGCCTCTCAAAGAGGAATACAATGATAAACAAGTCAATCCCTTAATGCAATCTCATTTGTCCACAATATCAGAGTCTCGATCCAACTATACACATTAATGCATGCGAATTAGTAGCCAATGAACAAGTAAAATTACGAAAATGAAAAAGGAACTCTATGCATAAATGACTACGTACCGTTGATTTTTCATTTGTGACAACTGCTGAAGATATTCCTAATACCCTAAGCCTAAGCTCTGTACTACGTTTTCTGTCCCATATCAGTAAGAGCTTCCGATGAAAACTCCTCCGCTTTCTGATGCTCATTTCCCTCACTCAGCTTCCATACATTTGTGGTCTCTAGGCAATGTCATCCCAGCGATCAACAATCATTGTTGTTGCAATTGAACAACAGCCTCGAATTTGACCCTATACAATCTAAAAAAATTGTGCAGTGGAATAATGGCTCAGATTACTGTTCTTGGGAAGGTGTCTCCTGCAAATATGGTTGTGTTTCTCATCTTGACTTAAGCAGCGAGTCAATTTTAGGTGCACATATCAAATGCTCTTTTCCATCTGCAGTATATCGAGGACCTAAATTTGGCTTACAATGACTTCAACTACACTCAGATCCATCCGAGTTTGGGCAGCTAACTGGTTTGAGTAGTCTGAACTTGATGAATGCTGGCTTCAAGGGGAAGGTTCCGATTGAGATTTTGTACTTCACAAGGTTGGTAACTCTTGATTTGCAAGAGAAGATCTTCCAGGTACCTACACTGCAAACTATTGATTTATCCATTATGCTTGGCTTGATCAAAGGTCAATAGCCATTATGCTTGGCTTGATCAAAGCCCTGGCTTTTCTGGTTTCAAATTTCCAATACCTAGCATATAAGAAGCCTTCTGATCAAATCGACGAGCTGATCTTGTTCTTAGTAAGATACTAGTAAGAGATGCCCACGCGATGCTGTGGAATTGAACCGTATGGAATTTTGTGTATAGCACTATTTACATACAAAAATACTTGATCTGTATGTACATACTATTTTATGTGCAAAAGATTTGGTAGATAATCCTATTTACATACAAAAGAGAATGCTAGATGCATATGTATATAATATTTACATACAAAAGATTTACGAAATTGTCCTATTTACGTACAAAAGATGGTTGAAAGATAATGAATAGATGTTTATGGATATGCCAAATGGTACAGCAGAAGTTGTTCATTCTTATTCATCCGGTTGTTGAGGTGCCTTTTTTTGTCTATGTAACCTTTTCTACCAAGTTGTTCAAATATACACACAGCGTTTTCAATCAAGAGATCAGAACCAGTACTGTAAAGTGCCTAAAGACAGACTGCCCAAAAATTTATGTTTTGCATTTTGGTTTTAGAAAAATGAGATAGAATTTAAAACAAAAGAGAAAAAGAAAGTATGGAAATCTAATGGACTGTTAAAATTTGAAAAGTGTTGATACAAATTTTCAAAGTGTTGATACAAATTTTCAAATTGTTGATACAAATTTGAAAAAATGGCAACTGTTAAAATAAAGCGGCAAAATGAATATTTCAAATGGACTGGAAGTTAAAAAAGGAACTGTGCACTTATCAATCAGATTAATATAGGCATGTGGTATGAAAGATTGGAGGATCTATATAGATGGTCGAAATTGTAGAAAGCGAACTAAAATGTTAACAGAATTTTTTGTTCTGAATTGAACTCCCTATTTTTTTTGGTAGATTATTTCATCAACTAAATAGGAGGTATCAGTTAAACCATTCATAAAGGAATAGCATTGAGTAGTTGAACAATGTATGGGTTAAGCATGCGACATATGAAGGATATGCAGCAAAATTCATCAGTATTCATTGATGAAAAAATTAACATCCTCATAGATGCATACCAAGCAACTGAAATGAAGAATCTGAATTGAATAAAGTACTGCATCATTTCCAATTGACTATGATAAAGAAATCTAGTGAACTATTTGAGTTTTAAGCGAAGGGGATAAAAAGATTATGTTTAATAGATGGTTAATAATTCAAAAAATATAGAACAATGAAAGGGTATACATACTCTGTTTTGCAGCCATAAATATGGTTTCAGAAATGCTGGGGAATCTGATACATTTCTGGCGGGAGCCTTTGGAGTAAGAGTTGTGTCTGATATTTCGTTTGCTGCAACATCACTAATAAAAAAGTAAACAGAGGAAAATAAAAGTGTTATCAAACATTAAGTAGTGTGGAATTTCGAACAGTGAAAAACCATGAACTTGATATGAACATTTGTGAGATGAATAAATTTGAGATGAAGATATATATATATATATATATATATATACCGTATTTTGGGACACGTAAAAATGATTCCGGAATTGTTTGGGGTTGCTTTGGTTTTCAGAGAGATGATAGGGGCACCGTCAAAATTTGAGTCAAAAGCTGACATGTTTTCTATGAAGCTTTTGTGTCATCACTGAGATGTAAAACAGAGGACAATTGAAGGCATTACTGAACACTGAAAATGCAGAGATTAAAATTGAAGGCATTAGATAGATGTAAAATACACTCGCTTTTAAACGTAAGCAATAATGCCAACATGACACTATAGATGTAAAAAAAAAAAATTAATAATAATGTCAAAACCCACTTCCATGTCAGGTCATAATTTTACAACCACCAAAAAATACAGGAAGGGCAATGCCATGATCTTTAGAAAATGATAATCGCATTTTTTCTGAAATTGCTCACCTTCCTTAATCTTTTCTAAAGAAGCAATGACTCGCATAATGTAACCAAATCAGAAAATAACAGATGATTACCCAAAACCCATTTCAGGTAAACTAATCCCAATAAAATTAAAAGACTGATGCATTCAAATTTCAAAGAGCAAACAAAATTAATAATAATAAAAATGAGAATTGAAAGCTCACAGACCTTGAGATTGAACCTGTCCTTCCTTTTGGATCTCTCGTTATAAATAATGGGTCAACACAGTGAATACAATCTTTTCACTTGCACTCTCTGCATATCCTCAATAACTACAAAGCAGCAGAAGCACAACATAATACTGAGCATTAAATCTAAACCCAACTAAGGAGATCAGGTAATCTGCTCAAACATACCAACTTAGGGTCCTTGGGCCACTTTAACTTTGCAAATAGACGACCTTCCGTCCTTGCATTTGACAAAAATTTCCATGTCTCATAGTTTTCCCTAAAATTGGCAGCCAATAAAGTGATATAAGTAGAGGAGAATCAAGCAATGGAAACTCTACCCATACGCATATAACACATGTTTAACTGACCTCAGGTCCATAGAAAGGATGTCATGGTGCACAACGTCATAAAGATCTTGAACAGCCTTAACTGTACCTTTCTCCAGTTCAGGCGTTCCCCCTTCTTTCTGTGCATTATACAAAACGAAGCAAAAAATTTGAGAAAAAAGAAATCAATATATCAGAACAAAGCACAAACAAATAGCTACATGACAATATCAATTTTATGTAATTAGAAGAAAAGAAAACTCTGAAATATAATTTAAATTTTAGAGAGCTGCCTTCCAAGTGTTAGACAACTATCACTTGCCCAAACCGTGTTCAAGATTCCCTAGAAGGCATTTAATACTTTCAGGCCAAAAGTATCAACCCATTTGAAGAAGAAAACCCTCACCTAATTTCCATTTTATGTTCCTAAATGCAAAGGATTAGGTATAACATTTAGATGAATTGTCATATGCACACATGTACAGACCTAAAAAGAAATATTTGAAATTTAGAGTAGGATAAATTGCTTACCTATTGGTGGTGCAGCGCGATTCATCAGATTCGGGTGAACTCGTGGTAGCAGTCGTTTGGGTGAACAGTGAACTGGTCGAGAAGCACTTGATAAGACCTACAAAATTGAATAACAATGAGAAATTAAATCCAATGAATTCAAAGATAGAAGAAACTAAACAACGGGATAAGAAACAATTGTACCTTCTTTACAATCATGTTCACACTTTTGTTTTGCTTTAATCCAACTGCAAGGGCCAATAAGTTGTTGATGGCTTTGAGTTCTAAAATAAAACGAATGCTATCAACAGTCAAATTAGATTGCTTACAACCCTAATCACCAAATTCTTCAACCCTAATCATCGCACAAAAATCATAAATAAAAAAATCCAAAACATCAGCAGAGATAACGAAAATGATAAAAACTCTAAAAATATTTAAACAAAATTTTAAAACTTTAACTCACAGGAAGCTCTGTAACCAGTTGCACTGGCTGCCCAGTTCACAATTGTGAAGTCTGAAGAGAACCCAAAACTTGAATACTGGAATCTTGAGTTTTCTCAGACAATGGCAGATTTTCCATAGCTGATTTCAGTAACCCAAAATCAATTTAAAAATGTAAATAGATTTAAATTCCAAATTGGGCATGAAATTACTTGCCTTGCGTAGGGAGGGTTTTACAAAACGCCACCTTTGGAGAGCCAGCCTTTGAGCGGCTGCGGCGCCTGGTGGTGGCGGTGCGAGACACAGAGAGAGAGAGTTTGAGAAGCAGCGATCAATTTTTTGGATTAGAGAAACGGAATGAAGCACAAGACTCGAGAAGAGGCATCTTCAACGATGATGGACGCTCTACAAACAAAATCCCCAAAATCACAAAAAAGGAAAGTTGAACACAAAATCCATTTGTAAATCCAAAATCACAAAAAAGAAATTCAAACAAAATAAAACCCCCAGATGATATCAACATTGTTCTGATAACAACAGAAAACCCAAGATCGAGAAAGCCGCAAATCTTACCAGGAAACGGGAGCTTTTCTGGGTAGAATTTTCTTCGAATCAACCTCAAAACCAGAAGAAAATTCTATTGTTGATTGGTTCTTCACCAAGAAACTTCTACCGGTTCGTTGTTAGCTTGTGAGAAAAAGAACGCAAGGATTCAGAGTGAGAGAAGCCGAGCTTCAGAGCGACAGAAGCCGAGTTCAATAAAGTTTCAGAATACATTAGTTCGATAAAGTTGTCAATAGGTGCCTTGAAACCTATTTGAGGTGCTTTACTAGTTTTCAACTCAAGAAGTGGCTCCAATGGCTTCCGTGGGCTGAATGGAGCTATAACACCTACTTTCACACTGCCTCCAAGTTCACTCCATTTGAAATTGTGTAAGGTTTCCCTCCTCCACACATTGCATCTTATGAACTTGGTTCGGCTAAACTGGAGAGTGTAGAACAAGGCTTGATTGCTAGAGACAGAATGTTGAAAGTGCTTAAAACTAATTTGGTCATCGCGCAAAATAGGATGAAAGTGCAAGCAGATAAACACAGAAGTGAGAGAACTTTTGAGGTGGGAGATTTGGTTTATTTGAAGCTCATTCCCTACCAGCTGCACTCACTCACAACTTATGTCTATCACAAGCTGCACCCTAAGTTTTATGGTCATTTTGAAGTGTTGGAAAAAGTTGGAGAGGTAGCCTACAAGTTAAAACTCCTTGAGACCTCTAAGATACACCCAGTTTTCCATGTCAGTGGCTTGAAGAAATATATTGGTCCTGATGTTAACCCAGTGCCATTGTTACCATTGGTCACTGATGATGGGTTACAAGTTCAAGAGTCTTTGAGTGTGCTACAGAGGAGGGTGTATAAGAAGAACAATGTTGTTGGGGTGCACTTGCTTATTCACTGGAAGGACAAGGGGACGTTGAAGAATCAACCTGGGAGGATTATAATGAGTTCACTGCAAGATTTCCAAAATTCAAGTTCTAGCTGTACTGGAAGAAAGCATACTTTTACTTTTCCATGTTTCCTTCCATGTTTACTTTTCCATGTTTCCTTCCATGTTTTATGCTTCCATGTTTCATGCTTTGTTTTTTTTTTTTTTCTTTTTTTATGTTTTGCTTTCCTTGTTTTTCGGCTCCTTCCGTTTCTTTTCCTTGCTCATTTATATGAGCCCTTGTAATTGGTTTCATATAATTTCACACAATACAAACATAGACATTCAAAATTCAATATGGTATCAGAGCAGTGACCCTAACCGGCCTGTCTCTGTGGTGTTCTCTTGAGAGATTTGTGAGCTTCTTGTCCTTCAATCATGGCTGAAGAAAGCTTAGTAAATTTGGAAAGAGACGGCTTTCATGCTACTCCACCATCAACACACTCAGATATTGATATCAACCCAAATCAACGTCTTAGTTCTGTCTTGCTAAATGAGTTTAACTATCTTCCATGGGAGAGAGCAGTTTCTCTTGCTCTGGGAGGACGATCAAAGCTTGGTTATGTTAATGGTGCTATTCCAATGCCTGAGACTACCTCACCGGAGTATGATGCTTGGCTATGCAAAGATCAGTTGGTCATGTCGTGGCTACTCAATTCCATGAATCGTAAGATTGCAGAAATTTTTAGCTATGCTGAATCCTCCATGACTCTTTGGAAAAATCTCAAGGAAATGTATGGAAATCAGAACAATGCGGCTAGAGTGTTTCAGTTAAAGAAGGACATTGCTGGTTTGCAACAGGAAGGGAAGCCATTTGTGCAACATCTTAGAAAGCTGACCACTATGTGGAACGAGCTGAATGTGTATCGACCACACACCATCGACGCTGCTGTGCTAACTAAAAGAGCCGAGGAAGACAAAATATTCCAACTCCTAGCAAGCCTGAGCCCTGAATTCGAAGATCTTCGAAGCCATATCCTCATGAATCCCGATCTGCCTTCTTTTTCAAGTGTGTGTGCCACAATTCAAAGAGAAGAGGTTCGAAGGAAAGTCATGACCTTGGACATGAAGGCAAATATACCAGAAGCTAGGGCTTACTTCTCTAACCAAAAACTTGGTGAGGAGAGAGGCTACAAAGGAAAGAAAACTGGCTTAAAATGTAGCCATTGTGATGCTGGTGGGCACTCAAGAGACCGATGCTGGATTCTTCATCCAGAGTTAAAACCAAAGTTTCCTAGGGATAACAAAGGTGTCTCGAAAGGCTCGTACAACCCTTCTTACAAGGCAAATCATGTTGCCACAACTTCTTCTGATGGAGCACTGAAGTTCACCACTAATCCAGCTGCACTGATCAACGAGTTTGCTATGTTTCTTCACAAGAAACAAGGTCTTGGAGATAGTGAAGGACCACTAAATCAGTGTGACAACAATCAAACTGCACTACTAGGACATCTTGCTGGCTTCCTGGTTGGAAATGAAGGCATGGTACAAAGGGACATCCCAGGTATATTACACTCCTTCTCAACTGCTCTCAACATTGGTAATGTGCATGATTATTGGATTATAGATTCTAGAGCCACTGATCATATGACTAACAAGTCTACAAACTTGCATAAATTTGAAAAATTTTCTATTCCATCCCAAGTGTCAGTTGCCAATGGAAAAAATGCTATGGTTGTGGGAAAAGGAAAAATACATTTGATCTCAAGTGATGTCGAGTCTAAGGCTCTTTATGTTCCCTCATTCCCTTTTCAACTTTTATCTGTTAGCAAGATCACAAACTCATTAAATTGTCTTGCCATTTTCTCTCCCAAAAATGTGATCTTTCAGGATGTAGTCACCAAGAAGACGATTGGTGAAGGATTTTTCTTAAATGGTCTCTACTATCTTTCCAAGCATATTCAAGTTCCCAAGGTTTTTCAAGTCACTTCAAGCTTAGCTCAAGAACAACAACTTTGGCACCAACGTCTAGCACATCCTTCTGAAAAAGTTCTATCCACCTTGTTCCCAAATATGTGCAAAGTTACAAGTCCTTGTGATGTTTGTCATTTTTCTAAGTTTACTAGATTACCATTTACTTCCTCTTTGTCTAGGGCTAGTCACCATTTTGAAATTGTGCATTCCGATGTTTGGGGACCAACTATAGAGTCTTTTGATGGATACAAATATTTTGTAACTTTTGTGGATGATTTCACAAGGATTACTTGGTTGTATCTTTTGAAATTTAAAAGTGAAGTGATGGAAGTTTTTCAAGATTTTCATAGACTTGTGGCCACCCAATTTGCTTCAAAAATTCATATTTTACGATCAGATAACAGCACAGAATATATGTCTCATAACATGTCACACTACTTGAGCACGCATGGTATATTACACCAAACAAGCTGTGTTGGAACACCTCAACAAAATGGGGTGGCCGAGAGGAAGAATATAGATCTACTTGAGAAGACTAGAGCTCTTATGTTTCACATGAATGTGCCTAAGAAGTTTTGGTCTCAAGGAGTCCTTACTGCGGCATATCTCATCAATAGATTGCCTAGTAAAGTGTTGAATTTTAAATCACCTTATGAGGTCTTGAAAAATAGAAAGATCAACTTTTCCCATTTGAGAGTCTTTGGGTGTACATGCTTTGTTCACATTCAAACTCAAAATCGTGACAAGCTAGACCCAAGGGCTGCCAAATGTGTCTTTCTAGGTTATTCATCTACCCAAAAAGGTTACAAGTGCTATAATTCAACAACTAGAAAAATGGTTGTTTCAAGGGATGTTAAATTTGAAGAACATGTTCCTTACTTTTCACAATCACTGGATTACTCTAGACAGGGGGAGCATTTGATGGACTTATTTCCTTTTCCATATCCAAACGGAGAAGATGCAACATGCACTCCTAGTGATCATGTGCCGGATGATGTTAACCTTCACTCGGTGGAACATCTTGAAGATGAAAACCCTTCCTCATCAGAGATTCACACTGCACCCTCTAGTGATCCTTCCAACCATGATGTTGTTCAAATACCTGTAGTTCAATCTCCTACAGTTCGTCGCAATCCTGCACGAGAGAGGAAACTTCCATCCAAGTTGCATGATTATGTGACCTACACTGCCAGGTATCCCGTGACTGATGTTATTGATTATAGCAAAGTCTCATCTTCTTTTGCTACATTCCTAAGTGCCATTAATGAAGCTCGAGAACCTCAAAGTTTTCAAGAAGCCAATCTTTACAGTGAGTGGAGAAATGCTATGGCAGAGGAGCTTCAAGCCCTCCATGAAAATAACACATGGACTATAGTGAAACTTCCAAAAGGAAAGAAGGCAGTAGGGAGTCGTTGGGTGTACAAAACTAAGTTTCATTCAGATGGCACAATCGAAAGGAATAAGGCTCGCTTGGTTGCTCAAGGTTTTACACAAACCTATGGCGTCGATTATAAAAAGACATTTGCTCCGGTGGCAAAAATGAACACTATTAGAGTATTGTTGTCGGTTGCAATTAACAATGCATGGCCTCTCTTTCAAATGGATGTTAAAAATGCTTTCCTGCATGGTGAACTTGAAGAAGAGGTTTACATGAAGCTACCCCCAGGTCATCCTCAATCAAACAATCCAGAAATGGTGTGCAAACTCCATAAATCCATTTATGGTCTCAAGCAAAGTCCACGTGCATGGTATGCCAAACTCAGTCATGTTCTGGAAAGGGTTGGTTTTTGTCGAAGTATTGCGGATTCTTCCCTATTTGTTCGTTCCAGCTTAGTGGGTAAACTAGTTGTGCTCATTTATGTTGATGATCTAATTGTGACATGTGATAATATGTCAGAGATTAATGCTCTTAAACAGTATCTCAACAACAAGTTTGCTATCAAGGATCTTGGCACTCTCAAATACTTTCTGGGCATCGAGATGGCACACTCTCACAAGGGTTTCTTCCTCAACCAACGCAAGTATGTCATGGATCTTCTTCACGAAGCAAAAATGACAGATTGCAAGTTTGCTCGTACCCCCTTGGATAGCAACTTGAAGCTAAAAACTCACGGTGATCCAGATCCCAATTTAAGTTACTATCAAAGAATGGTTGGCAAACTCATTTATCTGACTATCACACGTCCTGATATATCATATGCTGTCAGCATTGTTAGCCAGTTTATGCACTCTCCAAGCATGGATCATTTGAAGATTGTTCATCGTGTGCTACGTTATCTTAAGGGTTCCATTGGTAGAGGAATTCTTATGCGCAACAATAGTCACACTCAAATCTCAGGCTATACCGATGCTGACTGGGCAGGCAATTCTCTCGATCGCAAGTCTACCACTGGGTTTTGTACGTTTGTGGGAGGCAACCTAGTTACCTGGAAAAGCAAGAAACAAAGTGTTGTTGCACGCTCTAGTGCAGAGGCAGAGTATCGTGCTATGGCATCCACTGCTTGTGAACTTATTTGGCTCAAAAGCCTTCTGTTGACTTTAGGTTTTCCTCATCAACAACCCATGTCCCTACACTGTGATAATCAGGCCGCGATGCACATTGCATCGAATCCTGTATTCCATGAGCGAACTAAACATATTGAAGTTGATTGTCACTACGTCAGAAATCAAGTTCAGTCCAAGGTGATCGACACTCACTACACGCGCAGTCATGATCAACTTGCGGATATTTTCACAAAAGGATTACCCTCTGCTGATTTTCAACGTCTTTTGTTCAAGCTTGGATCAATTAATCCCCTTGATCCAGCTTGAGGGGGAGTATTGGAAGAAAGCATACTTTTACTTTTCCATGTTTCCTTCCATGTTTACTTTTCCATGTTTCCTTCCATGTTTTATGCTTCCATGTTTCATGCTTTGTTTTTTTTTTTTTTCTTTTTTTATGTTTTGCTTTCCTTGTTTTTCGGCTCCTTCCGTTTCTTTTCCTTGCTCATTTATATGAGCCCTTGTAATTGGTTTCATATAATTTCACACAATACAAACATAGACATTCAAAATTCAATAAGCTGCAACCTTGAGGACAAGGTTTAATTGAAGGAAAGGGCAATGTTATAGTTGTGATTATCTTATTCACAAGTTTAGTTATTAAATAAGTATTTTTGATTAGTTATGCCAGCTGGCTTGTAGTGTTGGAAAAACAATATATGTAACCAATCATGGAGAAAAATATATTCAAGAAAAATATTGATAGATATCTCTTCTCTTCTCTATCTCTTTCCATAACTTTCGCCATTGTTGTGCTGCTTGCAGGTTGAGTTGGAGATTTGAGATTTGGTGCATATCAGATGGACGGAGGAGAGCTTGAGGAAGGAGGTGTGGGAATGAGATTGACAGAAAACGGTTGGGGTGCCTTGGTTTGGGATGGAAGCAAGGAAGAAGATGGGTGTTTGGATGTGGGTCGAAGATAAAGTTGGGTGTTTGGTTAACAAGATAACAAGTATTCGCGAAGAGTTTTAAATGACATGTGTTTTAATATTACTAGGCCATGTCATTGGGTCAGTATTTTGGGTACTGAATAGTCAGTACCCAAGTATTGTCTGGACTGACTAGAATTATTCCACTGCTTCCTCTTTTTTTTTTTTTTTTTTTTTTTTTTTTTTTTTTTTTTTTTTTTTAAAAAAAAAGCTAATGCTTTGTTCTAACAGACTTACTAGTTAAATGAAATCATCACAACTCATCTAAATAGCAATAGATTTCGTGTAG
Source organism: Pyrus x bretschneideri (assembly GCF_019419815.1). Lineage (NCBI taxonomy): Eukaryota > Viridiplantae > Streptophyta > Magnoliopsida > Rosales > Rosaceae > Pyrus > Pyrus x bretschneideri. The sequence continues at coordinate 3,904,765 of NW_025999402.1, forward strand.
GAATGGCAACAGTCCGGTTTGACCGACAAAAATGCTACATCTATCTCCATAATCACAAAAATTAATCATCGGGAATTATCTATAACCATACCTACCGGGTTACAAATTCCTTATCGATTAACAGTTATATCCATCTTCGTCAAAATAAAAAATATATTCGTTTTTTTTTTCAAAAATATATATATTCGTTCAATTGACGTATTATAATATAATAAATAGTAATTCATCATTATAATATAATGTATACATTGATGATATTAGCTAATATTTGATCTCTCCCATAAGCCTCATTGAATTGTCATTAATTTTGATTCAAAACTTTTGGACTTTTCCACAAAATGCAATTTTTGTAATCAAGGTAATGAGTTAAGTGAATATACATATATATATATATATGATATTATACAATGCTATATATTTTATATAAATTATATGGGTTTTCCTTGTTTTCAGGCTATATTTATGTTAGCTTTCTTGGTTACCACTTCTCAAATTAATGTGCATCTCGACATACATATTCGTCTTACTTTCTTGATTTTTTCCTTAACCTTGTGATGTTGCTTGTTCTGTTTTGCAAGTTTGAACTTTTAGGTTCAGCTTTAGAGGGGGGAGGGGTTAGATTTCATGTCCCCTTATTTTCCCTATATCTTTGTTGATTTTGTTTTTAAAGGGGTAAGGTTTATGTCCCCCTTTCTATTCATGTATTTTTTTTAGAGAATTTTAACGAAAAGCTCTCGGTACTGTTCATATTAACGAAAAATCATATTTTTACACTAAAAAATAAATCCTGGTATTATTCACTTTACCCTTTATTTTGTCATTATCATTAAAACTCAAAGTTTTCAAGCCTTTTTCATTAGTTTTCCATTTTTTTATTATTTTTTTCATGTATTATGAGGAGTTAGATTTATGTGCGTACTCTTTTTTTAATATTAATAAAATTCTCCATAAACTGTCGAGAATTTTTTTTTTTTTTTTTTAATATTCTTTATAGTTTAGTCCATAGTCAACAGTCACCACAAACTGAAAATTGGGAAAGCAACAATGCTGCCGCACTTGACAGATTGGGAAATAATTGCAAAATCAATTGAACAAGCAACCCACAAGTCTGGTGGAGATATTTTTCCACGATATTAAAAAGCTACTGAATCAATTATCTGAGTTGATACAATTTCTTGACTTTTGGTTAAACTCAATCTTATAACGAGTTCGTATCATGGATTAGATTGTATAACGAGCTCGTTTGGTAGATTAGATTATGTAACGCTCTATATTCAAGATATGTTGAGGGCAAGGACGAATGATTTTTTCCTTCTAGTGCCTAAATCTTCAACATGCCTCGAAATTCATGAGTTATCCAATCCTATGGACGTGGGGTGTGAGATTCTTGTGATCATCCTATTTTTACTACTTGGCTCTCATGTCAGTCAATGGTGACATTAGTCAACAAAGATCGAAATGGAAATTTTTCCAAAAAAAAAATGATCGAAATGGAAATAGCAATCTTTGCAGCCCCACTTCCTTTTTCCTTCCTTCTCATTTTTCCAGGATAGATGGGAGGAGACTTCTAAGTCAAATAATTCGTAAATATAATGGTCTTGCTATGTTCCTCAAAATTAAGCCACCACACCCATTCAAGTTTTTCAAAAAAAAAAAGAAAAATTTGCCGCACTTCTTCCTATTCAAGATCGAAATATTTGCGATTAAATTTTCGAAGTACGGAATTTGACACGTAAAACACAACCTAAAAACAGAATTAAACAAAATTGGCGACGCAAGCGACATTGAATCAATATAGCTTTCATTCGACTCTGTTTTCTCTTTGGCTTTGGTTCTTAGCTTTCTTTCTTTCGTGGTTCCTCCTTTTGTCTGTTTTCTTCTGTTTGTTTGTTATCATGAACGTTTACTCTGTTTTAGCTTTGATTTTTCCGGATTAAGACTTCGTAGTCGTTGATACAATGTAAAGCCGCCACCGCATCAATACTAGCTAAGCAGGGAAATTTCTTCGTATTTCGGTGACTTACAGCATGTTGAATCTCCACTTCTTTCTAGATTAGCAGTGAGCCTTTGGCATCTATGAAGTGAGTTGAAGAGCTTTACATAATGCTATCTAAACTATTTATGAAACAAAATTCTTGCACTAGGAATTGTACTCCCCGTGTATCTGAATCAGTCTCTCTCTTCACGCGACAATTAGGATCGGTGTACATGTAAGTTTTAGCCCGGATGTAGGGCGGAAATGTCACCCTCTCTTCTCCGCTTGCCTACTTGTTTCAGCACCTTAATCAATAGTATGTCGACATCGAATAAGGACCCTACTTGTTGCAGATTGTAAACCCCACTAGGAAATTGGGGAAGGACTTCGACGTCGACAAGTCAAGCAAGCCACAAGTCTCGTAGAAACCTTCCCCACAAAGTTAATACAGTAGCAATCTCATTCTTCCACAATATCTGTCTCAATCTAACTGCGAATTAGTGGCCAATGAAAAAAGTAAAATTACGAAAAACAAAAAGGAAATCTATGCACAAATGAGTACGAACGTTGATGTTTCCTCCGTGACGACTGCTGAATATATTCCTAATACCCTGAGCCTAAGCTTTTTCCTACATTTTCTGTCATATATCAGCAAGAGCTTCCGATGAAAATTCCTCTGTTTTCATGGCTTTTTTTAATACCCTTTTACTACTTTTCCATAAGCATCAACGTATTTCTCGTCTACGGCCAATGTCCCGGCAATCAGCAATCTTTGCTGCTACAATTGAAGAACAACCTCACATTTGACACTGTTAAGAAAGAAATCTCAGATTGATCTGTCAATATTATGTTTACTTACCTGTTAGGTTATCAATTAGCCTTATTTGTAGGAGATAGAATAGGAAACAAATAATGTAAGACTTTGTATAAAGCTGTAAGTCTTGGCGATATCAAGACATGAATATTATTCCTACAATTCATGCTTCTTATGATGGTACCAGAGTGAACGGTTTCTGGGCAAATAAAAAGCAAAGAAACAAACACAAACCCTAGCCACCATAGCCATGGGTGACAAATCAGAAAAGTCAACCTCTTCAGGCATGACTTCACATCCAAAGTGGGAAAACCCTAATCACCCACTCTTTCTTCATCACTCGGATCAACCTGGTGCGGTTCTTGTGCCTCAACCTCTCGCGGAAGATAACTATGGTACATGGGTTCAATCCATGACCATGGCCTTGACGGTCAAGAACAAGTTAGGGCTTGTTGATGGAACAATCAAACAGCCCCGTGAAGACCAATTTGAAGAATTACAACAATGGAATCGATGCAACAATCTGGTGAAGACATGGTTGCTCGGTTCCATGTCCAAGGAAATTTCTGGGAGCGTCATTCACTGCCAGGATGCACGGCACATGTGGCTTGATCTGCACGAAAGATTTTCTCATGTGAATATTGTCCAACTGTTTCACATTGAAAACGAGATTCACGACTGCATCCAAGGCACCATGACCGTGAGCTCCTACTTCACCAAACTTAAAAGTCTTTGGGACGAACGCGATGCGTTATGCTCTATCCCCACATGTGGTTGTGACACAAAGAAGGAGATCACCTCCTACATTGAAACACAGAAGACGATGAAGTTCCTCATGGGTTTGAACGAATCTTACTCTACCGTTCGTAGCAACACCCTCCTTCTCGAGCCTTTGCCCACCGTCAACAAGGCTTACTCACTCGTTCTTCGTCATGAGCGGCAAGTCGAAGTTTCAAGTGGAAGAAGCACTGCCCAACCCGAGGCTGCTGTATTTGCTGTCAAGGGTGGAAGCCGAGAACCTAAAAATGAGGATGGTGGTTTACGATGCGACAAGTGCAATAAGACGAATCATAGTACCAAAAACTGCCGAGCACATATTAAATGTACTTTCTGTGGTTGGAAGGGTCACTCGTACGAGTACTGCCGCAAAAGGAAAGCAGCCATCGACAGCGAACCAAGCCATTCTGCCAAAGGCAATCAAGTTGCCGTGACCAACAAGGGGACTTCCAACTTCCCATTCTCTCCAGACGATTGCAAGCAAATCCTCAAGATGTTGCATCAACACAAATCCTCTTTTGCCAACCATGTTGGTAATTCTTCCAGTCACGAAGACCTCTCAGGTAAGGCCTTCTCATTCATGCGTCATGGCAAGCACAATGTTTGGATCCTGGATAGTGGTGCCTCAGATCACATAGTTTGCAGCCCCGAGTCCCTTACATCCTCCCGGCCTGTTCAAAATCACACTGTTGAATTACCCAATGGATCCCTTGCCACGGTCACTCACGTTGGCCGAGTCATTTTTTCCCCTGACTTTATCCTTGACAATGTTCTTTGTGTTCCAATATTCACGTTAAATTTAATTTCCATTAGTCAATTGGCTCATAATTCTCTTGCTGTTACTCTTTTCTTAAACAATTTTTGTGTCCTTCAGGACCTACGCTCGGGGAAGATGATTGGGACGGGAATTGAACGGGAGGGACTCTACTATCTCGACACACCGAAGAAAGGAACATGCAATGCCATCCAAATCATTCCTCCCAACCTTTGGCACCAACGCCTTGGTCATCCGTCACCTAAAGTTACCATGTTATTTCCCTTTTCCTCCAATAAACCATGTGATACCACTCCATGTTTAATTTGCCCCTTGGCTAAACAAACAAGGTTGCCTTTTCCTTTACGTTCCATGTCTGCTACTTCTTGTTTTGAATTAATTCATGTTGACATTTGGGGTGGTTACCAAGTTTCTTCTCTTTCTGGTGCAAAGTACTTTCTTACTATTGTTGACGATCACACTAGGTGCACATGGATCTATTTAATGAAACATAAATCTGATACCAAAGACCTCATCATTCGATTCATTCACATGGTTGCCACACAATTTAACACTAAAGTTAAAATGATTCGAAGTGATAATGGTCTCGAATTTAAACTTGATGCATTTTATGCTTCCCAAGGCATTATTCACCAAACTAGTTGTGTCCACACACCCCAGCAAAATGGTGTCGCTGAACGCAAGCACCGTCATTTACTTAATGTTGCTCGTGCATTGCTTTTTCAAGCTCACTTACCTAAAAGATTTTGGGGGGATGCCATCCTTGCTTCCGCATATCTTATTAATAGAACCCCCACTCCACTTCTTCATGGGCAAACTCCATATGAAAAACTGTTTCATAAACCCCCCACATATTCTCACTTACGGGTCTTTGGGTGTCTTTGCTTTGCCTCTACTCATGCACACAAACCCTCCAAGTTTGATCCCCGTGCTCGTCGTTGCCTTTTTCTAGGATACCCTTATGGCACAAAAGGCTATAAACTTTTTGATCTTCAACTTCAAAAGGTCTTTCTCTCCCGGGATGTGATTTTCTTTGAAGATCAATTTCCTTACTCCCAGATAGAAACCTCACTTACCCCCTCCCCTCAAACCACACCTTCCGCGCCCTTGCTCTCATTTGACATGGAACCTTCCTTCACAACCACTCACACTACCAATGATCCATCCTCTGATGACCCTTCTCCCTCTAATCCACCACCTTCTTCCCCTCGGCCCCTTCTTTTAGCTGCTCCCGATACACCTTTACCCGATACACCCACCCCGCCCCCACCTCCACCCCGACGCAGCACACGTCCCACCAAGCCTTCTTCCCTTTTGCAGGATTTTCACGTCGAAGCGTCTCTCCCTTCCCGGCCGGCTCCCACATCATCTTCCACGAACGTGGCTCGTGCGTTCTCAGGTACCCCTCATCCACTTTCTTCTCACTTATCCTATACTCGTCTCTCACCTCTCTATAAAACCTTTGTTGCTCTTCTTACCCTCCATAAGGAACCTACTAGCTACTCCCAGGCTGTCAAGGATCCTCATTGGCGTGCTGCCATGCAACATGAACTTGCAGCCCTCCATGCCAATCATACCTGGACGCTTGTGCATCTTCCTTCGGACAAACGCCCCATTGGTTGCAAATGGGTCTATAAGGTGAAGCTCAAACCCGATGGCGCCATCGAACGGTACAAAGCCCGTCTTGTTGCCAAAGGATACAATCAGGTCGAAGGGATTGATTACCGTGACACTTTTGCTCCCGTGGCTAAGTTGACTACTGTTCGTGTCCTTCTCAGTGTTGCAGCCTTGCAAGGCTGGCACCTTCATCAGCTCGATGTGAACAATGCTTTTTTACATGGTGACTTGGAAGAGGATGTTTACATGTCTTTGCCTCCTGGTTTCGGACGCAAGGGGGAGACTAGAGTGTGCAAGTTGCATAAATCCCTCTACGGTCTAAAGCAAGCTTCGAGACAATGGTTCATCAAATTATCCAATGCTCTCAAGGCTGCTGGGTTTCAACAATCCTTGTCTGATTACTCGCTGTTCACTAGACGGCATCAAGGTACATTCATTGTTATACTGGTTTATGTTGACGATGTCATACTGGCAGGGAATGATTTATGTGCGATTAACAAAGTCAAACAATTTCTATCCTATCATTTTAAACTGAAAGACTTGGGAGTGCTCAAGTATTTCTTGGGAATCGAAGTTGCAAGATCGAAGCATGGAATCACTCTATGCCAACGTAAATATGCACTGGAGATACTGAATGATGTCGGCTTTCTAGGAGTAAAACCTTCCAGGTTTCCTTTAGACCAAAATTTGGCTCTCACGCAATTGGAGGGAAAACTGTTGGATGATCCTTCTTCATATCGAAGACTTGTGGGTAGATTGATATATTTGACCATCACAAGACCAGATTTGGCTTATGCGGTACATGTGTTGAGCCAGTTCATGGAGAAGCCTCGGCAGCCACATTTAGATGCTGCACACAAGGTACTTAAATACATCAAACAAGCGCCTGGGCAAGGCATTTTCTTTCCTTCCACAGGTTCATTGCGGTTACAAGCATTTTGTGATGCTGATTGGGCTAGATGCCGAGACACTAGGCGGTCGATAACTGGTTACTGCGTGTTGCTTGGCCAAGCACCGATTTCATGGAAGACCAAGAAGCAAACTACCGTATCTCGCTCCAGTGCCGAAGCTGAATACCGGTCTATGGCCACTACATGTTGTGAGATAACATGGCTGCGGAATATTCTAAAGGATTTGGAAGTGAATCATCATCAACCAGTGTCCTTGTTTTGTGATAATCAAGCAGCTATACACATTGCTTCAAATCCAGTTTTTCATGAACGAACAAAGCACATAGAGATTGATTGTCATCTAGTACGAGAGAAGATTCAAAAGGGAATGATACGCACGTCATATATACGGACAGGTGATCAACTAGCAGACATATTCACCAAGCCATTAAGCTCGACACAATTTGAAACATTACTTAACAAGTTGGGTGTTATTAACATACACTCCAACTTGAGGGGGAGTGTTAAGAAAGAAATCTCAGATTGATCTGTCAATATTATGTTTACTTACCTGTTAGGTTATCAATTAGCCTTATTTGTAGGAGATAGAATAGGAAACAAATAATGTAAGACTTTGTATAAAGCTGTAAGTCTTGGCGATATCAAGACATGAATATTATTCCTACAATTCATGCTTCTTATGAGACACTGCAACATCTAAGAAACTTGTCAAGTGGAACAAAGGCTCGGATCACTGCTCTTGGGAAGGAGTGTCCTGCAAAAAGGGTTGTGTTTCGAGTCTGGACTTGAGCAGCGAGGAAATTACTGGTGGACTTGATAATTCGAGTCCTCTTTTCGGTCTCAAGTCAATCGAGTACCTGAATTTGGCTTACAACTTCTTCAACTATACTCAGATTCCATCCGAGTTCAAGCAGCTAACCGGTTTGAGTAATCTGAACTTGTCGAATGCTAGCTTTGCGGGGCAGGTTCCAATTGAGATTTCGCACCTGACGAGGTTGGTAACTCTTGATTTGTCTACCTTTTATCTCCCCGAAACTCCTTCGTTGAAACTTGAGAATCCAAGATTGGATGTGCTGCTTAGGAACTTTTCTGAGCTTGTTGAACTTTATCTCGATAGTGTGAATATATCAGCACAGGGGACTGAGTGGTGCCAAGCGATATCATCTTCATTGCCAAACTTGAGGGTATTGAGCTTGTCCACTTGTAACCTTTCAGGCCCTATTCATAATTCATTACTGAAGCTTAAGTCACTCTCAGTTATTCGTATTGACGGCAACAATTTGTCTACTCAAGTTCCGGAGTTCTTCTCGAAATTCCCGAATTTGACTTCCTTACAAATCATGTATTCTGGATTATATGGTGCATTCCCAAAGAATATCTTCAAGGTGCCGACACTGCAGACTATTGACTTATCCGGTAATCCGCAGCTTCAAGGTTCCTTACCAGAATTTCCAAAGAATGGCTCTCTTCGATCGCTGGTTCTCCATGGGGCAAATTTCTCAGGCCAGATGCTTCCGAACTCTATTGGGAACCTCAAATTGCTGTCCCAAATAGATATTGGAACTTGTAATTTCACTGGGTCAATCCCGAGATCAATGGAAGACCTTACACAGTTGGTTCATTTGGATTTGTCGGCTAACAATTTCAATGGTTCAGTTCCATCTTTCAGTATGGCCAAGAATCTGACCCTACTAGATCTTTCTTACAATCAGCTAACGGGTCAGATTAATTCCTCACGCTGGGAAAACCCGACTAGTCTGGTGAATCTTGACTTGCGACACAATCTACTTAATGGGACTATTCCACCATCTGTGTTTTCTCTTCCCATGCTGCAGAAGCTACAGCTTTCTGACAATGAATTTTCTGGTAAGTTGCCTGAATTTGGTGCTATAGCTGTACTGGACACACTTGATTTGAGTAGCAACAAGTTGGAAGGGCCAATTCCGAAGTCTATCTTGAAATTTCGAGGGCTTAAGATTCTTTTACTATCTTCAAACAACTTCACTGGCTCTTTTCTTCTGAATGATATTCAGCAGCTAAAAAATCTTTCGAGTCTTGATCTTTCATTCAATAACTTGTCTATTAATTACACAGAGACCAATTCCTCTCATTCTTCATTTCCAAATATTACCACATTGAAGTTAGTTGCTGGCAATTTGAGAAGAATCCCAAGTTTCTTGAGAAATCAATCAAAATTAAGCACTTTGGACCTATCACAAAACCAGATTCATGGTGAGATACCCAACTGGATTTGGAGGCTCAGTAATCTTGTTCAACTAAATCTTTCTTGCAACTCTCTGGAAACTCTTGAAGGTCATTTCCTCAATCTTACTTCTACTTTGTACGTGCTTGACCTTCATTCCAACCAGCTTCAGGGACAAATTCCACTGCTTCCAGGATTGGCCATTTATCTGGATTATTCGAGAAACAACTTCAGCTCTAGCATACCGGCAGACATTGGTGATTTCCTTATGTACACAATGTTCTTCTCTCTTTCAAGCAATCACTTCCACGGGATCATTCCAGAATCAGTGTGCAAGGCGCCATATCTTCAGGTTCTTGATTTGTCCAATAATTCTTTAAGTGGCAGAATTCCCCAATGCTTGACTGAGATAAGCAGGACACTGGCAGTACTTAATCTGAGGAAAAACAAACTTGATGGCTCTGTCCCTAATAAATTTCCTCAGAGTTGCAGTTTAAAAACTCTCGACCTCAGTGGAAATCAGATAGCAGGTCTATTTCCAAAATCTCTTGCCAACTGCTCAATGTTAGAGGTTCTAAACATGGGAAACAATCAGATAAAGGATATCTTTCCTCGCTTGTTGAAGAATATATCCTCCTTGCGTGTCCTTGTTTTGCGATCCAACCATTTTTATGGACAAATTGGATGTAACACAACCAGTGGTAACTGGCCAAATCTTCAAATTTTTGACATAGCTCACAACAATTTTAGTGGTGCAATACATGGAAGATGTTTGATGACCTCGTCAGCAATGATGGCTGACGAAGATGATGCCATGGGGAAGATTAATCACCTCCAATTTCAAGTTACGCAGTTCAGTCAGGTATATTATCAGGATACTATAACAGTTACCACCAAAGGTCTAGAGATGGAATTGGTAAAGATCTTAACAGTCTTCACCTCAATTGACTTCTCCTGCAACAAATTCAATGGATCAATACCTGAGGAAGTGGGAGAGCTCAAATCACTCCATGGCCTAAACTTGTCCAGTAATGCTTTCACAGGCACAATCCCATCATCACTAGGTAATCAACGACAACTCGAGTCCTTAGACCTTTCAAACAACAAATTGAGCGGACAAATTCCACAAGAGCTTGTCAAACTTAATTTCCTCTCGTTCCTGAATCTCTCAATAAATCAATTAGAGGGGAGGATTCCAACTGGCACTCAGATTCAATCTTTTTCAGCAGCTTCTTTCACATTCAACAAAGGATTGTGGGGGCCTCCTTTGACAGTTGATATCACCTCACAATTGCCACCACCACCACCACTAGAAAAAGGTCATTCTAATGCTCAACCTGAGATTGATTTTGATCTTATAAGTACTGAGATTGGATGTATCCTTGGCTTTGGAGCTGTCATTGGGCCACTCGTGTTCTGCAAGAGATGGCGGAAATGGTATTACAAAACTGTGGAGAACATCTTCTTTAAGGTATTTCCTCAGCTTGAAGAAAGAATCGGTCCTCACCGAAGACATGTTCACATAACTCAAGGGCCGAGACATTGAAATTATTATGAGGATTGAGAAGCAATGCAGCTAGCCTCCTTGTTATGATTGTGTTCTGTAAGAAATAAGATATTTTCTTCTGCTGTTATAAATTACAAGATGTAGTGTGAGCTTGTTCTGTTACTTTTTTATATTTTGATGTTGCAAACTTTTTTAGTAAAATGTGGATTAGAGTTGCCTGCATTTCATTCTTGTTTTTGAATGCCAGGATTATCAATGTTTTCAAACTGTATTTCAATCATTTTTCCAGTACAGGAATCAGCATTGCTCGCTATAAGATCGACATATTAGCGATTCAATTTTCGGAGTATGGAATTTGACACATAAAACACAAACCAAAAACAGAATTAAACAAAACTGGAAATGCAAGCGACATTGAATCAACATAGTTTTACTTAAATCACGCTTCATTTGACTCTGTTTTCACTTGTTTGGTTTTGGTTCTTAGCTTTCTTTCTTTCGTGGTTTCTCCTCTTGTCGGTTTTCTTCTGTTTGTTATCATGAACGTTTACTCTGTTTTAGCTTTGATTTTTCCGGATGAAAACTTGGTAGTCTTTGATACAACCAACGTAAGGTCACCACCGCATCAATACTATCTAAGCGGGGAAATTTCTTCGTTTTTCGGTGACTTGCAGCATGTTGAATCTCCACTTCTTTGTAGATTAGCTGTGAGCCTTTGGCATCTATGAAGTGAGTTGAAGAGCTTTACATAATGCTATCTAAACTATTTAAGAAACAAAATTCTTGCACTATAAGTGTATTCTCCTGTCCTGTGTATCGGAATCAGTCTGTCTCCTCACGCGAGAGTTAGGAGGGGTGTATGTGCAAGTTTTAGCCCGGTTGTAGGGGCGAAATGTCACCCTCTCTTCGACGTCAACAAGTTAAGGAAGCAACAAGTCTCGTAGAAACCTTCTCCACAAAGTTAAACCCACCATTAACTTACCATCACCAAAGTTTTCCTTAGCCTCTCAAAGAGGAATACAATGATAAACAAGTCAATCCCTTAATGCAATCTCATTTGTCCACAATATCAGAGTCTCGATCCAACTATACACATTAATGCATGCGAATTAGTAGCCAATGAACAAGTAAAATTACGAAAATGAAAAAGGAACTCTATGCATAAATGACTACATACCGTTGATTTTTCATTTGTGACAACTGCTGAAGATATTCCTAATACCCTAAGCCTAAGCTCTGTACTACGTTTTCTGTCCCATATCAGTAAGAGCTTCTGATGAAAACTCCTCCGCTTTCTGATGCTCATTTCCTACGCCTCACTCAGCTTCCATACATTTGTGGTCTCTAGGCAATGTCATCCCAGCGATCAACGATCATTGTTGTTGCAATTGAACAACAGCCTCGAATTTGACCCTATACAATCTAAAAAAATTGTGCAGTGGAATAATGGCTCAGATTACCGTTCTTGGGAAGGTGTCTCCTGCAAAGATGGTTGTGTTTCTCATCTTGACTTAAGCAGCGAGTCAATTTTAGGTGCACATATCAAGTGCTCTTTTCCATCTGCAGTACATCGAGGACCTAAATTTGGCTTACAATGACTTCAACTACACTCAGATTCCATCCGAGTTTGGGCAGCTAACTGGTTTGAGTAGTCTGAACTTGATGAATGCTGGCTTCATGGGGAAGGTTCCGATTGAGATTTTGTACTTCACAAGGTTGGTAACTCTTGATTTGCAAGAGAAGATCTTCCAGGTACCTACACTGCAGACTATTGATTTATCCATTATGCTTGGCTTGATCAAAGGTCAATAGCCATTATGCTTGGCTTGATCAAAGCCCTAGCTTTTCTGGTTTCAAATTTCCAATACCTAGCATATAAGAAACCTTCTGATCAAATCGACGAGCTGATCTTGTTCTCAGTAAGATACTAGTAAGAGATGCCCACGCGATGCTGTGGGATTGAACTGTATGTAATTTTGTGTATAGCACTATTTACATACAAAAATACTTGATCTGTATGGACATACTATTTTACGTGCAAAAGATTTGGTAGATAATCCTATTTACATACAAAAGAGAATGCTAGATGCATATGTATATAATATTTACATACAAAAGATTTACGAAATTGTCCTATTTACGTACAAAAGATGGTCGAAAGATTATGAATAGATGTTTATGGATATGACAAATGGTACAGCAGGAGTTGTTCATTCTTATTCATCCGGTTGCTGAGGTGCCTTTTTTTGTCTATGTAACCTTTTCTACCAAGTTGTTCAAATATAGACACAGCGTTTTCAATCAAGCGATCAGAACCAGTATTGTAAAGTGCCTAAAGACAGACTGCCTAAAAATTTATGTTTTGCATTTTGGTTTTAGAAAAATGAGATAGAATTTAAAACAAAAGAGAAAAAGAAAGTATGGAAATCTAATGGACTGTTAAAATTTGAAAAGTGTTGATACAAATTTGAAAAAATGGCAACTGTTAAAATAAAGCAGCAAAATGAAAATTTCAAATGGACTGGAAGTTAAAAAAGGAACTGTGCATTTATCAATCAGATTGATATAGGCATGTGATATGAAAGATTGGAGGATCTATATAGATGGTCAAAATTGTAGAAAGCGAACTAAAATGTTAACAGAATTTTTTGTTCTGAATTGAACTCCCTATTTTTTTGGTAGATTATTTCATCAACTAAATAGGAGGTATCAGTTAAACCATTCATAAAGGAATAGCATTGAGTAGTTGAACAATGTGAAGGATATGCAGCAAAATTCATCAGTATTCATTGATGAAAAAATTAACATCCTCATAGATGCATACCAAGCAACTGAAATGAAGAATCTGAATTGAATAAAGTACTGCATCATTTCCAATTGACTATGATAAAGAAATCTAGTGAACTATTTGAGTTTTAAGCGAAGGGGATAAAAAGATTATGTTTAATAGATGGTTAATAATTCAAAAAATATAGAACAATGAAAGGGTATACATACTCTGTTTTGCAGCCATAAATATGGTTTCAGAAATGCTGGGGAATCTGATACATTTCTGGCGGGAGCCTTTGGAGTAAGAGTTGTGTCTGATATTTCGTTTGCTGCAACATCACTAATAAAAAAGTAAACAGAGGAAAATAAAAGTGTTATCAAACATTAAGTAGTGTGGAATTTCGAACAGTGAAAAACCATGAACTTGATATGAACATTTGTGAGATGAATAAATTTGAGATGAAGATATATATATATATATATATATATATATATATATATACCGTATTTTGGGACACGTAAAAATTATTCCGGAATTGTTTGGGGTTGCTTTGGTTTTCGGAGAGATGATAGGGGCACCATCAAAATTTAAGTCAAAAGCTGACATGTTTTCTATGGAGCTTTTGTGTCATCACTGAGATGTAAAACAGGGAACAATTAAAGGCATTAGTGAACACTGAAAATGCGGAGATTAAAATTGAAGCCATTAGATAGATGTAAAATACACTCGCTTTTATACATAAGCAATAATGCCAACATGACACTATAGATGTAAAAAAAAAGGGCAATGCCATGATCTCTAGAAAATGATAATCGCATTTTTTCTGAAATTGCTCACCTTCCTTAATCTTTTCTAAAGAAGCAATGATTCGCATAATGTAACCAAATCAGAAAATAACAGATGATTACCCAAAACCCATCTCAGGTAAACTAATCCCAATCAAATTAAAAGACTGATGCATTCAAATTTCAAAGAGCAAACAAAATTAATAATAATAAAATTGAGAATTGAAAGCTCACGGACATTGAGATTGAACCTGTCCTTCCTTTTGGATCTCGTTATAAATAATGCGTCAACACAGTGAATACAATCTTTTCACTTGCACTCTCTGCATATCCTCAATAACTAAAAAGCAGCAGAAGCACAACATAACACTGAGCATTAAATCTAAACCCAACTAAGGAGATCAGGTAATCTGCTCAAACATACCAACTTAGGGTCCTTGGGCCACTTTAACTTTGCAAATAGACGACCTTCCATCCTTGCATTTGACAAAAATTTCCATGTCTCATAGTTTTCCCTAAAATTGGCAGCCAATAAAGTGATATAAGTAGAGGAGAATCAAGCAATGGAAACTCTACCCATACGCATATAACACATGTTTAACTGACCTCAGGTCCACAGAAAGGATGTCATGGTGCACAACGTCATAAAGATCTTGAACAGCCTTAACTGTACCTTTCTCCAGTTCAGGCATTCCCCCTTCTTTCTGTGCATTATATAAAACGAAGCAAAAAATTTGAGAAAAAAGAAATCGATATATCAGAACAAAGCACAAACAAATAACTATATGACAATATCAATTTTATGTAATTAGAAGAAAAGAAAACTCTGACATATAATTTAAATTTTAGAGAGCTGCCTAAATTTAAATTTTAGAGAGCTGCCTAAATTTAAATTTTACAGAGCTGCCTTCCAACAAGTGTTAGACAACTATCACTCGCCCAAACCGTGTTCAAGATTCCCTAGATGGCATTTAATACTTTCGGGCCAAAAGTATCAACCCATTTGAAGAAGAAAACCCTCACCTAATTTTCGTTTTATGTTCCTAAATGCAAAGGATTAGGTATAACATTTAAATGGATTGTCATATGCACACATGTAAAGACCTAAAAAAAATATTTGAAATTTAGAGTAGGATAAATTGCTTACCGATTGGTGGTGCGGCCGATTCATCAGATTCGGGTGAACTGGTGGTGGCAGTCATTTGGGTGAACACTGAACTGGTGGAGATTGATTTTTTGGAAAAAGGAGGTAATATATTTTTGTATGGTATAGTACTACCGTTAATTCTTTTCATAATTATTTTGGTAAACTTCTCATAATTTGAATGGTTTATAATGTTTGATTTTTCTATATTAGTTTATGCGGAGGAGAGTTTTGATATGGAAAACCTTACTGAAAACATTATCAACATAACTCTTGAAGGCAATAGATCAAGTCAAAGTTCTAACACAATTTCCCCATGATGATTGATGAAAATTGAAAGATTTTATAAAAGGAGTAACATGCAAGCTTTGAGTTTTATTGGTAAGGTTTTAACTTCTGAGAATTTTATTGGCAAGGTTTTAACTTCTGAGAAATGCTTCACAACCTTGAAAAAAAAAAACTCATTCATTTTGCATATCCTTGCACATTTGATATTTTGTAGTAGACTAGTAGTGTATTGACTTTTTAATTAGCCTCTCATTTTGGAGTGTAGATGTAATAATTAACGACAAATTTTTTTTTATGTTTTGAAGTAATATTTATGTGGCAATGCGGTATGTGCAAATTTAAGAATAAAAAAATTCTTAACAGATCAGGTCATTTTACCTGTTTGGTAAAGTGACCCGACCTATTAAGGACCCGTTAAGACAACGGGTGTGACACGACACGACTCGTTAAGATAATAGGTGTTACACGAAAACGATACGAAATACGACAAACATGACCCGTTTGCCAAGCCTAAATGGATGGTTGGGCCTTGGCCATTGGGCTGGCCATTCTTACCCAGCCAAGTAGGCCATTTGAGGGGCCCTCTTTTTTCTTTTTTTTTTGTTTCTTTTTTCAAGCCGAAATTTAAAAAAAAATGTTTAAAACTTCTTAACTTTTTTCCTATAAATACATAAGCTATTTTTTCATCATTTCTCGCGTTCTTTTCATTTTTTTGCTACGCTCACATCCTTTTCATAAACACCACTCCCTTACCTCTTCCAATAATCTAAACTTAAAATTTTCAATATTTTTTTAAATGACCACAATCTTCAACCAAATGATAAGAAATTTGGAGGCTTATTCATTTAGCGACAAGTGGCACTCAAAATATGTCCGGAAACCTTATTTAAATATAGCAATTTATTTTAATTAACCAATAAAATTAAAAAACAAATTAAAAATAATGAATTATTGAGGGAGCTAGAAAATAGCTTCCTTCAGTCAGAGATGATATATAAATATAGTCTGACATTGTTCACTAAAAAATAATTTTTTTATATGGCTATGATCTGGACGGGGACTAAACATAGCAATAATCAGACCATGTTTTTTTAATCAATTTTGTCAGACCATATTTTCTTGTAGGACTATAATCTACAAGAAATATTGAAAAATATAAAGATGATATATAAATATGGTCTGATTGAGGGGGCTAAACATCCACACATTCTAATTCAATTGAAAGATTAAGTTCTTTCAGAAAATAAAAAGTTCGTCAAGTGGAATAGAAGTAAGTTTCAATTAAATAAAATTTTATACTAGCAAATGATTTTTTAATTAAAACCTCACATACGTATAAAATACATATAAATCTCCCAAATGTTGGTAGTCATTACAACTTATAATATGTTAAGACTTACAATACGTGTATAGTAAGGCCTCTAAATAACCTATAATAAGTTGACATGCGTAAAATAATAAATTACTAATTAAAAGATACATGGTTGGTTCGGTTTAGTTTTGGTTGGTCTCAAAAGTATTAAAGTCAAACCAAATTAAAAATAAATTGGTTTGGTTCCAAGTTTTAAATTGTTTGGCTTTTTTCTTGGTCAAAACCAAACCAAACCGACAAATATGGTTCAAATCAGTCGGTTTGGTCAATTTGGTTGATTCGATGTCCACTTCTATCCAAAATAAATAGAAAACGAAGAAAATAATTTATATGAGAATATTAGGTTACGAACACATATTACATGCAAATAGTCTAGAAGGCCATGTTAGATGGTGTATTAGACAAATCAAAAATGTAGTAGAATTCTGTTTTTATACGTACCAGTGTTCGTGGTCTGTTAGTTTTTTTTTTTTTTTCTGTTCTCGAGGAGAAGGCGGGATTGACTCCCAGCAAAGAGCGGTACTGACCCATCTATTCTAGCAAACCAAGGGAGATTCAAGCAGCAAGAATAAGAGGGGATCTCGTCGATTCTGATTAACTTGCGGAAAACAGGGTTTCTTCTAAACATTTATTATTGTGCGGGCCATAAGCGCTGTTGCATATTTATATTCAACCGAATTTAATGTGGAATACAAGTTTTTATCTAAATCATAATCATATGAACTTTTTCTAACTATGAAATCCACATTTTTGCTAAATCCGTTAGGATCATTAGAACGCATGTAGATTTTTATCTCCATTTAAAAAATAAAAAAAATAAAAATAAAAATCATTGCTAACATCTTTAACGGTAGCCTACCTGGTTTTCTAACATGCTTAGTATCATGTCTAAATATGTTAGATGAATTCGCTTAAAATCATAGAGAAGAGGTAAAATTTGTGAATGTTTAAAAGATGCTACGAATTAGTCTAATTCCCTCGAATTGAAGAGATCTCGTAGTTCATTTTTAAGCATTCACAAATCTCACATTTTCTTCTGAGATTTGAAGAATTTCACTCAAAATTTTACATGAACATATCTAGAAATTAAACTCCATCAAAATCTATAAATTTAAACAAACCAATCAAGACTTCAAAATCAACATTAACCCATAAAAGCAATCTCACAATTCCACAATGTCATGGATAAATCCAATTATATCATTAGTATCCTCTCATGTGACAAATTTCACTTGCTTTGTAATACCTTAGAGGCTATTGTAAATTTGTGATTAGGGGTTGGTCAAGGGACTTACCTACACTCTTATTTGATCTTTTTACTTGATTTTACTGAATTATTCAATTCAATGATGGAAAATTTTAAAAAAGATAGTGATAGTATAATTAAAAATAATATATTTGTAAAGAGTAAGTTGAGTGTAATAAAAGATTATATGAGTTCAAATAAAAATGCATAGGCAGTGGCAGATCCAGACTTTTGATATTGGGTGGTCCCAATATTGGAGTTGAACAATTCGGTTAGATTGGAAACATCTGAAATTAGACTTGAACTATTCGGAATAACATTGTCCAAACTAATCGATAATAATTTTCACGTGTTATACTGTTTATACTTCTAATTTATACACATCAATTATTAAACAAAACATTATATCAGTTAATTAAACTAAAGTGTGTCTATATATAAACTAACCAACACATGATCAAATTAATATCAAAACAACATCAATTACAATCTATGATTATTATAATATATTAGGGATCTAAAATTTTCATTCAATACACATCAATTTTCATAGCATTTTATATAATTAATCTGGATTACGACTAAAAAATTTATTTAAACTTAGAAATTAGGACATTATAAAAAAAGAAGGAGAAATTAAGAAATTAGGTGGTGGTGGAGAGGAGAGAAGCGGAGCAGGTGATGGTGGCTTGGTTGGCGGAAGGAAAAAGGGAATTGGAATAGGAGGAAAAAGCGCATTGGGCTTATTGGGCATTGGGCATTGGGCATTAGGGGGTCCGTAAAGAAAATGGGAGGGGATTATATTTAAAAGAGAGAATCACGTGGCTATTAAAAAGAAGGGCACGTGTTTTTTTTAAATGCATTGGATCCAAACAAGTCGTTTAGGCCCATTCGCTTAAAAGCAGAATAGTTTCTTCTTTATTATCCATCTGCTGCAGCACAACGAGCAACCGCTGCTAATACCTCTCCTCCAACATGTTCGGGTGGTCCTCGAAGGTCATTACAGCTACTTCTTTGGACCTTCGTAGGGTCCTGGGACCACCAATGTCCCTGAATGGATCCACCTTTGTGTCTAGGAGATAAAAGGGGTGTGTAATTATCCTTTTCATATTCACTTATCACTATAAAAAGAAAATGAAAAAGAAAAAAAAAATAAAATAAAAAATAAAGAAGAGAAAAAGACCAAGACTTTGAAGTTTGGCTTAAAGCTGTGTTCTGCTTTAAAATTCTGGTTTTGGGAGTAAGCAAGTGCATGATGGAATGCAAATATCTATAAAATGAATATCCATCAATTTACACAGAAGCTTCATAACAATATGATCCGAAACTACATGGAAAGCTTTAGATTATTTATTGGGAACCCGAAGAGCACGGACTAGTGTGAATGTGACTTGTCATCTACGCTCGTCTTCCACTTGGCCATGCTTGTGTTTGTAGGGGTGAAATTTCTCGCTTTCTTCCCCACTTCCTTCTTTGTGTACCTTAAATCAATAGCCCTAGTCCCGCTAGAAAATGTGGAAAGATTTCAAAGTCAACAACGCACAAGTCGTTTGGAGCTGTAGCTATCCATCTGCAATTTTCAGTCTCAAACAGAAGAGAAATAGAGACAATAAAGATTGTAACAGCTGCAGGGCACAATGGGGCCTGATACCTTGAAAAGAAAATTAAAAATAGGAACGTCTTCCTTTTTGGTATAGAAAAGCTAATGCTTTGTTCCAATTGATTGACTAGTTAAATGAAATCATCACAACTCATCTAAACAGCAATAGGTTTCGTTTTGGAATGGTAACGGTTCGGTTTGACCGACGAAAATGCTACATCTATCTCCATAACTACAAAAATTAATTATATCCATAACCACAAATTAACCATTGAGAATTATTCATAACCATACTTACCGGGTAAAGAATTTCCTATCGATTAACAGTTATATCTATCTTCGTCAATATCAAAATATATTCATTTTTTTTTCCATAAAAAATATGATATAATATATATACATTGATGATATTGGCTAATATATATATATATATATATATATATATATATGGGAATCCTTTAATAAGAGGGATCCCCTTTTTTCTTTTTTCTTTTTTAAATGGGAACACGCTCTTGACCGTCAGATTGACTTTTAATGAAATTGTGTGGTTGAGATTGTGTAGCATGTGATTTAATCTCAACCACACAATTTCATTAAAGTTAATCTAACGGTTAGGAGGGTGTCCCTATTTTTTTAGAAAAATGGGGATCCCTCTTGTTAAAGGTTATATATATATATATATATATATATATATATATATATATATATATATATGATAGAATACTATATATTTTATACAAATTATATTATATATGTAATATGTATTATTCGGGACGGATTTAGGGATGGATATGGATCGACAACCACTATAATCATATCCGAAGCAATAACTGAATAATATTTTCCGTTTTTCCCCATATTCGAAATATAACCAAATTTTCATTCCCAAATCCGTTTCATTCGGACGGTTATCTACGATTATCCTGTTTAATGGTTTGAACTACCATCCCTAGTTTCGTGCAACTATAGGCTCAAACTAGTTTTCATCACTAACAGATGTTTAGAAACAAGAGACTTTATATTATCAATTGGCTTTATGATAGAATCATAACATTTCATGGTATCAAAGCAAATTGTCACATGTTTGAAACCCAACTGCCACATGTGCTCCACGTCACATGATTTATGTTGTTCACATGTTAAGTTGGAGAACTCACCACACATGAAGGATGCATTGATAGTATGAATCACTTGGAGGACACAAATCGGATGATTTGGATCATGTTAGCTGTTGAGCTTTGCACATAGAATAATTTGTTATGATACCATAAAGAAAATTGAAGTTCTACCGTAAAATCAATAGATAATATGAAGAATAACCCAATTACTCGTACCATATACAAGATCTTTTATTTTTTCAATGTAAAATTCATACCATCAAAAAAATCCATGCGTACACACAATGCAATGCTGGCCCTGCCCCCACTCTCCTTTCTCTAGTCCGTACATTTTCTGGTTAATGCAGAGAGGAGAAGAGAAGAAAAGACTTGATAAGTCAAGCCAACCACACATTTCAGCTTTTCCAATTCCATAAAATCATTAATATTAATGAAATATAAACGAAATTTTCCTCTTTTTTTTTTCACTTTCCCTGAACTTCTCACAAAGACTTAATATCCAAAAATGAAAACTTAGCTCCGATTTTTCGTCTTTCTTGATTGCTGAGTTAGCCCGGCTGCCACGTTGTTAATGCCAATATCCAACTTGACAGCAAGTATCACCAAGACATGAGGAAGAATAAATGGTTCAAATCATTGAAATTCAACGTGAAATAAACCCTCAAATAATCCCAATGAAATAAGAACTGTGATTTTTAGTGTAGGGTTTTCATTCAATTATGCCCTTCTAGTTGGTTTTGGAATATTTTGTTTTGTATTTCTCAGCTTGATTTGCAATAAATCTCCTTGTACCATCGAGGTTCTGTTGTGCGGAAACGTCAAATATAAAATTAATAAATTAATATGAAAAATATGACAAAATAAATAATTCAAAGGGATTGTATTTCTTTTATTTTATGTTATATTGTTGACTTTAATATGATTTGTATGAGTAGAAAAGGTAATTAGTGAACAAAGCGAGGAATTTGAGCCTTAAATTAGAGAAACACTAGTAATATGTTCACGCGTTGCTACGGGACTTGAATGCATTAGTCCTAACTACATGAAAAGACATATTTAACCTGGAAAAAATTCCACATAATCATGAATGAACAAAGAGATAGATGAGTGAACAATGTCAATAAAGAGACATTGTACAATTTACAAGACGAACTTTAACATTTCAGATCATAAAAGTCGTATGATTTGCACATAAATTAAGGTAACACAAATGATTCATTTTTTTTTTTCCTGCAAATCCCACATCAAGCAGTGGGTATACAAAAGCTCTTCTATTTGGCTTCACCCATTAGCCATCCACCAACTGAGGCACACACCATGCATATACAATGATTCATTTTCTTTTTAGCAAACAAAAAGAACATCACACGTTACATGTAATATGAGGTCCAACACCAACAAATATTTAATAGGAAATGTAACAGTTGTTCAAGTAAATTAAAGTGTTACGAATTAATTATCAAATAAAGTCATGATCAAGTCCCCCTCTTTAATTTTCTGATTTATTCTGTTTTTTTCTTTTCCCACGATGATGAGACGCTCTTGAATAAATCAGGGTGCACAAATTAGCTTAACATTAAAAAAAAGAACAAACTAACTCATATTAGGGCTGGGCACGGGCCGGGCCCAAATTTGGAAGAACCGGACCTACCCGTTTTTAAAATGTAACGGGCCGGGCCGGACCGGGTGTAGGGATTTTAAGTTTGGGAACCGGACCTAACCCGGCCCGTATCAAACGGGCCGGTTCGGGACGGGTCCACGGGTCCAATAACTTTTTTTTTTTTTTTAATCTGGTTATGGGCATACTAAGATTGAAGCAGAATGAGGTGTGGTTCCATCTCAACATCCAACATACTAAGATTGAAGCATGCGTTTCTAAATGCCATCTCAACATCCAACATATTACACAATTCCATAGCACACAACAATCCAAAAACAGATCAAACAGTTAGCAAATGTCTGAATTAATAATTTGACCATTAAACTAAACGAATCCGGTGATTTAATGCAAAGATGGACACATTTGTAGTACCTTCATCACATGAACAGTTTCATATCTGTAACAGAAACAAAATTTGATGCATCAGGATAATGTTCAAGGAAATGTAAATATTCCCCAAGAAAGCATATCAAAGAAAAGTGTAACAGAAATGTAAAATTTGGCACCTTTATTGTTCGTAATAGCAGGATGGCATCAACTTTCAATCCTGGCACAAAGCCAACAGTCAAAAGGATGTCATAGGTCACATCCTTTGCTGGTATAGAGCAATCTTCATCACTTCCATCACCACAAACCTCTCCCCACCTAACCTAAACAATCACATTTCATCTGAAATCAGTAAAGACTTGAACTTGCTGCAAATTAATAAACAAAAACATGGCATACACGAAAAACACAACCACGAAACCTCTTTGAATTCATGGGTAAGAGCATCTCTTCCAAAAATTCCACTTGAAGTAGAAATGATGAATGGAACACTGGACCCCAATTTTTTTTTATAACTGTAATTTCAAACAAACAACAAAAGAAAATCCGTAATTTGCTTCTCTTAATTAAAATGTATCTAAATTATATACTAATTAAGATTAAGGTGTTTATATGAGTAAGAACACATACATGCTTGCAAATGTCATACGAGACCCAGTTCCAATATTAGCCACAACCAAATGAAGCCGTATCGGCTCAGCGAGAACCTTCTCGATAACCTCCTTCAACCAAAATTCATCACTCCTTCAACCGCTAACTATCCCCACAATCTGCGAATCGATATCGCCGAGAATCTTCTTCACAGCGGCTAGATCCGCGCGCTGAGCCGCCAAGTGGAGCTCCGTGTCGTTGTGGCGCCCGGTGACCTGCTTCAAGTACTTCTTCTTCCCCGCCTGGTCCATCCGCTTTCCGGAGTTGGAAAGCACCAAAGCCGGCGCCGACGTCGTGGAAGACGGAGACGGCAACGGCGATGGCTCCGCCAGAGGGTTCTGGTTTGGCTGTTCAGTCATCGGACCCTTCTCTAAATCCCCATCACCTCCTACAAGTGAACACTGAAGTCGTGTCGTGTCGGAGAAGGTGGACGGAGGAGCGGCGCCGCGAATTTAAGAAAGGGTTGGAGTGTTGGAGAGATTGAGATTTGAGACTGAACACTGAAGTCTGAAACTGATTTGAAACCTAGGTTACAAATTAACGGTTCAGATTGAATGATAGGTTATCATTCAATCTCAACCGTTGATTATAATATGAAACGGGCCGGTCCGGGGCCCCGTTTTTCTAAGGTGTAGGAACCGGCCCGCCCCGTAAATAACCATGCCCCGGCCCGCCCCGCCCCGTTTGTTCCCAAAAAAAAAGGGATCCGGCCCGTACCCGCCCCGAACCTACACTACCCGCCCCTACCCGCAGTTCCTTTACCCGTTTGCCCACCCCTAACTCATATCATTTGATATGAAAAGCAGTTTATGTAGTGAAGGAGATTGAACACTCCCAATGATAATACGGAACACTCAAATACCCAACCAAATACCATTTCTGGGTTCTCTTTGTTTTCTCTCCCACCTATGCCTCTTGGTTCAAACATAATGCTCGGTGCCCAGATGGCAATCTGTGCAGGTTGATGAAGAGATCACTAAATGGTTTTAGCCAACAGATGGTTAACCATTTTGCTAAAAAATATTTTGCAGAAAGTGGACCATCTTTAACGGGACCGGCCTTGAGATTTTAGAGGTCATGTGTGAAAGTCAATTGAAGGCCCTAAAAAGTACCTAAGAATTTTTTTTTTTTTTGTTCAAAAAAATAATTTTAGTTTTCATTTGAGTTTCTTTAAATTCTAATAGCACAAACAAATTTAACAAATCAATAAGTGGAAATGTGGCGTATTGTTTTTCCTTAACTATTTAGAGGGTCAAGGTTCGAATTTTCATGTTATTATGTGGAATTTGTATATTATTTTGTGGAAGCTTATGCATTTAATAAAAATAAACTGAAAAAAAGATGGAGACAAGTTTCGAACCTATCACCTAGGCCAATGTAAACAAGTTGTAATACCACTTGCGCTTAAACTCAAGTTTATAAGATTCTACACATACTGCTATATATACGTATATACATGCAAATTTGAAAAATCGGGGGCCCTGTGCGGTGACACCACTTGCACCCCACCCCCTCAGGGCCGGCCTGATCTTTAACTTTAAAAGAGCATCTCTATCTTGCCTAGACATATTGCATCACCAATGGCTTGCTTCACATTCACAAAAATGAGCAGTGCCCATTGACACATGGGCAGACCTCAATGGTACCAACCGAATCACAACAATCGTCCAAAGGAAAACAAACAACGAAATGACTTCAATGAAAAGGTATAAAGTTATTCGATCATCAAATATTGCAACAAGCCAGAACAACACAATTGCAAAGTAGTGGGAAGGGAAGAGGGCGTACCTCTCTCTAAAAGGTTGGTTGTCTAATGAAATTTGTGCTATGTAATATTATCTCCTCTCTAAATATGTAATCAGTTGTCTGATATGATCTCTGAACTTAGGTAATCCAAATTGTTCAACAACAAATTGTTGTCCTTATCTTGCATGCAAAATTGTTGTCATTATCAGCAGTTATTATTGATGTAGAGTTCGTATATCAGTGGGTTGGCATTGTCTTAATTTGTCTGGAAGGTGAATTTCTGCTCTCCAGTTGACTAATTTTGATCATCCTTGGTCTCTTTGTACGCAATGGTCTATTTGTTTGGACCGCACTCAGAAGATGGCTTTCTATGCCTCTCACATATATCGCGAAGGATATGTGGTTGCGGACAATTTTGCTAATATAGGCTTGTCCTCTCCAACTTCAGTATGACTTGATTCCCCTCCGATGGCAATTGTTGCTACTTTGTTTTCAGACTATATTAACTTTCTTGGCTTCCGCTTCTCAAATTCATGTGCATCTCGACATATAGGTTCGTCTTACTTTCTTGATTTTTTCTTTAACCTTGTGATGTTGCTTGTTCTGTTTTGTAGGTTTGGACTTTTAGGTTTGGCTTAGGAGGGAGGGTTAGGTTTCATGTCCCACTCTTTTCCCTGTGTATCTTTGTTGATTTTGTTTCTAAAGGAGTAAGGTTTATGTCCCTCTTTCTCTTCATGTATTTGTTTTATCCTTTTTTCATGTATTATGAGGAGTTAGGTTTATGTGTGCACTCTTTTTTTTATATCAATAAAATTCTCCTTGTACTGTTAAGGTTTTCTTAAAATTAAAAATAAAATAAAAAATCTTTATGGTTTAGTCCATGGTCAACAGTCACCACAAACTGAGATTGTGAAAGCGACAATGCTGCCCCACTAGACAGATTGGGAAATAATTGCAAAATCAATTGAACAAGCAACCCACAAGTCTTGTGGAGGTATTTTTCCACGATATTAAAAAGCCACTAAATCAACTGTCTGTACTGCTACACTTTCTTGACTTTTGGTTTAACTTGGTCTCATTTGGTGGATTGAATTGTATAACGAGCTCATTTGGTGGATTAGATTGTACAACTCGCTACATTCAAAATATGTTGATGGATTAGATTGTATAACTCACTACATTCAAAGATATGTTGAGGGCAAGGGCGAATGATTTTTTCCGTTTGGTGCCTAAATCTTCAACATGCCTCGAAATTCATGAGTTATCCAATCCTATGAGCGTGGGGCGTGAGATTTTTGTGATCATCCTATTTTTCATAGTTGGCTCTCATGTCAGTCAATGGTGACATTAGTCAACAAAGATCTAAATGGAAATAGCAATCTTTGCAGCCCCATTTCCTCTTTCCTTCCTTCTCATTTTTCCAGAAAAGATGGGAGGAGACTTCTAAGTCAGATAATTCATAAATATAATGGTCTTGCTAGGTTCCTCAAAATTAAGCCACCACACCCATTAAAGTTTTTCAAAAAAAAAAAAAATGAGAAGTTTGCTGCACTTCTTCCTGTTCTTGATAATTATCAAGTTAGTTCACGGCCGGTGTGATGCAGATGACCTATCGGCATTGCTCCGCTTAAAGAAGATAAGCCCGCCACCAGAAGCTTTTGTTCCCCCCAAGCTTCTGTCATGGAATTCAAGTACCAACTGCTGTGCTTGGGACGGTGTTACTTGCAGTACTGACGGTCATGTCATCGGTCTTGACGTTAGCGGTGAATTTCTCGAAGGCAGGATTGACAATTCAAGCAGTCTCTTCGACCTTAAACATCTCCAAAGCCTCAATTTGTCCCGCAATTGCCAAGTAGGCAAAGGCTTTCCAATTCCACCTGCAATTGGAAAGCTCACGAATTTGAGGTACCTGAACTTATCTATCACTTGCTACACAGGGCAAGTTCCATTCGCGATTACACGCTTGACAAGGTTGGCTACTCTTGATCTTTCCAGAAATTATAATCCCGGATACACTCAGTTAAAACTCTATAATCCGGATTTAAGCACGCTGGTTCAGAGCCTCACGGAGCTTAGAGAGTTATATCTTGATGGTGTAACTGTATCAGCATGGGACACTGAATGGTGCCAAGCCATATCATCTTCACTCCCAAACCTGAGGGTGTTGAGCTTGTCAGCTTGCAATCTTTCAGGTCCTATTGATCAGTCCCTCGCTAAACTTCAATCATTATCGGTGATTCGATTGGATGACAATGATCTTCCTGTGCCACTTCCAGGAGTCTTTTCCAACTTCTCAAATTTGACATCCTTGAGTCTCCGTTCATGTTTGATGCGCGGAACATTTCCTGAAGAGCTCTTCCAGGTACCCACTCTACAAACTGTTGACCTTTCCGATAATCCACAACTTCATGGTTCCTTTCCAGAATTTCCCAGGAATAATTCTCTTCAGTCCTTGGTTCTAAGCAACACAAAGTTTTCAGGGATATTGCCAGATTCTATTGGCAATCTCAAAATGTTGTCGATGATAGATATTTCAGGTTGTAGTTTCTCTGGATCAATCCCAAAGTCGATTCAAAAACTCACACACTTGGTTCATTTGTATATGTCATCAAATAGGTTCAGTGGTCCTATTGATTCTATTCACTGGGAAAAACTTGTTAATCTGCTAAATATTGTTTTGGACTCGAATTTACTCAGTGGGAGTATTCCATCTTCGATTGTTTCTCCACCCTTTTTGGAGGAACTACTGCTTTCCCACAATCAATTCTCCGGTCAACTCCCTGAATTTTCAGATGTTTCCTCCTACTTAGTTAGCCTTGATCTAAGTTTCAATAATTTGGAAGGACTAGTACCCTTGTCTGTATATAATTTTCGAGGGCTTGAAATCCTTGATCTTTCTTCAAACAATTTCAGCGGCTTTCATTTTAACAGTCCTCAACAGTTGAGTAATCTTTCGGTCATTAATCTTTCGAACAATAGCTTGTTGGTTTTATACAATGGTACAACTTCCTCATATTCCCCATTTCCTCAAATTGTGAATTTGAACTTGGCTTCTAACAAGTTGAGAACATTCCCGGATTTCTTTAGAAATCACACTGGCTTAATTGTTTTGGACCTTTCACAAAACCAGATTCAAGGCACAATTCCTAATTGGATTTGGGGGCTCATTTCACTTAATAGTGTCAATCTTTCTTGCAACTCCTTCGTGACTCTAGAATTGCCATTAACTAATTCTTCCAGCGTGTCTGAGCTTGACCTTCACTCAAATCAACTTCAGGGACAAATCCCAGTTTTCCTACCCTATGCCGGTTATCTAGATTACTCAAGAAATCATTTCAGCTCAAATATACCAACTGACATTGGTAATTTCCTTAGCATGACTAGGTTCTTGTCTCTTTCAAATAATAACTTGCATGGGATCATTCCAGTTTCCATATGCAATGCAAGTTTGGAGTTTCTTGATATGTCCGATAACTCTTTGAGTGGCATGATTCCTCAATGTTTGACCGCAATGAGCAGTCGAGTACTTAGTTTAAGGAGAAACAACCTTACCGGAACAATTCCTGGTGGAGTTCTTGAATACTGTCGTTTCAGGATTCTAGACCTTGGTGAAAATCAAATAGAAGGTCAAGTTCCAAAATCTCTAGCCAACTGCACAGAACTAGAGATTCTAAACCTTGGAATCAATCAGATGATGGATACTTTTCCATGCTTTTTGAA
Organism: Pyrus x bretschneideri; assembly: GCF_019419815.1. Classification (NCBI taxonomy): domain Eukaryota; kingdom Viridiplantae; phylum Streptophyta; class Magnoliopsida; order Rosales; family Rosaceae; genus Pyrus; species Pyrus x bretschneideri. The sequence continues at coordinate 3,933,771 of NW_025999402.1, forward strand.
AAACATCTCCACCTTGCGCATTATGCTTTTGCGATCCAATAATTTATATGGAGGGATTGGTTGTTCAGAGACCAATGGCACCTGGCCAAAGCTTCAAATCATAGACCTAGCTCACAACAATTTCAGTGGTGGAATACCAGCAATATCTTTGACAACATGGCAAGCAATGATGGCTAACAAAGATGATTCCCGATCAAAGGCTAGGGCTCTAGAATTTCCAAATGATCCAGGGAGAGCTGTGGTTGAATTTGATTATTATGCTGCAATAACAGTTGTTGGGAAAGGTTTGGAGATGGATCTGCAAAAGATTTTGACCATCTTCACCTTGATTGACTTCTCCGGTAACAAATTCAGCGGATCGATACCTAAGGAATTGGGTGACCTCAAATCCTTGTATGTCCTCAACTTGTCAAGTAATGCTTTCACCGGTGAAATCCCATCATCCTTGGGTAACTTGCGAAAGCTGGAGTCCTTAGACCTATCAAGGAACAAGCTAAGCGGGCAAATTCCACCAGAGTTTGCAAAGCTCAACTTCCTTTCGTTCTTGAATCTTTCAAATAATCAACTGGTCGGCAGGATCCCAACAAGTACTCAGTTTACGACATTTCCCAAAGCCTCCTTCACTGGAAACAAAGGATTATGGGGGCCTCCTTTGACAGTGGATAACAAAGCAGGATCACCACCACCACCAACATTAAATGGAAGTCAGCAAAATTCTGGAGATGAGATTGATTGGGATCTTATCAGTGTCGAAATTGGATTTGTATTTGGCTTTGGAATTGTAGTCGGGTCACTTGTGTTATGCAAGAAATGGAGTAAATGGTATTACAGAGCTATGTATAAAATCCTTGTTAAGATATTCCCTCAGCTTGAAGAAAGAATCAATCCTCACCGAAGACATGTTCACATAACTCAAAGGCCGAGAAATTGAAATTGTTATGAGGAGCAATGTAGCTGGCCTCCTTGTTATGATTGTGTTCTGTAAGAAATAAGATATTTGCTTCTGCTGTCACATAATTATAAATTACGAGATGTAGTGTGAGCTTGTTCTGTTACTTTTTGATATTTTGATGTTGCAAACTTTATTTGTAAAAGGTGGATTAGAGTTGCCTGCATTTCATTCTTGTTTTTGAATGCCAGGACTATCAATGTTTTCAACCTGTTTTCAATCATCCTTCCAGTACAGGAATCAACGTTGTTCGCTATAAGGTCTACATATTTGCGATTAAATTTTCGAAGTATGGAATTTGACACATAAAACACAAACCAAAAACAGAATTAAACAAAATTGGTGATGCAAGCGACATTGAATCAATATAGTTTTACTTAAATCGCGCTTCATTTGACTCTGTTTTCACTTGTTTGGTTTTGGTTCTTAGCTTTCTTTCTTTCGTGGTTTCTCCTCTTGTTCGTATTCTTCTGTTTGTTTGTTATCATGAACGTTCACTCTGTTTTAGCTTTGATTTTTCCGGGTGAAGACTTCGTAGCCTTTGATGCAACGTAAGGCCGCCACCGCATCAATACTAGCTAAGCGGGGAAATTTCTTCATATTTCGGTGACTTACAGCATGTTGAATCTCCACTTCTTTCTGGATTAGCTGTGAGCCCTTGGCATCTATGAGGTGAGTTGAAGAGCTTTACATAAAGCTATCTAAACTATTTAAGAATCAGTCTGTCTCCTCACGCGAGAGTTAGAAGGGGTTTACGGGCGAAATGTCACCCTCTCCAGCTGCCTGCGTAATTCATCACCTTAATCAATAATCTATGGACATCGAATAAAACAGCTTACTTGTAGCAGATTGTAAACCCCACTAGGAAAATGGGGTATGACTTCGACGTCGACAAGTCAAGCAAGCAACAAGTCTCGTAGAAACCTTCTCCACAAAGTTAAACCCAACCCACCATATACCTTACCATCACCACAGTTTTCTTAGCCTCTTAAAGAGGAATACAATGATAAACAAGTCAATCCCTTAATGCAATCTCATTTGTCCACAATATTACAGTCTCAATCCAACTATACACATTAATGCATGCGAATTAGTAGCCAATGAACAAGTAAAACTACGAAAATGAAAAAGGAAATCTATGCATAAATGACTATGTACCGTTGATTTTTCATTTGTGACAACTGCTGAAGACATTCCTAATACCCGAGCCTACACTCTCTACTACATTTTCTGTCCCATAGCAGCAAGAGCTTCCGATGAAAACTCCTCCGTTTTCATGGCTTTTCTTGATGCTCATTTCCTATGCCTCACTCAGCGTCCATACATTTGTGGTCTCTAGCCAATGTCATCCCAGAGATCAACGATCATTGTTGTTGCAATTGAACAACAGCCTCGAATTTGACCCTGCACAATCTAAAAACCTCGTGCAGTGGAATAATGGCTCAGATTACTGTTCTTGGGAAGGTGTCTCCTGCAAAGATGGTTGTGTTTCTCATCTAGACTTAAGCAGCGAGTCAATTTCCGGTGGACTTTATCAAGTGCTCTTTTCCATCTGCAGTACATCGAGGACCTAAATTTGGCTTACAATGACTTCAACTGCACTCAGATTCCATCCGAGTATGGGCAGCTAACTGATTTGAGTAGTCTGAACTTGATGAATGCTGGCTAAGCGGGGCAGGTTCTGATTGAGATTTCGTACTTGACAAGGTTGGTAACTCTTGATTTGCAAGAGAGGATCTTCCAGGTACCTACACTGCAGACCATTGATTTATCAGGCAATCAACATCTTCAGGGTTCCTTACCAGAATTTCCGAAGAATGCATCTCTTCGGTCCTTGGTTCTAAGCGGGGCTAACTTTTCAGGGTTACTACCGAACTCTATTGGCAACCTCAAAATGTTGTTCAAGATAGATATTTCGAGTTGCAATTTCACTGGATCAATCCCAAGGTCAATAGCCATTATGCTTGGCTTGATCAAAACCCTAGCTTTTCTGGTTTCAAATTTCCAATACCTAGCAAATAAGAAGCCGTCTGATCAAATCGACGAGCTGATCTTGTTCTTAGTAAGATATATACATGATAAAGTTTCAGAATACATTAGCTTGCAGCTGACTTACTCGATTTGTCGAATATTGTCATGTAATCTTAATGTTTGTGAAGTGAGCTTGTTCAAACCAAAATATTTGCGTCTTTCCATAAGTTTTCATTTTTATGAAGTTTGAATGAATGTGAAGCTTCAACTTCTACCAAATTTATTTCAATTTTGATCTTATTTATTGGCATAACTGATTGTTTTATAACGTAAAATCATAATTTAAAACTTAATACTTTATCGCCATCAGATTGGTTAATCGCTTCACCAGCCATAATCTAATAATTAAAACCTAAAATCAAAGCACTAAAGACGATTACCCCTCGTAACTAACCGGATCAAAATTGAAGAAAATTGTACAGTTTAGAGTGGACTTGTAGATGAGTGAGCTAACTGGTAAGTTGAAATTTCAAGTCCGTTGTTACTTGGTGGTGACAACATATCTACCTTTGCCTAACGGGCAGGAAGACTCAGGCTGTCCTAGTCTAGGGGAAACCGGGGCAGTTGGGGTAGGACACACCGCATCGCATGGGACCCCTTTGACAGTTTTAGGCAGAATATTTAACCCAACTACAAAGACTCAAAGAATGGGGGACCACGTATATCAAACGACTCCCTTTAATCCTTTTTACTTGCTAAACTGGTATGAAACTCCAATCATTAATCTTATTTATTGATTTTTAGACGCGTATTTAGGTGTAAACACGAGTCCGGGAATGTTTAGGATTACTTCTGAGTGTGTTTGGTAGAAAATCGAGCAATGAGATTGCGATGATATAACGTCATTTCTTTAAAGCTGCATATACTAACCTAAAAAAGAAAATATGGGAAGAATAGACCGCCTCCATTGGCCCTCCAAGTCTCCTAACCACCAAACCACCCGTCGAGATGCATTTGCCAACATACACAATCTAACAATCATTGCAGCTACAGCAATCATCCATAAATGAGAAAATTTTTCTTGGGATTTTTATTGTGTAATTTGAGTAGCTAAAAGAGGACTACAACAGACAAATATAGTGAAAGAATAATTAAGGGCAAGCTGATTGTATGATTAAAGAAATCTCAAACCTTGCATAAAAAAATCAAAGCGAAAACCAGAGAAGCGTGAGGATAGGAACAGATTGATACCTTACCGGACGATGGGGGTAGCCCAAGTTGACTGAAATCGACGAAACCTTGCTCGACCTCTCTCTCTCTGTCCACATGAGAAAACAACATCACCCAAAAGGTTAGAGATTTCCAAAACCAAAAGGAAATTAAGAGAGAGAAACGGAGGAGAGAGAGATCGGAGTCACGTTAGTTAAAGCGTGGACGGCGTTGGTTCTCCGACCACTGTAATCCCTGAAGATCTCTTCCGCCCGCCGACTCGAACCCATCTCCCTGCTCTTCTCCTTCATCTCATCGAAGCTGTCGAGTTACAGAAATGAAGCCGAGTTTGTGTGGTTTTGGTTTTAGGAAGCAGGTGCCGATGCTATTCCAGATATGGTGTTGTGGCTGCTAGGGTTTGAGTAAGTGGAAACGAAGCCAGAAAGTTGGCTAAAAGGATCTGAGTGGTAATCTTGTAAATAAACTGAAATGTCGTCCAAAACACTGTTCATTTCTACAGTGCGATTTCGCCTCCTTCTTTAGGCTAAAGTAATTTTGGGGATAAAAAAAATTTCAACTTGTTTCTTACCAAAACAGTCTCTGATCCCACCTTATATGCAAATCAAAATATCACATAGTTATGTGTTTCTTGTCGAAAGTATTAAAAGTGCTTTTATTTTTCAAATGAGTCCTAATTCATATGACCAAAAAAAAAAAAAAAAAAATTAAAGCATTGTATGCAGATATCAAACTATGATTAGTCTTCAAGAAGGAATAGGTCCTTCCACATAAGGAGCAAAGTTTTTTGTGCAATTCCTTGAGACGGGGTTTTTATTTTTTTTTTTGGTTTTTTTTCCTTAATCAATATATAGTTTTTTAAGAAAGCTAACGTTGTACCATAAAATTATTTAGTGATATAAGAAGTAACTCAATTACTTATAAACACACATACAAGGTCCATTATTTCTTGGGAGTTTTAACGAAAAGCTCACGGTATTGTTCACTTTAACAAAAAATCACATTTTTACACTAAAAATTTAAACCTGGTGCTATTTACTTTAATCTTTATTTTATCATTTTCGTTAAAACTCAAAGTTTTCAAGTTCTTTTTATTAGTTTTCCTTTATTTCTTCTGTGTGAGATTCATACCCTCAACAATTTTCCTATTCCTATTATGAGATTTTGAAAATACCAAATTATACAATCAAATATTAGATTCATACTCTCAACGGTTTAGTGACAAAATTGCATGACTTTCGCTCTTTCCAACAACGACACTGAAACCAGCTTTAAAATCGTCCATAATTACAAGAACAAATAAATAATTTATCCATCTCTTCCAAGAATTGACATCCAATTCGCCATGGCCCACTTGTCAATGACTTCACACTTCCTAAATTATTTAATCCGTCGGGTGCCGAAATCAACACTTCTGACCAAGAAAATGATGCATTCCAAATTAGAAATTCCCACGTTCATCGATTAACGCGCAAAGCATAAAAAAAATGAAGATATGTTGTATAAAATAACGTATGTATATACTTTTCAGCAATATGATTCAGGGTAGCATATTACATTTTTTTAGTTTAGCCCTAAAGTACTGTTGTTGAAACATGCAAACGAATCCTACTGAACTTTAAAAATCTAATAGCCACAGCAGGATGGATCGGGATCGAATTGCAGTCTCGTATTTTATATGGTTTGTTTGATTCTTAATGCTGGCAAATCACACGATGATAGCTAGAAAAAAGATTAAATTCTTCTATGAAACATGCAAACGAATCCTACCTAAAATACTGTTGTTGAAACATGCAAACGAATCCTACTTAACTTTAAAAATCTAGTAACCACAACGGGATGGCTTGGGGTCGAATTTCAATCTCGTATTTCATATGGTTTGTTCGATTTTTTATGCTGGCAAATCACACGATGATAGCTAGAAAAAAGCTAAAATTCTTCTATGAGTCTTTTCTATCTCCAAAATGATGGAATGTCGTTGCCAAGCTACCAGCTAGTTTATTTTTTTATTAAAAAAAACTTAAAAAATCTAATTATTTAATGATGATGACGGTCTGGTTTTGTAACAACTACGATTACAAGAATTGATTAATATTTGAGACAGCCACAGTTAGCCGGAATTGAAGACTGATTCTTTTAATTATTCTACAATGCTATATTATTGTTAACATTTGTTAATGGGTAATACATGAGATTCTATGATTATGTTTCCCAGAATTATTTAAACTTTAAAATGCAAGCCAAAAGACTTTTAAAGTAAAAAATCAATTAGCTTTTGATCTATAGTAGTAGTCTTCACTTGATTTCATGAGGGTTCGACTAACTTGTAATGAGTTTGATACCCGATTGTTATGTAATTTGTTGCGCATGTGTTGGTTAATGACATACCTGATTATTATGTAATTTGTTGCGTATGCGTTGGTCCATTGTCATTAAGAAATTTTCTCTGCATCAATAAAACAATCCTTTCAGTTTTATGTATCAAATTTTGGGCCAATTATAGTGATTCATCTTTTTTTTTTTTTTTGAACAAATAATATTATATACACGAGGGAGATGAGATGGGTTTAACCTTATAATGAACTAATAATAATATGATTCAAATTCGCTTTTATCGAGAATCAAATCTAAGACCTCTTATTTACAAGTGAAAATGAATACGGCTAGACCGTAGTACTAAGTGACCAAGTGATTCACCTTAAACTAAATGAGGCGATGGCTGATAATTGGATTATTACATAAATGTTAATCAACATGCTTATTTTATATTATTAACACATCATTTAGTTTGCAAATTAAAAATTTAGTTTCCCCAATCCTTCCCAGCTTGACTACAAGTGAGCTTCTCCTAACGCGGAGATAAGACGTCATACACAGAACCCCACCATTGTAATAATATCTCCATAAACTTTTTATTTTTCCAATAAAAAGAATTAAAAGTATCCAAAATCTTCAAACGCATTGTGCATGCCACTAAAAAATTTGGATCAAGAAAGGGAATGGTTATTTTTCCAATATATAAAACAAGAAAGTCAACAACCAATCTGCGAAGAGACGAACACCATTTGGGAGCTTTGAATATTCCATGTTTGCAACTTGCCGCAAGTTATCTAAGGCCGCCCAGAAATCTTTGCTGCTACAATTGAAGAACAGCCTCACATTTCACCCTGCAACGTCTAAGAAACTTGTCACGTGGAACAATGGCTCAGATCACTGCTCTTGGGAAGGAGTGTCCTGCAAAAAGGGTTGTGTTTCGAGTCTGGACTTGAGCAGCAAGGAACTTACTGCTGGACTTGATAATTCGAGTTCTCTCTTCGATCTCAAGTCAATCGAGTACCTGAATTTGGCAATGTAAAAGGGATAAAAAGATTATGTTTAATAGATAGTTAATAATTCAAAAAATATAGAACAATGAAAGGGTATACATACTCTGTTTTGCAGCCATAAATATGGTTTCAGAAATGCTTGGGGAATCTAATACATTTCTGGCGGGAGCCTTTGGAGTAAGAGTTGTGTCTGATATTTCGTTTGCTGCAACATCACTAATAAAAAAGTAAACAGAGGAAAATAAAAGTGTTATCAAAACATTAAGTAGTGTGGAATTTCGAACAATGAAAAACCATGAACTTGATATGAACATTTGTGAGATGAATAAATTTGAGATGAAGATATATATATATATATATATATAGTATTTTGGGACACGTAAAAATGATTCCGGAATTGTTTGGGGTTGCTTTGGTTTTCGGAGAGATGATAGGGGCACCATCAAAATTTGAGTCAAAAGCTGACACGTTTTCTATGGAGCTTTTGTATCATCACTGAGATGTAAAACAGAGGACAATTAAAGGCATTAGTGAACACTAAAAATGCGGAGATTAAAATTGAAGGCATTAGATAGATGTTAAATACGCTCGCTTTTATACGTAAGCAATAATGCACACTATAGATGTAAAAATAATAATAATAATAATAATAATGTCAAAACCCACTTCCATGCCAGGTCAGAATTTTACAACCACCAAAAAATACAGGAAGGGCAATGCCATGATCTCTAGAAAATGATAATCGCATTTTGTCTGAAATTGCTCACCTCCCTTAATCTTTTCTAAAGAAGCAATGATTCGCACAATGTAACCAAATCAGAAAATAACAGATGATTACCCAAAACCCATCTCAGGAAAACTAATCCCAATAAAATTAAAAGACTGATGCATTCAAATTTCAAAGAGCAAACAAAATTAATAATAATAAAAATGAGAATTGAAAGCTCACAGACCTTGAGATTGAACCTGTCCTTCCTTTTGGATCTCTCGTTATAAATAATGCATCAACACAGTGAATACAATCTTTTCACTTGCACTCTCTGCATATCCTCAATAACTAAAAAGCAGCAGAAGCACAACATAATACTGAGCATTAAATCTAAACCCAACTAAGGAGATCAGGTAATCTGCTCAAACATACCAACTTAGGGTCCTTGGGCCACTTTAACTTTGCAAATAGACGACCTTCCGTCCTTGCATTTGACAAAAATTTCCATGTCTCATAGTTTTCCCTAAAATTGGCAGCCAATAAAGTGATATAAGTAGAGGAGAATCAAGCAATGGAAACTCTACCCATACGCATATAACACATGTTTAACTGACCTCGGGTCCATAGAAAGGATGTCATGGACAACTTCATAAAGATCTTGAACAGCCTAACTGTACCTTTCTCCAGTTCAGGCGTTCCCCCTTCTTTCTGTGCATTATATAAAACGAAGCAAAAAATTTGAGAAAAAAGAAATCGATATATCAGAACAAAGCACAAACAAATAGCTATATGACAATATCAATTTTATGTAATTAGAAGAAAAGAAAACTCTGAAATATAATTTAAATTTTAGAGAGCTGCCTTCCAAGTGTTAGACAACTATCACTTGGCCAAACCGTGTTCAAGATTCCCTAGAAGGCATTTAATACTTTCAGGCCAAAAGTATCAACCCATTTGAAGAAGAAAACCCTCACCTAATTTCCGTTTTATGTTCCTAAATGCAAAGGATTAGGTATAACATTTAGATGAATTGTCATATGCACACATGTACAGACCTAAAAAGAAATATTTGAAATTTAGAGTAGGATAAATTGCTTACCTATTGGTGGTGCGGCGCGATTCATCAGATTCGGGTGAACTGGTGGTGGCAGTCGTTTGGGTGAACAGTGAACTGGTTGAGAAGCACTTGATAAGACCTACAAAATTGAATAACAACGAGAAATTAAATCCAATGAATTCAAAGATAGAAGAAACTAAACAACAGGATAAGAAACAATTGTACCTTCTTTACAATCATGTTCACAGTTTTGTTTTGCTTTAATCCAACTGCAAGGGCCAATAAGTTGTTGATGGCTTTGAGTTCTAAAATAAAACGAATGCTATCAACAGTCAAATTAGATTGCTTACAACCCTAATCACCAAATTCTTCAACCCTAATCATCGCACAAAAATCATAAATAAAAAAATCCAAAACATCAGCAGAGATAACGAAAATGATAAAAACTCTAAAAATATTTAAACAAAATTTTAAAACTTTAACTCACAGGAAGCTCTGTAACCAGTTGCACTGGCCACCCAGTTCACAATTGTGAAGTCTGAAGAGAACCCAAAACTTGAATACTGGAATCTTGAGTTTTCTCAGACGATGGCAGATTTTCCATAGCTGATTTCAGTAACCCAAAATCAATTTAAAAATGTAAATAGATTTAAATTCCAAATTGGGCATGAAATTACTTGCCTTGAGTAGGGAGGTTTTACAAAACGCCACCTTTGGAGAGCCAGCCTTTGAGCGTCTGCGGCGCGCCTGGTGGTGGCGGTGCGAGACACAGAGAGAGAGAGTTTGAGAAGCAGCGATCAATTTTTTGGATCAGAGAAACGGAATGAAGCACAAGACTCGAGAAGAGGCATCTTCAACGATGATGGACGCTCTACAAACAAAATCCCCAAAATCACAAAAAATGAAAGTTGAACACAAAATCCATTTGTAAATCCAAAATCACAAAAAAGAAATTCAAACAAAATAAAACCCCCAGATGATATCGACATTGTTCTGATAACAACAGAAAACCCAAGATCGAGAAAGCCGCAAATCTTACCAGGAAACGGGAGCTTTTCTGGGTAGAATTTTCTTCGAATCAACCTCAAAACCAGAAGAAAATTCTACTGTTGATTGGTTCTTCACCAAGAAACTTCTACCGGTTCGCTGGTAGCTTGTGAGAAAAAGAACGCAAGGATTCAGTGTGAGAGAAGCCGAGCTTCAGAGCGACAGAAGCCGAGTTCGATAAAGTTTCAGAATACATTAGTTCGATAAAGTTGTCAATAGGTGCCTTGAAACCTATTTGAGGTGCTTTACTAGTTTTCAACTCAAGAAGTGGCTCCAATGGCTTCCGTGGGCTGAATGGAGCTATAACACCTACTTTCACACTGCCTCCAAGTTCACTCCATTGGAAATTGTGTAAGGTTTCCCTCCTCCACACATTGCATCTTATGAACTTGGTTCGGCTAAACTGGAGAGTGTAGAACAAGGCTTGATTGCTAGAGACAGAATGTTGAAAGTGCTTAAAACTAATTTGGTCATCGCGCAAAATAGGATGAAAGTGCAAGCAGATAAACACAGAAGTGAGAGAACTTTTGAGGTGGGAGATTTGGTTTATTTGAAGCTCATTCCCTACCAGCTGCAGTCACTCACAACTCATGTCTATCACAAGCTGCACCCTAAGTTTTATGGTCATTTTGAAGTGTTGGAAAAAGTTGGAGAGGTAGCCTACAAGTTAAAACTCCCTGAGACCTCTAAGATACACCCAGTTTTCCATGTCAGTGGCTTGAAGAAATATATTGGTCCTGATGTTAACCCAGTGCCATTGTTACCATTGGTCACTGATGATGGGTTACAAGTTCAAGAGCCTTTGAGTGTGCTACAGAGGAGGGTGTATAAGAAGAACAATGTTGTTGGGGTGCAATTGCTTATTCACTGGAAGGACAAGGACGTTGAAGAATCAACCTGGGAGGATTATGATGAGTTCACTGCAAGATTTCCAAAATTCAAGTTCTAGCTGCAACCTTGAGGACAAGGTTTAATTGAAGGAAAGGGCAATGTTATAGTTGTGATTATCTTATTCACAAGTTTAGTTATTAAATAAGTATTTTTGATTAGTTATGCCAGTTGGCTTGTAGTGTTGGAAAAACAATATATGTAACCAATCATGGAGAAAAATATATTCAAGAAAAATATTGATAGATATCTCTTCTCTTCTCTATCTCTTTCCATAGCTTTCGCCATTGTTGTGCTGCTTGCAGGTTAAGTTGGAGATCTGAGATTTGGTGCATATCAGATGGACGGAGGAGAGCTTGAGGAAGGAGGTGTGGGGATGAGATTGACGGAAAGCGGTTGGGGTGCCTTGGTTTGGTATGGAAGCAAGGAAGAAGATGGGTGTTTGGATGTGGGTTGAATATAAAGTTGGGTGTTTGGTTAACAAGATAACAAGTATTCGCGAAGAGTTTTAAATGACATGTGTTTTAATATTACTAGGCCATGTCATTGGGTCAGTATTTTGGGTACTGAATAGTTAGTACCCAAGTATTGTCTGGACTGACTAGAATTATTCCACTGCTTCCTCTTTTTTTTTTTTTTTTTTTTTTTTTTTTTTTTTTTTCAGAAAAGCTAATGCTTTGTTCTAACAGACTTCCTAGTTAAATGAAATCATCACAACTCATCTAAATAGCAATAGATTTCGTGTAGGGATGGCAACAGTTCGGTTTGACCGACAAAAATGCTACATCCTGTCACGCCCCAATCCCGACATACGTCCAGAATTGACACGTGGCGTCAACAAAAATCCGTATCTATCATATCCCACCTCCGGGATATGGCCAAGCACAACCCAATAATCGAACCACATAGTTATTTTCGTATGCTTTATGGCTGCATCTAACCTTCCCGTTAGACTGCCTACGTACCCTAAACAGGGATCAAGCCATTCGTAGTTCGTCATGCACAATAATTGACATATAATACAGTCCAATTAAGTCGAAAGGTATAATGTTTTTCAATCAATAGAACTCGACAAGCATGAAATTACTTGACTCAGGGTTACATAACAACCCATCTGAAAATCATGATTTCCCCTCCATCAATATATAGGCAATTATGTCACAACATGATACCGCAATTCACAACACATATCATTTCAAAGAACAACGATGTACAATACCATTCTCGAGCCAAATTTATCAACAAGTCTAATCATCACAATAACAATGATATCCAACATAACAATCCCACATGACGATTAACATTTCCACTTTATCCATCACATAACTCATCACGTTTCCCACATAAATTCGCGTTTCATAGCGTGTAACATATTTAAGAATTAACAAAGTATATATTATTCTTTAGAAATATTAATCAACTAAAATACTCATGATAACTCCACTCACATCCAATGTCATTCCATAATCACATCAATCAATAACACATACCATAAGTCGAACGCAAGGCTAGAGCAACACAATTCAGTTGAAGACTACATCTTTGGAAAAGGGGATTTTGGACCACCCATCAGACCAAGGCTCCAAAGGGGATTCCGGACCATCGCTCAACGGAATCCAAATAGAACTCAGTTCCAATCCACCTAACCGAATTGAACGGAAGTCCAAGAAACATAACAACGGCTCGAAGGAACAAGACATGATTCAAGTTACCCAATTCACAAAACTCAACGAAACGAAGCAATATTGAGCAAAAAACCACATCACAATGGGTCATCGGTCATTTACTAGACCTCATTTCTCCCAAGCAATTCAATATGCGTTTCAATCACATGTCACAACCATTTCCCATACACAAGTCAAATCACATTTTACTTCATCATGCTAATCACTATACTTCCAACATTATATTTCAATATATAGCTTATAACATATCACGGAATCACGAAGTACAATATTAACATTTAATTACGTTAATCAATCAGTGAGATGACCTATCATTTCACGAATTTAATTAAAGAACTCTACATAATTCCCAACTTGGGTTAAAAATAATAACATGGTAATTCTAATTTATTTTCACAATATCTATTGTGGGTAATTCCCATCTACCCGAATTTAGGATTCTAAATCACCTTACAGAATGAACAAGAGCAAGGGTTCCGGACCACTCAACGGAACCAAAATATCAAGCGGTTTCTCATAATCCACCCAAACCTGTCATATGTAAAGTCAATGCCCATATTATGGAATTGGTGCACTGGTAATTCAGGCACTCAGATAAGCTGAGAGACTCGGTTGAGGGACAATAAAATAAGCATGTGATACAATAATAAAACCAGCCATCAATCATAGTTTATAAACCTTGAATATAAATCTTTCATAGGAAATCAATACCAAACTTTTGAAAACTCCGAGGGAGGCACCCAGACATCCAAAAGTTCATTTCAAACGACCATAACATCTCACACCCATATTCACATACACACAATGAAAGTAGAATTAGGCGACACTGTTCATCCAAAACTTACACTTTGCAACCATCTCAAACTAAACTCCATGAACTAAGGTGGATGCAATCCCGGACCATCACTCAACGGGATCGCGGAGTAAGAGGGATTCCGGACCATCACTCAACGGAACCCAAACCAAGATACGATTCCGGACCGTCACTCAACGGAATCGCGGAGTGGAATAGGAAGGATTCCGGACCATCACTCAACGAAATCGCGGAGTAGAATGTGTAACACCAATCGATAAAACAAGACATGGATCAAGTTACTCAAGGTACAAAGACTCAATGAAACGAGAATGAATAATGACACGAGGGTTGAAACATGTTTCGAAGCAACGAACCCCATAACAATGGATTAATGGTCCACTACTAGCTCTCGCATTTCATCACATCAATCCAATCATACAATACAAACCATATTTCCAATCCACAAGTCAAATCATACTTACTGAAAATAGATCATTGGCCAGAAATAAAATAACACTTCAATAGAATTCACATTTAATTAACATGGGTCTATGGCGTATGTATATATAATTCGCATTTCAATATGCAATTCGAATCACTTTCCCACAAATATTACCCATCCATAATCAAACCACATTTAATAAAAATAGATCGATGGCCAATTATAAAAGAAATCACATTTTAGTAGCTTAGTTTGGTTAGTAATGTATGCTACTTGTATTTATACTCTAGATTGTACTTTTGTGTTCCGATTAGGCTCTTCAAAGGAACAAAATTAATATTATCTAAAGAAAGTACACTAATTAAGGAATCTACCACTCAAATAATATCACTCAAGTAGTAGTAAAGAAGATTAGAAGGGAATCTGGAAAAGAAAATAGGTGTGGCAAAAAAAAGTACTCTACTTCTCCACAAAATCTGCAGAAAACAGCACTATTAGACCAAGTTTAGGCTCCCTTTGGGACATTCCAAACTAAACCAAATCATGTGATATTATATGGGTTTTGAAGCTTGTGTTCTGTACTTTAAAAGCATACAAAGTTTGTAGAAAACGGAGCTCTAAATTGGAAGTTATGCCAAAAGGAAAAACGGAGTCTTGACATTGGAAACCCAATTTTCTGCTGCTGTTTGGCAGCCCGTGACCCAAACTTAAAAAAGGTTTTGCTCAACCAAAACTCAACGAAATTGAGTGAAAACAATTGGGTTACGATCATGAGCATATGTACTTTCAACACACTAAAAATTTTCTCCAAAGGAGCACATAAAGGCTTAGAAATTAAGAGCCAAAGAAGGCTACTTGAAACTTGAGTTTTCTATGCAAAGAAATCAATTTTCTACAACTTACGTAACAACCCACTTCCAATTCATATAACACATCCCAAAATACTTCCCGGTAGTCCAGAAGTCATGTATACAACATCCAAGACTAACATGACTCAAAATTAACAAGAAATTGACCTTTGAACCAAACCCTTGATCAAGAAATTTGATCTACACACCCAACAATTGAATCTTTGGAAACCAAGCTAGACATAGGTTCACATGGTCACTAGAAGGTATTTAAAACCTAGACAACACTCGTGAACGATCCCACGCACCGCCACACGCGGTGGAAGTCAAGATGGAGGGTTTACAAACCCCGAATTTCAACATTAACTAGAGGAGCTCAAATTTACGTAGTAGCTAGAGCTCAACAAGGGAAACACTTTTCACAACTAGACCGACGATAAATTCTAATCGGAAACCATCCAATTTCACCGGAGAAAACCGGATTTCTAGGTGTTCTAAACACCCAACTCTAAAACGAATACGAAAGCACAAACTAAGCATACCCACTTGAAGATTATGAAGAGTAGATGAAGTTCCATACCTCACTCGAAGGAAATCGTTGCCGGAATCGCCGGAAAAATGATAAAACCGCCGGAAAAGTCGTGAACTTTGAGACCTCGAACTGCAAGGATGGAAATGAAAAGGGAAAATCTAACATCACAGAGACGTAGGGCTCGTCAAGAGCTTTCCATGAACACCAAGATCATCCAAAACGGAGTTCGGATGAAAAAGATACAAGCGGGTCAAGTTTTGTGGGTTTATGGGTCAATTTCTCCCTAAAAACGGATTAGGCAGCTCTTCCCCCCATTTTTCCGAAAAATTCTCCCCCTTTCTTCCTGGAGGTTTCCCTCCCATTTAAATTATAGCAATTTGGTAATATTACCAAAATGCCATCAACTTTAAACGACTCTAACTTCTCCGTTCGGACTCGGAAATAAGATCTGTTTGCACCTATGCGCTCATGGAATCGAACTCTACCTAACCAATTCAAGAGTTGACCAAAAAGGTCGAGAAAATTAGAAATGACTAAAGTACCCTTCACTTCGTTTTCTTAAATTTGGAGAAATAAAGAACTAGTTCCAATCAAATCTTCGAAATACGTCAAGAATAAAATAAAATAATAATTTTGGGGACGGGATATCACACATCCATCTCCATAATCACAAAAATTAATCATCGAGAATTATCCATAACCATACCTACCGAGTTACAGATTCCTTATCGGTTAACAGTTATATCCATCTTCGTCAAAATAAAAAATATACTCGTTTTGTTTTTTCAAAAAAAAAAAATATATTCGTTCAATTGACGTATTATAGTATAATAAATAGCAATTCATCATTATAATATAATGTATACATTGATGATATTAGCTGATATTTGATCTCTCACATAAGCCTCATTGAATTGTCATTAATTTTGATTCAAAACTTTTGGACTTTTCCACAAAATGCAATTTTTGTAATCAAGGTAATGAGCTAAGTGAATATACATATATATATATATGATATGATATTATACAATACTATATATTTTATATAAATTATATGGGTTTTCCTTGTTTTCAGACTATATTTATGTTAGCCTTCTTGGCTACCGCTTCTCAAATTAATGTGCATCTCGACATACATATTCGTCTTACTTTCTTGATTTTTTCCTTAACCTTGTGATGTTGCTTGTTCTGTTTTGCAAGTTTAAACTTTTAGGTTCGGCTTTAGAGTGGGAGGGATTAGATTTCATGTCCCCCTATTTTCCCTATACCTTTGTTGATTTTGTTATTAAAGGGGTAACGTTTATGTCCCTCTTTCTATTCATGTATTTTTTTTTTAGAGAACTTTAACGAAAAGCTCTCGGTACTATTCATATTAACGAAAAATCACATTTTTACACTAAAAAGTAAATCCTGGTATTATTCATTTTACCTTTTATTTTGTCATTATCATTAAAACTCAAAGTTTTCAAGCCTTTTTCATTAGTTTTCCTTTTTTTTATCATTTTTTTCATGTATTATGAGGAGTTAGATTTATGTGTGTACTCTTTTTTAATATTAATAAAATTCTCCTTAAACTGTCGAGAATTATTTTTTTTTTAATATTCTTTATAGTTTAGTCCATAGTCAACAGTCACCACAAACTGAAAATTGGGAAAGCAACAATGCTGCCCCACTAGACAGATTGGGAAATAATTGCAAAATCAATTGAACAAGCAACCCACAAGTGTGGTGGAAATATTTTTCCACGATATTAAAAAGCTACTGAATCAATTATGAGTTGATACAATTTCTTGACTTTTGGTTAAACTCAATCTTATAACGAGTTCGTATCATGGATTAGATTGTATAACGAGCTCATTTGGTAGATTAGATTTTGTAATTCTCTATATTCAAGATATGTTGAGGGCAATGACGAATGATTTTTTCCTTTTAGTGCCTAAATCTTCAACATGCCTCGAAATTCATGAGTTATCCAATCCTATGGACGTCGGGTGTGAGATTCTTGTGATCATCCTATCTTTTCTACTTGGCTCTCATGTCAGTCAATGGTGACATTAGTCAACAAAGATCCAAATGGAAATTTTTCCACAAAAAAAAAAAGATCCAAATGGAAATAGCAATCTTTGCAGCCCCACTTCCTTTTCCTTCCTTCTCATTTTTCCAGGATAGATGGTTGGAGACTTCTAAGTCAAATAATTCATAAATATAATGGTCTTGCTATATTCCTCAAAATTAAGCCACCACACCCATTCAAGTTTTTCAAAAAAAAAAAAAAAATGAAAAATTTGCTGCACTTCTTCCTGTTCAAGATCGACATATTTGCGATTAAATTTTCGAAGTACGGAATTTGACACGTAAAACACAACCCAAAAACAGAATTAAACAAAATTGGCGACGCAAGCGACATTGAATCAATATAGCTTTCATTCGACTCTGTTTTCTCTTTGGCTTTGGTTCTTAGCTTTCTTTCTTTCGTGGTTCCTCCTTTTGTCTGTATTCTTCTGTTTGTTTGTTATCATGAACGTTTACTCTGTTTTAGCTTTGATTTTTCCGGATTAAGACTTCGTAGTCGTTGATACAACGTAAAGCCGCCACCGCATCAATACTAGCTAAGCGGGGAAATTTCTTCGTATTTCGGTGACTTACAGCATGTTGAATCTCCACTTCTTTCTAGATTAGCAGTGAGCCTTTGGCATCTATGAAGAGCTTTACATAATGCTATCTAAACTATTTAAGAAACAAAATTCTTGCACTAGGAATTGTACTCCCCGTGTATCTGAATCAGTCTCTCTCTTCACGCGACAATTAGGAGCGGCGTACATGTAAGTTTTAGCCCGGATGTAGGGCGGAAATGTCACCCTCTCTTCTCCGCTTGCCTACTTGTTTCAGCACCTTAATCAATAGTATGTCGACATCGAATAAGGACCCTACTTGTTGCAGATTGTAAACCCCACTAGGAAATTGGGGAAGGACTTCGACGTCGACAAGTCAAGCAAGCCACAAGTCTCGTAGAAACCTTCCCCACAAAGTTAATACAGTAGCAATCTCATTCTTCCACAATATCTGTCTCAATCTAACTATACACATTAATGCATGCGAATTAGTAGCCAATGAAAAAAGTAAAATTACGAAAAACAAAAAGGAAATCTATGCACAAATGAGTACGAACGTTGATGTTTCCTCCGTGACGACTGCTGAATATATTCCTAATACCCTGAGCCTAAGCTCTTTCCTACATTTTCTGTCATATATCAGCAAGAGCTTCCGATGAAAATTCCTCTGTTTTCATGGCTTTTTTTAATACCCTTTTACTACTTTTCCATCAGCATCAACGTATTTCTCGTCTACGGCCAATGTCCCGGCGATCAGCAATCTTTGCTGCTACAATTGAAGAACAACCTCACATTTGACACTGCAACATCTAAGAAACTTGTCAAGTGGAACAAAGGCTCGGATCACTGCTCTTGGGAAGGAGTGTCCTGCAAAAAGGGTTGTGTTTCGAGTCTGGACTTGAGCAGCGAGGAATTTACTGGTGGACTTGATAATTCGAGTTCTCTTTTCGGTCTCAAGTCAATCGAGTACCTGAATTTGGCTTACAACTTCTTCAACTACACTCAGATTCCATCGGAGTTCAAGCAGCTAACCGGTTTGAGTAATCTGAACTTGTCAAATGCTGGCTTTGCGGGGCAGGTTCCGATTGAGATTTCGCACCTGACGAGGTTGGTAACTCTTGATTTGTCTACCTTTCATTTCCCCGGGACTCCTTCGTTGAAACTTGAGAATCCAAGATTAGATGTGCTGCTTAGGAACTTTTCTGAGCTTGTTGAACTTTATCTCGATGGTGTGAATATATCAGCACAGGGGACTGAGTGGTGCCAAGCGATATCATCTTCATTGCCAAACTTGAGGGTATTGAGCTTGTCCACTTGTAACCTTTCAGGCCCTATTCATAATTCATTACTGAAGCTTAAGTCACTCTCAGTTATTCGTATTGAGAACAACGATTTGTCTACTCAAGTTCCAGAGTTCTTCTCGAAATTCCACAATTTGAATTCCTTACGAATCATGAATTCTGGATTATATGGTGCATTCCCAAAGAATATCTTCAAGGTGCCGACACTGCAGACTATTGACTTATCCGGTAATCCACAGCTTAAAGGTTCCTTACCAGAATTTCCAAAGAATGGCTCTCTTCGATCGCTGGTTCTCCATGGGGCAAATTTCTCAGGCCAGATGCTTCCGAACTCTATTGGGAACCTCAAATTGCTGTCCAAAATAGATATTGGAACTTGTAATTTCACTGGGTCAATCCCGAGATCAATGGAAGACCTTACACAGTTGGTTTATTTGGATTTGTCGGCTAACAATTTCAATGGTTCAGTTCCATCTTTCAGTATGGCCAAGAATCTGACCCTACTAGATCTTTCTTACAATCAGCTAACGGGTCAGATTAATTCCTCACGCTGGGAAAACCTGACTAGTCTGGTGAATCTTGACTTGCGACACAATCTACTTAATGGGACCATTCCACCATCTGTGTTTTCTCTTCCCATGCTGCAGATGCTACACCTTTCTGACAATGAATTTTCTGGTAAGTTGCCTGAATTTGGTGCTATAGCTGTACTGGACACACTTGATTTGAGTAGCAACAAGTTGGAAGGGCCAATTCCGAAGTCTATCTTGAAATTCCGAGGGCTTAAGATTCTTTTACTATCTTCAAACAACTTCACTGGCTCTTTTCTTCTGAATGATATTCAGCAGCTAAAAAATCTTTCGAGTCTTGATCTTTCATTCAATAGCTTGTCTATTAATTACAATGACACCAATTCCTCTCATTCTTCATTTCCAAATATCACCACATTGAAGTTAGTTGCTGGCAACTTGAGAAGAATCCCAAGTTTCTTGAGAAATCAATCAAAATTAAGCATTTTGGACCTATCACAAAACCAGATTCATGGTGAGATACCCAACTGGATTTGGAGGCTCAGTAATCTTCTTCAACTAAATCTTTCTTGCAACTCTCTGGTAACTGTAGAAGGTCCTTTCATCAATCTTAGTTCTACTTTGTCTCTGCTTGACCTTCACTCCAACCAGCTTCAGGGACAAATTCCAGGTCTTTCACGATTTGCCACTTATCTGGATTATTCAAGAAATAATTTCAGCTCAAGCATTCCGGCTAACATTGGTGATTTCGTCGTGTACACTATGTTCTTTTCTCTTTCAAGCAACAACATCAGTGGGGCCATTCCAGAATCAGTGTGCAACGCATCATTTCTCCAGGTTCTTGATTTTTCCAATAATTCTATAAGTGGCACAATTCCCCAGTGCTTGAGTGCAATAAGCACCCTTGCAGTACTTAATCTAAGGAGAAACAAATTCTCTGGAGCTGTTCCTGATAAATTTCCTCGGAGTTGTAGTGTAAAAACTCTAGACCTCAATGGCAATCACATAGCAGGTCCATTTCCAAAATCTCTAGCCAACTGCACAATGCTAGAGGTTGTAAACCTTGGAAGCAATCAGCTGACAGATATCTTTCCTCGCTTGTTGAAGAATATATCCTCCTTGCGTGTCCTTGTTTTGCGATCCAACCATTTTTATGGACAAATTGGATGTAACACGACCAGTGGCCCCTGGCCAAAGCTTCAAATTGTTGACATAGCTCGCAACAATTTTAGTGGTGAAATATCAGGAACATGTTTGATAACCTGGTCAGCAATGATGGCTGACGAACATGATGCCATGGCAAAGATTAATTACCTCCAAGTTGAAGTTCTGTATTCACCTCCATGTCTATATTATCAGGATGCTATAACAGTTACCACCAAAGGTCTAGAGATGGAATTGGTAAGGATCTTAACAGTCTTCACCTCAATTGACTTCTCCTGCAACAAATTCAATGGATCAATACCTGAGGAAGTGGGAGAGCTCAAATCCCTCCATGGCCTAAACTTGTCCAGTAATGCTTTCACAGGCACAATCCCATCATCACTAGGTAATCTACGACAACTCGAGTCCTTAGACCTTTCAAACAACAAATTGAGCGGACAAATTCCACAAGAGCTTGTTAAACTTAATTTCCTCTCGTTCCTGAATCTCTCAATAAATCAACTAGAGGGGAGGATTCCAACTGGCACTCAGATTCAATCTTTTTCAGCAGCTTCTTTCACATTCAACAAAGGATTGTGGGGGCCTCCTTTGACAGTTGATATCACCTCACAATTGCCACCACCACCACCACTAGAAAAAGGTCATTCTAATGCTCAACCTGAGATTGATTTTGATCTTATAAGTACTGAGATTGGATGTATCCTTGGCTTTGGAGCTGTCATTGGGCCACTCGTGTTCTGCAAGAGATGGCGGAAATGGTATTACAAAACTGTGGAGAACATCTTCTTTAAGGTATTTCCTCAGCTTGAAGAAAGATTCGGTCCTCACCGAAGACATGTTCACATAACTCAAGGGCCGAGACATTGAAATTATTATGAGGATTGAGGAGCAATGCAGCTAGCCTCCTTGTTATGATTGTGTTCTGTAAGAAATAAGATATTTTCTTCTGCTGTCACATAATTATAAATTACAAGATGTAGTGTGAGCTTGTTCTGTTACTTTTTTATATTTTGATGTTGCAAACTTTTTTAGTAAAATGTGGATTAGAGTTGCCCGCATTTCATTCTTGTTTTTGAATGCCAGGATTATCAATGTTTTCAAACCGTATTTCAATCATCTTTCCAGTACAGGAATCAGCATTGTTCGCTATAAGATCGACATATTAGCGATTAAATTTTCGGAGTATGGAATTTGACACATAAAACACAAACCAAAAACAGAATTAAACAAAACTGGAAATGCAAGGGACATTAAATCAACATAGTTTTACTTAAATCACGCTTCATTTGACTCTGTTTTCACTCGTTTGGCTTTGGTTCTTAGCTTTCTTTCTTTCGTGGTTTCTCCTCTTGTCGGTTTTCTTCTGTTTGTTATCATGAACGTTTACTCTGTTTTAGCTTTGATTTTTCCGGATGAAAACTTGGTAGTCTTTGATACAACCAACGTAAGGTCGCCACCGCATCAACACTAGCTAAGCGGGGAAATTTCTTCGTTTTTCGGTGACTTGCAGCATGTTGAATCTCCACTTCTTTGTAGATTACTGTGAGCCTTTGGCATCTATGAAGTGAGTTGAAGAGCTTTACATAATGCTATCTAAACTATTTAAGAAACAAAATTCTTGCACTATACGTGTATTCTCCTGTGTATCGGAATCAGTCTGTCTCCTCACGCGAGAGTTAGGAGGGGTGTACGTGCAAGTTTTAGCCCGGTTGTAGGGGCGAAATGTCACCCTCTCTTCGACGTCAACAAGTCAAGGAAGCAACAAGTCTCGTAGAAACCTTCTCCACAAAGTTCAACCCACCATTAACTTACCATCACCAAAGTTTTCCTTAGCCTCTCAAAGAGGAATACAATGATAAACAAGTCAATCCCTTAATGCAATCTCATTTGTCCACAATATCAGAGTCTCGATCCAACTATACACATTAATGCATGCGAATTAGTAGCCAATGAACAAGTAAAATTACGAAAATGAAAAAGAACTCTATGCATAAATGACTACGTACCGTTGATTTTTCATTTGTGACAACTGCTGAAGATATTCCTAATACCCTAAGCCTAAGCTCTGTACTACGTTTTCTGTCCCATATCAGTAAGAGCTTCCGATGAAAACTCCTCCGCTTTCTGATGCTCATTTCCTACGCCTCACTCAGCTTCCATACATTTGTGGTCTCTAGGCAATGTCATCCCAGCGATCAACAATCATTGTTGTTGCAATTGAACAACAGCCTCGAATTTGACCCTATACAATCTAAAAAAATTGTGCAGTGGAATAATGGCTCAGATTACCGTTCTTGGGAAGGTGTCTCCTGCAAAGATGGTTGTGTTTCTCATCTTGACTTAAGCAGCGAGTCAATTTTAGGTGCACATATCAAGTGCTCTTTTCCATCTGCAGTACATCGAGGACCTAAATTTGGCTTACAATGACTTCAACTACACTCAGATTCCATCCGAGTTTGGGCAGCTAACTGGTTTGAGTAGTCTGAACTTGATGAATGCTGGCTTCACAGGGAAGGTTCCGATTGAGATTTTGTACTTCACAAGGTTGGTAACTCTTGATTTGCAAGAGAAGATCTTCCAGGTACCTACACTGCAGACTATTGATTTATCCATTATGCTTGGCTTGATCAAAGGTCAATAGCCATTATGCTTGGCTTGATCAAAGCCCTAGCTTTTCTGGTTTCAAATTTCCAATACCTAGCATATAAGAAGCCTTCTGATCAAATCGACGAGCTGATCTTGTTCTTAGTAAGATACTAGTAAGAGATGCCCACGCGATGCTGTGGGATTGAACTGTATGGAATTTTGTGTATAGCACTATTTACATACAAAAATACTTGATCTGTATGTACATACTATTTTACGTGCAAAAGATTTGGTAGATAATCCTATTTACATACAAAAGAGAATGCTAGATGCATATGTATATAATATTTACATACAAAAGATTTACGAAATTGTCCTATTTATGTACAAAAGATGGTTGAAAGATTATGAATAGATGTTTATGGATATGCCAAATGGTACAGCAGGAGTTGTTCATTCTTATTCATCCGGTTGTTGAGGTGCCTTTTTTTGTCTATGTAACCTTTTCTACCAAGTTGTTCAAATATAGACACAGCGTTTTCAATCAAGAGATCAGAACCAGTACTGTAAGGTGCCTAAAGACAGACTGCCCAAAAATTTATGTTTTGCATTTTGGTTTTAGAAAAATGAGATAGAATTTAAAACCAAAGAGAAAAAGAAAGTATGGAAATCTAATGGACTGTTAAAATTTGAAAAGTGTTGATACAAATTTGAAAAAATGGCAACTGTTAAAATAAAGCAGCAAAATGAATATTTCAAATGGACTGGAAGTTAAAAAAGGAACTGTTCATTTATCAGTCAGATTAATATAGGCATGTGATATGAAAGATTGGAGGATCTATATAGATGGTCGAAATTGTAGAAAGCGAACTAAAATGTTAACAGAATTTTTTGTTCTGAATTGAACTCCCTATTTTTTTGGTAGATTATTTCATCAACTAATTAGGAGGTATCAGTTAAACCATTCATAAAGGAATAGCATTGAGTAGTTGAAAAATGTATGGGTTAAGCATGTGACATATGAAGGATATGCAGCAAAATTCATCACTATTCATTGATGAAAAAATTAACATCCTCATAGATGCATACCAAGCAACTGAAATGAAGAATCTGAATTGAATAAAGTACTGCATCATTTCCAATTGACTATGATAAAGAAATCTAGTGAACTATTTGAGTTTTAAGCGAAAGGGATAAAAAGATTACGTTTAATAGATAGTTAATAATTCAAAAAATATAGAACAGTGAAAGGGTATACATACTCTGTTTTGCAGCCATAAATATGGTTTCAGAAATGCTTGGGGAATCTGATACATTTCTGGCGGGAGCCTTTGGAGTAAGAGTTGTGTCTGATATTTCATTTGCTGCAACATCACTAATAAAAAAGTAAACAGAGGAAAATAAAAGTGTTATCAAACATTAAGTAGTGTGGAATTTCGAACAATGAAAAACCATGAACTTGATATGAACATTTGTGAGATGAATAAATTTGAGATGAAGATATATATATATATATATATATATATATATATACCGTATTTTGGGACACGTAAAAATGATTTCGGAATTGTTTGGGGTTGCTTTGGTTTTCGGAGAGATGATAGGGGCACCGTCAAAATTTGAGTCAAAAGCTGACACGTTTTCTATGGAGCTTTTGTGTCATCACTAAGGTGTAAAAAAGAGGACAATTAAAGACATTAGTGAACACTGAAAATGTGAAGATTAAAATTGAAGGCATTAGATAGATGTAAAATACACTCGCTTTTATACGTAAGCAATAATGTCAACATGACACTATAGATGTAAAAAATAATAATAATAATAATAATAATAATAATAATAATAATAATGTCAAAACCCACTTCCATGTCAGGTCATAATTTTACAACCACCAAAAAGTACAGGAAGGGCAATGCCATGATCTCTAGGAAATGATAATCGCATTTTTTTCTGAAATTGCTCACCTTCCTTAATCTTTTCTAAAGAAGCAATGATTCGCATAATGTAACCAAATCAGAAAATAACAGATGATTACCCAAAACCCATATCAGGTAAACTAATCCCAATAAAAGTAAAAGACTGATGCATTCAAATTTCAAAGAGCAAACAAAATTAATAATAATAAAAATGAGAATTGAAAGCTCACAGATCTTGAGATTGAACCTGTCCTTCCTTTTGGATCTCTCGTTATAAATAATGCGTCAACACAGTGAATACAATCTTTTCACTTGCACTCTCTGCATATCCTCAATAACTAAAAAGCAGCCGAAGCACAACATAATACTGAGCATTAAATCTAAACCCAACTAAGGAGATCAGGTAATCTGCTCAAACATACCAACTTAGGGTCCTTGGGCCACTTTTACTTTGCAAATAGACGACCTTCCGTCCTTGCATTTGACAAAAATTTCCATGTCTCATAGTTTTCCCTAAAATTGGCAGCCAATAAAGTGATATAAGTAGAGGAGAATCAAGCAATGGAAACTCTACCCATACGCATATAACACATGTTTAACTGACCTCAGGTCCATAGAAAGGATGTCATGGTGCACAACGTCATAAAGATCTTGAACAGCCTTAACTGTACCTTTCTCCAGTTCAGGCGTTTCCCCTTCTTTCTGTGCATTATATAAAACGAAGCAAAAAATTTGAGAAAAAAGAAATCGATATATCAGAACAAAGCACAAACAAATAACTATATGACAATATCAATTTTATGTAATTAGAAGAAAAGAAAACTCTGAAATATAATTTAATGTGGAATACAAGTTTTTATCTAAATCATAATCATATGAACTTTTTCTAACTATGAAATCCACACTTTTGCTAAATCCGTTAGGATCATTAGAACGCATGTAGATTTTTATCTCCATTTAAAAAATAAAAAATAAAAAAATAAAAACCATTGCTAACATCTTTAACGGTAGCCTACCTGGTTTTCTGACATGCTTAGTACCATGTCTAAATATGTTAGATGAATTCGCTTAAAATCATAGAGAAGAGGTAAATTTGTGAATGTTTAAAAGACGCTACGAATTAGTCTAATTCCCTCGAATTGAAGAGATCTCGTAGTTCATTTTTAAGCATTCACAAATCTCACATTTTTCTCTGATATTTGAAGAATTTCACTCAAAATTTTACATGAAAATATCTAGAAATTAAACTCCATCAAAATCTATAAATTTAGACAAACCAATCAAGACTTCAAAATCAATATTAACCCATAAAAGCAATCTCACAATTCCACAATGTCATGGATAAATCCAATTATATCATTAGTATCCTCTCATGTGACAAATTTCACTTGCTTTGTAATACCTTAGAGGCTATTGTAAATTTGTGATTAGGGGTTGGTCAAGGGACTTACCTACACTCTTATTTGATCTTTTTACTTGATTTTACTGAATTATTCAATTCAATGATGGAAAATTTTAAAAAAGATAGTGATAGTATAATTAAAAATAATATATTTGTAAAGAGTAAGTTGAGTGTAATAAAAGATTATATGAGTTCAAATAAAAATGCATATGTCTAGGCAGTGGCGGATCCAGACTTTTGATATTGGGTGGTCCCAATATTGGAGTTAAACAATTCAGTCAGATTGGAAACATCCGAAATTAGAGTTGAACTATTCGGAATAACATTGTCCAAACTAATCGATAATAATTTTCGCGTGTTATACCGTTTATACTTCTAATTTATACACATCAATTATTAAACAAAACATTATATCAGTTAATTAAACTAAAGTGTGTCTATATATAAACTAACCAACACATGATCAAATTAATATCAAAACAACATCAATTACAATCTATGATTATTATAATATATTAGGGATCTAAAATTTTCCTTCAATACACATCAATTTTCATATCATTTTATATAATTAATCTGGATTACGACTAAAAAATTTGTTTAAACTTAGAAATTAGGACATTATAAAAAAAGAAGGAGAAATTAAGAAATTAGGTGGTGGTGGAGAGGAGAGAAGCGGAGCAGGTGATGGTGGCTTGGTCGGTGGAAGGAAAAAGGGATTTGGAATAGAAGGAAAAAGCGCATTGGGCTTATTGGGCATTGGGCATTGGGCATTAGGGGGTCCGTAAAGAAAATGGGAGGGGATTATACTTAAAAGAGAGAATCACGTGGCTATTAAAAAAAAGGGCACGTGTTTTTTTAAATGCATTGGATCCAAACAAGTCGTTTAGGCCCATTCGCTTAAAAGGAGAATAGTTTCTTCTTTATTATCCATCTGCTGCAGCACAACGGGCAACCGCTGCTAATACCTCTCCTCCACCATGTTCGGGTGGTCCTCGAAGGTCATTTCAGCTACTTCTTTGGACCTTCGGAGGGTCCTGGGACCACCAATGTCCCTGAATGGATCCACCTTTGTGTCTAGGAGATAAAAGGGGTGTGTAATTATCCTTTTCATATTCACTTATCACTATAAAAAGAAAATGAAAATGAAAAAAAAAAAAAAAAAAAAAAAAAAAAAAAAGAGAAAAAGACCAAGACTTTGAAGTTTGGCTTAAAGCTGTGTTCTGCTTTAAAATTCTGGTTTTGGGACTAAGCAAGTGCATGATGGAATGCAAATATCTATAAAATGAATATCCATCAATTTACACAGAAGCTTCATAACAATATGATCCGAAACTACATGGAAAGCTTTAGATTATTTATTGGGAACCCGAAGAGCACGGACTAGTGTGAATGTGACTTGTCATCTACGCTCGTCTTCCACTTGGCCATGCTTGTGTTTGTAGGGGTGAAATTTCTCGCTTTCTTCCCCACTTCCTTCTTTGTGTACCTTAAATCAATAGCCCTAGTCCCGCTAGAAAATGTGGAAAGATTTCAAAGTCAACAACGCACAAGTCGTTTGGAGCTGTAGCTATCTATCTGCAATTTTCAGTCTCAAACAGAAGAGAAATAGAGACAATAAAGATTGTAACAGCTGCAGGGCACAATGGGGCCTGATACCTTGAAAAGAAAATTAAAAATAGGAACGTCTTCCTTTTTGGTATAGAAAAGCTAATGCTTTGTTCCAATTGATTGACTAGTTAAATGAAATCATCACAACTCATCTAAACAGCAATAGGTTTTGTTTTGGGATGGTAACGGTTCGGTTTGGCCGACGAAAATGCTACATCTATCTCCATAACTACAAAAATTAATTATATCCATAATCGCAAATTAACCATCGAGAATTATCCATAACCATACCTATCGGGTAGAGAATTTCCTATCGATTAACAGTTATATCCATCTTCGTCAATATCAAAATATATTCGTTTTTTTTTTCCATAAAAAATATGATATAATATATATACATTGATGATATTGGCTAATATATATATATATATATATATATATATGGGGAATCCTTTAATAAGAGGGATCCCCTTTTTTCTTTTTCTTTTTTAAATGAGGACACCCTCTTGACCGTCAGATTGACTTTTAATGAAATTGTGTGGTTGAGATTGTGTGACCTGTGATTTAATATCAACCACACAATTTCATTAAAGTTAATCTAACGGTTAAGAGGGTGTCCCTATTTTTTTAGAAAAATAGGGATCCCTCTTGTTAAATGTTCTGTCTATATATATATGATAGAATACAATATATTTTATACAAATTATATTATATATGTAATATGTATTATTCGGGACGGATTTAGGGATGGATATGGATCGACAACCACTATAATCATATCCGAAGCAATAACTAAATAATATTTTCCGTTTTTCCCCATATCCGAAATATAACCGAATTTTCATTCTCAAATTCGTTCCATTCGGACGGTTATCTACGATTATCCAGTTTAATGGTTTGAACTGCCATCCCTAGTTTTGTGCGACTATAGGCTCAAACTAGTTTTCATCACTAACAGATGTTTAGAAACAAGAGACTCTATATTATCAATTGGCTTTATGGTAGAATCATAACATTTCATGGTATCAAAGCAAATTGTCACATGTTTGAAACCCAACTGCCACATGTGCTTCACGTCACATGATTTGTGTTGTCCACATGTTAAGTTGGAGAACTCACCACACGTGAAGGGTGCATTGATAGTATGAATCACTTGGAGGACACAAATCGGTTGATTTGGATCATGTTGGCTGTTGAGCTTCGCACGTAGAATAATTTGTTCTGATACCATAAAGAAAATTAAAGTTCTACCATAAAATCAATTGATAATATGAAGAGTAACCCAATTACTTATAACATATACAAGATCTTTTATTTTTTCAATGTAAAATTCATACCCTCAACAAAATCCATGCGTACACACAATGCAATGCTGGCCCTGCCCCCACTCTCCTTTCTCTAGTCCGTACATTTTCTGGTTAATGCAGAGAGGAGAAGAGAAGAAAAGACTTGATAAGTCAAGCCAACCACACATTTCAGAATTTCCAATTCCATAAAATCATTAATATTAATGAAATCTCAACAAAATTTTCCTCTTTTTTTTCACTTTCCCTGAACTTCTCGCAAAGACTATAATATCCAAAAATGAAAACTTAGCTCCGATTTTTCGTCTTTCTTGATTGCTGAGTTAGCCCGGCTGCCACGTTGTTAATGCCAATATCCAACTTGACAGCAAGTATCACCAAGACTTCAGGAAGAATAAATGGTTCAAAATCATTGAAATTCAACGTGAAATAAACCCTCAAATAATCCCAATGAAATAAGAACTGTGATTTTTAGTGTAGGGTTTTCATTCAATTATGCCCTTCTAGTTGGTTTTGGAATATTTTGTTTTGTATTTCTCAGCTTGATTTGCAATAAATCTTCTTGTACCATCGAGGTTCTGTTATGCAGAAACGTCAAATATAAAATTAATAAATTAATATGAAAAATATGACAAAATAAATAATTCAAAGGGATTGTATTTCTTTTATTTTATGTTATATTGTTGACTTTAATATGATTTGTATGAGTAGAAAAGGTAATTAGTGAACAAAGCGTGGAATTTGAGCCTTAAATTAGAGAAACACTAGTAATATGTATGCGCGTTGCTATGGGAGTTTAATGCATCAGCCCTAACTACATGAAAAGATACATTTAACCTGGAAAAAATTCCACATAATCATGAATGAACAAAGAGATAGATGAGTAAACAATGTCAGTAAATAGACATTGTACAATTTATAAGACGATCTTAAACATTTCAGATCAAAAAAGTTGTATGATTTGAACATAAATTAAGGTAACACAAATGATTCATTTTTTTTTCCTGCAAATCCCACATCAAGCAGTGGGTATACAAAAGCTCTTCTATATAGCTTCACCCATTAGCCATCCACCAACTGAGGCACACACCATGCATATACAATGATTCATTTTCTTTTTAGCAAACAAAAAGAACATCACACGTTACATGTAATATGAGGCCCAACACCAACAAATATTTAACAGGAAACGTAAAAGTTGTTCATGTAAATTAAATTGTTACGAATTAATTATCAAATAAAGTCATGATCAAGTCCCCCTCTTTAATTTTCTGATTTATTCTGTTTTTTTCTTTTCCCACGATGATGAGACGCTCTTGAACAAATCAGGGTGCACAAATTAGCTTAACATTAAAAAAAAGAACAAACTAACTCATATCATTTGATATGAAAAGCAGTTTATGTAGTGAAGGAGATTGAACACTCCCAATGATAATACGGAACACTCAAATACCCAACCAAATACCATTTCTGGGTTCTCTTTGTTTTTTCTCCCACCTATGCCTCTTGGTTCAAACATAATGCTCGGTGCCCAGATAGCAATCTGTGCAGGTTGATGGAGAGCTCACTAATTGGTTTTAGCCAACAGATGGTTAACCATTTTGCTAAAAAATATTTTTCAGAAAGTGGACCATCTTTAACAGGGCCGGCCTTGAGATTTTAGAGCCCCTGTGTGAAAGTCAATTGGAGGCCCTAAAAAGTACTTAAGAATTTTTTTGTTTTTTGTTTAAAAAAATAATTTTAGTTTTCATTTGAGTTTCTTTAAATTCTAACAGTACAAACAAATTTAACAAACCAATAAGTGAAAAGGTAGCGTATTGTTTTTCCTTAACTATTTAGAGGGTCAAGGTTCGAATTTTCTTGTTATATGTGGAATTTTTATATTATTTTGTGGAAGCTTATGCATTTAATAAAAATATTCTGAAAAAAAGATGGAGACAAGTTTCGAACCCATCACCTAAGCCAATGTAGAGAAGTTGTAATACCACTTGCGCGTAGTCTCAAGTTTATAATATTCTACACATACTGCTATATATACGTATATACATGCAAATTTGAAAAATCGGAGACCCTGTGTAGTGGCATCACTTGCACCCCCTCAGGGCTGGCTTGATCTTTAACTTTAAAAGAGCATCTCTATCTTGCCTAGACATATTGCATCACCAATGGCTTGCTTCACATTCACAAAAATGAGTAGTACCCATTGACACATGGGCAGACCTCAATGGTACCAACCGAATCACAACAATCGTCCAAAGGAAAACAAACAACGAAATAAATTCAAGGAAAAGGTATAAAGTTATTCGATCATCAAATATTGCAACAAGCCAGAACAACACAATTGCAAAGTAGTGGGAAGGGAAGAGGGCGTACCTCTCTCTAAAAGGTTGGTTGTCTAATGAAATTTGTGTTATGTAATATTATCTCCTCTCTAAATATGCAATCAGTTGTCTGATATGATCTCTGAACTTAGGTAATCCAAATTGTTCAACAACAAATTGTTGTCCTTATCTTGCATGCAAAATTGCTGTCATTATCAGCAGTTATTATTGGTGTAGAGTTCGTATATCAGTGGGTTGGCATTGTCTTAATTTGTTTGGAAGGTGAATTTCTGCTCTCCAGTCGACTAATTTTGATCCTCCTTGGCCTATTTGTACGCAATGATCCATTTGTTTGGACCGCACTCGGAAGATGGCTTTCTATACCTCTCACATATATCGCGAAGGATATGTAGTTGCGGACAATTTTGCTAATATGGGCTTGTCTTCTCCAACTTCAGTATGACTTGATTCCCCCCCCCCCCCCCCCCGATGGCGATTCTTGCTACTTTGTTTTCAGACTATATTAGCTTTCTTGGCTTCCGCTTCTCAAATTAATGTGCATTTCGACATATACGTTCGTCTTACTTTCTTGATTTTTTCTTTAACCTTGTGATGTTGCATGTTCTATTTTGTAGGTTTAGACCTTTAGGTTTGGCTTAGGAGGGGGGGTTAGGTTTCATGTCCCACTCTTTTCCCTGTGTATCTTTGTTGATTTTGTTTCTAAAAGAGTAAGGTTTATGTCCCCCTTTCTTTTCATGTATTTGTTTTATCCTTTTTTCATGTATTATGAGGGATTAGGTTTATGTGTGCACTCTTTTTTTTTTATATATCAATAAAATTCTCCTTGTATTGTCGAGCTTTTCTTAAAATTAAAAATAAAATAAATTTTTTTTATGGTTTAGTCCATAGTCAACAGTCACCACAAACTGAGATTGGGAAAGCAAAAATGCTGCCCCACTAGACAGATTGGGAAATAATTGCAAAATCAATTGAACACGCAACCCACAAGTCTTGTGGAGGTATTTTTCCACGATGTTAAAAAGCTACAAAATCAACTGTCTGAACTGATACACTTTCTTGACTTTTGATTTAACTTGGTCTCATTTGGTGGATTGAATTGTATAACGAGCTCATTTGGTGGATTAGATTGTACAATTCACTACATTCAAAATATGTTGGTGGATTAGATTATATAACTCACTACATTCAAAGATATGTTGAGGGCAAGGGCGAATGATTTTTTCCGTTTGGTGCCTAAATCTTCAACATGCCTCGAAATTCATGAGGTATCCAATCCTATGAGCGTGGGGCGTGAGATTTTTGTGATCATCCTATTTTTCATAGTTGGCTCTCATGTCAGTCAATGGTGACATTAGTCAACAAAGATCTAAATGGAAATAGCAATCTTTGCAGCCCCATTTCCTCTTTCCTTCCTTCTCATTTTTCCAGAATAGATGGGAGGAGACTTCTAAGTCAAATAATTCATAAATATAATGGTCTTGCTAGGTTCCTCAAAATTAAGCCACCACACCCATTAAAGTTTTTCAAAAAAAACAAAAAAAAAAAATGAGAAGTTTGCTGCACTTCTTCCTGTTCTTGATAATTATCAAGTTAGTTCACGGCCGGTGTGATGCAGATGACCTATCGGCATTGCTCCGCTTAAAGAAGATAAGCCCGCCACCAGAAGCTTTTGTTCCCCCCAAGCTTCTGTCATGGAATTCAAGTACCAACTGCTGTGCTTGGGACGGTGTTACTTGCAGTACTGACGGTCATGTCATCGGTCTTGACGTTAGCGGTGAATTTCTCGAAGGCGGGATTGACAATTCAAGCAGTCTCTTCGACCTTCAATATCTTCAAAGCCTAAATTTGTCCTACAATTGCCAAGTAGGCAAAAGCTTTCCAATTCCACCTGCAATAGGAAAGCTCACGAATTTGAGGTAAGTTCCATTTGTGATTACACGCTTGTCAAGGTTGGTTACTCTTGATCTTTCCGGAAATTATCATTTTGGATACACTCATTTAAAACTCTATAACCCAGATTTAAGCACGTTGGTTCAGAGCCTCACGGAACTTAGAGAGTTATATCTTGATGGTGTAACTGTATCAGCATGGGACACTGAATGGTGCCAAGCCTTATCATCTTCACTTCCAAACCTGAGGGTGTTGAGCTTGTCAGCTTGCAATCTTTCAGGTCCTATTGATCAGTCCCTCGCTAAACTTCAATCATTATCGGTGATTCGATTGGATGACAATGATCTTCCTGTGCCACTTCCAGGGGTCTTTTCCAACTTCTCAAATTTGACAACCTTGAGTCTCCGTTCACGTTTGATGCGCGGAACATTTCCTGAAGAGCTCTTCCAGGTACCCACTCTACAAACTGTTGACCTTTCCGATAATCCACAACTTCATGGTTCCTTTCCAGAATTTCCCAGGAATAATTCTCTTCAGTCCTTGGTTCTAAGCAACACAAAGTTTTCAGGGATATTGCCAGATTCTATTGGCAATCTCAAAATGTTGTCGATGATAGATATTTCAGGTTGTAGTTTCTCTGGATCAATCCCAAAGTCGATTCAAAAACTCACACAATTGGTTCATTTGTATATGTCATCAAATAGGTTCAGTGGTCCTATTGATTCTATTCACTGGGAAAAACTTGTTAATCTGCTAAATATTGTGTTGGACTCGAATTTACTCCGTGGGAGTATTCCATCTTCGATTGTTTCTCCACCCTTTTTGGAGGAACTACTGCTTTCCCACAATCAATTCTTCGGTCAACTCCCTGAATTTTCAGATGTTTCCTCCTACTTAGTTAGCCTTGATCTAAGTTTCAATAATTTGGAAGGACTAGTACCCTTGTCTGTATATAATTTTCGAGGGCTTGAAACCCTTGATCTTTCTTCAAACAATTTCAGCGGCTTTCATTTTAACAGTCCTCAACAGTTGAGTAATCTTTCGGTCATTAATCTTTCGAACAATAGCTTGTTGGTTTTATACAATGGTACAACTTCCTCATATTCCTCATTTCCTCAAATTGTGAATTTGAACTTGGCTTCTAACAAGTTGAGATCATTCCCAGATTTCTTTAGAAATCACACTGGCTTAACTGTTTTGGACCTTTCACAAAACCAGATTCAAGGCACGATTCCTAATTGGATTTGGGGGCTCATTTCACTTTATAGTGTCAATCTTTCTTGCAACTCCTTCGTGACTCTAGAATCGCCATTAACTAATTCTTCCAGCGTGTCTGAGCTTGATCTTCACTCAAATCAACTTCAGGGACAAATCCCAGTTTTCCTACCCTATGCCGGTTATCTGGATTACTCAAAAAATCATTTCAGCTCATGTATACCAACTGACATTGGTAATTTCCTTAGCATGACTAGGTTCTTGTCTCTTTCAAGCAATAACTTGCATGGGATCATTCCAGTTTCCATATGCAATGCAAGTTTGGAGTTTCTTGATATGTCCGATAACTCTATGAGTGGCATGATTCCTCAATGTTTGACTGCAATGAGCAGTCGAGTACTTAGTTTAAGGAGAAACAACCTTACCGGAGCAATTCCTGGTGGAGTTCTTGAATACTGTCGTTTCAGGATTCTAGACCTTGGTGAAAATCAGATAGAAGGTCAAGTTCCAAAATCTCTAGCCAACTGCACAGAACTAGAGATTCTAAACCTTGGAATCAATCAGATAACAGATACTTTTCCATGCTTTTTGAAAAACATCTCCACCTTGCGCATTCTGCTTTTGCGATCCAATAATTTATATGGAGGGATTGGTTGTTCAGAGACCAATGGCACCTGGCCAAAGCTTCAAATCATAGACCTAGCTCACAACAATTTCAGTGGTGGAATACCGGCCATATGTTTGACAACATGGCATGCAATGATGGCTAACAAAGATGATTCCCGATCAAAGGCTAGGGCTCTAGAATTTCCAAATGATCCAGGGAGAGCTGTGGTTGAATTTGATTATTATGCTGCAATAACAGTTATTGGGAAAGGTTTGGAGATGGATCTGCCAAAGATTCTGACCGTCTTCATCTTGATTGAGTTCTCCGGTAACAAATTTAGCGGATCAATACCTAAGGAATTGGGAGACCTCAAATCCTTGTATGTCCTCAACTTGTCAAGTAATGCTTTCACTGGTGAAATCCCATCATCCTTGGGTAACTTGCAAAACCTGGAGTCCTTAGACCTGTCAAGGAACAAGCTAAGCGGGCAAATTCCACCAGAGTTTGCAAAGCTTAACTTCCTTTCGTTCTTGAATCTCTCAAGTAATCAACTGGTCGGCAGGATCCCAACAAGTACTCAGTTTACGACATTTCCCAAAGCCTCCTTCACTGGAAACAAAGGATTATGGGGGCCTCCTTTGACAATGGATAGCAAAGCAGGATCACCACCACCACTAGCATTAAAAGGAAGTCAGCAAAATTCTGGAGATGAGATTCATTGGGATTTTATCAGTGTCGAAATTGGATTTGTATTTGGCTTTGGAATTGCAGTCGGGTCACTTGTGTTCTACAAGAGATGGAGTAAATGGTATTACAGAGCTATGTATAAAATCCTTGTTAAGATATTCCCTCAACTTGAAGAAAGAATCGGTCCTCACCGAAGACATGTTCACATAACTCAAAGCCCAAGACGTTGAAATTGTTACGAGGAGCAATGCAGCTGGCCTCCTTGTTATGATTGTGTTCTGTAAGAAATAAGATATTTGCTTCTGCTGTCACATAATTATAAATTACGATATGTAGTGTGAGCTTGTTCTGTTACTTTTTTATATATTGTTGTTGCAAGTCTTTAATCTTTTTGAATGCCAGGATTATCAATGTTTTCAAAATGTATTTCAGTCTTCTTTTCAGTACAGGAATCAGCATTGCTTGCTATAAGATCGATATATTTGCGATTAAATTTTCGGAGTATGGAATTCGACACATAAAACACAACCCAAAAACAGAATTAAATAAAATTGGCGATGCAAGCGACATTGAATCAATATAGCTTTACATAAAAAGTTATGCACCGAAATAAATTCCTTTTAGATTGGATACTGATAAGTCAATATTATATTATATATTTTATCATAATCTTAGTATTAATTTATTAGTTATTTTACGAGAATTTTGATTCTTTAATTTATATTTTCAATGTAGGACATTCGATTTCCTTTGGAGTGAAACGTGGTCAAACGGATGAATTTTAGAGTGATTCCAATTGGAGGACGTTCATGTATCTCTCAACTAGTTCATGTCAAAGTTTCACATTTTTCCACTGAATAGTTATTTATGGCGATGAAATAAAGCAGCAGCGCACAGTGTGACGTTTTGGGTTTATTTGGAATTTTTGGCGTCCAAGATGATGTCTTTTGGATTCGAGGCCTTCTGCAATTATGTTCGGAACATCTCAAGCTTTATTCATAGTCATTTTGAGCCTGTTTTGGAGGCCTGAAGGTCCAAAAACGTGGCTGTTTTGAGGCTGTGCAGATTTTGGGCGAATTTTACTAGTCAATTTAGGATTATGTTTCCTAATTTATTTTAATTTGTTTGGTTTCCTAGTATTATTCTAAAACCTTTTCTAGGCGGGGTTTTATTTTCTAGTAGTATAAATAAGGCTTTTTAGCCATTAGGGTTTAGAGACAGAGGGAGGATAAGAATGCATAATATTTTAGAGAATTTTCCTAGGCTTTGACGATTTGTATTTCAAGGTGTTTTCTATCCTTATTTTTAATAATATTTTTTTATGATTGTTAGTAACTAATTCTCTTTTACTAGGGTGAGGTCACGAGCCTTGGCAAGAATATGTTGTTTCTTTTCAATTTACTTGTGATATTATGTATGCAAGTTTTGAATTATTAATCACCAGTTTATATTGTCTATCTTAATGCTTATCTACCATTAGGATTTAAGAAAAGTAATTTGATGCAATTTTGGTCGAAAGTTAGTCTTGTGGTTAATATGTGCAAGTTTACGTAAGATGAATATCACGTCTTAAGAGTTGTATGATTTTTCAAAAGGTTCCACAAAACTTAATGAGTCATGCATGTTTAAATTTAATCTGAATACCACAGACGGATTGCATGAATATACGCTCTATCTTGGGGGTCCAAGTAGGCATATATTAGGAAACCTAACCTTCAAATATGCATATGTAAGTCATAAGTAATTGAAAGAACTACGTAGGATTGTTAAGGTAACGGCGGAACCTTGGTACTTTTACAATTTAACTTTCAAAAACCATTTTCTTTTAGTTTATTTTATTTTGTCAATTTATTTAATTCTTTCTATTAAATTCGTTTTTATTATTTTGAATCACAAAATCAACTTTTTCTCAAAACATTGTTTTAAGTAATTAATTAAGATTTGATTTGACATAAATTATTTAATCAATTCCTGTGGAGAACGGCTTTGCTAGAGTTGGGTATACTACAATAACATTATACTCTTGCAAGTATTTAAAGTGTTTTTATTTCTACTTTGCAGGTGGTAAAAATCCCATCAAGAAATTGATGTCGTTGCCGGGGATCAAACCCGAGTCACCCGCATGACAGGTGAGAATACTTACCACTATACTACAAAGAATGAAATTTTTAAACTGACACAAAAATTAAAACCTAAATCACACATTGTCCTCAAGGTGTGGAAGATAAAATAAAAGTAATAATAAACTTAAAAAAGCAAAAAGAAAAACAAACAAAGACCCCATTTTACGAAAATGAAAAAAAAATAATAATAATAAAAAACAAAACAGAAAATAAAAGAAATGAGAGGGAATTGGACACACCTGGATGGATTCGAAGGATGACCTCGTGCTTGATAGATTGATGTGAACTATTGGGCTAGGAGAGATCCAAGTCAGCTACAAGCCTGAGCAGCCCATTTGTTTGTTGAAGTCCAATCTCGGAAGCAAGCCCAGAACCAAAAAGAGATGAAAATGCTGAAGACGTAAAAAGAAAACACCATCATGAGGTGTCGAAACCCAGCTGCTCCTCCATAGCTGCCTCACCTCTTCTCTTCTCTCTAACCTCTCATCCGTTCTTGCATCTCAGAACCAAAACCACACAAATATCCCGAGGTAAAACCCCCAAACATTTTCTTTGCTGTCTCCATTTCTTGATTTCGGAAAGAAAAATAAAATGCTAACAGATGCAGGTGGTCTTTCTTTGCTAGGTGAACATGGATCTAAAACCCCAACGCCGATCTGCGCCTCCAAGGAAGACAAACGAAACCGCTTAAAGTCTCCAGATCAGTGAGCCAATGGGATAGATTTGTATTCACTGCATGCTCAGTCGTGATTTTGTTTTCTGAAAAGTCTGAATCTGTAAACTCTGAATGAATTTGTCATGCATGAACCTATAGACCTGTGAATTTTCATCAATGCTCATGGATCTGTCTTGTTTGCTTGCATGGACCCCCTGATGTATGTGCGAGCGCAAAACCGTGCATAAAACTGGATATGAGCACTGGAGTTGACAGATGGCCTTCCTTTGTGTTGCTTGGTCCACCCCCAAAATTGTATGTAATAGAATGAATGAATGCTGCTGAATGCATGATTCAGTTGAATGTGCGCACTCATTGTAGATGTCAGGGCCGAATCAAATCTGAATGCAACCTGCAATCACAAATTTAAAATAAAATAAAGAAAAAAGTCCAATTAGATAAGTAAAGAAAAATAACAAGAATTAAAAGTTGTTTATTTTTTTTTCAATTTTCTGATTTTTGTTTTTAATTA
Organism: Pyrus x bretschneideri; assembly: GCF_019419815.1. Lineage (NCBI taxonomy): Eukaryota > Viridiplantae > Streptophyta > Magnoliopsida > Rosales > Rosaceae > Pyrus > Pyrus x bretschneideri. The sequence goes on from NW_025999402.1 coordinate 3,973,725, forward strand.
ATTTTGTGATAAATAATAAAAGCAAGGAAATAAAATGAACGAAAATAAAAATAGGAGTTTTTGAACTTTAATTCTTCAAGAATATTAAAATTTAATAAAAACCTGGTGTTAGATTGGATATTGATTTTCGTTCTTTAATACGTACTTAATTCAAATTCATATTTAATGTCATTACATTAAATTTTAAATTTATTATTATACACATTTTAATTCATTAATTTTATTTTACTTCTTCTAATTAGTGTACCTAAACGTCTGTATCATAATATACTGTATTAAATTAGTGTACCAATATGTCCGTACCTAAATATATTGTAGTACCTAAATACATTGTAGTGAATTAGTGACACATAAGAAAATATGCGAAAACATAAGTGTACCCAAAATTTCGTATCTAAATATATGATACTAAATTGATGTACCGAAATGTCTGTGCTTAAATATATTATACTAAACTAGTGTACTGAATGTCAGTACCTAAATATATTATACTAAACTAGTGTATTGAAATGTTTGTACCTAAATATATTATATTAAACTATTGTACCGAAATGTTTGTATCTAAATATATTACAATGAATTAATGGCACATAAAACAATATACAAAAATGTAAGTGTATCGAAAAATCTCTACGAAAGTATTTTCTTATATAAGATACTTACTATAATGAGAATTAAATTTTATAATATAATTTTAAATTTTTTATTATGATCACCATAACTTCAAAATTAAAATAAAATTAAAAAAAAAAGAATAGAAAAAAGAGACATTAAATAAATATACCGGCATTAAATAGAGTCTAGGGACTAAAAGGACAATACTTGGGCATTGATTATTCAAGTGCATTTTTGCTCACCACCATTTAGTGTAGTGTATGCTCACCACTCTATTTATCACCATTAGATGAATTTGAATTTTGAGATTTGTACTTATCCACTACATGAATCTCGAAATTTAAAATCATCTAACGGTGATAAATAGGATAATAAGCATACATCACACTAAATGGTGATGAGCAAAAATGCTCCCTAGTACCACAAGTATACTGACTCTGACGTGGCCCACTAACAAGCATACACATATATGTTTGTAAAATACCTACTATTCTTGCAACCAAACAACTATCATCTCTCTGTCTTCAACCATAGAGAAGCACATACCCATTTTTACAGACCACTTTAATGGCCTTCCTCCCAGAAGGCAAGTTTCAAACTTTCCTCTTTGTTGCCCTTATGCACCATCCTCCTCTTACCAACCCCAATGACCTTAGATCTCTATACTATTGATAGATTTTTCATTCACAATCAATAACGTATAATTCTAGATCCATGGGGATGGGTCTTCTTTTCTTCATGTTTGTGGTTTGGGAATGGGAATAACAGAGGTCCGGAGGAGAGTTAAAGAAGGGATTACGGTGGGGACGACGAAGAAGGGGGTGGGAGTGGGATCGACGGGAAAGGAAATGCGGTTGCGATGGTGTTATAGTTGTGATTATCTTAATCACAAGTTTAGTTATTAAATAAGTATTTTTGATTAGTTATGCCAGTTGGCTTGTAGTGTTGGAAAAACAATATATGTAACCAATCGTGGGGAAAAATATATTCAAGAAAAATATTGATAGATATCTCTTCTCTTCTCTATCTCTTTCCATAGTTTTCGCCATTGTTGTGCTAATTGCAGGTTGAGTTGGAGATCTGAGATTTGGTGCATATCAATTGGTATCATCCTTCTCGGTCCTCGATTCCTTCTTGTATACCCCGTCACGCTCCGACGACTCGATTAGCCACCATGGATGCTCGTCTCTCTACTGTTGAGGAAACGTTGGAGGATCTTCCCAACTTCATTCGCTCCTCCATTGCAGCCACATCAGGACCTCACGGCTGCTCTCTCCGCTCAGTTCGAGGCCAAAATAGCATTCTCCCTTGAGCAATTTCGCCGTGAGCAGTCCTTTGCGGGGGGCACTGGCTCTTCCATTCCATCACCAATAGTTGCCGATTCGGATCTGGAGACTCCTCGGCCGCCTCATCATGATCAGTTTGACACAGACGGTGGCGCACCGCAATTTCCATGGTCTCAACGAGTGGATTTTCCATGATTCTTAGATGGAGATGATTCGGTCACTTGGATCTATAAGGCCGAGCAATATTTTGCTTCTTACAATACTCCCGATCAACAGAAGGTCTTTACCGCTTCATTCTACTTGGAGAATAAAGCGATGCAGTGGTTTAAATGGCGCAATTGCATTCTTACCACTCCTACTTAGGAAGAATTTACCACTGAGCTCTGTAAGGAGTTTGGGCCCTCTAAATTCGAGGATTGTACCGAGGCACTATTCAAATTGCGCCAAACAGGTACTCTCAAAGACTATATATCTGAATTTCGTAGGCTTGCTAATCGTGCTCAAGATGTTGGACTTGTGCTCCTCAAGAGTTGTTTGCTTGGTGGTTTAAAAAGGGAATTGATCTATGATGTTAAGTTATTGCAGCCTGCTACAGTCCATGATGCCATATCGATAGCTATTCAGGTTGACTCTAAGTTTTATGCCCTAAGAGCTCTCAATCCTAGAACTCTTCCTTCGGCTAAAATCACTCAACTACCCATACTGTTTCATAAACCTAAAACCACTATGTTACCATACCGTAAGCTTACTCCCGAAGAGGTTCAGTGCAAGAAACATAAAGGGGAATGTTGGTTTTGCCCTGAAAAGTGGGTGACGGGGCACAAATATGGCCACAAACAACTACTTCTATTAGATGTGAGTGAGGAAGGTGATCTCTGTGAAGAGTTGGATGAGGAAGTGAAGGCTGAATTACAAGGAATAGCATTAAGTGAATGTGCATTTTATGGGGTGCATCACACGCAGCCTTTCCAAACTATGAAGGTTTTGGGCACTATCAATAACCATTATGTGCAAATACGCCTCGACTCGGGTAGTACGCACAACTTTATTGATTCTAGGTTTCTTAAGAAAGTGGGGTGGTCTTTGCAAGCAACTAAGCCATTTGAGGTCAAGATTGCCAATAGGGGAAAAATCAAAAGCCAAAGGTGTTGTAGGCGCATACCCTTGGAAGTAGGAGGCTATCATTGTCACACAAACTTATTTGCACTTCTATTGGGAGGGTGTGACTTGGTATTAGGAGTGCAATGGCTGTCCACTGTGAGTCATGTGCTTTGGGATTTTCAGTTGCTTAAAATGGAGTTCCAAGTGGGCAAGCACAAGTTCAAATTGTCTCACAGTACACCACCACAGCTTGCAGTGTAAGAAATGTCACTTCAACAAATTGACAAAGAGCTTTCTCAGTCCAATTTGGGGGTATTATTGTATTCTTTGGAGTCTAATGCAAAGGATACTGATATTCTTGGTTCTCAACAAGTGGATGAGTTACAGGCAGTGTTGCAGCAATTTGAGACATTATTTCAAGTACCTACTCTGTTACCTCCGCACAGGACACACGATCACAAAATTCCACTTATCCCTGGTTCAAAACCCCTTAGTATTCAACCCTACCATTATGGACCTGCACAAAAAGATGAGATTGAAAAGGCAATGCAAGAGCTTCTTAAGTCAGGGTTTATAAGGCCTAGTCACAACCCGTTCTCCTTTCCAGTGTTGTTGGTGAAGAAAAAGGAAGGAACATGGAGATTATGCATGAAATATAAAGAATTGAACAGCATCACAGTCAAGGATAAGTATCATATTCCATTGATTGATGATCTACTGGATGAATTATATGGGGCAAAGTACTTCTTTAAGCTTGATCTCAGGTCCGGCTACCATCAAATTAGGATGCATAAGGATGATATTGAGAAAACAGCGTTTAGAACTCATGAGGGACACTATGAGTTTCTCGTAATGCCTTTTGGGCTAACTAATGCCCCTGCAACATTTCAAGGCCTCATGAATGACATATTCAAGCCTTATTTGAGAAAGTTTATCTTGGTATTCTTTGATGATAAATTAATCTATAGTTCTTCTTGGGAGCAACATCTAGTTCACCTGCAAAAAACAATGGAGTTATTACACAAGCATCAATTATTCCTCAAGAAACAGAAATGTTCATTTGGGCAACAGTAAGTGGAGTATTTGGGTCACATAGTGTCCAGTGAGGGGGTTTCTGCAGACCCTACCAAAATTAAAGCTATTGTAGAGTGGCCAACCCCTAAGAATGTGAAGGAATTGAGGGGATTTCTGGGTTTAACCGGTTATTACAGGAAGTTTGCTCCTGGTTATGCCAAAATCTGCCAACCTTTGTTCAAACTCACAGGTAATGAAAGGTTCCTTTGGACACAAGCCACCAAGGAAGCTTTCCAACAACTGAAACAAGCCATGACTTCACCCCAAATCCTAGCCCTACCTAACTTTGCAGAACCATTTGTTATTGAGTGTGATGATTCTGGTTTAGGCATTGAAGCAGTTTTGCAATAAAGGGGCAGACCTATAGCTTTTGCAAGTCAAACACTTGGTCCCAAAAATCAGGCTTTGTCCACTTATAAGAGGGAACTTATTGCAATTGTATATGCAGTAAAAAAAAATGGCAATATTATCTCCAAGGGTGCCATTTCATCATCAAAACTTACCACAACAGCTTGAAATATTTCTTGAGTCAAAGAGCAAAATGGGTATCCAAACTGTTAGGGTTTGATTATGAGGTGCAATATCAACATGGCAAAGAGAACATTGTGGCGGATGCTCTCTCTAGAGCACCTGGGTCAAACTTCCTTCTTGAGCTACCTTTGGAGGATAAGGGGGAAGTGTTAACTATCACATACCCCTATTTTGGGAGGCTAGATGAACTTAGGAGGGAATTAGAACTGGATCCTTAGGTTAAAGTGAAGAAGCAAGAGGTTGAAGCACAAGCTCAAGGCACTGGACATAGTGTAGCTGCCTCTAAGTATCACATTGACAATGGATTCTTAAAGTACAAGGGATGAATTGTCCTTCGTGTGGATTCAGTATGGAGAAGGAAATTATTTGAGGAATATCACTCCACTCCTATGGCAGGCCATGAGGAAGTGCTGAAGACTTATCAAAGGATCAAAACGGGTTTTTATTGGGTAGGAATGAAGAAGGATCTCAAAATTTGGGTAGCCGAGTGCAGAACTTGTCAACAAAACAAGTATGAAACTATCTCACCACCTGGATTATTGCAGCCCCTTCCAATACCTCAGCAAACATGGACAGATATGAGCATGGATTTCATCTGTGGCCTACCCTCTTGCAAAGGGAAATCTGTGATTTTGGTGGTAGTGGATAGGCTATCAAAGTATGCATACTTTATAGCTTTGGGACATCCTTGCACTGCTAGCATGGTAGCCCAAGAGTTTGTAGAAAATATCTTTAAGCTACATGTCATGCCTCGGACCATTGTAAGTGACCGGGATATTATCTTCCTCAATGCCTTTTGGAAGGAGTTTTTTAAACTGCAAGGGTCGAAATTGTGCATGAACTCCGGGTGCCACCCCCAAAGTGATGGCCAAACAGAAGTTGTCAATAGGTGCCTTGAAACCTATTTGAGGTGCTTTACTAGTTTTCAACCCAAGAAGTGGCTCCAATGGCTTTCGTGGGCTAAATGGAGCTATAACACCTCCTTTCACACTGCCTCCAAGTTCACTCCCTTTGAAATTGTGTATGGTTTCCCTCCTCCACACATTGCATCTTATGAACTTGGTTTGGCTAAACTGGAACGTGTAGAACAAGGCTTGATTGCTAGAGACAGAATGTTGAAAGTGCTTAAAACTAATTTGGTCATCGTGCAAAATAGGATGAAAGTGCAAGCAGATAAACATAGAAGTGAGAGAACTTTTGAAGTGGGAGATTTGGTTTATTTGAAGCTCATTCCCTACCAGCTGCAGTCACTCGCAACTCATGTCTATCACAAGCTGCACCCTAAGTTCTATGGTCCTTTTGAAGTGTTGGAAAAAGTTGGAGAGGTAGCCTACAAGTTAAAACTCCCTGAGACCTTCAAGATACACCCAGTTTTCCATGTCAGTTGCTTGAAGAAACATATTGGTCCTGATGTCCATTGTTACCATTGGTCACTGATGATGGGTTACAAGTTTATGAGCCTTTGAGTGTGCTACAGAGGAAGGTGTATAAGAAGAACAATGATGTTGGGGTGCAATTGCTTATTCACTAGAAGGACAAGGACGTTGAAGAATCAACCTGGGAGGATTATGATGAGTTCACTGCAAGATTTCCAAAATTCAAGTTCTAGCTGCAACCTTAAGGACAAGGCTTAATTGAAGGAAGGGGCAATGTTATAGCTGTGATTATCTTAATCACAAGTTTAGTTATTAAATAAGTATTTTTGATTAGTTATGCTAGCTGGCTTGTAGTGTTGGAAAAATAATATATGTAACCAATCGTGGGGAAAAATATATTCAAGAAAAATATTGATAGATATCTCTTCTCTTCTCTATCTCTTTCCATAGCTTTCGCCATTGTTGTGCTGCTTGCAGGTTGAGTTAGAGATCTGAGATTTGGTGCATATCAGATGAACGGAGGAGAGGTTGAGGGATGAGGTGTGGGGATGAGATTGACGGAAAGTGGTTGGGGTGCTTGGTTTGGGACAGAAGCAAGGAAGAAGATGGGTGTTTGGATGTGGGTTGAAGATAAAGTTGGGTGTTTAGTTAACAAGATAACAAGTATTCGCGAAGAGTTTTAAATGACAAGTGTTTTAATATTACTGGGCCATGTCATTGGGTCAGTATTTTGGATACTGAATAGTCAATACCCAAGTATTGTCTGGACTGACTAGATAATTATTCCACTGCTTCCTTCTTCTTCTTTTTTTTCTTTTTTTTTTTATAAAAAGGCTAATGCTTTGTTCTAACGGACTTACTAGTTAAATGAAATCATCATAACTCATCTAAATAGCAATAGATTTCGTGTAGGGATGGCAACAGTTCGGTTTGACCGACATAAATGCTACATCCATCTCCATAATTACAAAAATTAACCATCGGGAATTATCCATAACCATACCTACCGGGTTACAGATTCCCTATCGGTTAACAGTTATATCCATCTTCGTCAAAATCAAAAATATATTCGTTTTTTTTTTCCAAAAAAAAATATATTCGTTCAATTGACGTATTATAATATAATAAATACTAATTCGTCATTATAATATAATGTATACATTGATGATATTAGCTGATCTTTGATCTCTCCCATAAGCCCCATTGAATTGCCATTAATTTTGATTCAAAACTTTTGGACTTTTCCACAAAATGCAATTTTTGTAATCAAGGTAACGGGTTAAGTGAATATACATATATATATATGATATTATACAATACTATATATTTTATATAAATTATATGGATTTTCCTTGTTTTCAGACTATATTTATGTTAGCTTTCTTGGCTACCGCTTCTCAAATTAATGTGCATCTCGGCATACATATTCGTCTTACTTTCTTGATTTTTTTCTTTAACCTTGTGATGTTGCTTGTCCTGTTTTGCAAGTTTAGACTTTTAGGTTCGGCTTTAGAGGGGGGAGGGGTTAGATTTCATGTCCCCCTATTTTCCCTATATCTTTGTTGATTTTGTTTTTAAAGGGGTAAGGTTTATGTCCCCTTTCTATTCATGTGTTTTTTTTAGAGAACTTTAACGAAAAGCTTTCGGTATTGTTCATTTTAACGAAAAATCACATTTTTATATTAAAAAGTAAATCTTAGTATTATTCACTTTACACTTTATTTTGTCATTATCATTAAAACTCAAAGTTTTCAAACCTTTTTCATTAGTTTTTCTTTTTTTTATCATTTTTTTCATGTATTATGAGGAGTTAGATTTATGTGTGTGCTCTTTTTTTAATATTAATAAACTTCTCCTTAAACTGTCGAGATTTTTTTTATTTTTATTTTTAAATATTCTTTATAGTTTAGTCCATAGTCAACAGTCACCACAAACTGAAAATTGGGAAAGCAACAATGCTGCCCCACTAGACAGATTGGGAAATAATTGCAAAATCAATTGAACAAGCAACCCACAAGTCTGGTGGAGATATTTTTCCACGATATTAAAAAGCTACTAAATCAATTATCTGAGTTGATATAATTTCTTGACTTTTGGTTAAACTTAATCTTATAACGAGTTCGTTTCATGGATTAGATTGTATAACAAGCTCGTTTGGTAGATTAGATTTTATAACTCTCTATATTCAAGATATGTTGAGAGCAAGGACGAATGATTTTTTTCTTTTAGTGCCTAAATCTTCAACATGCCTCGAAATTCATGAGTTATCCAATCCTATGGACGTCGGGTGTGAGATTCTTGTGATCATCCTATTTTTTCTACTTGGCTCTCATGTCAGTCAATGGTGACATTAGTCAACAAAGATCCAAATGGAAATTAAACAAAATTGGTGATGCAAGCGACATTGAATCAATATAGCTTTCATTCGACTCTGTTTTCTCTTGTTTGGCTTTGGTTCTTAGCTTTCTTTCTTTCGTGGTTCCTCCTTTTGTCTGTATTCTTCTGTTTGTTTGTTATCATGAACGTTTACTCTGTTTTAGCTTTGATTTTTTCGGATTAAGACTTCGTAGTCGTTGATACAACGTAAAGCTGCCACCGCATCAATACTAGCTAAGCGGGGAAATTTCTTCGTATTTCGGTGACTTAGAGCATGTTGAATCTCCACTTCTTTCTAGATTAGCAGTGAGCCTTTGGCATCTATGAAGTGCGTTGAAGAGCTTTACATAATGCTATCTAAACTATTTAAGAAACAAAATTCTTGCACTAGGAATTGTACGCCCCAATTATCTGAATCAGTCTCTCTCTTCACGCGACAATTAGGATCAGTGTACATGTAAGTTTTAGACCGGATGTAGGGCGGAAATGTCACCCTCTCTTCTCCGCTTGCCTACTTGTTTCAGCACCTTAATCAATAGTACGTCGACATCGAATAAGGACCCTACTTATTGCATATTGTAAACCCCACTAGGACATTGGGGAAGGACTTTGACGTCGACAAGTCAAGCAAGCCACAAGTCTCGTAGAAACCTTCCCCACAAAGTTAATACAGTAGCAATCTCATTCTTCCACGATATCTGTCTCAATCTAACCATACACATTAATGCATGCGAATTAGTAGCCAATGAAAAAAGTAAAATTACGAAAAACAAAAAGGAAATCTATGCACAAATGTGTACGAACGTTGATGTTTCCTCCGTGACGACTGCTGAATATATTCCTAATACCCTGAGCCTAAGCTCTTTCCTACATTTTCTGTCATATATCAGCAAGAGCTTCCGATGAAAATTGCTCTGTTTTCATGGCTTTTTTTAATACCCTTTTACTACTTTTCCATCAGCATCAACGTATTTCTCGTCTACGGCCAATGTCCCGGCGATCAGCAATCTTTGCTGCTACAATTGAAGAACAACCTCACATTTGACACTGCAACATCTAAGAAACTTGTCAAGTGGAACAAAGGCTCGGATCACTGCTCTTGGGAAGGAGTGTCCTGCAAAAAGGGTTGTGTTTCGAGTCTGGACTTGAGCAGCGAGGAAATTACTGGTGGACTTGATAATTCGAGTTCTCTTTTCGGTCTCAAGTCAATCGAGTACCTGAATTTGGCTTACAACTTCTTCAACTATACTCAGATTCCATCCGAGTTCAAGCAGCTAACCGGTTTGAGTAATCTGAACTTGTCGCAGGCTGGCTTTGCGGGGCAGGTTCCGATTGAGATTTCGCACCTGACGAGGTTGGTAACTCTTGATTTGTCTACCTTTTATTTCTCCGGAACTCCTTCGTTGAAACTTGAGAATCCAAGATTGGATGTGCTGCTTAGGAACTTTTCTGAGCTCGTTGAACTTTATCTCGATAGTGTGAATATATCAGCACAGGGGACTGAGTGGTGCCAAGCGATTTCATCTTCATTGCCAAACTTGAGGGTATTGAGCTTGTCCACTTGTAACCTTTCAGGCCCTATTCATAATTCATTACTGAAGCTTAAGTCACTCTCAGTTATTCGTATTGACGGCAACAATTTGTCTACTCAAGTTCCGGAGTTCTTCTCGAAATTCCCGAATTTGACTTCCTTACAAATCATGTATTCTGGATTATATGGTGCATTCCCAAAGAATATCTTCAAGGTGCCGACACTGCAGACTATTGACTTATCCGGTAATCCGCAGCTTCAAGGTTCCTTACCAGAATTTCCAAAGAATGGCTCTCTTCGATCGCTGGTTCTCAATGGGGCAAATTTCTCAGGCCAGATGCTTCCGAACTCTATTGGGAACCTCAAATTGCTGTCCAAAATAGATATTGGAACTTGTAATTTCACTGGGTCAATCCCGAGATCAATGGAAGACCTTACACAGTTGGTTCATTTGGATTTGTCGGCTAACAATTTCAATGGTTCAGTTCCATCTTTCAGTATGGCCAAGAATCTGACCCTACTAGATCTTTCTTACAATCAGCTAACGGGTCAGATTAATTCCTCACTCTGGGAAAACCTGACTAGTCTGGTGAATCTCGACTTGCGACACAATCTACTTGATGGGACTATTCCACCATCTGTGTTTTCTCTTCCCATGCTGCAGAAGCTACAGCTTTCTGACAATGAATTTTCTGGTAAGTTGCCTGAATTTGGTGCTATAGCTGTACTGGACACACTTGATTTGAGTAGCAACAAGTTGGAAGGGCCAATTCCGAAGTCTGTCTTGAAATTCCGAGGGCTTAAGATTCTTTTACTATCTTCAAACAACTTCACTGGCTCTTTTCTTCTGAATGATATTCAGCAGCTAAAAAATCTTTCGAGTCTTGATCTTTCATTCAATAGCTTGTCTATTAATTACAATGACACCAATTCCTCTCATTCTTCATTTCCAAATATCACCACATTGAATTTAGTTTCTGGCAATTTGAGAAGAATCCCAAGTTTCTTGAGAAATCAATCAAAATTAAGCATTTTGGACCTATCACAAAACCAGATTCATGGTGAGATACCCAACTGGATTTGGAGGCTCAGTAATCTTCTTCAACTAAATCTTTCTTGCAACTCTCTGGAAACTCTAGAAGGTCATTTCCTCAATCTTAGTTCTACTTTGTCTGTGATTGACCTTCATTCCAACCAGCTTCAGGGACAAATCCCAATTTTTCCACCATCTGCAGCTTATGTGGATTACTCAAACAATAATTTCAGCTTTATCATTCCACCTGAAATTGGTGATTTCATCATTTTCACTGTGTTCTTCTCTCTTTCAAGCAATCACATCCACGGGATCATTCCAGAATCAGTGTGCAAGGCGTCATATCTTCAGGTTCTTGATTTGTCCAATAATTCTTTAAGTGGCAGAATTCCGCAATGCTTGACTGAGATAAGCAGGACACTGGCAGTACTTAATCTGAGGAGAAACAAACTTGATGGCTCTGTCCCTAATAAATTTCCTCAGAGTTGCAGTTTAAAAACTCTCGACCTCGGTGGAAATCAGATAGCAGGTCTATTTCCAAAATCTCTTGCCAACTGCTCAATGTTAGAGGTTCTAAACATGGGAAACAATCAGATAAAGGATATCTTTCCTCGCTTGTTGAAGAATATATCCTCCTTGCGTGTCCTTGTTTTGCGATCCAACCATTTTTATGGACAAATTGGATGTAGCACAACCAGTGGCCCGTGGCCAAAGCTTCAAATTGTTGACATAGCTCGCAACAATTTTAGTGGTGAAATATCAGGAACATGTTTGATAACCTGGTCAGCAATGATGGCTGACGAACATGATGCCATGGCAAAGATTAATTACCTCCAAGTTGAAGTTCTGCATCCCAGTCTATATTATCAGGATGCTATAACAGTTACCACCAAAGGTCTAGAGATGGAATTGGTAAGGATTTTAACAGTCTTCACCTCAATTGACTTCTCCTGCAACAAATTCAATGGATCAATACCTGAGGAAGTGGGAGAGCTCAAATCCCTCCATGGCCTAAACTTGTCCAGTAATGCTTTCACAGGCACAATCCCATCATCACTAGGTAATCTACGACAACTCGAGTCCTTAGACCTTTCAAACAACAAATTGAGCGGACAAATTCCACAAGAGCTTGTCAAACTTAATTTCCTCTCGTTCCTGAATCTCTCAATAAATCAACTAGAGGGGAGGATTCCAACTGGCACTCAGATTCAATCTTTTTCAGCAGCTTCTTTCACATTCAACGAAGGATTGTGGGGGCCTCCTTTGACAGTTGATATCACCTCACAATTGCCACCACCACTAGAAAAAGGTCATTCTAATGCTCAACCTGAGATTGATTTTGATCTTATAAGTACTGAGATTGGATGTATCCTTGGCTTTGGAGCTGTCATCGGGCCACTTGTGTTCTGCAAGAGATGGTGGAAATGGTATTACAAAACTGTGGAGAACATCTTCTTTAAGGTATTTCCTCAGCTTGAAGAAAGATTCGGTCCTCACCGAAGACATGTTCACATAACTCAAAGGCCGAGACGTTGAAATTATTATGAGGATTGAGGAGCAATGCAGCTAGCCTCCTTGTTATGATTGTGTTCTGTAAGAAATAAGATATTTTCTTCTGCTGTCACGTAATTATAAATTACAAGATGTAGTGTGAGCTTGTTCTGTTACTTTTTTATATTTTGATGTTGCAAACTTTTTTAGTAAAATGTGGATTAGAGTTGTGTCTGATATTTCGTTTGCTGCAACATCACTAATAAAAAAGTAAACAGAGGAAAATAAAAGTGTTATCAAACATTAAGTAGTGTGGAATTTCGAACAATGAAAAACCATGAACTTGATATGAACATTTGTGAGATGAATAAATTTGAGATGAAGATATATATATATACCGTATTTTGGGACATGTAAAAATGATTCCGGAATTGTTTGGGGTTGCTTTGGTTTTCGGAGAGATGATAGGGGCACCGTCAAAATTTGAGTCAAAAGCTGACATGTTTTCTATGGAGCTTTTGTGTCATCACTGAGATGTAAAACAGGGGACAATTAAAGGCATTAGTGAACACTGAAAATGCGGAGATTAAAATTGAAGGCATTAGATAGATGTAAAATACAGTTGCTCTTATACGTAAGCAATAATGCCAACATGACACTACAGATGTAAAAATAATAATAATAATAATAATGTCAAAACCCACTTCCATGTCAGGTCAGAATTTTACAACCACCAAAAAATACAGGAAGGGCAATGCCATGATCTCTAGAAAATGATAATCGCATTTTTTCGGAAATTGCTCACCTTCCTTAATCTTTTCTAAAGAAGCAATGATTCGCATAATGTAACCAAATCAGAAAATAACAGATGATTACCCAAAACCCATCTCAGGTAAACTAATCCCAATAAAATTAAAAGACTGATGCATTCAAATTTCAAAGAGCAAACAAAATTAATAATAATAAAATTGAGAATTGAAAGCTCACAGACCTTGAGATTGAACCTGTCCTTCCTTTTGGATCTCTCGTTATAAATAATGTGTCAACACAGTGAATACAATCTTTTCACTTGCACTCTCTGCATATCCTCAATAACTAAAAAGCAGCCGAAGCACAACATAATACTGAGCATTAAATCTAAACCCAACTAAGGAGATCAGGTAATCTGCTCAAACATACCAACTTAGGGTCCTTGGGCCACCTTAACTTTGCAAATAGACGACCTTCCGTCCTTGCATTTGACAAAAATTTCCATGTATCATAGTTTTCCCTAAAATTGGCAGCCAATAAAGTGATATAAGTAGAGGAGAATCAAGCAATGGAAACTCTACCCATACGCATATAACACATGTTTAACTAACCTCAGGTCCACAGAAAGGATGTCATGGTGCGCAACGTCATAAAGATCTTGAACAGCCTTAACTGTACCTTTCCCCAGTCCAGGCGTTCCCCCTTCTTTCTGTGCATTATATAAAACGAAGCAAAAATTTTGAGAAAAAAGAAATCGATATATCAGAACAAAGCACAAACAAATAACTATATGACAATATCAATTTTATGTAATTAGAAGAAAGACAACCACTTGCCCAAACTGTGTTCAAGATTCGCTAGAAGGCATTTAATACTCTCAGGCCAAAAGTATCAACCCATTTGAAGAAGAAAACCCTCACCTAATTTCCGTTTTATGTTCCTAAATGCAAAGGATTAGGTATAACATTTAGATGAATTGTCATATGCACACATGTACAGACCTAAAAAGAAATATTTGAAATTTAGAGTAGGATAAATGGCTTACCTATAGGTGGTGCAGCGCGATTCATCAGATTCGGGTGAACTCGTGGTGGCAGTCGTTTGGGTGAACAGTGAACTGGTTGAGAAGCACTTGATAAGACCTACAAAATTGAATAACAATGAGAAATTAAATCCAATGAATTCAAAGATAGAAGAAACTAAACAACGGGATAAGAAACAATTGTACCTTCTTTACAATCATGTTCACACTTTTGTTTTGCTTTAATCCAACTGCAAGGGCCAATAAGTTGTTGATGGCTTTGAGTTCTAAAATAAAACGAATGCTATCAACATTCAAATTAGATTGCTTACAACCCTAATCACCAAATTCTTCAACCCTAATCATCGCACAAAAATCATAAATAAAAAAATCCAAAACATCAGCAGAGATAACGAAAATGATAAAAACTCTAAAAATATTTGAACAAAATTTTAAAACTTTAACTCACAGGAAGCTCTGTAACCAGTTGCACTGGCTGCCCAGTTCACAATTGTGAAGTCTGAAGAGAACCCAAAACTTGAATACTGGAATCTGGAGTTTTCTCAGACAATGGCAGATTTTCCATAGCTGATTTCAGTAACCCAAAATCAATTTTAAAATGTAAATAGATTTAAATTCCAAATTGGGCATGAAATTACTTGCCTTGAGTAGGGAGGGTTTTACAAAACGCCACCATTGGAGACCCAGCCTTTGAGCGGCTGCGGCGCCTGGTGGTGGCGGTGCGAGACACACAGAGAGAGAGTTTGAGAAGCAGCGATCAATTTTTTGGATTAGAGAAACGGAATGAAGCACAAGACTCGAGAAGAGGCATCTTCAACGATGATGGACGCTCTACAAACAAAATCCCCAAAATCACAAAAAGGAAAGTTGAACACAAAATCCATTTGTAAATCCAAAATCACAAAAAAGAAATTCAAACAAAATAAAACCCCCAGATGATATCGACATTGTTCTGATAACAACAGAAAACCCAAGATCGAGAAAGCCGCAAATCTTACCAGGAAACGGGAGCTTTTCTGGGTAGAATTTTCTTCGAATCAACCTCAAAACCAGAAGAAAATTCTACTGTTGATTGGTTCTTCACCAAGAAACTTCTACCGGTTCGTTGTTAGCTTGGGAGAAAAAGAACGCAAGGATTCAGAGTGAGAGAAGCCGAGCTTCAGAGCGACAGAAGCCGAGTTCGATAGAGTTTCAGAATACATTAGCTTGTAGCTGACTTGCTCTATTTGTCGAATACTGTCATGTTATCTTAATGTTTGTGAAGTGAGTTTGTTCAAACCAAAATATTTGCGCCATTCCATAAGTTTTCATTTTTGTGAAGTTTGAATGAATGTGAAGCTTCAATTTCTACCGAATTTATTTCAATTTTAATCTCATTTATTTACATGGCTGATTGTTTTAAGGCGAAAAATCATAATTTAAAACATACTTTCTCGTCATCAGATTGGTCAATCGCTTCATCGGCCATAATCTAATACTTAAAACCTAAAATCAAAGCTGTAAAGACGATTACCCCTCGTAACTAACCGGATCAAAATTGAAGAAAATTGTACAGTTTAGAGTGGACTTTGTGGATGAGTTAGCCAACTGATAAGTTGAAATTTCAAGTCCATTGTTACTCGGTAGTGACAACATATCTACCCTTGCCTAACGGGCAGGAAGACTCAGGGTGTCCAAGTCGAAGGGAAACCGGGGCAGTTGGGGTAGGACACACCACATCGCATGGGACCCTTTTTGACCGTTTTAGGCAGAATATTTAACCCAGCTACAAAGACCCCAAAGAACGCGGGACCGCATGTATCAAACGACTCCTTTTATTCCTTTTCACTTGCTAAACTGGTATGAAACTCCAATCATTAACCTTATTCTTTGATATTTGGACGTGTGTTTTGGTGCAAATACGAGTTCGGACATGTTTGGGATTGCATATGATTGTATTTGGTAAAAAAAGATAAAAAGTATTTACCAGTCCTTGTAAGTGTTTATGAGCTATAAAAGCATTTTTTGAAGAAGAACTTGTCAAATGCTTCTTCTTGAAATACTTTAGAAGACTTTTTGAGGAAGCACTTGGGAGTTCTAATAAGAAAACTTCAACCTGTTTCTTACAAAAACAGTCTCTGAGCCCTCACTCTTTCTTTATATGCAAATCAAAGTATCACATAGTTATGTGCTTCTTACAGAAAGCAGTCTAAGTGCTTTTATTTCTCAAACGAATCCTAATTCATATGACCAAAACAAGGTAAAAAAATATTTAAAACATTGTATGTACATATTAAACTGTGATTAGTCTTCAAGAAGAAATAGGTCCTTCCACATAAGGAGCTAAGTATTTTGTGCAATTCCTTGAGATGGTTTTTTTTTTTTGTTTTTTTCTTTTCTCAATCAATATATATAGTTTGGTTTTTTTTTTTTTCTCAATCAACATGTAGTTTTTTTAAGAAAGTTGAGTTTCCATCATAAAATTATTTAACGATATAAGAAGTAACTCAATTACTTATAAACATACATACAAGGTCCGTCATTTCTTCGGTATGAGATTCATACCCTCAACAATTTTCCTATTCCTGAGGTTTTGAAAGCACCAACTATACGACTAAATGTAAAATTCATACTCTGAATGGTTTACCGACAAAATTGCATGATTTTCTCTCTTTACCAACAACGACACTAACATCAGCTTCAAAATCATCCATAATTACAAGAACAAATAAATAATTTATCCATCTCTCTCAAGAGTTGACAGCCATTTCAAGATGGCCAACTTGTCAATGACTTCACACTTTATAGTATTTAATCCGTCGGGCGCCGAAATCAACACTTCTGACCAAGAAAATGATGCATTCCAAATTAGAAATTCGCATGTTCATCGTTTAACGCGCAAAGCATCAATTTGAAAACCAAAATAATGAAGATATTTTGTATAAAATAACGTATGTACATACTTTTCAGCAATACGATTCAAAGTAGCATATTACATTTTATTAGTTGAGCCCTAAAGTACTGTTGTTGAAAAATGCAAAACGAATCCTACTTAACTGTAGAAATCTAATAACCACCACGGTATGGCTCAATAGACGGGGTCGAATTTCAGTTTCGCATTTCACACGGTCTGTATTCAATTCTTGACGTTGGTAAATCACACGATGATGGCTAGAAAGAAGTTGAAATTCTTCTGTGAGTCTTTCCTGTCTTCAAAGTGATGGAATGTTATGGCCAAGCTACCAGTTAGTTTATTTTTTTATAAAATAAAAAAAAAAAACTTAAAAGTTCTAATTATTTAACGATGATGACGGTCTGGTTTTGCAACAACCACGATTACAAGAATTGATTAATATTTGAGAGACAGCCACAGTTAGCCGGAATTGAAGACTGATTCTTCTAATTATTTTTCTAATTATTCTACAATGCTGTATTATTGTTAACATTTGTTAATGGGTAATACATGAGATTCTATGATTATGTTTCCCAGAGTTATTTAAACTTTAAAATGCAAAATAAAAAATCAATAGTAGTAGTCTTCACTTGATTTCATGAGGGTTCGACTAACTTGTGATGAGTTCGATAACTTATTGTCATGTAATTTGTTGCGTGTGTGTTTGTTAATAACATACCTGATTATTATGTAATTTGTTGCGTATGTGTTGGTTCATTGTCATTAAGAATTTTTTTCTGCATCAATAAAACAATCCTTTTAGTTTTATGTATCAAAATTTGTGGCAATTAAAGTGATTCATCTGTTTTTTTTTTTTTTTTTTTTGCCTAGACGATATTATCTACACGAAGGAAAGGGGATGAGTTTAGCCTTACAATAGGCTAATAATAATGTGATTCAAATTCGTCTTTATGGAGAATCGAACCTAAAACCTCTGACTTATAAGTGAAGATGAATACCACTAAACCGTAGTACTAAGTGGCCAAGTGATTTATCTTAAACTAAATGATGTAATAGCTGATGATTTGATTATTACTTACGTGTTAATCAACTTACTTATTTCCTATTATTGACACATAATTTATTTTGCAAATTAAAATTTTAGTTTTCCCAATCTTTCCCAGCATGACCACAAGTGAGCTTCTCCTAACGCGGAGATAGGACGTCATACACATAGC
This sequence comes from Pyrus x bretschneideri, assembly GCF_019419815.1. Lineage (NCBI taxonomy): Eukaryota > Viridiplantae > Streptophyta > Magnoliopsida > Rosales > Rosaceae > Pyrus > Pyrus x bretschneideri. The sequence continues at coordinate 3,992,041 of NW_025999402.1, forward strand.
CCCACCATTGTAATAATATCTCCATAAACTTCTTATTTTTCCAATAAAAAGAATTAAAAGTATCCAAAATCTTCAAACGCGTTGTGCACGCCACTAAAAAATTTGGATCAAGAAAGGGAAAGGTTATTTTTCCAATATATAAAACAAGAAAGTCAACAACCAATCTGCGAAGAGACGAACACCATTTGGGAGCTTTGAATATTCCAAGTTTGCAACTTGCCGCAAGTTATCTAAGGCCGCCTACAAATGGGTAAACGCGTTTCAGGGACTCTTCTTTCAAATCCCCATCCCAACAATTCTCTCTGTTTTTTCTTCATCTGAATTCTTCGTCCTTCCGTGCTAACTCCGCTGGATTTTCGACCGGTCAAGGACCCGAATCCACGGCCCAAAAGGGTCTTTCATGGATCTTTGCCTTCATGTATCCATTGAGAAAGTTCTAGCCTGCTCTGCTTCCTTGTCTCAGAGATTTCAATGAAAATTCCTCTGTTTTCATGGCTTTTCTTAATACCCTTTTACTACTTTTCCATCAGCATCAACGTATTTCTCGTCTACGGCCAATGTCCCGGCGATCAGCAATCTTTGCTGCTACAATTGAAGAACAACCTCACATTTGACACTGCAACATCTAAGAAACTTGTCAAGTGGAACAAAGGCTCGGATCACTGCTCTTGGGAAGGAGTGTCCTGCAAAAAGGGTTGTGTTTCGAGTCTGGACTTGAGCAGCGAGGAAATTACTGGTGGACTTGATAATTCGAGTTCTCTTTTCGGTCTCAAGTCAATCGAGTACCTGAATTTGGCTTACAACTTCTTCAACTATACTCAGATTCCATCCGAGTTCAAGCAGCTAACCGGTTTGAGTAATCTGAACTTGTCGAATGCTGGCTTTGCGGGGCAGGTTCCGATTGAGATTTCACACCTGACGAGGTTGGTAACTCTTGATTTGTCTACCTTTTATTTCCCCGGAACTCCTTCTTTGAATCTTGAGAAACTGAAATTGGATGTGCTGCTTGGGAACTTTTCTGAGCTTGTTGAACTTTATCTTGATGGTGTGAATATATCAGCACAGGGGACTGAGTGGTGCCAAGCGATTTCATCTTCATTGCCAAACTTGAGGGTATTGAGCTTGTCCAATTGTAACCTTTCAGGTCCTATTCACAAGTCATTACTGAAGCTTAAGTCACTCTCAGTTATTCGTATTGAGAACAACAATTTGTCTACTCAAGTTCCAGAGTTCTTCTCGAAATTCCACTATTTGACTTCCTTACGAATCATGAATTCTGGATTATATGGTGCATTCCCAAAGAATATCTTCAAGGTGCCGACACTGCAGACTATTGACTTATCCAGTAATCCGCAGCTTAAAGGTTCCTTACCAGAATTTCCAAAGAATGGCTCTCTTCGATCGTTGGTTCTCCATGGGGCAAATTTCTCAGGCCAGATGCTTCCGAACTCTATTGGGAACCTCAAATTGCTGTCCAAAATAGATATTGGAACTTGCAATTTCACTGGGTCAATCCCGAGATCAATGGAAGACCTTACACAGTTGGTTTATTTGGACTTGTCGGCGAACAAGTTCAATGGTTCAGTTCCATCTTTCAGTATGGCCAAGAATCTGACCCTACTAGATCTTTCTTACAATCAGCTAACGGGTCAGATTAATTCCTCACGCTGGGAAAACCTGACTAGTCTGGTGAATCTTGACTTGCGACACAATCTACTTAATGGGACTATTCCACCATCTGTGTTTTCTCTTCCCATGCTGCAGAAGCTACAGCTTTCTGACAATGAATTTTCTGGTAAGTTGCCTGAATTTGGTGCTATATCTGTACTGGACACACTTGATTTGAGTAGCAACAAGTTGGAAGGGCCAATTCCTAAGTCTATCTTGAAATTTCGAGGGCTTAAGATTCTTTTACTATCTTCAAACAACTTCACTGGCTCTTTTCTTCTGAATGATATTCAGCAGCTAAAAAATCTTTCGAGTCTCAATCTTTCATTCAATAGCTTGTCTATTAATTACAATGACACCAATTCCTCTCATTCTCCATTTCCAAATATCACCACATTGAAGTTAGTTGCTGGCAACTTGAGAAGAATCCCAAGTTTCTTGAGAAATCAATCAAAATTAAGCATTTTGGACCTATCACAAAACCAGATTCATGGTGAGATACCCAACTGGATTTGGAGGCTCAGTAATCTTCTTCAACTAAATCTTTCTTGCAACTCTCTGGTAACTGTAGAAGGTCCTTTCATCAATCTTAGTTCTACTTTGTCTCTGCTTGACCTTCACTCCAACCAGCTTCAGGGACAAATTCCAATGCTTCCAGGATTGGCCACTTATCTGGATTATTCAAGAAACAACTTCAGCTCAAGCATTCCGGCTAACATTGGTGATTTCCTTACGTACACAATGTTCTTCTCTCTTTCAAGCAATCACATCCACGGGATCATTCCAGAATCAGTGTGCAAGGCGCCATATCTTCAGGTTCTTGATTTGTCCAATAATTCTTTAAGTGGCAGAATTCCGCAATGCTTGACTGAGATAAGCAGGACACTGGCAGTACTTAATCTGAGAAGAAACAAACTTGATGGCTCTGTCCCTAATAAATTTCCTCAGAGTTGCAGTTTAAAAACTCTCGACCTCAGTGGAAATCAGATAGCAGGTCTATTTCCAAAATCTCTTGCCAACTGCTCAATGTTAGAGGTTCTAAACATGGGAAACAATCAGATAAAGGATATCTTTCCTCACTTGTTGAAGAATATATCCTCCTTGCGTGTCCTTGTTTTGCGATCCAACCGTTTTTATGGACAAATTGGATGTAACACGACGAGTGACGCCTGGCCAAAGCTTCAAATTGTTGACATAGCTCGCAACAATTTTAGTGGTGAAATACCAGGAACATGTTTGATAACCTGGTCAGCAATGACGGCTGACGAAGATGATGCCATGGCAAAGATTAATCACCTCCGATTTCAAGTTCTGCAGTTCAGTCAGGTATATTATCAGGATGCTATAACAGTTACCACCAAAGGTCTAGAGATGGAATTGGTAAAGATCTTAACAGTCTTCACCTCGATTGACATCTCCTGCAACAATTTCATTGGATCAATACCTGAGCAAGTGGGAGACCTCAAATCACTCTATGGCCTAAACTTGTCCATAAATGCTTTCACAGGTACAATCCCATCATCACTGGGTAACCTACGACAGCTTGAGTCCTTGGACCTTTCAGACAACAAACTGAGCGGAACAATTCCACAAGGGCTTGTCAAACTTAATTTCCTCTCTTTCCTGAATCTCTCAAACAATCAACTGGAGGGGAGAATTCCAACTGGCACTCAGATTCAATCTTTTTCACCAGATTCTTTCACTGGCAATAAAGGATTGTGTGGGGCACCTTTGCCTAAAAAATGCAGTGATACCAAAATGTCACCAGATGCATCACGAACGGGTCGAAATGAAGTGTCAAAAGTTGATTGGCAGTCCATATATACTGGAGTGGGTTATGGAGTGGGAGCAGGAGTTGTTGTTATCCTCTTAATCGTGTGGGAAGATGGAAGAAACTGGTTAGAGGACAGCATTGACAAAATTCTTCTGGCGATTCTTCCAATGATGGGATATTCTTACAAAACTCGTGCTGAATGGGACAATGAGGAGGACGAAGACTTGGAAGAAGAGAGCACGTATATCATGCAAGACTATAGCGGAGACGAGATTGTTTCAGAAGACAGAGTGTTTCGGGGTCCATATTGTGTGTTTTGTTCAAAACTTGATATGAGTAGGAAGAGGGCCATCCATGACCCAAACTGTACATGCCGTTTCTCTCCACCTATTACATCTTCTTCCTCCTCTTCGCACTCATTTTCTCCATAGACACAAATTGTTTTGTTTTCAACTTTCTTCTTTACTTTTTCTTGACTGTTACTTTTATTGGTGTTATACTTTCATATAATTATAAACCGCAAAATGGCGGTCACAACAACGGAGACTAAGTATATGTATATATATAATGTAGTAATCTTCATGGTCTTGAATAATGCCCTTCAGAATGATGCAGATGTTCAGTGAGGACTTTCACCAAACATGTGGTCAGCCATCAAACATGTACATCACATAAGGGTTTAAAAGTTGAAATTTTTAGGGTAAGTACCTGAACAGAAGTGTGCCATTGATGCGCTCTCTCCCTTCTTTGCAAAATGCGCGAGGGCAGCAGCATGGCAAGGTGTTGAACTTGTTAGATTTGATATGGTTCCCGCCGGTGGCTCTTACGGAAGGGGTCGTTGTTGGACGTAAAAAACGAACAACTGTAGGGGCCATATGTCGATGTATCTGGGCTTACTATAGGCCCAATGGGTTTATGGTTTAGGAATCAATTGCGTTTTTCAATTTTTTTTCTCTTTCTGACAAACGATAGATTTCATTTGATTAGCCGCCGACAGATTCGAATCCACACCGTCATGCAAAAACTCAACTCATTTCTACCGCTATGGTAAAGGGTGGCTTGCAATCATGTTTTTCATTTATTTTTACTATAATTGACTCATTCACAGAATCACATAAAAGCAAATTACATGAGATATATGCCACTTTTGTTTTGACATCGGAATGCAAAATAGAAAAACTTCGCTTAGGTCAAAAATATTTTTGATATTAGGAATCGAACATGTTTTCTATTTACTTTTTAGATGATTGAAGCTACAAATTAAACTTATGCACCCGAAAACATTAGAGGAAATGAACATAATTTTTTATTGGCATTAGAAAGTAAATGGTAAGAGATTTCTAATGGACTCCCTAAATGAGCTCTTAACTAGAATTTAAGGAGGATTTCAAAAAATCAACTCCAATCATGCTTCCCATAATTAGCGCTAGTCGTTTTAATATTAGTTTAAATAAATACATAATTTTTATTGGCTAATTATTGACTTATAGTCATTATGATTCTCTAAAATACAGAATGTGATTGGATCGTTGGAATACAACATGTTGGAGAGCTCTTAAAATAACTTTTTATAATTTTAGCTAAAACTTTCCTATAAAATCAAATAACATGGTTAGAGATGCTTTAAGTTTGGTAATCTAGTTTCCACATTTCCAAAATCCTTTTGGTAAGAGAGATTCTAAAAATGATTGTATGACAAACTAGAATTAAAAAGAGAAAACATTAAAACAACAAATTAAAAAAGGTACGGTAACCAGTTTTCCAACGTGCTTGGTGCATTTAATTAATTAGCTTTCTCATGTGTTGGTGACTCATTTAGTACTATTTTTTTTTTTTAAGGAAAGTACGATATTCATTAAGTAAATTAGAAAACGTACAAATTGAGGATAGCATGCAAAATAGACCTCGATAAAACCTTGTTAGTGGATTTCAACCCGATCGAAAGAAAAAAAGTGTCTCGCATAACAAGATAACCTATCCTCAAATGATAATACATACGCAAATTATAAAACATCTTCGAACAAAATATCGCTAAGCAAATCAGAGGGTTCTTCAAACCACACAAACTCTTCATTGCTACCAATTCCCACACAAACTCTTCGTTTAGTACTACTTATATAAGAAGTATTTATGCTCATAAAAGGTTTTGCTAAATTTTATTTTTTAGTAGCTCGAGTGCCTAAATTGATTTTACACACTGCCAAAGCATTTCATTTTATTCATGGTAGTTTTGGGGAACTTTGTATCACTTTTATTATTTGACTACAATTTTAATTCATGGATTTGAAGGAAAAGTAAACGATACTCGTTAATAACGACCTAGTTCGTTAATTTTAACTAGAAAATTAAGGATTCAACGTTTAGTAAAAAATATATGGTTGGGCAAGGTGAACCCTAATTAACTCAAATATTAATTAAAAATTCAAGTGTTTCACAAAGAAGTGCATATGCTTCTTTATAAAACGCTTTTAGGTTGTATAAACGTAATCATAATTTTTTTTTTTTTTGTTAACACACTTTTTACTCTTCCAAGAACGTTCCAAACAAACCATATCAGTGATTGATTTTTGTTTGATTAATAATTTTGACTAATTTACTCTTTGTATATTCCTTTTTCTCTCTTTAGCATAACAAGTACAACGAATTCAAAAACAGTTAAACAACTTTCCATTACATTTGCTTCCTTATAAATGTAAGGTTTAATTTTAAAGAACTTTAACGAAAAGCTTCCGGCACAGTTTATTTTAATGAAAAATCATATTTTTACACTAAAAGATCAATCTTGGTACTATTTACTTTACTCTTTATTTTTTTCTTATCGTTAAAACTAAAAATTTTCAAATCATTTTCATTAATTTTCTTTTAACTTTATGGCATGATAGAATATGGATTGTGCAACAATTCTATTATCCGTCCAATCATTCTAGTTAGCAAGAAAAACACTTAGTTAGCAAAAACAAAAAAAAAAAAAAAAAAAAAACCCAAACCCAATGCTCGTAAATTGATCTTTTAGTAGAAAAACACTTCTTAGCAATATAAAAAATTAAACTAAAAACTTGTAAATAGTGGGTGGGGATATGAAATGGTTGCAAGTTTGCAACAGCATTTTGATACAAGAGAACCCCCTTAATGCCGGAGGAAACTAATGAGTACCGACCCAGAAGCTTACTTAGCAACATGATCTACTAATTCAGCCTAAAACCCACCGGATATTTTAGCTAATCCACACTTTTAGGATCATTCCTAGGTTCATCAGCACACCATATTTGCACTTAATCTAAATCAGTCAAGACAGAAACCAATCAAACACAGAGAACATTCCTTTCCATTTTTAGAGCAACACAAAGTAACATTAGTTAAAAGAAACATTTTTGTTATTGAAACACACCATACTACCATATAATCACATCTAACTCCCCAACATACTAATTCATAACCTAAGAGAGAGACAGAGATTTAAGCTAGCTATTTTCTGATGAAAATAAATTAAGATTAAGCGAAATTAGCTCTTCGTCAATGGTGATGCGAGGTACCAAACCGTTTCCTTGAGAAAAGAACCATTGCACGGAGAACCCTCTCGCCCGTCCCCTCTTTACTAAAGCTAGCTAAAATATTTCATATAGGCTTCAATATTGCCAATTGTTCCTTGACCTTTGGAAGCAATTGTACTCGGGCATTATTGGAATATTAACTGCTGGTGGTGACGGTGGTTGCACTGAAGCAGCAGCACTAACGAAATCGCTGTGAGCGTACACATCATGAGTCTGCTGATGAAGCTGGTGAGAAAGATGATCAAAGCACCCAGTTGGACAAAGATCATGATCAAGAAACCCAATTGGATGAAGATCATGATCATGAGCTGGAATATCCATCAACATGGACGGTGGTGATGATGACGACAAGGGATCATGGTAATCGTCCGCAATGTTGATCATGGTCTCGTGAAGCCATATCTGAGTCTTGAGGAACTTCACATAGTGGATGGCCTCCTCCAGCATGGACACCGTGTCCAGCTTTGTCCCGCCAGGAACCAAGCTCTGCAAGATCTTGAAGCGGTCGCTGATCCTGTGCCTCCTCTCCCTAGCCGCAACGCTCTGTGGGTCAGTGGACAGCCTCACTCCATTACTTTTGTTCTTCCCACCACCACGATTGTTTTTTGTCACGGAAGAACAAGAGCTGGCGAAATTATTTGAGTTAGAGTCAGTGGTAGTGAGGTAGTCCATTTAGCTAGGCAAGCACAGTAAAACTGGGCTTTTGTTGCTAGCTAGAACTTGGTAGGGATAAGTGCTTTTGGGTACATATTTATAGACAGGGAAAGATAGACTCTGGATTTCTTTATTAATTTGATGGTTTTGAATGAAGGAGAAGGAGAAGGAGAGGTGGAGAAAGATGTCGTCATGTAAGTCAGCCAATCTTTGGCGCAGGATTCGGGTGTCTACCCTAGTGTCCTATATAGCCTAACCAGGAGGCCCAGGAGTTCTTTAGCCTAGCCAAGGTTTCCTCTGCTTTTTGCTTCTCTTTTCCTTTGTCATTTGGTAAATATTATATGGTTGTACGATATGTCTTAACTGACTTTGTGGTAACGTTGCTTTCATTCAAATTATTGTTCGGTTGATATGGTGAACAGTGGCTATAAGGTGTGCAAGTTGGAATGATATTTCTGATGTTGAAAATAAAATTTTTAATTTGAACTCGAAAATTTGAATAACTTTAGAAAAATTGGAAGGGAAATAATTTTATGAAGCTTTTGGTGATTATGTCCTCATCTGTCGAGGCTTGTCGAGCATGACATGTTGAGCCCTCCCAACATCTTTCGAGCGAATATTTTATCAAACACTTAATGGTCATTATAGGCTCTTATAAGATCTTCCAAGTCATTTTACCGTCTTTCGTGTGGTATAATTCATGATCAAGTTGAGGTAATAAAGATGGTATAATAAATGATTGGTTAAGATAGTAAAATGTATAATACAGTAAAACCTCTTAAAAGTAATATTCTATAAAAGAATAATCTCTTTAAAATCATAGGTAACAATTTGAGACTAGTTATGCATAAATTTTTTTTATCACATATTAAGGAAACACATATTCACGTAATAATAATAGTCAATGAGTACAAAAATATATAATATCACAAATAAATATTTAAGATGAACTAAAATATTTTCCAAAGTTTTTTGGGGGCGGCGGCTGGTCCTGTTGATGGGGCGGCGTCGGCTTTGTACACGGAGCTTTTTGCAGCTCGTTAGGCATTGGGGGCTGCTGACGAGAATCTACCCGCCTGATGTTAAGATTAAACTGGAAGGAGATTCATCTCTGGCGTTGGCTGCCATGGCAGGGCGAGGAGAAGATGTTTCCGTTTGGGGGCCTGTTATTAACGATTTGAGAAGTCTTCTTATGGAGCTGCCTTTTGTGGAGTGCGGACATGTTCAGAGGGAAGCCAACTCAGTTGCGCATAGTCTTGCTCGGATGGGACTCACTTGTATTCAAGAGGTGCTTAGGTTTGAGGAGCCTCTGGATTTTATTCAAGATCTCTTATTTGAGGAAGGAATGTAATCTTGTTTTCTATTGTTCATTTGAGGATAGTTCTTTTGTTGTACGGAATACTCTTTTCTTTAGACCTGGTTGGAAGTACTGACAAGATTTCTATCGAGGTCCATTTAGCACACTATTCTCAATTTGTACGAATTATGATTTGTTTTAATGAATATCGTACTTGTTTCAAAAAAAAATTTATATATATATATATATATATATATATATTTCTAAAGTTGTTTAGGACAATACTTTAGTGTTTAAAATCGATATCACGTCTTTGAGTTTGCCTGCATAATACTTCGTCAACATGATCCCTTCTTGTTGAAGCCAAAATATTTCTAGCTTCTCAAGCATGTTTACAACTTCCTGGCATAAAACTTTTGGTATTTCCATACTGTCATCCTCAGGAATCTTGTTTAACAAATACAATATTTAATAAAGATGAATAAGTTAATAAATAATATTTTTTCACTACACCTCTATTAAGTAATAACCCCTCTAAAATTATAGACTTGGTTTTATTTTAACTTTACAACCTTATAGAATTGTTGTTGTACAGGATTAATTAAGATGGCATAAAACACAGTTGGTACAAATAATTTATTATTTCGAACCCAAGATTTTGTTGATGGTAACATATATTTTTTTTTTCCTCCACAAGAGCAAGAAGTGTGACCGAATTCAACAAATTAATTTGAGCTATTTCTGTTGAGAATGAATTTTACGTTAATGAGTGAAGGGATTTTGCATGTGCTTGCAAAAAGTTGGGCTACTCTTCATATTGTCAATGAGTTTTATGATGTAATCTTAGCTTTCATCTCAATATAAGAGCAGGTTATTCCACTTGTAAAACTCAACGGCCATACATGTTTCACGTCATCCCATTTGTATTGAATATGGGTTAGACTTAAAAATTCGTTAAACGTAAGAAAACACGTTGATAATAAATCTCACGTTGATGAGATGATAGATCTTACATGAACTTATGAGATTTGACTATTCCTTATATTATCAACAATTATGGTGAAACTTCAGCTCTCTTTAATTTCATTTTATATATTTTCTTGTATCTATTTTTAACTTATAACCGATTATATAAGGCAAATTATTTATCTCCAATTGAGAGCGCCTTCCTCGTAAAATAAAGGAATAGTGCCTCTAAATCAGTCGGCAAGAGAGAATGAGAGAGGGTGTATTGTTGTTAGGGTTGGACCGTCGGAGTCAAATTGGCTTTTCGTGTCTGGTCAGGAATTAAGGGAAAGACTAAAGAGAGAAGTGGGTGGGGGTGGGGGTCCTTTTTTGGGAAATCTAAGTGGATGTAACGTAGTTGCAGGTGTGTCTAAATCCGAGGACCAAATCCTTGCCGGGCTTTTAAATTGTACGATTATGCTTTTTATAGTTTTTATCCTTAGGATATACACTGTTTTCTGAAAGTGATTTACCATTCATGTCCTCTCAATTACACCTCTTTAGGAATAAAAAGAAAAGGATTCGAGGTCTAATCATGAGCTCTTCTTTTGAAGAGATTTATTTTAGCAAAACTTGCTTCTACAACGTACTGCTACGATCCAAGCTGAATACTGGCCTTGAATAATTAACCCGAGAGTAATATTGTTAGGTAAATTAAATTTACAAATTAAATCACGTGTCACGAATAAAAAATAAAAAAAATAATGAAAATATCTTGAAAAGTTTTAGTTTTAATAAAAAAACCATGTTATCAGTTTTGTTTAATGATTAGTACAAGACCTATATTAAAGTAATCCAACTAAAAATGGACCAACTATAATAAATTATGATTTGTCGATTTTATCCCTAACTTTTTAAGGTGGATTTCCAGATTTTTGTCGTTAATAGACTTCATCGTTGTTTTGCAGACCTTCTTCTTTTTCTTTGAAACAAAAATATATATCCTCATACTATTTAATTTATATTTTGTATTATTTCATTGAAATGTGATCGTCGTTATTATTTATAGTGTATTCGAGGTACTGTTTTTCAATTTTTATTCATCAATGGAGTTCATCGTTTGTTTCTCCAAAAAACTAAATTTGATATCTGCAGGCTATTCAATAATAACGATGGGTCACTGTTTTTGGACTGTAAAATAAACTATTTTTGGATTTTAAGTAAAATTGTTTCTGGAATCTAAGTTACTTTTGTCTGGAATCTAAGTCACTTTTTTCTGGAATCTAAGTCACTATTTCTAGATCCAAATAAAATAGACACGCTGTTTCTTAAATGTAAGTTAGAAAATAAATAGTGAAATTCACTGTATTTGGATTCAAAGCAAAATAAGCACCCTATTTCTTAAATATAATCAACTGATGCATGAAAGAAAAGAAACAATCAAAAGTTAAAATATAGACTGTTTCTGGAATCTAAATCACTGTTTCTGGAATCTAAATCACTGTTTCTGGATTTTGGTTCTTTTCTTTTTAGATCTAGTGTTTGTTTGTGCACAGACAAAACAAACACTGTATCTGATTTTTTTTTTTCCAGAAACAATATTATGTTTTGGGTTCTCTAGAAACAGTTTTATGTTTTGGTTTTTTTTTTTTTTTCCAGACACTTTTTCGCTAGTTTCTACCATTAAACTTCTTTGAACTTGTTTCGGCAACTTGTTCCGATGAATGCTTTATTTTTCAACTTTGATTTGGTTGTTTTTGAAATGGAGGAATTCGATTTGATTTGATAGGAATACATAGAATTATTATGACGGTTTCGTGCTGGGTTGATGTCACATCCCGGCCCGGGGCGAACAACTTCCCGGGCCCACTCCACCACCGTAGCACGAAATTGTCCGCTTTGGACTTACCATTCCCTCACGGTTTTGTTTCTGGGAACTCACACGAGAACTTCCCAGTGAGTCACCCATCATGGGAATGCTCTCGCGCGCTACTCGCTTAACTTCAGAGTTCTTACAGAACCCGAAGCCAGGGAGCTCCCAAAAGGCCTCGTGCTAGGTAGGGAGGGGAATATACATATAAAGATCACTCCCCTGGGCGATGTGGGATGTCACAATCCACCCCTTTTAGGGACCCGACGTCCTCGTCGGCACACGCGCGACCAGGGTTAGGCTCTGATACCAATTGTCACATCCCGGCCAGGGGCGGACCACTTCCCGGGCCCACTCCACCACCGTAGCACGATATTGTCTGCTTTGAGCTTACCATTCCCTCACGATTTTGTTTCTGGGAACTCACACGAGGACTTCCCAGTGGGTCACCCATCATGGGAATGCTCTCGCGCGCTACCCGCTTAACTTCAGAGTTCCTACGGAACCCGAAGCTAGGGAGCTTCCAAAATGCCTCGTGCTAAGTAGGGATAGGAATATACATATAAGGATCACTCTTCTGGGCGATGTGGGATGTCACAGTTGAGTTTGGTGAAGAGTCAGGACAATATCGAATCATTTAGGGGTATTTACAGAAATGTAAATTTGTAGTGGGTTGGGCTTGTAAGTTTGACCCGTGGATAATATTTTTGGATGTTTTTTTTATTAAACTTTGAGTCATTTTGGTTAAATAACATTTTGGGATGGTTTTTGGTTAAATATTTGTTGGCTCAAACCATTTTCCTTAAAGCTCCCTAAAAAATAAGTATGTTAATCAACATTTAAGTAATAATTCAACTATCAACTTCTATGTCATTTTGTTTATGTTGTATAATACATGTATAATATTATAGGTGAGAAATTCTTTTGAATTCAAAAGATAGAAATTAGGCAAATATATTATGTTGTATGCTGATTTCTCTTTATCCTTAGATCTCATATCATAATAGTACTTTTAAATTTTCTCATGAAAGACATTTAGCAAGTGGAATACACGTGGGTGGAGAGTTTATTTAGACTCGCTTATTGAGCGAGCCGTGCTAGCATCTCCCATATATATATATATATATATATACAAGGATGAATGCTAATTCTTTAGCCCTAACTAGTGCAAATGTATGGAAAATATTTTGCCCTAGATCACAACAGTACTTTCATCAGTGTCCTCCATTCCATTGGGCGTTGAAAAATACATTGATTCATTCATTACAAGTTTCGTTTCACTTCTTAGATTCAAATTTTTTGCTTCAGCAGTGCAAATGATGGATTGTTACTTTTCCCTCAAGACAAAATAACAAAAGCAAAGCAAAGGAAATTAAGGAACCAGGTGGGGCTTGGGGTCCCTAGCAGGACACATGAGGCTCCAGTTTATTTGACAATAGGAGTGTGTAGAACCCTAATTATTCTTACTTGTTCAAAAGAAAATTACCTGCTACATCTGTTTTCGTCAAACCGCACATCAGTCACAAACTTCAGCAGATGTATGAGGTGATGGTCTTGGCCACATATTATTTTGACATAAATTCGTTTTTGTTTTTCTATTCAATTATTTCAACGCCATCATATATATCTTCAATAGTATGTATAAGTTAAGTATGTTTAGCCAAAAAATATAATAAGTTTAGGTCTGTATATAGCTAATTTAGGTGGACAAAAACGGAGCTAGAAATTAATTAAGTGGGCATATCTTACAAAGTTCAATCTCCATTTTCTTGACAAATCAGGGTAATTTGTTCAACTAATTGTTACAAAAGCCCAATTTAATTTGTCACATTTTTCTCCAATATTTCCTTTACTCATTGTATTAACAAAATTATGCAACACAGCATGGTTTTAGACAAGAAAGTAAGTGAGAAAGTAGATGGGTTTAGAGGCACTTAAGAATTAATTGGAATTTTGTAAATAATTTAACAAGATTAACATAAAATTCCCAAATGAAAGGGGTGAGAGTGGCATGTGTCCCTGGACCTATGCTCCATTCGTCCATGGAGGTGGATCGAAGTGCACATGCATACGGCCAATTCCTATATATAACGTTAGTGATCCTAAAGTCAGTCTGGCATAAAGTGACCCAAATTCATCTTTTGAATTCTGTAAGGTACATTTTACATGTTAAAACCCCAACGTATTTCATATATTTAATGTAATATAGATTTTTAGCACAATGACATGTATTTCTGTAAAATAATGCATTAATTAAAAAAAAACCAAGAACTTATATATTATTCCACTGTCCACACAGACTGGGATGGAGGGAGTTGGTAACCTGCGGATTAGCCACTTGATGTTTGAGTATTGGGCCCACGAAGATTGGAAATGGAAACATCGACATCATATGTAGGGATGATTTACTGTTGAGGGAAAGTAAGTTACTGTTACGAGCGGCTGGAATGGTTTTTAGCTTTATAAGGTGAATACAGTACAGATTCTGGCCGGATATTTTTTTTTGGAAATCACAGATATTCTGTGATCGTGATCGTTTATTGTATATCATGCAGTTATTTTTCGTTATATACTATTTATATTTAATTTTAAATTTTAAAATTTAAATGATTTTTAACCGTACGATATACGATGAATAGTGACGATTACGGAATTCTCAAGATTCCAAAAAAAAAAAAAAAAAATCCGGCAATGTTCCACAGTGCACAGGGTATTATTACTGTTGCTGCAGTTTTTGAGTAACAGAAACGTTACGAAAGGTCTTCTGCGTTGCCCTAGCTGTTTCATTTGCTTTTCTTTTTTCATGGTTTTACACTCATCCTTCAAAGTCTCAAACCTTCTCCACCTTCCACATCCCTTTCTGCATTTAATGGAAGTTGACTTGTTCTTACTGCTTGTACAGTTTTTGGGACCGATACGATAAAAGTAGAATTAAGGAGGAGCACACGCAAGTACAAGGATCACGGAACTCCAGACTATATAAAATACGCATCATTTTAAATTACTTATCAAATATTGGTTTTTGAGTTGACATTATCACACAGAATTTAGCTGAAAACGTTGGAAGAATGTAAAGTCTGAGTCCCCAACTTCCCTGCACTGTTAAAAAGCCATAAAATGATGATTATAGTTGGACTTAACACATAGACACATAATATGTTCTCATATTTAATAATATAGATTATATGTTGCGGTGTATTATGCGGCTTAATTCCGTTTCCCTTCCTCTTAGTGTGTATGTAAAAGAAAAAGAGTACGTAAACATGATAATATCAACTTTGGACAACATACATATATATGTAGAAATGTTCTCTTAATTGTTGAAAAAGACCAAATCCGTTTGAAAGATAAATAGAAGAAATAGATAAAGATACTAAAGCGATGGTCGGTTAATTTTCTCGTGTTCCCAAATCAATAAAGTTAAAAAAAAAAAAAAAGAGTTATATTGACACGAAGATTCCATATATTACATTCTAGAAATATAAAAGTATTTTGAACAAAATTTGCATGAGTTATTTACTTTTTCTTTTAAGTTTTGTTTTGAATCTTTAGCACAATCAAAATTAAAGTTAATCATCTAATCAAGGATTTCAACAAGAAAAAGTACATAAACATGAAAAAATAACGACTTATAAACGGCTGCTTTATTATGATTTTCAGATGATATCGTTTTATGTGTAAAGTTCAAAAAATAAGTCTTTGAAAATTCAGTTTCAGAACTGCAAAAAGCAATATATTCCTGTAAAACATATATGAGCTGCGCCTGCATGAACAAGATTATAGTGTTCGTACTATGTATTCGACCAAACAAAAAAATGATGAACTAAATATTGTTTTATACGAATCGGCCTTACAACGCAGATCAATGGAGACGTATCAGAAAAGGGGCTGTCCTTAGCACTGATCTGCTACCATGCCCTATCACTTCATCAACACATACATACACACATGCAACTTGGAATGCTTTCACCTTGTCTTAAGGCAACACGTGCCTGCCTGATGGAACTGTTTTTCTTTTGAGTAGATGCACAAAATTGTCAAACACCCTACAGCAACATCAGCAGGATTGGATGTTACGCTGCGTTTAGGCATATATTATTACGGATAATACTTGAATACTTATTACTGAGTGCTCATTTTTTTTATTTTGTTCAATGATATTTTAATTATCTATTTTTATTGTTTCAAAAAATAATATACATGTTATTTAATTTTTCTTCAACCTAAAAAAGAAAGAAAAACTAATGAAAAATGTTTGAAAGTTTTGAGTTTTAAGAATAAAAACAAAATAAAGGGTAAAGTGAATAGTACCATAATTGACTTTTTAGTGTAAAAATATGAATTTTCGTTAAAATTTCTTATATTACAAGGGATATATTAAATTTTTTTATTGAACCAAATGAAAAATGAATACATAAAACACTACATAAATATTATCGCACCGTTGTCATAATAGACCACTCTATAAAAGCTTTTATCGGTCAGTACACAGTTACACACAGTCTCCCCATTCCGGGCATTCCCACGGTCCCATAACCAATAATTGCAAATTACATACCTCCTAATCATTATTTTTTTCTTCTTTTGAAGTTTGAAGCTATATATCGTACTCCCTAGTCGTATTTGGTCTCTCTTTTTATTTCGTCTAATCTAATCACAAAATCAGAAACTTTGGGAGCAATTTGAATGGTTAAATATATTCTTGGATCAGACTAGCCCAATTTTCATGAATGGCCCAAGATTTAGGATCTCATCCGTCGAAGCTAGGCAACTCTATTGCAAGATCAGCGTGGACTTTTGACGAAACTAACACTGTGTTTGGATGGAGAATTTCTAAATTACCACAGAATTTTAAATGATGGGAATTACAAACGTGGGAAAACTGCTTTCCCATCCTAATTCCCTAGTTTAAGTGAAATTCTGTTTCATTTTACTGTATCCAAACAGAGCATAAAACATATATAATCTCATTGCTCTGTGAGGTTGATCGAACAATCTACGTAGTCAGATGGTTTGACAAAAAGAAATTCGTATTTAACAGAGAGGGCAAGATATTATGAATTCAATTAAAACAGCCCAGACTATTAAATTAAAGTGAACCACTCTGAGAAATAAAATAAAAAAAATGCTAGAAATACCACCAATGTAATATAAATATATGATTTACATAGCATCACGCATAAAAACGATAATATCCTATTGAATAGAACTTAATTGAATTCAAGACACATTCATGTAAGCATGTGAGTGTCAATGAATATATTTATTGATTTCTTTTCAATCCATTAACTTGGCAAATGAGTTAGTTGGTGTTGAGGAAATTACGGAATCTCGTTTTAATTAAGATTTGGAGTCCTTATTGTGCAACTAACTAAAAGGACTTATGTGAGTAGACAAGATATCGATATCATTTAAGACTCTAATGTTATCCTATGATTTGGCCAATCCCTACTAATTAGCAATAGGCCGGATCATAAGGAGACTCATCACTATAATAGGTAGTCCCTGTACTCATATCATCCTTATCAATGCTAAAAACCCTATTCTATAACAAGGACTATCGGCTGTTGAGTGCAAAAGACTTCCTTCAAAACCCTAGCAGTCATGGCTTATTCTTCCTCCTCTTCGGCAGATAAGTTTGTTTTTCTTTTTAATTATTTGATTTATTTATTGTAATTCTATTTCTTATACCTGTGATGCTAGTAACCTGTTGATTGCTAATTACTTACAATTCATGCATGTACCAATTGAGATATATAAAAAAATACAATGTTCTAATCCATATCTACATTTTCATTGAATTTTTTTTGTTACCTTCATTTCAGTTCTTTAGGAATCCTAACGACTATTTTACAGTGATGAAAGCTCAAAAGGTAAAGACATGGAAACAACGATTATGGTGAATCAATTGTATGATATTTTTGTTGAAGAAGATCATACTGTCAAACCACTGAAAAATTATTTATGGACAGATCAACATGATGCACGTCAACCCTAATGAAATATTACTTAGGTCTAGGTGATCAAGCTCCATGATATACCGATGAGAGATTTTGTGGGCGCTATCGAGTGCGCCTACGTAATATTTTATACAAAAACCAGATGCGCTAGAAGTTATGCCGTTATCACTTTATCAAAAGACATTTGTGCTCTAAATGAAATGTCAATTGAATTGTGCAATGAGTATTGTAAGATGATGGAAATTTTTGTAAAGTAGTAATAGTCGTGCTTTTCGTCATTTTCCACTACTCATCGCATAAGACATTTGCATATGCTATCATTTAGAACACGGTTGTTATATTTTGACAAAGCGATAAACCAATAGCTCCCAGTGCATATGATTTTTGTATAAAATAAGCATCGTTGCTGACAACTCCAACTATGCAATTTTGAACAATGAAGGCAGCAATCGGTAGCTCCTCCGAAATTGCTTCGCGATATATCTTGGAGATTGATCACGTAAGACTGAAACAATCTTTCTTTAGGCATTGATGTGTGTTATAGTGGAGCTTTAAAAATTTTATGGTATTAGAATAGGTTATTAGCATGTTAGTTAACGACTACACATACTTTATGTTTTACTCAATCTATTTTGCCTATTTAAGAAACTTGCTGAGAATAAATCCGACTAAAAGATGGAATCACTTTCTATGTTATGGTAAAACTTCAATTTGACATATTCTTCACGACTAATGGGCCTCTTAGAAACGGAAGACTCGAGCAAGCTCCACATGTCATCGTACGTGTCACATCACGATACACCTCGCACCTTCTATCGCCAACACGAAACTTCTTCACACAAACGTGTCTAATATTTGCGCACCCAAAAACCAGATCTGTATAAAGCTCGTACCTAAAAATAGCCATATAAATCACCAAAGTGCATATGTACAAACCAAAAGAGCTATGGCTTCCGGCGACGAATTCAGATTGACATCACCCGAAATAGACCACGAAGGAAGGTTGCCCAGAAAATACACAGGAGAGGGTCAAGGAGCAAAAAAGAACATATCTCCACCTTTAGAATGGTACAACTTGCCGCAAGGGACCAAGAGCCTAGCCCTAGTTGTACAGGACATTGACGCACCCGACCCAAAGGGTCCGCTCGTGCCTTGGACGCATTGGGTCGTGGTGAACATTCCACCGACTCTGAAAAAACTGCCGGAGGGTTTTTCCGGTAAAGAAGAGGAGGTGGGTGGTGATTATGGCGAGATCAAGGAAGGTAACAATGATTGGAAGGTGCCTGGGTGGCGTGGGCCTATGCTGCCTAATCATGGTCATAGGATCGAGTTCAAGCTTTATGCTTTGGACGATGATCTGCACCTAGGTCACAAGGTATGTTTGTAGGTCTATGTTGTCTTTTAACATTCAAACAGAATCTGTTCTCTTGTTAGACTATTTGATAACATAAATAGTTAAGTCAGTTCTTATATATTGTTAGATTATGAATCCGATTGATCACGTAAATCGACTATGTGACAACATAAATAATTAAATCAATTCTTATATATTGTTAAATTGTGAGTCTGATTGATCTCGTAAATTTTCACTAAAGCGTGACTCGGATTTAAGCAAATATTAGTAATAGAATATTAAACCTTTTAGAAACAGTTTATTTTATTTTATTAAATGTTAAAATTTGGGTGAGTTGCAGGTGACGAAGGAGAAGGTGTTGGAGGCAATTGAAGGGCATGTTCTGGGAGAAGCAGTGTTGATCGCCATTTTCTGATGCTAATTACTATATATTAGTTGTTTGGATGTTGTACTTTGACTTTTTTATCATGCACTTTTTTTCACTTAACGTGTGATGTTATCTTTAGTTTCTCAAGTTCTGAGCAAGACAATAATGTGAAATTAGTTTTTTTTTAAAAAAAAAAGCCTTCAAAAGAGTTGGGAGTTTTCGGAGCAAATATATATTACATGAAGTTAGAGGTCTGCAGGGAAACTGTTGGTTGGACTCCAAAATTAGAGATGCTTATGATTGAAAAAAGAAAAAGAAAAAAATCATGGAACAAATTATCCTTTCATATGATTTGGTGGATTTTATTGTGCATGACCTTTTGTTTGGTTTTGATACATTGTGAGCTAAGGTAGGCGCGGCCCTAGGCCTCAAATATTAATCCCAAGGCCCATGATAATATTGTTAAGCAAATGCTTTATAACGTAAGTGATTTCCTCCACCTAATTTGTGACGCAGCTAATTTCCTTCAAACCCTTTTTGGCATATTTGCGGTTAACTCTTGCACTCTATTTTTGTTAAAAAATTTGTCATATAACCTTCAACTTGATTCAGTTAAATAATGACCATTGGAGTTGCTCCGTTTAATGATGATAACATTAGTAATTGGAATTGGAGAATGCGTACGTGTAGTATTGAAGAGGGACTGAAAGAAGTGATTAGTGTTTTTGGGATTTTGTGAATAGTGTATTTTGGATTTTCGGCATTCGTTTTTGGCCCCATGATACTTGTTTTGGTTTGGAAAGGGTTTGGCAAGATGAGTCCAACACACGGCTTTTTTATTTTTTATTTTTTATTTTTTTGTGACATAAGACGTTTTGGGTGTTTAAACATCGTTTAGGGTGTCTAAACATCGTTTAGGGGTTTAGAACAGCGACGGGAATAGTGTATTTTGGCTTTTAGGTATTTGTTTTGGCCCGTGATTCCTTTTTCGGGTGGGAAAGGCATTGGCAGGTGGCAACACGGGTCCAACACACGGCTTTTTAGTGACATAAGATGTTTTTGGAGGTGTTAGGGGTTTAGAACATCTTTCTAAAAGTTTGTTGAGTGTTTTGAGTAATTTTGTAATTTTCTTTTTACTTTCTTTTGCGATTGGGATTTTCCTATGACTATTTGACTATTAGAGTTGTGTTGATTTTTTTTTTTAATCGATAACTGGGGTAAGTTACAGTTATTTATTCTTTCTGGGCCCAAAGATGTTATGGGGAATTTCACCCTACTCGTGACCACAGTGAAGTAGACTCATCAGCTCAGAGCAACGAACTTGGAACCTTCCATACTTTTGTTTATTAGGAAGCTGTAATCTGCGCTCTTACCAGTAGGCCATTTGATGTGGTTGAGTTGTATATTAATCATTAAATAAGAGTATTTTTTTATTATTAATTCTCTGGATTATCCGAGTTTTACTAAAACGAAATAGTTCGTGAATCCTTAATCAGATACTTTCGCTCTGTCAATTATGACCATCAAAGCCTAAATAAAAGTAGTACCATGGTTAGTGACTTTGAATCCAAAAACTACCTTTTTTTAACATTTGGGGGTGGCTGGGGACTGAGTTTGGAATTCGGTGCGGAAGGGATGAATGCTTTTAATGAAGATGATTTAAGTCTCAAATTTGTCATCTTATAAAATAAATCACAATTTAAACCGTCTCACTTCTAATTGTATCGAAGCTTTTTGAATAAAAAAAACTCTTACATTAATGCACGGGTGATTAAGTAAAGACAATCTTGATGTCATTAGTGTGGTCACGCCCATCTCTCTGAAACTTTACGTAAAGTGGATTTTAGATTTAGATCTGAATTACTTTTTTCACTTATAAACATAACCAATACAGCTCTACGTCTGGCCCACTCCAAAGTCCCTTTTGGGGGGGGGGGGGGGTGGTTAAACAAAAGAAAAAAAAAACTATATTGGCTATTTTATAAAATAAATCACAACTTATATGAAACGATATCACTTTTAATTGCACCAAAGTCTTTTACATAGAATTCTCACACTTATTAATTACATGTGCGATTAAGTAAAGACAATATCAATATTTTTAATAATTTATAGCGGCCCCCCTCTTAGAAACTTTTTTTGTCTGAGTCTCTCTAGAACTTTAGTACAAGTTCCTTGCACAATTAAGTAAGTGCCCTTAGGGCTGGTTTGGTATTGCTGTGTTTTGAAAAAAAGTTGCTGTGAGAATAAGCGGCTGTGAAATAAAGCAGCAAAGTGTTTGGTAAATTTTTTTGTAAAAGTGCTTTTGGAAAAAAAAAAAAAAAAAAAAAGCAGTATGATAGTGTTTGGTAAACTTTTTTGTAAAACAACTGTGACTATGTGAAATGACCAAAAAGGGTTTAATACTAGATGTGCTATTAAGGTTAAGCTCATTGTTTGTTAAAAATAATAAATAAAGATTCTTGATTCTTTCCTTCTACGGGCAGTAACAGATCATTCCCATATCTCTTGCTCTCCTCCCTCCTTCAGTCCCCCAAATCGACAAAAAGGGTTTAGGTTTCTTCGTTCCGCTCTGATTTTCCACCAAATGGTAGTTGAATTCTAGGGTTTCAGATTCAAACAATGAGCACCGCCAACTCCAATAACAGTACCAACCACCACCATGGCGACTGAGATCTCAGCTTGTGGTTCCTCGAGCAATCGCGGCTCGCCTCTGCTCGGGGGCTGACTGACGAGGACAAGGACTCCCCCACGGAGCTCAACACCATCAACAGCTCAGGCGGCTTCATCGTCGTGTCCCCTGATAAGCTCTCCACCAAGTACACCAGCGTCAATCTGAAGGAAAATTTGTGAAAAACATGTTTATTTAAGCAACATCAATAGCATGCAATTAACAATTAAAGGCAGAATCATGCTTGTATGCACTTAAAAACAAAACATTTACCCATGAAATTCAAAGCCTAGTAGATAGGTGAACCAAGACTCAACTCAAAACAAAGTGAGTTGAGAAATCAATACCTTTGTAGATTCCTCTTTGCATAAGTAAAGGCTAATCACCCAAAGAGAGGGCCTTCATTCCTTGCATCTTAGATCCATGGATTTGGATGGATGAAAAGGTTTCTCCAAGTTCCCAAAATTGAGAACCTCTAATTATTCATCACCAAGGCATAATGAAGAAGAAATGAGTGACCTTGGAGGAGTTTGATTGCTAGATGATCCCTCCAAGGTGGCCTAAATTTTAGAGAGAAAGGAGAGCTTGTGTTCTCATCCTTTCCCCAAAAAATACCATATGTAAATTTTAGGCTATAAAGTCCTTTATATAGTCCCTTCAAATAAGTGACAAAATGGACCAAAAGCCCTATTCTTCTAACATGGCAAGCCTATAGGGTTTATTGGGCTTTCAAGCCCTTTGTTTATTCAAGTTGTCATACAACTTGAGTTAATGGGCTTGACATTCAAATCCCATTGGGCCTTGCGGCCAAAAACTAACCCGAGGTCTTTAACGAACTTATTCGTTTGATTAATTAACATATTAATTAATCCTAGCCTTAGATAAACAATTAAACCATTTAATTATTCTTACTCATCTCCGTTGTTTCTTCAAACTCTACCTTACTCGGTGAACGATCCATTAGGTTCCTTTTAACGAGGCAGTGGGCGATTAAAACTCTTTCTAATCGATTGTGAATTGAAACTTACTTTCAATTCTCCCGTTAGTGATAATACACTTTTAGGGCTTCCACAAACCATGGTTGACGCCTAGCAGCATGTCATGGTTACCCAAGCTAATCAGAAGAGGTGGAGAACCTATTCAGTTTTAGGATTACAAATGCAATACGGTCTTTCTCTAATACAATACTCTTGACCACATTGTTTGGTTTGATAGTTTATTCATGTCTACTATCCAATGTGAGTCTTGTGCTTATATGATTACCTTGAATGTGATTTGGAACACATTCCTAAATCTCATTCATACTTTGGCCAAAGATTCTTAATCATATCATAGAGTATTCTCCCTCAAACAGTTTGAAGGTTAGAGATCCCTTGTTGCGCATTCACTTGCCTCCATGGCTAAGTGGCTTAACCCCAACGATGCCATGGACACCCTCCTGATGGAGTGACTTTGACATAATCAAAGATTAAGGACCTAACCACAAGACAACTGTGATGCCTCAGGTCAAAAGACTAATTTGCATTATCCCAACCATGAGTTCTCATGTGACATGAATATGAGAACTCTTCGTTGATCGTGTTCAGTGAACTCATTCTCTATTGAGCACCTACGTAATTGTCTTGATGTCACACACACCAATGACTCGAGACTAGTCACTCTCCCTGAGAGAAGACATAGCACGTACTGATCTTAACGGACTGTCAATGCTCAATTGACAATCCTATGATCAGGAACGTTTAGGATGTGTCAACGAAAGAATGGTCTCATGAATCTAACTTCTTTAGATCGCATTCTTCCAATCACATATTCCTTGGACTTATCGTTTAAGCATATAACATTTATATGAGACGGCTCAAACAATAATGTTTGCCCTTAATATTAAACTAGATTAGTTTAACATGTGAAATGTCCATAAAGTATCATCATATGATTGGTTTTAGGGCACATTTCCAACAATCTCCCACTTGCACTAGAGCCAATCAGCTTAGTCATCAGTGATGATACCTCTTTTGTAGTCATTTCATAAATGGCTGAGTAGTAGGCCTAGACAATGGATATCTATATGTTATCCATAGAAGCAACCTTGAGAATAATGACGTCACCATTATACATGATTCTCAATCATGTGGTTCAGTCTCTCATTTGAGTTCAGACCTTGATGAGACCTTGATTCCCTAGCTTGAGCTATCGCCCCATTAATGTCATACACTTTCTGGTTGGAACCGAATGGAGAGTTCATGAATGAACTTTCCCATCCAAACAACAATGTTGTAAGCTTCTATATGGCAATATATTTTGCATACATGATGGAACACATTAAAGTCATTACTTTTAACGTTTCCACCCAAATATCTCTTTAGTCATAATAAAGAGATATCTCATTATCACTTCATTCATAATGAAGAGATATTCTATGATGGATTAGATTCATAATCTAATACATTTACGCTTCCATTACGTTACTCTAATTCTTCCTCATTCTTGAGAAATCCATCCTTAGTATTTCTTAAATACCTAAGGATTCACTTGACGGTTGTCATGGTTCTGATCCTGGGCTTGCACTGATATCATCTTGTACCGTTCTAGGTACAACTTATATCAATGTTTTCATACAATATGAAATACATAAATTACCTTTCTGCGTATGCATAAAGGATTCTATTTACGCATTATTTCTTTGGGAGTCAAAGGGTACATTCCCTTTGAGAAGAACAACTTCCTAGTCTCACTAGAATTGTCATTCTAATTGAAGTTTATCATCATATGAGAAACTTCCTAGCATCTCATTGTCTATTTTAGGGATTGATATAATCCAATTATATCTTGAAATCTATCATTATAGATTTCCATCCCATGTATATAGACTATGTCTCCCATATACATTCTATCATTATAGAATGTTTAAAGTCATAACTTTAACGATGAAGAATTCCTTTCATTTTCAAAATTAATATATATCATGTATATATATTCAAATTTAGGAATATGATCAACTCCCACTAATCTTTTGTAAACCTAGTAAACAAAAGATTCATTTACATCTTTATGAGAAATCAAACAATTGATCTTTTCTCATAAGACGCTTATAGCTCCCACTAGCTTGCTAAGATCCATGATGAATGGATCTCTACAACTAACCTGTCTTGTGATTTATTGTTTTAGACATATATTATCAAGACTATCTTAATAATGGTTTCGGAAACCCATATTATGTCCAAACCATTCAACTGAGACGGTTTATAAACCTTGGAGCTTGTGGTATAGGAACTAGGTTGTCTTAGAAGTATATCTCATATATATGGGTAATTGATAATGTCCAACGAACTAAATCTTATTCATGTTCATTCTTCTCCTAATGGAGAAATTCATTATCTTACGATGCTACTTTCCTTGATATTTTTCAAGGAAATTAATCTAAAGTGTTACTTTTACCTTGGATCAAATCTAAGGAGGTAAATACTTTAGACGTCTTACTCATCTACTTACATTTCTTGAATTCTTTGAAACCTTTTGCAAAGTATTCGGACTTGTGTTTATTCAAAATAAACTATAGTCTAACCGAGAGTGATCTTCGGTGAATGTCATACAACATGAGTAGTATTATGTTGTGGATAAGTGCCACTAACATCTAAGTGAATTAACCTCAACAACTTTGTGATTCTTTCTTCTTTCCAAAAGAATAAAGATTCGAACATTTCGCCTCTATACAATTTTAACAAGAAGGTATTGGATCCGGATCTAACGATCCAAAACATCCATCTATGACCAACTCGTAACTTATGTTTTAGAGGTGTCACAACTCAGTTGGGATTAGTCACTCCCTTGCAACCTTTTGGGTTTTAAGCATCATCGTATTCTAAACAGTTAAACTACCACATCATCTCTACTATAGAGACAACCAATTAAATTACAATAATCTAATTATTGATTAATAAAGAACAATGTTTTGTCAAACAAAACATTCATCCATCTCTACTATAGTGACGGATTTAAGTTCTTTAAAATTGGAATGTAAAGACAATCTTTAGTATTTTCCAATTTCTTTGGTAGTTCATATGAGGAAGTAAGTACAATCCGCTTTCGCAGAGATCTATATTTGATTCACGTTTCGAATGTGAAGTACTTTCTCTTCTCTCATTAATTTTCTACTTCTTATTAGCACACTTTTACAACGATTGTAAAACATAGTTGCTAATACAGAATCATGTATTCAAGTAGAAGAACCAACTGTTTTGAATTATTCAAGAACATTTTACAACACCTTCAAAAGGTGTGTTCTTGACACTTGCAAGACATTTCTTGCAAATACCCCTTCCAATGTCCATCCTTTCATAAAGAAAGTTTGTTCCCTTGGAGTTATTTTGCCTTCTTCATTTGACTTCCTTTTTTACTACAATAGTCATGGTCCCTAAACTCCCACTATCTCTCTTGAAACTTATTTCAAATGTGTTATACACATCAAACGATTTGGAGAGCGTGCGGTTATTGTTCACTATATAGTTTACAATAAACTTAGTGAACCATTAGGATAGGGACACAAAGGTGAAATCCTTGCCTAGTTTCCGTCTCGTTAAGTGGTTTAACACTTCAACACTCAATGATTCAAAATCATCATAAGTCCATATTGATGGACTATTTTTGTCAACCAACCATTATGTTCTAAACATAATTACAAACTTTCAAGAGTTGTTCAAGGCAACTCTCATTTCTTCATACAACAATTTGTAAGTGAAGAATCATGGCACATAAAGCGTCCATGCCCTTGTGCTTACTTCAAAAGTTCCTTGTTTATGTAACAAAGAAACAAACACTAAAGTTTGTGTTGATTAAGGGTTGTTCAAAGCAACTCTTATTTCTTCATACAACAATTTGTATTTGAAGAATTATGACATTAAAAGTGTTGTCATTCTCATGTTAGACTTATCTAAAATATTCTTCCAATGATATATTATCAATAGGAAGATTGTGAGGATGAGACTACTTAGTTACATCTACAAGCCATTAAAGACAATCTATGGGATTGTAGAACTAAGTCCGAAAATTAAAGCATTCGGCTTTTCTTTGTCAAGTTTTGGATAGCGTTTGCAAATATATTGGTAAACAAATCCATAACGAATATAAATTGATTGATTTTAAGCCATTTGATTCGGGTCTTTAAATCAAATAGCACCACCCACTATTTTTGGCAAATTCCATATCCCTCATCGGAATTCGAGAGTTTTGGAGGAAACTCTTAGTAGGGTATGGGAGGCTCACTATTACCAAGCCCACCTCACGATGATACGATATCGGCTAGCATTAATAATAATGAGAGAGTACGCTTACTCATTTGCATTTCTTGCAAGTACCCATCTTATTTGGCCTCTAGAGAATGTTGCCTCACAATGATATGATATCGGCGCCATTGCACTTAGTTAAGTTATTCCCACCATGCTTAGTTCATGAAGGGGTTCAAGAATAGCTTCACAATGATATGATATTGGCCATCCTCGTTGCCTACACTCACCTCATCATATGCGTATAGACTCCTCCTGAGTGTAAGCATGCACTTTGTACTCCCCCATGATAGGGTGAAGCCGGTGTACAAGTCACAAACGATTGGAGCCTACCACGGTGGAAGGCCACGAAGAGATATTCAAAGCATCTCTCGCTTATTAACTTAATATTGATTTGGTTGAGGGTTTTTAGGTCTCATCACATATAAACATACATTTTAATCCAATTAAAACATTTTGGTCCTATTACAACTATTGGTCCATTTGATTAATTTAGTTGTATATAATACTCCCACTAAGCTTTTAAAACGGTTTTTAAAGTAAGAGTATATGATACTACTAACATAAGATTTGCATTCATTGATGGACTATATAGTTGTCTTAGGGCCTTAGGATGACTATGAACCTTTGATTCGATTCAACACGAGCCTAGTGTTGAATCTCGGTCTAGGGATGGTGATTGATTCTAGTTACGCGTTTAATCACATTAAGGCGTGTTGTCTTATTGGGCGTTGGACCCAACCACTCCAATTTCATGCATATCGAATAAAACAAGAAAGTAGTACTTCAAAGTAAATAAGAGCTTATGCTCTTTTACAACAATTGATCAAATCAAATTACTTTAAAGTAAAGAAGAGCTTATGCTCTTTTACAACAATTGATCATATCAAATTACAACCAAAATTTAATCTACACATTCCCATGGTTCAAACAAATTTGAAACGGCCATTCACATAGCTCAATTATCGTAGGCTAAGGTTCATAATCACCCTTTCTTTAATTAATTAACGCTTTAACTAACTAAACTTGAATGCAACATTTTCATTTGGTTTTTGTATCCATAGAATTGATTTAAATGGAGCTAAATGAAATGAAAATCCAATTCTCATTTAAAGAGACAAAACAATTTTGTTCTCTACCTAATTTGGGCCAAAATGCTATGACCTCAACTTTTTGGGCCATTTTGCAAAACTTAAACTTTTGGGGTCACTTTGTAAAAACACAAAAGTCCACTACTTCATGTAATTACAACTAGAACCCAAAAAATTTCCACAAAAACTAAAACTTCATTAAAGGAGCAAAACAATTTGTCCTTTTAGTGATTTTGGACCTTTACGTAAAAACGTAAACTTTTAGGTCAAAGTACAAATACACAAAAGTATCAAAACTTTATGTAATTGCATGAAAGCCCCACAAAGTCCCTAATTGAGTAGGGTGGCTTGTTTTGAAGCAAAGTAATAAAAAAAATTTCAAAGTTTTTGTAAGTGGGGTGTGTGTAATGGAATAAATCATTACACACCTACCCACTAAAATTTCTTTAATTTTTCAAAACAAATATCTAATATATTTAAACATAAGAAATATTTCAAAACAAAAACTTTATGAAATAAATCAAAACTTTGAATCAAAACACCAAACCTTTTGTTCTTGGCAAGAACATATTAAGAACAATGAAGAACATTCATGAAAACCCATAAGAGCTCCATGAACATTCTTCACCCAAAAACATACCAAAACCACTCAAACTTAAGGGAAATAACATACAACCATACTAGGGTACATAGGGGTTCCAAAAGTCACTTGAAAACACTTTTAACAAGTCAAATAAGAACCCAAAAATCCACCCTTTGGATTTGGCCGAATTTCCCCAAAAACATGGCACCAAATTTTAGCTCCAAAATTCATGCTCATATAAACTACATCTACAACATTTGAGATGGCAAAATTTCTAACAAAATTTACATTCAAAGAAGCAAGAATAAAGCTTGTAACAATTACAACATTCAAATCACAAACTATGAACTACAAAACCCAAAAGGATTCACCAACTACTAGACTTAGGCTCTTGATACCACTTGAAGGAAAATTTATGAAAAACATGTTTATTTAAGCAACATCAATAGCATGCAATTAACAATTAAAGGCGGAATAATGCTTGTATGCACTTAAAAACAAAACATTTACCCATGAAATTCAAAGCCTAGTAGATAGGTGAACCAAGACTCAACTCAAAACAAAGTGAGTTGAGAAATTAATACCTTTGTAGATTCCTCTTTGCATAAGCAAAGGCTAATCACCCAAAGAGAGGGCCTTCATTCCTTGCATCTTAGATCTATGGATTTGGATGGATGAAAAGGTTTCTCCAAGTTCCCAAAATTGAGAACCTCTAATTATTCATCACCAAGGCATAATGAAGAAGAAATGAGTGACCTTGGAGGAGTTTGATTGCTAGATGATCCCTCCAAGGTGGCCTAAATTTTAGAGAGAAAGGAGAGCTTGTGTTCTCATCATTTCCCCAAAAAATACCATATGTAAATTTTAGGCTATAAAGTCCTTTATATAGTCCCTTCAAATAAGTGACCTAATTGACCAAAAGTCCTATTCTTCTAACATGGCAAGCCTATAGGGTTTATTGGGCTTTCAAGCCCTTTGTTTATTCAAGTTGTCATACAACTTGAGTTAATGGGCTTGACATTCAAATCCCATTGGGCCTTGCGGCCAAAAACTAACCCGAGGTCTTTAACGAACTTATTCGTTTGATTAATTAACATATTAATTAATCCTAGCCTTAGATAAACAATTAAACCATTTAATTATTCTTACTCATCTCCGTTGTTTCTTCAAACTCTACCTTACTCGGTGAACGATCCATTAGGTTCCTTTTAGCGAGGCAGTGGGTGATTAAAACTCTTTCTAATCGATTGTGAATTGAAACTTACTTTCAATTCTCCCGTTAGTGATAATACACTTTTAGGGCTTCCACAAACCATGGTTGACGCCTAGCAGCATGTCATGGTTACCCAAGCTAATCAGAAGAGGTGGAGAACCTATTCAGTTTTAGGATTACAAATGCAATACGGTCTTTCTCTAATACAATACTCTTGACCACATTGTTTGGTTTGATAGTTTATTCATGTTTACTATCCAATGTGAGTCTTGTGCTTATATGATTACCTTGAATGTGATTTGGAACACATTCCTAAATCTCATTCATACTTTGGCCAAAGATTCTTAATCATATCATAGAGTATTCTCCCTCAAACAGTTTGAAGGTTAGAGATCCCTTGTTGCGCATTCACTTACCTCCATGGCTAAGTGGCTTAACCCCAACGATGCCATGGACACCCTCCTGATGGAGTGACTTTGATATAATCAAAGATTAAGGACCTAACCACAAGACAACTGTGATGCCTCAGGTCAAAAGACTAATTTGCATTATCCCAACCATGAGTTCTCATGTGACATGAATATGAGAACTCTTCGTTGATCGTGTTCAGTGAACTCATTCTCTATTGAGCACCTATGTACTTGTCTTGATGTCACACACACCAATGACTCGAGACTAGTCACTCTCCCTGAGAGAAGACATAGCACGTACTGATCTTAACGGACTGTCAATGCCCAATTGACAATCCTATGATCAGGAACGTTTAGGATGTGTCAACGAAAAAATGGTCTCATGAATCTAACTTCTTTAGATCGCATTCTTCCAATCACATATTCCTTGGACTTATCGTTTAAGCATATAACATTTATATGAGACGGCTCAAACAATAATGTTTGTCCTTAATATTAAACTAGATTAGTTTAACATGTGAAATGTCCATAAAGTATCATCATATGATTGGTTTTAGGGCACATTTCCAACACAATCTTCACGGCCACGACGTCGGCGTAGTTCAGGCTAACAAGCCAGCTCCGGTCAAGCGGCTCGTCTACTACTTCGAGATTTATGTCAAGGATGCTGGGACCAAGGGCCAGATTTCCATTGGATTTAAGGGCAGTTTTGGGTTATTCAATATTTGATTAAACCTACACTGTTCACCCGTGTGTTTTGAAAATAAACTGTTTTTGGAAGCTGCTATTTGCAGCTTCTTGTCAGCTTCAGGTTTTGGGCTTTTTTTCACCTCAAACTTTGAAACAAAGCTGTTTTTCAAAGTTTACCAAACACCAAAAATTCTCATAGTTTTTTTTCTTAGTAGGTTTTTTTTTTTAAGCACCTCAATCCCAAACTGCACCTTAGACTTTTCGGCTAGTTAAATAAATAACGACTCCAAATAGTTTTTGTTTTCTTTGTATGATTTGTATTGTGAAACAAGAGAAGTTAACAAGTTTCTTGTTCGGATCTTATGCTTCTACCTTCGATTTTATTTTTTCGAGCATGTATTGTTATTAGACGATCGGAGCCGTCTATGCTCTAGACTACTTAAAAAATATCGAAAATGGTTTAGCCGATCGATTCACGTTGTATAGTTTAAAGAACAATAATCTACTTACGCTATTTTACACGTTTTATGTGCTGGTAACTTAAATAATTGATAAACATTACTTGCATTGCGAAAAGTAACTTCCTGGGTAAGGTAAGAAAGCTTCACTTCCAGCTAATCGAACACGATAATCTTCACTTCTGTTTGACCGAGGTTTCTAAAGAGTTACAAAACCTGGAATCACCAAGTAGTAAACAAGCTACCTGATGAGAATCAAACCTAAAATCTCTCACGTACAAGTGAAGAGGAATACTACTAGACCTTAGTACTAAGTGACCATTTATCTTGAAGCTATTAGTTTGAAAATATATCTGTTCTGGTAAAAGGCGTTTGTTGCTTTTGGGTCTTCAACGTCCTTTTTTCGAGTAATTGTTTTTAGGGTGTATCACACTTCTTCCTACCGTTACAGTTAAATTGCGTAAGTTATTTCATTTCTTGCTTATTTCCGTAATAGGTAAGATATCTTTAACCTACAATTAAATTGCGTAACTTATTTCATTTCTTTCTCATTTCATTTCAAATCACATATCCATTAAATCTATATATATGCAAAGGAATTAAGCATACTCCTGGAAGTGCTATTGACACCTTATACATTTCACTAGCTTCTTTTCCTACCTCTTCCCCTAATTTTTGACTTCCTTCTTATCATTTTATTACAAATGAAAGAGGAAAAAACAGTCATGAGTGAGCCTTTATCTTAGTTTGGGTGAAGTATTGTTGGTTTGCATCCAGTTGCTGGAAATCTTGGAGACTACTCAAAAACCTAGTGGGAGTGGATAATGGATTCAACTTTTGGGTCTGCTTAACGGCTTCCTTAGCTATAACTCATTTGTTTCCAGACCTGCTTGAATATCAATCACCATATAAAGCGATAAGTTGAGGTAATTAAACCCTTTAGCTCATTTATCTCTAGAATTATTTCCATGTTTTGTTTTCATGTGATTCTCTCGTTCTTTTTCACACATCCTAAGATGAGTTTGGCAGTTCTAGTGCAAATTCGCGTATCTCACATATTCCTCTTATTATTTATTTATTGCGTATATATTGTTGTGCGTGTTTTTTGTATTTGATGACAAATTTTTTAACGTGTCCGAGATACGGGATGGTATACCATATGACATTAAATAAGTTGAGGGTCACTTGAAGAATAGAATTTCCCTCCGCTTATAATAACTTCGTGTTCTGGGTACACTGATTTTTTTTTTTTTTTTTTTTTTGTATTTAGGATAATCTACATTGAATTATTAAAATATTAAGGGGAGAGGAATTCAGGATCTTACAACTTTTATGGCTGAAAGACGCTGCTTGTGTTTAATCTCTAGAAATAATGAAGCTAGTAATATTATCTTATTTTGAATAGCTAGTTCAATTGCATAATCGATCTTTGGTTGAAATAATCATTTAATTTTATAAGTTGTCAAAAGAACTTGAGAAGCACTTAGATTTTTGTAAAAAATTTCAAATAGTTTCTAATAAGAGTAATTCTAGTTAGACCAAATTTTTAATAAAAAAACTTCTAGCAAAAACTCTTACAAGCATAAGCGTTTTCTATATAAGTGAATCTTAAATGAGCCATAAATAATCATTTTGGTATCTGTTGAAGTGAGTGCCGATTCATGAACATAACTACTCGTGGTTCAGTTTCCCACTGTATAAAATCCTAGCTAGATATGTTCAGTTTAATGTTGAGTGAAGAGCATTGTGTGCGATATGTTCAGTTTAATGTTGAGCAAAGAGTATTGTGTGTATGTGTGTGTCTATATTAATCTTTTGGTATTCTTGTTCAGTACCCTTGTGACGTCTCGCAAAATTTCCCATTCAATGGCGCCCAGTCTCCCTGATGAAGTCAAACTCGACATACTCTCGAGGCTGCCGGTTAAATCTTTAATGCGATTTCGGTGCGTGTGCAAGCCATGGCTTCATGTAATCTCCAATCCTCAGTTCGTTGCGCAACACCAGAGAAACACGGTCACAAACACCAGCAAGAACAACATCAAGCTCTTCGTTGCAAAAATGTCCGATGACCATCTCGATCTCCTTTCCATAGACTATAATGATGATGTTGTTTCAACCAGAGTGCTCAAGTATCCGTCTGTAATTAAACCAGATATGGTTATCGATATTTTGGGTTCGTGTAACGGTTTGGTATGTCTAGAAATTGACTTTGGCGAATACCCTTACAACATTATCTTATGGAACCCTTCCACCGGAGATACCAATGTGTTACCGGAACCTCCTTATGTTGACCGTAATAAGATATTTTACGGATTAGGGTACGATTCCTCCGCTGAAGATTACAAGTTAATATTGGGCAGTCGTGACAGTACAACTTCAACTGAAGAGCCTTTCCGATCCATGATATATGTCTTTACAGTCAAAACGAATTCATGGAGGACTTGTCGAGACCCGTATTATCTTGAGAAGAATGATCACCGGGGCTGCTTCTTAAATGGAGCTCTTCACTGGATACAGCTTCAGAGAAGAATTTCTAAGATCGTCTCTTTTGATTTAGCAGAAGAAAATTTTAAGAGCACACTGTCATTGCCCCAACGTGACGATAGAGATATCTTCGTCGGAATCGGGACCAGCCAAGGTTGTCTCTTTGTGTATACTTCAGCGCTCCAGGATAAAACTTTTTCGATATGGATTATGAAGGAATATGGAGTCAAGGAATCTTGGACAAGAGTCGCGAAAATTTCATCAACGAGATTAGCTAGACAGATTTTTGTTGACTTTTGTGATCTTACTGTGATGCCTGTATGCATCTTCGAGAGTGGTGAAGTTTTGCTGGATCATGAGGGAAGGATCTTGGTGATCTATAATCCCAGGCAAAAAACATACAGAATTATCATCGAGGCTGACGACGAAAACGACGTTGAAGCAGTTACTTATCCAGAGACTTTGGCTTTACCTGGA
The DNA here is from genome assembly GCF_019419815.1 of Pyrus x bretschneideri. NCBI lineage: Eukaryota > Viridiplantae > Streptophyta > Magnoliopsida > Rosales > Rosaceae > Pyrus > Pyrus x bretschneideri. The sequence continues at coordinate 4,026,837 of NW_025999402.1, forward strand.
GGTGGTGCAAACATGTGAAAGTTTCAGAAATCTGTCTTGCCTATTTCTGTGTTTGTTAATTGTTTCTTATTTCTTTTAGTTTTGGTATGAAACTTTGATCTCAACAAGCAAAATTATAGACCAGCGAATTCAGTGGCACATAGGCTGATGTCGAACAAATGGCGGAATGAATTGAAGAAAAATGGACCGTTGGAAGACAAAAGGATGCATCAAGAATTTGCAGGTTTGGCGTCTAAGCTTCGATTTGGACCTATAATACCTTTTAGCCATCCAAGACCGTTTCAGCCTCTAATACACAGTTTTAATTTCTGTAATAAAGATTGGACCTTTCGCTTCTGTCCGATTAATGTCATTTATTTTCGTTTGATTCCCAAAGCTTTAGAGTTGTCGAAAGGAGTTGTAAATGACTTGTATATTTAAGTCGTGGATGTTATAATTGTAATCATCAATTCAATCTTTAATAATAATAAAAAAAAAGAGTCTTTGGGATTTTTCTCAAACAACTGGTGGATTCCAGATTTTAGTTCTTTAAAGATTCACGCTTGTAATCATTTTTTACTTTGTGACGCGTCATAGGATGGTGCGTTTTGGTTTATCTACGTCACAAAATTTTGGAGTTTGAGGAGCCTCCAAATATCATTTCAAATCTTATCCGGAGGGAAGTTAATCTATATAGTTGTGGTATGGAATGCTCTTTTTCCTTGTCCGGATTGAAATTCCCAACAAAATTTTATTGAGCCCCAAATAAAACACCTTATCCTCTTCTTTATGATGCCCCAAATTTAGTACTTACACAGACGTGTGAAAAATTGTTACAAATGTATGACTACACCTTGTTTCATATATGTAACAGTTTATTTTATTATTTCAAAATCACGCTCGAAATTCGTTTAATAACCATTTTGTCTTTAATTATGAATCATTTGACAATTCACATAACGTTGCTGACCTTTCAAAGTCACAATTGGCAAATTCATAATAAGATGGTTAGTTTGTTTTTCTTCGTGGCTACACAATGTAAAGAAGATTTTAAACCTAGAAACGGATAAATCAAGCATAAATTAACTAGTCAATACGCTTCTTTTCAACAACTGGAGCAGTTAAATACATAATGTTTTGTCAAATTAATCATAAATTGCTTAGGGTATGTTTGATACTCTGTTTGAGTACAAGTTTTTCAATTTGAAAATTGTTTTTGGGGCACAAATCTTGAATTCTTCTTTGATAAACCGTTTTTAGAAATTAGACTTAAAAATAACTAAAAAACCATGCCTAAGTCCTGAAAACATAAAAAGTTAGTTTTAAAATTTTTTTCTTAGTCCCGATCTCTTCTTTGTGACACCCAAACACTATATTTAACATCAAAAGTACTTTTAAAAAAATAACAGCATTATTGGTTGTCTGCGAAACAACAAATTGCTTTTTCTTAAAGCATTACTTAACAATGCTACTAACAAAAAGAATGATGGTAAAAGAATTTGCAGATTAGCACATGTGGTTAATTTTTTTTTTAATAGTAAATCATTTGTACTATAACATTTGATATACGAGAATTTTATTACATTTACTCCCTCGTTAGTTATTACTCACTCCCGAAGTATATTTTCCACATTTATTGGTTATTCGAAATCCACCCCCAAAATATGTGATGAAAAATGCACCGCTCAAAAACCTTTTGACGTCGGACTCGGAATGATGGAGTGAACCGACCACACCCTTCTGCGAAACGCGTTTCGTTGAAACCCTCCGATCATCTCTCTCTACCCCCTCAAACCGTCACTCTGTCGCTAACTAGTCAACATCCTCACGACCACCACCACTCGATTCCCGCCTCATTTTTTACGATGGTGAAAAAGAATCCGAATCCGAAAGCGTTGGTACCCGATCAGGACGAGGAGATCGATTGGGAGATGCGCCCAGGTGGCATGCTGGTCCAGAGGCGGGAAGACGAGGATGACGCCTCGGCGGCTGCTGGTGGCAGTGCTTCCGCCTCATTTCGGGGGCCCATGATGAAGATCGACGTAGTTCTCGGCCCGGGCAACGGGCCTCACTTCGAGCTCTTCCTCCCTGCTCACTCCACTTTCGGTATTATTCTTTCACTCCTGATGTTATCTTCCATTTTAATCATATTCACTGTCACTGTTATGATTTGATTGCTGTTTTCAATGGTTAATTGAAGTATTGTTTGCCAATTTCGAGAGTAAATCATGATTAGCTAGATTGGAATTGATGGGTTTTAGTTAATTAGTGTAGCACCCTTGACAACTACTAATATTAGGGATGAACACTTCGAGAATCGAACTATAGAAGAAAAGAAGAAGCATAATCCTCACCAAGCAACATATAATCCATGGGGGAAGTGGAATAATAGTTGGGTCGAGTGGTATTCGGTAAATTAGGAACAACATTCCGACAACTATGAGTTTTGTATGAAAATACGTCAAGTTCTTAATTTGGGGAAAAAAATTCTCCCTTACTTTTGATAGCCTTAAGTGATTCCTAGTTGTGAAATTTCTTTGGTGTCCGCAAATTACAAAGACCGGGAATTGTTTCTGAAGTTTTGGGTTTTTAAGTGTTTTATCTAATTGTATCCTTATCAAGGGCTTCTTAGTGAAAATCCCGTATTTCTCCAAATTAGTGTTTTTAATAATGGAAGAGAGTTGTGAGGGGTTAGTACTTGATTTTATTTTGGATGATGTCAGGTGATATGAAGAAACATCTTGCACAGAAGACTGATTTGGAGCCAGAGGAGCAGAGGCTCTTTTTCAGGGGGGTGGAGAAGGCAGATGAGGAGCATCTGGACATTGCTGGTGTGAAGAATAACTCCAAGGTGCTGCTTCTGGAGGCCCGGAAGGAGAGTAAGGTTGAGGAGGTAAATCAAAGCAATGAGATGCCAATCAATGCTGGAGAAGTTGGAGTAAACAGCAAAGAGATGCCAAACAATGGTGGACAGGTTGGAGGCAAAAGCAATGTGATGTCAAAAGCTTCTCATGCAATTGCTGAAGTCATAGCTGAGGTTGATAAGCTCGCAGAGAGGGTGAGTTCCATGTCCTGGTTGTATTTGGTTGCCAAAATGTTAAATTGGTTTGGGGCTCACAATGTTTTGTTTGATTTTAAAAGGTTGCTGTCTTGGAAGTGGCTGTGGCTGGTGGGACCAAGGTTTCCGATAAAGAATTTGTTGTGTCAACAGAGTTGCTCATGAGGCAGTTGCTGAAATTGGACGGCATTCAAGCTGAAGGAGAAGAAAAAATGCAACGCAGGGCAGAGGTTCGTATTTTTCATGATTGTTGGTTTCTTATGATGGAATTGCCATGCATTTTGTTTGTTCTTGTGGAAATGATGTACTGTGTTGTGCTGATCACACGATGAAGTTGTTGTGATCATCGGCGTTGAGGGTTGTTGTAGTTTATAGATATAGGGAGGTGAGAATTTCTTTATTGTGGCATGCATTGTGTCAAAATTGACGTATTCTGGTGGTGAGATGGTAGCCCTGCCAATGGTCAGGGTGATTGGAGCAATGTGAAGTGATGGCAAAGGACAATCAAAAGATTCATTATCAGGATTCTATTTAGGATTCTACCTTGGTGTTAATTTATAGAGCCCCACCAGGTTTCTTGTAAATAGTTTGTGAGGAAAGGTTGGATGCATGCCTATATGCTATAGTCATTCCCATTACATATGTAATAGGACACACAATTGCCCTTAGTAGTCAGTTTATACTGGTCCTTTGGGCCCAACTTCAGTATCTTCACATATAGTAGACTCCACTTGAGGGCTTCCACCACATAGATCATTTCATTGTATTGCTTGAAACAACTAAAGGATTGCACAATATAAGCAGCATTGTTGGCTTTCGTTGGTTGCTATGTATCATGTGTCTTACACTTGACGTCATTATTTTCTAGAGTAGCATTATATGTGTTGATGTTGGTATTTGCAAATGGAATTCCATTACTTTCTGCACTTGGAGCTATTAGATTTTTAATGCATTACGAGATCAGTTACCTCTCTTCGAAATCCCAATAGTTATAATATTCCTCCCCTCCCCCCCCCCCCTTTCTCTTTCTCTCTCCTCTTCTCTCCAAAAAACCTATAGGACTGTAATCCCAAGGTTTTATAGGTTTTTCTCGCTTCTCTCTCTGCTTAAAATTTATTTGTTGCAATAAGCACATTGGAATGTCAATATGTAATGGCTAGTTTATAATTTGTTTCAAAATTTTGAAGTTGCATAGACGATTAGAGATCTATTATGGCTGGTTTAACAACTTTCTTGTACAGGTGCGACGTGTCCAGAACTTTGTGGATGCATTGGATGCTCTAAAGGCGAGGAACAGCAATCCAGTTAGCAACAGTAGCAATGCTACCACAGTAACAACCAAGTGGGAGACCTTTGACTCCGGAGTTGGATGCCTAGATCCCCCAACGTCAACGCCAGAGCCATCATCAACGGAACCAAATCAGGAATGGGAACACTTCGATTAGCCAAAAGTTCTCTCTGCTTTTCTGGGTTTCAGGATTCATAGTGGAACATTAGATACTTTAGCGTGCACAGTAGCTATTTTTGGGTACTGGTACCCACTTTCACAGTTCAAGGGTTTGTATAACAGCCTTAAAGCACTGTAAAGTAAACTACCATCTGCTCAGATCAAATGGAATTGGTATATTTTGGATTTATAATTGATTCGTTTTGCGTGTTATGTTGTTTGTCTTCTTATATTCCTTTTACAGAGCATTTATCTCCTGCGCTCGAGGTATTGAGTTCGATTCCCCCTCCCAGTGTTGCTTGTATTAAAAGAGTTATCTGCTTCAGAAATTGAACAGAGTGCACTCTTGACCGGAGATATAGGATTGGGTGGACAAATGGGTTAACGACACGCGTCGAGTTCTTGATTGCAGGGTACTACTGTTGAGGCCATAGAAAATCTGCCATGATCGGTCGTTTATGCTGCTTTGATGACCTTAAATTATTGATGCAAGGTTTCCGCCAATTATGGATACAGAGTCGTGCACTGAATCTGTTGAAAGAATTAGATATTGTTTGTCTGAAAATAATGTCTCCACAGTGGTCAAATTTGGACTAAGCTATCATAAATGGAATATTAGGAGAGATTTTGTCATACAAACACTATTTTAACTTAATGTTTTTGACCGTGGTCGTCTGTCACATGTGTTACAGTCTCAAAACTCGGACGAAATCATCCCATCACACAATCACGTTCAAATTTCAAACGATTTAGTGGAAAATTGTTCAAAACTTCTACTTACAGGTAACAAATACGTACATATTAATTATGTGATCATACGATACGTGCATCCGACATAGTGCAGTTAGGTGTTTACAAGTTAATGGTCACACCTCTTGCACCGTTGATATACGGCGACGGTGCCATTTCTTCACCATACACCGATGTATTCCAACCATGTCTTGTCGGGTCATATTTTTCTCCGTCACCCCAAAGAGCGTAAGCCTCTTCTCCGTGAACGGCGTCATCTCCAATGATAAGCTGCTCCTCCGGCATTCTCAGAGGTATGAAAACCCTAATTGCCAGAAGTATGATAGTGGTGGAGACTATGTTCCAAGCAATCACAAACATGGCAGCAACCAATTGTTTCAGAAATTGCATCCCTCCACCGCCACCGTAGAATGCACCTCTGCTGTTGCCAACAGGCAGCATAAGCCTGCAAAGTGCTGGCTCTGCCAGAAGCCCAGTTAGCAGTCCTCCTAAAAGCCCTGCCACTGCATGTGTATGAAATACCCCTAGGGTGTCATCCACCTGTAAATCATCACAAATTAGACACAGTAAGATTTTTATTTTTTTATGTGACAATAAGGCAATGTTCTACGTTATTCTAATTTACAAAAACGGTTTGAAATTTGGTATAAAGAGCAAATACGCTATCCTAACCAACTGACCTAACTTAAATACGTTCTTTTTTTGTTTTATTTATGATATTTTGTTCATTGATGATTGGTCAAGCATTAAGGGAAGAGGACAGAGGACTAACGGAAATCTTCTAGAAAACCTAATCGTCTGAAAGGTGGCTATTTCATTTGGTCAATCTGCACTCGATGAAGGTACAAATTTGAAGGATAAGGGAAGGATTATAATATACTAGTATAGTGGAAAATGATGGATGTTATGACTTTGGTGGGACAATATAAGGTTGAAAATTTTGAATACTACAAAGCTTAGGGCAAAGAGATTTGGGATAGATTAATATTATCTATCGTGGCCCTCTGATTATATTAGGTTCCTTTTGAACGATGATGTTTTAGGTATTTCTTGGCCTCGTGCCATCTCGTAATGTTCTGGGCATTAGCTCCGTTTTTCACAGAAAAAATCAGCTTGATGAATATTTTATGAATTAAAGATAAAACAAATTAAAATGTTTGATGGAGACTTAAACCTAATTAAGATTCTTTATTTTCACACTAACTCGATTATATCAAATGTCACTTGAGTTAAAATTTTCTGAAATAAAAGTAATTTTATCACATATTTTTTCTCATCATGCACAATTTTATTGTCTTTTTAATTTATTATTATTAAATTGATAAATCAAACAAAATTCAATGGACATGAATACATCAGAATGTTTAGTTTTAAACAACATGATTTTGCATAATATGAACATGAAAAACAAATATTTAGCCGACATTGAAAAGAAAATACACAATGCGTATCATGTGCCAAAAAACAATGAATGTGGAAAGCAGAAACTCTTACCTTTTGCAATAGGGTAGACTTTTTGTGTAGGACCATCATGGAGACCCATGGAATGCTACCAGAAAGCATTCCCATCAGAATAGCCGCCCAAGACTGCACCAACCCCGCCCCAGGTGTGATGCATACGAGCCCCGTCATCATGCCCTGAACAGCTCCGATCACCGACGGCTTGCCGAAGAACACAACGTCGAGAGACGTCCATACAAGAAGGCTGGTGGCTGCACAGATGTTTGTGTTCAACACTGCTATTGGAGCAACAATGTTTGCAGCATAAGGGGCCCCGCCGTTGAAACCTGACCAGCCCATCCACAGCATCCCAGCACCACAAAGCATTAGCAACACGTTGTTTGGTGGAAACCTCTCCCTGTCACTCTTCAACCTTGGACCAACCTAGAACACATAGGTAAACGTAGTATAATTACATCTAAATTTTTTTAACTTAGTTCAAATTCTAAAATTAAAGATGTTTGGAAGTTCTTATAGAATGACTAAAACCGATAATCAAAAGTAACAGAAAAACAAAATAGAAGTGTTTATGTGTTATAAAGCACCTGAAAATTAAGCCAACGCTTTTAAGCGTTTTTGAAGAAATAAGCACTTGAAATTTTAGTGAAAATTTTCAATAAAGCGCTTATGAGGTGCTTTTTAGAGAAACATTTTCAAATAGGTCAAATTTGATCTAGAAAGGGTTTCAATTTTTGAAAATGGGTTTAAGGATTCTCTACTGATGTTTCGTTTATGTGCATGATATTTTCTAAAACGCGTTTAATCATAAGTACCTACCCAATAAGCGGCGGTGAAACCTGCGATGCCCGAGGAGAGATGGATGACATAACCACCGGAGTAGTCAATTACACCCCAATGATAGAGGAAGCCACCACCCCAAAGACTAAAGGCTCCAACAGTGTATGAAAATAGAAGCCAAAGAGGGACAAAAGCCATCCAAGCCTTGATGTTCATGCGGCCAAGAACAGACCCTGCTAACAAAATAAGAGTAATAGCTGCAAAAGTGAACTGAAAGTAGACGAGTGATGCCATGGGGTAAAATGGCTCAACCGTTTGGGTCTCAATCGATCCATCGTCACGAAAGTGAGTGCTTTTGGGCACTTTGGCTTGGCTGATGAGGAACTTTTGACCTAGAGAGGGTGCACCTTTACCCCAAAACGGGAGGAGCTGGTCCCCGAAGGCCATACGGTAGCCTACGAGGACCCAACAGATGAGCACGGCGGCGAAGGCGTAGAGGGCCATGAAGGCTGAGTTTACTGCCCATTTCTTCTTGACTATGCTGGCGTAGAGGATCACTAGGCCCGGCATGCTTTGTAACCCAACAAAAGTGGCGGCTGTGAGTTGCCATGCGTTGTCTCCTTTGTTTAGCCACGACGGAACCGCCGGGGTTTCTACACTATAAGCATTAGTTATGCCGGCCATGGCCAAATTTCGGGGACTAAGAGCTTTGCCTTCTTGGCTAGTTAGTATTAATCTGTAATCCTTGTTGTGGAGCTGGTTTGGTTGGTAAATTAGATGTAAAGAGAAAGAAAAGGCACGGACTTTAAGCTTTTGTGTTCTGATCAATTCATAGATAGCTTCGTGTGAAATTCACTTCTAATGGGAATTAATGGGGTTGGACTTTGACTCGTGTAATTGATTTTAGTGAGACTTGGAACCCATATTTTATACTCGCAAGAGAGGTTGACTAGAGTTTCACTCTAATGCGAGAGAGTAAATTTAAGATTTTCTTTAATTAATTTTCTCTCTTTTATTGTTAGGACTTACAAAAAAAAAAGTTAAAAAAAAAAAATGTACACTTAAGTTCTTATGTACTTTTTTGGTCAAGATCTATATTATATATCTCCCCAATATGGGAGAGTTTTTTCGACCAAAAATGCAAATTACACCCTTCATGGTATTTTACATTTTTATTAGAGTACTAAACGTTTTCACTGGTAATTGTATCAATATTTTTTTTTATAAAACCTTCACACTTGTTAAATTGCATGAGTGATTAATTTTGATGGACGATATTAATTTTTAAAAATAGTGAGATGCTCGATGGTGTTTGAAAGTTGGACAATAATATAAAAAATTGGTTATTTGAGCACCGACTTTTCCACCATGAAACTATGGCGAAGTTTCTATAGAATTGACAAGGCATGGTACGGCGCATGTACAAAGGAAACATTTCATGTAAGTCTGCTTATATAGACACGGATGCTGGCGATAGTTTGAAAGAATAAATCATTTTTGTCGGATTTTCGAACAAATAGTAGCTTATGACCAGAAGGTGTTTGAATTTGCCACAACATGACCAAACGGAATGCATTCATTCATATATATGAGCTATACATAATTGAATTTCAACGAACTTTATGCAAACCTTGTCCTTCAGTTTTATATTTTGGAGAAGCTTCTGTCAAATTATGACTATTCACTTACCCTTAACCTATTATACATTTATGGTCTCAGGACTATAAGTCTTATGAGAATTCTTCTTTAAGGCTGTCACATAATGCAATCTAACGATTAAAGTTGTCTATATTTTAGGTCTTTAGGATTATCTCTGTTAGAAAAACCTAAATCTTTAATTGTTTGGTCACCTCAAACATGCCAAAACGTTGTTTGTTCGATAAAGCTGAAATAGAAATGCTGATAATTAAACATCTAAGTGCTTGTTGATTGTTGATTACTTTTAGCATAGATAATTGTTGAAAGAGAATCTAAAAGCCAAACCATTCTGATCGTTGAATGACATCACGGAATATGATGTATCAATTAAGGCTTTGAATTTTATGGTTTTATTTTCTCCAACATATGTAGTATTATATATTATTCTCATGTTTAACATTATGCACACTATGCAAGGCTCTTTGCAATTCTTGGAAGTCAGGGAGGCTGTGTCCTTGGAAGAATGGAGGCTGCTGGTAGATAACAGCGGCTGCTCGAATTAAAATGCTTGCAGTTAGTCCCCATATTAGAAACGGCCCCTGCTCTGATTCAAAATCGAAAAGATGGAGAATATACTTCCAACCCATCCATTCTCTCTCCTCAAATCTGTGATTATCATTCTACATTACACAAAAATAAATCACCGTTAATTAAGTTTTTGACGAAATAATGTAAATTGACATATGCATGCTCTGCCTGTGACCTGTGCAGGGCAATATACCTTGAGAAACATCTCCAATGGAACATCAAAAATGGCGTCAACTTCGTCGGCGCTGAGTACAGGCTTGAAATCTTCAATTCTAGCTACTAGCCCTATCACCGGGACAACGGAGACCAAATGCTGCACAAGGCAAAAAAAAAAAAGAGAAAAACATTCAAAAGCACGATTCATATAGTACCGGTATATCAAAAGAAAAAAAGAGAGAGTTTATATATGTATGTGGTACCTGGGACATAAAGCACTCTAGCTTTGCAACAACTTGAACTAGACTTGGATTCAGTCCAATCTCTTCCATGGCTTCCCTTTGTGCTGTTGCAGATTCATCTGCATCTTCCTTCTCCATTTTTCCTCCCGGCAATGCTACATCTCCTGTGTAATCTCTAGAACAGATTTAGAAAACCCTAGTGTCCGTGGCCAAGTCTATAACATTAATTTGAGACTATTAACAAATAAGAAATGATCTCCACACATTCTTTTTTCTTTTCTTTTTTTCCCTTTGCATACCTCCTGTTTATTTATCCTTGGAGAATCAAAAGGCTAGAAACAGATAGGGGCATGCGACAAGCGTGCTTAAATCACTTCCCTCACAACAAATTTAGCATATTATACCTGGGTGTGATGCCAAATTCATGGATCTCCTAGTAAGAATAACTCTTAGCTCACCCTCAGGACCCTCAAAGATGCATACCAGTACAGCCGCTCTTCTCTCTCTCAATCTCAACTTGACACAAGAACACTTTTCATTTGTGGCTGCTAAAGAGTTGAAGCTTATACCGGAGTTTAAGCATGTATCGCTTTCATTATAATCCTCGGATTTATCCGGTGCGGAGGGAGGTTTGTAAAACTCAAGCTGCTTGGCAAGGCTATGTAGAGTTTGGCTTCTTCCCCAACCCTCTATGCTAGCCATTTATAATTTTTGGCCAACTATATGCATGCTCTTTTCAATATATAGGCAAAACAGCTTTAAAGTAAATTATTCGTTGAATTTTTGCATGCCTCCATTATCAAAGAAGCTACAAATATCTATAGGAGCATAGGGAACGGAATTTGGGAGAGCATCTGAACACCCATCACCAAAATGAAATTTTAAGCCAACAAATTGACTTGCGAATATGGTGAAAGTACGAGAGGACCACGTACGCTTGCAATTTGCTACATGGATTCCACAACGTGTACGGGCCATAATTTGCAGAACTCATTCCAAATTCGATTGATATTCCATCAAGATCATGTCTTTGGAATAACAGTGATGTTGGAATATAAATGTACCTCAAGGGATAAGAATTTTTTGGTTCGGGGCCATTGTGAACCTCATTTATTAACTAATTAAAAACTGTTGTGTTATCTGTTACATCAGTTAATATTAAAAGTTACATGAAAACTATTACCGATCAACAATACTCGGTACTTAGTCAATATTTAATCGATATTTGATTGACCTCAATGAAGTTAGTCTAACTGTAAATTGGTATTACATTGCAGACAATCAATCTTCATACACGTACAGACATACGAAGAAACATTGCTGCCACTTCTGCTTACTGAATCTCAGTTCAATCTGGGTAGCCACTTTGCTGATGTTCTCGAACTCGTTCTTATGGGTCTGGGCTGGTTTTTGGGTTTTTTATTTTTATTTTTTTCTCTTTCCCAGCAATATTTTAGTTAATGAGTGCATCAACAGAGAGGTTGGACACATCAGCAAAGATAGTATTCAATCGGGCTATATCCGTCATAGTTTATCTTCTGGACTGAGCCCGTGAACATATCATAGTGTATATATTTATTTTGAGGTTATTTAGCTAAAAACCAATTAAAACTCTTTTTTTTTTTTTTTTTTTTTTGAACAAATGATATTATCTAATCTAAGGGAGGGGGAATGGATTTAGCCTCACAATGGATTGACAATAATGTGGTTCATTTTTGCCTTCGGCGAGAATCAAACCTAATATCCCTTACTTACAAGTGAAGAGGAATACTAGTAGACCATAATGGCAATTAAAACTTTATTAGCCATATATCAATAGCCTATTTTTGTTTTGAACCTTATGAAGAATATATTTTTATTTATTAAGCATATATCAATAATGAATGCCATATGAACTTTAGCCTATTATAAATAGTTAGAACATGACTGCCTTCTCTCTTTTTCTCTCTGAAATTAGCAAAATCTATCACTGGCATGAGGGTATGTTACAACTGCTGTATTGAGCTGTTTTGGTATTTCATTTGGATGCTGCGGATCTTCCCACGATAGAGTTACTGACAGATTGGTCCTCTTGGTGGTATCTGTCTCATCTCCAGATTTTTTATTTTATTTAATTTTTTATTTTTTTATTTTTTGCAACATGGTACCATGTGCTAGGACTAGGCGTAGGAGCTGTAAATGGAGAAGGAATTCGGGTTGTTCCAAAAAAAAAAAAAAAAACAATTGTTGCTTGGATTGCTGATATGGAAACAATTTGTTCGAAGCAGGGGGAATAATGATCTTGATATAAGAGTTGATAGATTGTTGGATTGCCGTCTGTCACCAGGGTTTGACTTCAGACTTGCATCTATACAGAGGCACAAATTACAGACGAAGTTCCAAAAAGGCTTCACCGTCTCATACTCTTAAGCTGTATACTTCAGAAGGCTAGTAGAAGAGTATTATTAAGGGTTGTAACAGAAAGCAAACAAATGTGGATTAAAATGCATCATATACCTCCTTAGTTGAGTCATCTGGGTTCCAACAATGGTATGCCTTGCAGCTGCAATAAGCCCTTACTACTATTCATTGATGAATTGGGGCAATTTTTGTAGAGTTTGGGTTTCATTTTTTTGTTCCAACCATATACTTGATATCCAAGCATATGGTCGAGTGGGAGTATTAAGTGATGTGTCACTATGTGATGTGTTTGATTTAGTGACATGTGACAGCATCTTGTGCATTGAATTAGTACAGTTATATGTGTATAAGTAGTTTGTTTGTATAAGTAGCTTATAAGCTATGTGTTGTAACGAACAATCATTCAATCAATAGTGAAAAAGCACATTCATCTTCTTTATTTTCCTCTTCATTTCTCTCTCTCGTTCACCTTTCTCAATTCTCATTGTTCTTTGATTTTCTTTTCAATGTGGTTAATTAGAGATGCTTCCTACGAAAGTGTTTACAAACCACCCCTAAGTCATGTTAAGTCCATTAACGTACATTAGGCTGGTTGAGAGGGGACATGACATAGTATAGACAGTAGACGTACTTATTGGCATATAGTTGCGAGCTTGATGTGTGATTAGATTGTAGCCAAACATTGTGTCAAAACCTGCTTGTCTGCACGGCAATCTGATGGTAGTATAGTACATTTCATGCATTCTCTTTCTGTCGGCAGATTCGTCAGCTCGATTCCTCATTTTTCACATCCAGACATGGTAATATTACCTCAACCACCAAGTACTGGACCAACCAATCAATTAACAAATGAAACGCAACATGAACCAATCTCTTAAATTCCTAGAGCCAAAGGAAATTAATTTACATCTTAAGTTTTATTCAGCATGGCAAGTGCTCCATTATTATCACCTTCATTGGCTCCCAACAAGTCTGAAAACGATGAACCTCTCCCCTCCATCAGTGACTCAAGGTTTGGTCTCCACGGGGAGATTATGATGCTGGTTCTGATCCTGCTATTAGCCACCTTGGTCATTGCTCTCTTACTCTTCCTCTACACAAGGGGTACTTTTCCTGGTCGTTAACATCATGCCGATCATGGATCCAATTTGATGAATGCTTATAGCTTGCCATAGCAATGGGTGTGGCAGAAATGTTTGTTTCCATCTTCTGATATGGCAGGGAACAAGTTCAGAATAATTTAAAGATGAAATTTTAGCAAGTTATTGGTTCGGTTAGTTGAATATCAAATTACGAACAAACAAGACTACAAAATAATAAGAAAATTATTAAACAAACAAGAATGTCGAAACGACTACAAAATCTCAAGAGGCTACATCGTGACTAACTTATTCCACAAAGCTACGAAACATTATATTTATAGCGAACAAACCTAACCTAAATACTAACAGTCTAGGCCAAACTAAACTTATAAGAAAACCCAAACAATATAATACCTAAAATACTAATATATTCCAACATCCCCAGTCAAACTCATGTCAATATACAACATGGGTTTGCAAACAAGCAGATGTGGACTGGATCCGTTAGGTGGACTGGCAGGCATGCAAACTTGACTGGACTTGACTTGACTTGATTTGACTTGATTTGACTTGCGAACTGGTTCTTGTTGGCAAGCTGATTGTGGCTGGCAAACTGATTCTGATTCAAATTGGCTAGTGTTGAGAGTATGAAAAGAACCCGTATCTAAACAAACAAGATTTCCATATCTCAATTGTAGCTACAAACGAATAAAAATAAAGTACTATTACTCGAGTGATCACATGTCTAAGCATTCAAATGACGATTACAAAACAATTCCAAATAGACCAACAACTCGTGTGGATCTCAAAGACATCAAACCAAAATGGCGTCAAACAGCCCATATTTTTCTCTTTGCCCGTGTGGGCCAAAAAACCTCCAACTTTTTATTTCTTTTTTCTCTTTTTATTATTATTTTTTTCTTCCTTGTTTTTTCCTTTTTCCTTTGTTCTCTCTTTTCTTTTTCCTTTCTTCCTCACCAAAAAAAAAAAAATAATAATAATCAACAAAGCAAAAGCAACACTGGTAAGCGGGTCGCGGTGCCATTTCAGAGCAGCTGGTACGGTGCAGGTTGTCAAGTGAAGCGGCGCAGACAATTCCTCAGAACCTGGAAGCAGATTCCGATAGTGGTAGTTGGTGGTGCGGAACAGCAACGGCGGATTTATTAGATCTGATTTGCAGGTGTTCAAGTGGATTCGAACTCGACCCGAGTGGTTCTCGGGTCGGAGCTTCGTCAAAACGTGCAATAATTAAACGCCACGTGTGATCCACGGATATTAAAAATTAAACATTAAACATTAAAAAATTAAAAAAATTACAAAAAAAAGAAAAGTCTTCTTCCTCAAACGCCCGACCCCCGCTTCTCCAGCCCTTCCCTCCATCCCCTCCACTCGAGCACCCCTGCACCCCCTTCGTCTTCTCCATCCCCTCCACCCGATCCACTCCTCTTCACCTTCTCCCTCTCTCTGCGACTCCAGGGCTTCCAATCCGCCTTAATCGGCGCGAGCCCAGCCGCCACGTGGCCAGGAAGAGGAAGAGGTTCCTGAAGCTCGTACGAGCTCTAATTTCTATGGTCAAAATGGTCTCTGATTCGGCGAGACGATTGGTGTTGTCTCTGGGGATTTGAAGGAATTTCTGCGTTCTGATTCGGACGAAATGCCCCAAAGTTTAAAGCAAATTTCAAAAATTGCCAGGTCGAAGGAGTTCTCTGTGTCACTGAGTAGGATTACAGAGGGTATGACAGTTGGGATGATTCGAGGGTGTAAATTGGAGGTGAAGAATGAGAGTGAAACGGGGAAGGGTTTGGAGAATTCGAGCTTTTCGGATAGGGTTTTCGAGAAGGTTTTCTCTACGGCTGTAACTGGGTTCGTTTCAGTTGTGGTTGGAAACTTTGCTAAGAATTTGGTTATGGGATTTTACTCTGATGAGCAATCGGGTGAGAATCGAGTGTGGATCGGCGCCGACGAAGGGATGGAGAAGGGAGGGGGGTCGGGGGTTTGAGGAAGATGACTTTTTTTTTTTTTTTTTTTTTTTTTTGCCTTTTTTGTAATTTTAATCGGGATGGAGAAGGGAGGGGGGTCGGGGGTTTGCGGAAGACGACTTTTTTTTTTTTTTTTTTTTCTTTTTTTTTTTGCCTTTTTTGTAATTTTAATCGGGTGAGAATTCGAGCGTGGATCGGCGCCGACGAAGGGATGGAGAAGAGAGGAGAGGAGAGGAGAGGAGAAGGGGGGTGGTGTCGTCAGGGGTTTGAGGAAGAAGATTATTATTATTTTTTTTTTTTTGTAATTTTGTTTTGTTTTTTTTTTTTTTTTTTTTAACACGTGACATCCAGTCATTGTTTATATGACTGCCACGTTATCAGTTAACGGGAGATTTAACAGCCAGACTAACGGATGTATGAGATTATTCCAAAATTAACATTTTAGGTATGACTTTGGGACCAAAAAACTTCATGTACTAAATGTTGAAAATCACAAAACTTAACGGTAATAAACTGAGATCTCCCCTTATATTTATAGCAAACAAACATAATCATAATACTAACAGGTTAGACCCAAACTAAACTTATAAGAAAACCTAGACAATATAATACCTAAAATATTAATATATTCCAACACTTTTATGCCCATGTTGATTTGATTGTAAAATTATGTCCTTATCCTGGAGTGTTGCCATTATATATTTTTACCAATATACTGCTATTTAAGTTTAAGTTAGTTATTGATTAATATTTCTGGTAGTCCAAATATTATTGGTTGCAACAAACTTGCAATTTAATTGATTAAGAGTATTTATTCTGTATACGAGGTTTTAAGTTTGAATTATTTCTCTAATATTGCATATACAAATATTAAAGAATAATGGTTTGGGCCTAGATCGACCACAGCTTCCTAGATATTGATCATCATGACTGCTTGATGTTGATCGTCTTAACAGCTTGAATTGATAGAGATGCCGATCAATGGTATCTTTTTTTCTTTTTTCTTTTTGTAAAAAAAAGAACCATCTGGTAACTTACTACGGCAATCCACACTTCTTGATACTAATATAATGTCGACCAATGAAGCATGTCAAGCTGGGTCATTTGATATTCATGAACCAGATTGAAGGGGGCGTTGAGATTTTTGGTTTAATTTATAGTTTTATTCTCTACAGTATGAGTTGTAGGGGGTGTTGGAAAAAAAAAATAATGAAATTCTATTTACTTAGAGATTTTGTTTTATGTTATATTTTTTAAGATCTAAGTTCCCTTATCCTCAAGGAATTAAGTTTTACTAATTCAAATAGCCTTGTATCTTGTTCTATAAACTTTGTTGAGAACAATATATAAAGCTCTGAAGTAGTATTCCAAAAGATTGTGAGATTATTAAAGAATTTTGATATTTGACCTTAAACCTTTATTTTTAACTTAACATTGTTTCGTAATATGTTTCTTACGCCTATCTTGATACATACTGATAAAAACATGAATTTAAGATGTTTATTAACAAGTCAATTTCCATTTAACATGATTTACACTTGGGCCTAAAGTATGAAGATAAGTAATGGACTGGACAATTAGTGTTGTTTTATTATTTAATTAGCAAAAGCCCAAAGCACGGTTGGTTTAACAGTAATCGTCAGCCAAAATCCGACATAATTTTTTCGGTCGTGGAAAAAACACTATATTAGGAAATGTGTAGCGTATTTGGTAATATTATTATTTCTTTTTGGAAGAAAAAATGTTCTTTGACCAAAATAATCTTACCATTCAATTGATAACTACACGTTATGAATTCAAATAATAGAGCGCATAGTATATTTTTGCGGGTAGACATGTCACTGCAAAAGTATAGTTTTGGAAAATAAAAAACGCACTTTTCATATATTCATAGATACATATCTTTGTTTAGATACGTATCTAAGCAAAGTCCATTGTGTTAGGTATAACACAATTCCTTGCAAGTTTATTGTATAAAAGCAGTCTAGGCAGACCTTGAAGAGCTATTCTCCAAGAGACCAATGTACATATACATTCCTTCTCATTTTATTTTGATTTTAGCTTATAAATTAGAATTGTATACTTATAAATTTCTTTCACGTTGTCTGTGCAGCTAAACAGAAATCTTCTCATATATTCACTACGCATTTAACATGGACTTCTCCCAACAAGCAGCTAAGACTTCTGCAGGGCATCATTCCGTCAGCGATTCACCTTCTTCACTTGATGATAAGTCTTCTCACATGGAAATGACTCCAGCTGCTACTCAACAAATTCAGGGAAATGATATCTGTACATCTGTCTTCTTTCTTTAACTTCTTTGTTTATATGTGTTTTAATTTCAGTTTGGTTCATTTAGTTCAAATATAAAAAGTGAATATGAATATGTACTGAATAAAAAAATTGTGCATTGAATTCACTTTCTCAAATTTAAACGTCAAATATGTTTTTATTGACTTGGTCGAAAACACATCGTAACACCACCTGTTTTTCAAGTCTTCTGTTTCGCGTTTTAAAAAAGGTTAGGTCAAAATGAAGACTTTTGTCTCTGTCGATGGAGTCCACGACCACCAGTACCCAATTGAAATCAACCACTGATTAATTAATCTATTTATTTCGTAACATATTCACTAATTCAAGCATCCCTTGCGTGGACTGGAACGGTTTAGACTTTGAGAACGAATATGGCTGCGGAATAAGTGATTAATAAACTATGCTATGCTAAATTTTTACGGTGTTGATTGGTGGTGTATAATTAAGAATCCAAAATTTCATATCAGCTACAAATTAAAGATTAGAGAGATTAGTCGACGTATTTAAAGTATAATATACAATATATCTGTCAACTTCAGTCTCATTTTCTCTTAATCACTTTTGTCTATGCATTAATCCTAACATTGATCACTTGATGGTGTGTTTGTGTGTGTGTGTGGCTGCAGTATCCTTAATTTTCGTTTCAAAAAATATCTTCAGTAATTAATATATGGGGAAGCTCATCGTTTTTTTCCCCAACTCTCATTTAAATTGGTTAACCATAGTATGAATGACCATCAAAACTCACCTTCGTGTAAGAGAACTGGAAAATAAAATAATAATTCAGAGAAAGCACATATAATTAAATATTTTAGTGGATAGAGTTTTAGATTTCTATCCCTGTGTTCTGGGTTGGAAACTCTTCCCTCTTTTCAATTATTGTAATATTTTTGAACTTTTTTTTCACCTTAATAATAGTAAATTAAAAACATAATAATTCAGAGGACACGAGACTTTTATAAAATTAAATGTACCAATATTTTAGATGATTAAACATACCAATATAATCAAACGTACCTCTAATAAAGTTGTAGAAAAAAATGTTGATTCAAATTTTTAAGGGATTTGTTATTAGCACTCCAAAAATCTTATTCTACACTCCAAACTTTCTATATTAGGAAAGAAAAATACACTTGTGAGAAACGTAGAATGAGATTTTTGAAGTGTCAATAACACTTCCTATTCTTAACAAGAATAGATGTTTAATCAACAAAATTGAAAACTCCTAAAAAATTATGGATTATTTTTTAGAGTTAACGTGTCTTTGAATTTGCATGCACATAATAATTAACTCATCAATATAGACAGATGTTGATGAAGCCAAAACATTTCTATCTTTTTCAGTTTCTTTCTACATCTTGGAAATTGACAATTATTTATTTTTAC
Source organism: Pyrus x bretschneideri (assembly GCF_019419815.1). Lineage (NCBI taxonomy): Eukaryota > Viridiplantae > Streptophyta > Magnoliopsida > Rosales > Rosaceae > Pyrus > Pyrus x bretschneideri. The sequence goes on from NW_025999402.1 coordinate 4,046,093, forward strand.
TACATTGAAAGAATCCGAACCTATCCTTATCCTATCCCATCAACTCACCCTCCTTCAACACTTCGACTAAATCCAAGGGCTTGAACTTTTTCTTAATTTGTGTTGTTTTTAACCCTTGCATGTAAACGGGTTTAGCAGCTGAGTTCCAATAGATATTAAAAAAATTGCACAAACAAAATCTTTTACTCCGACTAAAAAGATTTACATAATTAAATGACCAGACTTTCAAAGTGTTTCAGTGTATTATCTTCTCTCAGTTTTCATCTACTATATATTGTGACAAACATGAGCCGATGAGCAAATTGTGACTTACGCAAACCTCATTTCGTAAGTTCACTAGTTCACTATACTTGAACTGATATTAAATTACTAACATATATTTATCTAGTTCTGAATTATGAAAAAAAAATTGTCAAAATAATGAATCCTACTCTAGACTGAAAAAACGAGTAAAGTTTCCTCCATATATTCCTCACAGTCCATGGTATTTGGATCATTAATTTGCATGTCTACCTAATACTTTATTATGTACTAATTCTAATTACTTGCAACCATTTTTATTAGACAAAGCACGCATTAATGCACAGGTGGGAGCAATCATATTGGTTAGAACATATGTATTCATCTCATGCGCATTTAAATTTGAATTTCTTTTTCTGCAATTTAGATTAGTTTTAAAATTGGATATAGCTTGTACAAAATAAAAGCATGCATCAACCAATGGAACATTAATTGGTGACTGGTCTACCTATTTTGCCAAATTCTAACCGATACGTTGTTCATGCTAAGCCATCTATATAGAAAAGAAACAAGAAACAAAGAACAAGTGTGGCTACTAATTTCAATGTATGAAATTAAGTTCTACAATAAGACAGAAACTCGCAATAAAATGCAATATATATTACTTAATATATTTATCCTGAGCAAGTACCTCAAAATCTCACTTAGAATTGTCTTATTCATATAGTCAGATCCAGAGTACTTGCCCAGCTCTAGGCTCTATAGCTCCCCTCTTTTTCAATCAACTTCATTCCTTCAACCTCCTGAGCTTTGAGGACGTGGGAGGTGAGTACAAACACAGAGACAGATTACTATCAACTTCATGAGTATGATCCTCATCATTCTTCTTTGATGTTAGCCTGAGAGACAGATCCAAATCAAGATCATCGCAATCCGAAGCCTTTCTTTTCAACATCTTCGACTGATCTTGTACTAGATTCTTGCTTATAGTGTCGGAATCTCGATAAGGGCCACGGTTGGTGTTGAAACTTGTGATGAATTCCTTTGGTTTCAAGAACTCACGGATATTATGGAGCTGGCATTCTTCTTGCAGTGTACGAGTAATCCAAGATGATTGTGGATGATGATCACCAAATGAACAACTTGTCAAATAATTGTAAGCATTATTACCAGTACTACTAGTGCTCCAGTTTCCTTGAAATCCAGTGCTACTTCTCGAAAACCTTGGATTTTCAAGCGCGGTCCAGGAATTCGTATCGCCGTATGATCCATATCTTGGGAAAGTCAAGAAAGAAAGGATCTTTTGTGAAATTCGATTCATGAAAATAGTAAATTAAGTTAAGGGAAATGTTAATTAATTTGAATAATATGTTAATTTATAATTAACCTGAAGCTGGTAGAGTGGCTTCGGTTATATCCTTGAAGCATGGGGAGTTGGCTGAGGTTATAAATATTTTTATCTCCGCATTCAACAAGATGACCTTGATGATCCGCTAGTACTGTCAAAATAAAGGTCATAAATTTTGTATGAAAATTAACGACATTAATTGGGGATTATTAGTACCCAATGAAAACCCTAATTTATCTTAATCAATAGGAGAATCCAAGATTGCAAATCTTGTACACACCTTGCCCTGTGTCGTCGATCTTCTTGCTTCTGTACATCTGATTAAGGAAAATATTAAGAAAATAAATCTTTTCAGAAAATTCACAAGTTATTTTTGTTTTTGTTTTGGAAACTTCAAAAGTTATTTCTGTTTTTGTTTTGTTTTTGGAACGAGCTAATTAATTGCTTAATTTCAACAATTAATGAACAAATTAATTAATTAGAGTTTTTCAAAGACTTTCTAAATCCCACTAACCTGTAAATGGCTCTTGACATGTGCAATATTTAGTCCCTTAATGTTCATCAGTTGAAGAACCAACTTTGGTGTAGCTCCTGCTTCAAAAATTATCACCCAAAACCGGTATTAGACATGAATTTAACTAATCCCTAAAATTGAATTCGGATGAAATACTGAAATTTAAGCATAAATGAAGGGTGTATGATAGAGAGGTAATGAACTCACTATCTTGACCACCAAGCCTCTCCACGGCGTGGATGAAACGAAGATGAAGATCCGGTGTCCATCGGAGCCTAGGCATCTTGGATCTAACATAAGGTCTAACTGATGTCTTCTTTTGATCACTCTCTTCAACTGTGCTGTTGCTTGAGCTTCCTCCGTTGTTTTTCGGCTTACTATTTTCTCCATTGCTATAATTCTCTCCGCTTTCGCTTCCGTCCTCATTCTGTTTATCCGAGGGACTTGTCTTTGAGCACTCAGAGCCTCTCTGGCTCCCCATCATAGCTTGATTAATCTCTACTAGCTAGTGAAACTCGATCAAGACCAGAATAAGGATTGAGTAATTTTGTGGATTATAGTTAAGGGAACTAAAGGAGATAATTAGGGATTAGAGCCTTCAGTAGGTCGATCGATTGAGAAGACGATGAGGATGAACTTTTCATGGTCTGGCTTGCAGCAGCTGCTGTCCCTATTCTTTTTTCTTCTTCTTCAGTGTCACATGCTCAGACAGAGAGAAGTAGAATTATTTACAACAAAAGAGACATCGAAATAACAAGACAGAATCAGCTCAGCTCTATTACAATACAAGAAGTGTGCGAAACCCTAGATCATGACAAAAGATAGAGAAACTAGCCTCTCTCTTTCCTCGATCTCTCTCTGTGTGGGGATAGGTTAACGATATTTTATTCACATATATGGCAAATAGGTAATATATCATGCATGCGTATACATGCATGTATGGATGTCATGCAATGCAAGAAATAACAATATTTCTTGTGGAATATTTTCTATCCCAGCTATAGCGTGCTCCTTAATTTTATATATATTAATCAAATTCCAACACGGGATAACTTGGTAATTACAATGCGTACCCCAATCAAATGGGTATATATGTAGTATGTCTTACCTTAAACAATGAGAGAAAAAAAATGATGTCATTAACATGAAAGAATGGGTATAGGGTTGGTCTACGACGCCTTTAAAAAATATAAAAAGAAGTTGCTGGTATCGTTTAATTTGAATAGTAATTTTGTAATGTAATTATATTCATGCATAACATATTATTTTAATAGTGTAATATGACATCCATAACATAAAAACTAATTTGTTATAGTAGTAACAATGTCATTTTCTGTTATTAACAATAACATTATCAATATCCTATAACATTAGACGGTAAACTTTTACGATAATATATAGTGCAATCATACCCTTCTTATTATGCAAACATTGAATGCTAACATCAATATTGTTAAAGGTGAGTAGGAAGCCCAAAAGCAAATAACGATTATGGGTAATTAAATGATCCACTGATAACTTGGATTCATACCGTAAGAAGACATTTATAGTGTAACAATCAGCGTAGGTAGCTTGGTAGTGTAATAAACATTTTATTATATAATTTGTACTATCAATTAGCATAACTCTTTTTGTCAGTTAAATAGGATAAAATTAATTTCATATCCCTTTTAAGTTAAATAAGTTGAATAAACAAATTTAACTTCAGGACTTGGCTACAATTGTATGTGTTTAATACAATCACTATCTTGACAATCAAATGATAATTATATTAAATACATATAAGTATTGTTGCAAAATCCTCAAATTCAAGTATTGTTTAGTAATATATAGCTAACAATACACTCTATTATATTTACCCTTCCACATCCCTTCTCTTTTTGTAAGTAATATTTCTCTCCTACCACATGCTTCACATGTCCGGTTGCCCTAGTTCTATTAAAACAAAGGGTACTATTTTTTTTTTCTTTTTTTGAGTACCGTATATTAGACAAGTAGGTTACTAGGTTTTATTATCTTAGCAAACAAGGAGTATTTTAATATTTTCAGTAAGACTAAGAAATTGGTCTTTATATTGATAAATATATCACAGTTGGAGTTGAACTTAAATAAAAAAAAAACTTTCAATTGGTCTTTTAGTGTACGTAGAGTTCATTCTGATTCGCTGTTAGCAAGTGTTGAAAAAAATAATAGTAGTTAAATAATACTATTGATATAAAATTCAAAACTTTTAACAAGTTTGACAATCAAACGTATTTTATCCAAAATGATTTTGAAATTGGCATAACTCTTCACTTTGGTCATTGAAATTTAGAATCGATAATAAAGTGTTCCCTAAGATTTAAAATTTGTAGCAGTGGTCTCTGAGTTTGTCTATTGTCAACCCTTTTGATCATTTCGTAAAAAATTTCAGTTAAATAAAGAGGAAATGACCAAAAAAAAAATATAATACGTTATGCTATAGTTTAGGGGCGCAAGTGACACTTTACCATAATTTTTTACAGGGCTCACTCCGTAATATATTTGAACAATTTGAATCGTCTATATATCTTATAGAAACTCATTCCTAGATCATCCTTACAAAAAAAATAGACATTCATAAAATAGGACAAATGCAAAAAATTTGACACATATCATTACTTATATCCATTTCATGTACATAAATTCAGTTTGAAGTTTAACTACTACAGAGACATCGATTGTAATTAGATTGGATAAGACTACCCTCTCAATCCATATGTGATTCATAAAATAGGAACTACCAGTTTCACTCCAAAACATGTTCACTACGTTACATTATTTTCCTCTTATATATATATATATATATATGTTTTTATAAAGACTAGGTGCATGATAATTTCAGAGCATGAATAACAACTCTCATAAAACAATTATCCCAAAATCTCCTTCTTCTTCTTTTCCTTTTTTTTTTTTTTTTTTGATAAAAATGATAGTGTTATAGTCATTCAGGAAAAGACCAACAGAAGTCTCAACCATAGTAGAAGAGCTAAAGTGATTTTTCTCTCTTAGCACTACAAGACAACATATCATCTACTTTAGTCGATGACCGTGGTAAATTGCAATACAGTACGGCCATTGCCTGTAGTGTATCAAGATGTTGTAAAAGCTAGGGTACTTTTTGATGCTTGCTTTACAGGAAGAATATATCAATCATTTAAAACTCTCAAGCTGGTTGATGCATGTGTTTCGGCTGGCTGTTGCTGAATGCAGATCTAACTCCATCAAAAAGATAATATCCACCATGTATATATGTCTGTATGTATATATTCGCCATCCGTCGGGAATCACGGGGATTGTTCTTCCTTGAGATTTGGCCCTTGTTCATATGCCACCTACGTCACCTTTCTATATTTCCACACTGGCACTGTCTTCTTAATTAATTATTTCCAAAAAAATAATCTAAACAATTTTTTTAAAATGAAAAATACAAGAAAATAGTACTATATGTTGCTGCTGTTATATTCACATCAAGGGTCCTATATACGAAAGAGTTCGCACCTTTTTTCATCTCATATTTTCATACATGCTGAATAATTTTATGATGGTAACGTGGTGTTATTATCTTATTCAAAATTTAATACGTAGGTTTTTCTTCACTAATAAGTCTTAGAAGTAAAACCTATCAACTTTGATACTCACTCTTATTGTAATTTGTGTAATGTACACCGTGTGACTTGTGTTCTCACTACTAATAAAAATTTCTTATATAAAATACGTAGAATAAAAAAGAATGAAATGAAACGTAGAAATTAAGCATGCTAGAAATTTCTGGGACATTGGTTGGGGGCTGGAATTGAATTGAAGTTTCAAGTCATTTTCTCTCTTGCATGCATGATTTTATATCATCAAAGTCTATGCTTTTAGGTTTGTAAGAGAACTTTTTCATTCCTCCCACGTGTATATATCTGTAGGCCGTGAATATTGAGGGTCGTCAACAAGATAAGGCACAGCAAGTCATCCCTTTTCTTTCTAGTCACGGGGTTCTTGCACCTAGCTATTTATGTAACCGTGGCATGTCAAACTTTATATTTCTCATGGAATAATCATCACTAAGTAATCTTTTGGTTAGTAAAGTGTGCTAGCTAGCTGTGTATATATGTTCTATAGCCAATTATATCTCTTACAAACATCATATTCATAACCAATTAGTTTTTGATCTAATAGTATTTCTCTTCTTTGCAAACTTAAAAAGGAGAAAAACACGAGATTCACTCCTCTATTTGAGCATAGAGTATGCCGTGTAGATTCTATTTACTTTTTTTTCTTTTTTCTTTTTATCAGAAAGATTCTATTTTCTAAAGTAGAAAAGGTTGTGGTTAGTAAAAATATTTTGTCGTAAGATAACCACGAATATCATATTGAAACACTGTTTATAAGTGAATTCTTATCTAAAGTTTGATTCAAATTGAGAGTTTGGTAACACATATCACTGCCCAAAATTAATACGTATCTGTTGACACAAGAATAAATATTCTCCTAGGGGAGGATCTATTAAGGTGCAGAAGGGTTCAGTTGATCCTTCTAACTTTGACAAACCTCCGTAGAAGGCTTAAGTGTTGCCCCTTTAAAGCTTAAAATTGCCCTTGAGATATTGCCCTATAGCTGCTCGATGAAATGTCTCAATGAACATTAGGTAAGGCAGGGCAGGGCATTGTGTGCAGTTCCTTTGCTGTTGATTCAAAGTCTCTTTTGATGCTGATGCGCAACTTTGCACGCAACAAAACCAGATCATTTTCTATAATTTTTTAATAATAAGACCTCGCCACTTAAAAAAAAAAAAAAAAATTAAGCTTCTAGTCTAGACATATCTAATACTCAAATCTATAAAATTCTAACTTTTACCAAATTTCATATCTTTTAAAATTCCAATTTTTTTTTTTTTATTAATAATGAAGCTATAATACAACATTTTCAAATATGAAATCAATCAGGTCCTGATCAATTTTCGCTTGTAATAAAAAATTGTAGTTTGTAATGTTATTTATTTCATGAATTATGAATTATAGAAATAGATATGATTTAATTTTTAAAGACTATTTATTTGTAAAAGAAATGATTGTGAATTTTTACATATGACCTCCAAACAAATTTTCCTTCAATCCACCACTGCTCTAGTTGATTGATTGCAAGGACTTAATAAGATTAGCAACAGTATTACTGAAGCACCCATATATGAAAGAACTAATTAACAAGTTAAGAAAGAAAATATGTCAAAGGCTCCAATCACAACCCATAAAGTTTAAGCCCTAAATATTCAAAGCACACCATAGCTTGCTAGAGAAGGGGACAGACACCATACAGCAAAAGATGGACAGAAACGAAAGCCCTACTGAATGCAAAAAGATTCACTCCAACACTTAGCCTGTGAGGTCAACGCCCAACAGTTCCTCTGTCGCTTTTTCTTCGCATTCATACGTATTTTATGCCAATAGTTTAATCTGCATGAGAATACGTGAGCCTATTAATGCGGATCTAACCCATTATTTGAGAATGAGGATGTCTGTCTTCTTCTAGGGTCTCTCTGCTGCTTCAGTCTTCACACATATTTTATTATTATTTTAGTCACATTAGTGGCTAGGACATCAGTGCCCGCATCTATGTAATATTGTAATGCATGCAAGGTCTGCATTCCATGCAAACTGGCCTTTAAATATATGTATGATCGATATCGACGATGGCATCTAAATAATTTTAAGTTTTTCAAAGAAGTTTCACAACTGCTCCAAAGTTTATCGGTAGGTGGGGTGGTATTTCCATCTGTATTATTAAAACAAAATTGGTGCATTTATATGGAGACCTTGAAAATTTCATAATAAATAAAACTGGTGAGGAAGTTGGACCTTTGAATAAAGTAGTATCAATCTTTTCATGAACGTCCAGCGATTCATTCCCATATATCACTCAATTATAAATTTATAAGTGAAAAATTATGAATTCTTATATTGGTCGCATTTGGGGCCCTGAAGGCTCAAATATACTTAACCTATTAGAGAAGTAACACCAAAATGATGAATTTACGTGTTTTAATTGTTCAACCAATATATATGTAGGGAAATTATTTTGATCAGTTTAAGAATTGGAATTAGTAAAACTATATATACTCTATATATATGCAGTATAAATTTATTTATATATATACATGTGTGTGTTTATTTTCACACATATTTATACTTGATAAAGATAATACACTTTAATTTAAATTATTAAGCACATTTCTTATTTTAATATAGTATCCAAAGTAAAAGCTACCTTATATTACTATCCATTGATATTCTTCATCACATGTAAATGAGATGTCATAAGTCTGAATCACATTAAATAACGAGATCGATACCAATTTATCGCCTTACACTTAACGTAAATATATTATTATATAAAACATTGACAATCAAGAAAATAATTACCTTAACATTTAGTTGGACGATATCAGTATAAGTGTTGCATTAATTTTACGACATCATTTTAAATATCAGTACCCTTTTTAATAAATTTACATTATAATCATTAAAGTTTATATACTTCTTGAGTCCTGGTTCTACATGATAATGACGAGATTATAAGATATTGTTTATTACACTATCAACATTGATCGTTACACCACGAACGTTTTGTTACAATATAGATTTAAGTTATTTAGTGGACGTTACAACTTATCGTCAGTCACTTTTAGGCTTATTACCTTCATAATCCAAATGGTGTTACTATATGACGTTAATAAGCAATGTATGAATTATCAGAAAGGTAGGCTACACTAGTGTGATGTTACATAGTTGACATAATTTTAGTTAATTACTCAAAATGACATTGTTATTACTAACATATGCCTACACACATTGTGTGTGTGAACATTTTTTTTTTATTTTTTTATTTTTAAATAGGAAGGAGAGGGGGAGAGAGAGAAAGAGAACATAGGAGTGGGAAGGGGGAAGAGAGGTTTTTGTTTTTTATTTTTTAATATTAGATATATGTTAAAATCACATGTAGGTAAGATTTAAATATAAAACAACAAATTTTGGTTTGTGAAATTACATTACTGCCCATAATTTTGTTGTTGTGATAAAATACTAAATAGTATTTTCACCCTCTTTTGGTTGACAAAGAGGGTTTTGTTAATCGGTAGTTTAGATAAGTAGTTTAGATTATAACAAGGTTGGGTTTTATGTTGTGGACTTCATATTATACTGTCAAGGTGTGAGGATGCGAAAGTAAAAGAGTTCAACATCAATGAAAGGAAAACCTTGCAAAGGTTTATAAGAAGTTGGACTACTCCTATAAATATTGCTAATTGTTTTATGGTGGAACTTTAACTTTTTCATATATAGTACTAGAGCATGTTGACCATCATGTGAAACCGACAGCCACACGTACTCCACGTCGCTCAATTCGTGTTGTCCACGTTTTTGGCTTGAAAATTCGTCACATGTGAGAAGACGTGTGAGGATGTGAAAGTAAAAGAATCTCATATTGGTGAAAGGAAAATGTTTGCAAAGGCTTATAAGAGGTTGGGCTACTCCTCATATTACCAATTGGTTTTATAATTGTATCATTCCAACCTCTCCAAGGAAAATCTTTGCAAAGGATTATATATAAAAGATGTTAGACTACTCTTTATATTGCTAATTGATTTTGTAATAATACCAACTCAACCTTTTAAAAAAACCTATGGACTATATGGAGAGTAGCCCATACCTTATAAGCTCTTACAATGGTTTTTCTTTTTTTTTTTCATTTTTTTTTTTTTTTACCAATATGAGACTGTTTTTACATAATATGTAAGATCTTATGCATGGACATGAATGCATTACAAAAACATTATTGGATTAAATACGCACCCCCTTTTCTTAAAAGACATCGTAGACTAACCGTACTGGAAATCCAAAATCTGCTAGCATACTAAAATAAGAGTACCAATAAACTAGAACGGCTAATTAGTGAAACAAAAAGTTACATTTTGAACACAGCGGTAAGCTTATACGTGTTGAAGAATGTCATCCCGTGTACGAAACCTGACAGAATATATTACCCCTTATAACTGAATAGTTTTACTATAATAACAGTGAGGTCTTTAGTGATAAAATTTAACACATATCTCAAGCATTGCAGATGATTAAAGTTAAAATAATATTGATGTGATTAATAATAACTATTAGCCCGACTCTGAAATCTTAACATTATATTATCTCTATTACTCGCAAGCGGTAGTAAATATTTATGTTGTAAATGAATCGGAAGTGTGTCTACTTTTGCCATACAAGAGGTCACATAGACGTCCCTCTATGATAAGAAAGCATATTCAACACTGGCCCTCTTGTCATATATAATGATATCAGTGCCTTGCATATTATAATGTAAGGGGTTCATCACGAATTTCTTTGCTGAGTTATACATGATTTGAATAAGACCCCGAGCATGAATTTTATGTACAAAAATCTTAATATATGTACGATTTGATTATATATAAAAGCTTGATAAATATGACAGCAGAATATAACATCAGTAGCATAGGTGTTATTTAATTTGGATCTTAATTAATAATTAGTTTGTGTACAGATTGGTGGTGTTATTATATGAGTCTATTCACATCTCATCTACGTATGCATGGTTGGCAGAGCATGTAAGTAAAATATGGTAATAATAGTTATTCCCGTCAAAGGTATATGCTTTGTCACCTCTTGATGCATCTTCTGGAACCTACGTATTACTATCGATTGTTTGTCGTCTCCATCTCAGTCTTACCGAAACTGTATCAACTAGATATTCATTTAATTTTTTTTTTTCCAAAGAAACCAGCTAGTGATTTCATCATAGCAGTTCCATCTCTTTGAGGGTTAGAAAGACTTCCATAAGCATTTCAGCCTTCTTTTTACCACCATCATGTGATTCATTCACACTAGTAATCGAACACAAAAAGTAGCATGCAGATATCCAGTTTAACCTGCTATATATTAATGTGAAAAATATAAAAATTGATTAAGAATCAAAATTAATTCTTCTTACTCCCATATATGATGTACTAATATTATGAAAGGGTATAAGAAGGTCATAACTTTATAGTTAATTAACATTTTTGATATATTTGAATACTAATTATAGAATTGTAATAATGCTCGTTATGGCTTTGTCATGGTATATATGAACTCAAATTTAAGCTATCCACATTAATATGTACCACTAATTATCTACAAAATTCTACTTGCATGTAAAAATATTGCGTCGACCTACCTATATGCATTGACTAGTGATGAGAGTGATCGGTCCAATTTTGAACAGATCGATGGATTGAGGCTTTTACCATCACTTAATTAATTCCAAGGTTACTTACATACAGTTTGACATATTTTTGGATTATAGAAACATTTAAATCAGGTTGCGCTGATTTTTTTCCCCCTTTTTGTGACAAGAAATATGAAGATTTTTTTTTTCTTTATCAAAAGAAAAAAAAATTGATGTGGTCATTCTTTTTATTTGACAAGAAGAGTCTTTGTAGTTGTCGTTCTCTTGCCCAAATATTGAAAATAGGCTCTGTCAAGGAGAGCCTTTATGGTTTACAAATTAAACGCAGATCTTTGATCAGCGACTATTGTTCAGGGTTATGATGGTGATTTTTGTTTTTACTTTGGTTTGTGCGTATTACAAAGGACTTTGAAGAGGAAACTCGACGTTTATTGGAGGTCACTCATAATAGTGCTTCTTTGTTGATGATTGCAAGATCATCATATGGTGATGCGGTATTTTCCTCGTGATGCCTTTATGGTGGTTCTACGACATGCAACATTTAATCCTCGTGACTATTATCTTTTTTTTTTTGGGTCAAATGATAGATTTGTTAGATTAGATATTACATTAAAAAGCCAATGAGGTTCGAACTCATGCCTTAGTGCAAGAACAACACTTATCTTCACCACTATGGTAGAGGGCCACTTGTTGGTAACTATTATTTTTCACATTGGTTAGATGCATGTCATCAGTGGTTGAGGAATTGTGGTGTTTCTTTTGATTTGTGTAAGCTCTTGGTTACATGTACATTTGAATTGTCTATCCTATTATATATATTCATGATGTTTCTTAGCAAATTTTACTACCCCGAAAAAACCACTTTTTTTATTGGCTTAAACCGTAATTGATCAACTGACGAAACTCGATTTAGTAGCTTATGTGTCAAGGATTGTAATGGAGAACTTGTTCTTACAAAATCAACTTGTAAGATCTTTCAATCACCAACAGATGTTGAACTTGTTGTTACAAAATCAACTTGAAAAAGATCAGTAACATGAGAATGGGTACATCTTCAATGACCAACATATATATTAACCTGAAAAAGAATTTAGCCAGGATTTTCGAATGTGAAACATCAGAGGCTTAACATTCCTTTATGGATTAATTTGAATCTTTTCGCACCATACAAGTACACCTTTGACCATCGATTATCAATTCATGTTTCACTTTAAATAAGTATATCACTAGAACTAAAAAAGATATCCATGGATTCTTGCTAGTGACATTAGTTGAAGTTTGAACTTTTCTTTTTCATACCTTATAAAAATATGCCATCTCTAAGGGTAATACAAATGAAAACCATGGTTGATGCATTATATATATTATATATATGCATAGACATTCACTTGTTCATTTCATCCTTCCCGATTAGATTATTGGTACTAGTCACTACACTACTACAGTGTCTTTGCATAATTCTCCCAAATTTTCTTTCCCAAACAACTCACAAGCCATTGTCTTTATTCTTCTTAGTCAATGTTGACACCTTATTCTTTGCAATTCATGCAACTAGTTTTTGACGCATTTGGGTTTAGAGTATTTAGATATGGTCCACCTAATACCTACATTTATTCTCTCCTACCTGGACACGATAGGTACACCCATCTCGCTAGTTATTTAGGTCTCTGGCAGCAAAGAGTTAATTGGATTCTTTCGTTGAAAGATATCACTTTATTAGCCTTCTCAACGAAATGAGGTGTTTTATAATTGGTTACTCTCAAGTCTTATTTAGAGTTCGTCACATAGACTTGCGAACCATTATTACGAATAAGACACTCATTTCTAAAGAGTATCTTTCATTCATATATAATACCGATTCGGCGGACCTATATTTTCATCGATATATTTGAGGCTACTGAACCTGGTGCAAAAGTTTCAGAACTTCGCAGTAATTTGCATAACCTTGTCTTCAGGTTTGAAAACTCAACGTTGAGAGTGTTCATTCCTTGGCCAAAGTCGCTAAATTTAGAAATTATTGCGGTGCATTCCACCATATCACCACATTTAAGTTATTCACCTGGAGTGTCAAAGAAAACTTAGGACCCATTTGGTATTCAACTCGGATGCAATTTTTATAACTCAAGTAAGCTTTGAATTTCAAACTAATTTCTTGTTTGGTAAGCCTGGGTTTTGAATTTCAAACTAATTTCTAGTTTGGTAAGCCTGTTTTAAAAACTGAACTTAAAAAGAACTTGAGAACAAAGCTTATTTAAGAAAAAATACACAAAGTATGTTTTTATAGTTTTTGAACAGCAAAGAAATTTGGGGTTGGCGAACAACCTCCAATCACAAAAAAATCGACTTCATATTGTTAGGTACTCAAGCCCAAGGGAAGAGCCCAACCCAAAAGACTAGTCCAATAGGTGGGAGGACCCCAAGGACTTAAGGACCCCTACACCTCCATAAGTGTAGTCGATGTGGGATCATAACATTACACCACCCTTCGGAAGCCAACGCCCACGGCGGCCCTTACTTTGGTGGCTTTCACTCTTAACGCCGGCGCACCCTTTGATCATCCCGTTAAGGTAGCCCTTTCCAGGTCGCCCCCTCCGCAGCGTTGGGAACCTAGGCTCTGATACCAATATTAGGTACTCAAGCCCAAGGGAAGAGCCCAACCCAAAAGACTAGTCCAATAGGTGGGAGGACCCCAAGGACTTAAGGACCCCTACACCCCCATAAGTGTAGTCGATGTGGGATCATAACACATATCCGACCCCTCTATCTTTTTTGTGTTCTTCCCCGGCAGGGTTGACCAGAGTTGCCACCGAAATCAATTTGGGCTTGCGGCCAACGTCAATTCGTATTTGTTGTGTGCGCCGATTCGTATCTATAGCAACCATGAGTGTTGAATTAACTCCACTGTAGATCCACTTGGTTGTTGAACTAGTCGACGCCGGTGAGGGAAGAGGTGGTGATTACCTGATAAAGACGATGACCTAACCGTGACTTCTTTCTATAATCCAACAGGATTCTCTCTGGATCTTTTTGGTGAGGATCTCGGGGTTCGTAAATTGTGTTCATTTGTTGTACATCATGCGATCAGTTTTTGTTAGATACTGTTTGTATTTAATTTTAAATAAAAATATTTAAAATGATTTTTTATCGCACGATATACGATGAACGAATATGATTTACGAATTCCAAAATCCTCACAAAGAAGATCCGGCGAGGATCTGAATTCTTTTGTAATATTAACATTTAAATATTTTTTGAATTTAATAATAAGGTTTTAAATACCAAAAGACCCTTATTATTTTTCAATTTCCTGTATATCATCCACTATACAAATTGAATTAATGTAGTAAGCGGTGGGCAATGCTTCCTCTTGTCGCATTAACGTGGGACATGCAATGGGTTCCCAAAGTGAGATTCACTATCTTCGTTTTCACGTCCAACATTTGCTCCTACACAATTGTGTTGTTTTACACTTTCCTATTTTGCTTTGGTTTATAGTTTTTTTACATAATATCAATACATATTATACTAAGATTATTGGACATGGTCTAAAAGATTGGGAGAATAAATCAGTTATGAACTCGTTATTTTTGAACTTCGAATATAAATCCTTATACTTGGTAAATCTAGGCCCATAATTCTGGCCCAAATTTTCGAAAATGGCCTTTAAAAATATTCAACATGAGGAACTGAAATTTTTGACTTGGGCCAACAAGAGGGGAATATTGTCACCACCAACTATACTCTAAAGTTAAATTAAGCAGTTCACTTCAAATTGCACTGAATTTTTTTAACTTCACATAAAAGGTCTACTTAGCTTGATTATCATCCAGAGTATTGGACTTAAACGGTTAAGTTAGTGATAATATCGGTTCATAATGTAGGGACAACTGATGCTTTTTTATTTACACATAATATTCTAATTTATGGAGTTTAAGATATAGGATAAATCATACGATAAGTCAACTATAGTATATTAGGTATTAAACTCGTCATCCAAGTTAACTGATTTGAAACCTCTCAAGTATAGTGCAAAATTCACTTAATACTACTTCATAATGGTCTTTTACTCCATTTATAAGTGTAAAATTCTAGGTTTGAATCTTATAATAACGAGTTCATAATTAATTTAGTTCTTCGCTCTTTAATGTAAATACATCGATAAATAAAAAAAGTGTAAAATACTACTAGACGTAGTACTATTGCTTACTGAGACCTTTTAAGAGAATCGTCACACAACCTCATTTTATTCTTCAACATACTCAAGGGAGCGCCATGTGTCAAAGCCCAATGGAAATATATATGGAAGGGGCTTGTCCTATCCCATACACATGAGATTATTAAGGCCCAACATTCTAATTAAGAAAATAGAACCATTTTTTATTTATAAAGTAAATAGTTGAAAGCTAAAATAAATTAATAAATTAAAAAAAAAAAAAAAAGAAGTTTCTTTTTTGTTTACCCATCGCACGTAACAACATTGACAAAGTCCCCGGAGACGCGGCTCTGAGTATTGGATGTTACTGGATTCAACATTTTTTTATACTTTTGGGTTGAATTAGACAGGTTCATATAATTTTGAAGATATTGTTTTTTCTTTTTGGCAAACGGTATATTTTATTCTAAAATTGGTCTAAGGAATGAAGATTCAAATTTAGGAGTAGAAAGCGTAGCAAATTGCCATACTCAACTTGACTGAGCAAATATCTGCCAATTTTGAGAAGATGTCCACACAAAAAATGGGGCATTTAGTTGATCGGAAGCACATATTCTTAAAATTAAGCGTTAGATGTGCTGCTGGACAAGAGTATAACTTAGCGGGATTGTCTTCTCCGAGCTTGTAAGATTTATCATTCTATAAATTTTAGTGGAAGGTAATTCTAAATTTGTTATTGACTACATTCAATATTATGATTCAAGATGTCAAATTTGTGGTTATTTACTTACCTAACATTAGGATTTTTTTTCATATTTTTCAAGAAGCAAATTTCTCTCCTCACACCTATGTTGCTTATTCAGCTATGCATTTTAACTTTCTAATTAAAACATAACATAAATAAGAAATATGGGACAAAAATGTAATTTTACACAACCAAATTTTGCTGTTTTTTTTAGAGCCTCACCTACATCATATCCTAACATATCTCTAATTAAAAAAAAAATAATAATAAAAAAAAAGAAAAAAAACTTCCAACTCCCACATTCTCTATCACTCTCTTCCTCTCTTCTTCTATTTCAAAAACCAAAATAAATTTTTTTTTCACACACTTTGTGTGTGCCCATATGCTAGTCTATATATATGGTCTTTGCTTCATAGTACATGTTCTTTTCTAGACTAAAACATATTGTTCGCTTAAGCATTGAGATTTTGACAAATAAGAGAAGGATTGTTGTGATTTTGCTCATTCATGGCTTCGACTAATGGGAGTTCTTCAAGTAAGTTTTCTATATAACCTTATGGATTATAGTTTGTTTTTTGATTGACTGTGGTTTATGACACATGATCATCGAGAATGTCATATGATTATTTTTTTTTGGTAAAAATACAAATAAAATAAGACAGATGTATAAAATTGACGTGTGAGTTAATAAATAATAGTAAATTTGTCTTGTCTAAGTGATAATTGCGAGAACAAAGAAAAATTTCAGATAATATTTGCACAATTTTCCCCGACTAACATTAGCTGTCTTTCTAATAAACAAAGATCGGAGAGAAAAGGAGAGGAAAATGGCATCCATGAAAGACAGGCAGGCCGACTTTAACGCCTATCCTCCTGTGTCCTAAAACGCTACTAGGACATAATATTCTATACATCTGATCACTCTCAGACATTGCACAGAATTACAACTCCACATAATATTATTATTTGTTTAGTGGTTCATGATGAAATTTAAATTTGTGTTTTACACTAAGTTTAATATTTTATGTTAATAAATTATAGGATAATAGTAAAAGTAAAAAAACAAGATAATTTTATAAATCTTTTCAATCTCGATATTTTAATCGCAATCATTCATTTTAAGATGTATCGTAGTAGGGAAGAAAAAAAAAATTAAAACAGCCAATAAACAGAGAGAAGGGAAAGGCGCATATTTAGATGGACAAGACAAGAATAATAAGAAAAAAGAGAGAGAGAGAGTGGCGGTTGCAACGGCCACGCCAGGCCTCCCTCCACCTCAACACATCTGGTTCCAAATTTTGCAAGTCAATGTGATCAATCAATCATTCCCTCCCCTTCCTTCCTTGCCACTTCTCTCTCTTTTTTCTCTTCCAAACACCCCAACTTTCTCTCCATTTTCTTTGGGAAAAATAAAAATAAAAAAACCAAAAAGGGAATAATACCCAGAAAAATCTGTGATTTGCCCACCTCGAATTTGCCTGCATCACCATCGTTTCCACCTCCAATTTTGTGTCTTTTTTTTTTCTGGGTGCCCAAACGGTGGTGCTTGCTGGGCAATGAGGTAGCTCCCAATTATCTATCTATTTCTTCAATTTTTTTTATTCAATTAATTATATTTTGTTTGAATTTAGAGCTTTGAATTTTGAGGGTGATTTGGGAAATTTGAAATTTGTTGCTGCTTTGGAAGATGCAGCATAATATATTTACAACAATGCGTAGCTTGAAGATCATGGATGGGTGTAAAGGAACTCAAGTTTTCGCGCTTAATCCTTCCGGGGACACTGCCGCCGCCGGAAACGGCGGTGGTGGTGGGGGTGTGGGGGACAAGCTTCTTCACCATCTCCGGGTCAATTCTATTCGATCCAGATCGAGTCGGGGCAGTTTTCAGGCTCCGAACCCGACCGCCAACAATGTTTTGCTCGAGACTCTTCTTCCATATGGTCTTCCGGTGTCCGATCTCCTCGAGCCCCAAATCGAACCTTCCCTCAAATCGGTCGATTTTGTCGAAACCCTAGCTGATGTGTACCGTAGGATTGAGATTTGCCCCCAATTCGAGAAGTGGAAGATGTATTTGGAGCAATGTGCGACGTTTCGGGGTCTGTCGGATCCAAAATTGTTCCGGCGGAGCCTCAGGTCGGCGAGGCAACACGCGGTGGACGTGCACTCGAAGGTGGTGCTGGCGGCTTGGTTGAGGTATGAGAGGAGAGAGGATGAGCTTATTGGGTCGTCAGCAATGGATTGTTGTGGTAGAAATGTTGAATGTCCGAAGGCTAGTTTGGTTTCCGGGTATGATCCCGAGTCTGTTTTTGAGTCTTGTATGTGTTCTAGGACGCCGCGGAGGGAAGAGGACGATGATGATCTTGTGATGGGGGATAAGGTATGTTCCACTTCCGAGGAGGATGGTGATATTTCATTTTGTATTGGAGATGCTGAGATTAGGTGTGTTAGATACAACATTGCCTCGCTTTCTAGGCCTTTCAATGCAATGTTGTATGGTAACTTCACGGAGACGCGAAGGGAGAAGATAAATTTCACACAGAATGGGATATCTGTGGAGGCAATGAGGGCAGTGGAGATTTTTAGCAGGATAAAAAGAGTAGATTCTTTTGAAGTGAGAACTGTTTTGGACCTGCTATCCTTTGCAAACAGGTTTTGTTGCGATGAGTTGAAGTCGGTGTGTGATTCTCATTTGGCATCTTTGGTTTGTGAACTGGAAGATGCAATGCTGCTGATTGACTATGGATTGGAGGAGACTGCTCATCTTCTAGTGGCAGCTTGTTTGCAGGTGTTTTTGAGGGAGCTACCGAGTTCGTTGCACAATCCTCATATGATGAGATTATTTTGTACTTCAGAAGCTAGGCAAAGGTTGGCTATGTCCGGGCACTCTTCTTTCGTTTTGTATTATTTCTTGAGCCAGATTGCCATTGAGGAAGACATGAGATCGAACACAACAGTGATGCTTCTAGAGAGGCTGGCAGAGTGTGCCACCGAAATTTGGCAGAAGCAACTTGCATTTCACCTGTTAGGTGTTGTGATGCTTGAGAGGAAAGAATTTAAAGATGCTCAGTGGTGGTTTGAAGAAGCAGTAGAGGTTGGTCATATTTATTCCTTGGTGGGCATTGCGAGGGCCAAGTTCAAGCGTGGCCATAAGTATGCAGCTTACAAGCAAATGAACTCTCTCATTTCTGATTATACACCGGTTGGGTGGATGTATCAGGAACGATCTCTGTATTGTATTGGAAAGGAAAAGATGATGGATTTGAGCACCGCAACTCACTTGGATCCAACTCTATCTTATCCATACAAGTATAGGGCTGTTTCTTTGTTGGAGGAGAACCAGTTTGAAGCAGCTATCACAGAGATCAATAAGATCATTAGTTTCAAGGTCTCTCCTGATTGTCTTGAATTGCGGGCTTGGTTTTCCATTGCCCTTGAGGATTTTGAAGGAGCTCTCAGAGATGTCCGGGCACTCTTGACTTTGGACCCAAATTACATGATGTTTCATGGGAAAATGCATGGTGACCATCTGGTAGAGCTACTCCACCCTCTTGTTCAACAGTGGAGTCAGGCTGATTGTTGGATGCAACTGTATGATCGATGGTCCTCTGTTGATGATATTGGTTCTCTAGCTGTTGTACATCATATGTTGGCAAATGACCCTGGGAAGAGCCTTCTACACTTTAGGCAGTCTCTCCTTCTGTTGCGGTAAGTAGGAGAAAGCTGTACATTACTATACCAACTATCCTATCTATAATTTGCTTGTGGATTTAATGAACTGCCTTTGTTCAAATCAGTAGTATTGTTTTGTTTGAGGGGCTTAATCCAGAACATAACATCTTAAGTTCTTGACACATGTAGAATTCGATACTTTCAGTTCATTGGAATTGTATGCGCCTGACTGACTTAGATTGCATGTTGGGCAGAACTCTAAACCTTGTTTGATCCTAAGACGTATTATGGAGAAGGATGACACCCCACTTAGTCCAATTTCTATTGCTTTTTTGATGTCATTGGTTATTATATTAGTCTGTTTTAGTAGCATCTCTGATGTTCCTCAAAATCGTAGGTTAAATTGTCAAAAGGCTGCCATGCATAGTCTTCGGTTGGCTCGGAACCATTCTAGTTCTGAGCATGAGCGGCTTGTCTATGAAGGATGGATCTTGTATGACACTGGCCATCGTGAAGAAGCATTGGCAAAGGCAGAGGAGTCCATTGCAATCCAGAGATCATTTGAAGCATTTTTCCTTAAAGCATATGCTTTAGCAGACTCAAGTCTTGATTCTGAGTCTTCAATATACGTGATCCAGCTTCTAGAGGAAGCGCTTAGATGCCCTTCGGATGGTCTTAGAAAAGGACAAGTAAGTGTCATCCTTGGAAAAAAAATTTCAATCCTGGTATCTAAACTTTCAAATTTATTCAGATCGGTATTATCATGCAGGCTCTAAATAATTTAGGAAGCGTCTACGTAGACTCTGATAAGCTGGATCTTGCTGCTGACTGCTACACAAATGCACTCAACATTAAGCATACGAGAGCACATCAGGGTCTAGCACGAGTATATCATCTTAAAAATCAACGCAAGGCTGCATATGATGAGATGACAAAGCTGATAGAGAAGGCTAGAAACAATGCATCAGCTTATGAGAAACGTTCAGAATACTGTGACCGCGATATGGCAAAGAGTGATCTAAGTATGGCAACACAACTAGATCCCCTGAGGACGTATCCGTACAGATATAGGGCAGCAGGTATGTTGTGACTATGGTTCTTGTTTGTTTGGTGCATGCCATTTAAAGTGGAAGTTATTGTTTATGGTTAAATCTTAGTGCTCAGAGACGAAACCCGTACTGTATCTGTGGCATTTATTGTACTATTTAAATATACAGAGATGCCTGTCATTATATCCTTAGGCCTTAACTTAGTGTAGATATCCTATATGCCGATCAAATCACTTAGAAACTAGTTTGTACTTATCTAGGTATTAAAGCAGAAGGGGCTAGTGGTCTATTCTGCTTGTTGGAGCTTCAATTGCTATGAATTCGTCAGTTTAGAGGGCTTTATTGTTCTGTAGTAGGATTTGAATTGAACACTAGTAGTTTATTTAGAAATCTGCACGCTGATGTATTTGCCAACTTGAAACTTGTTATTAACTGACCAAACTTACTATAAAAGAAGGATGTCGATGGTTTAATAAATAATAAACTAGAGGGAAAAAAAAAAAAACGTTACAACTGTAAGTTCTTTAAAAAACACTTCAAGAGCTCAATTGAGAAAAATAAAACCTCGTCTATCCACTTGTGACGTTCTTATGGATTCTTAGTTATAGAATTTCTTTGGTGCCGTTCTCCTATTACAAAGGCAGCTGGGAATTTTGGTCTTTCTAAAGTTTTGGGTTTGAATAGTTTTTCTCTGAAGTGTATTGTTAACAAGGGCTTCTGAGTGAAACCCCGATACAAGAAAAGAAGGGAAAAATAAAACCTTTTAAGCATTTTTTGATTTTCGGTTGGAAGGACCTAGGTTGTGTTCTGTTATATGCTTCATATGATTATGTTATCAAAGCTGTACAGTGTTAAAGCATGATTTTTTCTGACGAAAGTATGTATTTGTGAGTGTGTTTGAAAAAAACTGTGAACTACTAACATGGGAATTATGGCCCTACAGTTTTGATGGATGACCACAAAGAAGGAGAAGCCATTGAAGAGCTAACAAAGGCCATAACTTTCAAGCCAGACCTGCAGTTGCTACATCTTCGAGCAGCATTCCATGAGTCAATGGGTGACTTTATCTCCACCGTCCGAGACTGTGAAGCAGCCCTCTGTCTTGATCCCAACCATGCTGACACTCAGGACCTCTATGCTAAATCACGGGAACGTGTCAATGAATAACAGAAGTGAGAGAACCACAGAGAGATTATTCTGTACCGTCGGGGGGGGGGGGGGGGTTTGCTGCTACCTGATTCTTTTAACATGGGAATGGCCAGCAATTGTCAGCATAGGCGATCCATTGGATCTTGTCTTTAGAAACGTACAGTTGTAGATTCCCATGGCCTTTAAAAAGGGTATGAAAAGCGGAAGCAAGGAGAGAATTTGGATTCATAAAGGAGGAGAGTAGAGAGGAGCAAGATAGCGTGTAAATATGTCAACTGTTTATTGATTGGATCAACTTATTGAGTAGAGCAGAGACCTGCTGCTGCTAGTGTCTGATATTCTACTCCAGCAAAAGCAGAAGCAACCGGAGGCGAAAAAGTATCTTGTACATGATCATGTAAGCTTGTTATGTGTGTCTGTCCAATTTAGATGTGTCTACCCTTTGTTTTTGCCTAGTGGTTTGCGATGTGTTGTAATCTTGTCGTTCTGTTCTCTCATTTGTTGCATCAGCTTCACAGTTTTCATTAAGAACCGGCACGAAATTGATTTATTTCTAAAGAGGTTTTTTGGTACCAAATTCAGAGCCAGTTCTGCATCTTCCTCTTTTCTTGAACACTCTTTCCGCGCCAACTTTTCTCTTGTTAGTTTTTCAGGAAATACACAGAGTTTGGAATTGGTTACAAACTTTTAATCAAAGAATTAGATGGACGCTTAAGACGTTAATGAGAGTTCATCTGTTTAAGAGTCTGTACCGGTTCTATTTATGCGTATTCCCAATTGTTAAGTGATTGACTTGAAAGAAACATCCCTACATGGACCTATGCTAACCGCTATACTTTGACGATCCTTCCAAATGAGTCAAGGGATCTCTTCCAAATTTCATACAAAAGGGTCTTTCTACCTCATCACCTGTGACCATTTTAAAGTGAAAATTACTGCTAAACGGACTGCATGAGATGTCCATAACTTTCCAACTGTCCTGCAATTATTTTCGTTCAACTGCCTCTTACCATTTCCTTCCTTATCACTCACCTAAGGCTTTCAGCTCAGTCCAAAATGTCCTAGGATGCTGAACTTCAATGCACCACTCCTCTCAACCCGCCGCCTTGGAAACTCCGGCGGTGAAGATTTACAAGGTGCATCGCTGCCAGCGAGCGAGCGGATTCCGTTTTCCTGGGAACGAGTCCCAGGCAAGCCCAAGGACTCGAATGCGGGTGACGATATCCAGCCTGGGGACACTCCTCGCCCGAAGCTTCCCCCAGGATGGTGGCACCGGTCTCTTGACAAGGACAACGAGTGTGATCATGAACTCGATGATGGATGTGAGGGCGACATTGATGACAATGATGATCTACGTGACGTTGAGGATGATATCTACGACGTTGATTACAGCAACGAGGCTTTCTCGGATGCCATAGATGTGTTCTCTCTCTCAGAGGCAATAGACATTGTGGAAAAGAAAGAACAGAGAGAACATGAAACAGATCACAGCTTGAAGTTGAAGCTTGCAGAAGAATCAAGGCACGAGATGAATCAAAACTGTCCGAATTTCATAATCGAGCGGTTTCTTCCGGACGCAACTGCATTGGCTGCATCTTCTGCTCTGAAGCTAAACGTGTCACAGATGAGTTCAAGCAAGAGACTCTGCTACCCGTGGAATTATCCGGAGCCGGCGGAGGCCTGTGTTTCGAGAACGGTGTGCAGGCAGTCGTACTCGTCGCCCAAGGGTTGTGGCTTGCAAGGTTTCTTCCCTTGGCGGATGAAGCATAAGCTCTGTAGAGCGAAAAGCCCTGTCGATGCACAAGCTCAATGCAGTGTAAAACACAAGAAAAATAGATCATGAGCTTCATAGTACTTGATGTATATTATAGCTAAGAAATCAGTTTCCTCTTTTTTTTTTTTTTTTTCCTTTCACCTTTTACTGCTGTTATTTCTCTCTGTCAAGAAGTTTTACATAGATTCTACCTATTGGTTTTGATGCTATGGATGGATTGGTGCTTAACGATATCAAATTTGCTTATTGAGAGTCCCAATATGTCAAAAGGATAAAAAAGATCTACTTTGGAGAGTCTGGTTTGAGTGCACTCACATTTGCTCCACACACACCTTAAGGTCATTCAACGCTGCAATGACACTAGTGCAATTTTTATTGTTATTGAATTTCCAAAGTTAAACAAAGCGTGTTTTCTTAAGGTCATTAAATTGTCAATGTCGCAACGACACTAATGCAATGTTCATGGTCATTGGATTTCAAAAGTGCATGTAAGTGCAGCTATAGTAATTCAATAACACGTTGTACGTGTTATTGGATTACATTGTCTTTACCACAATTTTTTTAATTATTTCCTAAAATACATTTTCATTCAAATTCATAAATATATTCAGAGTTTGGTAATTTTCAAATTTACTTAAAAAAAAACTGTTTTTGTGATATTTCTGAACTCACATGTGGGAGACTTCAAATCCTAGGGTTTTCAAGGGCCGTGGACCCGGGTAGCTCGGGCAGGCAGTAGACCCCTGCCCGCTGGTTCATATTTCAGATTTTTTAGGTGACCACTCCCTCCCGCTTCTTCCACCCATTCGAAATATATACAACGATTTATATATATCGCCGATTAATTCATCTTCCTCCTCCCCCTCTCTCCTCCCTCTCTCTCACTCCTCTCTGTGCTTTGCCTTCTCACGACGCAAGCGTACGGAGAGAACCCCAAGTCCTCCTCGCTTCTCGTGCTACTTGTTCTCCGAGTAGGGTTTTAGAGCTCGCTCGCCGCTGCTGCTACTGAATCGGCTTCTACTCGTGGTAATTTCTGGTTCTTCTAATCTCAATCTGTGGATTTCGGTTTACGTTTGTGGTGATAGATCTGCTGATTTTGTTTATTTCTACTTGTTTTGGTTCCATGGGTTTTGAAATTGGTTCCAGTATTTGTGCTATGTGAAATGCGATTAGGGTTTTAATTTAGTCCGACGCGATTTCGTTTGGTTTTGGTACTCAAGATCTTGATTTTCGTTTGGTTTCGGTGCTCAAGATCTTAATTTTTGTTGCTTGTTGGTTTTAATCGCACAGTGCATGTCATGGGTTGCGGGGGATTTGGGATTTTGAGGGTTTAAGCTCTTTAGAGACATGCTGTTTTAGTTGAAGTACACGTTTTGTGCTCTGTACCGAAAAAGTACACGTTTATGGATTGTATGGTTGAAGAACAGGTTGATGGTTTTGGTTGTCATGCTGCTGTTTCTCTCTACAGTTGCTTTCGTGTTTGATCATTCCTTTTGCAGTTTCGTGCAATGTGTCTATGCTCTAGCGATTTAACGAGTATTTAGTAGATTTATTAATTTGTTACATTTATACTTTAGCTTGTGACATACTGTATAGTGCATAGCCTTACGAAATTATTGATTTTAATGAAATTATTGTTTTATGTTTATGCATGCTTAATATAGCTTTGCTGTTCTTTTGTAGTAGGAACGAAATGGCTATGGAGATTACTCAGTTTCTATTGGCAGCTCAATCAGCTGATGCAAGAGTTCGTACTGAAGCAGAGGCTAATCTTAGGCAATTTCAAGAGCAAAACCTTCCTGTTTTTCTTCTATCATTGTCCGTTGAGCTTGCAAACAATGAGAAACCTACTGAATCCCGTACGTTGGCTGGTCTTGTGCTTAAGAATTCATTAGATGCCAAAGATACTGGTACAAAAGAACTTCTTACTCGACAATGGATGACTATTGATATTTCTATTATATCCCAAATCAAGGACTTGCTCTTAAGGACACTTGGGTCACCTGTCCTGGAGGCAAGACACACATCTGCCCAAGTTATTGCAAAAGTTGCTTCTATTGATATTCCCAGAAAACAATGGCCTGACCTTATTGGGTCTTTGCTCAACAATATGACTCAGCGAGATAACCCAGCTGGTTTGAAGCAGTCAACTTTGGAAGCACTTGGTTATGTATGTGAGGAGATATCTCATCAAGATCTTGAGCAAGGTGAGGTGAACAATGTTCTTACTGCTGTAGTCCAAGGAATGAACCTTGCTGAAAATAGCCCAGAAGTTCGTCTGGCTGCAACACGGGCTTTATATAATGCCCTGGAGTTTGCACAAACCAACTTTGACACTCAGATGGAACGAGATTTCATTATGAAGATGGTCTGCGAGACGGCTTTGTCTAAGGAGGTACAAATTAGGCAGGCTGCTTTTGAGTGTCTTGCTTCAATTGCTTCCAGATATTACGAGGTTCTTGAGCCTTACATGCAGGCTCTCTTTGAGCTTACATCAAATGCTATAAAAGGGGATGAAGAGGGGGTTGCCCTTCAAGCAATTGAGTTTTGGAGCTCCATTTGTGATGAAGAAATAGAGCTTCAAGAATTTGAGATCTCTGACACTGGGGACTCGGGGCCTCATTCAAAATTTATAGAAAAGGCTCTGGCATCTTTAGTTCCATTGTTGCTAGAAACTTTGCTGAAACAGGAAGAAGATCTAGACCAAGATGACAGCATTTGGAATATTGCGATGGCTGGTGGGACATGCCTACAACTTGTTTCCATGACTGTTGGAGATGCCATTCTGCCCCTTGTGATGCCATTTGTGGAGGCTAACATAGTGAAGCCAGATTGGCACTGTCGTGAGGCAGCTACATTTGCATTTGGCTCAGTACTTGAAGGCCCAAGCACTGAGAAGCTCTCTGTTTTGGTTCATTCAGGTTTGGATTTCCTGCTTAGGTTAATGAAAGATGAAAACAACCATGTCAAAGACACTACTGCCTGGACTCTCAGTCGTATATTTGAGTTTTTGCATAGTCCGGGTAGTACTGTGATTTCTTCTGCTAACCTTCCAAGGGTGGTGGAAATATTGGTGGAAGGCACTAAGGATGCTCCAAATGTTGCAGAGAAGGTCTGTTGGGCCATCTATCACCTTTCTCAGGGGTATGAGGAAACCTGCTCCTCTCTATTTACTCCATATGTCCCGGGCATCGTTGAATGTCTTCTTTCCACTGCTAGTCGTGCAGATGGTGATGATTCTAGATTAAGGTCTTCTGCTTATGAATCGTTGAATGCCGTTGTGAGGTGTTCTAATCTTAAAGAAACATCACAAATTATAGCACAGCTACTCGTTGTTATTATGAATAAGTTGGGTCAGACTTTAGAACTTTCGTCAGATGACAAGGAAAAGCAAGGAGACTTGCAAGCTTCCTTTTGTGGTGTTCTACAGGTTATTATTCAGAAGCTTACCAGTGATGATGGAACTAAGCGTTTTATATTGGAAGCCGCTGATCAGATAATGGTTCTGTTTCTTAGAGTGTTTGCTTGCCGTAGTTCCACAGTACATGAGGAAGCAATGCTTGCTATAGGTGCACTGGCTTATGCAACTGGACCTGACTTTGCAAAGTACCTTCCGGAATTGTACAAGTATTTGGAGATGGGGTTGCAGAATTTTGAGGAGTTTCAAGTATGTGCTATCACAGTTGGAGTGGTTGGTGACATTTTTCGTGCATTGGATGAGAAGGCATTACCATACTGTGACGGTATTATGAGTCACCTGATGAAGGACTTGTCTAGTGAATCGCTTCACCGGTCTGTGAAGCCTCCCATATTCTCTGTCTTTGGTGACATAGGTCTCGCAATTGGAGTACATTTTGAGAAGTATGTCCCTTATGCAGTGCAGATGATGCAGGGAGCTTCGGAGCTTTGTGCTCGGATGGACACTAGCGATGAAGAGTTAATGGAATATGGAAACCAGCTTAAGTGTAGCATCTTTGAAGCTTATTCTGGTATACTTCAGGGCTTTAAGGATTCTAAGCCTGAGGTCATGTTGCCATATGCCCAACATCTTCTGCAGTTTATAGAATTGGTTTTAAGGGATGTAAACAGGTATCGTCTCTCTCTCTCTCTCTCTCTCTCTCTCTCTCTCTCTCATATATGTGTGTGTGTGTGTGTGTGACCCAAAATGTCTTTCCGGTTTGTAATCTGACTTGTTCCTATTCAATTGCCCTTGTTCCTTGTTTATAGGGATGCCAATGTCACAAAAGCTACAGTTGCTGCGCTGGGTGACCTCGTTGATGTACTTGGCCTAACCATCAAGCCACTGTTCGGAGATTTTGCCTTCTTTGAGGGAATTTTGCAAGAGTGTCTTCAGTTCGATGATAAAAGTCTCAGGGAAACAACAGCTTGGGCTTATGCGATTATGAAGCGCATCATGGATCAATGAGAAGTGACTGGTCGGTATTCGTTGAGGTCTAAGGATAGGTGTCACGGAAGTTAAAAAAGTTATTCAGATCGTGTAGCCCTTTTTTATTTTGCATTATGGACACAACTCTAGTTTTCGTTTTTGGTTCTGAGAACATCGTCGCTTTATTGAGGCTACAGGAAAGGTGCCCTTTCTTATGTTTCGGAACTCTGTTAAGTGCAATACATCCACTGATCAGTGGTTTGAGTTATGTTCTCAATCAGTTTTTTTTCATTCTTTACTGGTACGGACCTTTTGTTTTCGAGAAAAAAGAGAGTTACGATAATATTTGATATAGATTAAGAATAAACAACTGTTACAATGTTGATTTGAAAAGAATGGGAGCAAGAAAGAATTTATAATGAAAAGTACATTGGCGCTACCATCTGCCGGTGTTCATGGAACTGCAAGAGATCCCGCCCAAGGACGATGAAGGATCCGATGCCATTGTATCAATCGAAAGGACCTGCATAAATCTTGTGTTCATTTCACTGTTCTGACGCGAATCAATGAGGTTCCAGTTTTCGACTTCAGGAAGCTGATCCTCCCCATTGAGATATCGAACCACTTGTCTCATGGTAGGCCTAGCTTCTGGTTTGTAGTGAGTGCAAAGCAAACCTAGTTCCAGCACCAACTTCATCTCTTTAACATCAAAATCCGAGTCCAAGTTCGGATCAACTGTATCGAGTATGCGATCCATTTCATGATTCTCCATCACCCAATCCGCCAATATGAACTCGCCTGAGCCGATGGGTCTCTGCCCACAAGCCACTTCAAGGAGTAGAACTCCATATGCAAACACATCGGAGCATGTGGCGGCCTTCCCTGTGCGAGCCAATTCTGGTGCAATATACCCAATTGTGCCAACCACGCCAGTAGTGTGTGATATTTCTCCATGATCATACAGCCTGGCAAGGCCGAAGTCGCTTAGCCTCGGGTTCATTTCTGCATCTATTAACACATTGCTCGACTTCACATCGCGATGAATCACCACTTGCTCCCATTCCTCATGCAGGTACAAGAGCCCTGTTGCAATGCCTTTGAGGATGCTGAACCTTTGTGCCCAGCTCAGCACAAAGTTGTTTTCGGACCCAAAAATGAGCGAGTCTAGGCTTCCATATGGGATGTAATCGTAGACTATGAGGAGATCGTTCTTCTTCTTGCACCAGCCCTGGAGATGGACCAAGTTCTTGTGCCTCAACTTTCCCAAGCTCTCAATTTCCGAAGCGAATTCCCTCATTCCTTGGATCGAATTTCGGGCGATCTTCTTAACCGCGATTTCACATCCACTAGAAGGTAAGACACCCTTGTAAACTTCACCAAAACCGCCGGCTCCAATCACACCGGAGGCCTTGAAACCCTTTGTTGCTGCATAAAGATCCTTGTACTTGAACCTGTGAGGACAATCCAGCTCCCAATCCTCAAGACTCTCAGACTCATGCATTCCTCTGTACAAGGTGAAGAACAACAAAACTCCCAACAACACGCAAACCACAACCGATAAGGCAATTATAAGAGCCTTGATTTCGGGTCTGTAAGAGGATGAACCTTTCTCTTTTGGCGGTTTAGGAAGTTGCGAAACATTGATTGGTCTCGGTATTCCATCCACCGTGAAACTCCACGCTATTATGTAATGAGCGCTCGCTTGTTCTCCGGTGGATGCAGAGAAGCCGGCGTACATAGTCTCTTGAAGAGTAGCAGATAAATTGATAGTCAGCGACAATAGCGGTCTCTTGGGTTTCTCCACATGTATGGGAGATATTGTGACATTCAGCATTTGAGTTTTGCCATCGTAGTCTATCCAAGCTTGGATGAGTTCACCGCTCTCCAAGTTTACTTCTTCTTTGTGTGCTCCTTTGACAAAGTAAGCAGCTGGTTCAGATGCTACAGAGTACAAACTTTTGTTGTTTATACCAACATGGTTTCCTGCGGTGTTGGAGTTCTCTTTAAACCCATTGACCGTGTCGAATTCCACAGAAAAGATGTGGTTTGACGGGTTACTGTCCGTTGCGGAGTTGAAAATCCCAAAGAAATGTCCGGGTTCCGCCCCAGGGAATTTTGGAGAGGGAGAGAGTGTGAAGGTTAGGCCAAAGCCTCCGGGGCCGGAACCAGGGGAGACAATTGCAAAAACAAAATGTGTGCTGAAGGAAGACGCATTCGGGTATGAAGAAGAAGAGTTTTTATCAAAAAAGTTTATAGGTTTGGGATAGAATGCATGGCCTATAATATTATGTGATGTGTTTGTGAGCTTGAGCATGCCGGAGGGCTTGATTATAGTCGCCCCCTCGCGGATTAGGTCATTTGCCTCACTTCCATTGAATCCGTTGAACAAAAACTCAACTCCTCGAGCCGGCGAAAACATGGCAAAGAAGAGGAGGAAGGCTAACGAAATTGGTAAAGCCATTGGGTTTTAGAAATTGCAGAGGCCGGTCCAATACCTTAATGTAGCTTGAGAATAAGGTGGACTTAGAAACGGTCAATGTTTAGAGCATATACATGTAGAGAGAACCTCCTACTACGTGGGGTCCCGTTTAATTGTGTACGTTGGCATACAGATGATGTGGTTCTCAAGACAAATACAAAAAAAATAGTACGCAACTTAAGAAGGAACTCGTAGTTTTCCTCGAGTAATATTGCCTTGAATTAATTGTCAAAGTCATATGTTAACTGCTCATTTTTCCGCGTTGGGGAGAGTTGTGGAAGTCATAAGCTGCCAGACTTAACTGGAAGGTATTGATCAAAGGCAATTGGCATGTAATTGCCACCATTGACTTGCTCAGCCCTTTAGCAATTGACCTCTTTGAGTTAAGGAAGAAAAGGACTTGAGTGCTTATCGGCTTATTGAGTGGCTACAGATTGTTGCGGAGTCCACTTTTTGGCGTAAACTGACCGCTGTTGTAATTTACAAACGTTGACTCTTGAGAAAGAGAATGTTCTCTTGAAATGGATAGTAATATTCAGACGCTTATTTTTACATTTTACATATCTTTATTAATTTTTGGCCATTGATTTTCTTTAATGATGGTTGGAAATTGAGAGAAGTTTATGAGAAGTAAAAATGAATGTGTGAATAACAACATCCTATTGAAAACTGTAGAGAAACAATATGCAAATTACACAAAGAATTACAAGAAAGAAGAAAAAGAAAAGAAGGGGTTGATTTTAGATGGCTTCCTAAACATGTCGAATCACCTACTTTAGTCCTTCAACTTTTGACGAAGATTCTGTTGTAAACTAAACCAAAAACCAATCAAGCAATAAACAAAACACAACGATTTCAGAGTTCCTCCTATATAATATAGGAGTACCTCTCTAACTACGGAAGCTTTATTGATTATCAACAAATACAAGAGAACTCACAAACACAAAGTGTTCTCAAATATAAAAACTTATGCCTATCAAAACTCTCACACACAAAATTCTATCCCACATCCATCTATTTATACTAATAGATGTCATAGGTTTACACAAAGTCCCTAGAATATAGAAAACCAAATCCCAAACCAACTAGGAAACACAAATCCAAATATCTTGCATCCAATATATCCTAATCCTTTTTAGTTTAGGCATGTTGATTTAATGCCAAATCCAACAATCTCCACCTTGGCATGAAATCCATAACGAGGCATCAAACAACTTCTGTTGCTCCATCATATTGCAATATCAAACTTGTTTCAACTGCACCAAATCCAACATATCAGCTATCACTTTTGTCAACATATCAGCTAGATTATCTTCTGTATCAAACTTGCTTGATCCTGATGCTTCCAATTGCTTGAGTTGTACATGGATTATCATCTCCCATATACACAATTTCATTCATAACTTTGAAGCTTGAAAACCAATGCCTTTGAGAAGTCATGTGATGGGTATAACCTATGTCGAGCACCCACTCTTTCATATAATCTACATTGCTCGATGCAGTTAGGGCATAGACAAATTCCTCTTCCTCGACTTCAACCATATTTGCTTCTGAGTCATCCTTCTTCTTTCTAGTCTTTTCTTTGATTTTAGGGCAGTCATTCTTCCAGTGTCCTTTTTCATGACAAAAAGCACACTCATCTTTGTGCAAGAATTTCCTATTCTTTGAGACTCCTCTAGTACAAGACCTACTATTTTTCCTGTACGAACCTTTCTTTTCTTTCGATCTCCCTCTCACCATCAAAGCTTCAAAGTTATTCATTTCTTGCTTGTCAAGGTGTCTTACCTCATGATTCATAAGAGCACTTGAGATTTCATCATACTTAATTGTCTCCCTGCCATAAATCCAAGTAGTCATGAAAGGCTTGTAGGATTCAGGCAATGAGTTCATCAGATCAAGGCCTTGTCTTCATCTTTGATTATCTCTTCAAGATTTGCCTGTTCAAGTATAAGCTTGTTAAACTCTTCTAGATGGTCAATCATCTTCGTGCCCTCTTTGTACTGGAACTTGTATAACTTGCTCTTGAGATGCAGTCGATTCTCTGTAGTATTCTTCATATATTTTGTCTCCAATGCAGCCCATAATTCCTTCGCAGAAGTTATGTTCATCACACCATACTTCTGTTGCTTTCCCAAGCATAGCCAAATTGTAGAACTTGCATGAACATTCAATCTTTCCCATTCTTCTTTTTTCATCAAAAGCGGTATGTCTCCTAACAACCAAACCTTGTTGTATCAGGACATCTCGAACCTCACATTGCCACATACAAAGTTGTTCGTTCCATCAACTTTCTCAATTTCAAACCTAGCACTCTGAACCGTCGTCTTGGTTCCACTAGTGCTAGACTTTTCTTCAACATCATCACTACTGGTGGAATCACCAGTCTTCGTCATTGCTTGATAGTCATAACCCACGTAAGAGCCTAAGCTCTTGATACCACTTATTGTAAACTAAACCAAAAACCAATCAAGTAATAAACAAAACACAACGATTTAAGAGTTCCTCCAATATAGGAGTACCTCTCTGACAACGGAAGCTTTATTGATTATCAACAAATACAAGAGAACTCACAAACATAAAGTGTTCTCAAGTATACAAACTTATGCCTCTTAGAACTCTCACACACAAAACTCTATCCCACATCCATCTATTTATACTAATAGATGTCATAGGTTTACACAAAGTCCCTAGAATATAGGAAACCAAATCCTATACTAAAACGAAATCCCAAACCAACTAAGAAACACAAATCCAAATATCTTGCGTCCAAGATATCCTAATCCTTTTTAGTTAGAAATTTTGATTTAATGCCAAATCCAACATACTTATTTTTAGTACTAACACTTGTACTCTTTACCAAGTCTCATTTTATCATTTACACTCTATTGTGTCGCACTTTACCTCACGCACTCGTATTTAGTGTCCTAGTTTACATTATTCCATCAATTTCGTTAGCAAAACCGTGAAATTGCTAACATGGTATGGACATTACGATAAATTTTATCATTAAAAATCAAATACAATGAAAAATAAATGGGAGGATCTACGTGCTTCATAAAGTCATGTGGAGTTCAAGTTGGGCAGGGAGTGGCCTCGCGCTTGCCACTTCAATAGTTAACAAACAAATTGACAAAAGTTTGGTATTGGAACAAATTTATAAGTTGATGTGTAACATCAATTGCATAACTCAAAGTTGAGGTGGTAAATTGTAACCCTTATATTTAATAGTTAAGTTTACAAATGTATATTTATTATATTAACATAGAGAGTACGATTTGTTGACCCAAAGAGGTAAGAATATCTCAATCATTAGAGAATCATTGCAACACTACTCTCCACCAGTATCCAGTCCCATGTGTATATCAAAGTCCATTACTACGCGTGCGTGATAATCTTAAGCACCACAAGGCAGCCGGGCAAGAGGATTAGATATTGTGAATAACTCATCCGGAATGTTCCAAAGCATCATTGAATTCTTGCGTACAAGAATCTATTAGTACATACTCCGCATTTTCATTTGCCACACCAAAGTGTGATGATGTAGCGTGACAAAGAAAACAATAAACGTTACTAGGGGTGGGTTCGGTTTTTGCGAAAATCGGAAACCGAACCAAAATTACTGTTCAATTTGGTTTTCTATCGGTTTGTATTCGGTTCGGTTTCGGCCCGGTTCGGGTTTTTTTTTTTTTTTTTTTTTTGCTTTTTTCCCCAAATAGCTTAAAAAAAGTATATGAAAACAACTTGCATCCATTTTGTAATAAGTCCTATTTCAACATAATCGTCAAGACTCAAAATAAGCATTCCAAATTTCTAATATAATCATAGTCTCAAAGACAATGAAAATAAACATTCAATTCAAAGTTTAATTATAATCAAGTGTTCCAAAGTCCAAAGTTAAATAAACATCAAAGTTTAAATCTTCCAAAAGTCCAAACTTAAAATAAACATCAAAGTTCAAGTATTCCACATTTAAAAGACTAAAATAAACATTCCAAATTTCAAGTCTTCCACACCTAAAATAGCATTCTTTATGTGCTGAAGTGATTTTGGAAGGTGCCCCACAATGAGAGTGATCCACGTACTTTTTCAACGACAATTTGCTTGCTAACGCTTGGGCGGCCTAGGGGGCAACATATCACCTTTTTTTGAACTTCCACTTGCCATTTCTACATACAAATAATAAAAGAAAAGATACTAATTAAAATGTTATTTAAAATAATCTAACAAAATCAAATGCAATAAATAAAATTACATTTCTCAACTTCTTCACAAAACTCCATCTCCTCAATGGTTGGCTCATGATGTAATGCAACATGAATGGACCTAAGCCAATTTTGAGTACATATCAAAGCCTCCACCATTTTTGGACTTAAAGAACTACGATATGGATCAATTATCCGTCCACTTGTACTAAACGAGGATTCCGAAGCAATGGTTGATACGAGAATAGCTAAGATCTCTCTTGCAACACGTGCCAAAATTGGGTACTTAGAAACCCCATTCACTCTCCACCAATTCAATACATCAAAGTTCTCCTCTTCTTCTCCTTCATTAGGATCGGAAAGATACTTGTTTACATCATTATGCACAACCCGGGCTCTCTTTGCTTTTCTCATTTCACCTTTTTCTTTCAACTTTCTTTCTATTTCGGTCATGCTTGATGAAGAGTCTCCTCTTGTCGTTTGAGAACTACCACCACCACCACTTATACTTTGTTATGTACTCAAAGACATATCTTCATGAATCTTGTAAAGATTAATCAACAAGTCCTTCACCCCATTTGTGGCACTTTCAACCTTTTCTTCATCCTTACCAAATTGTATCTCAAAATAATCAACGACTTTCTCTAATTTGTGGCGAGGATCAAGCACAAGTGCTATAAAAAGATATTGATTCATGTCCTCAAGTGAACCCCAATACTTGTCATATTTTTCTTGTATCAACTTGGAGATCATAGACAAAAGTTCATCATCTTTGTTTTCATGCAAGAGACTTTTGATGTTAAACAAATCACCAAAAGTAGTATGAATGGTTGGAGTATTAGAACAACATACTTTTAAAGTGACTTCATAAAAAGGTCTCAAAAAGATTGCAAATATCCCCGCCTCACTCCAATCATCCATCGAAGGTGGCCCCTCCCTCATAGTATCATGATTGTCTTTAACAAAGTACGGAAGGTAATGACCATCATCTACTTTTAATCTATCAAAAGCCATCTTGAACTTTAAAGCTGATTCCAACATTAAAAATGTGGAATTCCACCTAGTAGGGACATCCAAAATCACAAGCCCTTTGCTCTCTATTCTCACTTTCTCAACACACCTTTTAAAGCTTTCCAACCTTTGGGGGGAAGATCTTACGTACCTAATCACATTTCGAATGCTTTGTATAGCCGTATTCAACAATTTTATCCCATCATTCACAACCAAATTGAGAATGTGAGCAACACATCTCATATGCAAATATTTTCCATCATGCAAGAGTGCATTAGGAATCCCCCACCCACTTATTCGGTGCACCAAGCCCCTTAAACTGGAATCATTTGCGGAAGCATTGTCAACCGTAATGGTTAACACTTTCTCTATACCCCACTCCACTACACATTCCTCCAAAAGTTGAGCGATGGATTCTCCTTTATGATTTGGAATGACACAAAAATTCAAAATCTTTTTATGTAACATCCAATCATCATCAACAAAATGGGCGGTGAGAACCATATAATTGGTTTGTTGAATAGAAGTCCATGTGTCCGTTGTTAGACACACCCTAAATGTCTTCAATTGACTCTTCAAATTATCCTTTTTGGAATAAAACAAGCTAAGTACATCCTTAGCAATTGTCTCACGACTAGGCATCTCCACATAGGACATGCTTGCATGCAAAAACGGCGAAAACCTTCTCCTTTAACAAAAGTAAAAGGCAACTCATCTATAATTATCATCTCAACACAAGCCTTAGTTACTTCCTCTTGAGAAAATCCTATAGCTTCCAACTTATCTTTCGTGCCGGCAAAGGTTAAGATCTTTTGCCTATTTGCGACAAATATTTC
Source organism: Pyrus x bretschneideri (assembly GCF_019419815.1). Lineage (NCBI taxonomy): Eukaryota > Viridiplantae > Streptophyta > Magnoliopsida > Rosales > Rosaceae > Pyrus > Pyrus x bretschneideri. The sequence goes on from NW_025999402.1 coordinate 4,082,904, forward strand.
CTTATTAGGATTGTAGCTTCTACATCTTGCTATATGGTTTCTTAAATTAGTTGTACCATTTTTATCAGGGTCGGTCATAAATGATTGAGCACAATACTTGCACAACCCCTTAACTCTACCACCCTCAATTTTTCTTTCAAAATGCTCCCAAACTGTAGACCTTTCATGACTTTTTAATGATTCCAAAAGAGCTTCTTCTTTACTTACTTGGTCATGTTGGTCACCTTCTTTTGGAGTTGCATCGGCGGGATTTCCGGATCCACCAAGAGAACTAGGAGTTTGTCGACGTGCCACCATGGTGTTTTGAGGCGGAGTTGATTCACCAACAATGTCCATCTAAAATAAGAGAATCATACAATTAATTTTTCAAATAAGAGATTCATCACAATTAATGAATTAATTATTAAACACAAGGGCAAAAGTAATAGAAAGATATGACTACTTACTTCTGATGGTATACTCGAAGATGAGTTTGTTTGATCCTAAGGGCTATTTGATTTTGATCTCATTGAGTTTGAACTTGAGCTTGAGGCCCTTGAGACCTTTGACGCCTTTGACTTCATCTAATTCACACAAAATAATATGAGGATAGTAGTTAGTACTACAAACTTATGAGGTGTATACCGTGATAAACCAAATGAAATCAAGCATATATCAAATGATATGTAAAATCCACTTAACACTAAAATTGCCTCACAAAATATGACCGTTGACCATTATTCAAAACCTCGTGGTTTACATTTATGTTCTTTTTAATTTTCTATGTGGAATTTGTAAAATCCACTTAACACTAAAATTGCCTCACAAAATCTGACCGTTGATCATTATTCAAAACCTTGTGGTTTACATTTATGTTCTTTTTAATTTCCAGTATGTATAAATAACCAATTATCAAATCAAATCAAAATCAACATCAATTACATTTGGTAAGCAGATCAAAATCAACAGGCAGCAGGTTCTCAAAACCAACAGGTATAAATAACCAATTATCAAATTATCAATTATCAAATCAAGATCAAGATCAAGATCATTTGGTAAGCAGATCAAGATCAAGATCAATTATCAAATCAAAATCAACATGTATAAATAACCAATTACATTTACAATTTCTGAAAGGTTCTCAAAACCAACAGGCAGCAGGTTCTCAATATGTATAACCAATTACAATTTTTGAAAGGTTCTCAAAAGCAACATATCGAAATCGAATATTACAAATTACAATTTCTGAAAGGTTCTCCAAACCAACAAGGAAATAACCAACATATCGAAATCGAATATTACAGTATAACCAACAGGTTCTCAAAATCCCAGAAAACCATCAAAATCTTCAATCACGATTCACGATAAAGAATAATTAATCAAATATTACAAATTTACAATTTCTGAATTCTGATTCTGCATGCAATTTTAATGATTGGTAATTTGGTAAGCAGAAACAGAAGCAGAAGCCCAGAAGGCCAGAATCGGTAAGCAAAAGCAGTCAAGCAGAAGCCCAGAATCGAATATCGATATTCGATAAGTAGAAGCAGAAGCCTAGATATGAGAGTACGAGACCAACCTTTTGCAGTCTCAAGACTCGAAGTCGACACGGCAAGAAGAAGCTCACGGCGAGATCAAAGACTGGCGCTGGCGGAGAGGGCAAGGTGTGACCGTGTGAGAGATTGAGACAATTTGAGAGTGAGAAAGGTCCGTCGGTCGCGAACTCGATGTCGCCTGGGATTCAAGACTGAGAGAGACAGAGAGTTTGAGAGATACAGAGAGTGACTGAAGTTGAAGTCTTGAAGACCGAGAGAGAGAGAGAGAGAAGAGGCTAACCTTTTGTTGTCGATTGTCGAGACTTGAAAACGGCAAGAAAAATCTGACGGCGAGATGAGAGAGAGTGACTGACGACGAGGGCGAGGTGTGAAAGATTGAGAGTGAAAAGGGTCGCACCGTCATGAGTTGCTTGAGAGATTGAGAGAGACAGAGCGAGAGAGAGATGAGGCTCAGGGCCTCAGGCTGCGCGAGACTGCGAGAGGGTTACTGCTGGGTTTAGGCCCCGAGGCCTAGGGTTCATGAAAGAACTCTGAAGAAGAAGAACTGAAGGCAGGGAAGGGAACGAGAGAGAAGAGGCTAGGCCAGGGGAATGAAAAATAAGGAGGATGAGGGTTAGGGTTACAACAACTTACACCGGCGGCGTTAGTTACATGGTTGTTATTTGTTAAGGCTTAAGGGTTTTGTTAAAAAGATTAAAAAATTAAAAATAACCTCACAAATCCTGGATGCATGAGTGTTCGCACCCATGCCTCCAGCTTGTAAAGTTTCATTGAAACCAACTTGGCAACATGTTCTGTTTTGTTATGATTGTATGACTAAACTATTTATAAATATTCAAAAAAATTATATATATATATATATATATCGGTTCAGTTCGGTTCGGTTTCCGAGCCTCAAAAACCGAAACCGAACTGATCAGATTCGGTTCGGTTCGGTTTTTTTGCGGTTCGGTTTTTTTCGGCCTCGGTCCGATTCGGTTGTCGGTTTTTTTTGGTTTTTGGTTTTTTGAACCCACCCCTAAACGTTACTTTTAGTGAAATATTATTTCTTTAGACACTCATTTTTCCTTGTATATTGATATGAAAGCTCTCCATTTGCTCAAAACAAAGATATGAAGGCTTTCTCCACAATTTGGCATTTGCGGTTATGGCACAATGGAGATGGCTTGTACTAGCAACAAAACCGTGAGGGTGTGGTCGGGGCCTAAAGCAAACAATATCGTGCTACGACGGAGTCGAGCCCTGGATGTGACCAAAAAGTTCGAATCTATTACAATAATTTTGAAAACTAGCAGTATTGAATCCGGGACATATAGGTAAAACCAAATACCTTATCCACTAAGATATTTGACCACCCACACCAATCAATTGGGCTCTAGGGGAGCCCGACATCCCCACTAGGCTAGAATCGTGTAGACCAGCGAGCGAGTGCATTACGTTGAGTAGGAATTTAGAATAGAATAAGCTATTGGGAAGAAAATATCACGACTACGTTATTTGGAGAGTGTCAGGGCGTTGTGACATAATGCTGACGTCAACCATATATAAAAAATATTAAAAATTATAATTTTTTTTTCTATAAATACCTAATCATATTCTTCTACGTTATACCACATTTCAATATTTTCAAATATCGTCAACCAATTTTTTTTATTATTATCCAAAATTAAAAAAAAATTATAAAACATTAATGAAAAATACAAAAATTATCAAAAATTAATTAAAAATAAAAAAAAAATAAATAAAAGATATTATTAAAAATATCTAACCATGTTCTTCCACTTTACACCACATTTCAATATTTTCAAATACTTTTTTATTATTATCCGAAATTAAATATAAAATTATTTTTTATTATTGTATAAAATAAAAAATATTAAAATTTTAATATGAATTGCTTGGGTATTTAGTTTAGGATGAAGACTCAGATAATTATTGTTCACTATAAACAGTTATAATTTATTTAAGGAGATTGAGTTAACTATAGCTCAGAGGACCTAGCAACACTGAAGAAACTGCTCTTATGCAAGCTCACGGCAAAGTGAAGTTCAAATTTCAGTAATGCCCCTTTCCAAAAAAAAAAAAAAAAGAAGAAAATTTCAGTGATGCCCCGCCTTTCGGATGTGACGCTAGTGGGATGCCCTAGGCTACCAGTACTGCCTGACTTGGTACGCACGGCAACACTTCTTCGTCGTCATTTCCTTCGACTTCTTTCAATCGGATGCAGCGTAAACTTTATTTTTTTTAGAACCTATAAACATTTTATCTAAAAGAATTTTTAATTATTTTAAAAGCACTTCCAAATAAATAGCCTCCCTACTTCATGCATGATTCTGATGACATTCTATCAAATATAAAAATCTGATCTCACACAATTGTCATGGACTGTAGTCACACACTTGATCCATAAGGCAATAAGAAAATAAGATCAAATAATACTGACAAGCACATAATTTGTTAGGCAAAAACTTGAGCTAACCCTAATAATTTACTGAGCATTAGTTTTGTCCTTCTGCAATTTATCCTTCAAACGAATACTTGAAGATAATTGAAGCCTTTTGGATAAGAAAGGGCTTGACCAAGAACATGTACTCTAAACTTGTTTTATCTGTTGACAAGATTAGATGGCTCGTTCTTTGATTGAATGACAGAGATTAGTATCTTTCGAGAGTTTTGAGAATCCTATTGTCACACGTCGGGAAACATTGATTTGTCAATGACCTTTATATAAGTCTAGTCCTTTATACTAGTAGTTAGGATTTGGATTGTTTGGAAATAGATTGAATGCTTGGGCCTTATGGTTGTGGGATTAGGTTTGTATAATATAGTCCAATACAATTAATATTAATTAATCAAGACAAGAGCCTTGGAAGTTAAAATTAATATTCATTAATTTTAATTTCGGATTAAGTTTTTAATTAATTTATTAATTAAAAAACATTTTGATTAAGAGACACAGCTCTTATAAAGAGTTGTGTATTTTCAAATACACTGAACAGGTATTTGAAAGCTCTTTTTCTTTCGTACAAAACTCTCAGAGAGTAAACACACAAAACAATTAGCTAAAATTCTATAATCCAGTGCGGGTTGTAGAATTAGGTAGTTATATCCTAGTCGAGCAGACGTTATAGAGCCACAATCACAAGAGTGGGACGGAAATACTATTCGAAGGACATAGCTTTTGCGCTAGCCTCTACCTTTGATTTATTCAAGTTACATTTTAATTTTTGTATTTATTGTGTAATTTCATTATGTATTGTAAGTATTTTTGAGTAATAAAGTATAAGTATTTCAAATTTTGTATTTATGTTATTTTTGTTTCTAAATTGTTCTCCAACACAAACATTATTTGCTGGCATCATGGTTCATATTTTAGGGAGTTTAACGAAAAACCACATTTTTACATTAAAAAGTCAATCATATTACTATTCACTTTACCCTTTAATTTGTCCTTATCATTAAAACTCAAAGTTTTCAAGCTATTTTCATTAGTTTTTCTTATATTTTATCCACTTGAGGACAAGTGTGAAGATGAATATAATATTATGGCTTATATTACCCATAATTATGTGACAAGATAATTACGTTAACTAGCATGTGAATTTTTATGCTTAACATATTATTTGGCATATATACTTTTTGTTTCGGCGGTCAACGGATAGGATTATCGAAGTCTGATATATTTTTAAAAAAAAAAATAGGAACATTCTTTTAACTGTTAGATTTGATTTTAATGAAATTTTATGGTTGAGATTCTGTGGCTTGTGATTTAATCTTAATCACAGAATTTCATTAAAGTCAAATCTAATGGTCAAGAGGATGTCCTCATTTTTTTTTTTTTTGAAAAATGAAGATCTCTTCCCTTAAAGGACTTGTATGTATAAATTGCTTGTCTTAATAATTAGGTCATGAACCATGATGAACATGTTGCAATGCTTTGGACTGCCAGAGTTCAAGCCCAATTAGGTAATGTATTGCAGCTCCAGAAGCGTCTTAATATTCATGAAGGAATTTTTGTAAATGCCTAAGAATAATGTCTGTGTTCCGAGGAATTTGTTTGTCCCCGCACTTATAATTAATAAATTTACCGTCTCAACATCATAATCAAAACCGTTTTTATTTTTTTTTATCATTATCTAAAGATCATATCTGCAACAAATATTAAAAAAAATAGTACTTATGTAACTCAATTAACGATAAAGCAGTTTGCAAATGGGTTATAGCATTTTCCTTAATCTGAAATAAACAGAAATTAATAAACCTAAGTTGTTAAAGTTTGGCCTTGATCTAAGGTATAGTGTGAATAAAGATAAAATATGAGTAATAGGGTTTCTTATCCTATTATGGACTTAATTAAAGTAAGTATAGATGCATTGGGCTTACGATGCGTGTATGTCATTATACTTATGTACTTAATTTATACAAGTAAGGGTCTCTATTCGTGTTACGCATATTACACATAATACTCTTCATTCGATATTATAATCGATAGAAGAGCTCTGGTGATCATAGATAGGTTCAAATAAAAAGATATCTTTCGCACTGTAAATCCAGATTAATATCTAATTAGCATGTCTTATACCTTAATGATATATGTTGCTGTGGTTTTGCTTCACTATATATCTATATAACTAGAATCTATGTCAAGGAAGGCTTGTAAACTTTGAGTCATGATGTGAGAAAGCTCTGAGTACATATCTACAAAATGGGTGAGCTATGTATGTCAAGACCAATATTATGGTATAAAATTAATGACCAAAATTCCTACTTGGCTCTCGTCTCAAATAAAAGCAACCCCATGCTTGGTTATTTTGCCCATTTGGGTTTTCACTATCAAGTGATTAATTCCAAGATAATTAATTCATTGCGCGTAATAAAAGGGACGCCCTAAAGTTTCATAAAAATTAGTATGGCAAAGATTCCACATAATTTCATGCAATGTTAAAAACTTCTAATACTGTTCAGCACATTTGACCTGTTGAACCATGTGTTGTTGCTTCTGGTATATTTTAAGAATTAGTTTAAAATATCAAGCAAGTAATACAATACAAACATCACCACAGAGACTTCCCATTTCATCACTTTGATGAAGACCATCACAACTGTCGATGCATTCTAAGCTTCGGTGGCAGTCCATCATACTAAAATCTGATCCCACACAGTCGTTATGGACATCATTCAGACACCTGATCAGACAGGAGGCAATAAGAAAATAAGATCAAATATTAACGACAAGCGCAGAATTTGTTAGGCGAAACTTGACCCAACTTAATATTTTACTAAGCATCAGTTTTGTCTTCTGCATTTGTTCCTTCAAATCAATACTTAAGGATAACTTGAAGCCTTTGGATAGGAGCCTTGACCAAGAACATGTACTCTAAACTTGTTTTATTTGTTGACTAATTAGATGGCTCGTTTCTTTGATGGATACCAGAGATTAGTTTGTTTTGAGGAGCAAACATTACTTCCGGGCATCAAGAAGCATTTTTCATCTACTTGAGGACAAGTATGAAGATGAATATAATACTCCCCTCATATTGCCACAATTATCCAATTTGCAGCAAGCGGGAATGCTTGTATATTGCATATGTGACAAGATATACTTAGTTATATTATTTAACAAGTGAATTAGGAGATAGATTAACAGTCTGTATGGATACAGACGTGCTTAAAATATGATTTGGCATATATTTATTTTGGTCAACGGATAGGATTACATTCCGGAAGTCGGCTCTAAACCACCATTAGATCCTGACGACCATGATCAACATATAATTTCGCGATTACATTGCAATGCTTTATGTATTGCTCTGTGTAGTTTGGACTGCTAGACTTCAACCATAATTAGGTCATGAACAATGATGAACATATAATAGGGGTATTTCATGGATATCATTGTACTCATCACATGGTTTCAAATCTAAAACTTCACAAAATCAAATGAGAAATAGAGATGTTCAACAAATTAAAGTTCCATGCTTTAATGTCATATATAATTAAACCCAATTTTGCAATCTGAGGCCGTTTGCAAAGCATATACGTACTAGTGAGCCTATGAAGCATGAACCACATAAATATTAATATATGTCAACATCTTGATGAATTTTCTTAATCTTAACTAGTCCACGAAGAAGATAACGAGAGGGGTTACAGACTAATGAACTGTATATCACGTTATTGAGAGATCAATTCATATAATAATGATCCGAATACAAAGATTCCTTATTTTGTGGCCTCCAAAGCAGGAAAAGTCCATGACAGTCATCAAGGAGTACGTAATACGTAGATCAATGACAAGGCAAAGAAAAAAGAGTATGCTTTTAAGTGTTCGAATACAGCCACCGTTGGTAGAGAGTCTAGAGACCTTCATGCTTCGAACATCGTCCACGTAGAGAGGCTAAGACATGATATTTTCAGATATGCTCTCATAAAATATTCAATCAAGAGTAATGTTATTCATACCATATTTTTGTACCACATTTCTATACCATCTTAGGTGACATTTGATGTGAACAGCCACACCATTTAAATAATTTGCAAAACCCAAGGAGATGAATAAGAAAGACTCCTCGTATATCACAATCATCATTTAATTAACTAGTTTTTCTTAATTACTAGTTTATTAAATAATGAACTAAATTTAAAAATTTAATTAATTCAAATGATGTGGCTACTCACATCAAATGTCACCTAAGGTGACCTAAGGTGGTATGAAAATATGGTACAAAAACATGTTATGAATATCATTACTCTTCAATCAATGTTTCTGATGCATGTATCTTATGGAAATATTTTGAGCACACTCATTTTATTAGCGTACTGTCGTTTATTTATGTGTCTTCTTTGATATTCTTTTTATTCATTCAATTCAAATGTCATAAATAAATACCAATGTGCACACTAAAAAATGAAAATGATTTGCAGAAATCGCCTCCCTAGCTATTTTATCTGATATAATCTCATCAAGTGGAGCCTCAGAATTTGTTTAATCCAAATCTACAGTTTCCCTATCCATTGAGCTTGTACTATGTTGAATAATAGTTTATGGCTTTATTGTTTTGGGCAGATTACAAAATCAATGTTATCCCAATCGTTTGAGATGAAATATAAGAATCTGGGAAGTTGGAAGAGAATCTAATCTTTAGGACTGCAAACAACATAATGATAGACGCAATCTGATTACATATATAATCATATTTAACTAATAATTAATCAATTAATTAACATGCAAATTACCCTATCAGCATAATGTGTAGTTGTTCTGAATTAGCTTAGGGCTAATTTGGAATTGTGGTACTTTTAAAAAAAAACGGCTTATTGAAAAATCTAGAATATCTAATGTGTTTGGTAGAATCAAAAATAAGAAAAAATAAAAAAAATAAAAAATTGTTTTTATAAAAACTGATGCCAATGACAATGAAAAGGCATCAAAAACCAAAATCAGGACCTACCATGCTTCTATAAAAAATAAAAAAAAATTTTGGTTCAAAGCATAGTAATAAGTAATCATTGCTCTTTCAATGAAATTTTCAAATGTCAAGTATACCTCCTATATACTTTACAAAATTAAAATCATTACCCCTACATTTCTCTTTAACAATTATTATATCATATTAAATACCATATTATTTTTAGTCATTTAACATATTCACAACAATTTATATAAAAATTTACTAAATATTTGGACGCTTTTTTTTTTTTTTATTCAAAACTTTTTTTTTAAAACACGATAATACCAAACTAGCCCTTGAACAAATGGATTCAAGTTTTCTGCAGAATCTCATTATGCAGAAACGGCGGCACATCCTTATCCTAAATTATAAAGATTATATTATTGCAATTTGCATTGATTACTTGTTAAAGACAACATTTGCTAATTGTAAATTTGCATGAGGTTGCGTCGAAACTCTTTCCTTCGGCAATATTTAATTAAACGTACATTGTCTAGCTAATTTTGATTAATATTATGACCTCCTCCAGATACTTAGGAGATGTATCGGTAGCTATTTGTGTATCGACATTATGTCCCAACATAATGAATAGCTAATTGTGTGTCAACATTATGTCCTCAACATGACATGAAGAACAACTAATGGCATGAGTCCACATAGGAATATCGGGTCCTTATCATCAAGCACTTCTGTTTAAGAGGTTTGTAACTCATTTCGTTAAAAGCATTCTCTCTTACACTTCAGATTCCAAGTTCAAATTATTGTCACCAATATAACTTATATAAAACCAAGCATTTCTCCGCTATTGGTTTTCGAGAGAGAAATTGAATTGAAAGAACCGTCTTATTTGAAATGTCATTAAGAACTCATTTTAAAACTATTCGCATGTCACATTCAACGGAATATGAATATTGCAGGCCTTAAGATTGATACTATCATGTATAGTTTAATATCAAACATAATATAAAATGGACCCTGAGCTATCCAAAATAACCAACAGCTGAACCAGTAGGACCTATACTTATTTTAATATATAGGAAGTTTATTCAAGAAGTTTACGTGAAAGTTGATTGATTGTATGTCCTTATTATTTCTTTAGGGCAAATATATTGGTGACCGCCAGTTCACTAACCAATACGTAATTGTTTTATAATTAATCAATCAATGTAATTTTTCTTGACAATTGTTAATACGGTTACAATATTTTTGTAATGCAGTTATGCCTATGCATAACATCTTACCTTGACAATGTAATATGACATTCACAATGTAAAATCAATCTTGTTATAGTAACAATTAGATTGTAACTTTACTTTTCTAGTAATTCATATGTTAAATGTTAACGTTATGTTGTACAATTAAATGTGAAGGTAACTATAGGGAGCCCAAAAATGAACAACAATAAGTATTTTCATGACGTCCACAAATAATAACTTACATATATATTGTAACAAGATATTTATAATATAGCAATCAACGTTGATATTCTAATAAACAATCCATTTAATAACCTCAATATTATTATCTAACGTTGCACAAGAAACTTTGATGGTTATAATGTAATTTTATTTAAACAAAGGCTAACAGTACCCTTTTTGTTAAGAGAAGTACCGCAAAATTTCCTCTATTAATATTAGTGAAAAAAAATACTCGTACAATCAACCTAGAGAAAAAAAAAAAAAAAAACACTTTTACATATCAACAACAGTTAATGTTGAGTGCAACAATAGTCAAGTTCAACACTAAAGCTAGGACCAAGAGTTCTTGTTCTTCTTCAAAACACTATTTTTTAAGTGTTTTTTTTTTTTTTTTTTTTTTTTGGGCAATGAAAGCTATTTTTGAGGGAATTAATTTATTAAAGCTTTTTTAAATGGTATAAGAGCTAGCTAGGTGTCATTGTATGGAAGGATGACCAGGACTCTGTGTCACCAAATTGGACTTATACCCTTGGTTGTTCTTCACATTGAGGGTTTTTTTTTATGTCAATACACAATTAATTTATATTAAATAATTGATTAATTAAGGTTATATTTCTTATGATGAAAGGTACTTACGTTGAAAAGACATAATCATTGTCTATCTAATTTTCTTGATTAAAAAAGAAAGATGCGTGCAACACCCCTTCAAGAAGCAGCCAAGAAAGCAAAGAGAATTGAGCTGGGAACCTTTGTGGAATTACGTGTGCAGTGCATAGAAAGTTAGTGAGAACGATTGGTATTTGTTTATGAAGATAAGATAGTGATTAATAACTCTTAATAATAATTCTCCATTTTAATAATCTTCTGTTCTTTCTACTATTTTACGCTTAATTTGTCATGACGTTGTCACCAACCGATATATAATGATGTTAAGACTTCTTTAGCAAATCAAACCCAAAGAGAGAAGTCTTCAAACCCTCTAAAAATATTCATCAAAAAAGAAGATGATGCAGTCTGAGATGAACTTTCAATCCTTGTGGCCCTACCTGAATGTCACAAATTCACTTGTGGATACAAACGAATACAATGATCAGATGGCCAGCACTGAATTTTCTTCGATTTTCATGGCGTCTGACGAATTTTCAGAATCTTCTCCTTTTCCATTTTCAACCATTTTTTCTGTTGAATGCGAACAATTTGCGGACTGTGATAATCTCCTGCAAGTCACATCGATGGCGGCAGAGGAATTTCCGATGGAGTTGGGAGGATTCGAGCCGAATTTTTTCATCGATCAGTATGAAAATATGTATCCCTCATGTTTAGAAGGCAGTGAGGGAAGCAATACTCTTCCTTCACAGCAATTTTCTGTTGAAGGAAATGATGTGTGGAGTCCAAACTCTTTTGTGACATCAGAGGCATCCTCCATGGATGTGACCTCGGTTCAACAATCACTAACCCTACCGAGAGACGACATGGAAATCGACAACGAAGTGAGTATTCACCATCTGCTCAAGGCGTTCAGCGAGTCCATGGAGATGGGGCAGAGGGAGCTGCAGTTGGTGATCATGAGATGCCTTGCAGAGAAAGTAAACCCACTTGGTCAATCTCTTGAGCGCCTTGCATTCAACTTATGTCAAGGATTTGTTGATAATCAGCACGGAGACTATTTGAAACAAGAATCCTGCAAGAATTTCGAGGCAGCATTCAACTTGTTCTACCAGATCTTCCCTTTTGGGAGACTTGCTCACTACGCAGCAAACACCGCGATCCTTGAGGCTATCCCAGAAGATGTAGAGACGGTTCATGTAGTGGAATTTGATATCGGTGAAGGGGTTCAATTGTCTCAGCTGATTGAGGCTGTGGCAAAGAGAAACAAAACATTAAAAGTGACAGCAATTAAATGGGATGTGAAAGAGAGTGATGAGGTTGCTCCTCCACAGTGGAGATTCGAGGAGACGAAAAAGCAACTCCAGCATCATGCAAGATCTTTCGGCCTAAACTTGAAGGTGGAGGAGATCGCGATCGAGGATTTGGTGAGCGAAATCAAGAAGGCAAACAAGAGAGGTGGAATGAGAGAATTTCTAGCCTTCAACTCTATGGTAGGGCTTCCTCACATGAGGAGGAGACGAAGCAGAGGACTTGTCATGGAATTCCTAAGGCTAGCTAAGGATTTATTAGCCAATTCAGCAAGAGGTATCGTAACGTTTGGTGATGGATATGCTTGCACGAAAAGGGGAAATGACTCGAGTTTCAGGTCCTTCTTTGACGCGAATGTTGTGCATTACAAAGCATTGTTAGAGTCTTTGGAATCGACCTTCCCGAGCCACCTAGGAGAGGCAAGGATGGTGATGGAGTTGATGTTTGTGGCGCCATATGTGTCTTCTCAGGCTTGGCTCGATAAGTGGAACGAAGAAAGAGAATGTGGAAATCTTCAGCCCTTGTTCGGGCTGGAGAGTAGGAGAGTGAGTAGGGAAATGTTAATGGAGGCCAAAGATATTCTGGGGGCAGATAGCTCGTATGGAGTGAGAGTTGGAGGAGAAAATGGGAATGAGATGGCTTTGGAATGGAATTCAATTCCTTTGGTCAGAGTTGAAACCTGGACAAACCGAAGCTAGCTAGAAATGGATTATTATTATTTTTTGAACTCTCTTTCCAGATTTTATTGCAGCAAATGTGTAGATTGCTGGAGATTACCATAAGATATTTTTTGTACAGATTCATATTGTTGTGAAAGGAAGATCACTAAGTTGGTGGATATTTGGTATATAAATTTCACTCTAGTTATGACCCTCTCAAAACTCATATATCATCACAATCATTTTATGAACAGACAACAGAGTATCAATTATTCTAACAACAGATTTTGCGATCATCACCAAAAGCTAGAGTTGACGCAAGTCGTACCTACACATGGAATGCTACTGTGGCGGTATTCTGAGCTGATAATGCACTAAGAGGTGAAAATATAAATATATGACAGTTCATGAGTGTCCTAGAAAACTGTCACGATAGCATTTCTGTACGTAAGCAAGTTTCTCTTCAAGTACTACAAACTTTATCAACAGTAAGAATTTGACAGGTTTATCTACAGTAGTTAAATGTTTGACATACCTCCGAAAACCACTAGAACTCGTTTGGTGTCTATGATTGAATTGAATTGGACTTGATTAGTAGCACGCTAAATACCTTGAACCTTATAAGTTATCTAATCCATTCCAACCTCAGCACATAAAAAACACAAGCCAATATAAGGATTGTTAAGACAGAACGAAGAGAATGGAAAACAGCAGATCATACATCGGCAAAAATAGTTCAACGACATGAATTTTACAATCAGCGTTTCATATTCTTACTGGAAGAAACAAACCTAAAAATGGCAAGAACCGAAAGATCGACAATTGGTTTAACCACAAACATGAAGTTTGAACAATCGTCAATCGAGCACTACTCTAAACGTGTGTCTGAATCTGAATACATATAAAAATCTGTTTGCTTATATTATACTAAGAACTCAAATGAGATAGGATCCTAATTCTAAACATTACATTCTCGTTTGCCTGATTGGCTCCTCAATCGAAAGGCCTACTTGAAGTACATGGAGATCTGCGGGATATAAATATCGTTCTCCTCGTCCTCGGCTTCTCGTACGCCACCACCTCGTCAGAGTGCTTCTAATTAGTAGGAAGATCTGCCTTTGCAACACAAAGAATACGTGTAGCAGATCCGCCGCCACCTCAAGAAGCAGCCAAGAAAGCAAAGAGAATTGAGTTGGGAACCTTTTGTTGCATTACGTATGCAGTGCGTAAGAAATTGGCGAGAGCGATTGGTATTTGTTTATGAAGATAAGATAGTGATTAATAACTCTAAATAATTATTCTGATCATTCTCTCTTTTAATAATCTTGAGACGATAGTGATTAATAACTCTAAATAATAATTCTAATTATTCTCCCTTTTAATAATCTGCTGTTGTTTCTACTATTTTATGCTTAATATGTCTCTACATTGTCACCAACCGATATATAATGATAGATTAAAACTTCATTAGCAAATCAAACCTGAAGAAAAGTCTTCAAACCCTCTAATAATATTCATAAAAAAAAGAAAAAGAAAAAGATGATGCAATCTGAGATGTTTCAGACCTTGTGGCCGTACCTGAATGTAACAAATTCACCTTTGGATACAAATGAATACACTGATCAGATGGGGAGCTCTGAATTTTCTTCGATTTTCATGGCTTCAGATGAATTTTCAGAAACTTCTTTTCCATTTTCATCCATGTTTTCTGGTGAATTTGAACAAGTTGCAGATTGTGATCATCTCCTGCAAGTCATATCGACCGAGGTGGAGGAATTTCCGATGGAGTTGGGAGGATTCGAGCCGAATTTTTTTATCGATCAGTATGAAAATATGTATCCCTCATGTTTAGAAGGCAGTGAGGGAAGCAATACTCTTCCTTCACAGCAATTTTCTGTTGAAGGAAATGATGTGTGGAGTCCAAACTCTTTTGTGACATCTGAGACATCCTTCATGGATGTGACATCCGTCCAACAATCAATAACCCTGCCAAGAGACGAGATGGAAATCGACAACAAAGTGAGTATTCACCATCTGCTAAAGGCGTTCGGTGAGGCCATGGAGATGGGGCAGAGGGAGCTGGGGAAGGTGATCATGAGATGCCTAGCGGAGAAAGTAAACCCACTTGGTCAATCCCTTGAGCGCATTGCGTTCAACTTATGTCAAGGAGTTGTTGATAGTCAGCACAGAGACTATTTGAAACAAGAATCCTGTAAGAATTTTGAGGCAGCATTCAACTTGTTCTACCAAATCTTCCCTTTTGGAAGATTTGCTCACTATGCAGCAAACACCGCGATCCTCAAGGCTATCCCAGAAGATGTAGAGACGGTTCATGTAGTGGAATTTGATATCGGTGAAGGGGTTCAATTGTCTCAGCTGATTGAGGCTGTGGCAAAGAGAAACAAAACATTAAAAGTGACGGCAATTAAATGGGATGTGGATGAGAGAGATGAGGTTGCTCCTCCGCAGTGGAGATTTGAGGAGACAAAAAGGCAACTCCAGCATCACGCAAGGTCTTTTGGCCTAAACTTGAAGGTGGAGGAGATCACGATCGAGGATTTGGTGAGCGAAATCAAGAAGGTGAACAAGAGAGGTGGAAGAAGAGAATTTATAGCCTTCAACACTATGGTAGGGCTTCCTCACATGAGGAGGAGGAGAAGCAGAGGGCTTGTCATGGAATTCCTAAGGCTAGCTAAGGATTTATTAGCCAATTCGGCAAGAGGTATCATAACGTTTGGTGATGGAGATGCTTGCGTGTTAAGAGGAAATGACTCGAGTTTCAGCTCCTTCTTTGACGCGAATGTTGTGCATTACAAAACCTTGTTAGAGTCTTTGGAATCAACCTTCCCGAGCCACCTAGGAGAGGCAAGGATGGTGATGGAGTTGTTGTTTGTGGCACCGTATGTGTCTTCTCAGGCTTGGCTCGATAAGTGGAACGAAGCAAGAGAAGGCAGAAATCTTCAGTCCTGGTTCGGGCTTGAGGGTAGGCGAGTGAGCGGGGAAATGTTGACGGAGGCCAAAGAAATGGTGGGAGCAGATAGCTCATACGGAGTGAGAATTGGAGGAGAGAATGCGAATGAGATGGCCATGGAATGGAATGGAATTCCTTTGGTTACAGTGGAAACCTGGACAAACCAAAGCTAGCTTTAGACTCTGCTGTAGATTACCATAAGTTGTTTTCTGTATAGATTCATTACGTTTTATGTTGTAAAAAATAGTCAACTAAGTTGGTTAATTTTTTGGCATAATAAATTTCACTCTATAAACCTCGCAAAACTTATCGAGACCTCCCTACATCTAGGATGTACTGTGACGGTACCTGAATCATTAACTCACTTCTATGTGCTCAAACGCTCCACGTGACCTTGCATTTCGGCTTGGATACCGCACAGTTGCTCTCCAATTGCTAATAGTGGACTTACAGAGTTTATCGGTGGTACTTAAACCTTTGACATGTCTGTCTATATTTTTGGTTGAAGAGTGATGGTGCTTGAACTCCCAAAAGGATGTCTTACATAGCGAGCCCTCCACTGTCGCGACTGCGCCTTCCCTCTCCTACCGGCTGGCCTGACCCGGGAGGGGTCAATATCCTTTGAAGTCAGGCACGCCAAGTTAATAACAAATTGAAGCTTTCAAAAGCGATGACATAACCTAAATTTTACCACTTGTGTATTGTGAATTCAGCCATAAAGAAAGTTCACATTCTAAACTCGTCCTTGGTTCGACAGAAGCCTATACAGGCTTGTAACGGTACACAGAAATCGAGTCCAGAACACCTAGGACACTTTACACAAGTGCAAAAGCAAGAGGTAAGCGAGACTGGTACTAGGATAAGTGACATCCTGAGAAGTCCTTGCGTTGCATCACCTCCTTTTTATGGCGTTTTGACTCAATAGTGAAAAACAATAATACATACACATCCTAGTGCAAGCTCAATTCTCACTGATCCTTCTCCTTCCATAACTTCTAATAATTTAACCCACTAACGTTATCGTTTGTGAAAAAAAAAATGATATTTTTTACAATAAAAGAGATATAACTAAAAAGAAAGGAAAGGAAAGAAAGGCAATAAAAAATCAACTACCAACCATAAATCAGCAGAAAACTTCAACTGAAAAGGTAAAAATACAAATTTCACCATGTTTTTATAACATTATTGGCAGAAATAAACAACCAAACATTTGAACGTACAACCAGATAGACCTGAAATCGGCAAGTTCGGACAATCGGTCGGTGCTACTCTAAAGTCTGAACATATATTTGAGGACATATAAAACTCCGTTCACGTCCTACACATCGCATTCCGGTTTTGCTGGATAAGCTCATCAACCGAAATGCCTACTTGAAGTAAATGGAGATTTGCGGGATATCAATATCGTTCTCTTCTTCATCTTCGCAAGCCACCACCACGTCAAAGTGCTTCCGATTAGCAGGCAGTTCTGCCTTCGCAATACTCGTAGCCAAATCCACCATGGTCCTGTCCATGCGCTCCTTGTGCTTCGGGAACATGCTGTTAAAGAGCAGGCAACTTCCATAGGAGATGCTGTACGCGTTTAAGCCCTGGTCTTCGAGCCACTTGAGGAGCTGCTTTAAAGTTGGGTTGTCCCTTATAATCCACCTGTCCCATACTGTCCACTTCATATCTTGGTGCTTGATGACTTTAGGAGGGACTGGCTCAGCCATGGAGAACAGAGGAAGGGAGAGATTGGCAAAGGTGTTTCGGTAGTCCTCAACCTTGTGCCCTCCATCCAGAACCTTGTACAGCTCCAAGCAGACGAGGCCAGTTGCCAGAGCAGTAGATGTTGCAATTGCAGGAATGATTCTTCCTGCAATGAATTTGGCTTTCAGTTTGTCGACTTCACCGATGCCATAGTTCCTTGCCCTCATATTTGCAAATCCAGCTATTAAGTCCATATGATAGTTTGTATCATCATCCTGCATCAAAACATATCATAAAAGCACCACGTCAGTTGTGGATTCATGATTCTGCGGGAAAACGAGAAAAAAAAAAGAAAGTCGCCACTTGTAAACTTTGAACTTTCACATACTTTTGGCTCTAATTCAAATGGATACAATAGCATCATACAACAAAAACCTATCCGAGGATATAGCACTAAGCAACAAATCCCTCCCCAATATCAATAACATTGCATACAATATGCTAAACGCACACCTAACTAAAAATGATTTAAGTAGTTATTGAATTACGTAGTTATCAAACTCCTCGTTGATATTTAAGTTGATTTCCTTATTAGGGCAGCTATAATTAGTTCCGCAAGATTTAACTGTTATGTACTTCAGTACTTCTACAGAACATGGAGAAGACCTAACAAGTTTGGGAGATGCTAATACCCTTATTCAAATTTCATATACATTGCTTGTTATCTGCATCAGCATGCTGTAATAAAGAACTTTACTCTTGCACATGTAGTATGTACTATGGTTGCCCTAACACTGGCGCCAACATTTTACCTCACACACGCTATGATATAAGGAAGTCACTCTTATCTCATATTGAGATGAACAAATAAATACAATGTCTACACAATTTCTACGTAATGAGAAAAGGCTGAAAAACAAACCTTCTCAAACTGAATCGGGTTCATCTTGAAGCCTGGTGGCAGCCGCTCCTTGCATCTTTCTAACTTCACGACTAACTCGTTGATAACCGCAGCATCATCAATCGATGCTGGTAAGACGGTTGTAGCTTTCTCATCAGTCTCAATCTTCACATCTTTCTTAGGCTGAAAATCTGGTACCATCACTTTGTTAACAGCATCAGCAAACTTTGTACGAGACTTGACCCAATCAGGAATTGGAATGTTGAATGTCTCTGCTCGTAGTATAGATGCTGCCATTAAAAACTGGAGGTGGCTGAGATCATCAACTGAGAACTGCAGTGGGCGTGGAAAACGTTTGGGGGCAGACCAAAATGGTGTCCCGCTACTGGTTGTAGCATCCTCAGGAAAAGTATAAGTTAACTGCTTCACACGGTTAGCAAAGTAGTCCTCAAACCTGTTTCCATTAAGTACAATTGATTAGATACAGGAAAGAATATTATGATTAAATGAAAATTTAAGAAAAAATGATAAACAAGAACTGTACTTCAGACGGGCCCAGCTTATGCAATCTTGGAATGTCTCACATCTCTCTTTGTCAAGGCATTCAATGACACTTTCTAAGTTGTTCCTGGCCTGAGCATCACCAGCATTTTTCATTGCAGCAATGTATTCATTAGGATTACTCAGGTAGGCATTTACTTCAGCTGGCACCTTCTCAAGTAGACCCTCAAACTCAGACCGGGCCCATGTCAAGCAGTGGTCAATGTTGTGAGGGAATGAATGAACTGTGCACATGGGTGCTTGCTTTTCAGGTGGGTCCCGCGATGCTCCATAATTTTCAGTCAGGTGAGGAATGACCATCTGCGTGTTGCACTTGGCACCTAGAGTTCCTGACTCCAAAAGTGGCTTCTGGAAGTACAAGCATCTCTGATCAATGTAAAGCCTTGCATTCACATTATCCAGAGCATTGATAACAACATCCAAATTCTCCCAAAAAGTATCATCAAACACATTTTCAGTATCTGGGCTTGCACGATTCTGCAGTGCTTCAATGTTCAGACGACCATTTATCAACGTAGCAGCAGAGGCAGCTACCGTTGATTTAGCCTGCCCAATGTTCCAATCTCTAAAGAGAAATTGCCTGCTAAGGTTACTCTTCTCAATAACATCATCATCTGTTATTGCTAACTTCCCTTCTTTACCACAAGAGACACCCATCAATGCTAAATTCTTCAAAAACTCACATCCTAGTGCTCCAGATCCAACAGTGAACACTTTTGCGTCCTCCAGCTTTTTCTGGAGCTGGGCTCCAAAGACTGAAATTTGTGCATCATATCGGCTATTCAAAGGCTTCAAATCATTAGGATCCAAGGTCTCTGAAGGAAGGGATTCAACTGAATCGAAGTAGAAAAACTGTCCACGAGGCAAGCAAAAACAAGTGTTAATTTATAATGATACAAATGTAAACCTAGTGGAGTCAGTTAAAGATTCAAAACAAAAAAGCAGTGTCAACCATTCTTGCAAAGAAAATTCAAGTTGGTTTAAGTAATTACCTGGAAAAGAGGATGGAACTTAGCAGAGCAAGCCTTCACAACTTCTTGTCCAACAATACCACCAAACATAGCAGCCATGGGATTTAGCACAGCCCTAGCACCAAATGCAAAATGACGAAGAACCTTGTGGTCAATCTCCTCAAGCTTACCATCTGCTGTGCTATCATTGATGTTAGTTACCATAGATATGAATTTTGTAGCATCATCCTCGGATCCAGCAACAGGGAAACGCCCCAACTCTGAGATGAACTTATCTAGTGCCTGAAATGCCAAGTGTAGGAGAGGTGGGCGATCAAACTTGGAGAAGTCACTCAGAAGGAAGTCACCATGATCCTTGAGTGCTTCTCGCAGAGGCTTAAAGTTCAACACCTTGGGTTGCTTCACCTGTGAGACTATACCCCCTTTCTCATATGCAGCATAATTGGTAGTGTCCTCCTCAATTGTGAATGAGTAAGGTCTTGCATTCTTAACCTTCCTCGGCTTTCCATCGTTCAACTCAGTCATTCCATGGACTTCGGTGAACACAACTAAATCCCCATCCTGGAACTCAAGCCTCTCATCATCAACACATGCTATGAGACCAGGGTTGTCATTACTAATTGATGCAATTATACCTGTATGCGGATCCTCACCATCAACATCAAGAACAGTGAACTCAGGGCCAAAGTCACAAAATATGCTACCAAAAAGGCCTCGTACTTCTGATTTTATAAAAGAGATGGGAGGGTTATGATTATGGCAGTAGTCATCGAATTCAATTGCTTTCTCCAAGCTAATATCAGTGAAAACTACAGCCTGCAGAAAATTCAAATACAAAGCTAAAATACAGTTGTCTGCTGAATAATTAAAGTATATAAAACAAAAGGACAGTACACAGCTCCAAAATTTACAGGAAAATTCACTCGGAATCCAGCTTAACAACAATATCAGTGCTTGTTTGGCCAAATGCACCTCTTCCCAAAAGTAAAATCAAGTGCATCTATTATTGTCTGTTAGTAGATAAAACACAACTATACAGGAAGAAAACCACTCAATCTACGATAACTGAAAAAGTTTTAAACTTCTAAAGTGACATTGTTAAAAAGAGCAAATAGTCTAGGATACACCTTGTGTTTTTATGCAATCAGAATATATGATTTCCAGAACATTAATTCACTTAATTTTAAGAATAATAATTAGAAACTGAATTTCACCAAAAGCCTCTAAAATATATGTTAGTGACAATGCTGCAATAACACAGGAAAAGCAGTAACAGAAACACCATTCTGACTCCAATAATTGGAAAGGCTTTGAATTTCCAAAGAAACATTGACAGAAAGAGATAAAATACTCAAACATATACCGCTTTTCATAGGCAAGCAAAAAATATGATAATGAAGAATATTGGTTTCCTTTGATTATAAAAATTTAATACAAAACTGGATTTAACCACAGACCCCTAAGTTAAAAGTTAGCAACATCAAGCCATCATACAACAAAAGAAGTAACAAAGAGACAAAGGGTGCAGTACCTGGAAATCAGAGAGTTTCTCTTTGCTCAGTTCAGTTGTTATGGTCGAAATGACAACAGCGTTGTTTAGTTCTTGTAATTTTTGAACACAGGCAAGGGCCCGATTCTTTCCAACATCCTCTTCAGAAAAGAAGAAGTTGCTTGACAAGTCCCACAACTCAACAACTCCATCATCATGCAAAGTCACAGACTTGACACCGGCAAGAACAAGATTTTTTGCTGCAAAAAAGAATCTCAATGCATAAACCACAGAATTACCGGACATTCGTACCACCGTAATTTCTATGAGAAACTAACTTAGCAGTAATTAGCAAGGTGCTCTCTTCGAGCTCCTAATAAGTATAGGATACACAACAATGAATCAATGGAATCATTTCACAGTTTTCTCATGCATGATCAGGTTAAGCACGTCTAACTTAAAAATGGAAATGCAAGTCCATTAAAACAAAAAATATTTATACCCTTCCCTTTCTTATTCTCAGTTATTATTAGAACAAATTAAGTTCTCAAGAGCTATAAAACATCTCCATATCATCCAAATAAACCCAACATTTTTCACATACCAATCTCAGCGCCCAAGCCCTGCATCCCCGAGACGAGAATGTTGGAGGCAAAGAGCCGGCGCATGGTCTCCCTGCCATACACCGCCAACTGCCGGCTGTGGAGATCTTCATCGATATCGTTCGAGCTCCCGTTGCCCAATGCCATGATTGGAGATTCTTCGATGCTGCTACTGCTGTTGCTGTTTTTGTTAAAGGTCGTGGTGTTTTTGTTTTCGTTGCTCTTAGAATCGTCAGTAGTCGCAGCTCCGCGAGGCTTCTTGATCGGAGATTCCGTGGCTTCGTTTACTACAACCTCTCCGCCCACTGCTTCTCTCTTTCTAGGAAGCATATAGTGCGATGAACTGCCGAAACACCAAAATCTCATTTTATCAGTAATCAGTCTCAGATTCCACACTCTATCCAAAAAACCTAACGCAGTCTCCGATTAATTAAACAATAAAAAAAATCCTATATCATCTTAAACTAAAATTAAACCCTAATATCACAAGATCGGTTTAAACGCACTATATAAATTTCTCCAAACAACAGAATCCGGAAACAAAATCAAAATTTTCTTTTCGTATAATTTTCTCGGGAAACAAACAGAAACTAAAAAGCTAAACAGTGATCTAAAATCTACCGATTCCAAAACTAAATACATAGATCGATTCGATGCGATAAAGCGAAGAGGAAATCAAGCGAGTGAAGCAAAGAAGATATACCGAGACGAACTGTGGCGAAGAAGCGACGGTGAAAATATCTGGAGAGAGAGAGAGGAAGCGTCGATTGCAGGTTTTTGTTATGGTTTCTTTTTGTTTCAGCTTCTGCAGAGAGATGCGATGGTCCTGATGTCCCGGTTCATCTCTCTTTGTAGAGAGACGGAGAGAGAGAGAGAGTGAAAGAGGTGGGCCGAGAAAGGTGGACTTGGATTGGGGTAAAGGGAAAAGATGTCCTTCGGGGCTTGTTTGGGAGCGGGGATTAGTGTAATCTAATAGGGATTGTGTTAAAACTTTGGGTTAGTTATCCTGGATACCAACACGACTGTTGGGATATGTAGGGTAATGATATCCGTATACTTATTTTTACTTTTTTACACATCTCTTTCAATTTTCAACCGTTAAACCGACTGCACTAAAAAAGATCAGTAATAAAAATTTAACAATAACGCGTGTGAATTAAAAATAAACGTACGAATAACATTGTTCTAATTAATATAGCGTCATTGTTTTTTTTTCTTGTTAACAAACAGATAAATGTTTGTGAAATTGTCGGCGTTGGAATTTAAATGAACCGACAGGGGATTTGCGTTTGCCAATTTGATTTTGTTTTGTTATTCTTTCTTGGTGCTCAGAGATTTTCCGAAGCTCCAACAATTTATATTGATTTGAATTCAACAACTTGGAGAAGGGGCTAAGCAATCTAATTTTATATTTGGTATCCACAAATCGAACTTATTTTGATGTTGATGGGGCTCTAAAATTTGAAACTTTAGGGTGCGTTTGTTTCACCGAATTATTTCGGATTACACTAGTTTCAGGAACTAAGCTAAACTAGCTTGGAATAAACTAAGCTTGACTGATTTAATGAAGTGTTTGGTGTAATGATGAACTAAGAAACATGATTTAAATATTATATTATTTAATTTGTACCTATTAATATTTTATTATTAATTTAATTTATATTTATTAATATTATATTATTACTTCTACTTTTTCTTTTGTTCTTTTCTAGAATCATGTTTTCCTATTATTTTCTCCGCCACTGTCTTCCTCCCGTCTCCCCTTTTTCTCCCTTATTTCGCCTTCTTGTTCTCTGTACCAGGTTGCTCATTGCTTTGTTGTTCCCTTCGTTTTTCCTTTGCCTCCGTGTGTGAGATAGGGGTTGAATTTTAAGTTGGGGGCGGGATGCATGTGTTATTGGCTCTAAGGTGGGAGATGGGGGTTGAATTTGGTTTGGGTTTCTGGGTTCAAATTTTGGGAGAGTTTTGCGGGATATGGGTTTGAAAGGGTTGTAGGAGGCGAGGAAGGAACATATTGGAGGGGCGTAGCGGGGAGGGTGAAGCGTTGCAAAGTTGGGCTTAGCAGTCCGCCCGATTTTTTGGGGGTCTCGCTAAGACACTCTAGCGAAGCTCGTAGTCCGGTTTAGTCGGAGCGAGTGTCATTAAAGTTAGTTCCCGTGTGTAACAAACATAGGATTACACTACCATTTAGTCTAATGTAGTCCAATGAAAGCTAAAGAGGGCAAACAAACACGCCCTTAGGGTATTACGAAGTAACTTTAACTTTAACTTAATACGTTAACTTAATAAGAGATCGATGATAAACTTATAAACATCTCAAAATTTGAGTAGAAAAAACATGTTTGAATTGATCCACCCTAACCCATATAAGAGAAAATATTTATTTTCTTGACATCGCGCAAGGAAACATGACCATAGACGAACTACTTTGTATGATTTATATATTGTAAAGACTACAAACATATTTTTATAACACATCTCCTAATCCAATACAACTTCGTTCATGTTTTCTTATTGAACAAATGTCCGATCGTGTTTAAAGTAACTTTATCACAAATGATTCCTTATGTTTTTGTTAAGTAATTGATCTGGTCTTTTCTGGTTCAAACTCATATATTTCATTTTCCATCTCTAGAGTCACTCATTAATTTCATTTTTATCATTAAATTTAGTTATGTTTTCTTATAAAAACAATGGCACGACGCCACATGTATTAAGTGAAAAAATATATTAAAAATAATTTAAATGTTTAAAAACCATAAATAAATAAAAAACAAGTTGAGCCATCCCATCTGAGGGAATTTTGGAATGGCAAACATGAAAGCAACAGCTCAAATTTTCCAATTTTCCATCGAATACAGTAAAAAGAAATGAGCGTTGTAGAATAGATAGAGAAATAATGAAAAAAATTGCGTCGACAGCAGGATTCGAACCTGCGCAGGCAAAGCCCAACAGATTTCGAGTCTGTCTCCTTAACCACTCGGACATATCGACAGCCGTGTCAGAGCAATAGAAATAAGTAATATACCAACTCAGTGTGTCCCACTATTCGTTAATTTGCAAAGGGGGATTTTTCACCGTCGGGCGAGCCCTAAATTCAACACAGATACGTTCCCACCAATTTCTCTTTAATTTGAAAATTTCCAAAATCTCCGACAGTTGCAGCGAATCCGATTCCTCAGAGAAATGGGAGAAGCTTCTGGAATTTCGAAGCTGATTTCGTACAGCGACGATCTGGTGAAGGTGTTGAAGGACCAGAGGGACATCACCAACTTGGCGCGGTGTCTCCAGCACTACAAGGCCCTCCGCTCCTCCTGCAATTCCGATTTCAATGAAGTCCAGAACTCGCTTCGAGGTTTGATTCCTCACTTGGGTTCTGTTTGTTTCCCGAGAAAGTTTCTGACCCAGAAAATTTTCAGTTGCTTATACTTTTTTCCACTTTCAAGCAAGTTAAATTACGCCTTAGGTAAATCTGGGATTGTTTAGTTTAGAAACTTACTTTGTGCACACCCGTAGAGAGCTCCACCTCAAAATGTAGGGTTCTAAACCATTTTCCGGGAAAATGTTTTCGTAAGAAAAAAAAAGGGGGGAGAGAGGGGTTAGGTTCAATTTGGTTTTTTTTTTTCTGGTTGATTTCGTATTTCCCTTGCATAAATGTTTCTCGTAAAGAAGATATTTGGCTGGTGTTGTATGTCGATACGTGCATTGATTGATGAGTTCTTATATGAAGCAGACTATGAGATAAAGACAGATGAATGCAAGCAGAAAACCGAGGCAGCAAAATTGGAGGTTGTTGCTGATGAAGAGTTAGACCGTCTTCAGAGAGAGTTTGATGGGGATGCTGAAATAGAAAGTTCGCTTATGGAGGAGATTAGATAAGTATACATTTAGTTGTGTTGGCTTTCAGATTTTTTATTTTAGGTTGACTAGCAATGGTTGCTGATTTGGCTCTCTTTTGCTTCAACACAGTTCTAGGCAACGAGATTAGTGAGTTTGAACGCCAGAGGATTTCTGTTCAGGAGAAAAAGCGAAACTTGAAGAGACACGAGCAAGATGAGTTCAGGGAACAGTAAGTATTTAGAAGTGTGATGCTAACATTGTGGCGATTCTTTCTCTTCTGTTCTCAGTGTTCTTATATTTCTTAGGTTCTAAAAAATACTGATAAAAGTCTATGCATTCATCATAGTAGTGGTTGCTGTAGTTGTACCGGTCATGAGACGGATTGTTTTGGTCTTATTTTTCTCTGTCTCTCTTGACAGACTGACAATTCAATTCTAGTCAATAAAATATTTTCTCTTATCTACAGGAGGAAGCTCTCCATGTATGCTTCTGTCACAAACATTATACCAAACCTGGAAAATAAGTCGCGTGATATGGGTTGTATCCTACTGCTGAAACTTACCTATTACTTGGACATGCATATTCCTTCATTTATTTGTTCGTTCATTTTTTTTTTTTTTCTTTCGTGCAATGTTATTTAAAGTATGATACAGCTGTAATCACCTTGTTTTCCTTAAGTCTAAAATTACAGATATTGTGGATAGCAATAAGAAAATTGTTCAGAAGTTTGAATTTGATCCAACAAAGATGACTGCCTCTGAAACATGTGATAGCATTTGGAAGATGATATCTTCATGATATATCTTGAACATTTTCCCTTCAGACGGCTTGTATAATATAATATTTTCCATGTTTGTTTGCTTCTTTTATGTTGTCCTACAGCTTGATATTGTGTTTTTGAGAAGTGATCTTTGGGAGGTTTGTAACTTATGATGACATATTGTAAAGCACCTTTCAAAGTTGATTATCGGGGATGGTGTTGCTGCTGCTTGGAAACATATTGGTTGTGTACTTGTGTTTTACTGTCTATTTTGTTGTAGCGTAAGTTTGAAGGGCGTATTAGAAAGTCATATATTTGAAATTCAGTTTCATTCATAACTATTGAACCAAGATACAATACATATAACGCTGGTCAATTATTCATAATGATAATGCTGCACAGAGCAAAAGATATTGCAGAACCATGTATGTGAATCACACTGAAGTTTCCGCCTTCATCTACGAAGTTTTAGCTGTTCCTGGTGTTCTTCACCCATGTAGCACCTTTGTCTAGTAGAGTTTTCCTTATCAGTTGAGTTGATATTGGGCGGAAGTGGTTTGCAAGCCTCTGGTTTTGGACTTCCTTCGTAAGCCGCACAGACAATGGGTACAAAGTTTTGGTAGGACTACAACCAGATATGAAGAGTTCAGTATTGTATGTGTGCTTGCAGGCGCATTTTGTGTGTGTGTGTGTGTGTGTGAGAGAGAGAGAGAGAGAGATGGAATTTACTTCATAGAGTGGTCCATTATTGACAAGAACCCATGGCACATAGTTGTGAACCGGATCAAGATGCGCTGTCTCGTTTGCATATTGTAGTATAAGCTGCATGCCAAATTATAATCATTTTGTTTGTTGAATGAAAATTGTTTGGATTTGTATACATGAGTTTCAACAAAATGCTGTTTAACAAATTAGTGGGAACCTTTTTCTCTAACCCGCTGTCGTAGCAATCTTGGACAGGTTTTGGATCCATCCCTAGTTCTTGAGAACAAGATTTCCATTCATCTTTCGACTGCTTTCCTTGAATAGTTTGGTTCTCAATGCAATGAATGAATTTGAAATGCTGTGTCTGCATCAGAGTTAAAGTGATGATGAAGATCAAGTGAAAACTCTGTAAGTAATCCTATTCGTATCATTCATCTTTCATTGTTTTTTTCTGTAAGGTCTGTGGAAATCTGCAAACATCTCCTGGACAAGATTCATATCGTTTTAGGTTGTAATGGAAAGAAAACTGTGAAAACTTATGATTTTGTCATATGTGTAAGTATATATTTATTATTTTCCTAGATGTTGAGGAAAAGAAGATGGCCATACCACATCTGGGTAGCTGTTGATAGCACAGGCTTCTATGCTGTTCAAGTAGCACTCATCCGGGCCGTGCTGCAGAGTGTTCAGCACCAACAAATTCGTTCAGCACAGGTGATGATAAAAACACAGAATGATAAAAGCCAATTTAAAAAAAAAAAATGATGAAGATGGGAAATCATAAATCTGACCTGGCAAACGATGGTGCTGTTAGGTCCTTGTATATGAGCATTTCCATATGGGACTAGCCTGAAGTTCACAATGTTGATGAGATCTGTGTTGAATACCTTTGATAGTCCATTTACGATGAACTGTGCACAGAATGGGCATAGTGTTTCGTAATACAGAGTCAGGTCAACTTTCTTAGCTTTGGTAGGAGGCGTAGGAATAGCACTAGGAGCTTCTGTAAGTTTTCGGGATTTTGGCGAAGGTGGGACTTTGCTGCCTTGATCTTCAAAAGAAGAACAAGACACGCAAATGATGAGCAAAGAAGTTAGAATGAGAAGGGAGAAGAGCTTAGGAGAAGCCATTACTGAATGCTTATTAGCAGTTAGAGCACACTGAAGCTATACACATGGAAGCCTGCATATATATATATATATAGCTCCTCCAAGTACCACTGTACCACCCACCACCGGACCAAGCTGTTTCTCTACATTAAATCTTAGACTGACCAAAATACCCTCTTTCGTTTGCTGTGGGCTATGATCGCCATGCCACCTTAAGCGGGAAAGCGACAGTCGCGTATCTTCTCAATGTGTTGAGAGATGACTTGTATGACAGCTCTTAAATTTCGTCATTTGAGTTGATTGAGTTGCATCGTCGAATCAGCATATGTTGCTTACTTGAGGATGATGAAACTCTGCTAAAAAAGGAAGATTAAGGAAAGATAAGGCAATTAATTGCAGAGCCCAAACTCTTGAAACTGTGGTAAGAAAGGAGAACTATGACAAATTAAGGATTGCAGTAATTAGGAGTTGGTACATTTTTGGATTATTATCATTTATTCATTTGACGTGTCCAATTAATGTATTTAAGAATCAAATGTCTTGTACAGTCAATGAGCTATAAGCTAATAAGATTTGGTGTTGATGATGGTTTGCTGAGATAAATAGAAACTCAAACAAGAAAAGTTTTGATGATGCATTAAACGCGTAGGATTGTACAGCACATATCAAGCACTCTAATGTGTTTTAACTTTTTCGTATGACAGTCATGGATTAAGTTTCAGATACCGGTGCAGTGACATTCCGGTTATAGATAAGTCTCTCCCTGAGGAGAGGTGGAAGAAGGATCCTGTAGCTTCGCGTCTTTGTGGGCCTTCTGAAAATCACATGATATGTTGAAATATTTGTAAAGAAGGTTATACATCATTAGTATTACCTAGTGATATTGGTTGAATGGAACTCCTTTGGGTGTAATCAAAGGTTCTTCTTGAGAATCTATATTTTTTTAATCGGGAAGTCGAACTTAAGAGCTCTTTCACTACAAAGCTCAGTTAGTGGTGTCATAACTTAAAAGGTCAATTAAGTACTTAGTCATTAGGAGATTTAAATTGTATTTGTTATGTGATGCCCCCTTGCAACATGTTTTCTCTGTCTCTCTCCTTGTTTCTCTATCTGGAAGTCCAGATCCAGAGCTTCATCTCCAGCTTGAAGTTTCAACCGCCGTCCTTTGCTCTTGTTCAGGATAGGCAGCAGCTCGCTACTCCTTCCCTTCTCCTTCCCTCCTTTGCCTTTTCCATCTTTTTACACCCCTCTCACTTCCTCTACCCCATCCCCCTCCCTCCATCCATCTCTTCTTCCTCTCGCCTTTCCAATCTCTTTTTTTTTGGCTTCTCCATGAGTTTTTCTTAGTTTTCCCTAAGTCAGGTCTCAACTATCTCCTGAGCTTGTTTCGGATTTGGGCTTCATGCCCCTTATCCAGCGTCTTTTGCCTACTTTTACTGCTTTCTGTCTTTTAATTTTCTTTCATCCCTCCTCCTTAGTTGTGACACTTCATCCCCATCTAACCTGTACTCGAATAGGTGGGCTCCGATTTCTATTGGATTCCAAATCTACTATCCTCTCTCACTTCCCCTTCCCCAACCGGCATGCCGGATCCTCATCGTGAAGGGGACTTGGATATGGTGTCTACTTTTTTGGTTCGAAATTTGGCTTCCACCGAGCATGTGACAACGACAGTGGTCTGGTTTATGTACCTTGAGATTAGAGTTTTTTGGTTGTTTGTTTTTCCAGCCTTCTAACCTAAGTTTGTGAGGGTTTTCCGTTGTTTCTTGGGTTGCAGCCCTCATTTTGTTTGGGCCTTTTACCTTATCTTTTGTTTGTTTATCAGGTTTTTTTTGGGCCTTGTACTAGTTTTTTAATGTTATGAAAGTTCTTTTGACAAAAAATTGAAAAAAAGTACTCAGTCATTAATTAAGACTAGTATTAATAAAGATTAAGACCAATTTTCCGGTATGGAATGTATATTTTGTTTGTTTTGCCTCACATACAGTGTAATTTTCCTTTATTTAAGCAATGATCAAGGAGCCACTCAAACTTAATTAAACAAGAAACGCACTGGTAACGCATAAATACATCAATTCATCTATTTTTTGGCTTCCACTAACCCTATTTAAATTGATCAAGTTACTTATTAGCATAAGGTAGGTGGGTTCTAGGTTTTAAGTTTCATTAGTTAATGGTTTGACTGTACCAACTCCAACAATGGTTAGTTGTCGTTGTCTTATTAATTTGTCATTATCCATGTCAGCATAATATTGTGGTACAACTTGTTACGTGAGAAAATGATGATATATTGATAACGAAAATGACTACAAGACATTTGAAGGATACGATATGGTACGAAGGGATATTTATTCCAAATTTGACGTGGGAGGATTGGCATCCATTAGATTACATGAATGGTCAAGATTTGTTTAAATGCACAGATGATAAATGCAAAGATTCAGAATCTAATTATAATCATAACAGAAAAAAAAAAACTTGAACTCGAATCATAGAGTCATAGAGGATTAAGCAAGCCAGAACTACACATCATGATTCATAAGCCGGACTATGACTGCCAAAGCAACCTACCGTTCCGCAAGGAGTTAGGCCCCTTGTAGAACATCCTCCTTGTCATCCTATGGAGGTGGTGTGTTGAAAATCAATGTCAAAGATGTTGAAAATCAATGTCAAAGTTAGGTAAGGAAAATTAGGCAATGTTAGGCATGGTTGAATAAAAATAAATTAGGTGCAATTAATGTGTTTTGTGTGGTAATAAATAATCTTAGTTTATTCATTTGGTTTGCTATAAATACCCAAGTTCTCAAGCATTGTAAATCATCCAAAGAAAAACAAAGCCTAGAGCTAAATAAGAAAAGCTTTGCTAACTAGTTTGTTTTGTGAGCTTTCTTTAAGAGTGTGTTCTATTTTCTTCTTCTTGGGATCATTAGAGTTATCTTGGATACTCTTCTTATTCAACAATTGGTATCAGAGCCAAGTCGGTCAGGGATCGGTCTTGGTAGAGCATTGGTTGTAAAGTCTCTTGGAATTCCGAGTATGCTCTGTGGTTGCAGTTTTGACTGATCTTCCACATCAGAAAAGGTTTCTTGAGATTATTGCTGGGGTTATCACAAACCTTGAGAGGGAGCTTCTTTGTGTCGAGAGTAGTGTATTACTCTGCACAGTAGTCACTCAAGTTTGCTCGGTATAGTCAAAGTCTTGCCGATACGATGGGTGATCTTCAAGTTGTTGGAGGAATCAAGAAGCTCAACAACCAAAACTATAACACGTGGGCAACGTGTATAGAGTCTTACCTTCAAGGTCAAGACTTGTGGGAGGTTGTCGGTGGTAGTGAAGCTACACAACCGGCAGCGGAAGATGCTAACGGCGTCTTGCGGAAGTGGAAAATTAAAGCAGGCAAATCAATGTTTGCTTTAAAGACCACAATAGAAGAAGAAATGTTGGAGCACATTCGGGATGCTAGAACGCCAAAGGAAGCATGGGACACTTTTGTTACACTCTTTTCGAAGAGGAACGATA